>NC_140934.1:12835519-14318019 GCF_014529385.1 Adiantum capillus-veneris
CATTATCATTTTTCATGGATGAAATCTCAAGTGAATATACATTTGATTATTGTTTATTTTATGCTCAAACGAGAATCTAAAGTGCTCTTATGCTTGGTGTGGTTGTCTAACATATTTGACTACCTTGGCCATAGAATCTTGATTCTACTCTAGATTTGTGATAAATCTTACCAAAATTTAATCAATGTCTAGGTTGACAATGGTGGGGCTTCAAACATTACTGTCTTAAACAAGTGGAGTTATCTTACTTGAATAAGTGGTGGCCTTTGAATCCAAATCTAAGCCAAATCTCTAATTATTTTCTTGTAGTCTAGGTTGGACATTTGGTGGACCTTGTATCCATGTTTCCTCAACAAGGGTGGCTTTTAGTTTTCACTTTAAGTACTCATCTTTAATAAAGTGTAGGATGGAAAATGTTGAGTTAGTAGATTGTATTTTAGACAAGTGTGTTGGTGTACGAATGCTGAAAATGGTTGCAAGGATTCTAACAACGACTTTACCTTAAATAAATTTCTTACTAGGAGTTCTACATATAAATATGGTGAATAAAATTCTAGTGGTTTTGAGATACCATTTGGTGTGTGTTTTCTTAGATTCACAAACTGGGATGGATAATGCTCCTATGGTTCAGTCAACAACTATAGAATCCATAGATTCTATGGTTTCTAAAGTGCCCAAGATGGATGATATTTCTATACTAGAGTCTAGTGTTGTGCAACTTGAGCAAGCTTCCAATAATGAGAACCAAGAAATCGATGCTTCAAAAATGCAACATACATCAAAAGAGACTGAAAAGTCCACTCACGAGCTATTGCCAATTGGTACTACGTCATGTAGCGTAGATGTTGAGAAATCCATGCTTACAATTATATTGGATTTAAATGGTCTATTGTTGAAACGTTCCCCTCAACCATCCTCACACCACAACTCAGTGCAAATGGATTCAAAAAGATATATTATACTCAGGCCAGTTGCATCCAATTCTTGAAGACTATTTTACAGAGGTTTAATGTTGCAATTTGGTCGACAGCTACTAGGAATAATGTGTATCAAATCCTTGCAGCACTAAACAACTTAGCTGAGGATACATTGACTTTCTTTGCAATTTGGTCGCAAGATGTTTGCTACACCGCTCAAACTCAAAAATTGTTTAGACCCGACAATCCAAACGTTGAGGCAATGTTCAAGCCTCTAGCCAAAATTGCCATGGGGTTTGAATGTGATCCACAAAGAACAGTGCTTATTGATGACTCTCCTTACAAGGGATGTATTTCACCAGCAAACAATTGCATTTTTCCACCACAATTTGATGCTGAGAAGATGGTTGACAATATGCTCTTGGAGGAGCTACTGCCATACTTGATTCAGCTTGATGAGAGAAGGGATGTGCGTGATTTAATTGCTTCTAATCGTTATGGACAACCTATAGTGACAAATGATAGTGAATACAAACAAATCATGGAGTATTGGAAGCAGAAAAATGATGTTTGGTCAGCTAAGGTGTTCTTTACAAGAAGAATACCACCTGCAAAAGGTGACAGAGATGAAACTATCATTGAAAATGCAAGTGACACAAGCCACCGCAATGAAATGAGAAGAGCCCAAATACAAGAGATCTTGGCAAAGGAGCGTACACCCATTGAAAGCATGAAGGCGTCACAATTGACCACTTTAGCTAGGCAATTGGGTTGTAACACAAAAGGAGTTTTGAAGGCAACCACAGCAAAGGCTTATATAAATAAGGTGAAAGCTGAGAACAATCTTCTAAGGCTGGATAGAAAGCAACCCTAAGGTACTAGTGACATGTCATATATTCTTGATACACATGCTTGAACACTCATGTGCATGGTATCTAACAAATCTTTCTTTTTATTCCTTCTTGCAGGATCTTACAAAGGATACTACTAGATGGAGCTCAATCAATAGAGATTTTGATATTTTTGCTCAAAATAATGAAGCAGTCACCTACATTTTTTTTTTATCAATTTCTTGAGAGACTTTATTTTAGTTTGTAATCATCAAATGAAATGAAAAGTATCCTTCTTATTAAGATTGTTGATCTTTTTCTCGTTCAAACTTTCAATTGTGATTTATAGTTTTGTTAGCATGAGATTGTGCTTTTTTAGTTTGAAAAAAACTGTCAAAGATCCAAGTCTTTTTGGCTTTACTTAAGTTATTAATTGTGAAAGATCCAAGTCTTTTTGCTTTACTTAAGTTATTGATTGCCTATGTAATAGTCCTTAAAACAATATCGGATGGCTTTCTTGCTCCCATGTCTCACATTGGTCTTTAGGTAAGACAAGTGGTGACCTTGAAAGTATGGTCTCATATCTCGATCAAGTGAAGAGACATGAAGCTTAAATATCACTACTATGTATCTAGTGTTAAACCTCCATCGAGACAAAGACTAGATAGCCAAATTGCAGTCGAGTTTAAGTGAAAAATCCATTTGAGCTAAGGTAAAACTTATAGTGCCTCATTTTTCTAGGATTCTACCCCATCAAGGAAGTTAGAATCTAGCACAAACCAATTAAGACTCTTTTGGAGCCTAGATAGGACAATTCGTGGAACTTATGAAACTTATTATTGAGTTAGAGTCTAGTTTAGATAAGCAAAAGATCTTCAAACCAGCACTTGACTTTCTTACTATTCAATATTCAAAGTCCCTTGAGGCTAACAAATTACATACCCACTTGTAACCTAACTAATGAGTAATTATATAGATCTAAGCAAGTATATATAATGAGTCTTCAAACTAATAAACCAAGGGAAGAGAGTAGCAAGGTCCACTACTTGTCCAAGCTCAGCTCTAGACAACATAGAAAGATGCTAGTTCTACTAATTGTCTAATTATAGGCATGGAGAAATGATAGAAGGTTGAACACTTGTCCAACCTATCATCTCTAGTAAGATGGGAGGTTTGGCCTTAAGATTCACCATGTAACCAACCTATACATCATTGTATTATGAAGAGTAAAAAAGCAAAGCTCCACCACTTGTCCAAGCTAGTTCTAAAATCCACATGGAGATAAGCAAGCTCCACCATTTGTCGAATCTCTCTTCCATTAAAACATGAAAAAACTCAGCTATGTTGTACAGGGGGACTTTTTTCCAAGGTCCACCACTTGTCCAATCTAGATCCATTAGGGATAAACAAAGCTAGTACAACCTATAGTTGCAGTGTATGGTTGTCTCTAGTAGGGATTGACACCACTTGAAACATACAAGCAAGCTACCATGTCTCCATTTGCTATCCATTGAAAAACGATTGTTTTGTACATAGGTGTACATTCAAGATCCACCACTTGTACAACTAGTATCCCTAGTAGCTTGATAGCTTTGTCTCAAATTCACCACTTGTCCACTCTATGTCATTGAATTAGGATTGGGTGTTATTCCATCTAACCTATGGTTAAATGGTTCTCACAACTTGAACTACCCATGATATTTTTTACATGGGGTTTTCATGTCCACCACTTGTCCAAGCTAACTCTATTGAAACATAGACCAAAGACCACCACTTGTCCAAGCTAAGCTATATTGAAACATGGAGAGAAGGATGCTCACCATTTCTCAAGATAGGCTTCATAAACATGAGAGAAGAAAGCTCCACCATGTCTCCAACTAGGATCCATTTAAATGCCTAAACCCATTGTACATGGGGATTTCAAGGCACTTCTAACCTATTATCCCTAGTAGCACGAGTGTCTCAAGATACACCACTTGTACACTCTATTCATTGCTGTATAAGGTCCACCACTTGTCCAACCTATAAGCTTAAATGGTCCTTTCTCACCACTTGAAATGCCCATGATATGTTTTACATGGGGGTTTCATTCAAGGTCCACCACTTGTCCAAGCTAACTCTATCAAACATAGAGAGAAGCAAAGTCCATTGTCAAGCTAACTCTATTCAAACATAGAGAGAAGCAAGGTTCACCACTTGTCAAAGCTAGGCTCCATTGAAGCATGGAGAGAAGTAACCTCCATCATTTTTCCAAGATAGGTCCATTCAAACATGGAAAGAATCAAGATCTACCATGTCTCGAAGATTCTAGGCTCCATTGAAACACCCTAAAACCATGATATTTTGTACATGGGGTGTTTACATTCAAGGTCTACCACTTCTCTAACGTATTATACCTAGTAGATGAGTGGTTTGGTCTTAAGATTCACCACTTATCCACTCTATGTCATTATATTAAGAATAACTGGGTGTTAAGGTCCACCACTTGTCCAACCTATAAGGGTATATCTTAAATGGTATCCTTCACCACTTGTCAAGGTCCATCACCACTTTTCCAACCTATAAGGTTATATCTTGAATGATATTTTTCCTTATCACTTGTAATGTCCATGCTATGTTTTACAAAGGGGTTTTGTTCCAAGACCCACCACTTGTCCAAGCTAACTCTATTGAAACATAGAGAGAAGCAAAGGTCCACCACTTGTCCAAGATAGGCTCCATTGAAACATGGAGAAAAGGATGATCCACCATTTCTCCAAGATAGGTTCCATTGAACAATTGAGAGAAGTAATCTCCACCATGTCTCCAAGCTAGGCTCCATTGAAATACCCTAAACCCATAATTTTGTACATGAGGGGTTTACATTCAAGGTCCACCACTTGTCCAACCTATTATCCCTAGTAGCACGAGTGGTTTGGTCTCAAGATTCACCACTTGTACACTCTATGTCATTATATTAAGAAGAACTATGTGTTAAGGTCCACCACTTGTCCAACCTATAAGGTTATATTTTAAATGGTATCCTTTCTCACATCTTGAAATGCCCATGATATGTTTTACATGGGGGTTTCATTCCAAGGTCCACCACTTGTCCAAGCTAACTCTATTAAAACATATAGAGAAAGAAAGGTCCACCACTTGTCCAAGCTAGGCTCATTGAAAGATGGAGAGAAGGAACCTCCACTGTTTCTCCTAGATAGGCTCCATTGAAACATGGAGAGAAATAAGCTCCACCATGTCTCCAAGTTGCTAGGCTCCATTGAAATACCCAATACCCATAATATTTTGTACATGGGGGGTTTACATTCAAGGTTCACCACTTGTCCAACCTATTATCCCCAGTAGGTTTGGTCTCATGATTCACCACTTTTCCACTCTATGTCATTATATTAAGAGGAATTGGGTGTTAAGGTCCACTACTTGTCCAACATATAATGTTATAGCTTGAATGGTATTTTTTCTCACCACTTGTAATGCCCATGACATGATTTACATGGGGTTTTGTTCCAAGGTCCACCACTTGTCCAAGCTAAATCTATTGAAACATAGAGAGAAACAAAGGTCCACCACTTTTCCAAGCTAGGCTGCATTGAAACATGGATCTTAATACCAAATTATTTCTAGTAGCATGAGTGATATTTTGTACATGGGGGTTTACATTCAAGGTCCACCACTTGTCGAACCTATTTCCCTAGTAGGTTTGGTCCCAAGTTCACCACTTATCCACTCTATGTCATTATATTAAGAATAATTGGGTGTTAAGGTCCACCACTTGTCCAACCTATAAGGTTATATATTAAATGGTATTTTTTCTCACCACTTGTAATGCCCATGATACATTTTACATGGGGGTTTTGTTCCAAGGTCCACCACTTTTCCAAGATAACTCTATTCAAACATAGAGAGAAATAAAGGTCCACCACTTGTCCAAGCTAGGCTCCATTGAAACATGGAGAGAATGATGCTCCACCATTTATCCAAGATAGGCTGCATTGAAACATGGAGAGAAGCAAGCTTTACCATGTTTCCAAGCTAGGCTCCATTGAAACACTCTAGAGAGTTTTATTTCAAGGCCCACCACTTGTTTAACATATTATCCCTAGTAGCATGAGTGGTTTGGTTTAAAGATTCACCACTTGTACACTCTATGTCATTATATTCTGTTAAGGTCCACCACTTGTCCAACCTATAAGGTTATATCTTAAATGGTATCCTTTCTCGCCACTTGAAATGCCCATGATATGTTTTACATGGGAGTTTCATTCCAAGATCCACCACTTGTCCAAGCTAACCATATTTAAACATAGAGAGAAACAAAGGTCCACGACTTGTCCAAGCTAGGCTCCATTGAAACATGGAGAGAAGGAACCTCCACCATTTCTCCTAGATAGGCTCCATTAAAACATGGACATAAGTAAGTTCCACCATGTCTCCTATATGCTAGGCTCCATTGAAATATGCAAAACCCATGATATTTTGTACATGGGTGATTTACATTCAAGGTCAACCATTTGTCCACCCTATTATCCCTAGTAGGTTTGGTCTCACAATTCACCACTTTTCCACTCTATGTCATTATAATAAGAGGAATTGGGTGCTAAGGTCCACCACTTGTCCAGCCTATAAGGTTATACCTTGAATGGTATTTTTTCTCACCACTTGTAATGCCCATGGCATGCTTTACATGGGGGTTTTGTTCCAAGGTTCACCACTTTTCCAAGCTAATTCTATTGAAACATAGAGAGAAACAAAGGTCCACCACTTTTCCAAGCTAGGCTCCATTGAAACATGGACCTTAATACCAAATTATTCCTAGTAGCATGAGTGATATTTTGTACATGGGGGGTTTGCATTCAAGGTCCACCACTTGTCCAACCTACTTTTCCTAGTAGGTTTGGTCGCAAGATTCACCACTTGTCCACTCTATGTCATTATATTAATAATAATTGGGTGTTAAGGTCCACCACTTGTCCAACCTATAAGGTTATATATTGAATGGTATTTTTTCTCACCACTTGTAATGTCCATGATATGTTTTACATGGGGATTTTGTTCCAAGGTCCACCACTTGTCCAAGCTAGGCTCCATTGAAACATGGAGAGAATGATGCTCCACCATTTATCCAAGATAGACTCCATTGAAACATGGAGAGAAGTAAGCTCCACCATGTCTCGAAGATGCTAGAGTCGATTGAAATACCCAAAACCCCTGATACTTTGTACATGGGGGTTTACATTCAAGGTCCACCACTTGTCCAACCTATTATCCCTAGTAGCATGAGTGGTTTGGTCTCAGGATTCACCACTTGTCCACTCTATATCATTATATTAAGAAAAATTGGGTTTCCATATCTAAATGGATCTTTGCTTGGATAAGTGGTAGACCTTGAGACCTAAATACCCATTCTACACTAGAGCATTGGTAAAGCCTTATGCACTTCAAGCATACCTTTAACAACAAGTAGTAGTTATTAGTTGACTTAAGTCTAGTTGACCTCCATGGTATTGAGACTAAGAGAGAGTGTAGCATAAAAAAGAGTCAGGATTTTAATTTGACTTTCTTTCTATTAATGAGTGGATCATAGATGGATTTTGGTATCTAATAAAACCTTAGGGTAGACAATGTAAAACTCATGTCTATTGTTGTGTTTGCATTAAGTGTTCTTGTTCTTTAATTTCGGAACCATTACAGAAAAATGGATTGGCTATATGCTGGCATAAATTGAAGAAAACTATTGAATTACCCATCCAACCTCCTCCAAGACCTTGTCCAAGGAATGAATCACCTCCTTATCACCTACCACTTTCTTTCAAGGACATCAAAAGAGTACTTATCTTGGGTCTAGAGGGGTTACTTCTCAAGACAATTGAAATGAAACATGGAGATTCTATACCATCTTGGGCTCAACACATGCGACTTGTGGAGGATAAAGATGAAGTTTATCATGTGGTGCGACCAGACGCACAAAGTTTTTTGGATTTTTGTGCTGAATACTTTGAGCTATGGATATGGAGTTGCTATAACTTAACAAGGGTGCAACGCATCACACAAAAATGTTTTCCTGAGCAGTATACCAAGTTCAAGGTGTTTATGAGTAACAAAAATTGCCAAAATCCAAATATTATGTTAGGATTTACAAGGGTTTATCACAAAAATTTGAGTGATATTTGGAAGATATTTGAGGATTTGGATGCAAACAATACCTTAATTTTTGATGACACTCCATATAGGGTGATGTGGAACATGCCAGGGACATATCTTATATTTCCAAAGATGTGGAGGAAAACTTCCGAGCAACTTCAAAACTTCTTGCAGAGAACCATAATTCCATGGTTGGTAGGATGGTTGTATGCAAGAGATAAGAGAGTCTATACATACAACACAATTGTAAATCAGTATAGTGATTCTGAGACAAATTATGTCCTTGGTGTGTACTTGTCAACACGAAAGAATTGAATAAATATGGCCATAAGATGCTTTTTTTATTCTAGTGTGTATCTTTCAACATTTGTATAATTTGATATAGTCTTTTTTATGAAAAAACAAAGGTGTGTCAATTTTATGAACACTTGAATGGAGTGCACCCTACTCTAAGGGGACTTCAATGTTCTATTGGAGTGCATCCTATTGTAAGGGGACTCTGATGCATTGCTAGAGTGCACCCAAATTTTTGGAGACTCATTTTTTATTTGATTGGGGCCTATGTTGGGTCATATAGTAAAAGAAATTCATTTTTTGTCAATTCATATCGAGGTTGCATTTATTTGTAACTATGAGAGAATTGATGTTTGATGTCAAAATAAAACTTGTAAGTATGGATCAGAGAATTCATGGACTTTAAATATGTGAGAGAGATCTTTTTCTTGGGCACAAATGTTTGCTTCAAGAATTTTGTCATTACATACTTTACGTGAAAGAGTTTTAGAACCTAAAAGACTTTGAAAACAAAACTATGGAATCTAAGTGCATGTATTCTTGAATGGCTTGAAAGTTGATGTATACATGCATGTCGCCTTGATGAAGATTTAGATCTGACAAGATGCAAAGCTAGAATTCTTGGACGTTACCTTTGTCAATTTGGTAATAACATATTTAACTTTCTTTTATTATGGGTGGAAAATATATTATTATGTGCATTTGGAACCTAATTGCTTGACCTTCAAACCAAGATTCCTATGTTATTTTTTCATATACTGTATTGTAATGAATTAAGATTGTGGATACAAGGTCCACCACTTGTTCAAGCTAGATCTAAGAAAGTATATATACTGAGTCTTCAAACTAGTAAACCAAGGGAAGAGAGAAGCAGGGTCCATCACTTGTCCAAGCTTATCTCTAAAACAAAATAGAGAGATGTTAGGTCTACTAATTGTCCAATATAGTCATGGAGAAATGATAGAAGGTTGATCCACTTGTCCAACCTATCATCTCTAATAAAATGGGAGGTTTGGCCTTAAGATTCACCATGTAACCAACGTATACTTCATTGTATTATGAAGAGTAGAAAAGCAAAGCTCCACCTCTTGTCTAAGGTAGTTCCAAAATCAACATGGAGAGAAGCAAGATTCACCATTTGTCCAAGATAGGTTCCATTAAAACATGGAAAACCTCATATATGTTGTACATGGAAGCTTTTTTCCAAGGTCCACCACTTGTCCAAGCTAGGATCCATTAAAACATGGATAGAAACAAGGCTCCACAACTTGTCCAACCTTTATAGCTGCAAAGTGTACCGGTAGTCTAAACTAGGCATGGGAAAATAATAGAAGGTCCACCACTAATCCAATATATTATCTCTAATAGCATGGGAGGTTTGGTCTCAAGATTTAGGAATTGGCTAACCTGTATTTCATTGTATTATGATGAATTTGGTTTTAAAGTCAACTACTTATCCAAGCTATAAGTTTATATCTTGAATGGTATTCCTTCCCATCACTTAGAAAACCAATGATATGTTGTACATGGGGGGGTTTGTTACAAGGTCCACCACTTTTCCAAGCTAGTTTCATTGAAACATGGATGAAGACAAGCTCCACCATTTGTTAAATCTAGACTCCATTGAAATCTAGAAAATCCATTCTATGTTGTACATGGGGTTTTTGTTTTAAGGTCCAACACTTGTCCAAGCTAAGATCCATTGAAACATGGAGTAGAGAAACACTCCACCACTTGTCCAAGCTAGGAAACATTGATAGTAGTTGGCTTAGTTTGAAGATCCACCACGTGTCTAAGCTAACTCTATTGAAACATAGAGAGAAGAAAAGGTCCACCAACTGTTCAAGCTAGGCTCCATCGAAACATGGACAGAAGCAATTTCCACCATTTATCCAAGATAGGCTCCATTGAAACATGGAGAGAATCAAAGGTCCACCATTTCTCCAAGCCAAGCTCCATTTGTCCAACCTATAAGGTTATATCTTAAATGGTAATCTTTCTAATCACTTGGAATACCCATGATATGTTTTACATGGGGGTTTTGTTCCAAGATCACCACTTGTCCAAGCTAACTCTATTGAAACATAGAGAGAAGCAAAGGTCCACCACTTGTCCAAGCTAGTCTCCATTGAAACAAGGAGAGAAGCAAGCTCCATCATTTCTCCAAGATAGGCTAGCATGGATAATTGCACCTTGAAACCAACCTTCCTATGAGGCAATAGAGCATATGCTACATATTTTATGTATGCCCCATGCCTCAAATTAAGAAGTTATAGATTAGAAGTGGACCTTGCTTGAATGTCACATGCAATAAATTAAGGAAAAATAGCCAAGTGGATTGTATTCCTCAATGGATCCTTGCTTTCACAAGTTGTGAACCTTGAGTCACTTTTACATTAACTTGGACAAGTGGTGGACCTAGAAACCAAGCTCTCCATGTTGAGATAAGTTGTAGGTAGGACAGTAGGACATAGACAACGATAATGGATGCAATATACTCGTCTCCTAATAATCCAATTGATTGAAACCATGGTACTTTAGTTGTTTTCATTGTGTATTGTATGTGCATAAAGTGGAATGAGACCTTAAGAAAACTCAAATTTTTGACAAAATCTCTATATTTTGTACATGATATATTGAAAGTTGTCCAACCTGGGAATTGGGATTTTCCCACTTTACCTAATATGGTCTTGTGTGGTCCTGTTTGTCTTGACTATGGATTGGTAGAGAATGTTTTGATCTCCCAGATGGGGTGGTTTTGGGGTGTCTGTAGCATCAGTTACGATTGGCATTATTGAGCACTTATCATTTGTAGCAAATTATAATGAATACATTGAACACTTAAGCTTTAGGAGGTAGAATGGTATTTTTTCTGTAGGAAGGGTCAGTAATGCTACCACGTTAATTTGCAAAATCTGTTGAAAGACTACTTTGGGGTATCGGTGTGGATTGGTATTCCCAGCTATGGCTATGACATATCTCCCATTGTGGGTATTATACCTTTATTGGCTCTAGACAGCATTGTACTGCTCAATACGTTTGGCAAATCTGCCTCATGGATTAACCAACAAATGGTAGGCTCCTCTATTTACCAATTGCTCCTGCATATTGACCTATTATTGACATACCTATTACCTGAGTACTTTGGTCTAATTGCTTATAAGCTTGCAGGTTGTTGCTCAAAGCTCTAATTTAGAGCAATACCTTTATGCTTAGTGAGGCTCTGGTCTGGTAAATTGACCCTTTGCTTGTATTTTATGATTGTCTTTGTATTTTACAGTATACTGCTAGTGCTCTATCTTTGAGGGACTACCAGCAGTTACTGTTGTTAACACATTTCTGAGCTTACCTTGGAAATCACTTGAGTCACTTTACTCTATGGAAGAGTGGCTTGAGTACTAGAACTAGGACTTGATTATGGGTTGAGGGAGAATAGCTGCTCTCTAACTTGCCTTGGCTTTGCTAATGGAAGCAATCGTTTTCTTCTCAAATTGGTGGTGCCTTCTAATATGGGATGTCAGGCACTGACATGGCCTCCTGGTAATTTATATGACATTTACCTACTAAGCTAGGCACGGATTAAGGTTTGCACAAACTATTAGCCACTACTGTATATAGGCTGGTGTAAAGGACTTTTTTAGGACCATGGGTCAGATTATGTTTGACCATCTGCTAGCATGGATAATTTGGATGACTATGGACTGTTTTGGGGTTGGTTGAGGGTTGTTTTTGACAGCCTCGATCATGGGTATTGTTGACATAAGGGTTGATATTGTAGAGATCAAATTGCTGGCTTCGGGTGGTACTAGTTGTTGGTATCCGATAGCTATCATACTATGTGTACAATTAGTTTATGGGTTTCGCAAGTTGTATTGGATGTTGATATCCGATAACTTGCTTACTTCGTATACATGCATTATGGCTTCAAAGGGTATTGAATGGAGATATCCAATAGCTTGCATACTTTTTGCTTTTTGTACAGGTACTATGTGTAGTGTGGTTGCGGATGTATAGCCAGAGCCGTTCATATGGGTGATAGAATAGTAGTTTGATACGGCAATAGTTTCACCTATTGCTTTTGGGTTTTGAGGTTATATTTGTGATCTGGCTGGCTGATTATGCTATTGGCGAATAATGACTAAAACTGATATGGAGTTAGGAGATATATTTTTTCTCATAATACTGCTCTTTGGGCTCTCTTCTATAAACACTGATTTGCAAGGATTGGTGGAGTTGGGGCATCTTGCCAACTAATCTATTGCCATTATATATGGGCTTATCCTACTGGCTGTTGTGTTGTAATGCCTTTTGAAGAGACTAGGTAATTGTCTCTGATGATGTGTACAGGTAACTTTGGCTGGTTCACATACTATGGTTTCTGCTGGTTAAACAGGTTGGTAGAAAAATAAATGTTTTGGGAATACTAAGACAACTGGAGTTGTGAATAACCAATTGGGTGTGATTATTGGCAATGGTTTCTTATACTGTTGCTCTGTTTGAGGTTTTGGCTTGATCTACTGTTTGACTTACTTACTAATGTTGTTTGAAACTCTCAACAAGGCTCTTTTTCTACTGGCCTTCTCGGACTTTTGGAGGTAAGTATGCTGGCAGCTCTTTGATGGCTGGTGAAACTGTGTGCCAGCTAGTGATAGCATTTGCCGATCGGATGTGGATGGCCCTAGAGAATGGGCGGAGTACTATTAGAAACTATGAGATGTTATCGAAGGTAGTCTTATTATGGATCAGATACCGGCAACTAACACCATGTGTTGTGGCTTCACTTGAGGGGAATGCTACACCTGGTGTATAGATATGATATTGGCCTGAATTTGTGGGGAGTAAACCTTGTTTTTTGTTGGGCTGTTTTGACCCGCCTATTGTGCAGTCATTCTCCTCCTGGTGGGATATAATAGCACGGGTAAATTTGGCTTGGAATTCATACTAAAGGATATCGTTGTGCATGATGGGTATCTGCTTAAATTTGGAAGGTTTGTTTTCTTGTTGCTCTAAGGATATTTTCGACTTTAAAAAATTGCATAAACTTACTTTCAAAAAGTACTTTTAAAAGTTTATGAGCGATTATGTAGGAAGGAATATAAGGAGTAAAGGTTTTTTAGAACCTTATTTCATATTGAAGTTAAAAACTTTAACTTGGCATTAAAATATATGGTTAAAATTTTAGACCTAAAACTCTAAAGTATATTTGTTTCTTTAAATCAAGAAAATGGTTGCACATCACTTCAATTTGTACAGCTTGATCTTCTTCTTAAGATAGTACCAGGGTGACATGAATGACAACTAGGTCACCCCAGTTACCTGTTATGCCGTCTGAAAACTAACGAACAATTGTTTTCTTACTTTGGATGCAGGTAAGGGTGTCCTTTCCTTGGCTGCTGTTTGAGGGGATGTAAGGTTGTACACTGATACTGTAACACTAAATCAGGACCTTCTTTCCCTAATATGGCATGATACTGTGATGCATTTTTTTTGGATATTCAGTTGAAAGGAATACACGATTTTGTACTATAGACTTTAGACATAGGTCTTTGAAATTTGTCTCATGTGTTATGTATATTGTAAATAGATTAAACTCTCTCTCCCTAAACACATGGGTGGATTATGTTTTTGACCTATGGCACCAGGACCTAGTCTATAGGACTGTTGTCCTTAGGAGATGTGGCTTGAAAACTAGATTTTCTAGGATAAGGGGGGTTTCCACACAACCATTATGACCTAGGTCTTGGTTGGTTTTAGGATGGAATACCTACCATCTCCTCTTTTTAGATCTTACTGACATTGATATTTTTTTTCAGATTGTCCCTGTCTCTGCTGCTCTTGGCCTTTCCACCCTTCCCTTCTCCCCGGCGTCCCTGCTGGTGATTAAACTTATCCAGGACCCTTTGGAGATTTCTCTACTAAACCAATTCTCTAAGGTTATAGAAACCCATGACTCTATCATGAATCTATTAACCTTTAATGATTGGGTTCTTATCCTCGCCAATTTGGTGGCTGAGACGAAAGAAGGAGTTCTTCACCTTGGCTTCTAATCTTGCTGCAATTGAATCAAGTCATAAATCCAATCTTCTTCAATTCTCGGCTAAAGGAGCCGACCTTTCTAACTTTATCAGGAAACTTTGTGGCCTAGCATCTTGTTTTGCCACCTCTAAATCTTTTGATCCTGCCAAGGCTGCAAAAGGCCTCTTTTGTAGGGATGATGCTGATCTTGAAGCAGTTAAAAGTTTTCAACAAGGACTCAGCTCATCTAGTGAAACTTCTTTACTAGATATGGTTCCAAAAGTCTCGAAGTGTTTTCCCTTCTTACCTCCCAGACAGATTGCTATTGAAAGAATAGAGACAGATTGCTATTTCCCTTCTTACCTCCGAGACAAATTGCTATTGAAGGAATAGAGCTTGACCATCAACTGTGGGAGCTCCAAAACAAAGCGTTTGTGGCACCCATCTCGATTGAGACTTGGGTTTTTCTTGCCGCCTTACCTGCCTCCACAAGTGAAGACTGTAGACTAGACATCCTCAAGGGAGTTCAGTTCTTGGATAAAGGTGATGTCATTAAAGCACCTTTTACTATGCATTTCTTGGATTCAGACAAAACTAGAAGTATTAATCTGCTTTAGGCTGCATCTTCGTATTTGCTCCTACGCACTGCACACTACAATGCAGCTAACGAAGCACTCTAGTTTGACAATTGAGATCCGTTTTTGAGCGCTTAGCATGTCATTTTACAAAGCTGAGCCCATCGTATATATGCGTCATGACTTCCACAAATTAGAGGGGCATTTTTTGTAATTTTCCCTTCATCGTTTTAGAAGAGTTGTGCCTGCATCTCACAGAGAAGATCCATGACTATGGCGGGGTAATATAAAGCAGGAGACGAAGCAGGCTGCATCTTGCTAGTTGAGGCTTGCTTACTAGAGTAGCACATGGTAGACGGCAAGGCATGTTGCCTTCCCCTAGGTGCTCACTCCTTCTTCACCATTGGAGTCTGCCATGGATGCCTAAAAATTGCTCCACACATGTTGGCTAGACCTTTCTTGGAGCAGAGGCTCAAAGAGCATGGCGCCCTCTTTCTTCGTGGATTTCCGCAACACAAAGGCATTGATTTTCATGCTGCTGTTGAAGTCCTCGATTGACCCACCCTCCCTTGCATTGGATTTGCCCCGCGTACTCAGGTTGTACTGTAGGGTTGTTTACACGGCCAACGATGCCAAATTGCCAATTCTGATTCCTGATGTCGCCATTAACTTTCATCATGAATTGGCACAGGTGCGAGAAGCCCATTATCGCTCGTACCTAGCTAGCTAGTTTGCAGGTTTTGCTCACGTTCCTCGACAGCCGCCTCCCCCCCCCCCCCCCCCTTGGACCCCTTCCCTCTCTCTCTCTCTCTCTCTCTCTCTCTCTCCTCTCTCTCGCTCTCTCTCTCTCTCTCTCTCTCTCTCTCTCTCTCTCTCTCTCTCTCTCTCTCTCTCTCTCCTCTCTCTCCTCTCTCTCTCTCTCTCTCTCTCTCTCTCACTGTCTGTGTGACTTCTCTCACATGTCCACTGTGCCACCTCGTGTAGGGAACACTTGCTTGAGAGCTACCAGATGAAGTTCGTGCTGACACGTGGCTAGGGGGAGGGGCCGGAATCCCTTCTCTCTCTCTCTCTCTCTCTCTCTCTCTCTCTCTCTCTCTCCCTCTCTCTCTCTCTCTCTCTCTCTCTCTCTCTCTCTCTCTCTCTCTCTCTCTCTCATCAATCAACTTCAAAATCTGAGTTGAGAGTAGTGTTTGAGAAAAATGTGTCTCAACTTAATATTGTGCCATTTTCTCAGGCCACGCTGGCCGAATGAAGCTGCAAAGGCCACATGGACAATAGGCAGCGACTGTGTGTGTGTGTGTGTGTGTGCATGTGCTATCTACTTCTGTTGCCGAGGCTACATGGAACATAATCAAATCAAGCTCTTTGCTCTACGTGGCCAAAGGAGGGATTATAATTCCTCCCCGCCTTATACATAGTACAGATAGTGTGTTCTATTCAAGCAACCCTGTATCACAAATATCAACATGTATCCTATTGCATTGGTACAAATCCTTCTTCTTAGCATAGACTTGCGGAATGTCTGCCTTGTCGTCGCGGTGTGCGTTGGAGCTACAAATGTCTCATCATAGATCTCTCTCTTCGCCTTGCCATGTTTGCCTTCAAGATGCAAGGCAATGTAATTGAATTTAGAGAGACATCCTCACTTCGCATCTGCCAAAAACAAAATAGAATTATTTTGCCCGTATTAGCATCTTGTGTAATGCCACATGCCTTCAAGGTGTAAATGTACATGATTGTGTGTGGACAGATGCCCTCTCTCTACATCTACTGAAAAAAACACAGAGCTGCATGACACTGACCCTTGGCTTCAAGATGCAAGTGTACATGATTGCATCTAGAGAGACACCGTCGCTTTGCATCTGTCAAAAATAGCCGAGAGCTTCTTGGCATTGCCCAAGTTGGACATATCCTGCAATTAGTGCATTCCAAGAGATGACATCCCGGACAGGAAGCCTTGCACACTTTTTGTGATTTATAAAGTGCACCACATTTGGGATACATGTCAACCAAGGCAGTGCTAAGCACAACATTTTCTTTCAACAACCCCAATCTAACAATGTCATCATGAATAATATTACCCATATAAGCATCTTTTGTAATGCCACATGCCTTCAAGGTGCAAGTGTACATGATTGCCCTTTGGAGTGATGCTCTGTCTTTGCAGACAACCCAGAGTTTCGTGACCTTGCTTGCCTTCAAGATGTGAATGTATGTGATTGTATCTAGAGAGAGAGACACCCTCACTTTGCATCCGTTGCAAAAACAACCCAGAGCTTCTTGGCCCCACCCAAGTTGGACATATCTAGCAATCAATTCATCCCAAGAGATGACATCCAGGATGAGCAGATCACAAGTGGTGAGCAAGTAGAGAGAGGAAGGTGGCAAGCATTGGCAGCTCGCATATGAGCCAAGCTGGAGTATCGCGAGGAGCTGGGGTAGAAGAAGCTTTTTTTCCTACTGAAGTGCATCTCTCAAGCACCATCATGCTAGGTCCAAAATGGTTATCGTGATGACCCTTACTTTCCATGTGTTTATGCGAGTTCAAATCCAATCTTTAATTGTGGTTTTATAGCAAGGCAAGGATGTGGTGGATTATGTGGAGATTTTGGACAATAAAATAAAAGATCTACTAGCATGGCTAGTATGCTTGCTCCATTTGAAAAAATCAAAGTATCTTGTGGACAATGATAATAAGTTGATGATATGATCTGTGGGCGGCAGTTGAGCTAGAACTGTGGACAATGATAATAAGTTGATGATATGATCTATGGGCAGCAGTTGAGCTAGAACTGAAAAACCTAGCTTCATGGAAGGGCAAGTGCGCTAAAGCGTCTTTGGGTAGAAACCCAACTAAGAGTAGAAAAATCAAGGACCATTGGGTGGGAAATTGCTTGCCATTGACTAAAGTATGCTCGTATTGAGTTCTAAAGTTATCAATGTTCTTTATCGCTCATACCTCTAGCGCTACATGTGCACCGCCCATGCTTCTTGTGCTACATGGGATCTTGTGACTCGTGAGCTTGAAAATTTCTTTCAAAGCCACTTTGTAGGTCTCGGTTTACGTTCCTCAACAGGCACAATCGGAGCTGGAGCTGGCACCTCTATGTGTGTGTGTGTGTGTGTGTGTGTGTGTGTGTGTGTGTGTGGCATGCTCACTCTCACCTATCCATTGTGCCACCTCGTGCAGGGCACACTCCCTGAAAGCTGCTTAATCAAGTTCGGGCTGACACGTGGCTATCGATACAATATGCATTGGCAAGGTTTTGTGATTTGTGAAAGCTTATGAGTCATGACGCTTATATACGTCGGGCTCAGTTTTGAGGATAGCAATGTATACTATTCATTTTAGGGAAAATTACCAAAATACCCCTCTAAATTGTGGAAGTTCCCAAAATACCCCTCAAATATAAAAAAATCCCAAAATACCCTTGTCTCTTTTTGGGTTGGATCGTTCAATATTTTCTAATCCTTATTCTTTTTGACAACTAGCTCGCGCGCCCCGCCTACTGGTGGGCCTCGCTCGCTCTTACCACCTCACTCTGTATGTGTTTGTGTGTGTGTGTGTGCATCTTTATACATTTCTCCATGATACACACACGATCGACACTCAATCACACGATTGACACTTTCTGTCTTTGGCCCCTTTAAACTACTCCTGGTACATTTAACCCTTTTTGCAGAAATAGAGAGAGAGAGAGAGAGAGAGAGAGAGAGAGAGAGAGAGAGAGAGAGATTACATAAAAGAACATGACTAAAGAGACATATTTATAAAAAAAACCCAATTTACATTATTGCCAAAAAGGCTCAGGAACATATCTGCAAAGCACTCTAAGTCGTGCTATTTCAACAGGATCAAGATATTGTGTTGGAGCTCTACAAACTTCTCTTAAATCTATTTTTTGAACCCAGCTCAAGTAAACCTTGTAATGACGTATCAACCCAAGCTCTTGCTTTAAGAGCATGAGCCTAATGTTGGAAAAGAAATAGGGATCAAGTAACTTGATGTAAATCGTGTCCAACTCTTCATCTACATATGACCCCCAAACAGTGTAGTTTTTCTCAATCACTTCCCATGCCCATTGCCATCCCCATTCAGTAGGTAACAAATTTTCTTCAAAGGCATCAACAATAAATTTTTTAACACTTGGAAAAATATTCACAATTTCGTGGGCCATTTAATTGGCTGCAAGAAAGAAGACAACATTAGTACTCAAAGCTTAAAAAGAGAGAGAGAGAGAGAGAGAGAGAGAGAGAGAGAGAGAGAGAGAGAGAGAGAGAGATGATCAACATGGCCACTTAAACACTTTAGAAAAGTATAAGCACAATACGAACACTTCAATTACTAATTGTCATGCCAAAAAGTGTCAAGAGGTTCATTAGGTCAAAGTCTTTACAATAACCTCAAATTTTTGTTTACAACGACTCACATTCTACTCTATAATTGGACGGATGAGGATCACTCCAATATACCGCATTCATAAACTTTACAATTAGTTTCAAAATTTCAAACTCTTCGTCCGAAATGTAAGATTTGTGATTGTGATATATCTTTCGCAACTGAATATCACAACCACAAACATTGACATAATAAATATCAACCATATGTAGTTCTTGTAGGACTCTCATCAATTTTATTTCGCTCAATATTTGTGACACTTTGCATAGTGTAATGCTTAACCGTCCACAATTTCCATACCACCCATCAGCATATGAATACACCCAATGATGCCACCAACACCATGCACCATATCCTTGACAAATCTACTCTTTCTTAACTTTCAAATATATAATCATCCTTATATGTATTGGGAGAATAGCCAATACATCATGACCCATGTTAACCTACATTAACAATTCGCATCTCTCTCTCTCTCTCTCTCTCTCTCTCTCTCTCTCTCTCTCTCTCACTCACACACACACACACACACACACACACACACACACGTTAACCTATGTAGTAGATAAAAGCCCACTTGATTAAGCCAACAGTAACTAAAAAAATATATTACTTAGAATGCATAAACAATGGATCAAAGTGTTCAATCAGCTAGAGAAGTTGAGCTTACGACACACTCTACTAGAAACTCTCAAGATCCAAGGTCCGACACGTCGAACACTGCCACCGAGGCGTCGAGGTGATTCACCCAAAGAATAGATTCTAAACATCCATTCATTCACTCCATAGGGACCGTATGAAAAGTTGCAATTGAGAGGGCGTTGCATACCTAACTCTCGTAGAGTGATTCGCATATCATCTATATCAAACTCTATGTGATAATAACCTACAACACTTCTAAAATATCGTGCTTCATTTAATGCCAAGACAGAATGTCTGCAATAATATTGAATCCTGCAATGAAAATAACAACCAACCATTTAGACATAAAAAGTAACAACACATTTAACGTCATATGTATTCAAGTTCAAGCTATACGCATTGAAGGATCTCAAAATCCTCGACAATACGAACAATATCCTCAGCATGTGCAGGACCCCTCCACAATGGAGGATCTAGAAAAAATGTTACACGTGTAAACATACAAATTAAAGGCCAAAAAGTTCTCATTCATGGTAAAAGCAAGTAACAAAGATAAGATTTTACATTTACATACCTCTAATATAAGTAGGTAAATCATTGAGGGTGTACGAAACCATGATGTATCGTGCCATTCTTTTCTGCTCTAACAACACAAATTTGGAAGTTTAAGAGGAACAAATATGAAATAGAATAAAGAATACTTTGACGATCATGCCGTAGAGAATCATGTCCTTCTTTCTTTTGTGTTAGTGAAGGATTTAAGAGAGAGAGAGAGAGAGAGAGAGAGAGAGAGAGAGAGAGAGAGAGAGAGAGGAATGAAAGCAATTCAAAAGACTTTGAAATTTCACAACTTCACAAAGAGACAATACAAAATAGTTATTCAAAGTGTATCCTTCGAGAGACCACATTAGGGATTCTATAAGTCCAAGGACCTATGTTGTATAGATTTTTCAAGATACGGGGTGGTGTTTCAACTTGAGTAAATATCCTCAATCGATATGGTGTAGTGCGGTCTCCAGCAACCCCACCTGTTGTACATTGACTGTCCTCTCGTCACTCACAAACCAAATATTAACTTGAATTTGACGATGCTCGTGGTTCGAAGAAAAGGCAACATGGTAGTATCCAAGAACTTCCATGGACATATCTCTACCTAAGTATAACATTTCATAAACACCTACGATGATAAAACCTCGATGGGAGTGATCTCTGCAAAGGCATCCATGAATTATGTAGAGCAATAAAAGCTTAAAACTACAAATATACCATATATAAAAACTCTTACAATATAATATGAGTTTGATCAAATAAGATCACCAAAAACATAGCAAGAACTCTTCCCCTCCATTGTGGTGGATCTTCAACAGATTAAGTCAATGTATAAGCCAATCTTCTCAAGAAAATAATAGGTCAAGTTAATAAACTCATTTAAAAAAGAAGATAAATACCTCGAATGAATTCAGTGATGTGACCCACTACATAGGAGGCACTGCGTCGAGGATCCATCTGTGGGAAATACTTTGATCTAAGAGATATGAATAAAATTTAACATCAAGTGTGTCTGACTTTAAGTGAGAGCCACAATGTCAATTTGAACTTATTGTTATGAGCTCGCTAGTTGTAATACTTCCTTGAATACAATGTTTGGAGTGTAGTAACACTTCGCTTGAGTGTTTTCAGTATTGACAACAATCCTCATAGAATCTGCACTTCGTACACGTGACATTGCAACATACAACTGTCCATGAGAGAAGATCGATGACTCAAGATATAGACCAATAATTCCAAGTGTTTGCCCTTGTGATTTGTTGATAGTCATCCCAAAAGCAAGCCTGATTGGAAATTGATGACGCTTCATTTGAAATAGAAGTCCCTGATGGCTTCCAATAATAAAGTCAATGCTTGGAAGAAAAACTTTCTCTCCAATATTTGATCCTGTAACTATCTCTGCCTCAATTACCTTATGATGAAATTGCTTGCATATCAATCTAGTTTCGTTGCATAATCCACGTCTTGGATCCAAATTGCGCAGCAACATGATAGGAGCATTTGCTTTCAAGACTAAAGCATGAGGTGGAAAACCACCACCAAGAGTAAGGCTATTCAGATATTCAATTGTGTACAAATGTGTGTTTTCCTGTGACATACAAATTGAATATGCACTCAGATACTCTTTGCAATCTCCATGCATTCTTCGCAATGCATAGTCATTAATTAAATCCAACTCTTTATTCCGTGGAGCAAGTATTGCTCGATCTCTGAAAAAAGTCACATGATCTTGCAAATGACACAAATCTCCATATATAAAGCTTAGAAGATCTGCCAAAATATTTCCTGGAAGCATCATGTGTGAAGGTATTTTGACTCTGTCTAAGTCTCCTCCATCATCCATAACCCCATTGCCAATATCAAGCACCCAACGAGAAAAACTTTGTTGAAGTGAATTTGAACCGCAATAAACTATACACATATTTTTGGTAAGCCTCTGTATATTCGTGTATTTCCATATGTGAGAATGACACAATGAAGAATTTACAATGTCTGTACGACTACCTTTTGGTACAACAGGTAGTATTTATCGAAAGTCACCTCCAAACAAAATGACTTTTCCACCAAACAAAGTATCTCGCTGCATAATATCTCTTAAACTTCTGTCCACTACTTCAAATGCATAGTGATGTGTTATGGGAGCTTCATCCCATATAAGTAAAGCTGCATTCCTTAGAAGTTCTGCAAGTTGAATATTTACCTTTATATTGCAAGTTTCTTCAGAGTGAAGCTCCAAAGGTATCTTAAACCTAGAATGAGCAGTTCTTCCATTACTCAAAAGCAAAGCTGCAATACCCGAGGATGCACATGCAAGAGCAACTCTACAACTTCCTCGCACTCGTGAAAGAAGTGCATTATATAAGTAAGTTTTTCCTGAGCCACCAGGACCATCTAGAAAAAATACCTTCCCTGAATGTGTGTCAATAGCTTGTAGCACTTGGTGATACGCATCTCGCTGATCCTCATTTAAGGAAGTTTCCATACAATCTGCTATATGACACTGTTCATCAACATTGAACATTGTTTCTTCAGCCATAGCACCATTTTCACTTAAGGATACCAATGTTGAGTCTATTGCAGGCAACATATAATCGCAAAGCCTCTTGCCATGTTGCAAAAAGCATTCTATATGAAGCAAAGCTTGATTTTTTGCCACATCAAATTGCACACTTGCATATGAAATATGCATCCTTAGGGCATAAACATAGTCCTCACAAAATTCAGTACAAAACCTATCCCAAAGAGTAGCCGGATGAAGTGGCTCACAAAAGACTAATATGATTGCAAACAGTTGTCTCAACTACATTCCATTTTGAAAAAAAGATGCCTCTTGGAGGCAAATTGACCATTTTTCATCATCTTGCAATAATCCTCTAGCTATACATGCCTCCTTGTATGTATCATAGTTGTGGCCATCATACATACGCAAGTTTTCAAAACACTTACATTCGTTGCAAATGTTGAGAAGCATTCGTAGGTAATAAACCTCACCAGCAGTAGGGACAATATTATACATTCTTCCAATAGAAACACCCTGTTGTCGTGGAGACCATGCCTTTCGACTTTTATTCCATACCCAACCATTTGGAAAATCGTTATATGTGAAGCTATTTGCTTTAGGATAATTTTGATTTGCAACAAACCATTCTGTCAAGGTAGTTTTTCTATTTTGCTCATTATCTAGCAAATGTGATACATCATCACCATCTTGAAATGTAACCATATTCTGCAATGGAAGGTGTACTTGCAATCGTTGAATAGCTGGCCTTTCACTATGCATGTCGAAGCCAAATATTCTCCACATAGCCTCAAATGCAGAAACATAACGTGCATTGAGATAACTCTTGATCTCATCAGTAGCTCCTTCACTATCTTGAAGGACAATAGTGGCTCGATCATGTCCCTTGTAGACATACTTATAAAGATATTTCACGGCACTGATAGTTGAGAAAATCTCCACATTAATATGGGCTTGGTATCTTAGTGATAAGAGAGGGCTGTAAGACACAACCCAACGATTATCTAAATTGTAATTTTTAGACGTAACAAACCTTCCATCATCTCTTCTCATATACACAGGATATCCACTTTCGTTTACATTTGTAGACGTAGAAAATGTTCGTGGAAACTTGAATCTACACTTACCATCAACCATACACGGAGAACGTGGATTCAAAGGACCACATGGCCCATGAACATTACAACGACTCACTACATCAAATAATTTTGGAAACACATTCTTGTCAGGGAGCTCTGCACAAACCAACTTAGTGTATATGTGGGTATCATGGATGCAAGTATCAACAATATATGTGCATGAGGAAGACCTCTCTTCTGAAACTCAATCACTGAAACATGTCCAATCACCTCCCCAAATATGGCTTGCTTGATAAGTAAATGCATCATATCTTGGAACTTCTGATAAAACACTCGTACAGTTAGATCAGGACGATCAACAGCACTTTGTCCAGGTAGTAATGCATCATCTATTTCCTTCCATCGTGGATTACATGTGAATGTGATGAAGAGATCCGATTTTCCCCAACTACGAACAATTGCCATTGCATCTTGAAATAGTTGGCACATATATCTTGGACCTCCAACAAAAGACGAAGGCAAAACAATTCTACGGCCAACATTTTGACCTTCAGCCCTCTCTAAGCCATCTCTAGCCTCAACCATGTCAACCAATCCTTGGTACACTTCACCACGAAGTGTTTTTTGGTTATTTCGCATCCACAAAATCCGTGACTCCTCTAGAGTACTATAAGCATCCACGACATAATGCTGTAATAGCCTACCTCCTCGAAGAAGACACTCCACAATATCATCTCTTATTTGTAAGCGAAAGACATAATATTGCTTTTGACTCAAATTTTTTCCATCGGTAGTCTGTAAATAAAGATGCCACCCATCCTCTCCACTTGGAAATAATAAAGCATACAATAAGGACATGTAAGCTCGATGCATACTGGAGATTCTTTTCAAACCCCTGTGTCGAAAATTCAGTACAATGTCACGATAGCCAATATTTCTATCATCCCCTTGTCCTGGCATAATTGCAGCAACTTCAGAATCCCTTGGAGCAAGATATTGCCAACCATCAGAACGATGCTCCGCAATAACCATCCTCATATTGGGTACAATAGCATCTCCAGACAAAGCAGCAGCAGATCGTAGAGCATTTGCATAAGGATTTACTCTATGCATCATCACTTGTAAACACTCCAGAATACTACGATGTAAATTTGAAACATGATGCAATCTGTTGCTCAACTTATGTTCGGTATCAAAAAAATATAATTGTGCAAAGCGTGGGACTTCATTTTGTCCTTCGGCTGGCGCTAAAGAACCAATGCTATGATAGACAGAGCCATGAACCTTAAAAGTGTATACACCTCTCCCACCATAATTAATAGTCTCATCGATATGGGCACCAAGAGACACAAATTTCAATGCATTATTATATCCTCGAATGTTTTGTAAGAACTGTCTACTTTTTCTTGTGGTTGAGCTCATCAAATCTTTCAATTCATTTGGGGGCTCATTCAAAGGAAGTAATTGGACTTTTCCATCAGAGCAGCAATATTTACCCACAAATGTTTGTATAGTCTTTCCTTCGTCCTTCCAAGCCTTTGCTCCACATTTGGAGCAAACATAATCTAAGCTTCCTAAATTGTGCAACACACACTTTTTGGATAGAACTGGTGCCGTAGAGTTGTGATGTAAAAGGAGAGACGTTGGATATTCAAAGCGGATGGACAAACAATGCTTTTCTACTTTAGAATAGTTTCCCTCTACTAAGTTCATTGTTGTCCTAACATTCATGGATTCAGAGTTTCCTTCATGTACATCATGCATGCTTTCCCTTTCATTGCACTCCAATAAAGTTCCAATAGTACTTTGTAGTGAATGCCTTGTTCTCTCTCGTGCTATTTGGCGCCTCGCCTTTCGCGAATCATCACAAAGTCGACTACGTCGTACATGACCAGGTGATAATATACGTGGTCCAGATACCATCTATGAAATAAGGTGCAAATAGATCTCATATAAATACAATATACCTGATATAATTCGGATCTGTCACTAAAAGAACATTCTTATGCGTAATAAAAATCAATATAAACTGAGACATCTAACTATATCCTCTAACCTAAATACATTTGACACATTGATGGTGACTCAATTAAAAAGTACAGTTTGATGAAGATACAACATAACATTACATATTTCTACCATAAGTAGGAATAAATACATTTGACACAACGGCTTGACTCAATTAAAAAGAACAGTTTGATGAAGATACAGCAAAACATTACATATTTCTATTTCTACCATTAGTAGGAATAGGTCGTTGAGAAACTTGACGCTGCTTTGGTCGAACTAATCTAACCAAAGCACTTAATTTATTTGAGGTAGCTCGGATATCCGAAAGTGTTGAACCTTGAATCTTTGTCAAAGCACCTAGCTTGTTGACGATACTTCTCACTCCTGGCACGATTTGTCGTAGATTATTGTCTTACATTCGTCCTTTTGATTCACGTGACTCCGCGAAGCCTCTTTTGGAAGATTCTCAATAGATGCCAATATCATCTCCTCAACTTTGGAAAGTTTCTCTCTCATGTATGCCTCACTCTCTAATCTCTGCAAGTTTGCTGCTTTTGTCTCTTCTCACAATTTCCATAGTATCCCACTTTCAATCTCCAATGCAGAGCTTAAAGTTTCAACCACATCCGAGACATTGGCTTGCATTGTCTCCATCCTATTGCAGGAGGCTTTGATCTCTAGCAAGGTTTCAATAATTTGCTTATTCGAATTCCACTCGACATTTTGAGCTGCTCTCTTTGCTGCACGCACATTTCGAATACGAAGAGATGAAAGTATCTCCTGTTCATTAGCAAGTGCACTATTCCTCCCGACATTTCGAGCTGCTCTCTTTGCTGCACGCACATTGAGAATAGTAGGAAGAGATGACATTATCTCCTCTTCACCCGCTGATGCACTTACAACTATCCCAGAAGATATCAAGACGTTGGTTGCAATAGCCAATGGAATGGCACAACTAATCTCCATTTTACTATACACAAAAAACTACAGTGGTTGCAAAGAGAAATGTGACAACCAAAGAGAAGGTTTGAATGCTTGTAAATTAAAAATTAACCCTCATAGAATATTCACTTTTTAAGTGCTTGCTATTTTAGAATCAAAAAAATGCATCATCTCTATCTAGATGTAAAAAACAACAAAGGATTGCATGAGAAGTGGAAAACAAACGAAAATGCTCATGAGTCACTTTTGTTCAGTAGATAAAATTTTTTCTCAATACATGATCAACCCCATCTACATTTGAAAATGGGAAAAGAGCGTTTAGCACTGGGACACTTGAAAATAGGCTCCTTATGATTCTCTATCTTATCAGGTCCTACAATGCTCTTTAGCGCATTAATTTTGCTATAAACTTCAGATATAGAACAACGACCTAACTCAGAATCAAGGTAGAGGGCATTTGAGTATCCCATCTTTACTCGAATCTACAAAAGGCGTAGGTTGCGAAACCATTGACTGGGATCATTCTGGATTCTGACAAACACCTGGTGAAAGGGTGTCCCATCTCGAGTCATGGAAGTGCGGTCGTAGGTTCTCCAAGCTTCTTCTATAAGTAACACCCGGAAAGAAACCTCAAACAATGCTTTGAAAGAAGTCAGCTTTGTTTTCCGGAGAGTAGTGAATCATTATATGATCCATCACTATCTCCATCGCTTCCAATCCATGACCAAAACATCCAGCAGATACCCTAGGTGCCATAAAGTTCCTAAGAAAAAAAAGAGAGACATTGTAGGTGTAGTTGGTCTAGGACTTCATCCACAAAACTTGACTTTACAATATGTCTCTTTAAATAAGTCTGTTTCTAGGTTTGTTTCCCATCCCTCTCTCTCCCTCTCCCTCTCTCTCTCTCTCTCTCTCTCTCTCTTTCAATATAGATCTAACATTTATAGGGTTCGGAAGCAGTACTGGATCTTTCAATCACACGTGTTATTCTCTCTATCCAACCCTGTTTGAAATCTATAATGGTTTTATGTGATCTTCTATCCATGTGGTCACCTTTTGGTGATCAAACTATGGATTATTTTGAACTGTAATGCATATGTAAATGCATTAGGAGAGAAGCCCTCAGTTCGCATCATATGGAAAATAGATCAATCCTTGCCTCTTTGGGACATCATATCCTCCCACAATTATCAAACTCAGCATGATGTATAGAACAATCAAGTGTTTTATCTTATTGTTAAGAAGAAGATGTTGATTGTCCAAATTCCCTTTTGAATTTCTTACAACAGGGCACTTATAATATCTTGGGATCTTTTGAAACTATTCGTATGAGAGTGACAAACTGGTTATGTTAACTATCATTGGAATAGCATAGGTAGATTTGGAGGGCCTATCATTAGATAGATCCTTTAATACTTCCATAGACAGGACCCTAAAAAACTCTTCCTTATTAGGGTGAAGACAAAGATACCATCTTGTTCAGTATGAAGGCTCTCTTAGGATTGCCTTTTGAGTATCATGCCTTGATTTTCAAGACTACGGAAGAATCTGTAAGGTCTATTGGAATTGCTCTAGGAATTTACATCAAGCCCGAGATCTTTGGAAACCCTCTCTATGACATTAAAATCTACATCTTTGGATGGAATTTTTACTCACATTTAACTCTCCCTATGTCTCTCCCTCCCTCCCTCCCTCCCTCTCTCTCTCTCTCTCTCTCTCTCTCTCTCTCTCTCTCTCTCTCTCTTTGTTTGTGTGTGGTTGTGTAGCATGCACGCGTGTATGTGTGTAAGTACCCTTCACACTCAGTTCATTTTGAACTCTTTGTCTCTCTATGTGTGTTTGTGTGTATTTTCTCCCCCCCCCCCTCTCTCTCTCTCTCTCTCTCTCTCTCTCTCTCTCTCTCTCTCTCTCTCTCTCTCTCTTGCACGCGCTCTCGGCTTAGTTCACGCCTACCATTTTAGGATTTTGTCATTTCATTTTGTTACTCTAAATTTGTATCAGATTCAACACATTGTAACCCTCTGGTCCCATAGGTCATTTTGGCCTATTTGAAGACATTAATATAACAATTCCTTTCATTTTATTTCTCTCGATCAAGCACATTTACAGGAGCTATGGAGATCCAAACGGCTATGTAGCTATGGGGCTACATAGCAGAGAGCACAACAGAGGATTTGAGCCATACTCTCTCGATATCTAGAGTGCAAATGAGGATGGATTCTAGTAGTAGTATTTTTGTTCTAGTCTTTTAGCACCCACACATGGTATCAGACTCACAGTTTTGTAATAGTTTGGACTCATAGTTGATTTTGGCCTTTTGAAGACGTTAATATAACCTAATTTACCTAGATTTAGGTCAAAACATTCACAATTTTGTAACAAATTGGTCTCATAGATCATTTTGGCCTTTTGGAAACATTAGCAGAACATTTCATGTCATACTCTCTCAATATCTAGAGTGCAAATGAGGATGGATTCTAGTAGTAGTAGTAGTAGTATTTTCTAGTCTTTTAGCACCCAGACATGGTATCAGATTCACAATTTTGAAAAAGTTTGGACTTATCGTTGATTTTAGCCTTTTGAAGACGTCAATATAAGTCCAAGGACCTCTCTCTATCTTCACATTTTTTGTAACAGTTTGGTCTCATAGGTTATTTTGGCCTTTTACCTAATTTACCTAAGTTCAGGTCAAACAATTCACAATTTTGTAACAAATTGGTCTCATCGATCATTTTGGCCTAGCATTAATTTAACAAATCATTTCATTTCATAAGTGACTTTGGCCTTTTCATTTCATTTCATTTCGTTCTGTCATTTTTGTCAGGACTTTGGTCGCATAGGTCCATTTCATTTATTTCTCTCTATCTTGAATTTACCTAGCATTAATCTAACAAATCATTTCATTTCATTAACCTCAACCTAATTTACCTCAAAACATTAACCTAATTTAACTCAAAACATTCACAATCATTTTGGTCTTTTAAATTCATTCCATTTCATAACATAACTATATTTGATTTCATTTCATTTCATTAACCAAAACATCTCTCTTTGGACTTTTTCTTTTCCTCTCTCTCTCTCTCTCTTTATTTGTGTGTGTGTATAGTATGCGTGCATGTATGTGTGTAAGCACCCTCCAATTGAGTTCATTTTTATCTCTCTGTCTGTCTATGTGTCTTTGTGTGTGTGTGTGTGTGTGTGTGTATGTTTTATTTCTATGTGTCTGAAGCCTTATGGACAATTTTGTGTCCTACAACATTAAAACTCTGCTTCTCAAGTGTGTGTGTGTGTGTGCGTGCTTCTCAAGACATGGTTATAACCTTTGTGGACTTCCAAGTGTGGTAGATTGATCATGCCATTTCCCTTTAGAATAACATGTCTTGGGTTCAACTCCTCGTGTGCTAGATGTGCTAGATCTTTACGGTCTCTTGGGATAGTTTCCCACAACGTAAAAACTCCCATCTTCTCGGGTGTGTGTGTGTGTGTGGGTGTGTGTTTCCTACAACGTAACATTTCATTTCTCTCTCTCTCTCTCTCTCTCTCTCTCTCTCATATCATATTTCACATTTCTGCATATCATTTCTCTCTCTCTCTCTCTCTCTCTCAAGGGTACCTGGTTAGGCTAAATGGTTAAGCTGCGGTACACACACCTCCCCTCCACCCACCTAGACTTGCACTTTTGCTGCCTGCACAGAATTTGAATATGTTAATATAACATTTCATTTGCATTTCATATTTGAATCTTTGCACGCTAATGAATCTCTGTACGCTAAAGGGGGGGGGGAAGAAGAGAGAGAGAGAGAGAGAGAGAGAGAGAGAGAGAGAGAGAGAGCTAGCAACACCGTTTTGCAGCTCTGCCGATGCAAGACGACAGGCATTTTCAGCTCTGCCGACGCAAGACGACGGGCAGTTTGCAGCTCTAACGATGCAAGAACCAAAAGCTGGCAGTTTGCCTCCATCACCTGCTCTATGCTACGGGGACACACACACACACACACACACACACACACACACACACACACACACACACACACACACACACACACACACACACACACACACACACACACACACACACACACACACAGATCCGCTCACGTGCCGCTCCCCCTGCTGAGTTGTACCCTGCTGCATGGCAATACGTAGCCTGAGAGAGAGACGTCAAGTTGCCTGCGACACTTGCCAATATTACAGTAGCAGCAGCCGGATAGCAGCATTGCAGATAGCAGCAGCCGGAGGTGGGCACCTTTGAAATGGAAAGAAAGCGAGAGAGGTTTGCAGGCCTGCTACTGCGCACGCTCTCCTCTGTGTCTCACAACATGCACGGCGGGGGGGGGGGAGAGAGAGAGAGAGAGAGAGAGAGAGAGAGAGAGAGAGAGAGAGAGAGAGAGAGAGAGAGAGAGAGAGAGAGAGAGAGAGAGAGAGCAACTGTCAAGGACACACACACACACACACACAATACCAATTACCTGCTGCTTCTTCTTCTTCTCCTCTCTCTCTCTGTGTGTGTGTGTGTGTGTGTGTGTGTGTGTGTGTGTGTCGCGTGGTTGAAAATGTGGCTATGAGCTCGCATGCTTTCGAATATGAGGCACTGCTCTATGAGCTTGCAACTTACAAGATGGCTTGAAAGCCACGCAGAGCCGCCACCTCTAGGCTTGAAAGCGTCGTAGAGCAGCTTGACGCAGAGCCGCCACAATCGAATTCAAAATTTGTCCTCCAGCCTTCATCGGACACGTGGCAAGTGAACTTCTCCGCCATAGTATGTTAGTAGATTGAGATCCGTTTTTGAGCGCTTAGCCTGTCATTTTACAAAGCTAAGCCCATCGTATATATGCGTTATGACTATAGTGGTGGTGGGGAAGGAGACGTCTAGTATGCATAGGAGGAGAGGTGAATCCTTCAATGGGTGAAGGGTGTCATCATGCACAGGAAGAGGATTGCCTTGTTGGGCCGACTCAAGAGAGATGGCTTGCAAGTGGTGAGGTTATAAGCATAATGGAAAGGCCATGGAGCAGTCGCCTTGTAGTTGAAGACCTACTAGTGCATTGATCGTGGAAGACGGTTGCAAACAGTCGGTAGACCTTGCCACTTGGATCGGCCATCAGCATGTGCACACTCGTGAAGACTAGCTGATGCGTACACTTAATCGGACCGCGGAGAAAATGGGGATAAGCAAGCCAATTAGGATGGAGTCAAGCCCAAGGCGTGAGCTGACATAATGGTAGGATGGACCTATGGTGGTCTGCGAGATGACAACTCGTTGTTGGTGTGCCATCAGCCAACCAATGGAGATATTGGAGAGTCTTGTTTGGGGTGGCCAACAGTCTAGTAGCTTATGAGCGTTCGCAATTATTGCACGTCTCTCTCTCTCTCTCTCTCTCTCTCTCTCTCTCTCTCTCTCTCTCTCTCTCTCTCTCTCTCTCTCTCTCTCTCTCTCTCTCTCTCCTCTCTCTCTCTCTCTCTCTCTCTCTCTCTCTCGCTCTTGTTGAAAACAGGACAAGGCTTTCTATCAAGGAGCCGCCAAAGGCTTGCTACAGCATAGAGGCTATAAGCTCTCTCTCTCTCTCTCCTCTCTCTCTCTCTCTCTCTCTCTCTCTCTCTCTCTCTCTCTCTCTCTCTCTCTCTCTCTCTCTCTCTCTCTCTCTCTCTCTCTCTCTCTCTCTCTCTCTCTCTCACACACACACACACACACACACACACACAACGTCAAACAATGCTGCTTGTTGCCTTGCGTACTACCCAAGGAACTTGCAATTGGTCCAATCATCTTTTTCACGTTTCAACCTCCTCCTCTTTGCCTCCCTCGGCTCTCGGTAAAAACAATGCTCTCTCTCTCTCTCTCTCTCTCTCCTTGTGTGTGTGTGTGTGTGTGCGCGCGCGCACGTGCGAGGTTGCTGAAAACAACAACTCCTCGTTTGCTAGATCTTTATGGTCTCTTGGAATAGTTTCCTAAGACGTTAAAACTCTTCTCTCTCTCTCTCTCTCTCTCTCTCTCTCTCCTCTCTCTCTCCCCCCCCCCCCCTCTCTCTCCCCCCCCCCCCCCCCCCCCCCCCCTCTCTCTCTCTCTCTCTCTCTCTCTGCACATGGATGATTATGTTCTCCAAGGTGCAAAGCACACCTAGTACAATTATGCTTATCTCTAGGCAAACAATAGTAAATAACTGCAGGACATATAGATACACATTCGGGAATTTGTCCACAATGAGTGCATACCAGTGTGCCATACTGAGAAGAGATCAATCCTTTAGGACTAGATTTAACAAGCCGACCTTGCCATTGAGACTCATTGAACATATTTGAGCGCAAATAAAAGGGACAATCAATGTTGATGCAGCGCAAATGCCCAGAGAATCTACTAAATCTGACAATGCCATTAAAATTATCACTGCTACAAGTGACATACTCTGTCCACATGTGACTATCATGTCTTTGCTCCATACCACTCATACCTGAAGAATTACCAGATGGCGGTAACTCAAAAGCAATATACCCATCATAATGAGCTGGGAGCTCATCAGTACAGACCACTTTCTTGGCTTGATGTAGGGAAATATATAAATTGCTTTGCAATGGCATGCACTTAATCATGTCAATGACACTCACATTGATCTCAGATAGAGGTACTTTCTTGTCTTTCATGTCTTGAGAAAGTCTGCCAATGCCACCATCAATCTGATCCTCAATTCTCATATCCACCTTGTAGAACTGGTGTTGTTCATGATCAAGCATAAAAGTTTGCTCACCATCTCATGATATAGTAGCTTCTACCTTGACTTGCGGCCCAGATAATGTTAGTGGACGAAGACAAAAATTAGCATCACAAAGTTCAAAATGTTCTTGCAAAGAAGAAACTATCAAAGAATAAATTATGGTATCAAACATAAGCACTAGCTTCTGTCCATGCCCTGGACCAAAAACTGTAATGCATCTCCCCATGGGTTAATAGTGTGTTCAGCAGAAGGTAAGAATATCAAAGAGCAGTGGCATGGTTCTGATTGATATAGAGGGTCTAAATAGAATAGATTGATATCCTTAAAATTCTATCCATAACCACAAGCCGCCAAGAATATTGCACGTTCTTGTTCCCATGAACAACAATTACTATTTTATAAAACAACTCACTATATAATATAGTCACAACATGAAATATAAAGTGCTTAAAAAACGAGCCTGCTTTTAGTTTTAAAAACACTAAAAAAGAACCTATTTTAGTTTTAAAAACACTAAAAAAAACGAGCCTGCTTTTAATTTTCAAAACACTGAAAAAACAAGCTTGCTTTTAGTTCTTTGAGTTTTACGATTTTCAGTCAATCGAGCATAATAATGATTTTTCGAGCTTCATCTACCCAGTTAAATGTCCCATGCACAATATCCCATGTCGAAGTTAAGGGTGTTTACACACTGTTGAGTGTTTTTGGTTTATTAAATTCTAAGACAAGTTTTTGCGTGCTAAAAAGAGTGGTTGCATATTGAGTTTGTTAGAGAGGCCACCAATGAAATTAAAAGGAGCTATACCACAGTACTATGGGGGATCGATAGACAGAGCATGCGACAATAGCTTAGGTTTAAAGGATGGGGGTGTGTCAATTCATGGCTGCTCTTAGTTAATAAAAGGAAAAATTTCACATTTACCTCTCTAATTTGCGGGAATTCCCAAAATACCCCTCAAATTTCAAACATACCGAAAAAAGCCCGAATATTTTGTCACAAATTCCTAAAATGTGCTTCAAGTTTTCCAAAATTCCCAAAGTACCACTGGTCGCGAGATTAAATTTTCTTGAATGGAAAAACAAATTGTAGCTTTTCATAAGAAGACTGGCTGTCTATCAATAAAAGATGCTAAAAAATAGAGTTTAGGTATGTTACATAGGCTTTGGAGATGAATTTTGTCTTTATTTTTAGATATAACTGCCCTTTTTGCATGGTAATTTGTGACAAATTACATGCTAAGAACTCAAAAACAGATCTAAATTGTCAAAAAGGACTAAAGCTAGAAAATCTTGAACAGTCCAATCGACATTTATGCAAGGGTCATGGTTTCATTATGTGAAAGGGGCCTGTAGGCCCCTACTGTATTTTTTTAACGCTAGTAGGTCCTTAATAATATTTTTTTAATGCATATAACTGCTCGCCTCTCTCACAGGCATCTCTCTCTCTCTCTCTCTCTCTCTCTCTCTCTCTCTCTCTCTCTCTCTCTCTCTCTCTCTCTCTCTCTCTCTCTCTCTCTCTCTCTCTCTCTCTCTCTCTCTCTCTCTCTCTCTCTCTCTGCGTTTTCTGTGCAATATCCTTGGCAAAGCTTCTGCGCCCTTTCCCGCTCTCAAGCCTAGCTATTGCCTCAACAAATCTCCTGCGCTTTCTTGCCTTCTTGCATGCACTATTACCTCACCAAATCTCCATCGCTTTCTTGCCTTCTTGCGTGCGCCCTTTCAAGACTTCTTGCGTAGCCCTTTCAAGGTAATCTCTCAAGCCTTTCATTGAAAACCTCTACTGCCTCGCCGTTTTTGAATCTCGAGACTCAGGAGAAACTCGAACCAAGCTCGGAGAAGGGAGAAGGGAGTCTACCTCGGCCATGGGGAGAAGGGAGTCTACCTCGGCCCGGGAGCCTCCTGCCAGCTACATTTGCAAACTACATGTAGCCATCCACGCCGGCGTGGATGGCTACAAGTAGTTTTTTTTTTCAATGCTTTAGATAACATTCGTAAAGCTTAGGTTTAAATTAAAATTAGAAGCTTTCTGTAAATTGTAACTCTCTCTGTTGTAAGGCTCTCTGTAAATCTTGAATTGGAGTATAGCCCTCCCACAACCTAGAGTCTTGGGAGCGTGCCCTGCACAACACGAGAGAGATGTTGGAGGGGTAGTGCACCCCCCGCAAAGGGGGAGAGAGAGAGAGAGAGAGAGAGAGAGAGAGAGAGAGAGAGAGAGAGAGAGAGAGAGAGAGAGAGAGAGAGAGTCTCAAAGACAATCTTTCGATCAAGGCAAGGGACTCCATGGCCTTCCACTTGCCTTCCAAAGTTGGACCTCCAACTCTTCTAGCCAGTGCTTGTGTTGGGATAAGTTGCCAAAGCTCTGCCAGGATTAACTAAACTTTGTATGGCTTTCTTATCATTATGATTCTAAGCCTAAACTACCTGTAGCCATCCACGGTGGCGTGGATGGCTAGAAGGAGTTTTGAATGTGAAAATCTACCTATTTGTAAGCTCTCTCTGGAAATCTTCAGAACTGCATAGCTTCTCTTAAAACTACCTGAAGCCATCCACGCCGGCGTGGATGGCTAGAAGGAGTTTCTTGCGACATTGGTTTAGGGGTAGTGATTAATTCTCGCATTAAGCTTCCTCAAGCTATCCATTAGAATAAAGAGTGAAAGGAAGCATAATTAGAATAAGGAGTGAAGCCTTACTAATAAAATCATCCTAACACAATCAACACCTCGAGAATGCACTTGTACAAAACCCTGACCTTACCCTTTGGTTTTCAAGACACAGGCTCCATTCTACTACCTGACGTTAAACATTATCAAAAAAACTTAGAAGATATCATAAAATGACAATTAAACATCCATGGTGTTCATGGCAGAGCTTCCTTCGCAGATGGAGCACTTAACTGTATATAACTGCAAACTAGCTCTTCACTATTAGAGATCTTTAAAACAAAAACATGAATGGCCGAATGGAATGAATAAGATCAGCATATGTTCTGTGTCATCCAACTTGTGGCCAAACCGGCATTACAACAAAGATTGTCAAAATGCTACAAAATTGCTGCCAGATGCATCCTTACATGCATGCTGCTCGAGCAAACCTAAACATCTGGGACACTCAAACTTGCACAAAGAAGAGGACAAAATCAGGTACCATTTGAAATTGAGGAGTTACATTCAAAATATCAAAATGCTAAAGATATAAGAAATGACAGACTGCCAGCTAGGAAAATGCTTCAGCCAAAACTCTCTTTCTGAAGGTTGGACTTCACTGAATACTTCCCACTTTCTACTTCAACTCTCAAGAAGAGTAGCTAGAAAGCAAGTTAAACTAGATCAGCTAACTTCAACGATTCTGAAATGAAATGCTTGGAGGATAAGTTTTTTTTGAGTGGCATCCCCGGACAAGTATCACTTGAAGCTTACAGTCTAGGCAAAGAAATTTCTTCATCTATATGCTCATCATAAAAATCGAGGGAGTCTCTTCTTGAGCCCCTAATCCAGGAATTCGAGAAATGGGCAATAGAAGAGACACCTATGAGGCATCGACTCCCTCATGACTTATAAAAGAGTCATCCATGCCCATTAATGGATGTAGAGCTAGATTACAATCAGCCCCAGTTTAGACCGCGCACCCATCAGCCTCGATTAGAAGGTATGTAAATTGCTTGGAGGCTGTAAACAAGTAGCCCTATGGATGTCTAGAGGGAATTTCTCAAGATTAAATTTTATAATTTATCATGCTTTTTTTAAAATTGTTAGCTCCCCTCTAGCAATCCAAGCCGACATGGATGCTTAGGTGGAGATCAATAAGATAAAGTTTTGATTTTTTGAATTGCCTCTAGGCATCTGTGTCGGCATGGACGCCTAGAGGGAATTTTAGTGAAGTAAATAAATTGTTTTTGGTTTTGTTTTGCAAATCCTTCAATTCGTGGACGAGGTCGCAGAGGGAGACTTTCTTCAACTCAAGCTTCCAGTATCTTAGAGAGCAGTGATCAAGTAAGTGCAGTCTCTGTCACAGATATGACAGATGGTTTGGAGACACAGGAGGAGGAGATGCAAAGTCAGGACTTGGGGCTTGGATCCATAAATGAAGTTGATGAATCTCTTGCCCCACAAGAGGCATGTTTTCAAATAGTGCCTTATGTCGTAAGAGATGAAGTAGCAGTAGAGCCTGAGACAGGGGAAGAGCACAAACTTTACATGCATAGAGGACAAGATATTCTTCAATGTACTCGCATGTTTAGTTGTTTTGATTGTCCACAATTCCTTTATGTCGATTGATCCCTTATGCAAGGGTGAGAGGCTTACGAGATGATGTTAGTGGATTGAAAGCTGCTTTTGCAAAGGAGGGCTACATGCAAGAAAAAGGAGCTTTTATTGTTTCAGTTTGGAATTGCAAGAAGGAGGAAGCTTATGTGACAGGTAATTCATTTCTCTGCTTTGGTCTTTCCTACTATCTGTTTCTATGGTGTTTTTTGTTGTTCTAATAAATAGTAGTTGAGTGTGCTTTTCTACCTATGGTTATCTTTTTTGCAGAGGACCTTCTTACTTCATGGGACCCAATATGGGTTGATATACACAAAGAGTTTGAAATTGAGCTTTCTAAAAGACCAAATCTTCAAGTTCTCTCTAATAAAATGTTCTATCTTTGGGAGGGTAATCATAGAACGGTCGCTTGGATGGCTACTATCAAAGAGAGATTATCCATTGATCGAGAGAAACATTGTAGAGTGCTTTGTACAGTTATTGATCCTACTCGAGTGCCATAGATAGATTTGCTTAGTAGCTTGAAAAGAATGAATTTGTAAGCTTCATGACTTTCTATATATTTTAGCTGAAAATTTCTATGTTGTGTTTCTGACTTTGTATATATTATATATGACCTTGGAATAACATGAATACACATGCTCTTGTAGTCACGCATCTTAGGGATGAGCTTGTCAACTGCTCCCACATTTGTGTAGCAGATCATGAAGCCTATGTAACAGGGCTACTAGAAAAAGATAAAAAGTTGATTGCTGCAGTCCGTAAGAAATACTCGAAGGGTGTGGAGCCTTGGTACCCACTTACTCGTCGATACTTGCGAAAGCTCTTATACGATGTGAGTGTCTTTGGCTTGCTTTTTTGGAACGATCTTATATTTGCTTTTTGTAAAAATGACATATATTAAATTGTGTATTGAAGGATAAAATATCCAAGTAATTGAGCCAAAGAGTATGTGCTTGTGTTTTGCAAATTATTTATTTTTAAGTATGCGTTGAAGGTTCAAATGTCCAAGGAATTGAGCCAAAGAAAGGAGCAAGCTAGGCACACAATGACAAATGAACTTATAAAAGAGGAAGATAAAATATTGAATGATTTAGCACTCAAATATGGAGAGCGCGTTGGGAAGGTGGTTGAGTTATTTTTGTTTTGGGTGTTTTGCACATAGTGTAATAGCTGTTTAAACTTGGTTTTCTATTCGTTGCTCAAAAACTGCAGTTGCTAAATATTGTTGATCTGAATCTTGGAACGGATTGGATGGTTCGAGTTCTTGCACTCAAATGGGGTCCTGATAGTTGGGATACGCTTGAGAAACTGAACTTGATTGCTATGCACGATGCTCCTGTCTTGAGCAAACTATTATGGGTTTCCTTACTTGAGGCAGATAAGATTACTAGATCCTCTTATGGTTTAAAGAAAGGAGATCATGTGTATCGCATGTGAGTAAAGTTTCTTTTGACTTTCAAGAATCTTTGATGTAGATTTGCTAGTTTTTTGTGATTATTTCAGTTTTTTCTCATCTTCCTTGTTATGTAATTGGATCCGTAGAGAGGGCCTTCTACAAAGGATTTTTGATAGGGCCACAAAGTTTGTGGAGGACTTGAGCAACATTGCTGGTGGTATTTTGTTGCCTCATGATTGCTCTCTTGCCTCTTACTTTGAAGAGCTCAAGTTTGAAGCACGACCCTATCTTTATCCTTTGGAGACCTCTCTTGAAGCTAAGACAAAAGATGTTGACAAGCAAGCTATGAAGAAAGTGGACACGGTACGCATGGCATCTCAGCGGCTAACCTACAGGTCAAGCTCATCATACTTTTATTTCAAGCTTTTCATAATTACGAAGTGTGTAGTGATGTTATTTTGTTATTTTGTTTTAGATTTCTATTATTCTTGGTTGGAAAAGGCTTTCTACCAGGGATTCCATTCTTAGCTAAGCAGTGGGCACAACTACCTATTGGGGAAGGATGCATGTACTCCCCTTCCATGCATAAGCTCACTACTTGGGAGATGGAGGTATGTCCATGGTGGATAGACATGGCTTCTAGGCATGTATTGGAGAGAGAGAGAGAGAGAGAGAGAGAGAGAGAGAGATTCACGATACTATGAGAGTTGGTGGCACATCCGTGGATGTGCCTCTCCCTCTTAGAGTGGATGAGGTGATATCGGGTAAATGGTTACTCAAAACAGTCTCAAACATAGTTTGTCTAAGAGCTTTAAATTCTCTTTTTCCTAAAATTATTTTTTTTACATACTGGTAATATTGTGTTTTTTTTACTTTTTTCAAGCTACAAATACTTCTCGCAAGGGAAAGGAGGTGATTGTTGAGACTAGGGTGCAAACATGGAGCGAGAGCACGGTGAGCTTTCACTTGCAATGCAATTGTTTGTTTCGTTCATTTATTGGAGTTAAGTCACTTTGTTTAGCCTCTTGTATCGCAGTACCTCTTGGGGAGATTGTTGCAAAGAAAACCATTTCTTTTGTCTACATCGTTGATACTCCCTTGTCTTCTCTGTCCTCATTGCCTGACTCACGATGCATGGCCATTTCTAGGGACTACATAGCCATTGCTACTGATTTTAGGGCCGATGTTCGACATCCGGCATGGATTTGTGTTCATGAGCACATGGGATGTGCACGCCTCGATGGGACCTTGTGCGTGTGTGGTGGGAGAACAATCGCATGGGCTGCTGATTTTATTTTTTTGGATCTTCCCTTTGGTGGTTCCCCATTAGCCTCCCCTGTTGTACCCCTTTGGGATATTTGTAGTGAGGATCATGTTCGTGCAGGCATGCAACTTGCACATTCGAGTTTGTCAGACTCAGGGTGGTTGTTGATCATGGTCTCTATGACAGGTTTTGCTTCAATCATAATTTTGTACAATACTTGTCGATTTTTGTTGTGTGTTTTCTATTGTGACTTTTGAAACCTCTTGCAAGAGATACCATTGGCTGGGTTGAGAGATTTTGTCGTGCATCAGAGATGGCTATTCATCGTCGCATTGTGGTCCTCCATCATGGAGCTTATGGTTATGGTAATAGCTTTGGTGGTCGGATTGAGGTAATTCTCTTCTACATATTAACTTGTTTGTTTCTCATTTTGGTGTGTTGTTATTATTGTGATTGCCCTCTAATTTTCTATGTGGTGGTGTAGTGTCATTGTTCTCTCTTACTTATGGTGCATAGGGTTGGCATGCAACCACCTTGCTTTGTGGTTGAGAGCACCCCACTATTCAATCGGCTTGGCATGCAACCTTTGGATTCTTACATGATGCACCATCTTCCAGAGTCTTCTCTAGCCAGATCATCATCAGGGGAGCCATGGCATGGTGGCTTGCAACGAAGTCACTCTTTTATTGCATGTTTTGTGGAGCTTCTTTGTAGGCCTAGAGGTCTTTGTTTGGAGTTGGGATGTGGTACAACGCCCGTATTGGCAGCATGCTTAGGTACAGGGCGGGTGTGTGCAGCAGTCGACATTGATGACACTTTGACTTCAGATTATGTGCAACCATTATTTCGCCCTAAAAAGCGAAGCAGAAAGGGAGCCTCCACCTCTCTTGATGTTGATGATGTGGGTGACATGCCTTCGCGTGTCAACCCCTTTGATGACTAGTGAGAGTCCACCTTACACTTCATTTCCCCCACCTATTTTATGTTTCCATCATACTTTTATGCTATTTTGTCACTTCTTTGTATCATTGTTTAGTATTTGAAAATTCGAATGTGCTTTTATGTCTTGCATGTGGATTGTGAGACTTATCTTGTGCTTTTATGATGTATATTTTGTATTGCTTGCATGTGGATTGTGAGACTTATCTTTTTCTTTTTGTATGGAAGTGTGTTGCCAGTTTATGCTGAGGGGATTGCAAAAACCATGGCTGCTGATATACGATACGATTTTGACACCCACAAGAAGTGTCAGAGACGCAATGTCTTTATTGATGACGAGTGTGACTCTTCATAGTCACGAGATAGAACCATAGCATTTCTTGTTGTTATTAGAGTGCAGAGGCACGACATGCAGTTCTCTATATTCCGCTTGTTATCTTACAACTCTAAAGAAATCTCTCTCTTTTTTGTATAAGATATGGCAGTTTTCTCTTAGTATAGTTTAGAAACTTTGTAGATGTATGAGCATTGTTGATTTGCATTAGATTGCTCCATAAAAGTAAAGTTAAAACAAAATTATGGTGTTGAATGTAGTTGTGGATCATTGCATGGTTTGTAATAGCTTTGCTACTAGCTTGGGTTTCTCATTGCTCGACATCAAGTATCAACTACGCAAAAGAATCTAGAGTCTAATTTTGAACAATTATATTGCGACGATCAATATCCTACTATTATTAAAGTAGGATCTTCATTCATCTTTCTTATCAAAACCCATTTGGTTTCTTTATTTCATTTGCTCGGATTTTCCTTCGCTCGAAAAATCTTGCTCGCCATACGGTAAGACTCAGGAAACTCACTCTCTCTCTCTCTCTCTCTCTCTCTCTCTCTCTCTCTCTCTCTCTGAGAAGATGGAAATTATTTTCAGCGCTCTTAAATGTCTTCAGTTGCGTCTGGGCTATCTGACTGTTGATGCAAATGGATGAAATGAGCTTAGTTCAGATGTTGCTGTGAGTTTTTACACCAAGAACACAATCACTATGTGCGTTGAGTTGTCCCCCTGTGCTGCCTGTGCTGCAGAGACCACCACCGCAAGGTCATCGCTGCAGAGACCACCCCTGATTGAGCCCCAGCTAGCCAGCGTGAAGGCTGCCTCTCTCTCTCTCTCTCTCTCTCTCTCTCTCTCTCTCTCTCTCTCTCTCTCTCTCTCTAGTTGTGCGCCTGTGCGCGTCTGTGCGACCGATGACTGCAGAGGGCACTGCCGGAGTGAGCTCCTAATGACACGTGGCAGGGAGGGAGGGCCAGGATCCCTCCCCTCAAGGACCTCTCTCTCTCTCTCTCTCTCTCTCTCTCTCTCTCTCTCGATTGCATGGACTAGCCAGAGGCTGCAAAGGATGACACGTGTCCACTGAAATCACAGTCTGCTTAATGTATAGTATAGATAGTGTGTGTGTGTGTGTGTGTGTGTGTGTGAGAGAGAGAGAGAGAGAGAGAGAGATATATATATATGCATAGATGCACCTTTCTTTAGACATGGGTGAGGTCTTCAATTTGGACCATTGTCCCTCTAGACTAGTTAATTTTGCATTCCTCAAACATGGCACCTTGATGTATACGCATCCCTCATATTTTTCTCCCCATTTTGTACATCCTCTGGGTGATAGCCCTTTGAGAATCTCCAAAAGTTTCTTTTTATAGCCAACTTTCTTGCCTAAAACGAGAGAGAGAGAGAGAGAGAGAGAGAGAGAGAGAGAGAGAGAGACTCTCATTGGTAAGTTTCCAAAAAAAAAGAAAACAAAAGTAGTTGAGGTTCTCCATCTGTCAAAACCTAGTGCCATCCCATGATCGTGTGTCAGCTCTTGTAGGCCTCAAAACGCATGTGTGCATGTATAAATGAGTGTCCCCCTTCAAAAGAATAGGATGCCGATGGGTTGTTGATCATCATTTGCCACTGACTAGGCAAGCCAAGCTCGACCATTTGTGGTTTTTTTTTGTGGGTGGGGTGGGTTTTTTTTTTTTTTTTTTTGTTGGGGGGGGGGGGGGGGGGGGGGGGGGGGAGAGAGAGATCCGAGAGGGACTTGGCTAAAAGGAGGCTAAAAGAGGAAAAGGCAAATCAATATTTGAGACTTAGAACATAATAAATTGTTGATATATATTGAGGAGGGAAGTGCATGTGAGGCATGAGATGATGCATGAGCAAGAGAGCAAAGCGGTACCTTTAAAACAGCTTCAAGGCATGATTCATCCAAGAAATTGACTCACAAAGTATTGAACGCTAAGCAACATGGTAATATGCACGTGGTTGAGGCTCAATACCTCATGGTGCTAATGGCGACAATTTGGCTAGTTGTTGGGTAATAGTAGCACGTGCATATGTTGGTGCAAGTGAGATGCCATGAAGGAGTTGGGAAGGGTAGTGTGTGACCCAATTTAAAATAAACACTAAGATTTTTGAATGAAGCAACACGAATCTTTTGTGTAGGAAATGACTGAAATGACTGTGTCTCTCATGAGGAAGTTCCTTCATGACCTTGAAAAGGAAACATGCCATGTTCCTCTTTTCTTTCCTTCTAGAATCTACTACTCGTCCAAATCGGCCTACCAAGCCCCAACTCATGGTGGTGGCAGCTTTTTTATCTAAACAAGGTGAGGGACCACGAGGGCCTGCCAATGGAAGGATTTGTGGAGGTGCTTTTTTAGAAATAAAAAACGGCATAGTATTTGCAGTGAAACAGTACGCATAAGTCCTCTCTCTCTCTCTCTCTCTCTCTCTCTCTCTCTCTCTCTCTTTGCCACAGCTGGAGCATACGCTGTATTGAATGCAGGTCGACAACTCAAGTGCAAGACGTCTCAACTGTAACTGCAACATACGTGTTTCTCTCTCTCTCTCTCTCTCTCTCTCTCTCTCTCTCTCTCTCTCTCTCTCTCAATGACACAGACGTGCTGAATGCAGTACTGGACAGCTCGTGACGAAAGATTTTACAAACGTCCAAGTGGACGGCATGCGTTAAAGAACGTCTAACTTGACCCAATACTAGGACCTTCCCAAAAAGGATTCTCCCCAAACACTCACCACGACACTATCGAGCAGTGTTTGGGAAAAGTGTGCCTCAACTTAGCCTTGAGCCGGTTCCAAAATCAAAGTAGCCGGTTGAGGGGAGGGCAAGAAGGAGAAAATTCCACTTAAAACAAATGGAAAATAGTGTAATTTTACAAAAATATTGGCTAGTACTGTAAAATTTCCGGTTTAGATTTTTCTTGGAGGGATTTTTGTATGTTTGTGAAAATGATTTTTCTCGAACACTACTGTCGAGCAAACGCGCACGGACACTGCCCTGCACGTTTCTGCAATGCAGCCAGTGGGATGTGCGAGGTTTATTACTGTGGCTTTGCTTTCGTATATCGTTGAATGTACATTGTACAGTAGTGTGAATACCTCGACGAGCCGTCATTTGCGTGGCGCCGGCAGGGCCTGCGTCCAAGTCACATACAATAATGACAGAAGAAAACGTATTGGCAGGCTCACAGTGCGCGTTCAGAGATCCACTCTTAGGAGAGAGCTCATTTCAGGCTGGCAGGCAGGCTAGGCTGGCCTCGTGAGTCGTGACTCGTTTAGACTGCACGTCTGCAGCCCAAAGACCAGTACCCTTCTCCTTTTCCACAGATTTCCCATGCGTGTAAACATAGGCAATGCTAGGCATGCCGTGCGAAATTCTGCTTGGAGCAGTCTACTTTCTGCCTCGCGAGTTCACCTACAGTGACCCTTTGCGAGTTCACCTACTGTCGCACGCCTTCTCCCAAATGCTGGCCGTCCACGTGGACGCCATCCGTTAAAGACCGCCTAACCTACCCCAACACTAAGGCCTTCCCTTAGCAGGCCAAAAATTAAGGCACACCGATTGCTTTGTCAAGAGTTTGTAGTACATTAGCGAAGGCGATAGGCCTCTAAGAGGGCTTCCCCATAGTACCTCTAGAGTGGGGAGGGCCTTGTTCTAGAAGATGGACCCTCTTAGCTCTACACAAGGTCCCGCACCCCATAAACCAACTCCTCGTCAAGATGCAACTCTTTTGCATGAGCTGGTAGTAGTTGTATGGCTATCACTGGAGCATTTACCTGATATGAACCGGGTGGAAACAGTCAAAGGGCACTTCTCTTGTGTGGGGGGTGGTTGAAACACCCCCCGCAAAGCTACCAAAATTAATCTCGGATGCTGACAATTGAGCACTATGGGGATGCTACTTGAATCATCAAGGGCCCTCCAAAGGTGTCGTTAGCGAGCCTATGGGAGTGCACTCTCATAGTGAGAGACTTGGTAGACAACACACACCACTTATTCAGGAGTGAAACATGATGAAGGAAACCTGCACTTCATCCATGAAAACTCCACTCGTACACAAGTAGAAAATCAGCTCAAAACTCGTGTGTTTCATTGTATTCATGTAGCCTCGCCTCCAATTGCACAACTATAATGCTACTTTGCCTTGTGAGAATCCCTAGCTTCCTCTATCAATCCTCCATCAAAACCCATTTGTGGAAGCTTAAATACTTCCACACACTAATTCAATGATACAAAGCCCTAATTGGTACTCTCATACAATTGAAACAAGGAAGACTAGTGCACCATAGATAAACCGTGAGATTTACAATCACGTAACATGACATTGTAAACATAATAAAAGCATAAGAATCATTATCTAGAGTAAAGCAATACCAAGGAAGACACAAGTAGGTCTATGAATCCTTGATAAGAGATGTACACAACTACATCTGCATTCACAGACATCACACTATGAACACTATAGCATTCACTTGCATACATCAAAGGCACATAAAGTGAAAAAAATTCATTTCACATTGTGTACATACCATGCCATGACATCATTCATACACATCCAAAGGCCAAACTATGATCTATCTACACTCTTTCTTAAAGATTTTGGGAATTCCAGCTTGAATGTGCGAGGCTTGCATGCAACAGCTACAAGGGGGTGCCAGCTCCTCATATATATATATATATATATATATATAGAGAGAGAGAGAGAGAGAGAGAGAGAGAGAGAGAGAGGCATCTCAATGGGTTGTGTGTGTGTGTGTGTGTGTGTGTGTGTGTGTAAGCACTAACAACAACATTAATAAGATAATGTAGATCATGCAAAGAAAAAAAGGGATGGAGAACCATGTCTTGGGTATAGCTTTTAGGTGTCTTTCTACCACATAGGCCAGACTATGCAAGCAATATAACTATTTTTTGCACCCGTCATAAACCAATAGTTCAACTAGCAACGACTGATTTATGGATTGTAGGTGTCAATAAAATAATGCACTTTTCATTGATGTACACATAGATCAGTCTATAGGTTAGAAGGAAGTTGGGTACCCAAGTTTATGAAGTATGGGTCAATCACCAAGTCGTCCAAATGCAGGCTTTGTGTGTTCCATACACAACACTTTTATGGAGTAGACTAAGGGTGGGGCCACGATTGCAAGAGCCCATTTGGGGGGTGGGGGGGGGGGGGGGGGCGGGGGGTTTGCAGGTGGTAGTTTTACCAAGGAGTGAAGTTGTGGGGGTGACATATTGATAGTAATTAGCAAAAACAGAATGTAGATATTCACCATACAAGTGGTGGGGTGTTTCATCCCATGCGACATGTGTAAGATTTCAACGCAATTGGGTTATGCACTTGACCATGCATAATGCCCCCAATATGTTTTATTCATGATGAAAAAATGTCTTAATTCATGCTTACAATAGACCAATTTTTTTAATTTTATCGTTATGTGATAGAGGCTACTCTAGTAAAGCTTTATGGAAGGGTTCCATGAACCCACTTTTGGATGATCACTATGTTGCCCTTGTGTGTAATATGATCCTCCATCCATCCCTCACTAAGTTTGAATAGGATTGGATATTCATTGATATTTTTCATGCTTTCTAGCTAGGAATCTAGATGGGGGGTACAAATACGTTCAACCAATCTTAGTCTTGCTTGCTCTATCATATAGTACTTGTGTAGACAAAGTATAGGGTTGTTAGGAGCTTTGTCTAGGCATATGATGTAAAAGGACTTCTTGAGCCTATCCACTTTGTGTTCTAGGATCTGTAAATTTTTATAAACTTAGTGTTAGGTAGGTGTTAACCGAGTCAACGTCAGTTAACAGAAGCTGCTAAAGACCGAAGACGTAGGAATGCACATCGAGGATGAATGCAAAGAAGCAGTAAAGATTGGAGTTACACATTTTTCACGTTTTCCCAAAATGCTCACGTAGTGTAAATTCTCGATTTATTTCAAGCCATTGTAATATTTCTAATGTGTTACGGGCTCAATGGGAGTTCCAAGTTGTAAAGAATAGGTCACTTATTGTGCCTAAGTTGCAGATTCAGTAAGTGGTGAGCCCGAAAGGTCCTGGGCGCTCGGACATTGCCTATTTTTACCCTACGTATATAAAGCAGTGTGTAAAAGAAATTAGGGTTCTCAAGTCATTTGTTGAGAGCACTCTTTGGTGAGAGCTCTTGAGGTGTGTGGCTATGGAGTCCTTGAGCTTCTCCTTGCTCATGAGACTTGATTAATACTAATCAATGATTCATTCTCTCTCACTATGCCTCTCTACTTCTTATGATTGCCTATGATGCTTAGATTAACTAGATCTCAACTAATTAGTGGTTAATTCCTCTGTAATCTTGTGTAATTTCCTTCTTTTTCTTGTGTGTGCATGTAAGTTTGATTGGAGTGTGGTGCTCGATAGATCTATGTGTGTGTGCTTGCAATTAGTGTGTTGCATGATAGGATTAGTGTTGTGTGCATCTTGCAATCGTAGTGTGTGTGATTGGGTTGATTAGAGGTGAAGAGAAGTGGACATGGAGATTGCCCTCCATTGCGGCTTTGCTCCTCCATAGGCGGAGAAGCTCACCTCATAGAGTCAACCATTCGTGTTGCCACGATTAGCTCACTAACTGTGTGAGTGTTTCCATGTCCTAGCTGGGTAGCTCATTCCTCCGGATTGATAATTTTGTTGGTCATTGGAGCTATTGCAACGATGGGATCCCCAATATTTGGCGTGGTTGTCGGGGAGGATGGCCTACGCTAGTGTAATTGTGGCATAATCGAATGCGTTTTGCTCACTAATTTCACTTGTGTGTTTATGTTTTTGTGGATTTTGAATGTGTGTGTATGAAGCATTGTGTTCATAATTCCCTAATGTGTGACTGTATCTTGCCAATTGTGTGTTTATACACTCTAATTTCACACTAACCCCTTGCTAATTTGACTAATTTTTGCTAACTTACTAATGTGCTATGAAAGATTGGAGCATTCGACCATTTAATTGATCTTCAATGGAAAGGTAATTAAAGTGGTATTCTCAACCTCCCTATTATCTAAGGATATGTATAATTGTGTAAAAATCCCACCATGATGCAATGTAGTGTTGATGCAATGTAATGCTATATTATATTGATGCAATGCAATGTTGATGTTATGAATTGAAAATTTTGCGATTATTCATTTTCATGCCGTCGTAATGCCGAAATTTTTAAGATTTTGTGGCGTATGATTTGACAAGTTTCAATTGCTAATTGATGATTGTAGGTTGCTAATTGGGTGCCTAATTGAGTTAATTACATGTTTGGATGGTCAATTGCAAGTGTGTGTACACTAAAATCAAGTGTGTGTGCATTCTAATTGAGTGTGTGTATGCCTAATTTTAGGTGTGTGTGCACTATTTTGCCCATGTTTGAGCACCTAAAAATCAATGTGTGCGTTATGATTTTTGAATTGTGATGATTGATGTGTGTTGTGCTCATACCCAACTAATGATTTGTGAAGTCACATTGCAAATCCGACAAGTTTAACCCTTTTGTGTGCGCACCTAAAGATTGGTAAAAACTGCTAATTTTTTAGTGTGTGCGTCTAAAAAGTGTATAATTTGCATGGTTAATTCAATGTTTTGATTGCATAAACGATGTGTGTAATGATGAAATGCTGTGTTTTTGTGCTCAAAACAGGGATTTGCGTCCTAATTTTGTCGGTTTAATTGCCTAATCTTGATTTTATTGATTAAATTCTTGGGCAATTGAATTGATGAATCTTTGCAATTTCATTTGGCTTCACTATTCCTCAATGTGTGGAGAATTTGTAGAAATTTTTTGGATATTTTTCGAATAATTTTTGCAAATTTTTGGATTTTCGGGTGATTTTACGTGTTTCGACTAATTTTCGCCCTAAACTCAGCTTTTTTTCAATTCTCGAGCGTGCCTTTCGGCACATGGACTTTCCTCGTTGGATAGAGCTTTACGTCTCTTGGGATAGTTTCCTACGACACTAAAATAATCTTCTTCTTCTTTCTTCTTCCGCTGCCATCGTCGTTCTTGTGCTCCGTGACGTGTGAACCCGCCTTTATACACACAACACACAAGCTACAAGAAAACATTATAAATTTTCGAAAAAAAAAGAGACCTATTTGTCTTCTTTCTCTCTTTCCTCAACGGCTGTGGAACCTTTTGTCTTTTTGCCTTTTTTTTTTGGTGTCATTGACTTTTGTATTGATTCATTGCATTTTGTTTCAATTTCATCTTAATTTCACAAAAAAATAAAGCATAGAAAATTCACAAAAAAATAAAAAACACATAAAAAATCACAAAAAATAATTTAAAAAATAGTAAAACACTCACAAAAAATCCTTTAAAAAGTCCAAAATTGATCGAAAAAATTTCAATAAATCATAAACAATTCATAAAAACTCATAAAAATTAGAAAATTATAAAAAATCATAACTTTCCCAAAAAAATAAAATACAAAAAATTTAGAAAATATAAAATTTCTTAAAAAATAATAAAAATAAAACGAAAGTCACCGAAAGAGCCTAAAAAAGCCAGAACGAGCCCGAACAAAGACCCAGAATAGCAAAAGCAAAGCCAGGAAGAGTACCATACACCGAGCAAACACCACAAATCGAGCACACCGTGCAAAGCGAATCAGATCAACCGAAAAATGAGAAAATGGTCAACTCGAAGCCGTGAGGGACAAACAAATTTTTAAATTTGTCAAAATCAAGCTGAAAATTGACAAATCTCGAGGGATTGAAGATTAATATGTTAAAGGCCCAGTTTTTTATTGTTTCAAAAGGTTGCTATTAATTTTGACACTGTTGAGCTAGGGATAATCAATTCTTGCAAATCTGAAGAGCAGTTAACTGCAAAAATGCTTTTCCACAAGCAGTTTTATCAAAATTGAGCATGATAAACTAATCAATACTAGAATCTGCCAATTGACAGTTTTTTGTAGATTGAGCGAACATGGACTCAAATTGAGCCGATCATTCAAGTACATCAGATCAAGCTAATAGCAGTGGTAGCACAAGTGCAACTGCAACCGACCAAATTCTACAGCTATATGGCTACAATGGAGACAAAGTCTTATATGCAGATTCAGAAGGCCATAGATACTTGATGAGCAGTAAAAGCAACACAGGAGCTAAGATCCTATTGATCAGAGTAAAGCCAGATTCAAAGAACTCCCAGATGTTCACAGACTTCAGTGGAGCCAGGTATTGCAAGCTCAAAGATGAAGTGCAGATAGAAGTGCAACAAGTCAACCCAAGTGTTTATCCAAAAATCTGCACAAGTCCACAAAAGCATCCATTTGGAGCATATGCAATCAGGGTCATTGTACATGGATTACAGTGGTCAGATCTATAGTCAAGAGCCAGTAATGGAAGATCCAAAAGATCAACCAATAGAAGCCAATCTAATTGGAGAACCAAGCCAAAGATAGTACACAGGTCAAGATGGAGCAGTCTACAACTTGATGCTCAGTGTTTTGAAAGAAGATGCCGACAACTTGGCAAGCATAGAAGCAGAAACTTCTCAGGTAGACCTTGACATGACAAAACCAATTGAAATACCACCAGTCATGGCGTATTGCTCAGATTGTGGACAAAAAGGTGGATATTTTTCTGAAGATTGCCCAAGAGATCCTGACAACAACAGGGAAACAAGCAAGGTACAGAGAAAATTGGAAATGTGAATCTCGATGTAAGTACATTTAACTTGCCATTTTTAATGCAATCGGATGATTCTGCATTACCATTAGTAGCACCATTAAAACACTGCAAATTCAAAATCAGCATAAGGATGCACAAGCACCCGAAAAGCTTAAAATTGATTCTTTGAACAATAAATTCTTGCATGAATTTAGTAAAGGTGTCGAGATATCACCAAAGGTTGAAAAGATTGTTAGGTTTGCAAATGATTCTGCATCCACTGCCACAAGTGTGCAATCATTCACGAGTCTAAGAGACACATCAAACAGAATGATGTTAGCTTTGTATGGTACGCATCATTCATATGCACACTATGTAGACCAAAAAGGGAAACTGTACAAAAAGGATCAACCATTGTTTGAACGACCCACATACCAGCTCATAGAAGTACCTCCAGTGATAGATCAGAAAGGATGGTTCATTTCAGAGGAAAGAATCTACTATAGCCCATCCTCTCTAGAGTTGAAAGATATTATCCGAGTGAACCCAAAAATCTGTTCGAGCCAAACCCCCCTCCATCAGAAATCAAGCTTCGATGTTGTGACCAAACGAACATATACTTTGACCAAAACAATCGTAAATATAGACAAGAGTTTAGCATCTATGACGCCTTGGGTCCTGAAACCACAACAACTCATATCATAGGAGACCCATGGGATAGACAATATCAGGGCAAAGATAATGCTATTTATAGCTTGACTTGGGGAATAATTTATCATGTTTCTTGAAGATACATAGGAAACTATGTAGAAGGTTTACAAATGCCAAACATCAATAGTGCTACCCAAAGTGTATCTTCACAATTCCAAAAGGTGAGACTAAATCAGAGCCAAATAGGTTTGAACTCTTACAATGAAGCAGTCTATAGTGATCACCCTAGGAAGGGGGGAGCTGTAAATCCACCAAGCTCAGCTTATGTACCACGAAATGCTACACCAGCAAGACAGAAACCATTGAAAGATCATATGGTTGTTGGAAGTTTCCAATTGACCCAGATTCCATCAAAATCTGCAGACAAATGCTTATATGAAGATCATCAAGGATAGAAGTTTCAGTTGATCTCAACAAGTCAAATCCAAAAGACAAAAAATCCAATAGTGTTCAAACACTTACATGTGACCAAGATCACATATGCATACCAAGATGCACAGGGTAACGAATATCAGCAAGATCATGATCTTGTACAAACCCCTACAAATGGCCCGACTGAAGTCAAAGACTATCTAAAGATGATGCAGAGTCTCAAGCTACCAGAACAGGTGGCACAAAAGTCAAAGTCAATGGGAGCTAAAGTCCAGAAAGCTACACAAAGGTCAACACCAAAATCTCCTCCGAAGAGACAAATTCTGCCAGCCAGTACGATCTTTTAAGGTCAAAGGTTACTCAAATGCAGGAGGACAATGCTCAACAATTGCAAAAAAGTACAATATTACAGCCAATGGATTCAACATTGATTGAAGCAGGTGGTCAAAGCAAAGAGAATGCAGATTAAGTTCAACCAAAGGATGTTGCCGTAGCAAAAGCAGTCAATTCACACACGAATCCTGTGACGATGAAGTGCAACATTGTTGGTGAAAACAAAGAAAAACTGACAAGTGAAGTAAAGCTAGATTTTCAGCTAGACAAGAACCTCATGTCTTTTCATACTTGGAAAAGATGTGGCCAACCATAACTATTAGATGCTCCTGAATTTGTGAGCATATCAGGAAACAAACGAGCAGAATGTTGGGGAATCATCTCCACCACCATTGAAGTAAGTTCACAGATCATCATAGCTCAATTCTATGTGATCACAGCAAAAGAGATGCCAGACGACATCATAATGGGAATGCCAATGGCCCAGAAGATGTTAGAGATACAGAATGCAAACATGATGGAGTCATCAAAGACAACCAAGAATGAAGACCAAGATTGGTCACCTGCAGACGACAGTACAAAGTCCTCAAGCACAGTTAGAATGGAGACTGATATCAAAGCAGATCTTATTGAAGATGATTCATCTCCATCAATCAGAACTTCGAAAGAGCTTAAAGAAAATCAGGCAAAAGCAAGTGCAGATCAAACAGAGCAAAGAGCAAAGAGCAACCACGAAAGCTATGGCAGAGAATGCCATCAAAGCCAGAAGTAAAGAAAAACGGAGTTGCAGACAACCAAGAAGAAACAATAAGAAGTTCAAAGATCCAGACATTGCCAAGTGAATCAGCTGATGCAAGTCAGATTACAACAAAAAGTCTCAAGTTACCCTCCATAGAGACACAGTTAGATCAAGATGAGATCATGGCGAAAGATGGACAAAGATCTTCAATAAAACCAAACATGCTAGATTCAATGTTGCAAAAGAATCAAAGAAAAATCTTGCAAACAAAGGTAAGGCTAAAGTGAAACCTCCACCGATTAGCAAAGAAGGTGTGACAGCCTATGCCTCGACATCAAAGAACCCTCATGGATCAGCTTCTTCAAGCAAGCCAGGATTTCAAAACTTAAAGACAATTGCTGACTCAACTAAAACCTCTAAAGAGACACTAAAAAAAGAAAAGATATTTCAACCAAAGTACTCAAGAAAGCAAAGGAAAGTCAAGCAAGTGTTTGTTCAGAGAAATTTAGCCAAGGTCAATGATCCGGTTTGGATTAAAGAGAAAAATTCAACACAAAAAGACAAACACATGGGATGGATAGCATCGCATTGGAGCTTAAAAGAACAAGAATACTATGAAGGTAACAGACAGATATGGGTGCCAAAACCGTAGGTTAGGGCATATGAAGTAACTTCAAGTCCCTCTCAAGAAAGAAGGCCTACAAGGTATCAATCTCAACAATATCCCAAGATACCTAAGAAGCAGGTATACAACAGAACAACATCGAAAGATGTTAAACTCAACCACAACTATCAAGAGGATACAGAACAAAGATGGATCTCAAAGAATGTTCCTCTTGGACAAGGATACTACACAAGGTATACAAAGATTTGGCTACCAGTCAACCACAAGCCAACTGCAGCTGCACAAGGCCTGCATGAAGATCTCAAGAGCTCAACAAGACCTAGAGCTAAACAAAGTCAACAATGGAGTTACAAAGGTCCTCAAGAGATTTGGATTCCTAAGTCTTCCAATGCTCCTAGTCAAAAGTCAAATGTCAACGATCAACAAAAATCTACAACAACATCAAATGACTTCTTACAACATGCCTAATTGGAGAATCAAACAGATAATGGAGTCTTCACAGTCAAAGAAGAACCACCCAACTAACGTGAATGTAGATTCAAAGATGATAAAACAGGTATGGCAAAAGAAACCTTCAATGCCAGCTTGGTCCTTCACTAATCCTCTTTTTGAGGATTCAAGCTTACTTTTACTTGAAGAAATGTTTGTAGTAAGCACAAGAATGTAAAAAGTCAAGTCGCCAGGGTGCAAAAAACACTCTTTGGTATAGTCAGAGTCGGGCTGTTGAGCCAGAAAATGAGCAAAGCATTAGTCCCAAAGCTTCAAGTCATATTAAACTTTGTGCTAAGAGTCGTAGTTATTAGGCTTACGCTCAAGATGGAAGAGTTGAGCATATCTAAAGTCATGTTACTCATGATGGATGAGATGAGCATAAGAGTCAAAGTCTATTAACTTACAAATGGTGAAGTGTCGTAAAGTCCAACACTCACACAGTGCACAGTAAGATGAGAGCACATATCCTCGTCAACAAAAACCATTCTTAAAGGGGTGCCAGCTTGCAAAGCTATGCCATATGCTATTATAGCTACACTATCTTTCTGAAGACGCCTCAAAATCATTCTTACACAACATATTGTTTCCCATGCATTTTTGTGTATGCATAAAAAGGATGTCCCACCATTGGGCATATGCATTAGACACTCTTTTTTGCTTCCATCTATGCACCTTGAGTGGACTACAATAGGCAAAAAATGTTCCATCATGCTACCCTTTCATATTTGTTGTCTCTTTATTTCCATATCTATCAGCAAATAATCCTTTGAGTACTTAATTAATATTTTCCATGGTAATAAGTACTCCAATAATGCGCGTATCCCAAAGGCACTTTTTTCCCACTGGGTTTTTTCCCTTTGGTCATTTAGGTATTAGACCCTAATTTAGAACCTCATCATTCTACTTCCCTTGTACTTACTTTTCATAAATAAACATCAACCTGATCATTATGCTATTACAACGGAGAATTGCAACATCATCTCTCACATCAAACATATTGAGACCAATGAAGATGCTGCTGCAAAATTGAACCTCATCAGCAAATTCAACGAAAAATGAAGACAATCAGCCCATCAACAACCAATCAAAACCTTCCCTTGCCTCCACAGACACTTTTCGACAGTGCCCGAGGACGGGCACTAAAATAGGAAGGGGGGAATGTTAACTGAGTCAACGTCAATTAACAGAAGCTGCTAAAGACCGAAGGCGTACGAATGCACATCGAGGATGAATACAAAGAAGCAGTAAAGATTGGAGTTACAGATTTTTCACGTTTTTCCAAAATGGTCACGTAGCGTAACTTTCCCGATTTATTTCAAGCCATTGTAATATTTCTAATGTGTTACGGGCTCAATGGGAGTTCCAAGTTGTAAAGAATAGGTCACTTACTGTGCTTAGGTTGCAGATTCAACAAGTTGTGAGCCCTAAAGGCCTTGGGCGCCCGGACATTGCATATTTTTACCCTAGGTATAGAAAGTAGTGTGTAAAAGAAATTAGGGTTCTCAAGTCATTTGTTGAGAGCACTCTTTGGTGAGATGTCTTGAGGTGTGTGGCTATGGAGTCCTTGAGCTTCTCCTTGCTCATGAGACTTGATTAACACTAATCAATGATTCATTCTCTCTTACTATGTCTCTCTCTTACTTCTTATGATTGCCTATGATGCTTAGATTAACTAGATCTTAACTAATTAGTGGTTAATCTCTCTTTAATCTTGTTTGATTGCCCTCTTTTTCTTGTGTGTGCAATGTAGGTTTGATTGGAGTGTGGTGCTCGATAGATCTATGTGTGTGTGCTTGCGATTAGTGTGTTGCATGATAGGATTAGTGTTGTGTGCATCTTGCAATCGTAGTGTGTGTGATTGGGTTGATTAGAGGTGAAGAGAAGTGGATATGGAGATTGCCCTTCATTGCGGCTTTGCTCCTCCATAGGCCGAGAAGCTCATCTCATAGAGTTAACCATTCGTGTTGCCACGATTAGCTTACTAACCGTGTGAGTGTTTCCATGCCCTAGCCGGGCAGCTCATACCTCCGGATTGATAATTTTGTTGGTCATTGGAGCTATTGCAACGATGGGACCCCCAACAGTAGGTTCATTGAGGGTTTATTCTACAATATTCCCAAAACATACCCTTAACCTCTTGTAAGAGAGTGTTTATAATAACCACATTATACATAATTAATGAGTAAGCTATCGTCCATAGTTCCTTCGAGAAGGGGGGAGTCGACACTACAATAAAAGATGTATATCCCATGGGTTCAATAGTAGGAATTATTTTGTTTGATATTTTCTCACATTTTTACATACAAAAGGGTGTTGAAAGAATTATCTTAAAGAAAAATTTAAAGATTGCATAAGAAAAGGGTCCCTTTTATTGGTGAGAAATTCACAACTTAGGGGTTTTAAAAATGTACATGAAATATAGGTTTTACATATAGTGACCACCTTGAGATAGTTCCTCTCATGCTGTGTGTAGACATAACGATTGATTGGGTTAGCCCTTTATGTAGGACTTTTTGGGTGTTGGGAGAAAAGTTCTAAAAAAAAAATACTAGTATGTGTTGGCTCTGTGGGGAAAATCCCATCATACCTTGCATGCATATACACATATGTTGAGATGGGAGAAAAGTTATCAAAAACAAATACTAGTATGTGTTGGCTCTGTGGGGAAAATCCCATCATACCTTGCATGCATATACACATATGCTGAGATGCATGAAAAAAAACACATTTGGCATTGCATAATTGTAAGTTAGCAGACTCCATAAAAGTCCATCCATAACATATAATTTACACCACCCCCTCTGACAAAGCTAATATTTAGAACATCATTGTGATATTTTAAGTGATACATATAGGAGAATGTGGTGAGTGGTCAGAGGTGAGTGTGTTGGGATTCAGGCCAACTGGCCGGACATCCCACTTACTACTAACCCATCTACTAACTTAATCCATGTATACACTTATTCTTTAATACAACAGATTAAGGAGCTGCAACAGGATAACGTTGTTGTGCGCTCCACCCAAAGCAGGTCTCTCTCTTTGCTCTCGCACTTGCACTCTCACATGCTTCCCGTGGCACCTTCAACTGGTATCAGAGCAGGGTTTGTGCTTGTCGTTTTTCACGTCTGCGCGTGCACTTTCAAAAGTGCAAACAGGTTTCCGATTTCGGCATCGACAAATTCAGCGTTCCGAGAGCGTCTCCAGAGCAGACGTCTTGGGGGTTTTACCCCCCTTTTGAAGCTGTTCGTGCAGTCAAAAGCTTCATCCGAGCTACACTTCAAGAGTTGTATTTTTCAACTCCACTCTTGCTACAGGTACAGGTACAGGTACAGGACACAGGTGCAGGTTGTTCAGAGACTATTTTGAGATGGTATATAGACGTTTTATGGCTATTTTGTGTTATTGAGATGGTGTTTATGGGTTGATTAGGAGCATTTTTTGGCATCGACATTGCCTCGGATTTTTTAGGCATCCATCTCCTCACAGGTTCTTGCATACATACAAGACATCCAAGTTTCTTACAGGTTGCAGTGTTTTGCATCAGCACAGATTTTAGTGGGAGTACTTGATGCACATATGTATTGTTTTGACACTTTTGATAGTGCTTGAGCTCTTTTGAGAGCGGTTTTACTCTCCGCAGGGATTTGTTTACTGCTTGCACATTTTGTTTGGTGCCTGTTTGAGCGCGTATACTGCACCTTGCAATATTGTCGACAGTGGATGTACGTTGAGTTGTGGAAACTGCCATATGTACCTTTTGTGGAGCCGATTTGGCTTGTTTCTGGCAGTCCCGATCGTTTCTGAGGCTTGGCTCAGAGGCCCTTTCTGAGACTGGGCTGGTCTCTTGTCTGCATAACCTTTTGTGAGGGTCGATAGCGTGAGGTTTTCTTGAGCTGGGGGATTCTCGAATGTTGAGATCCTTTCGGTGATACAGGTTGCTGGAGTACCCCTTTTTTGTGGCCTCGCCATAGGACATGTATAGAGAGGGCTAGGTGCATTTGACACCGTGTTGGCAGTTTTGAGTCAGCTTTTGACTTTTTATTCACAGCTAGTGGTTGATGCGCCTGTCTTATGCTCTGAGAGCATTACTGATCTCTTGTGACAGTTATGGATTGAGATTCTGCCAGTTTTTCTAGGGAAACTCTGTCGAATTTTTCCCAGAATTACCAGTGTTTATCACCATATTATCTTTAGCTTGCAGCCATGTCATCTAGTACTGAAAAGGATATTTACAATATCCGGAAATTTGATGGGCTGAATTTTGTTATCTGGAAAGAGCAGATTCAAGATGTTCTTATACAAAAGGCCAGTTGGATCCTATCATGGAGCGCCCAGAGGGAGAGTATACAGATGTTGAGTGGGAGAAACTTGATGCTAAGGCCAATCTACCCTCTGTTTGCATTTGGACGAATCTGTGTACTTTATACTATAGTTGGAGAAAGGACTGCTAGAGATGTATGGGATAAGTTGTATTCCAGTTAGGAGAACAAAAGTGCCACTAATAAAGTTTTCTTGATGAAGAAGTTGTTTGGCCTTCGTATGAAGGAAGAGGGGACTATTTATACTCACATTAATGAGTTCAATGTCACTTTCACTCAGTTGACCACTAAGGGTTTGGTCTTCGATGAAGAAATCAAATGTATCTTCTTGCTATGTAGTTTACCCTCTTCTTGGGATACGTTCTGTACTGCGATTATCAACTCAGCACCTGGTACCAGTCTAGTGTACAATGACGTCCTTGCGAGTCTGTGTGAGGTCCCCACCCCGCCATATCAAACAACAGATTTGATGGTGAACCTGGTGGCCACTAGATCTATAGCGGAATCAAACAAAGTGGTTCAGGGTTCAGCTAGCGGACGATCTCTCATCACAAAGTGAGTCGATCTCGAGCCTACTAGCAATGAGATCTAGCTCCACCTCGCAGGGGAAGCGTACTTAAACTATCTAGCGATCCTAAGACCCACCTTCCAAGAGGAGAGAAACCCCGAGTGCCTTTTTTCCCCTGTTTCAGAGGCACCTACTCTCGAGATTTCACCGCTCTAGGGGCAATGAGTATTACTAGTATCGAATTAAACACTATGGGGACAGAGAGTTCCCGACCAATCGGGACCACCCTTCTCATAGGCAGTGGCAACTTGAGCCAAGCCCCAACTTTCCACCCCCACACTCACACTTCCTTGTGTGCCCTAATTGCTACCACATTGGTTGTTCAACAAAAAGATTCCTTGATTATATTCCGAATCACAATGTTCGTTAAGACAGCCCTTCAAACAGTATTGCAAATCGGCGCCAAGACAGAATTTCGAGTAAAAATTCTACTCTAACTTATTCATTAAAATTCCAATGTTTTGGAGGTACAACATCCCTCCTCCAGCAAGAGTTTACTCCTCCCGTTGTCGCCTAGCTGACCATACAACTAGGTTTGTCCACCGCATAAAAAGCACGACATGGACACTCCCACCGCATAGAAAGCAAGACGTGGGTTCCCACCGCATAAAAAGCAAGTCGTGGGTAAGGCCCTAAGCTAGTAACTCTAGCTACTGTGATATCTTCGCGAGCTGCCCCCTATGATCAGTAGAGGGGTCAAGACTAGTTCAACATTGGAAGTAGAATGAACATGCCGAGCTAAATTTTCCCTAGCATACATTCTTTCCTATTGCAAACAGTGTATCCGTCAAACAATTCTTTCCTACTTTAAAATTTAATAAACAATAAATTCAAATGCCGTTGTTTCCGTTGGATTTCTCCAACATGTTCGGGGATGTGTTCGTTTCCTAACTAATCGTATGCAATGTTAATTAAACAACTTGAATAAACTTTAGTGACCTACCTCTTCCATTTGCTCGTCAATGGCCGGTGAGATGGCCGGCGCTTGGTCGTCCAAGGGAGCTTTCCCCTTTCCGTTCACATTGCTCGTTCCTGCCTCGTGGTCGTGGGCTCCACCAAAGCGAGTTCTCTTAACCGGGGCCATTTTAAACTCACTACTTCAAATAATTAGCTTGGAGAAAAGAGCTAATGTCCGCAAGCGTCATAACAAGCCAAATGATAGATTAACAACATCAAACAATGCCTGCTACATGAGAGGTTTATATTTTTCCATATAGAAATCATTATGGATGATGCATATTCCTATGGGAACCGGCTCTAAGGATAATTACTCGACTTAGATGATTAATAATAATAAGGTCTCATTAATAGAATTACCAAAAAGATGAATCAACATAATTAATCTCTTTCCTAGCAATTAGAGGATGCAGGTTCACCTCATGCATAGGCGTGAGAAAAAAATAACTCTTAGAGACTTAATGATGGCTTTAATTTTACCTTAATTACATCTTAATGCATAAGAGAATGGATCTCATTTAGATAAATTGTTAATAAAAAAGTGATTTTCATCAATCTACACAGTTACCGGCTTATGGATTAATCACTATGCTACCTAGAGAGAGAAAATTCTATTAATCATGCACTAATCACTAATTAAGGATGATGAATGGCTGATAATTCAGCTATGGTGTGATGATTACATAATAGAATATGGTTAAAGAGAAATTAGAGAATAATTATAGAGAATTACGACTAGAAATAAGCATAATAGACGAGGAATTTAGATGGTAATGAAAGGGATTTGCAGAAAGCATTAATTAAACCGTGGTTACCGTGATTAAGGGCTGATAATTCTCTCGATCCTCTGATTTAATCGAGCTTCTTGAGGCGAGAATTCGACAACACCTCCCTCCTTGCTTCTCCTTCAAAGGATGTGTGTACCGGCAGCACCTCCCCAAGGTGTGTGTGTGTGCATTGGGTGTGTGTGTGAGCCTGTGTGTGTGTGTGTGTGTGTGTGTGTGTGTGTGTGTGTGTGTTTGTGTGTGTGTGTGTGTGTGTGTGTGTGTGTGTGTGTGTGTGTGTGTGTGTGTGTGTGTGTGCAATGGTCTTTAAATAGGCCTCCTCAAGCTGAAAATCGACCTGGGTTGGGAAATGCATCTGGGAGCTTCTCCAGTTAAGCATGGCAAGTCCAGTTCCCTACCCACCAAGTGTCAGGTTGGCTAGGTTAACTGACTCTGAGACTTAGTTACTGGCTTGGCAGCTTTCCCAGGACTCCCACAAGGACAATAGGCTCCCCTAGCTGCTAAAGCTGATCTGGAGTGGCCTGGGACCTGTTCCCACACAGCCTCGGGCCCCCGGTGCCTCCCCGGACAATTTTGGAAAAAAATGATTTTAGGCTAAAACGGGTCATACAAGTTGGATTTTGATGCCGAAAATTGCTATAGCAAGCTCTATCTAAGGCGTACTGGCCCGAGTACCTGCCATATTTAGCAGCCCCCGGGGTCCGAAAATGCATTTTTTCAAATTCGGGGTACGGGTGCAGTTTTTCGAGACGGTTAAAACTGGACGGGTCGGGTGACCAAAAACTTACTATTTTTAGAAATTTTTTACAAAAATTATTTTAATTCACATTTCGAAGCTTTGAAAAAATTCTAAACATCATGGCACTGACAGAATTCGGAAAACTGCTAAAAATAGTAACTTTTTCCATTATATTCATTTCAAGGTACAATGGTGCTCTTTTGATCGGGGTCAGAGGCCTTACAACCTCCCCAATGTGAAAATTTGAGATGTCCTCATCTCAAGAATGTGTTTGGGTAATCTTTTAAGAGCATTGGTTCGCCCTCCCAAGTTGTATCTTCTTTAGGGTAATCCTTCCACTTTACTAGATGCTCCGTGATAGTTCTGTTACGTAACTTCCTTTCCCTTGTTTCAAGTACATAGTCAGGTTGGAGCTCAAGAACTCCTTGTGCTGGCATGACTATCTGATCTGAGTCCAAGAATTGATCAGGATTAGGGATATAGGGTTTGAGTAAGCTGATGTGAAATACATCATGAACCTTCAAGTTTGAAGGTAACTTTAGCTTGTAAGCTTGGTCACTCACAAACTTAATGATCTCGAATGGCCCACAATACCTTGGGCTTAGCTTCTTATATCTGCCTAGTGATGAGTTGCTTTTCTTTGGTCGAACTCGCAGAAAAACTTTATCCCCTTCTTTGAAAGTTCTTTCCGAACGGTTCTTATCTGCATAGTGCTTCTGTCTATCCTGAGCGGCCTGAATGTCCTGGCAAATAGCTCTAGTCTGTGCTTCCATATCTTCTAACATCTTCCTAGATGCTTCTACCCTGATGGTTGGATCTAAGAAGTTCAGTGGTGCTAAACAGTCTTGCCCATAAAGAGCTTTGAAAGGTGACATTCCAATGCTTCTGTGTTCGGAAGAGTTGTAAGCATACTCCACCAAAGGTAGATATTGTAACCACTTCTTTGGCTCTTGCGAACAATAGGCTCTGAGAATGTCCTCGATGACTTGATTAACGCTTTCAGTTTGCCCATCTGTCTGTGGATGATACGCTGTACTGAAAGCTAATTGTGACCCAATAGATTAGAAAAAAGAAGTCCAAAATTTTGATGTAAACTTGGCATCTCTATCACTGACGATACGCTTGGGTAGACCATGTAGCCTAAAAATCTCCTTGATGAATATCCGGCTAACATCTAAAGCAGTAAAGGTTGTCTTTATGGGTATTAGATGAGCCACTTTTGTGAGCATATCAACAACCACAAAAACAGAATCATAATCTCCTGTAGAAGGTAATCCTGTAACAAAATCCATACTAATGCATTCCCATTTCATCTGGGGTATGTCAAGAGCTTAAAGTTGTCCTGGTAATTTGATCCTTTCAACTTTTATCCGCTGACAAGAAAGACATTGCCTCACATAGCGAAGTATGTCTCGTTTCATTCCAGACCAAAAGTAACTCCTCCTGACAGCATGAAGAGTCTTAGCATAGCCTCGATGTCCATATGTAGGGCTATCGTGTGCTTCATACAAAATGGCCTTCTTTAAGGTTGGATCTCTGGGTACACAGAGTCTATGTCTGTAGTAAAGACATCCTCCCATAAGAGAGTAATCTTTAGCTTCAGGCATCTTATTCTGCTGAACTAGTGATACTATACGTTGGTACTCTGGGTCTACCAAGGATGCTTCTTTGATTCTATCCCAGATAGGGTTATTCGGAATAGAGATAGCTCCGAGAAAGGATTTTCGACTAAGATCATCTGCAACTACGTTTTCCTTCCCTGGTCTATACTTTATGTCAAGGTCATATTCCTGTAATAGCTCTATCCATCGCCGTTGTCGCATGTTGAGAATAGGTTGAGTAAAAATCGATTTTAAGCTTTTGTGGTCTGTAACCAGCTGAAACTTGCGCCCAAGAAGATAATGTCTCCATAACTTCAGTGCATGTATAACCGCTAAAAGTTCCAAATCATGAGTAGGGTAATTCTTCTCATGATCTCTCAGCTTTCGTGAAGTATACGCCACTGGTCTTTCTTCTTGAGTAAGAACTCCACCTAGAGCAAATTTGCTGGCATCGGTCGCTACCTCAGCTTTCGTGAAGTATACGCCACTGTGGTCTTCCTTCTTGAGTAAGAACTCCACCTAGAGCAAATTTGTTGGCATCGGTCGCTACTTCAAATTCCTTACTGAAGTCCGGACGCTTTAAAATAGGAGCTGAGACCAAGAACTCTTTTAGCTTAGCAAAGCTAGATTCGTGCTCGGCCTTCCATTCGATCCTCATTCCTTTCTTCAAGAGTTCCATCAAAGGTGCAGCAATACGTGCATAGTCCTTGACAAAAATCCTGTACCATCCCGTTATCCCAAGAAATCCTCTGACTTCGCTGACGGTAGATGGTTGAGGCCAATTAACGATGTCCTTGACTTTATCTGGGTCCACTGAAATTTCTTCAGCCGATATGATAAATCCAAGATAGTTGACCTTTGGTGAGCAAAAAGTGCACTTGCTCTCTTTAGCGTAAAGTTGGTGTTCCCGAAGAAGATCAAGTACTTTGCGAACATGTTCTTCGTGATCTGCCTCGTCTTAGAATAGATCAGAATGTCATCAAAGAAAACCAAGACAAAATCATCCAGGTAAGGTCTGAAAATATCTTGCATAAGTCGATTGAAGCTTGCAGGAGCATTTGTTAGACCAAAAGACATTACTGTGAATTCGTAGTGTCCATACCTAGTGTTGAAAGCCGTCTTTAGAATATCTGATTCCTTGATCCTGATTTGGTAATATCCTGACCTTAGATCAATCTTTGTAAACATTTTGGCGCCGTGGAGTCTGTCCAAGAGTTCGTCAATCCTTGGAATTGGATACTTGTTCTTGACAGTTACCTGGTTTAGTCCACGGTAATCTATGCACAATCTTAAGGTTCCATCCTTCTTCTTCTGAAAAAGAACTGGTGCACCCCAAGGAGAAGTAATGGGTCGAATGAATCCTTGCTCAATGAGTTGCCTAAGTTGTTCCTTGCGTTCGATGGCCTCTGGAAGCGACATTATATAAGGTCTTTTTGAGATAGGTTTACATCTAGGAATAGTCTCAATCTCATGATCTACCTCCCTATGTGGTGGAAGATTCGTAAGGTCTTCAGGGAATACATCATCATACCCCCTCAACCAGTTTGGTCGAAGTGAGGTATCTGCTTGGTCTACTTTGTTGAGCTTTACCGCATAAATTTGCCATCTCTTTCTTAATCCCTTCAAAAGTCTGCTGGCCTTAACTAGAGTAGCCCTAGGTTTCCCATTTTCCCCCTGGATTAAGGCTTCATTACCCAAGTTATCTGTAAAGGTAAAGTTTCATTGTGCGCAATGTATGTGGGCCCTATTTTGCTTTAGCCAGTCCATCCCTAGTATCTCATCAAAGAATCCTAAGGGTAGGGTTTGAAATTGGGCAGAAGTTGGGTGTCTCCCTAAATCAAAGTCAATTTTTCTTGCAGAATGTTGAGATACTACTTCCTTGCCGTTCACTAACTCTACAACTAGCTTGCTTGTTGGATACTTATCTAGCCTTAACTTCCTCATGCATGTGGGTGAAAGAAATGAAAGAGTACTACCACAATCTATAAGGAAGTTAACTTGTTCACCTTTGAGAGATCGTGGCGTATGAATGACTGCGTATTGCTCGCAACCATTGGGGTTGTCAATTGCAGCATGCAGGGTTGCTCTCTCCACTGCTTCGTCACCCACAGTTGGTTGTACCACTGCGGCATTCACTACATTCACTCTAGCGGTAGCTCCACACCCTCGCCCTCTGTTCATCCTTCCACGTCCTCCTCTTCCATTAGATTGGCCATGCCCATGGGTATTCAAGGGTATGGCATTGGCGTTGGTTGCCTGAATCTTCCTGGGGCACTTGGATCTGTAATGTCCATATTCGCCACAACCATAACATCGAACATCTGGGAACTCCATGGTTGTGGTGGTAGCCACAATAGGGAGTTGGTCATATGCTTGGTTGGCTGGTCTGTTATTCCAAGCAGTTGTCCTTGCCCTTTTTGCCCAATGATTCCTCATGTTCTGATTAACCTTTTGTACTTCAAGAGCTAGAGGTTTGGCCCTCAATAAGGCATCTTGTAGTGTTGTTGGCCTGAGAGCTTCCAATCGAGTATTCAAAGGGTCGATTATCCCTTGGCAGAACCTCACCACCTATTGTTCCAAGGTCATTTTAGGAGCGTATCTCCGAAGAGTGACAAACTTTGCATAATATTCTTCGACAGATGAAGTCAGCTGCCGAAGTGAAAAGAACTCATTCATCTTCAGGGTTTTGTAGGCAGGTGGTAAATAACGTTCCATTATTGCAGCCTTGATGTCTCCCCAGCATTGGGAAGATCCCTTAATATCTAGGTCCCTGCAATGTTGCTTCCACCATATCTTGGCGTCACCAGCCAAGCGGAACATTGCAAGCATGGTCTGGTTCACGGGTTGAGTCCCCGCAGCTTCAAAGTAGTCGTCCATGGCTTCCATCCACACTTCCGCATCTCTCTCCACATTTGCCCCCTCGCCCTTAAAGATCGGAGGTTGGGCTTGCTTAAGGAGGAGCTTCTTCTCTTGCACTGCCGAGTACAGAGCAACAGGCGGTGCCTACAAAGGTTATACGAGATTCTTGATATCATTACTTGGATTTTAAAATAAAATTCAAGATACCACTTTATCAAGAGACAGAGATTCAGAGACAAAACGCACTTTATTGATGAAATTTATTACAATTGAAAACCCTCAAGGTTTAGGATAACTGATGATCAACTTATTACAGGGATTTTTGGATTGCATATAAAATACGCCTAGGAGATGGTATTCACATGATGCACTACTTTGTTCGTGAAATAGTTCTTGTACTCATCCTTGAGTGGATAATAAACTAAGATATCAAGCCAGAATTCCTCTTTTCGTACTCCAAAAGTTTTGACTCTGTTTGCTTGGATCACCTCAGTGACCTTTTCCAAGAGCCATTCGTTGATGGATTGATTGGAGTCGCTTGAAACAGTCAGGTCTAATCAGGTAGGCAGCAAGTAGAATAACTCCACTACCCTCAACTGTTCTCCCCAATGTATCTTCTTCAAATCGGTAGCCAGGCATCCTAGCTTCCGAGCGTTGATGTAGTAAACCCCTCCTGGAAATGTCCAATCAAGTTCCCATCCTCTATCAATGCGAGTGGAGTGTGGCGTATGAGCCTTCATCAGTATCTCCATGACATCTCGCCTGAAATGGTAAACTGGGGATCGTCGAGCTTGCTCATAAATAAGCTCAAACACTTGGAACTTCCGATATTCTAGCACGAGGTCTTCCTGCAACACCAATGCAAGGAATTCGGATCAGCTACCTATATACTTTTGGTTCCTTTTTAAATATTCAAACAGTACGACTTTATTTCCCAGCCTAACCTAGGCTCTGATACCAGGTGTGAGGTCCCCACCTGCCATATCAAACAACGGATCTGATGGTGAACCTGGTGGCCACTAGATCTATAGCGGAAGCAAACAAAGTGGTTCAAGGTTTAGCTAGCGGACGATCTCTCATCACAAAGTGAGTCGAGCTCAAGCCTAGCTCAAGCCTACTAGCAATGAGATCTAGCTCCACCTCGCAGGGGAAGCGTACTTAAACTATCTAGCGATCCTAAGACCCACCTTCCAAGAGGAGAGAAACCCCGAGTGCCTTTTTTCCCATGTTTCAAAGGCACGTACTCTCGAGATTTCACCGCTTTAGGGGCAACGAGTATTACTAGTATCGAATTAAACACTATGGGGACAGAGAGTTCCCAACCAATCGGGACCACCCTTCTCATAGGCATTGGCAACCTGAGCCAAGTCCCCACTTTCCACCCCCACACTCACACTTCCTTGTGTGTCCTAATTACTACACCATTGGTTGTTCAACAAAAAGATTCCTTGATTATATTCTGAATCACAGTATTCGTTAAGATAGCCCTTCGAACAGTATTGCAAATCGGCACCAAGACAGAATTTCGAGTAAAAATTCTACTCTAACTTATTCATTAAAATTCCAATGTTTTGGAGGTACAACATCCCTCCTCCAGTGAGAGTTTACTCCTACCGTTGTCGCCTAGCTGACCATACAACTAGGTTTGTCCACCGCATAAAAAGCACGACATGGACACTCCCACCGCATAGAAAGCAAGACGTGGGTTCCCACCGCATAAAAAGCAAGTCGTGGGTAAGGCCCTAAGCTAGTAACTCTAGCTACTGCGATATCTTCGCGAGCCGCCCCCTATGATCAGTAGAGGGGTCAAGACTAGTTCAACATTGGAAGAAGCAACTTGAATAAAATTTAGTGACCTACCTCTTCCATTTGCTCGTCAATGGCCGGTGAGATGGCCGGCGCTTGGTCGTCCAAGGGAGCTTTCCTCTTTCCGTTCACATTGCTCGTTCCTGCCTCGTGGTCGTGGGCTCCACCAAAGCGAGTCCTCTTAACCGGGGCCATTTTAAACTCACTACTTCAAATAATTAGCTTGGAGAAAAGAGCTAATGTCCGCAAGCGTCATAACAAGCCAAATGATAGATTAGCAACATCAAACAATGCCTGCTACATGAGAGGTTTAGATTTTTCCATATAGCAATCATTATGGATGATGCATATTCCTATGGGAACCGGCTCTAAGGATAATTACTCGACTTAGATGATTAAGAATAATAAGGTCTCATTAATAGAATTACCAGAAAGATGAATCAACATAATTAATCTCTTTCTTAGCAATTAGAGGATGCAGGTTCACCTCATGCATAGGCGTGAGAAAAAAAAAACTTTTAGAGACTTAATGACAGCTTTAATTTTACCTTAATTACGTCTTAATGCATAAGAGAATGGATCTAATTTATCTACATTGTTAATAAAAAAGTGATTTTCATCATCTACACAGTTACCGGCTTATGGATTAATCACTATGCTACCTAGAGAGAGAAAATTCTATTAATCATGCACTAATCACTAATTAAGGATGATGAATGGTTGATAATTCAACTATGGTGTGATGATTACATAATAGAATATGGTTAAAGAGAAATTAGAGAATAATTATAGAGAATTACGACTAGAAATAAGCATAATAGACGAGGAATTTAGATGGTAATGAAAAGGATTTGCAGAAAGCATTAATTAAACCGTGGTTATCGTGATTAAGGGCTGATAATTCTCTCGATTCTCTGATTTAATCGAGCTTCTTGAGGCGAGAATTCGACAGCACCTCCCTCCTTGCTTCTCCTTCAAAGGATGTGTGTACCGGCAACACCTCCCCAAGGTGTGTGTGTGTGTGCATTGGGTGTGTGTGTGAGCCTGTGTGTGTGTGTGTGTGTGTATGTGTGTGTGTGTGTGTGTGTGTGTGTGTGTGTGTGTGTGTGCACTGGCCTTTAAATAGGCCTCCTCAAGCTTAAAATCGACCTGGGTTGGTAAATGCATATGGGAGCTTCTCCAGTTAAGCATGGCAAGTCCAGTTCCCTACCCACCAAGTGTCAGGTTGGCTAGGTTAACTGACTCTGAGACTTAGTTACTGGCTTGGCAGCTTTCCCAAGACTCCCACAAGGACAAAAGGCGCCCCCTAGCTGCTAAAGCTGATCTGGAGTGGCCTGGGACTTGTTCCCACACAGCCTCGGGCCCCTAGTGCCTCCCCGGACAATTTTGGGAAAAATTGATTTTAGGCTAAAACGGGTCATACAAGTCGGATTTTGATGCCGAAAATTGTTATAGCAAGCTCTATCTAAGGCGTACTGGCCCGAGTACCTGCCATATTTAGCAGCCCCCGGGGTCCGAAAATGCATTTTTTCAAATTCGGGATACAGGTGCAGTTTTTCGAGACGGTTAAAACTAAACGGGTCGGGTGACCAAAAACTTACTATTTTTAGAATTTTTTTACAAAAATTATTTTAATTCACATTTCGAAGCTTTAAAACATTCTAAACATTATGGCACTGACAGAATTCGGAAAACTGCTAAAAATAGTAACTTTTTCCATTATATTCATTTCAAGGTACAATGGTGCTCTTTTGATCGGGGTCAGAGACCTTACAGTCTGTTTACTGAGGAGATTCGTAGGAAATCTCTCGAAGGCAAGAAGGATGGTGATGCGTATGTTGCTAGTGATAGACAGAGAGGTCGCACTTAAAATCGTACCCAAAATCAAGGAACATGGGGGCTCACGCAGTAAGTCTCGGGGTTCTATGCGTAATGTCGAGTGCTATCACTGCCATAAAAAAGGGCATGTGAAGAAGCATTGCAGGAAATTGCAGCAAAGTAAGACGGATAAACAATCCGGTGAAACTTCTAAGTCTGATGATTCAAACAAGGGCAAAGCAAAGTTAGAGAAGATCAATGTGCTAGAGTCTTCAAATGCTCCTATTGAAGGGACTCTTCCAGTGGTTGTTATGTCACTTACCTCTGACGTATTGGTCTTCACAGCAGATCTACCTGTCGAGGCTCTTGTTACAAAAGATGCGTAGTATGCACAGAATTGGATAGTAGATTCTGGTGCGAGTTTTCATGTGACACCACATAGAGAGTGGTTCTCTGCTTATTCTCACTCTTGTGGGAAAGTGAGACTTGGTGATGCTTATGAACTAGACATTGAGGGTGTCAGAAACCAAATTGCATCTAAGGAATGGCATGCACTCTACTTTATGTAATGTCAGACATGTGCCCAAGTTGACTAAAAGGTGGATTTCTATTGGTCATCTTGATGATTTGGGCTACAACACCACATTTGGAAATGGTTTGTGGATAGTACGCAAAGGTAATCTTGTTGTACTTGGAGGTTAGAAGCATGGTACCTTGTATTCCATGAATGTGTCAGATGTTGGTCATGATTACATATCTATAGCCGAGTTGCCGTCTACTGAGTTGTGGCATTGCTGGCTAGGTCATATTAGCCAAAAAGGAATGAGAAATCTGACTCGTTTTGGCTACTTACGTGTCTTGTATTATGTTGACTTTCCTGTTTGTAAGCATTGTATCTATGGCAAACAGACTAGGTTCGTGCACTTACCATTGGGTCAAAAGCGAGCTGAACCTCTAGATTTAGTACATAGTGATGTTTGTGGTCCTATGTCAACCAAATTTCTAGGGGGGCCAACTATTTTGTGACACTCATAGATGACTCTACTCGAAAGGTGTGGGCATATCCTTTGAAACATAAGGATCAAGTTCTCCCGTGTTCCAAAAGTTCTTAGCACTTGTTGAGAATTAGTCTGGCAAGAAAATCAAGAGGTTGCGGACTGACAACGGTGGAGAGTATGCCTCCAAGGAGTTTGATAATTTATGTGCTAAAAGGGGCATTAAAAGGCAGTTTACTGCACCATACACACCAGCTCAGAATGGAGTTGCTGAGTGGATGAATCGTACGATTCAGGAAAGGCTCATACATTGATTGCGTTGTCTGTGAAGTGCACCATTGTGCCTCACATTCGTTCATCAAAATCTGCAAAACAAGCTTGGGATATTCTAGCAGGTCTTTATGCAAGACGCAATGAGGCTAAAATTGCTTTGCTGCGTAAAGAGCTAGAATCAAAGATTATGCATGAGGAAGATGATATGGACACTTTCCTTGCTAGTGTCAAGGATATCAATGAGCAAATTATTTCTGCAAGTGAAGTCATTTCAGACAGTTCCCTTGTGTAGACTGTTCTTGATGCCTTACTAGATTCATACCAGACTTTTGCTAGTACTTGGAGACTAATGACCCAAGGAAATCCTGAAGTTGTCAAGTTTGATACATTATGCCCATTGCTATTGCAAGAGTCACTTTCTAGAAAAAATAGGACTAGGCGGCGTGCAGTTGAATAGGCTTTCTTGCTTCTCAAAGAAAGGGTGGTAACAGCAATGCAGCCACTTCTTATGGTTCTATTGCGAGTGGCAAAACTTTTGTTCCTAATGCTTCTGATGGCAGCAATTCGTATGGAAATTCTAGTGATAAGGGCAAAAAGAAGATGCGTTGCCATTATTGTAGAGCTAATGATCATTTGATCAAGCGGTGTCCTAAGTTGAAGGCCAAAGAGGCTAAGAAGAAAGAGGGTGGTTCCATTGCAAATGCTGGTTCCACTACAAATGCAACCATTGTTGAGTCTTCTGTAAAAGGAGACTGTGATGCTGATGTTGATGCAAAATGCACTTTTAGTGCAGAGTGCACTTACAATCCTGCTGTCCATGATGCATGCTTGCCAGTTGCTGCAGATTCACATGTGTGGTATTTTGACAGCAGTGCTACAAAGCACATTACCTCACATCGTGAATTGTTCACCTCTCTTGAGTTTGTCCCTCATGGGAATTCAGTCACTTGTTCCAACAATGCCTCTTACCCGGTTCAAGGGGTTGGAAAGATTGTGCTTACTGTTGCAAATGGAAATTCTTTCACACTTGTCAATGCACTTTATGTACCTCGGATCAAGAAGAATCTTTTGTCTGTATCCGCACTTGCTAGACTTGGACTTGTAGTCGAATTTGTGGATGACAGATATACAGTTCATGATCTCAGTTTTAGTGATGAAATTGTTGCATCTGGCCTTTTGTGCCGTGGGCTATATAAGCTCACTTTGTATGACAAGTGTGGACAAAATTTTGCAAATGCAGTTGCAAATTCAAGGGCTATTTCAGATGCAAAACTTTGGCATGCACGTTTTGGGCATTTGGATTTTGCCAGTTTGCTGCATTTGCAAGAATTTGATATGGTTGCTTCTTTGCCGCCTCTTGAAGCACCTATCAAACATGTTTGTGAAGGCTGTATTTTGGGTAAAATGCAGCGTTCTAAGTTTCCAAAGGATGGTTCAGTTAGGACCACATGCAGGTTGCAGCTTGTGCATAGTGATATTTGTGGGCCCATGCAAACTCCATCCTTGGGCAATTATCTGTACTTTGTGACTTTCATTGATTATTACTCCAGGCATGCATGGGTATTTCCGCTTAAAGCGAAGTCCAAAGTTTTTATGTGCTTCAAACAATTTATGCCTATGACTAAAAATGTATCGAAATGTACTATGGGCACCCTCCGTTTCGATTGAGGGGTGGAGTATATGTCTCATGAATTTAATGCATATCTGGCTAGTCATGGGATAAAGCACCAATGTATAGTGCCATATACGCCTCAACAAAATGGTATTGCTGAGAGGAAAAACAGGTCTCTTACGAAAACGGCAAGATGTATGGTCAAGATTCAAGCTTTACCTTATTCGTTTTGGCTCGAGGCTGTCATGTGTGCCAGTTATGTACTCAACAGATGTCCTACGAAAGTGTTGCAGTCTATGACTCCATATGAAGCATGGCATGATAGAAATCCATCTATTGAGCACATGCGTGTTTTTGGTTGTTTGCCTTATAGCTTAGTGCCACAAGTGCAGCACAGAAAATTGGATGATAAGGCTGTCAAATGTATTTTTGTTGGTTATATTGCTGAAAGAAAAGGTTACAGGTTGTATCATCCACAAACAAAGCGTATTTTGGTTTCACGGGATGTAGTGTTTTTGGAAGATTCTATTCAGTCCTTGCTGTCATGTACTAGAGACAGGAATGTAAGCTCACATGACATTTATGACACTTTGTTGCCTCTTTTCAGTGGTGGAAGTTCGAATGTAAATTCCAATGAGGCAAATGTACAGCTTATGGGGGTTTCTGAAAATGTTATAGATCAGCCTATTACTGATGCAGATGTACATGATGTACTTGATGAGGAAAGGGCTGAAAATGAGCAGGCTAGAGGTATGCCAAAATGGCTGGTGCACACTTTGTGTGACAGTAAATTAGATGCACCTTTGTCTATTCGTACTCGTTCAGGCTCTTGCCATGCATCTTATGCATCAGATTGTTATGCTTTGGCTCTATCTAGCTTACATGATGTTGAGGAACCTCTGTCTTTTGATGAAGCACAAAATTAAAAAAATTGGATGGTTGCCATGCAATCAGAATATGTTGCACTTATAGAAAATGACACACGGACTTTATGTAATTTTCCTCATGGCAAAAAGGCCATTGGTACGAAGTAGGTTTACAAGTTGAAACGCAAGCTAGAGGCTCAACTTGTTGCAAAAGGTTATGCACAGCAAAAAGGCATAGATTATGACGAGACTTTTTCTCCCACTTGTCGTACGACTACTGTGCATTTTCTATGTGCATTGGCAGCTCATTTTGGTTGGGATGTACATCAATTAGATATTGTTACTGCTTTCTTGAATGGTGACATATTTGAGGAAGTTTATGTAACGCAGCCTCGCGGTTTTGTCAAGAAAGGACAAGAGGACAAAGTGTGCAAATGTAACAAGGCTTTGAATGGGTTGAATCAATCTCCTCGTGCTTGGTATGAGAAAGCTGACACTCATTTGGTCAAACAAGGCTTTCGTACTAGTCCAACAGAAAGCACATTGTATGTAAAGTGTGAGGGTGATGTACTTCTCATTGTGGTTCTTTATGTAGATGATTTGCTGATCACTGGACCAAATGAGAGACATATTGCTGAATTTAAGGCTGATTTGAATGCTACTTTTAAGATGAAAGATTTGGGACTGCTGCATCATTACTTGGGCATACAGTTTAAGCAGTGTGATGGTGGTATTGCCTTGTGTCAAAAAAGTTACATAGAGACATTGCTATGTAAGTTTGGACTTGAGGATTGCAAACCTATTGCCACTCCCATGGAAATAGGTTTGAAATTGAGTCTACATGATGCTGGTGATCTTGTAGATGTCACTCTTTACCAAACTGTTGTTGGATGCATTATTTATGTATGCAACACAAGGCTAGATATTCAGTTTGCAGTTTCATAGGCCAACAAATTTATGCATAGCCCAGGGTCTAAGCATTGGTAGGCTGTCAAGAGGATTTTTTGCTACCTTAGTGGCACTTTACATCTTGGCTTGTTTTATCCCAAGGAGGAATCATTGCCGCCACACTTACATGCTTTTTATCCCAAGGGGGGATCATTGTTTTATCCCAAGGGGGATCATTGCCGCTAGACTTACATGCTTTTTCGGACTCAGATTGGGCTGATTGTTTTGACACGCGAGTGTCCACAAGTGGTTTTTCTTTCATGCTTGGCAGTTCATGTATATCATGGTTGAGAAAGAAGCAACCTACTGTGTCCACTTCAAGTTGTGAGGCTGAGTACAGGGCAGTCTTCACAGCTACGGTTGAGTGTGTATGGCTCAGACGCCTTATGGCTGCTTTGGGTGTTGGACAGGACACTGCCAACACTATCTACACTGACAGTTAGAGCGCATTGGCAGTCGCGAGGAACCCAATTTTTCATGCTCACACAAAGCACATTGAGGTGCATTACCACTATCTCAGGGAGAGGCTCTCAGAAGGAGAGATCAACTTGGCTTATGTGCCAACACAGGACAACCTTGCAGATCTTTTCACAAAGGAATTGTCTTGTGAGAATCTTGAAGCTTTGTGCAAAGCTTTGGGCTTACTCCCCTTTGTGCACTGATCATGTCCTCAGGGCATGGCACTTCTCATGTGCCATCTCTCATTCACCGCATCACTCCAGGGGGGATTTGTAACCATATACATGTGGTAGTGATGTGTTTGAACACACTAGGACCGCCATGGCATTTTTTCCCTCTTTAGGAGGTTTTTTACCCGGAGCGTTGTATATACGCCCATCACTCTAGGGCTATCTATCTTTCCATTGCACACTAAGTAACACACTCTCTATTGTGTGCCTTGAGCTTCCTTCATCTTCTCCAAGCTATGTGAGTTTCTCTGCAACCCTAATTCCAACACCTTATAGCTTAACCGGGTAAAACCCATTATGTGGGTTGGCTAGGTTTATATGGTAAGGGCTGAATGGGCTAAGCAACCATGAGGTAAGGATCCTGCTACTGCTTATGGTGGCTCTGCATTGTACATTGGTTGGGGGTTAGCTGATTGGCTTGTGGCATAGTAGTTGTACCTTATATTTATTGGTCTTTTTGGACTTCATAAAGGTACTAGTTGTTTCCTTTTACTTAGCGCATGAATTACTGTAAGAAACCGGGGTTGTTTCCTGATTGCGTATAGACTTTCTGAATAAAAGATGTTCAGTGGATTGTTCTGGGGGGGATCCCCACCGGATGCATACTGCCGCTAGACTTGGTGGTTTACTGGTTTTTTTGGGTATGCTATATTGTTTCATCATTCCTATGAACGGGCTTTAAAAAAAGCGTGTAAAAAAACACACACACTTACTTTTTTCATGCACTTGATCTAGTTAGATACCGTGTTTGTATCTAAAGATCTTTGCTAATTGGCTTACTCATTAGAGAATGAAGATAAGTAACATACAAAATTTGAGGAAGGAGAATGCCATAAACCTTAATTGGGGTTAAACTTTATCTGTCATAAAAAACTTGTTTGATATTCTTAAAGGAAATTTTATTTAAGATTCTCTTGCTTTATGGAAAAGTGAGTATGGAGCTTCCTCAATGGAGCTGGTTCACTTGGTGTCAAAGGTGGTATGGCCTTCTAAAACATAAAAAAAACGTTACACTTTTGGTGATAAATCTTTTTATAAATACTTTGGACTAAGCTTGAATGTTTCTAAAAAAACTTTTTAAGATGGACATGGATAACAATTGATATAGTCCATTTGATACCTGTAAAACACATTCAAGGCTAACGTATATGTTGTCTTGTTTGGATGGATGCAGATAAGGACTCTATCTTATCTTTGGAGGTTTTTTGTGCCTTAAGCAGTTGTCCTTACATGATTACACATGCACCTATGACAAGGGAAGTACTTCTGATATCTGTATACTGGAATGAAGCTTCATTCATATAAACATTGTACAAAGATGATTCTAAGACTGCGTTATTTTTGTACTTATCCTTCCTTCTCTCTGGAGTTAGCTGCCTTTTGAATGTAAAAAGTTCAATTATGTCTTATTATTTATGGTAAAATAGCTACACACACGTCCTAAACATAAGGTTTTTTCCATTTTATGGAGAAATCGGGACGCTGGCTTTAGAAAATAATTTTGGAACTTAGTTCTAAGTTGGACCCATAGTCTGTAAACCCTTGACCGGCTGACTGTTGTTAGGTGGCCCTTCATAGACTATGTTTCTGGTCTCTTGATCACGGCTATCATAGTCTCTGACTTTGCCGGTTTAAGGATTGCACGCCCAATCCACAAGACTAATTCACTTTAGAATGACAACCCGCATGAAAATAAAACACAACCCTGAGAATCATACAAGGATTCTAGAGTAGATTAAACTTTACCTAAAAGACCATACTCCAAAAAATGCCTTTGTAGTTAGAACCCGACCTTTTCTGGCAAGAAAGGCCAAATATTGTATTACTTACTACAATAAGTAGTCATAGCCTCATTAACTGTTTTGTATATTGCAGACCCTTGCTCTCTCGCAAGGTTTGGAATTATCCTCTGAGCCCCTCTTTGTGGCAAAATCTCTTGTCCTCAGATGTACTAGTAGCCTGGATGCTTCTCAACTAATATATGACTTGGCTCTTACCTCAGACAAAAAGATGTCTATCTTACACATGTTATCTTCTAATGATTGGGTCAAAATTTTGGCTACCTTGGACAAGGATTGAGCAAGGATTCAAAAGATGGTGTTAATTTGATTTCCCAATACACATCATATCTTCCTATACTCTCTGTACAATATCAGTAAGCACTTGCCTCATTCTCATCTTCTGGAGCTGATATGTCCAACTTCTTGAAAAACCTGCCTCAATTCTACCTTTGTAAGTACCCCTGCACAGGTGGCATCGTTTGTAGGAATCGTGCTACTCTGGAAGCCGTCAAAAACTTTTGGAGCAATCTCTGCTCCCTCAATGACTCTAACCTCTTAGAAATGGTACCAAAAATCTCCAAAGTATTTCCTTTCCTACCTGTTATAGGCAGATTGAAATTGAATCTTTTGGGGTAGATTATCAGCTCTGGGTCTTACCTAACAAAGCCTTTTTTAGCACCTATTCTAAGTGAAACCTGGGTTTACCTTGCTAACCTCCCTGCCTCTACTATTGAAGACTGCAAACTCAAAATTCTGAAAGGTGGTCAGCTCCTTGATAAAGGGGAACTCATAAAAGCCCCCTTCAACCTCAACCTCACCAATCATTCCAAATGCCTTTCCAATACAGGCCTCTACATATGTACAAAGGGAAACATGGAGTTTTTCAAAAGCAACCGTGACTTCTACACAGAATCCATTTGGAAATTTTTTTGGCCCTATGTTAAATGTGCCTGAAAATTTCTTGACCCTAAAGCTTCATGCGAATCCAGCATCATGTGGTTTGATCATGCCATATGGTTTATTCTCAACCATCTAGACCTACTCTTCCCGGAAAAACCCGTGGACTTTCATCTCTTCCTTATTTTCTCTTTGCTAGGTGGCCAAGCAAAATAGATAGTAATTGCTCAGATTGCTTTTAACATCTTTTGTGGGCTAATGTTGGATATTCTAAAGGAACTTAATTCTTATGAACTTGGGATCTATCTAACCACTTATGCCAATTACAAAGGTGTAAAGACTATCACTAGCTTACTCAAACCTTGTATTGATGAAGATGGATCCCCTTCTCTAAAAAGACCCAATTCTCTTGCTACCCCCAACTCTTTTACTTGTTTTTTGACACCTAGCTCTTCTTCTAATAGAGGAAAATCTTGTAGCTACACTAAGGGAAGAGGCGTAGGACCATGTGATGCCATGGGAGTGGGACCCTGCGATGGAAGGGGAGTAGGACGATAAGAAGGGGCCGTAGATTGAGGTGTCGTCGTTGTGAGGCTTTGGATGTAAGGAGTCCCTCCCTGACTCCCCCATGGTGTGGACTGCAGAGAAAGACCACAAGTCGCAAGCTGCTGTGGAGTGTAGCAGCCAAACAATCCCTCTGTCAAACGTAGGTACTAGTATCATAAGGAGAAAGCCTTTTGTAGGTCTGGATCTACGATCAGTGGAGGAACTTGAGTAGAGTAGGTGTAGGATGGCCATGCCTGCAAATAACAAAAATAAACCTATGACACTTATGGTTTAGGGTTAACTAAACAGAAAAAATCTTTATTTCTTTGCTTGTTCTCACCGCCTCAAGACTCAGGTCCACTGGATGCGATGTCCACCTCGGTTGGGAGCCCACCTGGGATGTGAACCACCAAAAGAAGAGCCAGATGGCTGCTCCCCACCAGGTGGTCTCTCGTTTGACATCTACATTACAAAGAGAAATATAAGATTTAGCTTTCCCCCCTACTCACTCATCTATAAATAGTGCACAAGTATATTAGCACACAAGCACGTAGATACATATACATACTAGTAGACCTAAGTAGAGGCTAGTAGTGCCAAAGGTCAAGTGGCACCTCTTTAGATATCATCATAGTCTCAACCGTGGTAGAACCAAAGGTACATTGCGGCAATCCATGCATGAGTGGATCAATGATCGCAATGCCACGATTAAAAAAGGACTATACCCAAGAGAAAGCGTCTAACCTTCGGGTGCTATGCTCCCATACTTAGTGCCTACATACATGCATAAACAAATGTATAGGTACACACAAATATATATGCAATTACATAATGTAGCCATCGTTTTGAGTATAGATAAATAGTTAACGTTGTAAATGTAGCCATCGTTTTGTGTTGTGTGCAGCACGAGAGTGCTCGTCGCTTCTGTAGAGTGCTATGAAGAAGAGCTTCTTTATTGTGCTTCTTACGTAGCATCTCTTCACAGTAACTCGTTTTTCGAGGGTTTAGGGTGCACATTGCATGTCTGCCTCCATTCTGAGGCACGGTACCATTAAAAGTTGTCCAACCTAATGCCTATTTGGTGGGGAGAAAGAGATATGAAAAGAGAGAGAGAGAGAGAGAGAGAGAGAGAGAGAGAGAGAGAGAGAGAGAGAGAGAGAGAGAGAGAGAAGCTAAGGAGAAGAGAGTAGAAAGTAACTTTTGAGGGTCCATCAGCTTCACATAAAGAAGGTATTTTTCATAGCACTCTACAGAAGCAGAATCATACCCGCACTGCGTACACCACAAAATGGTTGCTCCGCCTACACCCATTGCTCTTTATTTTCCTCTCTCTATCTATATCTTTCTCCCGATGGATATCTCTCTTTCTCTCTCTCCCTCTTTCTCTCCATGGATCTCTATTTCTCTCTCTCTCTCTCTCTCTCTCTCTCTCTCTCTCTCTCTCTCTATTTCCCTCCTTCCCTCTCTCTCTCTCTCTCTCTCTCTCTCTCTTACTCTTTCCCTCTTTCCTCTCTTTCTCTCTCTCTTTCCCTCCCTCCCTCTATCTATCTCTCTCTCAATCCCTCTTTCTCTTTTTCCCCCTCTCCCTCTCTCCCTCTATTTCTCTCTCTCTTTTCCTATTTCCCCCCCCCCTCTCTCTCTCTCTCTCTCTCTCTCTCTCTCTCTCTCTCTCTCTCTCTCTCTCTCTCTCTCTCCCTCCCTCTTTCCCTCTCTTTCACTCTCTCTCTCTCTCTCTCTCTCTCTCTCACACACACACACACACGCACATTCTCTCTCTTTCCCTCTTTCCTCCTTCTCTATTTCTCCCTCTCTCTTTCCCTATTTCTCTCTCTCTCTCTCTCTCTCTCCTCTTTCTCTATTTCTCTCTCTCTCTCTCTCTCTCTCTCTCTCTCTCTCTTTCTCTCTTCCTCCCTCTCCCTCTACCTTTACCTATCTATTTCTCCCTCTCTCTTTTCCTCTTTCCCTCTCTCCCTTTATCTCTATGTCTATCTCTCTTTTCCTCTACCTTTACCTCTCTCTATATCTCTCTCTCTTTCCCCTCTTTATCTCTATCTCCCTCTCCCTCTCCCTCTCTATCTCTCTCTCTCTCTCTCTCTCTCTCTCTCTCTCTCTCTCTCTTTCACCTCTCTATCTCTCTATCCTCTTTCTCTCTCTCTCTCTCTCTCTCTCTCTCTCTCTCTCTCTCTCACACACACACACACACACACACACACACATAACCCATTTCCTAACAAATCCATTTTGCACATTCATTTGCAAACAAATCTAACACAAAGTGATTCTAACATTTGCAAAAAAATCTAGCATATCTACCACGCACGAAAAGATATCATCTACGTCACAATGCAACCTATATGAAATGAACGAGGTATGTCTCTCTATCTCTATCTTTCTCATTTTGTTTTTTCATTTATGCATGTGTGTGTGTGTGTGTCTGTCTGTCTATGTGTGTGTTTGTGGAGTGGAATACAATAGGGGGGGGGGGGGGGGGGGGTGGGGTTTGTTTTGTGATTACCATAGGTTGTTGCCTGTTAGGTTGAGCTTCCAAGGATGAGCGCGGTAAACCCCCTTCGATAAAGTTGCAGAAAAAAAATTGAAGCTCCTCCTTGACACCGACATGCGTATGTGTGTGTGTGTGTGTGTGTTGTTGTTGTTGTGTTTGTGGAAGGGAGAAGGCAGAGAGAGATGGATTAGGGAGAGAGGGAGTGAGGGTGTGGGAGGTGGAGAGGGGGAGAAGGAGCTTAAAGATGCAGCGATGGTGGAGAGGAAGGAGGGTAGGGAATGCTGCAAAGACGTAGCATACTCTACCTTTCTTCCTTTTTTAGGCGCCAGGTTTTACCGCAGTTATTATCGCGACCATTATCACAGCTTTTGAAGCACTTATATCCACGCAACATCATTTCAAATGGATACAAGCGTATCCGAGGTTGCAGGGAAAGGGGGGGGGGGGGGGGGGGGGGGGGAGGGGTACAAACCACCCCCTCTACCCTTAGATATCAATTTTTCATATCTTAGCCTTTTGAATTTTTTGATGAAGATTTTTAATTTTTTAATGAGTACTTTTAGATGTTTCCTAATTGCATTTTTTAAGTCCACTTTTATTTAAAATTAGTTGTAGCTATTATTGCACGTTATTCTCTTTGAATTTAACGTCTTTGAAAAAAAAAAACTTTTTCAAATTAATTATTTACTTTTTAGGGCACGTATGACTAAATAAATAATTTATCATGTGTGCAGGACATCGAGACTGGAATGATCGTGGCCCCACCTAGAGGCCCTAAGCACGATTGGTGGCTCAAGAAAAAACTCCCCTGTCCTTGCGCCAAGTGCAAAAGGGCAATCCCTCGCTTGAGGCACATTGCATTGGAGGCTGGAGCATGTGGAGAACGAAGGGCTTTGGCATCCTTGAAAAAGCGCTCGGAGAGATGACAGGGACACTCACCCATTGCTTGAGGAGGTGCCCCATTGGTCTACGTTTGGTGGTGGTGCACCAACGCGCAAGGCCGAACAGTGGAGGCAAGAGCTATTGGACGATTTGGGTGCACCGCATGGATGCCAATGTCGAACGTGTCCTCATCCTCTGTCTCAAAGTTCGACATGTATGATGAGTTATTGGCTCATGAATGTGACGTGTGCGAGGAGGATTGCCCGCACTGTACTCAATGGCAGCGGCAACGGAGGATAGATTGATGGTGAGTGCTCGAACACCTCTGTACGAGGTGCATAGTATCGGTGCTCCGGGCATCGTTGGAAGTCCTCAACTTGCAAGTGAAATTTGGTTGGAGTAATGCAAGTGTCGATGCATGGTATGGTTTTTTATATACCCTTCACTGGCTTTATGGTGCCGCCTCCTTGCAATTGTAGTAATACGCTTGTTTGTTGTAGTTTGATGGGCAAAATGTTGCCAAAAGATCACCATATGCCTCCAGATCGTCGACAAGCTAGATCGTATGTCATTGCACTTGGAATGGAGTATGAGCGCATACATGCGTGTGTCCGCAATGAGTACACACATGACACCTTATGTCTCGTGTGCGAGAAAGCACGATACAAGACCGGAGTGAGTGGGGTGCACCTACCCTCGAGGTATTGAGACATTTTCCATTAATTTCTCGCATTCAACACATGTTTAAAAGAAAGTCTGTCGTGGAGCTTCTCGCGTGGCATGCCAACCACCACTCAAATGATGGAATGGTGCGTGTCCCTGCTGATTCACCTGCATGGAGGCACATCGAAACTCAATGGCCAAAGTTTGGGTTGGAGCCTTGACACTTGAGGCTTGGGTTAGCAAGTGATGGTGTAAACCCCTTCGACACGAAGTCTACCTCATGGAGCACTTGGCGTGTGGTGATCGTCAGCTACAATATTCCACCATGGGAGACAACCAAGAAGGAAAATATACTTCTTTCCTTGCTTGTGCCAGGGAAGTACAAAGTTTCAAATATTGACGTCTACCTCAAGCCCCTCATTGAGGAGTTGGAGGAGTTATAAAGAGGCATTCCTGTTGTAGATGTCTCACTTGCAAAGGGGGGGGGGGAGAGAAGCCATTGTGAGGGGAATCCTTATGTGGAATATGCACGACTATCCTAGGCTTGGAGAGATTTTTGGTATCTCCCTTTTCCTCTCTCTCTCTCTCTCTCTCTCTCTCTCTCTCTCTCTCTCTCTCTCCCTTTAGTTTTGTCTATCTCTAACAATATGATATGTATGCAGGGTTGTCCACATCGGGTCACAATGCATATCCTACTTGCAAGCCATCATTGGTGACAGAGAGGTCTGATGGCTTGTGCAAGGTAATCTATCCAAACAACCATCGTTTCTTATCCCAAGGGCATAGCAAGCACAAGGCTCTAACAAATGGGAAGACCCCTCTAAAGCTCATGATGGCAGATTGGGCAGCCATTTGGGAAGAGCACTACAACAACAATCCGGCTCCGTGTCCTCTACCAAAAGGTATGTCAAGGTATTCCATATTTTAAGGCTTCCATAATGGAAGGACTTCAAAATAAAACACCTCTTGGATCCCATGCACAAATTCAAGAATGTAGCCCAAACACTATGGGACCACATTATTGGCAAGAAGGACTCTTTGGGTGCGAGGGAGGATTTGACGCTTTTGAAACGTCTCCCCGCCTCTGCTATTCCACACCATGCCCCCAATGGAAAGATTGTGCTTCCTAAAGCACCATGGATGCTAGCCAAAGAAGAACTAGACAAAGTGAAGGGTACCATTGCTTCTATTCGCACACCAATAGGATACATGAGGTCGCTAAAGGGAGCTTTCACAAAAGAGAAGAAGGGTGGAAGCGTTCAATTGTATGGGTTCAATTATATGCTTCAGGTAATGTCCCTCTCCCTATTCTATCTATTGTTTGTGTGTATGACTTTTTGTCACTTTTACTTCCCCTAATTTACATTGTAGTTCATTCTGCCGGCGGTGAGTATGTGTATATGTTGGGACAAGAAAGTCAGGGATGCTATTTTCAAATTTATAGAGCTAGTAAGGTACACGACAAGACTCCACTCAACTACACTTTTTTTATGTACACAATAATGTCAACTAGCACTTAGGGTATCCTTGTGTGTTTTCTTGTAGATTTGTGAGCTCCAAGGAGATTGAAATAGATGCTATCCATACTTCTCAAACACTTGAAACAAAAAATGTGTGTGCCATTGAGGATGCATTTCCTCGATCGATCCTTCTTAGTCAAATCCATATCTTGGTTCACATAGTGGAGATCGCTATATGTGGATTAGTGCACGCATGATGGATGTTCTTCTTAGAGAGGTTTTTAAAGACTCTCAAAGATTTTGTGCGGCTAGGGTCTCAACCAGAGGCATGTATGGCTGAAGGGTGAATCGCGCAAGAGGCATTTGTTTACATCTCAGAGTATTTGGCACAAGTTTATCCTTCAATGCCTCGCATTATGTGGTCAAACGAGAAAGATGCAAGGATGACTTCACACTTGCCAAGTGGAAAGGGTAAACTACTTAACATGGATATGAATCTATCCCGAGTGGTCAATAACTTTTGTATTCTCAATGCAAAGATTCTGACCAAGTGGGTGTGTTGGGGTATAGGCGTCTGTGCCTTGCCCGGCCGCCCAGAGTCTGGGCGCCCACTGATTTGTATACCTTATACATAGCATAAGTGTATAGGGGGCTGCTCACTCTTTTGAGTCACTCCACCCACATCGTGTGTGTGTCTCCTTCTCTCTCTCTCACTCTCCGTCTGTGGTGCTCCCCGATCCCCTTCAATTGGTATCAGAGCTATGGTGACCGCGGAGAGCACGACGGCTTTGAGAGCTTCGAGGTGATAGCTCGCTCGCTCTCGACGGTGGAGTTCGATCGCGGAGTTTCACTGAGAGCGATTTTAGCTTGAGGAGCATTGTCTTTGGAGCTTAGGAGCTTGGTGTGGTCAAGCTTGGTCGAGGAGGCGGTTGCGGCTTCCTTGTTGAGAGGAGCTTTTGAGCTCAGTGGAGCTCGTTAGAGAAGTGCTCGGCGGAGGAGAGCTTGACATTTGAGTGCTTGGATGCTGTTGTGGCTTAGCTCTTGTGTTGGAGCTTGCATTGAGAGGACATTGCATCACGCAGAGTGGAGTAGGAGCGGGTTCAAGACTGTGTGCAGCTCGTTTTTGCCATTTTCGGGCTCTAAAACACAGTTTTTTGCGTAGCTCCGTCATACAGAGTCAGATCTACATGATCCAGGAGTCTAGGTCAGGGTTTTGGCACTCTCCGGACGCGATGGTGATGTCTATTTGCTGAAATTATGCTTTGAATTACAGCAGGTACAGCAGCAGGTTTATTTGTGCACTTTCGGGTCCCAAAAACACTGTTTTTGGTATATCTCACACACACGGAGTATTTTCTACAGCAACCAGCAAATTCATAGGTGTACACAGGTTTTTGGATATGCATTTGTCCAGAGAGCCACTCATGCGAGAGTGAGCTATGTTGCCATGGTCTTGGAGGTTTATGTATGCCATATATGGATTTGTGTATTTGTTTATGGCTGAGATTATTTGAGTGGTACTCCGGCAAGAGCGGGTATGCTCATATGTATGACTTTGTGAGGTGATTCCGGTCGAGTTTATTCCCGGATTGGCCATTGTGGCATATATTATTGTCTCTTTGAGGTTTACTGTTGAGATTTTGCTCCAATTACAAAGGAGACTCTGCCAAAATTTTGTCAGATATTTATGCGCGATTGAGTCATATTGACTTGTGATTTTGTGCAAGGTTTTGCACGGTTATTGGTGCAACTTTGCATCAGATTTTGCAGCCATATTTGCAGACTTTTGTTGATGCGATTCGAGCCAGTTTAGGGCTGATTTGGTTGACATTTGCTACTCATTGTTGGTTGCTCTTTTGAGAGCATTATGGCTGATTTTTCATTTGACTTCCAGCGTTATGGTCTGACACAGTTTGATGGTGTAGATTTTGTTGCTTGGAAGGAACATATGCTTGTTGCATTGGCGGATTTGGGGCAGGATAAACCCTTGTGTGGTTTATCGGCGAAGCCCAATTCTATGCGTGATGATGATTGGCAGGATCTTGATGAGTTAGCCATGTCTACGATTTGTTTGCATTTGGTTGAGTCTGTTTACTGGCAGGTCTCGAGGGAGACTACAACTCATGCTCTATGGCAGAGTTTACATGCTATGTACGCGACATCCATGTCTTCAGGGGAGTCTAGTCCCACTTCTATGTCCATGGGAGAGATTGATCCCACACGCAAGTCTCGACGGCATAGAGACTTGACATGTTGGCATTGTGGACACAGAGGGCACATTAGGCGTTGATGTTTCAGGCGTTTGAGACAACGGAGGCGACAGATGCGTGATGCAGATTTGGGCATGACAGATGCTAGTGAGATCAGTACGGTGGATACTGAGTATGCTTGTGACGGCGATGTCACATTTACATCTAGCTTGTCTTCAGACAATCTTATGTCTACGGATTGCATATTGGATTGCACATTGTCTTCACATTGGTTACTAGATTCAGATGCTACATTCCATGTCACGTCGCATCGTGAGTGGTTTAGCACGTTTTCTAGTGGGAGACTTGGTTGTGTGCACATGGTTGATGGTGCTGTGTATGACATTGAGGGTACAGGAGACGTATGTTTGTCCTTGCCCAGTGGTATGAGATTTACCCTGCGTCATGTGCGTTATGTGCCAGATCTGAGACGGGATTTGATCTCAGTCAGACAGTTACGGGATAGTGGATGTCAGATTTCGCTACGAGAGCGAGATTTTGTGATGCATTTGGGTTCGCTAGTGATTGCGAGAGGTGCCAGGAGTGGTACACGTTACCCATTGCATATGGATCACACGAGAGACGGTGTTGTCTCTGTGATCATGCAGCCAGGTAGACAACGAGAGAGCAGGCGAGTCTCTTTTGCTCATGGGTTGCAGGGTACTTTGCATGGAGTGCAGAGTAGTGAGCTCGTTGTGCACACAGTTGGGGCACAACTTGAGCAGTCACACAGAGAGGTGACAGAGTCAGACATGCATGCTTTGCTAGTGACTAAGCAAAGCAGAGAGTCAGTTGTGCGAGATACTTCTATGCAGGATAGACAGGTAGAGCGGTCTTGCTCTAGTGAGTCACGACAGGAGGACGTTGTGCAAGAGTCTATGCATACGGAGTTAGAGCATGAGAGCTCTAGTGAGTCACAGCAGATTGAGTGGTCATGTTTGCAGTGGATGATTGCAGAGGAGGCTGAGATGTCAGCAATTATGCAGTCATTCCTTTCTATGCTCGACAGTGAGCATGGGGATATAGTTGTGCAGGATATGTCTTCCAGCAGACACCTAGAGCAGCTGGTTTGCTCTAAGGTTGCACGACAGGTTGATGCGTCTTTTGCGGACAGTCAGGAGATGCATGTGGCTGACACGCCTTATCAGTCAGAGATGCCTATTGCTAGGGATATATATGTTGATGCATGCTCCGTAGAGCTAGCAGGGCCCGCTAGCATTGCATCGGCATTCGGTGGTCTCATGTATGAGATGTTGATCTTGAGACCGGATACCGCAGCTGCAGTGGGAGTATTTGCAGTTGGGGTTGTCAGTCGTTTGTTGACTGATGATGGCATAGTGCACGAGGGAGATATGCAGGTATTGCATACATACTTGCAGTACGTGTGCGGTACGTCTGGTGGTGTATGGACTTACACGGGAGCAGGACAACCGGATGCACACGATCACAGCCAGCCAGTGGGCATCGGTTGAGAGTGGTTTTCTCTCACCTTTTGTAGTCTTTAGACTAGGTTCCCTTGCTTAAAGGCACAGTCGCCTTTAAGTGGGAGGTTGTTGGGGTATAGGCGTCTGTGCCTTGCCCGGCCGCCCAGAGTCTGGGCGCCCACTGACTTGTATACCTTATACATAGCATAAGTGTATAGGGGGCTGCTCACTCTTTTGAGTCTCTCCACCCACATCGTGTGTGTGTCTCCTTCTCTCTCTCTCACTCTCCGTCTGTGGTGCTCCCCGATCCCCTTCAATTGGGGTAAGCCCAACTTGTGGTGACAAAGTGGTGTCTATCTATGAGGCTTGCATAAATTGGTTAGACTGGAGGTCCCTAACACCTTAAGGTTTTGGGGTCTGGATGGATAGACCAATTTGTGGAACGTCATAGTTAAGCGCATATGCGCGGAAACAGTACTGGGATGGGTGACCTCCCAGGAAGTTGTTGCCCCCATGACCTACAAATGGTATCATAGCCATGGTTCAAAGTCCAACCTCTGAGTCCGTGGAACAGGACATGTTGATGTTGACTTCAACCTCTGAGCTAGCTCTCGGCCACGTTGAAGCTCTCAACCTCTGAGCCTAGAAAAAGGCAGAACACGTTGGTACTCAAGGGGACGGGAAAGTCCCAAGTTTGGCTTAAAGGGGCGATTGTTGGGGTAAGCCCAACTTGTGGTGACAAAGTGGTGTCTATCTATGAGGCTTGCATAAATTGGTTAGACCGGAGGTCCCTAACACCTTAAGGTTTTGGGGTCTAGATGGATAGACCAATTTGTGGAACGTCATAGTTAAGCGCATATGCGCGGAAACAGTACTGGGATGGGTGACCTCCCGGGAAGTTGTTGCCCCCATGACCTACAGGGTGGACTTGTGGACAGTGGCAAAGGCAAGGCCTTTGCAAGAGAGAGAAGCATGGAAACAAGCACTCGGAGGAAGGAGGGCACCCCCCAGTGCATAGACACCTTGCATGTTTTCCATATCTCATTAGTGCGGAGTGGATTCATGAGGGAATGACCAAAGCAAAAGCGCACAGAGAAGACATCACCAACAAAGAATGGGAGTATGCATGAGGCTACGTACCAAAGGTAGAGTACTCATATACCTAAACCATATTGTAATTTTTTTTCTTGATTTTATGTTTGTATTTGATAGAAGATATTTTCCTATTTTGTAGTGCCTTTCCTTTAACTCTATGTGGTCAAAGGGTCGTCACTTTCGTACGTGCCACATTGACGAGCATAGAACCACCATGGATTGCGGCATCATGGGCAACTTTGACACAGACGATGATGAAGCCAGGTAATGTGGAACTATTGAAATGATACTAAAGCTTAATTTTAGAACCTTTCATACCTTCATCTTTGAGTGCAAGTGGTTTGCAAATATGTCTAGACGACATGAGAATGCCCTCTATATGGTGGACTCTAGTGTGCATCACACAGGGAGGTATGACAATTTAGTTTTACTGCACAATTGTGAGCAGGTGAGTGACAGCTACCTTTTTATTCTTATTTGCTTGTAACATTAATTATACCAATGTTACTCACTTTTATCTTCTCTTTTATAGTTCATCTATATTCCACAAATCCACCAACCAAAACTTTGGTTTGTAATTCATGTAACATCTCGAGGGAAAACCATTTTTTCCACTAATGAAGTGGAGACCACTTTGACCCTTTTCCACCTCCCACTTTGGATAAGGTGGAGATAGAGGAGAGGGAGGTCGATGAATCAAGTCCGGGCGATGACAAGTCTTAGCGAGGATAATTGTCATGATCATTGGAGATGATGAGATGGAGGATAACAAATTCGAAGATGATGAAGCCAACGCATCCAAAACGACAATTCCGTCTCTCTCTTTATTGATTTAGGAGCCATGGGCTTTGGATGGTGCTTCATGTAGGGATCTTTTGGAAGATGATTCATAAACATTTTGCATACTTTAAGTTATGGAGATTTTTGGTCGTGTAATCCATTCATCCCTCTCTCCCCCCTCTTCCTCTCTCTAATTTTGTGAACATGTTCAATTATGTTAATCAAGTGACAAGTGACAGTGATTATTTTAGCTATAACCAAGTGTAATCTTATTATCCCCCTCCCCCCCCCCCCCCCCCCCCTCCCCCCGCTCTCTCTCTATCCCTCTTTCTCTTTCTTTCTCTTTTCTTTTTAAATTTAAAATTTTCATCAATATTCTTTAATTTTTATTGAGAGGAGGGAAACACCAAAATCTGAGAGGGGAGGGATGTTTAAGCCAGAATTTGAAAGTTTAGGCGCTAAATATTCCCTCGAAAATAAACACAGCAATATCAGTGGTAATAACTTAGTTAATAAACGCGATAATAATAGCGGAAATAGTCGTAATAATAGTTTAAATACAAAAAAAAATTCCCCACCCTCCTCTCTCTTTCCTCTCCAACTGAGTTTAGACCTTCTGTCTACAAAACGCGGTAAAACATTGCGGTAAACAACTAGAGATTTTGATAGTGTTTAATTAAGTGGCTAGTTTAAGTGTAACATGCCCAACTTTTATGAATAAAATTTTGCAATTGTTTTTGAAGTAATTCAACTTCCCATTTTGATTGAGTTATAGAGGATTTTAGTGAAACAATTGGATCAAAAATCGGATATTGTTTAGCAGATTTTCCGCAAATTAAGTGAAAAAGATACTTTGCGAAAGTCTGTAATTATTATGCATCTTAATACAGAGACAATTTAGCCTTAGTAATGTATTTCGTTGGCCTAGTTGAATTTCAAGACGCACGACATGATTTTTTGGCATGTCAATTGGACTTCAAAATCATTAATTATGGTTCTTTATTTTCTTTGGGATCATTAAAACGTTTATGAGGCATTTGAACTAGTTTTTAGACTATGGTTTGGGATAAGAGTTGACAAAGAGAAACGTGGATAAGATTTAGACTAATTTAGAGAAAGAAAGAGCACTTTGTGAAAAAGCAAGAGACCAAGTGGCAAGAATAGAGTCCTCTCTCTCTTTCTCTAAAGTAAGTAGGGACTTTCTTAATTAAGAGTGTCTCAAAAAGCTGCATTGGGACTCACACCTACACACTTGGGTGCGTAAAAATAATAATTTAAAATAATACCTATATATATGTGTGTATGTATGTGTGTTTGTATATATATATATATATATATATATATATATATATATATATATATATATATATATACATACATACATACATACATACATATACATACATGGATCGTACTTGTGCAAATTTACTTTTCTTCTTTTCCTATTCATACTGCCTCTTTCCATCCATGGGAGCCTATATAAAGGCCCCTCTCCTCACTCTCACATATACACACACATAGAGGTGGAAGCTCTCTCACATAGAGACTTGAGGTGCTTCTCCCTCACAAGCTCATCTCCATCTCCATGTCCATCTTCTTGCTTGTCCCTTGGTTACTTTACTCTCTTACCACCTCTTTGGTAAGTAGAGAAGCAAGAAGCTCTCTGCTTTGCTGTGTAGACGCGCTTCTAGATAAACCCTTCAAACATCTTATCTCTGCTCCCACACATCAACCCGAAGATGGCTCCTAAATGATCTACACAAAGTTCTACGGGAACTCTTGCTCCACTACCAAGGAAGGTGTCGAAGAAGGTTTCTTTTGCACCAACCAACGTGCAAGCAAAAAAAAACGACACTCGAAAAAGCAGACGTAAACCAACATCCAACACTAGACATAATCAAACCCCATATCAATATGGTAATCAAGTTTATAATTATGCATTATTGTGCATTTGACTTAGTGTGTAAACCTAGGAATTCCCGTAAACGGACCATGAAACATGAGTCACTCACAAGAAACGAGCACGCATATGAATTGATTATGTTTTGAAAGACCTCTTTGATGAGATTTTGTTGAAAGGATTTACTAATGAATGCTATTTGAGTTAATTTGATCATGTTGAAAGAACTTTTTAATGGAACTCACAATTAGCGAGATTTCTCGTTGTTATAGCAGAGGTTAAGCTGAGATTATCAGCTCTTCTTTTTATCCTTGTGGTTAGCGAGATGCCTCGTGGGTAGCGACATGCTTGACAACAGTTAGTAAGATGCCTCATGGTTAGCGAGATGCCTCGCTGGGGTAGTGAGGCATCTTGCTGGGGTAGCGAGGTGCCTTGCAGTTATTGAGATACCTCGAGGGTAGCGAGATGCTTTGCAGTTAGCGGATGCCTCGCAGGTAGCAAGATGCCTTGTGGTTAGTGGGATGCCTCGTGGGTAGCAGGATGCCTCGCGGTGTCATGCCATGGCACGCATATAATGTTAAAAGATTGTATATAAGTTACTTTTTATGTTTTTGGATGCTCCCCCCCCCTCCCAAGCTTTTCATAGTTGCACCACCTGTCTGCCCCTTTCATCCACACCATCGCTTTGAAATACTTCTTCTCCCCTTGCTCCCCATGACACCACTTCTCCTCCTCACTTCATTGTTGTAGCAACACGCCTATCTCTGTAACACCATAACTCTTCTTCTTTTGGTGCTACCATGTCAACCCCCTCCACTTCAAGGAAGCCAAAGGATGAGATAGAAGCGGTTTTCTTGCATAACAATAGAGATTTTGATGGGGAATGCATGCCACAAGTGTTTACTAAAGGATCTTGAGTTTCCATGCAACCTGTAGCTATCGGACGTCATTGTGTTTGAAACTGTGGCAACCTTGATAAACATTGGAAGAGGAGAATTCTTGGTTTCAAGAACCATAGGGTCAATGGCACATTGGTCATTTTTCAACATGTGTACTCTTGGCATTCCATGTGCTTGAGGAATGGAAGCTCAAGAGGTTTCCAATTAAATTGTAAGTCATAAAACATTGTTGGTTGCAAATTCAAAATGCTTGTTATTTGGTTTTGACTTGATTGTTTTTGGTGTTATCATAGATATATTCCATTCGACTTTATTGAGGAACAACCAATCAAAAGTCTCACAGGAACCTTCGACGCTCTTCATGCCGAGATTGGTTCTATGATGCTTCCCAACTCGCCACCATCAATGACGCTGCAATGCAGAATCTTCTTCTACTCACACACATTTGTAGTGTAGAATCTTCTTCCTCTCGCACACATTTGTAGTGCAAACCTTGGAGGATGGATATGGTAAGTTCATTGCTTTTGACAAGCCGTCATTACTTAGCATGGAATGGCCACAACCCGATGTTTGGTCACTCTTCTATATGAAAGATAATATTTTCTTGGACATTTTCTCCTCATTAAAAGTTGGGAAGTTTTTCAGATCAGTTGGACTCATTTGGTGCTGCCCTGTGCATATATTTGTATATTTGTTCAAGACATTGCCATTCACTCTCACACCCTCTATGTAGCAAGAATGTTATGTATGAAGCACTAAAACCTATATTGGAGATATAATTGGGGAATGGTTGAGGGAGTGCACCAATACAAATGCAAGGTGGGGGCTTCAGGTATCGAGTTACGGTATCTTAAAGTGCATGCTACTGTGTACCTGTGCTTCCACTATGAGTGTTGGATGTGCAAGCATGGAAAGTGGATACCCCTACAATCCAATGTTACTGATTTTGTGACATTTGACATGCCCGTTACTTTGTCAAATGGCGTTTTGAGATTGTACAAGTTAGTGACTACTAGAACCTCTCCAGCATACAAGAATGCTTGATTACATGAACGTGAAAAGTTGAGCATTATAGCCATGAAAACGGGGACAACAATGATGGAATTACTCCGATATGATGTAATAGCTGACATGTGTGCATCCAAATATTTTTCTTAAGATTCAATTGTTTCAACTTCTTTGCATTCCTCTTGTTGCCACCATGTAAGAATGACGGTCGCTCTCCTTTGAAGGCACCACTAAGGAAGGATACAAAGCAGGCAGATGGGCCACCAGAAAAAGAGACGGAAGGTAATACTCAACCTTGAGTTTTACATGTAAAACATGCTTGTGTGAATTTGGAACTTGAAATTCAAAAGGGGCCGAGCAAGGTGCACATAGATGTTTCTTTGCCGACAATGAGCATGAGTGTGGGCACCTCTTCTTTGACAAAGAATGCACGATATGGTTCTAACTCAAGAAAGGCCCATACCTAACTCAAGAAAAGCTACAAATCACACTTGGGCGGGAACTCTACAACCTCTAGTTCAAAGATTTCAACTCTCTTGATGGGTTGACCTACCGCATGCGAGAGCTATGGGACTACCTTGTCCAAGCTAGAGGCGACATCACCTCGGCAAGGATGGCAAGGTTACTAATGTTCAAGATTCTTAGCGCTTTGATCACTCCACTTATAGAGCTGGGGGTGCTACTGATGCAGATGGGGCATTGGTTTTCCAAGGAGGTAAAAAGAAGGGTAAACAGAACAACAACAACAACAACAACAACAACAACAACAAAAACAAAGAACTCGAGTGCTTCTATTGCCACAAAAAAGGGCATAAGGAAGCCGAATGCAAAAAGAAGCGTGAAGAGGGAGGTGGGAGAAACCATCAGCCTCGAAAACTATTATTTCCTCTAAGGATACAGCGAGCACCATCCTTGTTGCGACCACGGATGCTACTCTCACATCCTCGCTGTCAGGTACTTGGGTTGTGGTCGGTGGTGTCACTCGGCACATGACACCCCAAAAGTCATGCTTCATTTCTCTCACACCTACACATGGGCAGACCGTCACTATGGGTGACAACCAAGAGATCCCTCTTTCTAGCAAAGGCCAGAATACCCTCTTCAACACTATACCTACCGAATCTGAGTTCAGTTCAAGGGAGGCACGGACATGCCCTTCAACCTCCTCTCTGTGGCGAGTTTGGACTCCTACGGGGCTGACGTCCACTTTGGTGGTGGTAATGGTACCATTACAGATTATGCTACAAGTGATGTACCTGCACGCGGTGAACGCGATGGCTCTCTTTTCCACCTCACAACTCTTCTCTCTACCACTGCTATGTCTTCTTCACTATGGTATGCGAGATTTGGTCACTTATATTACCAGCAGCTACTACAGACTCTGGATACCTTACAACTTTTCTATGTTTGTTTTTAGAGTTCTAATGTCATGGAACACTCTTGTGGTCCCACCTTTGTATGTGCTCTTTTGGGTGGTTTTTCCTCATCTCGAGTTTCCCACTTGAAAATTAATCAAAGAAAATTTACAAGAGAGAGAGAGAGAGAGAGAGAGAGAGAGAGAGAGAGAGAGAGAGAGAGAGAGAGAGAGAGAGAGAGAGAGAGAGAGAGAGAGAGAGAGAGAGAGAGAGAGAGAGAGGCCTTGGGAGAATATCAGCAAGGGCTCTTTGAGTGTTCCATCCCCTAAATTCATGGAGTAGAACATCAACTTGAGGCATCATAAGTAGTTTTAGCCATCAGTAAGCTGAGCGCTCCTGTTAGCTGGCTCTACAAAGTTTTCTTGTGTGTATGCGTGCGTGATGCATGCACATGTGTGTGTGTGTGTGCGTGCATGCGCATGTGTCAAGGTCACCTGCGAGAGTACAAATTAGTGAGAGAATCACTGGTTGAAAAGAGGATTCGATCATGGAAGCTCCACCTCTCATGGCGACGTGATGCCATGACACACACAGACACGCAGAGGGCTAGAGAAACTACTTAGTAAAGCCTCAGCACTAAATGACACGGGCATGGAGAGGTGGGGTCTATGGTGAGGTCAACGAAAGCCATAGATCTTGCTCGATAATCTTGGTATATCGGGTTAGTTTAATCCACAAGTGTACAATGGAGAGGGTGCCCTAGAGTAGGTGATTACTTTGGTCGGTGGGTACTTGAGACTACCTTTTGAAATCCGAATACCCAATATTACTTTGGTCGGTGCCGCTAAGTCTACGGCTCTAGATGATCCCACTGTAGATTACACCCCATCATGCCGGTGTGACTTAGTGTTGAGGCTTAGTAAGGTACAGCCTTGAGAAACGTATGTTAGCTACTCTGCAATCCGTCAACCACATTTTTAGTGGAAATGTGGGATGATGGCTTAAACACTGAAGGGATCATTGTTGTGATGAATCACTAATCATTTATGCCAATTCTAATTAAAACTGGCACTTTCTTAGGGTGAGTTCAAATTGCACTAAGGCAATCTCCTATTTTCCCTTTGTTTGTTTGGCTATGTGGTTCACACTGACACATATTAATAAAACACCCATTTCTTCTAGCAAATGGCCTTTGGCCAAGTGGTTATGGCATATGGGGAATATCTCACGTGTCTTGAGTTCGATACCTCTCCCCATGTTGAACGTTCAAAAGGTAGCGGAATTATTGTGTTTCGAGGGGGAAAGGTTGCCCATGCAAGTGGTAGGTCCAAGAACTGGTAATCTTTTTGTGCTCCAATTAAGCTTCACCCATAAGCATTCATCCACCTTTAGAATCCCCTTCCATGCGCACTGTCTGGACTTAGCCTTATTGTGGGTGTGGTGCATGGTTATACTCATTACAGTAACCACCCGTCTATGGACATTAGCCTCCCATGTGTGGTTGATAGAAACCCAAGGGTGGGTGGTGGAGTCAAAACTCCAACAGAACCAGATGCCCGTGTGATGCGTACCCACTATCAAGTATAATGAATAAGGTCAATCAAGTGCTAGTGATGTGTGGGTGTCCGGCAAGTTGGCCTGAGCCCCTATAATCTCTCACTTGAAGGTCAATGTGGCCCAAGTGACATATATATGTACAAACATGTACTACTATGAAGCATCGTCATGGCTTCACCCTATGCTCATCATGTCAGCGTAATGTGCAAACCACTTTGAGACTAGGCTCTTAGTAAGAGCATCTATTAGGTTGTTGTCAGTATGAATTTTGGCTAGCTCAATGCGCTCAGTAGCCAAAATGTCCCGAATCACATGATGTCTAACTTCTTTCCATTTTGACTTGGAATGAAGCATGGGTTTTTTGTTAAAGCTATAGCACTCTGACTATCACAGTGTAGCACTGGAGACTAATAAACGCCAAAGTCTCCACTAGACGAGCTAACTATATAGCTTCCTTAGTGGCGCTCAAAACTACAACATACTTTGCCTCCGTGGTGGAAGAAAAAGTGCAACACCAAAGAGATTATCTCCAGGAGACTATTGCTCCAGCAAAAATGAAAATGTAGCCAGATGTTGACCATCAAGTGTCCATACAACCTGCATAATCTGAATAAATGTAACCCACCATGGATGCATCAAAACGTAAGCACTTGCTCCTTGTACCCTTGAGGTATCACATAACATGCTTCACAATTTCCCAATACTTTTTGCTAGGATTTTCCATATATCTGCAAACCACTCCCATTGCTTTCCCCCTTGCATATTAAAACGCCGCAAGACCTTGTGGACACTTCCTAAGATAACTCTAGTATTCCATGTTTTTTATCTCTTTGATACTCAAACCAAGAAAATTATTTGAATCACCCAAATCTTTCATAGCAAATTGTTTGCTCTAATAGCATTCTTGAAGATAGCAATCTTATCCTCAGACTTTGTGACAATGAGCATATCATTGACATAAAATTTCAAGATTATCATTGAACCATCGTTCAATGTCCGCTATACAAGGAGTGATATTCTTGGCTCCTCACATAACCTTGGGACTGCATGTACTTGCCAAACTTAAGGTACCACTACCCTGAACCTTGCTTTAGGCCATATAATTCCTTACTTAGGCTTCTTAGGCTTGACTTCAAAACCTTATAGTTGTTTCATGTAGACATCCTCTTCTGGATCTCCATGAAGAAAAGTTGTCTTCACATCCATGTAGACAAGCTCCATGTCTTCAGTGGCTACTAATGTAAGCACAAGACACAATGTAGTCATCTAATCTGCTTGAATCCCTTAGCAACCAATTTGGCTTATTACTTAAGCTCGGGATCATCTGTTGTGTATTTTTCTTACACACCCATTTGCAAGGTAAGGCTTGTTTTCCCTCTGGTAACTTTATTGATTTCCAAGTTCATTTGCCGCAATTGAATTGTATTTTGATTGCATAGCATGCTCCAACTTAATGCTATCTTCCATCTCCATAGCTTCTTTGTAGCAGGTAGGCTCACCGCATTCAGTGTTGACTAACAAATAGTGGAACCCTAGCTCAAATCGCTTAGGGGCACAAGATACACATGTAGATCTCCTCACTGCCTAGCAGCTAGACTTTGCTCTCCCTTGAGCACTACTAGTGGTAGGTGGATCACTAGTAGACTGAGTTGCCTCTCTAATTTGAGATGAGGCTACATCTTTAAATTTGATTTGTGGTACTCAACCTCTTTGATAGGTTGTTTGTGCATTTTTCACTTATCGAAAATTGCTTGTGAGTTGCAAATTTTCTACTTTCCGAGTGTCGGAGACGATATCCCATCTCTCCATCTGCACCATAGCCAATGAAGATGCATTTGTGTAATCTGGGATCTATCTTCTTGCATAGCTCTTTAGGGACATGTGAGAATGCCTCACACCCAAATACACATATTCTATCATAATTTGGCTTCTTGGCAGTCCACATCTCCTATAGAATCTTGTAACTCAATGGCGTACTAAGCGATCTAATTAAGATATGAGCCGTCATCATAGTAGCCTCTCCCCAATACTCTGCTTGAGGTAAATTCGTCCGTAGACAACATGGTTGTGACTCTCTCATATTTATACGCTCAGGAATGCCACTTTGAGCACGTGTGTATGGCATAGTAAACGATCACCGAAGGCCTCTTTTGCTACAAAAGTCTTTGAGCTTGAGGAGATGTATTCTACCCTATTGTCAATACACAAGGCCTTAAGATTCTTGCTTGATTGATTCTCAACCATTGGCGATGAATTTTTTATATGTAGCAAAAACTTTGTCTTTCCTTTTCAAGAGGTAGATCCACACTTTCCTAGTAGAGTCATCCATGAATGCCAAGAAATATAATGTCCCCCCTAGAGACTTAGGATGCATAAGCTTGCATAAATCATTGTGTACCAAGTCTAGAGAATCCCCTAACTCCTCTATTCGATGGCAAAGAAGTAAGCCCGGTCTGCTTGTTATAAGTGCAATGCTCACATAAACTAACATTATGAAATTTTGAGGTAGTTAAGTAGCCAAAACATTGAATCTATTTCATTCCTTTTTTACTTATATGACCTAGCTGGCTATGTTACAACTCAGTAGAAGGCAACTCAATAACATGGATAGACTTCTCTTGGATGAAAAAGAAAAACAAAGAATACAATGGGCCAGACTTTTGGCCTTCTAGAGTGACCAAGTTGCCTTTGTGTATCGTCCAAGAGCCATTGCCAAATATTGTAGTGTATCTCAAATCATCCAAATGACCAGCTGACATCAAGCTCTTAGTCAGATTTGGAGCGTGAACTAGTGTCCTTACGAGTAGAAAACTTCCCATCCCCAATGGCACAAACATCAAGCTGATAGGAATCTTTCAGCTTGACCAAACTATATATAGGGGCATAAGTGGAGAACCATTTTTTGTGGAGAGTAACATGAAAACTAGTCTCTGAGTCAACAATCCAATTCTGTGCATAGCACTAATTAACAACCAATATTGCATCTAGACTAACATCAACAATAAAAATCAACACATTTGACTGTTGTAACACGTCAGGAACATTCTTAATGAAAGGAGACTCAACAACATTGATTTCCTTACTCTTTATGATACTCTTTAGAGTATCAAACTTCACAATGGCTTTAGCTTTCTCTCTTTGCAAATCTTTTTTTAAGTGTCCTTTCTTGTGACAATGGTAGCAGTCAACATTATGCATGTCACATCGATGACTCTCTCTACAACCATTTTTGTGATTCAAACAATTGCAATTACAACCAGAATTCCTTTGCCATGTATGCATCACCATGCCCACTAGAGTCAAGAGATTGACATCAGATCTCTTCTGCAAGAAAACCGCTAGTAACATCTCTGAAAACATGTTTCCCACCAAATGCAAAATTACTAGTGGCTATGTTGAATGTATCCCAAGACAAAGGCAAAGAGCATAGCAACAAAATAAGCTAATCCCTTTTGACATAAGCTATGAAAATATATTGTCAATACCATAAATCCTCTACATTGGTCTTGTCCATAATCATGAAGAAAATAGACTCACCAAGGTGTTGGCAATGGTCGGCATAGCACGCTCATTAAGATGTTTCCACTATCAATGTAAGCATTCTCTTTGTGATTTTCAATGACACTAAAAGAGCCTTGTTGATCAGAGCATCACGCATGAGTTTCTTTCAAATGGTGAAGTTTGTACCGTCAAAATTCTTGATGTAGTAGTCATCCTTGTTGGAAGTACTAGTGGCATCTTTAACTTACAAGAGAATACAATGAAAGATTTATGTCAAATTTTTTGATAGAATTTTAACATTGTCTCCTTTGTAGGGGGATCAAATTTTTTGATAGAATTTCAACAAAGTCTTCTTTGTACTACAATCAAAATCTTAATTGAAACTAGGCAAAATCAATGCCAATTGTGTGCCAAATGCAAAAAATGGAGGACTTGTGGGAAAAACCCATAGGGTTTGTACTGTATATGTGGAGCAAAACCTCAAATCCAAAAGTAAAAATAACGCATAAAAAGTGTAAAATAGAGTATAAACCAATCATTGTGTTATCATGTGACTGCCAACATGGAATTTAATGCACCGATAAGCACCACTATCTTATAACAAGGCCACGATAGGGGATCTCTAGCAACCTATATCACTGCAAGTGTCTTAACATCCGAGAAAACCCCAGCTCAAAGAAGACCTCATGCAAGACCCCTCCAAAAGATCAGTAGACATAGACTATCCATAATCTTGAAAAGGGATCTTCTAAACCGAGTCTCAAAAATGACCAGGTAGCTGCCAAATCAACCCAAAAACGGTTCCACAAAGGACATAAAAGGTAGTATCTACAACTCAACGTACATATGATAAGTAAATACTACAATAGTGCAGGGATGAACATAAACAAGCACCAATAATGTTCAAGAAAATTAATCTCAGCGGGGATAATGCTCTCAAGAGAGCTCACAACATGATTTATGCTGACAAACACATAAAATGCTCTCCCACCTAAATCTGAGGTTGCAAAAAGGGAGGACACTTCCCTGAAGATTGTCCAAAGAATCCTTTAAACAAGGGTAATAGTGAACGTAGTCCAAGTGATATCTAGTAGCTCATTTGAGAGTGAACCTATTGTTCCAATCAAGGTAATCACCAAAGCACAGGCTAAGAAAAAGAAACATAACTCCTCTAATGATTCGGAGAATACTAAAATTTTCTCTCAAAAGACCAAGAGAAGCAAAAGCAAAAGGTATGAGATGAGAAAACAGAAACAAAGGGCTGAAATTGAGGAGAAAGCCAAGAAACTATTCCAGGAAAAAGTGAAAGAAACTGGAAGTGAAATCAAGGAAACCACAATAAAATCTGGAGGATCAATTTTGGTAGACAAATTTTTTGAGCCAATTAATGCAGCCTTGGAAGCTTACTAAGCAGGACTTAAAGCATGTCAAAACATGGAAAACAAATGGAAATACTATCCTTCTCCAGATATGGAAGCAGCTAAGCTTGAAGCTTATCAAAATTTGGTAAGAATTACTCAAGAGATGCTGGAAAAACAAAAACCCAAGCTCGAGAGTATGGCAAAACCTAAGGAGCTTATGGTAGGAACCACTAAAGAGAAATCCAAAGTGGTAGTAGAACCCCACCTTGAAACTAAAGAGCAAGAACTCATAGTGCCTGATAGTGAAGATGCGTAGGATGGAATTAAATTCGTAGAAAAAGACTGGCAAGGACACTTATGGGAAAAAGTTAGAGAGATTAATGATGGGAGCCTAACTCTGAAGTCGTCTCCTATAGAGGAATTTTGGTTAGACAATGTACCTCCTGATATGGACATTGATGTATAGTCCTTGTATGGGGATTGTGGCTCTGAAGCTTCAAGAATGTCTAAACCAATGACTCTGAAAACACTACCCTCTTACTTGGGAGATAACAGAGACGAATCCATAGAGTGTAAAACCACTTAGATAAAAAGAGTGGAGCAGACTCTAGAAGTAGACAACATCCATTCAATCATGTCTATACCCATTCAATGCACTCTTACTTTAGGAGAACTGTTAAAAATTAGACCATATTTATGGAATGATCTATAGAAAACACTAGAGAAGGTGGGGATAACAAGGCTAATTGCAAAAAAATTGGAAAAATTGAAATACGAATTAGATAACAAAGAGACTAAATCCGTTCCGATGAACAAAGTCGGAGAATACTATGAAGGGGAAGAAGGAAACACAACCCTTCTGGTGAGATACAATGATATAGGAACCATAGCAATACTAGATAGTGGGGCAGGCATAGCCATAGCCATAAAAGTCGTATGGAAATCATGGGGAAGACCAACTATTAGACAAACTCGAATGAAGTTGCAATTGGCTGATGGACACACGAAAGACCCTTAAGACTGCTTGAAAAAGTGATAGTTAATTCCTGTGGATTGATTATTAACGTACTTTTGCAATAGTGGACTTTGGAAAGAAACTCAATTATGAAATCATCTTGGGAAGACCTTTCATGCGACAAGTACAACTCATCCAGGGTTGGGGAAACAATTATCTGTACTTGAAGCAAGTGGGACCAATAACAAGGGGTAATCTAAAAGATCACACTTATAGAGATGTCATGAAAATGCCCATACAAAAATTTGACTCAGTCTCTTCGGCTGAAACTAAGCTTCCATCTTGGTTGAACAAAGACACACCTATTTGGATATGCGGAGCCTCAGAAAATGGGAGCTTAAAACGAGAAGAATGTATCTTAGAAAGGGATAGCACCGACGAAGCCTATGTACCTGAACCCTTTCCGGAGCATTTGGTTGAGCCATTTGAGTGGACTTAAATTTTAGCAACAATGGATGTATGCGTAAATACGTCTATGCCTACTCAATTTTGCAATGAGGACGGTTATGACATAGTTCCCATACATATGATCTCAACCCTTCACATTGAAGATGAAATTTAGGAATCCAAGGACTTGATGAAAGCTCAACAAGTCTTTTCTGACCTCTACTATGATGCAACAGATGGGTTAGAAGAACATTCAGCTAGCTAAGATGATTCGGGGTCAGAAAAAGAACATGTGAGAGCTAAACTACTCATGAAAGGAGGGAGGAAAAGTTTTTTGACTTTCCAAACCAGAAACTAAGAAGACATAAATGGTATAGAAAAAAAAAGAGACACGAGAAACTTGAAATCTAAACCTATGCCATTAGTCTCCCAAGTAGAACACAGTTTTTGATGCAAATAGATGCACATGATTGTGTCAAATACAAAATCACTGGTAGATATCCTTTGAACGAAAATCAGGAAAAATAAAAAACATTGAGAAAAACGAGAAAGGAAACTCAAGCAAAACCTAAGTACCAGGACAAAGACTCAACCATGACAAGGGTTGAACGGAGAAAGAAGTATCAAGAGTTGAAGAAATCTCTAAAGGAGATATATACAACTGAAATGGAAACCACTGAGGAGGAAGGTAAAGATGTAATGAGTGTTCCATCCCATTACAAGAAATATACTCTTCAAGACCAAAAAATCATAGCCGAACAACCTGTCAGGGAACTACAAAAACAGGGAGAATCCTACGAAGGACCTGAAAATGCATAGATCTGGCCGAACCAGGAGAAGAGCCTAGATCTGCCTACATTACAAACGACCTGATAGAAGAAGACAAAGAGCTTTTGTTAAGCTTACTGAAAGAATACCGAGATATCTTTGCTTGGTCTTATAAGGATCTCAAGGGTGTTGATCCAGAAATCTGTTAACATACCATACCTATGAGAGATGACGCGAAACCAAGCAGACAAAGGCCATACACTTATAATGAGACATTTTCCAGGAAGATAAAAAAAGAGATAGAAAAGCTAAAGGAGACCGAATTCATTTACGAAATTGAACACACAGATTGGGTGTCTCCAATTGTGGTAGTACCTAAGAAAAATAGAAAACTAAGGGTGTGTGTCAATCTCAAGAAAGTGAATGCAGCTACCATTAGTGACAACTTTCCTCTTTCAATCACGGAGCATGTTTTAGAGCGAGTTGTAGAAAAAGAAGCTTATAGATTTTTACATGGCTTTTTGGGATACAATCAACTTTTGGTTGACCCCAAAGATCAACATAAAACTGCCTTTGCAACTAAATGGGGTATTTTTTCCTATCAGGTTATGCCTTTTGGGTTAACTAATGCTCCTACCACCTTTCAAAGATTGATGAGCCATGCTTTTAAAGAATATCTTTGGAATTTCTTGGAATTATATATGTGTTGGAGCCCAACTTGTCCAACTGTTGTAATGAGCCCACCTTGTAAAGCCTATCAAATTCCCATTTTTATTTCAAAGACGTCTTATCATTTTGATCCACTTGTTTGGGTTATGTAAAGATTAATCAGTCAGTCAAGACCCATATTTGTTCCCACTTTGTAATTATGATGAAGAGAACCCCAATGCACATTTTTGAGCTAAGGTGACTAAAGTATAAAAGTCACCTTAGAACCATTTTTTTAAATATAACATTTGAATATTAATCCTGGGTCGTACGAGTCTGAGAGAGAGAGAGAGAGAGAGAGAGAGAGAGAGAGAGAGAGAGAGAGAGAGAGAGAGAGAGAGAGAGAGAGAGTCTTATCCTCTTCGCTACGTGCTTCTCCCTCACCGGATTCACGACGTGACCACACCATCGCGGTAGCCTCTCCGAGAGCTACGTGCCCACGCCACGCATTCACATTTTTGAGTTGTTCGCTATCAATCCTTCCTCGATCTTGTTTTGCTTGTAAGTAGCACAAACAGTGATTGTTTTCAACAATCAAGTGCTTCATGGAATGAGAAAGAGAATAGCTACACATAGATACTCATAAACTTAGGTTTCACGCACTTTTGGATTATGACCTGTGAGTCTATTGCGACTGTATTCAAGATAACTAGGGTTCAAATCTGGTGAGAGGATGGTGCCTAGTAATTTTGATGTGATTCCGAGTTCATTTGAGATGTAAACGGTGTTGTGAGCGTTTAGGGATAGAGTGGGTTGCATTCTACAAGGGTTAATGATTGATGCATCATAGAAGTGTGTATGTGTAGATTGGTCTCATCATGACAAGCTAACGAGATTGCCTTCGTGCACCTACGGGTTAGTCATGTCATCGGATGATAAGTATGTTGTCTATGTCATGCTTGTGAGCATGAACAGGGGAGTAGTCTTGCCCTAAAACATTGGCACCGTTGCCGGGGACACAAGACCTTAAGTAGGGAGATATACGCCACTTGTGTGATGGTTAGCTTACTTTAGTTTCGACTAGAGAGAGCTTAAACTTTTAGAACAAGATCCAGGATAGAGTATCATGAGGTCTAGCGGATAGCCAGGAAGCCTGTGTCTTGCCGAGGGTCTGTGACTAGTTAGATTTAGTTAACTAGGATAATGTGGAGCTATGGTTTTTTGGTTTTGAGTGCTTGTATAGAAATAGAGTAGAAAAACGTTGTAAAAACGCAAAACAAACAAAAAGAAGAAACAATAAGGCTGTTTGCTTGCCTTGAAAGCAAAACCCACACCATATACTCTTTAAGGGGGTGAAAAGAGTAGACATTGGAATTTATGATCCAACACTTGAGAAAACAAAAAAATTGCGACCAAAACCAACAAAAAGAAACAGGTGATTGTCATAAGAAAACACTAAGTGAACCTAAAGAGGCCAAGAAGAGATATAACCATTAGCCTAGGGTAAACTGACTGTGTCATGTGGTACGACTGATATTCACAAGCTTAAGATGAAGTGTCATCAAATTTGCATCACTTTAAGTGCATTTGAGTTGTGAATTGCTATAAAGTGAAATTTGTGAAGTGCTTGAGTCCAAGATCAAAATAAGTCCAAACTTCATAAAACTTGAGGGATAGACTTATATGGGCTCAGAGAACACAACTGTCCAAAAACAGACAAAAAATCAAATCCCAATTGCTCTCTGCCGAGTCTATCGCGATAGACTGGTGGAGGTGGTGATTGACTAACAACTGGAAAAACCCTTCATACCACAGGTTTAACACATCAATACAAGGGTACTCACAAAAATTTAGTGAAACTGAACACCATCTTGACCACAAAACTTTAAAACTGGTGTTTTAGAGTCTGAATTCAGAGACAAGGGCAAGAAGGCTTTGAACAAATGTCCAAACAGTGCAAAACTTGGTCAGTGCACTACACAGGGAGAGGGTGAACCAGCTGTGGAGATAACTTGAGAAAAATGCCAACAGGGGAGAACATGTCTAGTCTATCGCGATAGACTAGGGAAACTGCTGAGGACCTTATCTTCCAAATTTCCCTAAGGGAGAGATTTAGCAGAGCCTATACAGCATACACACCAAATTTCAAGGCATTTAGATCACTAAAAGTCAATCTAAGGCCCAGATAGAGAATCAAACTCTGACCAAAATACTAAAATTGGACCAAAACCCAAACCAAGTGTCCAAACTTCATAAAACTTGAGGGATAGACTATAGAGGGTAAAAGGAACTCAAAGGTGAAGTCACAATTTTAAATTGACTTATGCTGAGCAATTTGTCAGTCTATCGCGATAGACTAGGAAAGTGGTGATTCAGATATATTTTGCAAGTTGTGACTATACTGCTAGGACATACTCTCCTCATAGATCCCAACCATCATTTCATATTTGAAATTGGACCACCAGAAGACTGATTGAGTGGTTGTTGTACATACTTGAAAGATTTTTTTGTGGTTCAAGGAAAACCCTTGTGAAGAGACTAACCATACTTGTGTAGATCCCAGAAGGAGATCATCACAGAGCCGCACAGGAAGAAGGAGTCCAGGTAAGCTTTAAGTTTGCAACCCAGCTTTCATTCTTATGTATTTAAGGTCTGGAGCCTTTGTTAAGTGAGGAGCTAAAAGTCAAAAGTCAAGTAAGCACCACGTCCACCGAAGAGAGTGTAACTCAGACGAGACCAGACCCATTAGCACCGATCATTGAAGAGGGTAGTGATACTGACACTTCGTCGGCGAAGTCCTTCTTCGTGATGGGAGTCAACAACCAGGAGGTTCCTACGGTGAAGGACCAATGCCAGGGGGAAGCACCTCCCTACATCCTTTAAACGAAACCAAGTTCACTATAATCTTCTTGGAAGGAACAAACTTGAGGGGAGCCTTAGTTTATTCTGACTATCGAGGACGCAAGTGTATTTGTATTGAAGAAAGACCGGCTCAGAGACTGGAGATAATTCGAGTCTATGATGATGGAGACAAATTCCGAGATGAAAAGGGGAACCATTATCTGATAGTTAGTAACCCTGAGGATTACAATAGATATGGAGATAACGTGGCAAAAGGGAACATGGTTTCAGAAACCCAAGAACCGCCTCCTAACATTGATCGACCTGGAGCGCTTTTTATGTATGATAAGAAAACAACTAGGGTCCCAACCTATAATGAGAATGTGGGGATTTACAAGAATGAAAGTGAGGGAATAGTCTCTTACTTTCGATGCAAGGAACCCTACCCAAATGAATTAAGCAAAGACAAGGTTCTTTACTTATTTTCTTATGAAACTTCTATGGGGAAGGATATTGTTTTTGTTGACAGTTACGGGCGAGAATACAAACATATTCTCCCAAAGGAGGTTGAAAAGGCAACAGTTCCGGGAGTATCAACCTATTCCCCCAACGAAGTACCAAGAGCCACCTACACCCCTAGCAAGTCGACAAATCCCTTTTCAGAAGAGTATGACGCTACCTCACATTCTACCCGACAACCGACGTTCAACTACCAGGACCAACCAGCTACTCAGCCATCATTACAGGCATGGCTTCGACAGAGTGCTACATTAGAACAAGACTGAACCCGAGAGGGTTATCAAACCGCACGAGGGCTAAGGGATTTACAAGAACCACCTCTCTATGCACAGTATCAAGGAGAGAGTAAGCCAAAGACTCAGGGGTCAACAGAGCCTGGAAGACCACCCCTAGAACGAGTTCGGAGAGATGAACCATCTCTTGCAAGAACTGTTAGAAATTATGGCTTAGGAGCACCATTGGGAGAGGAACTTGGCCACTACAGAAGACCAGAGGAGGTATATCGACTAGGACGTGGAGATCCAATGATGAGATTTGTAGACCATCATAGAATTAGACCTTCTCAAGTGCAAAAATGGGTAAACAAGAAATACATGGGAAGCAGGGATCCGAGAGATCATGTAGCAGCCTTTGTGCGTGTAATTAGAGCTGAAGAGGTGTTAGACTTCCCAACCCAATTTGCGGGATTTGGTTTAACCTTAGAGGATGATGCTGCTACTTGGTTTGACTCTGTGGAGCGAAGAGACTTTGAGTCTATGGAGAAAGTGTTTGACGAGTTTATCAAGGAATTCTCACAAAGGGGAATAGCTCATAATACAGTCTCACAAATCCATAAATTCAAGCAGAAAGATGGAGAGTCTGTACAAAAGGCAGCCCTCTGATTAAAAAGATATGTTAAGATCTGCCCCGTGGAAGAACTGCCAACTCAGTCCAGACTTATGCTTATATTTATCCGAGGACTAAGGAATGCAGATCTCCAGAAGAACTTACATATGAAAAGGAGCACGACGTTGAATGAGTTAACCAAGGAGGCTCTATACCTTGTGGACAATTGTGCGGTCTACAAAGAGGGTGAGTTCAAGGATCTTGATGATGATTCCTCCTCGCAACAAAGCCGAAGCAAGTCTGCTAAGACAACACCGAAAGGATAAGTAGCTGTGAGCTAAGGGCAGCTTGTAGAGGAAGTGCTTAAAAAGATTAACTTGTATTCCAAACCACAAGCTAAATAGCCAAAATGATGTGTGATTGAACAAAAATGGACAAACCATGGGACGGAGGAATGTTATTATAACAAGGGATATGTGAGAGAACAACCATATGCTCCGCAAGCTCAAGCGACATCCCCTCAAGTCCCACCGATGCCTAGATATCAAACAAGCAACCTACCAGGACCTGTAGGTGTAAAAAGACCACAACCAGTGTTGAGACAACAACCACCCCTACTAAGATTACGACCAGTCGACATAAGATACACACCAACAGTAACTAAATCATAAGAGAAGGCTTTAGTCCCTATGCATGCATACTACGAAGAGCCCAATGGATATGCGGAAAACTCTTTCTATTATCCACCGGAAGAACCCTCCACACCATAACCATGGAGCATGATAGGAAATACAGGACCACCAACTATTACATAGGCAGCGGGGGAAGGAAGATATAGCTTGGATGAAAGAACACTGTAGTTCATAGCCAACAGAGGCATGAGCGGGCAGAGGTTTTCACACCAACAAAGAGGAGCTCAAGGAGCACCTCAACAACATAAGGGACCATGCTACAAGTGTGGTGGAGACCATTGGCTGAGGGATTGTCCTCATGATGAAATCATTAGGGTCAACGCATATTGCACTGAGTGTGGAATTACTCACTTGATCCCTGATTTCCCTAAGAACCTAATCAAAGAAGCAAAAACTACTTTGAATATGTTGGGAGCACTCTCTTTCAGTGGAGGGTCAAAAAACGAAACTTCGATTCCTGTTAAGGTCTTGATGAGAGCCCAAACAAGGAAAAATGACAATCAGCCCAAGAGTAACGATGAAAATCAAGAGGAAATCAAGACTGACAAGTCTAGCGTCAGTCGTGATAATCCATGGAAAGAACGAAGAGCGAAAATGAAAGCTAGACGTGAGCGAAAATAGAAAGATGTAGAAGCTGAGCTAACAATAGGTCGAGAGCAATTTAAACAGCAAAGAGAGTCAGATTCTCTAAAATCAACGGAGGGATCAAGAAGCACAAGCTCAGGAGGGTCTGTATTGGTAGATAAGGTCAATGAACCCTTAGATGCGATCTTGCAAGCATATGAAGTAAGATTGAAGAACAGACAGACTCTAGAGCAAAGGTGGATGACATATCCATATCCAGAGATAGAAAAACAGAGACTAGAGATGTGCAAGCAGCTGATTGAAACTGCACAAGCTTTACTAGAGCCTCCACCTATGGAAGTGGGAGATAGAATAATCAAACCACCAACCAATGAAACACCTCTCAAAACTGAACAAAGGGTACCTGACAAGATAGAAAACGCTAAATCCTTGCTTGATGTAGAGGATGCAAGAATCGTGCCTAATAGCACTGATGAATCGCTGAAAGATTTTCCACCATATACACCTATTGTGGAAGAAAATTGGCCTAAAGAGATATGGGAAACGGTGAGAAAAGCTCAAGAAAAATATGAGACAAAAACAGTCGAGTCAACGCCTTTCTCGAAGTTGAACTTGAATAAGCCTCCATGGGATTTAGACACTAAATCATTTCAAGGGGATAATGGTTCAGTTGCATCCGAAGATAGCAGACCAGCATCACTCAGAACTTTGCCGCCATACATGGGAGACTACGAGGCAAGGTCAGAAATTCGAAGAGTACCTTCTCAAAGAGTAGTAGGAGGGTCAAATCAATTGGACACTAAAATGATCAAAACACTTAAGGAATTTCGTGATGTATTTGCCTGGTTGTACAAAGATCTGAAGGGGGTGGATCCTAAAATTTGTGAACATTCAATCCCTCTGAAGTCTGATGCAAAGCCAAGCAAACAACGTCCATACACGTACAATGAGACATTCGCCAAAAGGATAAAGGAAGAGATAGACAAACTTATGGAGGCTGAATTTATTTATGAGATAGAGCACACGGACTGGGTGTCGCCGATAGTGGTGGTACCTAAGAAAAACGGGAAATTACGAGTGTGTGTGAATCTCAAGAAGGTAAACGCAGCAACAATAAGGGACAACTATCCTCTTCCTATCACGGAACACGTCCTGGAATGAGTAGCAGGCAAGCAAGCCTATAGCTTTATGGACGGATTCTCTGGTTATAACCAATTGGGGGTCAAACTAGAAGATCAATATAAAACAGCGTTTGCAACAGAATGGGGCATATATGCGTTTAGGGTAATGCCATTTGGCTTGACCAATGCTCTAGCCACATTTCAGAGATTAATGACACATGATTTTAAAGAATACTTGAGAATATTCTTGGATATTTACATGGATGACTTATGTGTCTATTCTCTATTGAGAGAAGACCATATAGATCATCTTAGAAAGGTATTCGAAAAATGCAGAACGTATGGGATTTGCCTCAACCCAGAAAAATATGTATTCATGGTACGACAAGGTAAAATCTTAGGCCACATAGTATCGGCTAATGGAATTACCACTGATGAAGACAAGGTAAAGGTGATCATAGAATTGCCAAGACCAAATACTGTACAAGAGGTACAATCATTTATGAGACATTGTGGATACTATCGACGTTTTATCTACATGTACGCTATAATAGAAAAACCCTTGTATAGTTTAATCACGATCTTCATATGGACCAACGAATGTGAGGAGTCATTCCAGAAACTAAAAGATGCAATGGTATCTGCACCAATTCTAAAAGCACCAGATTGGTCAAAGATCTTCCATGTACATGTAGATGCTTCGGCATTTTCAATAGGCTGTATATTAGCACAACTAGGGGAGGGTAATACAGATTTTCCTATCAGTTATGCTAGTAGACAACTCAACATTGCAGAGAAGAATTATACAACCACTGAAAGAGAAGGATTGGGTATGATAAATGCGGTAAAGAAATTTCGGCATTACTTACTTGCGAACAAATTCACGTTTTTTGTGGATCATCATGCACTCTTGTACTTAGTAAACAGACCTTGTAACACGGGACGAATTGTAAGATGGTTCATTGTGTTGCTGGAGTTTGAGTTTACGGTAGTAGTTAAGAAAGGAAAAACGCATCAAAGAGCAGACCACCTTTCTCGATTACTACATGGCGAAAAAGCTACTAGGGTAGATGATGATCTCCCAGACGCATACCTGTTTAATATAGAGATGGTACCGAAATGGTCAGAGCAAATTATTCCGTTGCTAACATATGGAATGAATCTTGACGACAAACACACGGTGGAAGACGTTAGACAAGCACGAAATTACACAATGCTTGCGGGAAGAATGTACCATCATGGAAACGATGGGATTCTAAGGTTGTGTATAGGCCCAGAGGAGTACGACGTGTATCTAGAGGAGGCCCATACACAAATAGGGGGATTCCATCGAGGAAATCAAATGACCTATAAACAATTAAGAAGACTTGGAGTGTATCGGCCAGGAATGGCAGGCGATGTAGCTAATTACATCAAGAAATGAAACTTTTGCACATCCAATACCACTGTGGATTATGCCACATTATACCAAGTGACAGTAGCACCCGCATGGAGTCATGCTATTGTGGAATACTTGACTAATAAGGAGTTGCTAGGAGATTGGTCTAAAGCCAGACAAAAGGCTTTACAAATCGAAGCGAATAGGTATACCCTCATTAGTGACCAATTGTATAAAAGAGGAACTGATGACCAGCTGAGGTTAGTTCCTCATGAAAATGACTACTTTCCATTATTGGAACAAGCTCATGCAGACATAGCAGGAGGTCATTTTTCAGCGAGGAGAGAACCGTAAAAATCATTATGGTTGCAGGCATATGGTGGCCGACCATGATTCAAGATGCAGCAGAATTCGTGAAAAGGTGTGATGAATGTCAACGCACTAAGGTACCAGTTAAAAGAGACAAAATGCCTTTAAGACCAATGATGAGTGCTCGAGCATTCTCTAAATGGGGATTGGTGTTGGTCCTATTACTCCACCAACATATCGTTCACAAGCACAATATATCATAGTGGCCATGGATTACATGACCAAATGGGTGGAAGCAAAAGCCACAACGAAAGCAGACGCTAGAACCATGGCACAATTCTTATATGAATATGTGTTTACATGTTATGGCCTTCCAATCGAGCTGGTGAGTGCTAGAGGGACACACTTTGTAAATGAAGTTATCCAACATCTCTTAAATGAGTTTATGGTAATTCATCGCAAATCTGCACCCTACCATCCACAAGACAATGGTCAAACAGAAGCGACCAACAAAATATTGTGCACAGTTCTTACAAAACTGGTTAGTGAAACAAGAACAGATTGGGATCAAATGCTATATTCGGCATTGTGGGCTTATCAAGTTGCATATAAAACAACACTCAATGCTACACCATTTAATATGGTATATGGGTTAAATGCAACACTGCCTATTGAATTCTTGATTCCCACACTAAGGGTAGCTACACAATTAGAATGGACGGGGCATGAGCTTTCAGAACGGTTAGCGGACCTTGAAAAATTAGATGAGTTACGACTCAATGCTGTAGCAGCCATATATGTCAAAAACGAGGACTTCAAAATGGGCGACTATGTCTTAGTATACACCCTTAAACAGCATGCCAAGAAGCTAAAGAAAAGGGGAATGGGGCCTTATTTGATCCAAAAAATATCGTCCAGTGGAGCAGTAAAACTGTCGACCGTAGATGGAAAAGAAATGCCGAACTGGATTAGTGGGTGTCGTTTGAAAAAGTATCATCTACCTTTAACACCGGAAATGTTGTTTCAATTGCATTATGGCAAAGCCTATAGACAGGAATAGCAACGAATTCAGGATCAAGCACAACAAGAAGCCAAGGAACGCATTGCTAAGCGAAAGCAGTTTCTAAGGACAATAAACATGGTCACACCAACGATGACTGACGAATATCCTCTTTCGACATTCTGAACAATTGAAACGGATATACAAAGCGAAGAATTAGCAAGGACAATAACAGACTTTATGGCTAAGGACGAAAGCACCATTGACAACTTGGAAAATACGTGGTGTAGTCCTTACATAAAAGCTTATGCAGGCACAGAACAAGTTGAAATCTATGCATTGCTTGACACTGGAGCAAAAATGAGTGTCATCAGCTTTGAGCTATTTCAAAAACTTGGACCAATGAGGAAATTCCTAGAGACACACAGGTTGAAAGTAGCATCAGGTGATGAGGTGACCACGTTGTGGTCTATTATATTACCAATCACAGTGCAGGCACACCCGTACACTACCAAGTTCCATGTACTGCCACCAAGTAGATCAGCAACGCCGTGTATCTTAGAGGTGTCATGGATGAAAGCTAACAGGGTATTCATTGATTTGGATACGAATGAAGCACTGTTCAGAAATGAAAAATTTTCAGAACCCTTCTTATCATATGACCAATACATGTCAAGGTGGAGACAGGAGCCAATACATCCACAAAGCATTGACCAACAACAAACAAATTTTACATGTCAAGACATGTATTATCAAAAATCAACAATCATGTAGGGAACCAGACAAGTTTGGGTACGACGTACAGATCTAGCCGAGGCACAATTTCATCAAGGGCGGAAATATAAAGTTTGGCTCAAGCAAGACAGCTTAATTCCTGTAAAAGAGTGGACAAAAGAACATACAAAACACCCAAAGCCAGCAAAGCTTCAAAGAACAATTATCAACCAGTCGAATCCGCAACGGACTATATTGGTATGGCGGCCAAAATTACCAATTCAGAACGTGCCAACAACACAAGTATGGATGCCAAAGAAGACCAATGAACAGTTGTCTACAAACTGTGAATGACAAGCTAAATCATACAACCAGCACGCGGAGACCAGCAGAATCCACCACAATAACTACGAGGATCTGTACGACCAAAGTCATCCAATGGAAACGAAAGAATGTTCCACCAGAACATGCAACAAAATATACAACAATATCGACTTCAAAGGAGCCACATACACCAATTCAAAAACCGTGGAAAACAATCAAACAAAGAGCGGCAGATTTACAACTTCTTCTTGCAAAGAAAATCTGCTAGCCAACTCAGGCTACCACAGGAAACCTCAACGACAAATGCCAATAAGCGAATCGCTTATACCTTCCTCTTACACCACATAAATTTTTTCTAAATGCATTGACTGTGCATGCATATAGAGCTACATTACAAGGCCTGCATTAGCATGAGTTCACGCCCATGCACAGCACATAACCTTGACGATACCCTGTCGTCCGGGAGGACTCCAACTAGGAGGGGGGAGGCATTCCAAATGCGGACTCACGTCATATATTAGAGGGCAATGTTTGTGATTAATTATTCAACCATTTTTGCGTTTTATTGTGTGATTTTGGGAAAAAGAATATTCCCTCGTAATTAATCAGAATTGGGGACCAAATGATCATATATGAGTCCCTAGGATGTGTATATACTATAAAAAGAGTCAAAACTGGCCAAAAACCGTCGAAAAACAGCAAAAAATAGGCCAAGGTTGACGATTCAGAGTGAGAATGTACATAGACGAGAGAAAAGTGAGCTACAAAGTGTTTTTCTTTTCATTGGTATTTTTATAGGTTAAAATTGCTATTTTTGGGTTATTTTGGGATTTATTTGCTTTATTTTAGCCATTTTCTAGCAAAAAATATAGAAAAAAATCCATAATCCAGATGGAAACACAACAAAAGAGATGCCTGATCATAGCAAGGTAAAGAAGACACAGAAAAAATAGGGACTGCGAAGGTGATAGGCAAAATGACCACCGTCATGACGGGACATCCAAAAGGACAAATCTGCAAAAATTGTAGAACTGGAGCAAACGAGGTCCAACTCAGGAAATTTGCGAGCCTAAACTGCATCTCGCAAAAAGTTATGGCCACAGGTAAAAGATGGGAAAATTTTGTGTCGGAGTCTCGATTACATATAGAGGGGAGGGGCTAGGCTAGAAATCTCTCATTTGAGTCATTTTCCATTGTGAGAGAGAGAGAGAGAGCTCCCTACAACAGTTGAGACTTCCAGGAGCTCATCCATCGCACATGGTCACCAGATCAACATCAGATATGAGAGGTATGCTCGTCAACACTGACACTAAGTGTTGTTTACTTCAGTTAGTCGCAAAACCTCGCCAGCACCACCATCACAACCGGTGTACACATACTGTAGACTGGTTGTTAGGAAGACCTAGAGGCCACCAAATGGAACCAAATTGAAAGGCACAATGCCTATAGCTTAGGGATCAAGCCTATGACCTTGAAAAGCGTGAAGGAAGCCACCCAGAAAACCCTAATTTAACAGGACCTGCAGAAGGGCTGCTGAACCAAAGTGATCGGAAATGAGCCAAAACTCATAGGCAGCAAGCCAATAACCTCGACAAACCAACTGAATGGTTAGACCATGAAAAAGTTCTTCAAAACGGAGCCTAAAGTCCCTATCTGACGGAAACTGCACAAAGCGTCACGATACTCTAACGGGCCGACCAAGTGACCAAATGGCACCAAATTTGACAGGGTACATCCAAAAGAGGTCAACTACGAGTTGGAATGTGTCCACTCAAGAAAAAGCTCGTCCACTAGGGAAAATGCCAGCAACAGGCCAGAAAGATGTCCAAATGGTCTTTCTTGGTGATGTAAACACCAAAAGAACAACCGACTGCTTTGACGGAAGGTCAAAAGGAAATGAAAGACATCCTGAGTCATACAATGACCAAAAGGAACGGCGACCATCACCTAAGTGGTCTACTCCGACTCTAGAACCAGCTAAGTGCTGCAAACAGGGAGTACACTTTTCTAAATTGATTAAAACTTAATGTGTGTGTCTAGGAGAGCCTACTAACACCATTGTGGTCAACTAACATAAAAAAACTTGTAAAAATGACTAAATGCTCAGTCTATCGTGATAGACTTGCTATTACACTTAGACAAGTAAAATTTTGATTTTGACTTCATGAGGGGTGCTAACAAGGGATAATGATCACAAATATCAAATCAAAGTGAAAAATTGCTCTCTCTTGACCAAGTAACTGAGTCTATCGCGATCTCTTGACCAAGTAACTGAGTCTATCGCGATAGACTTGCTATTTTTATCTTAGGGGGGAAGGCTTTTCAAAATTTTCACAAGATAGACTTGGGGAAGCATATGGAGGCAGTACACCAAATTTGGTGACAAGATGGACTCATATGGCAAGCCGAGATAGACTTGACAGTAACTCAGAGTTAGAACAGGGCACCTCAAGGGCAGATAGTTAAAATTCACATGTGAGAGGTCAAGAAACCTTACATCAACTAGGAGAAGGTAGACAGATGATCATAGAGCCAAAATATGAAAAAATGACACTAAGTCCCAGTCTATCATGATAGACTAAGTAGAGTGATGCAGGGCCATCTGATCAAAAAATGGAATCAACAATTGGCTTTAGCATGATGCAAGAGGACTACCCACTAAGTTTGAGCCCAAAACAACACAAAATGAAGGAGATAGGCCAACATCTCCTTGGAGGGAATATGAAAAAATGGAAGTTGATCCAAAAAGGGGGTCAGTTGACATTCATTTGAGGTGGAAATGGGATCAGATCGTGTGCAAGACATGAGAAACCAATTGGTGGAGTCACAAGTGGAATATATATCCCTTGTCAAAAGATAGACAGTCTATCGCGATAGACTGGGCAAAAATTGCAAATGAGCTGATTTTCAGTTTGTGACTATAGGGTGACCTTACATGCCCTATGCACATACACTACACAAAATTTCAAGGCATTTGGACTTGTTCTCCTTCATCAACAACATTAATTTGAAGCCGTCAGAGTCGGACAATGAAAGAGCTTGTCTATCTGCTAACATTTTACCTTAACTCATCTTGGGATTAAGAAGGCTCATCTAGATGAATGATTAAGTGGTAATTAATTTAGAAGAGAAGTATTATGTTTGTAAATTAACAGTTAATAATACAGGATCCATGGATGCTTCTCCGAGAAAAAGAAAAGGCAAGAACCTGGCAACGGAAGGTGCAATACCCTATGCACTTCTACCCAATTCATTAAAGCCGGCCGCCAGGTGGATACCTGCAGACGTGCAATAGGCAGCAGCCTTTAAAATCTATCAAGGTTCATATGTGGATGACAAAGGAAATTTAGTGGATACAGTGATGATCCCCAAGGAGGTAGAAAATTACCTGAAAAGATCACCGCAAAGGTCATGGCTGAAAAAAGTTGGCTTGTGGAACTTTGTTTCACTACCACCAGTGGGGATAGATTTCAAGAGGGTACAACACTTAATTGAGACTATCCAAGAAGATGGAACTTGCAGTGTGGAAGGCATGGATAATGAAGTAATGGAGATTCAGATCACCAAGGAAATCATCAAAGAGGCATTGAAATTATCTGATCAGGGAGCCAACATGAGAGAAAGAGGAAGAACCTCACAGTTTACCTGCAAAGATCCAAACTTCCTTCTTTCAAACTCATAGCAAACCCGGAAGTAAGAGAACTGACACAGGTATATAGTCAGTGTTTGTTGAGCTACAGCAAGAGACTGCCTAGATACACTACACCACACGGGGTCATCTCAACAACATTGACCTGTGCTATGGGAATGACACATGAGTTCTATATAGATCATGCATCATATCTGTTTGAAGAAGTGACAAAGCTACGGCAGGACAAGCCAAATTACATTGCAGGAGGAGAAGTCCTCACCAGGCCATAGGCGCGGCAGATCAACTGCCACCTGCTCCTCATCAAAACGACTGGCTCGTGTTAAGAGAGAATATCGAAGACAAATCACAAAGGCGAGTACCGGACTCTACTAACACCATTGGAGGACGCAGGCTGGAAAGAGTAACCAGAAGTACACAGGAAAAGATGGAAGAAGAAAGAAAAACTGAAGAAGAATATTTGTGACTAAAGAAGCGGAAAGCGGAAATGGAGAACAACACCAGATTGCAGAAGGTAGCAAAAATGGAAAGAATGCTAGAAGGCTTTGTTCTCGAGAGATCTCTACGAGGCGATGTAGGCGCCACTTGGAGACCTTCTAGTAGCACTTACACATTGAGAACAAAGAATACACACAACCCAGCTTTTGAGTTGGACTGGTTCGAGAGGTACATCCAAGAAAGGAATGCTATGGATGAACCAGAACTACTACTAGAAGAGGAGGATCTCCAAACCTTGAGAGATCAGTTAAGGCCAACTTCACGAGATCAGGAAACACCACCTCCATCTCCAAGGCTAGAGACAAGTGAGAGGCAATCAACCCCACCTGCTGACTCTCCTTCGCATTCAGAAATCTCACATCGTGATGAGAGGGTTCATACACCACCCAATGAAGAAGAAGAAGAAAGGACAAATGGTCACCCAAACACTGGAACATTATCACACATTGATAAAGGCAAGCAAAAAGAGATGGATCTGACAAAAGAAAAAGCTTCCTCCTCTCAAGAAATTGACCAGGAAGCTACTATAGACCTGGATTTACAGTCAATGGAGACCCTACTAAACCGAACAAGACTGCACAGTCAGTGGTTAGCCGATCAAAACAGGTCCAACAAAACGAAGTTAGAAAAAACCCATCAAGAAGTTCTGAAGTTGCAGGAGCAAAGAGATGACGCCCTAAAACTGATCAGCATCAAAGATGCTGAGATCTTAGGGCTCAAAAGCAGAGTAAATCTCCTCAAGGAAAATTTACAGAAGTTAGAAAATTTCAATGCCATTTGTGAAGATACAATCAATGTATTTCTTGAAGATCTCAGTGAGACAGAGATGAACAAATCCAAAGGTTGGAAAAAGAAAAGCAAGATGCCCTGGAAACAGTCAAAAGTTTGCAAGTCGTAATCGATGACTTACAAATTGAAGTGAAGGATTTGAGAGCAGTAACAGATATACAATCAAGGGAGATAGAGCGAGCAAAGAAACAAAAAACGTTGCTACCAGCAACACCGGTGGTCCAACCGCAAGAAGAAGTGGCAGCACTAAAGAGAGAGCTGGAATTGGAAAGAAAACGGCGCTTAATGATAGCCGAAAGTGCGCTTAGAGAAGAGGATCAATTACAAAGGCAAATTTCGGACTTACAAAGTGAACAGCAACAAGGACCAGCTCATGACAGTGAAATAGAAAGCATTGTTTCCAAGTCCCTCAGGGAGAAAAATGAAAATTTGCACATGAGGGTAAAAGAGTTAGAGGAGTCTGCAGCCCAAAAGAAGATGGAATTTCAAACTCTCCAAATCAATAATAGAACAATGGCTGGACAAATTGCAAGTCTCCAAACTGCAAGGCAAAGCCAAGGGCACGTACGGGTGCACCTGGAGCAAGCAGCCACGGATTTGGCTGGACTGGCAGAAATATATGGGGGTGAAGATGACTATGAGGAAGAATCAGATGACCATGAGGCCCCAGATACGCAGACTGATCAAATTGGCTCCAAAAACCAAGAAGAAGACGAAGATTCAGTCACAAAATTTGAAGAGCAGAAGCTGGCCGAACAAATGGAAAAGCAATAAGAGATGATGTGGTACAAGGCCATGCAACTAGAGAAGGAGATGCTACAAGGGATCTCCAGATCAGGCAAGACAGCAGCAGAGCTATGGGAAGAATGGAATGCCCCGATGGTACCCTATGCTCTGCTGAAATATGAAACTCTGACACATCAAAGACAGCTCGCAAAGGAAGAACAAGTGCCAGTATTTGAAGGAGAATTACAGGATCGAGAACAACAAAACAGGATAGTAGACAGTCAGCCAAAGTGGAGGTGTCAATGGCTTTTGGATCACCCTAACAACTTGATCCACTTAGTCAATGCACCGCCTGAGATGAGGAATGATAGGACTTTTTGCCCAACACCCCGAACTTACACTTACAGCCAACATAAAGCATTACAAAGCAGAAATTCTACATTCCACTATTGCCAGGGCCTACCGAGGGAGAGATAATATCCGGTTCTTACATGGTGAAAACCCTTCAAGGCGCCATCGCAGAATTCGGAGGCTCTCCCGACCTATCCTGCAAGATGCTATGTAAAATAGCTCGGACTTTTTTGGCCTGTCTCACAGTGTTCTCAGAAAGCTGGACTTCAGAGTACATGAATACAGAAAGAAGCATATCAGAGCTGTCATATGATCTAAGTGGGCCACCTACAGAGCCAGTTTTGTATGCCTACTTCAGACGGCTAATGTTTCTGCCAAGCTACCATCTCCAAACATTCGAAGAAGCATTTTACATAGGCTTCTTCATGTACAAATCCAAAATTTTTGGCCCATTAATGGCAAGCGAGTCTATGTGATATGATGCGTTTCTACATCAAATGAACCAGGAAGGAAGACATCGACACTGAAGACAAAGACGATCATGTCGTGGTAGACATGAACTAGGAGGGAGGGAGTGTTGGAGCCCAACTTGTCCAAATGTTGTAATGAGTCCACCTTGTAAAGCCTATCAAATTCCCAGTTTTATGTCAAAGACGTCTTATCATTTTGATCCACTTGTCTGGGTTATGTAAAGATTAATCAATCAGTCAGGACCCAGATTTTTTCCCACTTTGTAATTATGAAGAGAACCCCAATGTACATCTTTGAGCTAAGGTGACTAAAGGATAAAAGTCACCTTAGAACCATTTTTTTAAAGATAACATTTGAATATTAATCCTGGGTCGTACGAGTCTGAGAGAGAGATAGAGAGAGAGTGTGTCTTATCCTCTTCACTACGCGCTTCTCCCTCACCAGATTCACGACGTGACCACACCATCGCAGTAGCCTCTCCGTGAGCTACGCGCCCACACCACGCATTCACATTTTCGAGCTGTTCGCTATCAATCCTTCCTCGAGCTTGTTTTGCTTGTAAGTAGCACAAACAGTGTCTGTTTTCAACAATCAAGTGCTTCATGGAATGAGAAAGAGAATAGCTACACATAGATACTCATAAACTTAGGTTTTGCACACTTTTGGATTATGACTTGTGAGTCTATCGCGACTGTATTCGAGATAACTAGGGTTCAAATATGATGAGATTAGACTTATAGGTAAGTATATCCTATTGAGAGGATGGTGCCTAGTATGTTTGATGCGATTCCGAGTTCATTTGAAGTGTAAACGGTGTTGTGAGCGTTTAGGGATAGAGTGGGTTTCATTCTACAAGGGTTAATGATTGATGCATCATAGAAGTGTGTATGTGTAGATTGGTCTCAGCCTGACAAGCTAACGAGATTGCCTCCGTGCACCTACGGGTTAGTAGTGTCATTGGATGATAAGTATGTTGTCTGTGTCGTGCTTGTGAGCATGAACATGGGAGTAGTCTTGCCCTAAAACATTAGTGTTGGATCCCAACTTGTCCAACTGTTGTAATGAGCCCACCTTGTAAAGCCTATTAAATTCCCATTTTTATGTCAAAGATGTCTTATCAATTTGATCCACTTGTGTGGGTTATGTAAAGATTAATCAGTCAGTCAGGACCTAGATTTGTTCCCACTTTGTAATTATGATAAAGAGAACCCCAATGTATATTTTTGAGCTAAGGTGACTAAAGTATAAAAGTCACCTTAGAACCATTTTTTTAAATATAACATTTGAATATTAATCCTGGGTCGTACGAGTCTGACAGAGAGAGAGAGAGAGAGAGAGAGAGAGAGAGAGAGAGAGAGAGAGAGAGAGAGAGAGAGAGAGAGAGAGAGAGAGAGAGTCTTATCCTCTTTGCTACGCGCTTCTCCCTCACCGGATTCACGATGTGACCACACCATCGCGGTAGCCTCTCCGAGAGCTACGCGCCCACGCCACGCATTCACATTTTCAAGTTGTTCGCTATCAATCCTTCCTCGAGCTTGTTTTGCTTGTAAGTAGCACAAACAGTGTTTGTTTTCAACAATCAAGTGCTTCATGGAATGAGAAAGAGAATAGCTACACATAGATACCCATAAACTTAGGTTTCACACACTTTTGGATTATGACCTGTGAGTCTATCGCGACTGTATTCGAGATAACTAAGGTTCAAATCTGGTGAGATTAGACTTTTAGGTAAGTATATCCTATTGAGAGGATGGTGCCTAGTAAGTTTGATGCGATTCCGAGTTCATTTGAGGTGTAAACGGTGTTGTGAGCGTTTAGGGATAGAGTGGGTTGCATTCTACAAGAATTAATGATTGATGCATCATAGAAGTGTGTATGTGTAGATTGGTCTCAGCATGACAAGCTAACGATATTGCCTCCGTGCACCTACGGGTTAGTCGTGTCATCGGATGATAAGTATGTTGTCTGTGTCGTGCTTGTGAGCATGAACAGGGGAGTAGTCTTGCCCTAAAACATTGGCGCCACTGCCGGGGAATATCTTTGGAATTTCTTGGAAGTATATATGGATGATCTATGTGTACATTCATCAATCTGGGCTGATCATTTTGAACACCTCAAAAAGGTATTCGAATAATGTAGACTTTATAGGATTTTCTTAAATCCTGAAAAGTGCAAGTTTATGGGTAGACAAGGAAAAATTCTTGGATATGTAGTGTCTAAAAATGGCATAGCTACTGATATGGATGAAGTTCATGCTATTTCTGAATCTCCTAGACCGACAACAATCAAAGGGGTTCAAGCTTTCATGGGACATTGTGGATATTATAGACGATTCATTTACATGTACTCTATAATTGCAAAACACATGTACAACTTGATTACAATCTTTGAATGGACTGATGAGTGTGAAGAATCCTTCATGAAGCTTAAGCAAGCTCTCACTTCAGCTCCAATATTGAAAGTACCAGATTGGAATAAGATATTCCACATACATGTAGATGCTTCCACATTTGCAATTGGGTGTATACTAGCTCAACCAGGAGATGGGAAAATTCATTTTCCTATTTCTTATGCTAGTAGACAGTTGAATATGGTTGAGAAAAACTATACAACCACCAAAAGGGAAGGATTAGGAATGATCTGTGCCATAAAAAAGTATAGACATTACCTACTAGCTAACAAATTTGTGTTCTTTGTGGACCATCAAACTTTATTGTACCTGATCAACAAGCCAAAAATATGGTATCATTGATGACCATAGCTTAAGTGGATTCGCAAATACTACTTCCTATTAGAACTGGATTAATTGAGCAATCGGCTATGTATCAATTACTAGCTGGAAAACTGTACAAAAGAAATCGAGATGGAATACTGCTTTTATGCATTAATCTTGAGGAGAAAACCTAATACCTAAGTCAAGCACATATTACCATAGTAGGACTTCACTTTGCGGAAGACCAAACTATGCAATGGATCTTGAGACTTGGAGTATTTTGGCCAACTATGAGGAGTGATGTTTACTCATTTGTAAAAAATTATCCTCGATGTCAAAAACAAGTGGATGAGACTTGAACTGTAGCATCCCCTATATAATAGAACACTTCTATATCACCAGATGACCATTCGGCAGGGGTCGAGGGGGGTCCCAAGTAGAAAATCTAGGTTTTTACCAGATGCCAAAATTGGATTTTGACTCCATAGACAGCTTATAGACTGGGTCTATACACAATGTACATGGATGGTTTCATGAAAACCGTCAAGGCAAGCTCTCGAAAAGCAGAAAACAGCTCGAAAGCTACAAAGTGTCAAATTTGACATATGAAGTCAAACTGACTCCAAATGGGCCAAAACTGGATGGGTAGCATCAAGACCATGTAGTGGACAAGTCCATAGCTTCAAAAGTGACTGACCAACTCCACAGGCCATCTAGTCGCAAAAATCAGTGATTTCAGAGTCGACAAGAGCACGAAGTGATGTCGACACAACAAAACTTTACCAAATTCAGTTTAGGACTTGTTTTAGATGTATTGAATATGTCTAGGTCATCAAATTGTCAAGTCTTGCAAAAAAATTGACTGCTATAAATAATCGCGATTATTTACTTTTGTGTTGTTTTTTGCTTGAAAATGACACCTTCACTTCACATATCACTTGTACACATCTATTATATGCCACATTTCAAGTATGAACCAAAATGAACAAGAAAAACTTGAAAATTGTCAAAAAATGCAAAGAAGTCTTTCCAATCCAATTTTTGAGTCATCTATCACATTTTTGATGCAAATCACCCCATATCTCATACACAGAGTCTACATCATGCATACAACCAAGTTGCAACAAAAAATGTACATTTTGATGAAAAAGTTAGTAATCGCGATTATTTACTTTCTTGCAAAAATGGGTGAAAATTATAAAATTTGACCTTATGCGACCAAAGAACATGATTTCCCAAGTCCACTGATCAAGTTTGAGCAAGTTTGGAGCTCAAAAACTTAAAATCTTAGTATATCTATTGTGTCGGAGACGAAAAGCCTAAATCTGGCACCATTTCCACCCAGTGCACTCAAATGAGCCCACACTTCACTCAGAGCACCTAAATGCTATTTGCTTCAAGCTATCAAGTCAAAAATGCAAAAAGTTGGAAAAAATCCCCAGCTATAAATAATTGCAATTATTTACTTTTGTTGCAATTTTTGCCTGAACTGTATGATTTTGATCTTTACATGTTTTTCTGCATCTATGCATGCTCCAAAATTGATTTGAAGCAAAATGGACATCATTTGTCAGCAATTCAGACTCAAGGCATTTCACAGCGAAATTTGTAAAATTTTCTAACTTTAGCACTCTATTCACTTAATAGGAGCAATGCAAGCTTCCAAGAAGGCCAAGAAAAGGGTGTCCCAGAAAGAAAAGTTGCAAGAGCTTCCACCTTACCAACTAGACCCAAGTTCAGTAAAGACGACCAAGGCAACGTACTTGTCAAAAGAACAGCTAGAAGAAAACAACACCACATTTTTCATTGGAAGGTTCAAGAGCGAAGAATGACACCAAGTGGAACTGCAAATGATTCCAAAAGAGATATATGATGTAGCTGCAAAGCCAGACACCAAAGAAGCCAACAGAAGGTTGGGCCTAAAGGACTTCTACGACCGAAAACCATGTGGCGTATATTTCTAGAAAGCATATAAACTACTGTCTACAATAAAAAAAGATGGATCAGCCCAAATCACCGACCAACAAGGGCAGAAGGTAGAAGTACTACTCACAAAAGAGATTGTGGCCGAGGCACTGAAGCTGCCGACTGAAGGTATGACGATGCGGGCCCGAGATAGAAAGACAACAGACACATTTACCAAAGAGACTACTGCTACCACATTTTTTGACCTCATTCAAAGGCAAGTGGAAGAACCAACTTGCCTATACCATCAACACTTCCACTTTTTATCAAAGAGACCGCCACGGTACACCACCCCAAACCATGCGGTTGCAACCACCTTCACTTAGGTCTTGAAGTAAACAACCAGGCAGCTAATTGATCATGCGTAGTATGTGATGACAACGTTGAAAGACATGAAGAAAGAAGGCAAAATCACATATTTGGGTGCCCCTGAAGTGCTGACAAGGATAGCATATCATGCTATTGGCATAACCGATAATTTGCCACGAGCCCCATATCAGAACACATGGATTGTATCTGCGCAATCTTCTCCAAGAACCACTTGTTCATAAAAAACAGTGTTTAACTTAGATGAAGAATCTACCAAAAGCTCCCACGAAGCTCATAGTAGTGAGAGCTCATACAATGAGGAAAGAAGGGCAAGACTTGAAGAGATGAAGAAGAAAGCAGTAGCCACACACCAGGAAGAACCTCAGCAAAAGAAGGTGAGGTTTGAAAGAGAAAAACAGACTTGTGAAAGGAACTGCCAACCTACAGGTGAGGACCCTGAAAGATGGGTTCCAAGAGACATAAGGGGACCCAGAACCAAAAGCTCTGTAGGGAAAGGAGCAGAGGATCCCACAGTCTTTCTTGAACGCATGTATGTAGAGGCAGAAGCTTTAAAGTTGAAAGAAGCTCAAGAAGCTGAAAGGAAAGCAAAGGAGGAAGCAACTGAACAACAAAAACAAATTGAGGCTATTGAACAAAGTGAGACACATCACGATCAGAGGGAGATGTCTCCAAAACCCACCTCACCCTCTATGGAACAAGGAGACCACCCAATGCCAAGCCCGAGCCCTTCAACAACAGCTAAACCCAATGAGGGAGAGGAAGCCAAAGAAAAAGAGCTTGAACCGCAGGAAGCAACAAGTTTTGAACAACCAAAACCAACAGAACAAACTAAGGTAGAATCTTCTACAACCACCCAACCAGAAATAGCTGAGGTATCTACTAAGCATTAGGAGAAAGTTGGACTCACTTTTGGGCCCTGTAAGAAGTTCCACATCAGCTTAGAGAGAGAAAATGAAAATGTTAAATTGGGCATTTTATGTGATACTTTTTTTGCACCAACAAAAATACAAAATGACATTCTTTGGTAGGTAGCCGCCGTCTTTATCATTCTTCTCCTTCGTTCTCTAGTCAAAAATCCAACTAACCGTATGACTAATGATTTGAAATGCCAACTTACAAGCGTTCCCTCCAGAAACATAAGCCACACAAACTCTATCAACTTTAAACATGAGAATATGGCCGTCCCTCCCGAAACCTGAGATATTTCATGAGTTTTGAGTGTTTGTCTATTTCTCTATCAACTCTAGGAATGGAGAACGCTTATTTTTTTGATGAAAACACCAATTTGAACTTGGAATCCTCAACCCCTTCATCTTCAACACTTACCCAAAAAAGAATAGACATCATCTTCATGTTGATGTATTGCAAGAGTATGCACTATTGCAGAAACATAGGAGGGAGTCTTTCTTATCTCAATGGGAGAAAGAACTTAGAAGGACAAACAAGGAACATCATTTGGATTTGTGGACCGATGGGTCTATTTATCCCAAGAATCCTACGACAAATGTGCCACCTCCCTTTGCTAATATCACTAATTTCTTACATTTCACAGGCGATGGCAATGATGGGCTATTGGGATACATTGAACATTTGGAAATGAGAGGATTGAATACGGAAAGGCAAAGAAACCTCCTGGCGATGGAGAACATGCAGCTGAAGAAACTTAATGAAACATGCTCTCGGAAGATTTCATCAAACAAAGACACAATCCAAAGCCTTGAGAAGAAGATCACAAGTTTGCGAGAGAACGACACCGTGCTTGGTAGTCGGAAAAGAAAACAAGATCTCTGCAACATTGAGAACATGAAGATTGGTAGTGGTGGCCTGAAAAAACAAATACAAGCTTTAAGGTAAATGAAAGTTTGTTTCTGCTTTTGTATCTTCAATGTGCTTCACTAAGAAATGGATACACTTTCCTATAAATGATCATAACGCATGGTGCTTTTTTGGCAGGTCTTTACTGCATCTTAACGCGGACGGTGTAGGCTTCAATGTCGGAGTGCATTACATTACAGCCGTTTAGTTCCAAAACAAGTAGTTGAAGAGATGATAACTCAAAAAAAAAATTGTAATTTGGAAGGGAGGCTCCTTACCTCCTTCATGAACGAGAATCAGTTGGAACCAATGGAAGTGAAAGCAATACTTGATGAGAGTGGCATCTCGCAGATGGGATACATGGTCATTGCTGCCAAAGCCATCACATGTAAAGGATGCTCACCGACACGTAAACGATGAGGTGTTTGAGAAACTTGGGTCACCATTCTATATTGAAGCCATGTTCTTAGGTAAGGGCGGCAGAGAGGTACAGTTTAACGAGTATAACAACCTCTTCATTGATCTTGAAGCATTGTAAAGGTATGCAGTTCACTTCTTTGACATTAGTCGAGAGGAGTGCGGTGGGGTTCTCAAGTTTGTTTTGAAGCTCAACAAGTTCGAGGCCCTGAAGAACAAGAAGCTGGAGAGAGTCACCATTACCCTCATGAATAGAGCTCTGGATCCATCAATAACGAAAGAGGATCCACGATACTTCAGCGTGCAATCTGAAAACAACATTCTAACTCTAGGATCATTTGAAGTATACTTAGTACACTCTATAATAACAAAAATATTGATTATTTGGTTGTTGATTTTCTCTTTTTGTTTTTCGTTGCAGGTTGATAAGGAAGATTTTGAAATCCTCGATTGGGTTTTTAGTCAAACCCAAATTCCTTCTATCATCAGTGAACAAAGAAATAGAGTCATTCTTTTAGTGGAAGAATTTTTTGATGACTATACAGTGGAATGGCACATGGCAGGTGACTTAAAGACTCTTAAGTGTATGTACAACATAACACACGGAGCAGCTATGGAAAATCCATGCTTATATTGCATGGCTGATTCACAATCTCTTAAGAGTGTGCAATGGAATAGAGCTCCCAACAGACATCTTCAAGATAAAACTTTTAGGCCAGTGCTTGATACTCCTCTTAGTAGAGTTTACGTCTATACACTTCATGCACTCTGTCGGATAATTGAAAAGGTTGTTCATTTGTACATATGTTTTGCATGGACATTAAAGCCAGAGAGTGAGTCAAAAAGAGTGATCAAAGCATTAGAGGGAGTGCTCTCAGACATTGCTTTGCATGGAGGCAATGTCAAAATCGAAGAGGACCCTAAAATGTCTCAAAGTCGTTACAAGGTACCTAGGAAAGCATCGATAGGCGACAGAAGGCCAGAAGATCTATTCAACAAATGGAAACAGTTATAAAGTGGGTAAAGACAATGCTCGTGGTGGGGCAATCCAAAATCACAAGGCGAACGTGTGGAAATCACTAGGTAAAATTTTCCACTACGTTGAGCAGCATTCTTGGGACCAAAGTAAGCTTACATCATTTCAAGCAGCCTTGCTGGATTGAAAGAAGACTTACCTTACAGGGTGGGGTGGGAAATATATCACACATTACATGGTGGGTTACCATTCTATGTATACAAAACAAAATTTTAAATTGTACTCTACTCACCATTTTGTTTTATTTCAATGCAGCACATACTGTTCAACCATGGTCCATATTTTGCCAAGACACACAACTTTCTATCAATATGGTCCACACAAAGCGGTATGGAAAAAACCACTACATGGCAAGAACAGGTTACTTCAAGCACACTAGACATGGGGGAGGAAAGGATAAGGCCAATAGCCTATTAGAGTTACACCAATGGACTTATAGATGACTAATTCATAGAGCAAGGCAGAAGGAGCTTCTTAAGAGTTCAGAAATTACACGATCTTTACAACACATCCGCAAAGAGAAGAAAAAAATGGATTGGGGACATTCAAATGTGGGGGAGCGCCATGCAAGGTGGCGACAGTCATGAGTCAGGAGCGGGAGAAGATGGACCTGAGCCCGTCGTTTTTATCCTCTTCAATGCACCTCCTTCTTCCTCACTTTGTACCTCTTCGATGTGCAAGCTCTGTAGACGAGCTTGTTCCTCTGTTCATGGCAGCATCCCCATGGGCATCAGGCATCTTCTTTCCCTAAAAAACAGCCGCTTGTTGTATGGATCTAAGCTCTCCCGGTTTTCAACCCCTACAATCGGAGCTTGAGCTGTGTAGAACATGAAATAGGGGGCTCTGAGTGCTTGGCACCCATACCCAATGCCAAAGACGCGTAAAGCAAACTATTTTTCAATCAGAATTAGTCTTTCTGCATTTAGTGGGAGGGGGTGTCCACCACACAATTTTGTAATAACTTTCATTGCAAACAGTGGGAACTTTGCATTGTCCTCGGAGTATTCCTTGTGGTATATTATGATCTACAAAACAATAGTAAAACATTTATGGACCATAAGTGAGATGAGTACAATTGCCAAGTACTCGATTTGTTTTTACATACCTTTGTGTGGTTGAAACACCCGATGTAATGAGACAACGCCGCATGCTTGCCTTGTACTCCAGTGAGAAGTCCTTGCCGTGAGCCTCTCGCTCTTCTAAGGAAACTATCGTCATACACTAGCACCTGTCAACAAAAAGATTGATCATGATATTTTATCACTGGGCCATCTCCAATACCATCTGAATGCCTTTAAAAATTACCATCAGATTCTCGTCCATTTCCAGCATCGACCTTCCCCACAAGTGAATAGACTGACTATTCATTACCTAAGCTCTGGGTGCCACGGGCCTGTCCATGTTTTCCAAGCCGAGTTGTTTTGTTGTCGATTGAAACTGTTCATCTATTGGCAAATTTTCCTCTCTGGACTTCACTTCATTAAATGTATCTTTGATCAGTTTCCACCCTGAAGTGAACTATGAGTCGTGGACCTGTGTAAGCAATAAGATGTTGGTCCACTCCATCATCCACAATCCCATGTTTGCCTCACAAAAATTCACAATTGAAGCTAGGTAGTAGTCCTCCCGTATATTCAGCTCATGCATGATATCTGTGAGCAGAACGTAGTGGGTGTCACCCTCCATAGCAAATCTGGGAGCACAATTCAGAGGCAAAGTCACTTCCTTATTTGTGCTTTCTTGCTTGCACTCTAATGATGCATCCATAAGAGAAGCAAGAGTTAAGCTTGCAACAAATGTTTCCATTAATACCTCTACCTGCTCTTGTTCTGGGTCAAAGTGCACCTCCACATCCTCTACCTCTTCCTCCGGCACCAATGGACAACTACCAAAAGTTGGTGACTAAAAGTCTCTGACTCACCATCCATCTGCAAGTACAAGTAACAGACAAACCCCTGGTAGAATTCCACTAAACGACACTTTTTTAAGTGCTTCATACACATGTCTTGTACAAGCACTACATTGGAGGGACACTTTTCTAGTCAGCGATTCACTCTCCTTGCTGCACTCTTGTTAGGGTCAAGGTCGGTTGGGTACACATATCTCATGCCATTAGATGTCATGGATTTGTCGCAAATGGCTGCCTCGTACTATTGCAAATGGGTTTGTAGGTACTTAAATGAGCAATCTATGATCCTCTGTATAGAAAACTCTGCATTAAACATTCTTGATATTTCTGGTGCACTGTGATGAGCACGGGTGTTGTATAAGAACGTGAATAGTTTTTCTTCACATGTATCCTCGCCCACATTGTCTGCCTCCAGGACTATGATCCCCATGACTGGGAAAAAAATCAAGCCAAAACTACTATTGAAAATTGGTTTGTATTTGGTGTCATAACCAAGCAAATATTCAGCATGGAGTATCCCTCAAGGTCTCTATTTGCTTGGTTCTGTCTCGTGCGCTAATGTCATAATAGGTGGCATCCCTTGAGTCAAAACCAGGCAAATAGGGCCCCAAAGAATCTCCAAAGGGCCCTATTTGCTTGGTTCTGACCCAAGTTGAATTTACGTTGTACCCACGTCCATTGGGAACATGTGGATTGGAACAGAGCATTTAATGTTATCAGTAAATGCTTTGTATCCTCGCCCACATCGTCTGTCTCGAGGACTATGATCCCCATGTATGAAAGAAAAAGCCAGCCAAAACTACTATTCAAAATTGGTCTGTATTTGGTGTCATAACCACGCAAATATTGGGCCTGGAGTATCCCTCAAGGTCTCTATTCGCTTGGTCCTGTCCCATGCGCTAATGTCATAATAGGTGATGTGACTAGAGTCAAAACCAGCAAATAAGGGCCCCAATAATCTTCAAAGGGCCCTATTCGCTTGGTTCTAACCCAAGTTGAATTTACATTGTACCCACGTCCATTCAAAACAAGTGAGTAGGCCTATATATCAATAAAAGATATATAGGCCTACTCACTCACTATGCCCAAACATAGCATTGAATAAAAACTCAGGAGTTATTATTCCAACCATGCAGTGCAAGACTTCTAATCTTACCCTAACGACCACTCTTGGCCCTTGGAGTGCTGTTCCCCTTGTGCTCTAACCCCGTAATGCACTGGCTTCGGTGCGCACATAGTTAACAGCACATAGGCAGGGGAGAGAGAGTGAGAGTGAGTGAGAGAGAGAGAGAGAGAGAGAGAGAGAGAGAGAGAGAGAGAGAGAGAGAGAGAGAGAGAGAGAGAGAGAGAGAGAGAGAGAACCGAGGTAAGAATTCTAAGTTTAGAGGCAGTACCCCCGCTTAACATTTTAACTATACCCTCGTCCCAAATGAGCGCACATGCATTGAGCAAACAGTAAAATCTTGAGCGCTCTTCTGCCCCTTTTGCATCCTCTACTACCCAATGTTTTAACTCTTCCCCCGTCAAGGCTACGCAGTAAGCAAACAATCTCTTTTGTGATCCCAACCTTTTTTGCACATCTCCTCTTACTCTCTAGTGCTCCTCCTTTTTGCGCATCCTCCTCTTACTCCTGTTGCAGTGCTTTAGTGACACAGAACTCTACACACAGTGAAGAGGTATGCTACTACACTTTTGTGCACTTGTATTTTGTGAGGTCAGCACCAAGCGAATAAGGGAAGGAAAAATCTGTTCGTTGCACCTGTTTGCTTGGTACTGACCATCGTCTTTATTAATGATGTTTGCTACTATACTTTTCTGAGGTCAGTACAAAGTGAATAAGGGAAGGCAAACTCTATTCGTTGCACGTGTTTGCTTGGTACTGACCATCGTCTTTATTAATGATGTTTGCCATTATACTTTTCTAAGGTCAGTACAAAGTGAATAAGGGAAGGCAAACTCTATTCATTGCACGTGTTTGCTTGGTACTGACCATCGTCTTAATTAATGATGTTTGCTATTATACTTTTCTGAGGTCAGTACAAAACAAATAAGGGAAGGAAAACTTTGTTCATTGCACCTGTTCGCTTGGTACTGACCATCGTCTTTATTAATAATGTTTGATATTATACTTTTTTGAGGTCAATACCAAGCGAATAAGGGAAGGAAAACTCTGTTCGTTGCACCTGTTCACTTGGTACTAACCATCGTCTTTATTAATGATGTTTGCTATTATACTTTTTTGAGGTCAATACCAAGTGAATAAGGGAAGGCAAACTTTGTTCGTTGCACCTGTTCGCTTGGTATTGACCATCTCTTTATTGATGATGTTTGCTATTATACTTTTTTGAGGTCAGTACCAAGCGAATAAGGGAAGGTAAAACTCTATTCATTGCACCTGTTCGCTTGGTATTGACCATCGTCTTTATAAATGATGTCTGCTATTATACTTTTTTGAGGTCAATACCAAGCAAGTAGAGGCAATACAACCATATTTGGTGCACTTCTTCGCTTCGTGCTGACCCTAGAAATCTTAAGTCCCTTGTGCAACAAATGACATGTAGTTTTGTGTTATGTTATTTGTAGAGATGCCTCATGCAAAGGCCACGCCTAGAAGGGCAACATGTGACTCTTTGAATGCTCAAGCAAGAAGATGCTGATATGAGGCACATAGAGGTGTCCTGCAAGAGATGCGAAGGATCGAAAGACACATGCAACCGGCAATTCCACGTCTTCCTTTCCAGCGAGTAGTGGGCATGCGATGGGCCAGCAATGCACTTCTCTGCCTGCAAGAAATTGCAGAAGACTACCTCGTTGAATTCTTCAGCGATGGATATATCCTGGCTGCCCATGCACACCACGTTACTATCATGCCGCAGGATTTTGACACTCTTCGAAGGCTGCACTTCCGCTATGATGGGCTGCTTCAGCCACTATCCATTTGGGATAGTAGAACCATGGATATTCTTAACATCCCCCCTCTCCATCCTCGTGCACGACAGACAGAGCTTTCTAGGGCTCGATTAAACAGCAGAAGGATACGATCACGGGTCGAGAGAAATGACACAGATGGGCAGGCTGAGCCAGTCGATGAGGGGCATGAGTAGGTCACGGTGGACCCTCAGGTGGTCATTGAAGAAATAGAGACAGTTATGGAGGAACCAATTTTGAAGCAAAATGAACAAGGTATGGATGATTTGGAGCCTGTGCCTGTAAGGGAGGATCATGTGCTTATAAGGGAGGAGCCTGTGCCTCTAAGGGAGGATCATTTTAGGGAGGAGCTTGTGCCATTAAGGGAGGAGAATGAGGCAGCCATGGATAAAGCTCAAGAAAGGCAAGGGAAAGGCTCTGCTTCACAAGGGCCATCCAACGAGGAGCCTTTATCAAAGGAATTGATTATTTTAGAGCAAATGAACGACAAAAACAAAGAGGAGTTGCAAGTTCTAATCGGTGCAAGGCCTCTGCATGCACATATATTGTTGCTTGGAAGGTCAGAGGAGGCCTGTATTTTCAACCTCGATCAACAAGACTTTCTGTGCATGCGCAATTTCTTCAACTCCAACGCAACGGATGCGGTGCTCACTTTCTCTAAGACAGGGGTCAATACCAAGCAAGTTATGGCTTATGGAATTGGATAGTTATACCACTCACTCAGTATTGACCCATATCTTAGATTCAATCGTCAACGTTGCTATGTGTTACGTCTCAAGATTTTCTTTATAAGTCATGCTTGGTTCATTAGATGACTCACCACCGCTAAGACTTGGGTCAATACCAAGGGAGTCAGTGGCTTACGGAATTGGATAGTGATACCGCTCGCTCGGTATTGACCCATGTCTTTGTGGTAGTCGTCAACGTTGGTATGTGTTACGTCTCAAGCTTTTCTTTATAAGTCACGCTTGGTTCATTAGATGGTTCACTACCGCTAAGACATGGGTCAATACCAAGCTAATCAGTGGCTTATGGAATTCGATAGGTGCCCCAATCGCTCGATTTTGACTCATGGGTTTTGTTGGGGTTAAGGCCTATGTGTCTTGACCGGTCTCCCAGGTCATGGGCGCCCGCCCACTGTCACCCTATACTTATAGTGAGTATATTGTATAGGGGGAGCTGCCACTTCACAGTCTCCCCACCCACATCGTGTGCTCTTCTCCTTCCTCTTCTCACTCTTCGTCTGTGGTGCTCCCCAACCCCCTTCAATTGGTATTAGAGCAGAAGCGGCGGCGGAGCTTGAGCTATGGAGCTTGTGAGCTCAGGAGCTTGTTGATTTGCTGCAGATCTGAGTGCAAGAGCAAGGCGGTGCTCTTGTGTGAGAAGAGCTTGCAAGGCAGGTGCTAGGACAACATTGTGCAAGGTGCGCAACAAAGAGCTATTACGGGCTGCTTGAGTGTGCCTTGAGCTGTTGTAGTGGACATTGAGCATGGAAATGCTTTAACATGCATGTATGCTACTGTGTGGTGGTTCTACTAAGCACAAATTTCACTCACGGGCTGTTGCAGCTGGAAACAGGCATGTATGCTACTGTGTGGCGGTTCTACTGAGCAAGAATTTCACTCATGGGCTTCTGTAGCTAGAGTGCAAAGGTTGCAAGTCAGGGCTGTGAAATTGCGTAGGGCAATGCTCTAGTTAGCATGTATGCTAAGTGAGGGGGCTATTTTGCGAACTACTGCAGAATGATAGTGTGTGCTGGTGCTACTGCAAATTGACATTGGGCTGAGCAAGGTGCTCTAGTGGGTCATGATTGCAAGGCATGGGTTGCTACAGACTGACATTCCGCAAGGCAATGATCATGTGAAGCAAGGTCAGAGCGTGTTGTTTGCAAGATAAGCACAAGGAAGATACACACACACACACACACATTTGTTTTTTTGCAGGTTTGCAGGTTTTGAAAACTTATCCTCCTAAGGTTCCACAAGGATCATGCATTCCAAAACCCGAAGTCATTGTTGACAAGGGGAAACAAATCCGTGACGAGATTGCTTGACAAGACAATGTGGTTTTGCCTATTGCAAATTAGTGCATGCGCGAGACGACTTCTACAGGTTGCGGACGTGCTATGTATGCATTGATTACGGATACAGGTATACAGGTTTTGACTTTGTGTCGAGAGAGCTCCTCATGTGGGAGTGAGCTTCATTGCCATAGATTTGGCTTATGTATGCCATATGTGGATTTGTGCATGTGACGCCTCATTGTCGGTCAGTGTGTGGAGTTATTTGTGATCGGTTTTGTGCATAGTTTATGTGCATGTAATTTGAGCTCATGTGGAAGCTTGGTTTCTGGTTACATTGTTTCGAGGAGAGCAACTTATGCATAAAATTGATGTGCAGTGTGGACACAGATTCGCAGAGGTTTTATGCATGTATTTGAGTGTAGTTTGATGCGCATTTATTGCTCATTGTATTGAGCTTGCAGGACAATGGTTATTTTGAGTTGATAGCCATTGTGCGTCCAAACTCTGGCAAAATTTTCCCCAGGAGTTTTATACGCATAAGTTGATGCGATCCATGTTGTGATTGCGATTGCACTCAGTGATTACGTGCGGTGTTCTCTGCAGGTGGGAGATTTGTGTGTGTGTATGCATCGATACCGCACAGTGTGGGCTTGGTGATTAGCTCATAGATTGAAGTGTGATACTAGAGCAGGCGAGGCTTGTATTGACATTGCGGGCGCTCTATTTTGGAGTGTGTCTCACAGGTTTTACATAGTGTTTCTAGCCATATTTGTAGACAGTTTCCAGGTGTTGTTGGTGAGGTGGTTTTGCTATCTAGCTTGCTACTTGTGCTCATGGCAGAGACAGGTGATCGATCAGATTGTGACCTCTCACAGATGCGCGTGTTTGATGGGTCAGACTTTGCGACATCGAGAGATTGTATGTTTGATGCACTGACACAACGAGGGTTACATCGACCATTGAGTGGTGATGCAGGTAGACCTTCAAACATGTCTGACAATCAATGGCGGGAGCTAGAGGAGATGGCACTATCTACGCTCTCTTTGCACCTTTCGGAATCTGTATATGCTCTTGTTATGTATGAGACTACTTCGAGAGCACTTTGGCGCAGATTACATTATATGTATGATATGTCTAAGTCATCAAGGACTCGTGTGAGACATGTACATTCACGAGTACGTCGACAGGTGACATGTTGGTATTGTGGTCATTCTAGAAACGTTAGACGGCGCTGTTCTCGTCGTATGCGACATCGTAGGAGGCATGGCAGTCTCAGAAATGTATGTAGTGATGCCATGGAATCAGTTGCTTTGACAGTTGAGGTAGATGTAGTGTCGGAGTATACTAGTGACGGGGATGTCACTTTTACCTCGAGCTATGCACGAGATGCTATACATGTGGATAGTGCACTCCCTTCGCAGTGGTTGCTAGACGCAGATGCTATGTTTCATGTCACGTCGCATCGTGAATGGTTTTGTAGCTATTCTAGCGGGATGCTTGGCAGTGTACGTTTGATCGATGGATCGGTGCATGCGATAGCAGGTGCAGGAGAGGTGAGAGTGTCATTATTGAGTGGTGAATCTTACTTGTTACGACATGTGCGCTATGTACCAGATTTGACAGTGAGTTTGATCTCGATTGGTCAGCTTAGAGATTGTGGATGTCAGATTTCGCTACGAGAAAAAGATTTTGTGATGCATTTGGGTTCGCTAGTGATTGCGAGAGGTGCCAGGAGTGGTACAGGTTACCCATTGCATGTGGATCACGGGAGAGACGGTGTTGTGTCTGTGATCATGCAGCCAGGTAGAGAGCGAGAGAGCAGGCGAGTCTCTTTTGCTTGTGGGTTGCAAGATGCTTTGCATGGAGTGCAGAGCAGTGACCTTGTTGTGCAGGTTGCGTCTACGAATGCACAGGTAGAGCGGGACAGCTCTAGTGAGTCACAGCAGGATGAGTCATCAGAGGTGATGATAGAGATGACTCACATGGATGTTGAGATGTCGGCTATTGTGGAGTCATTTCTTGATATGCTTATGCCAGAGCTTGATGCAGATTCAGGACAGATGGATACTCTTGGTACACATGTGATATGTGGTGGGCACGAGGAGTCACTCCAGAGCTCGGAGTCAGAGTGCCATGGTCTCTATGATAGGGGACAGGATTGCCATGAGTTGAGTTCTGAGTTGGAGGTGGCAGAGGTTGCCAGGGTTGCATCAACGTTCGGTGTCCTCATGTACGAGATACTGATCTCGAGGCCCGACATAGCAGCTGCAGTGGGAGCATTTACAGCAGCAGGGTTGATTAGTTGTTCGATGACTGATCTCGGCATAGAGCATAGGGGAGGTTTGCAGGTATTGGACCAATACTTGCAGGAGTGCATGAGCTCTTGTAGACTCTTTGGAGAGCTTGGAGCTAGCTCTGTGTGGCTTCCACAGTGGGATGTTTGTCTATCATTAGAGCCGGATGCACTAGCTCATCGAGAGTCAGTGGGCATAGGTTGAGAGAATCTCTCACCTTCTATTAGTTGTACACTAGTAGATCTTGCTTAAAGGCACATTGGCCTTTAAGTGGGAGGTTGTTGGGGTTAAGGCCTATGTGTCTTGACCGGTCGCCCAGGTCATGGGCGCCCGCCCATTGTTACCCTATACTTATAGTGAGTATATTGTATAGGGGGAGCTGCCACTTCACAGTCTCCCCACCCACATCGTGTGCTCTTCTCCTTCCTCTTCTCACTCTCCGTCTATGGTGCTCCCCGACCCCCTTCAGGTTTGTGGTAGTGACAGCCCGCTGAAATATCTTAAGTCTAATCTCTGCCATTGATTCATGTTAGCACGCTATCTCGCTTATATCCACTGATGTTTAGAATAAAATATACGTAATAGATCCACTGATCTTGCCTATGCTTCAGAACAACAGAGTTTCCTTTTTGGCTATGTCGGGCTGGTTTAGCAAAGTCAATTTTGATCTAGCACGTTTTCTGGTCACTGCATACAATCAATCGTGAGTTTCTTGTTGCCTTGTAAAAACCATGTTGGATTTAGGATCTTCTTTCTCCTCATACTTGATGGTTTTGATGTAGTGATCTTTGGAGTTTGTTGTTATTTGACCTTGAAGATAAGATTGTCTACTATACAAACTCCGGGCAGAGCAAGTTGTTTCATGGTCGTGTAAAAACATAAGGCACATTCATAAGCGTGATGCTCATTCTCTCCAACTTTCTCCCTTTGACAATTACACACTCATCCAACTTCAACACAAACACAAAAAGTATGTTGTGTAGAGCATGTTTTGTTAGAACATGATCTAGGGACTACCATCCAACACGAACGGGTCACCATGCCCACGTAGGTTGATGACTATAGCTGTGGCTGACGAACTTTTTTGAATGCCTTGTTGCTCCTCAGTAAAATTTTGGATGTATCAAACGTAAGTAATTGTATTGTTTCATTATTTGTTTACTGCAACATTTGTGTTAAAAGAAGCAACATCTTTACTTACTTTCCTATTACCACGCTTCTACAGGAACTTCAATTACATAACTACACCTCTAATGTGTGACATTTTTCTGTAATGGCCCTGCATATTATAATCTCGGTAAACAGACATACAAGAGAGGAAGGGGCAAGAGCTGAGGAGTTTGAACAGCCTCGCATTGACGAAATGACGCAGTGCTACAATCAGATTCAAGAGGAGGTTCAAAATATGTAAGAAGCAATAAAAAAATATTATGAAGACACCGCAGAAGTAGAGGAATGGGCTACACATTAGTGGCAAGAGCAAGAACAGAGGGAAGCTTCACAGGTGCAAGATGCATGGGAAGCCATGGAAGAGGCCCATGATTTCGAACAATGCGAAAGGATGCCTGAGACCAGAGTCCCCCGAGGCAAAAGTAGCAACCGGGGAAGAGGGCAAGGGAGCAGTGGCAGTAACTGGGGGAGAGGACAGAGGATGAATGGCACCAACTGGGGGAGAGGACAGGAAGAAGTAGTAGGGAATAACTACCTCTCTTTGTATACATCTTGACAAAAACAACACAATTTGTAAAGTTTTGAGACAATAAAACGTGTACATTTTAAACATTCTTTGAGCGGCACAAAATGTCTCTGTATTAGTCAATTTGAAGAGTACATCATGGTTTGCATGGCATCAAAGCTCATTGCGTGCACAAGGTATGTGACCTAGCTTCCGATGGAAGCAATTAAGTGAAATGTATTTGAGAGGGACTCCTTGCACAATGTTGTTTTCTCCTTGCATCTTGGAATCTGAGGAGAAGAAAGAGTTAGATTCTATGTCTTAATGTATTAAAGACAATCAAAATTCATCCATTTAGTAAGCACCTTTCTATTGTTGAGATTGAATGCATACAATTCCAGCAAAAGTGGAAGTTCTTCATGTAAGATCTACCCTGAGATGTGCAAGAGTTGTGCTTGACATTGTCTCCATCACCGTAAGTAGGCCGTCTCAAAAGTAGAGCTCCATTGATAAAGGTTTGTTCTCGACGCTAGACTCTGTATCTTGGTCGAGTGGAATAAGCTGCCCCCTAAGAAGATGATATCTAAAATAGTAAAACAACACTATGAAATTTTGAGAGCTTATAATGAACTTGCAAATTATGGACTTCTTTTGCAAAATACAAATTTTTCCCTGTGACTGTTTCCTATCCCAATTATCATCTAAAAAGTCCAAACAGCTCTCAGACTTGCAAATGAACATTGTTGCGGTAGTTCTTATTTGCTTATCAAAGAAGAAATCTACAAACACTTCAAGAGGCATAAATAGTGCAAGCCAAACTATTTTTGCTGCAATTGAATACTTGAGGGACTTTTGTATATCCTAAAACAACCTATTTCTAAAGCTTTCACTAGTTTGCGAAGCTGGCAGAGACCAATCCTTGTTGTCAAAGGATGGAAGTGACAAAGAAGCTACACAACCCCAACCAAAGAAAGTTCTTGGTTCCAAATATGACATATCATAAAAGAATATTCCATTATCTGCAAGTTCCTTGTGTTGTCTTCCTCGGTACATTTGCTCACCAATAAATGCAGTCTTCCTCGGTACATTTGCTCACCAATAAATGCATAGAAAGCATCAAAAATCTCAAATATTCTCTCAACTGGTTGCCAATCCGTCCTATTTGATGGGGATAAATATTTGAAACATCCAAAGATGATATCCACCACTTAACCTTCGAATATAATCATGCACTGAGTGAGATGCTCAAAATAACTTACTGTTGGGTCGATGCCATGGAAAACTTGGAGAAGATGATTGTAACCTTAAGTCTGCATGCTGGAAAGCATGTTGTATGAGGACCTCTTTCACCCACTTGCTTTGTGCACACACTTTAAACTCTTTAACTTGTCCCTTGAAAGCCTTGAAAAAATCATTGCGCTGCCTTCTCTTCCTCCTCCTAGTTTGCAGTAGTACCCAACTTCCGATAGTTATTCGAGATGGTATCCATGCTTGATCATCTCTAGTATAATTGTTGAAAATGCTAACAGAGTCAATGGTAGTGTTAGGTCTTCGAGAAGTAGTCATGGTGTGCACTAGAATACACAAAAAAGTTAGCGCAAATATGAAAAAGGGAAGAAGTTTTGAGAGGGAAGTTAGCACAAATATGAAAAAGGGAAGAAGTTTTGAGAGGGAAGTAGAGCTAATCAAAGTCATATTTGGGCGGGAACGTAGATACTAGATAGAGTCTTCAATGAAGTTTTGAAATTCGTTGGTACAGAGTTAGTACGACTTATGGCATTGATGCCTTGAAAGCGTGAAATTGTGCAATTTGATGAACAAAAATAAAATTTTCTCCCTTTTTTCTAAAAGATCTTGGCTCCAAAATGGCGATTCTCAATGTCACATTAGCCTCTTCCTCATTGGTCGAGCATCACTCTCTCTCTAGAACTAAAATGCCCAAAAGTGAGTCCAACTTTCTCCTAATGCCTCAAGACGCAAAAGCAGCCGAGGAAACTGCAATGCCTCAAGGAGAAGAACCCCTGTCGCAACCACAAGTAGCCACCATAGCACCACCCAAAGAGCCACACACTAAAACGGTCAAAACCTCTAGACATACTCAAGTAGAGCCTGAAGATTGGGAAACGAATGACGAAGTCATCATGCAGGTCAATGAATATGCCAAGCAAATGCAGTTGATGATAGATAAAATACGAACAACAGTACTTAGCCACAGTGCTAAGGCTAGGGAGTTGGCATTAGTTATTAAAGCTCTACAAGGACAGTTAGATGACTGAATGAGCATTATTGTAGATCTCCAAAGATAGATCAAAGAGCTGAAAGATGAAGCAAAACAACATCAGGTTGTAAAGAGAAGCAACAGAAAGAAATGGAGGAGCTGGGAGAACTTCTAACCAAGTTATCCGATGCCTGAAAAAGTAAAGATCAACAACTGACAGAAGTAACTAATGAACTTCTCACCACTACTCTGTCAGTACAAAAGATCCAAGTGTAGCTCAATATAGCAAATGCTTCTTTGCAGTACTCTAAGAAAAGGATCAATGATCAGGCAGCCTATTTGAGATAGGTAAGAGAAAATCTTGTTGTCGCCTCGATCAAAGGTACAGATGAATCTATAAGACTTTGGAAAAGAGGAACAAGGATCTTGAGTTAGAGCTGAAGCTAGAGCAATCACAAAGATGAGACCTTGCACTGATGCGGGTCCAAAGAGAAGGGCAACTGATCAAATAAATAGCCGAATTAAAAAGAATTAATCAGTTTCTAAGAGAGGGACAACTAGAACATCAAGAAGAAGCAAGGACCTTTGAGCAACCAACTATTGACATACCCTCACTCTCATTTGCTGAGATGGAAACACAGTCGTCAGAAGGGCTAGAAGGGGAGTCTGATTTTCAAGTACCACTCACTGAAGCTGAGCAATCACAAAGATGAGACCTTGCACTGATGCGGGTCCAAAGAGAAGGGCAACTGATCAAATAAATAGCCGAATTAAAAAGAATTAATCAGTTTCTAAGAGAGGGACAACTAGAACATCAAGAAGAAGCAAGGACCTTTGAGCAACCAACTATTGACATACCCTCACTCTCATTTGCTGAGATGGAAACATAGTCGTCAGAAGGGCTAGAAGGGGAGTCTGATTTTCAAGTACCACTCACTGAAGCTGAGCAAGTGCCCATAACCCAACTTTCTAAATATGAGGAAGATGCACGCAAAGAGCAGATTGCCCAGGAAACGGATGAATGGAAATCGGTGATGGATTGGGTAACTCAGTCAATGTAACTCAACTCACTCCAAACCAAATGAATGCAGAGTGCCATCATCAATCACTGCCATACCCCTTGATCAAAGTGGAGCTATTACAGGTAAAGGAAAGATTATAGAAGGATATGCAGGGAGAAGGCTCAGAGGATATCCACCCCAAGTGGAGAAAAAGTGTAATTAGGCTTGTAGAGAATTGCACACAGCTTGGAGAAGACGAAGGAAGCTCAAGGCACACAATAGAGAGTGTGTTACTTAGTGTGCAATGGAAAGATAGATAGCCCTAGAGTGATGGGAGTATATACAAGGCACGGGGGAAAAAACCTCCTAAAGAGGGAAAAAAATGCCCCCGATGGTTCTAGTGTGTTCACACACATCACTACCACATGTATATGGTAACAAATCCTCACTGGAGTGATGCGGTGAACGAGAGCTGGCACATGAGTAAAGGGAAGTGCCATGCCCTGAGGACATGATCAGTCCACAAAGGGGAGTAAGCCCAAAGCTTTGCGGAAAGCTTTGAGCTTCTCACAAGACAATGCCTTTGTGAAAAGATCTGCAAGGTTTTGTTGTGTTGGCACATAAGCTAAGCTGATCTCTCCTGCTGAGAGACTCTCCCTGACATAGTGGTAATGCATCTCAATGTGCTTTGTGCAAGAGAAAAACTGGGTTCCTCGCAACTGGCAATGCACTCTGACTGGTGATATAAATAGTGTTAGAAGTTTCCTGTCCAACACCCAAATGATCCATAAGGTGTCTGAGCCATACACACTTAACCGTAGCTGTGAAGACTTCCCTGTACTCAGCCTCACAACTCAAAGTGGCCACAATAGGCTGCTTCTTGCTCAACCATGATATACATGAACTGCCAAGCATGAAACAAAAACCACTTATGGACACTCGCATGTCAAAACAACCAGCCCAGTCTGAGTCTGAAAAAGCATGTAAGTCTAGCGGCAATGATCCCCCCTTGGGATAAAACAAGACAAGATGTAAAGTGCCACTAAGGTAGCAAAAAATCCTCTTGACAACCTACCAATGCTCAGACCCTGGGCTATGCATAAATCTACTAACCTGTGAGACTGCAAATTGAATATCCGGCCTGGTGTTGCATACATAAATGAGGCATCCAACAACAGTTTGGTAAAGAGTGACATCAGCAGGATCGCCAACATCATGTGGACTCAACTTCAAACTTGTTTCCATAGGAGTGGCAATAGGTTTATAATCCTCAAGTCCAAACTTACATAGCAATGTCCCTATGTAACTTTTCTGACACAAGGCAATACCACCATCACACTGCTTAAACTGTATACCCAAGTAATGATGCAACAGTCTCAAATCTTCCATCTTGAAAGTAGCATTCAAATTAGCCTTGAATTCAGCAATATGTCTCTGATTTGGTCCGGTGATTAGCAAATCATCTACATAAAGAACCACAATGAGAAGTACATCACCCTCATGCTTTACATACAATGTTCTTTCTGTTGGACTGTTACAAAATCCCTGTTTGACCAAATGATTGTCAGCTTTCTCATACCAAGCATGAGGAGATTGCTTCAACCAATACAAATCCTTCTTACATCTGCACACTTGGTCCTCTTGTCCTCTCTTCACAAAACCGTGAGGTTGCATTACATAAACTTCCAACACCATATTAAAGAGTTTGGGACTTTAAAGGCAATTTGGGAATCACCAATGTCTTGAAGATTTGGCCATATGCACAAATCTCAATTGTCTTTTTAAGACCAAAGCCTTCCAGAAGTTAGTACTTGACAAGGCCTTTTGAGCCATGGTCTCAAAACTTTGGCTAATATTTGATAACGTGGTCAATATTAAACTCTTTTTTAAAGTGGGAATTGGAAAATTTTTAAATTTACTAATAGGGTGTTTTCCTCAAATATGTCACCATTCAAGAAAGGAGTAACCATGTCTAATTGATGTACATCCCAACCAAAATGAGCTACCAATGCACATAGAAAACGCACAGTAGTCATATGACAAGTGGGAGCAAAAGTCTCTTCATAATCTATTCCTTTTAGATGTGCATAACCCTTTGCAACAAGTCGAGCCTTACGACAATCAATCTCACCATCCGGCTTGCGTTTCAACTTGTAAATCCACTTCGTACCGATGGCCTTTTTGGCAGGAGGCAAATCACATAAAGTCCATGTGTCATTTTCTATAAGTGCATCATATTCTGATTGCATGGTAGCCATCCAATTTTTTGAATTCTGTGCTTCATCAAAGACAGAGGTTCCTCAACATCATGTAAGCTAGACACAGCCAAAGCATAACAATCTGATGCATCCAATTTACTATCACGCAAAGTGTACACCATCCATTTTGGCATACCTCTAGCCTGCTCATTTTTCAACCCTTTCTTCATCAAGTACATCATGTACATCTGCATCAGTAATAGGCTGATCTATAACATTTTTTGAAACCCCCATAGGCTGTACATTTGCCTCATTGGAATTTACATTCATATTTCCACCACTGAAAAGAGGCAACAAAGTGTCATAAATGTCCTGTGAGCTTACATTACTATCTCTAGGACATGACAGCAAGGGCTGAATAGAATCTTCCACAAACACTACATCTCGTGAAACCAGGATACGCTTTGTTTGCGGATGATACAACCTGTAACCTTTGCTTTTAGTACTATAACCAACAAAAATACATTTGATAGCCTTATCATCCAATTATCCGTGCCGTGTTTGTGGCACCAAAGCATATTCCAAACAACCAAAAACATGCATGTGCTCAATAGAATGCTTTCTATCATGCCATGCTTCATATGGAGTAATAGACTACAGAGATTTTGTAGGATACCTGTTTAGTACATAAGTGGCACACATGATGGCCTCAAGCCAAAAAGAATGCGGCAGAGCTTGACTTTTGACCATACATCGTGCCATTTCCGTAAGTGACCTATTTTTCCTCTTAGCAACACCATTTTGCTGAGGTGTATAAGGCACTGTACATTGGTGTTTTATCCCACGCGACTAGCCAGAAATGCATTAAATTCATGAGACATATATTCCCCCCCTTCATCGGAATGGAGGGTGCCCATAGTACATTTCGATACATTTTCAGCCATAGGTAGAAATTGTTTGAAGCACATAAAAACTTCAGACTTCGCTTTAAGTGGAAATACCCATGCATGCCTGGAGTAATCATCAATGAAAGTCACTAAGTAAAGGTAATTGCCCAAGGACGGAGTTTGCATGGGCCCACAAACAACACTATGCACAAGCTGCAATCTGCATGTGGCCCTAACTGTACCATCCTTTGGAAACTTAGAACGCTACTTTTTACCCAAAATACAGCCTTCACAATCATGTTTGACAGGTGCTTCAAGAGGCAGCAAAGAAGCAACCATATCAAATTTCTGCAAACGCACCAAACTGGCAAAATTCAGATGACCAAAACGTGCATGTCAAAGTTTTGCATCTGAAATAGCCCTTGAATCTGCAACTGCATTTGCAAATTTTTGTCCACACTTGTCATAAGTGAGCTTATACAGCCCACGACACAAAAGCCCAGATGCAACAATTTCATCACCAAAACTAAGATCATGAACTGTACATTTGTCATCCACAACTTTGACTACAAGTCCAAGTCTAGCAAGTGCAGATACAGACAAAAGATTCTTCTTAATCCCAGGTACATAAAGTGCATCAACAAGTGTGAAATAATTTCCATTTGCATCAATAAGGACAATCTTTCCAACTCCCTGAACCGGATAAGAGGCATTGTTGGTGCAAGTGACTGAATTCCCATGAGAAACAGACTCGAGAGAGGTGAACAATTCACTATGTGAGGTAATGTGCTCTGTAGCACCATTGTCAAAATACTACACATGTAAATCTGCAACAACTGACATGCATGCATCATGGACAACAGGATTATAAGTTCACTATGCACTAATTACATCAACATCAGCATCACAGTCTCCTTTCATAGAAGACTCAACAATGGCTGCATTTGTAGTGGAACCAGCATTTGCAGTGGAACCACCCTCTTTCTTCTTAGCCTCTTTGGCCTTCAACTTAGGACACTGCTTGATCAAGTGATCATTAGATTGACAATAATGGCAACACATCTTCTTTTTACCCTTATCACCAGAATTTCCAGACGAATTGCTACCAGCAGAAGCATTAGGAACATAATTTTTGCCACTCACAGTAGAACCATAAGAAGTGGCTGCATTGCTATCGCCACCCTTTCTTTGAGAAGCAATAAAAGCCTGTTCAACTGCACGCTGCCTAATCCTTTTTCTTTTTTGGAAAGTGACTCTTGCAACAACAATGTGCATAATGCATCAAACTTGACAACTTCAGGATTTCCTTGGGTCATAAGTCTCCAAGTACTAGCAAAAGTCTGGTAAGAATCTTGTAAGACATCAAGAACAGTCTGCACAAGGGAACTGTCTGAAATGACTTCACCTGCAGAATTAAGTTGCTCATTGATATCCTTGACACCAGTAAGGAAAGTTTTAGTAGGAAGCTAACACAGACACCACGGATACCATTTTTTGGAGTTCTCATTGTAAAAACACTTATTATTTTGATAACTCGAGAATATCATAACTCCTGTTTTTTGGATAAACCTTGTAATTGATGAGCCGGGGCTACAAGCTTCAGATTGTATCAACCTATCATTACCCATCTTTGGTAGAACTCCCAGATTATTAGTTTTGACCACCAAAAACCTTGGCTAAGGTATAAAAGCCAATTTTTGTAAGTTATAAGTTTTTGGATAATGAAATACACAACGTGAGCTAACGGTGCTCACTTCTCTCCTTCTCGCGCTTCCTACTCCCTCCCCGGTTGTACATTGTAGTCGTGTTTGTTGCATTGCAACCGCAGGTAAGAGCTCTACGCATTGATGTGAACACATCATAGTATTTCGTAGCTTTTGGCGTCGCTGACCCGCGGCCTAATTTCATCATAAGTAGGAATTTACACTTCAAAATCAAAAACTACGCATAGTATATAAACAAATAGAAAAATAGAGATCCTTATATTTAGGCCCTTAATAATTACACAAAATAATGGGCCATAATATTATCATTTAGGTTTTTTGGCTCACCTCACCAGGTAAGTAGCTTGATAAGAGGTAAGTAGCTTCTTGAGATTTATTTTTTAATTTTTTATTTTTAAAAGATAAACGCACACATGCCTATATACAATGAAAAGGTGTCTACGCCAGAGTGTTTAGGTGATTTTTCTTGGGCAAGGTAGTTCACTATGGCAATGCGGTTAGCCAAAAAGACAGCTATCATTTAGCCCTCCCCCTAGATGATGGTATATTCATGTACCATCATAAGGCATGCCTTGTAAAGCAAGGAGTGTAATGTGCTTCTCTTGTCCACGAACAAATATGGTTTTTTCCTTGTGTGATGCACCGTAGACATGAATCAGAGAAGAAGACTTACATGTGAGTGCATGAATGCGGTGCGTGTGCGGAGAGTGAGAAGGGAAGAGAGAGAGAGAGAGAGAGAGAGAGAGAGAGAGAGAGAGAGAGAGAGAGAGAGAGAGAGAGAGAGAGTACATAGGATGTGGGTGGACTCTCAAATCTCACTGTGTGAATACCATGTGAGAATGAGTGAGAGCTCCTTATTCTTTGTATGTGTAAAGAATAAGGAGATAAATGTGGGCGGTCGGACATTGGCCAGCAAACACGGCAAAGCACAGTGAGGCACACTGATACCAATTGTGAGTGCGCGAATGCGTGAATGTGGTGCATGTGCAGAGAGAGAGAGAGAGAGAGAGAGAGAGAGAGAGAGAGAGAGAGAGAGAGAGATTACACATGATGTGGGTGGAGCTCCCAATCTCACTGTATGAGCACCATGTGAGAATGAGCGAGAGCTCCTTATTCTTTGTATGTATAAAGAATAAAGAGATAAATGTGGGCGACCAAACACTGGCCGACGAACACGGCAAAGCATGGTGAGGCACACCGCCTTTACCTAACATTCTCCCACTAAAGACTGTGCGCCAATAAGTGGCGAGAAGACTAGCCTACAACTAGTATATACAAGAGGTGAGAGAAGACGGCTCTCAATCTATGCCCACTGGCTCACTCTGTAATTGCTCTAGTGTAGAAGCGACATGCATACCACTAGGGTTAGAGCTATGATGCCACTCCTGATACAGGTATCAAGTGATGATCTGCATGGCTCCACAATGCACAATGCCAGTGTGAGTCATTGTATGATTGTCAACTCCCACTATAAATGCACCAACCGCATAAGCAAGATCAGGTCTCGAGACCAAAAGGTCAGACATGAGAGACCCAATTGCCGACGACACATGCATTGTGTGTGCCAACCTATCTCTGTCAGCAACCTCAGTGCCATATGTATCCTCGTCAGGAACCACTTGACTATGCATCACCATGTCAGCATCGTCTGGAAAAGGCATATCTGCTGAGAATGACTGCAAAACAAAAAAATTGGCACCACTGCAATTACACATAGCTGTCTGAAGGACACCGTCACCCTCAAACGTATCAGATGCATCATAGAACAATGCATCGATCTCTGGCTCAACTGATGTCATCTCAATCAATGACTGACAAAGTTGTGCATCCCCAGAGATACCAATGTCTGTGTGAACGTCACCACAAGACAAATACACAACCTGCTCTCCATGTAATACATCCGCAAAAGAGACACGCCTCGTCTCTCGCTCCAAACATGGTTGCGAATACACAAAGACTGACTACCTTGTGTGCCAAAAATATGCAAAGGGTATACCAAACCACTCCTAGCACCTCTGGCTATCACCAGTGATCCCCTATGCATCTGAAATGACCACTCTCCAAGCAGTACACAATGGCCACTACTCTGCAAAATGATGCACTAAAATGAGACTGTGATTGAGTCCTGGTACATAACGTACATCTCGTAGCGTAAGCAATGCACCGCTAGGTAAAGACATGCATACATCTCCAGAACCCTCTATGTCATATGCTGAACCAGCAACAAGATGTACACAATCAAGTCTCCAACTAGAGAAAAAGCAAAACAAATCACAACGTTGCGTCATGTGAAAAATTGCATGCTCGTCTAGTAGAAAACTCATAGACAATATGCTATCCCAAGACACAAAGTAGTCTGAAGGCAAGGTAAACTCAAAAGTGACATGCCCGTCACATGCATACTCTCTAGCATCTGGCCTCATAGTAGCACCATGCATCTATCTCTTTCGCTACCTCATACGCCTGAAGCAACGATGCCTAATATTCCCATCGTGGCCGTAGTGCCAACATGTCAATCGCAATCGTGAGTGAGAACCGCCTCTAACCTGAAACGTCTCCATATCCATGCCAAAACTATGGCAAACAAAGTAGGAGGTAACTCGACCACTACACAATGCGCAAAAGCATGATCAATCGCATCAAAATTGATGCTCACATATGCATAAACAACTCCAAAGTTTGAAAACTCTACAAGCATAAACTAGGACAAACTGCTCAATCGAGCATAAAGCGCATAACCATATATGCAAGTAGAGAGTAAACTAGCTCAAAACGCATCCCACAAGAGAAACTACTTGCAAAAATCTGCAAAAACCTGTGAAACCTATGACTATCCTGTATTGGAGCCACACACACAAATCCTCACTCCTACGAGAGTGGATACAAGAACACCAAACCGTGTCCAAATTGACAAAACTTGTCAAAAGTGAGAGTAAACACTCAATCACTGTCAAAGTGGAAATATATCGACCACTACACAAGATGGCATAACACTACAACTTTAATGGCGAGAAGACGGGGAAAAACGAACAAAATCTCCTTTGGAAAATGAGTCAAAACTCAACGCAAACCGCAAGCCAAGAAATTGCAGATAATTGCCAGAGTGGGAGTCAACTCACCCACTAAACCATCAGAGAGAAAACTGTGGATACGCATAAACCACGACGAGAAATCTTGGGATAAATCAGACAGAGTTTTCCATGAAAACTGAGCAAAAACTCAAAAAATCTCACCAAATACACATGACAATAGATACTATCTCAATAGCAAAATCCACAAATGGTCTACATGCAATGCCAAAAGCCTGGCAAAATGGCTCACTCCTGACCGAGTAGCTCTATGGACATGTACTTGTCCAAAAAACACTGCAAACCTGTAAACTTGCTACTTGTGAGCTATGGCTAGCTCAAACTGTATCCGCACAATGCATACATAGCATGAAACTACACAAAACCGTGCTAGAAAAGCTCTCTGAAATGCCCCACACAGTCAAACAATACGCATGAAACCGCATCTGGATGTGTAATGATCCGAAAGTCACATCCCAAAGTATCACTTGCATACAAAAAAACAAGATGAATTCTCTCTCAAATAGCACCACAGTGTGCCATACATAGTCAAAGATGCAAACCGCATCACTCTCTAAACTATAGGAATCAAACTGCAAAACCTCGATATATCAAGATTGTTGACAGGTTGCTGCAAAAAAATTAGCACTTAGAATTTCAAAATTTTGATATGACCAACATGTACAGAACATGCCAAAACCTTAGGATTGACTCCTGGATCACATGTATCCAAGTCCGGGTGTGAGAGATATGCCAAAAACCTCTGTTTTGGTCCAAAAACGCAATATAAACTTGCTGCTATTGCACCTGCTATAATTTAGAGAAAAATTTCAGAAAATGGACATCACCATCACGTCTAGAATGTGCCAAAACCCCAACTTAGACTCCTGGATCATATCATCCGACTCCATGTGATGGAGATATGCAAAAAACATTGTTTCGGGAGCCAAAAACAACAAAAACAAGATGCAACACTTCCTGTTCCTGCTCTTTTTTTGTAAAAATTCAGCAATGGCTTGCTACACAAGCTGAATATGCATGCATAAGTTGAGATCTGACACCATTGAGCCGTATCCACCTCCGCCGAGCTCAAGCCGCCATAGCCGAGCTCTGTTGCTCCCGTCTCGTTGGGAAGCCATCACACGCGTCGCCAAAACTCTGATACCAATTGTGAGTGCGCGAATGTGGTACGTGTACGGAGAGTGAGAAGGGGAGAGAGAGAGAGAGAGAGAGAGAGAGAGAGAGAGAGAGAGAGAGAGAGAGAGAGAGAGAGAGAGAGAGAGAGAGAGAGAGAGAGAGAGAGAGAGAGAGAGAGAGAGAGAGAGTACACAGGATGTGGGTGGAGCTCTCAAATCTCACTGTGTGAGCACCATGTGAGAATGAGTGAGAGCTCCTTATTCTTTGTATGTATAAAGAATAAGGAGATAAATGTGGGCGGCCGGACACTGGCCGACAAACACGGCAAATCACGGTGAGGCATACCACCTTTACCTAACATTACATGCCCTTTCATCTCTTGTTTGTGGTTGCTTTTGTAAGTCTGATGGTAGAATTCACCTCAAGTATGGCTTGAGTCTGTAGCCATTGAACTTCTTCAGACGCTCTTTCCCATGCAAATCCATGAGTTGATAATAGCTAGAGTTGAAGACCTTTTTGACAATGTATGGCCCCTGCCATCTAGCTTCAAACTTGGCGTCAAACCGATTATCAATTCAATGGTCATACTTGAGCACAAGATCTCAATCTTTCATGCCCTTGTCTTTCACAGTTCCGTTGAACTTCACGGCTGCTTGCACAACTCTTCTTCTATAGCACTCGTATGTAGCTTCTCTCTTCCACTCTAGCTCAACTAAATTGAGGAGTCGATCCATCCAAGCTTCTTGATCTTCTTGAGCTCCCTTTCCTGTGAGTTGCATTGTTGGAATGTTGAGCTCAATAGGCTGCAATGCTTCTTGACCATAAACCAAGTGAAAAGGTGTGAACTCTGCTGCCTTTCGGTGGGTAGTTTGGTATGCCCTTAATGCCCTGTCTAGGAACTCATCCCAGACCTTCGTCTTGTTTTTTACCATCTTCCTTATGATTTTTGCAATGACACCATTAGCCTTCTCTACTAACCCATTTGATTGGCGATAGTAGGGTGTGCTATGACGATGTGAAATATTAAGCTCTTCACAAACTTTGGTGAGTAGACCTTTTCTAAAACCATGGCCATTGTCATAAATAATTTACAAAGGAGTATCAAATCTGCAACAAATGTGAGTGTAAACAAATCTGGTTACAGACTTCTCATTCCCTTGCCCCACTTTGAGCCTTTACCCACCTAGTCATGTAGTCTATGGCCATTAGGAGTACAATTTTTCCAAATTTTGTTCTAGGTAGTGGACCCATAGCATCAATGCCCCATTTTTCAAATGGACCACTTGCAATAGCTAATTGTTTTGGAACATGCAACCATCTCTTGTTTCCATTGATTTGACAATTGTTACAAATCCTACACCAATGTCGAACATCCACATGCAAGCTTGGCCAAACATACCCCGCAACAAGAATCTTCTTCACGGTTAGCTCTTGTGCAAAATGACCACCACATGCTTCTTCATGCAAATCTTCTAGAGTGGCCAAAATCTCCTCCGTTGTGGGTACTCTTCTACATACTTGATCTTTCCCTCGTTGATAGAGAGCACCTTCTAAGAACAAAAGGAACTTTTCTTCTTTATAAGACTCCTCTTTTGAGACTTTGTGAAGCCTTTTACAAACGCACCTTCCAAAATATAGCCAACTATCGGAGCTAGAGACTCCATTCTTGCTACTTTGGTTGCTTTATAGCTGCTGCAAACATGATGACCTGCACTTCTTTGTCAGCACATGCAACTGCTTGTTGTGCAATTAAATCAGCATCCTCATTGTGTTTCTTACGGATATGATACAATTGCACTTCTTCAAATTGATTAAACAACCTACGGATGGCATGGACCTTTTGCAAGCCCAAATGCCTAAAATTTGCTTCACAATGAGAAGTGTGATCCCCTTTTACCATGAGAGGTTGAATCTTTTGTCCACCCACATCTTCAAGCCATGGAGTTGTATGTCGTACTCTCCTTCATTGTTGCTAGTAGAGCCTGCCAACTAAAACTGCTCTTTCATAACCACTTCACCATTTGGGTTGAGCAACAACTAGCTCTCCCCTTGCTTTACCTGTGGCTTGTCTAAAAGCTCCATCAAAGAACAAAGTAAAATGCATTAGGTATAGTTTTAGGTGGCAACAATGGTAGGGTCTTGACTCTTTAATTCAAGCACTTTGATTTCCTCTTCGTGCACTATATAGGTGAGAATACCACCAATTTTGCACGTACATTATCTTCTACCTTGAAAGAATATTTAAATTCTTGCAATTCCATCCCCCACTTTGTCATCGTAGAACTAAAAGTCATTTGGATGACACCCACGGAAATAGATTTTCTACTGGGAGAATTACAAAAGGTTTAGGAAATAAGTAAAACCTAAATTTTCTCACTGCAAAGATGAGAGCAATCATCATGAGTCTTCTTCACTGTAGTCTTTCTCCAATGCATTGATGACTCTACTAAAAAAATAGATGGGTCGCATCCTTGTACTTTGAGGATCTTGTTGTAGCAAAACAACACCAATTGTTTCCTTTCCAACACTAGAGCTAACAAAAAATGTGTATCCCCAACAAGGAGGCATGAGTGTTGGCAACTTCGATAAAATGACTTTAATGTTACAAAAATATTCCTCAAGCTCATCGCACCATGCAAACTCTACTTGTTGTGTCATTTTTAAGGGGTGAAGTAACTCCAAAGCTAAGTGAATGATTCGTGACATGTACTTCACCTTTTGAATGAAGGAAATGACCTCCATGAGCTTATTGGGAGATGGAAATTCAATAAGAGATTTTGCCTTTGAAGGTTCCACCTCAATGCCTTTGTAGGAAACCTTGTGACCAAGCAAGATCACTTCCTCCTCACCTATGTGGCATTTGTCAGGGTTGAGTTGACCTCCCAATATGTAGAGTCTCTTCAAACCTTCTTCCACCTTTTGAAGATGCAAAGATTTAGAACTATAAATACAAAATCATCAATGAAAACCTGAATTGACTTTCCAAAGATTGCTTGAAACACCATATTCATGCAGCATTGAAAAGTTGTTGGAGCATTAGTCAAGCCAAATGGCATGACTCTAAAAGCATAACAGCCGAAAGGAGTGATGAATGTGGTTTTCTTTTTGGTCCTCCTTTGCAATCCTTATTTGGAAGTAGCCTGAGTAGCCATCACATACAATATACCACTTATGATCGACTACTTCATTTAGAATTTCATCTTGAAATGGGAGAGAAAAGTGATCATGCTTTGTTGCCTCATTGAGTGGTTGATAATCAACACACATCCTCCATTTACCATTTTTCTTGGGAGTCACTACAACTAGAGAGAACCATTCTAAATTTTCCACAAGATAGATGAACCTTACTGCTAGGACCTTCCTCACCTCTTTAAGTAGAGCTTGCTCCTTAATGACTCCTAGCCTTCGTAGTATTTATGCTTTAGGTGTAGCTTCAGGCTTGAAATCAATCTTGTGTTGAATGTCCTTTACGCCCCAAACATCTGTGTAGTCTTTAGCAAAAAGCTTGGGAGAACTTTCTTAGCACACATCTAAAATCCTCTCTTTCCTCCCAAGTAAAACTTTTGGACAACATACCATCTAACATTTCTTCATCATGCATTGTCATCAAGATTGGATTTTGATCATCAAAATTGCATTTTGATGTAATGCTTAGCTTTGTTAGGGACAATACTCCTAGAATTGATCACTCTAGTCATATTTGTCCACAAGAAATCTAAAAGATAGAAGCTTCAATGAGGCTTGACTCACGGTTTTAAAGTGTTGCTAAGTCAAGATGGAAGCCATGAGTCTACAAGAGCCTAAGGAATCATTCCAGGACCAAGGGGCGATTTACAAAATCTCAATCAGAGGCCACTAGTGCCTAGAATGATTCCTTTAAGGTCAAAAAGCACCAAAAAGAACCCAAAGGCACTTAAACGCGCTTGGGCAATCATCCGGAACAGGGGCACATGGCAAGTCATTCAAGGCGGCATGTGAAGGGGGGGCTAAAGGAGGTGGAGTGTGGCCCAAGTCGGGGCCAAGGCCGCCGCACCCCCCTTTTTCTTTCTCTAGACTGAGAATCACCTCTCTCCTCCACACCCCCACCCAATATACAGAGTGAGACTTTAAATAAAGCAGAGAGCTTGTTTTTTGCTCTATTCCAAGCTCTAGAGAGGAAATTTGAACCCTAATTGCTCAGAGTGGGCCTCAAGGCACCCCCCATGCTCTCCAAAATCTATAAAAGCACCCCCCCTGGACTCAATTTCAGGGTGGTGGGTTGCAAGTACCGATATGTTGTTGAATTCCATAGTTGCATACCTCTTGAGCCAACAAGTGAGAGTGCTCTAGGACTCTCAAGGCTGCACTTAGATCTTCTCTAGGGCTCTCAAGCTAAACCTAAGGTCTTGACAGAGTCACTCTTTCTCTCTATCTAGGTCTCTTGTAGTATCCCTGTCACCTAGGTGTGACAACAGGGCTTGGGAGGGCAAGCTAGTCTTCTTCATCTCTTCATGCACATGCAACCAAGTATTCCAAGTGCCAATACAAAGTGGCAGAAGCTTCCAAAACCTTGCAAAAAGGGCTTGTCATCAAGATTATTAATACAAGTTCCTTCAGAGGGGGGGTCGGTCTCATACATCCGGCCCCGTGTGTGTGTGTGTGTGTGTGTGTGTGTGTGTGTGTGTGTGTGTGTGTGTGTGTGTGTGTGTGTGTGTGTGTGTGTGTGTGTGTGTGTGTGTTTGTGTTTGTGTGTGTGTGACGCCCGTGTGTGTGTGTGCGTTGTGCAAGCTAGTTTCATTGGTATGAAAGAACAAGGTTCTCTCTTCTTTCTGAAGGAGAGGGTGATCTACCACACATCGGCAAGGATTGTTTGTCCATAACTTAGACTAAGGGTAGAAAAGAGTTATTATCCATCTTCGCATTATAGAGAGATTGACAAGAGCTGTTGACTTAATAGTGCACTCCTATAGGAGGTACCTATGGTTTAAGCACTATGGTTTAATTGCTAAGTTGGCAATTAAATTCCTCTTAGTTGCCAAATTTATGTGCAAGCTAGTTTCCTCTCTCTCATTTATGTTGCTAAGTTGGCAATTAAATTCCGCTTAGTTGCCAAATTTATGTGCAAGCTAGTTTCATTGGTATGAAAGAACAAGGTTCTCTCTTCTTTCTGAAGGAGAGGGTGATCTACCACACATATGCAAGGATTGTTTGTCCATAACTTAGCCTAAGGGTAGAAAGGAGTTATTATCCATCTTCCCAGTATAGAGAAATTGGCTGGAGTTGTTGACTTAATAGTGCACTCCTATAGGAGGTACCTATGGTTTAAGCACTATTGATCAATCGGATAAGCCTCGTAGCTCTTACGTGAATTGGTCTCGCCACTGAAAACCCTCCTAGTCTAGCCTAAGTTATTGGTTTAACCACCATGAAGGCCACTAGTGTGTTGGTGGGATAAGCAACAAGGGAGAGCCGTCCTCATCCTGGCAAACTTTAAATTTCCATGATGATGAGGGAAGTGTACAAGGTTTGCAAGCACTAAGGCTATTGCTTGTGAAGTTACAAGAAGCACAAGCTAAACCTCATCTTAAACCCTTTGTCAACAACTCACTGATGACGGAGGATCGATGTTGACAAGTGCTCATCTCATTCTTGTGTGAAGCCTATACATGCAGAAGATGAGAAAGAAGTTCCAATGGAGCATGGACCATGCCAGATAACGGTGCTCCAAAGAATCCTCCTCGGGATCATGATAGACGTAAAGGCAAGGCTCTTGGGGAGGGCAAAATAACAAAGGATGCTGATGATGCATTTCCTACTCACGGTAGGAGGAGGAATTGCACCAAGGAGAGATAAGCCAGGAGGCAAAGAAAAGACTCTAGCGATGATTCTTCATCTTCTAGAAGTGGTAGAATCTCATATGGATGATTCCCCAAGAAGGGTTAAAAAATCACCTTCTCCTCCTTCTAGTCCATCTTCATCCACTCTGGATGTTGAATGCTCTTTAAGCGAAGCTTCTTCGTCTCAAAAAGATAGGCACCCAAAGCGAAAGCAACATGCTTGGAAGAAGTCAGAGAAGGTGTGTAAGCTCAAGGAATGTGGGAAGATCATCTTGTTCCAAACGTATGATGGTTCATATGGGAATGTAGACAAAGTTCTCATTTTCATTCAACAGTTCAACACCGCTTTTGGAGGTGAAGGCTTTATCAAAGCTTCCAAGCTTCATTATGTTGCAACGCACGTCACGAAGTTGGCTCGACATTCGTGGTCTACTTTGTGTACTCAAAGAGAAGCTCCAAAGACTTGGAGGGCATGCAAAGCCGCCATCATGAAGCAAATTCTTGATGATGATGCGTAGGACAACGTACTCACAACTTGGCAAAGTCTTATATGCCATGAAGGTGAGTCCCTCTAGAGCTACATAGAGAAGTTTTTGTGACACTTTTCTCACAGTTACAGTCTATAGAAGCATCAACTTCACTGAGGAGAAGCAACAAATTTGTGTCGGTTTATTCGAGGATATGCCCACTTATGTGCGGGCACTCCAGCCAAAGACTGTTGTTGTAGTTATCCACTATACAAAGAGTGGCTCACAAGATTTTCAAACTGAAGAAGCATCCTAAGGGAAACAAGAGTAACGGTAGCCTAAACGCAAAGTCAAGTGCAAAGAAGCAAGCTACCCAAAAGACCTATTATAAAGGGAACAACCGTCTCTCACCTAAAGCGATGGCGCTTTACCAAAGAGAGAATCGTTGCTTCCAATGTGGAACAATGGGTCATGGCTATTGTGAATGTTCACAACACAACACACGATGCAAGCCTCTCAAGGTAAGCAATGCTATAGCTACTCCTCATGATGATTCTCCAGATGCTAGTCAATTATGCTATGTGTGGGATAAAATCCGAGATCAAAATGATTTAACTTGAATGGATCCAAGTTCAACACATAGCATAATTTGAAGGGATCTAGAAGAGAAGCTAGGGATAAAGGCAGGAGAGATGGGACCTCCTCTAGAAGCACAAGGCGCATTCAAGGGACAAGAAGTTTCGATCACACCGCTAATTGGCATGCTCCGAGTTCATGCGCAAAGTTATGTTGAGCCCGAGGAATTTTATGTTGCTCCTCTTTTATCTCAAGATGTCAACCTAGGCGTCCCATGGTTTCATAGAAAATCCACTAGGCTTATCTACCCGGAAAGACTTATCACTTTTTCTCACAAAGGCAATGATATTGTTATCCGCACTCAAAAGAAAGGGGACACCATACCCTTAGTTAATCATGTAGCTTTCATAAATCGATGAATCATCTATTTGCTTGTACATGATTTCTGTAAGAGATTGTAATTCTACGTCTGATTATGCTAGTGAATCTCTTTCAAAGTTAGATGCTAGTCTTAACTCTTTCTTAGATGAGCATGCACACTGTCTTTCTGAAACCATACACCTTCAAGAGGTGTAGGTGACCATAGAATAGAATTGGTTCTAGGCACAACTCCACCTAATAGACCACCATATAGAGTCTCCCTAGCTCAACAAGAAGAGATAATGGCTCAAGTTAATGAACTTCTAGAGAAGGGCATGATTCAACCTAGCTCTTCACCGATTTGTTCCCATGTGCTATTAGTGTAAAAGAACGATAGTTCATACCGTATGTGTGTGGACTATCATGCACTAAACAAGGGCACTGTGAAGAAAAAAATTTTGGTCCCAGGGATGGAAGACATCTTTGATAGGCATCAAGGGTCATCCTACTACAATAGGATTAACCTGAAGACTTGCTATCACTAGGTAAGGACAGCCCTGAAGATCTCCATAAGACGGCCTTTCGAACCACTTTTTTATGAGTTCCTAGTTATGCCATTGTTGAAAGGACGCCCTTTCAACAACGTTTCCACAAAGATTCCATTAAGATTCCTCAAAGATTCTGTAAATATTCCACATGAAGATGGTGATGAAGTAATGAAGATGAAGATGGATGTTGCAACATGAAGATACGAGTTCATGGACGTCATTGAATATCCCGTTATTATTATTTTGAGCCATTACGGCCACTTTTGAAATGTTTACGGGAACCTCATATTTTAAATCAGCACTTGTATTTTGGCCGCAGATGCTTGTATCATGAGTAAAGCCAACTCAGTTTCTTGTAATTAAGCTCTGTAGAAGCCTAGGGACAATTCAGGTCATTTGGCCGGACATTCCGGGTTTGAAGGCTTGGTATATAAGCTAAAACCTAAAGCTTTGTAAAGGACACATTACGTTATCTCAAATAATATACAGTCGTGGGTTCTGTAGCACACAGTAGTGAGCTTCACGCAACACACCGTTGCGCACACTAATCACATTGCAGATATGAGAGTAGGAGCATGTTAGCATCGAAGAGCTCTCCACGTCGACGCAAGCAATGCAAGCCGAGGACCACGTCGCGAGCCCGACTGCTACGAGCTATATTTGGCCGTAAGTACCTCAAACGACATCCATTCTGAATGATCGAGTAGTCGTTAGAATCAGGGAGAGAAGCTCTTCGTGTTGATGTCTTTGTAGATCAGTTCCGGACACTTTGGAAATTGCTGTTTTAAGTCTATCACGACAGCAATTAGAGGTCTTACAGTTATGGTTTTCAGGGTTTAGGTGTTTGGCCACATAGGATATGTCCTTGTGAATCTTATCCTCCGATTTCAAGTCATTCCGATATGATTTGAGACTGTTTCGAGCTTGTAGTGTTTCGTAGGATGCGTTGTCTGTTTCTTTGCTTTATGGTAGTGTTGTGGTAGGATTAGTGACTGTAGAGTGTTGTTCGTGTCTAGCTCAGGGTTGACAACCCAAAGATTGCCTCCATGCCCTAGTCGGGTCAGCTACGTCCTCGGATTGACAGTTTGTTGGTCTGTGTTCTCGCTGTGCTCCATCGTCCGCCGCAGCGAAACCGCTAACATTGGCGCCGTTGCCGGGGACGAAGCACCTAAACTAGCGTAGACCGCATCACTCGTGTTTGATAGTATAGCGTTTCTCTAGAGTTTTCTAGAGTGTTGTCACCATTTGCCTTCTTAGTGGGAAGTCAGAGAGCGGATTTCTTGACTAAGGGATAGCCAGGGAGCCTGCGTCTCGCCGAGGTGGTCCACCATGAGGTTGAGGTATGGTTATATTATTTTGTTGTGTGTTTAGATTAGGTTTTATGGTTTGTGTGTTTGGTTGTGACTGATGGTTGTGAAGAACTTGAAAGAGAAAAACCGCAAAGAAAAACGCAAAAGGTAAGCAGGAGGCTATTTGCTTGCCAAAAAGCAAAAACAACCATTCAACCATCCAAAGTAAGACTTTAGGTAGTGTAGGACATCTGATGTTGATCTAGAGCAATTTTGACATGAAAATGTGCTTGAAAACACAAAAGGCGGAATTGTGCTGATTATGGTAAAAGTGCTCTAAAATGGTCGTTTGAAAGCCGATTTGAGTGCTTGTTTTTGCATTGGAGACCTTAAGGTAGGGGGAAAACACAGATTTGGTCCAATCCAAAAAAAAAACTCTAAAAAACCAAAAAAAAAACTGAAACCAAATCTGCAATTTTCAAAAAAATTTGACCTCAAGACCTTGTTTTGCATATGCTCTAGAGCTTGTATGTGAAATTTCAAAGCATTTGCATCAGTGCTTGTGCATCTAAGTGGGAATTTGCTTTTTCTGAGTGTAAGGAAGTGAACTGTGAAATGCTTGAATCCAAAGGAAAAGAAGTCAAAATTGAATGAAACTTTGGGGATAATCTTCTAAGGGCATTGGGAACCAAAATGTCCAAAAACAGAGAAAAAAATACTTTCCAGTGGCTCTCTGCCTAGTCTATCGCGATAGACTGATGAATTGGAGATAGACTCACAATGAGGAAAAACCCCTCATACCACAGGTAAAACACATCAATACAAGTCTGCTCCCAAAAGTTGAGTGTACTTGGACACCTGCTTGACCACTAAACCTCAAGTCTGGTGTTTAGAGTCTAAGTTCAGAGACACAGGGGTAAAAGGGACTTGACCAAATTTCCAAACCTTATGAAACTTGGTATACATGATCTACAGAGGGTAGGGAACACATCTGTGAAGAGAAAATTTGAAAAAAGTGTCATTTTGACATACCTGGTGAGTCTATCGCGATAGACTAAGAACCCAGTGATAGAAACTGAATTTTTCAAAAACCTCTTGGACATAGCTTGGAAAGGTGCTATCAAGGACACATAAAAATTTTGAAGTCATTTGGACATCAGAAAGTGGGTCTAAGACCATTTGAGAGGACTCAGCTTGTAGAAAACACCAGATCTGGTCCAACTGACAAAGTAAAAGTCCAAACCACTTGAAAATTGGTAGGAGGACTAAGGAAAGGTGTTGGAACACAGTGGTATAGTCAAAGTTCAAGTTTGACCTATAAAAGGGGTACTTGCTGAGTCTATCGCGATAGACTCAAAGCAGGGCCAAAGAAATTGAAATTTTCATAACCCTCTGGAGCATAGCTTGTTTAGCCTCTCAGGAGGTTACACACAAAATTTGGTGGATTTTGGACATTGGGAAGTCATCCTAAGTCTATTTTCTAGTGATCAGATAGACTCACAATTCTAGAGTTGGAGTTAGAAACCTAAGAAAAAGTCCAAAACAAGTGGAAATTGGTGAGAAAGATGTATAGAGCCTAGGAAACACAGTGGTGAAGAGAAATCTGGAAAATTTTCAAAATTGAAGAATTTGCTGAGTCTATTGCAATAGACTAGGGTTTTTTCACAAAAAAAATGAAAATTTTGAAAATTAGAGGACTTAGGAATGAGAATCTTCAAAAGGACCTATACATGAAAAGATACCAAACCTTGGAAGAGGTGACCAAAGTGGCGGTTGACCTAGTTGACAATTGTGAATTCTATGACAATGGTCAAAAGAAGATGAATGATGCGAGTGAGAAAAAGAAATTCGCTGATCTTGAGGATCAAAGAGGGAATCTACGACAAAACCAAGTAAATATTGAGCAAATCATAGAGAATGTGATGCAACGCATCAACCACTCTGACAGAGTACCAGCCTATAGAGTTCCTCAATGACGAAGGTGCATGACATGTGGAGGGGACCATCCGACGCAACATTGTCCTGAATATAGACCTAAGACTCCACCAGGGTTTGAGCATGTTATGTCTCAACCCCCTAGATATCATCCTGTAGCGGAACAAGTGTTCTTAAGTGAAAGACCCATAGCTGCTAGAAATGCATATGAGAGTCATGAGCTTCAAATAGAAAGATATGTGGTAGATCAGGGGCCACTTCAAGGTCAATATCAAGTATTGCCACAACAACCAATATGTCCATGTGACAGATGTGGTAGTAGTGATCACTTGATTAAGGATTGTCCACACCATGATATCATGATAAATGTATATTGTAATGAGTGTGCAATCACACATATGATTTTAGATTTTCCTAAGAATCCAAGAAAGAAAGGTAAAATGCAACCACATGTTACCTTTCCTTCTACCAGCAAATCAGAGAAAGAACGAGCCGCAACAAAAGGAGAGACGACAACAACAACAGAGCAAGAAACAATTGCAAAAGAACAGGTTCTTAAACAACAAGAAGATGAAAGTAAGCAAGTTGCTCCAGTAAACGTCATCACAATAGCACAAGCAAAAGTGCAAGAGCAGAAGCCTACAGATGGAGAGACTAGTAAGAGTTCCAAAAGCCGTAGAAACTCTAGACGAGCAAGAAGGACTAGAATGAAAGCAAGACTAGAAAGGGAAAAAGGGGAAGAAAAGGCTATTACAGCTGAGTTGGAAACAACTCAAGATCAACAGACACAGCAAAGGGAAGTTGAAACCCTTAAACCAGCTGAAGCACCCAAGAGTGCTAGTTCAGGAGGATCTGTCCTAGTGGACAAAGTGAATGAGCCTTTAGACGCGATTTTACAGGCTTATGAGGCTAGATTGGCAAATAGACAGACCTTCGAACAAAGATGGATGACTTATCCTTATCCTGAACTAGAGAAGTAGAGGCTACAAATGTGTAAGCAGCTCATTAAAACTGCTCAAGCATTGCTAGAACCACCTCCACCAGAATTGAAGGATAGGATAGTCACCCTAGTGCACAAAGATGAAAGCATTAAAGTAGACGAATTGCCTAGAGAAGAGGTGGATCATAGTGAAGAACCACTACCAAGGTCGTAAGACTCGAGGGTAGTCCAAAATACAACAGATGAATCAATGATGGATTTCCCACCCTATGTTCCTATAGTTGAGGAGCAGTGGCCAGAGGAGTTATGGAAGGCTGTCCGAGATGCCCAAAAAAGAGAAGAGGATGCTGGACTAGCACCATTTCCTGAAATCACATTAGATAGACCACAAATGAGTGTTGATGCGAGGTCATATCATGGTGACATAGGATCGATAGCCTGCGAAGACAGTAGACCTGCATCGTTAAGAACTCTGCCACAGTACATGGGAGATTTTGAGGCAAAGTCTGAGATTGTGAGAGTTCCATCACAGAGGCTAGGAGGGACAAAAGAATTGGACACAAAAATTTTGACTGACTTGCTATCCACGCTAGTGAAGTGCACAATTACGTTGGCAGAACTTTTGAAAATCAGGCCAACTATGTGGACGGATATAAGAAAATGCTTGGAAAAAATTGGGATCAAAAGCCCGTTAAGGTTCCTGGAAAAAGAGCTAGATGAGATCGAGAAGTCTAGATCAAATGTGAGACCGGTACCTCTGAACAAAGTAGGAGAGTACTGTGAAGGAGAAGATGGTAATGCCACTTTTCCTGTCGAGTACAATGGGATTGAAACGAAAGCTATACTTGACAGCGGAGCAGGAATTGCCATAGCAACAAAACGAATATGGGAGAAATGGGGTAGGCCCGCCTTTAGAACAACCAGAATAAAATTACAGTTAGCTGATGGGCATGTGGAAAGACCCATGGGATTGCTAGAAGCCATAGTGGTGTCTTCTTGTGGTATAGAGTATGCGCATACTTTTGCCATAGTTGACTTTGGCAAGAAAAATAACTATGAAATCATCCTTGGAAGACCATTCATGAGACAACTCAAGATGGTACAAGATTGGGGTTATGATTATCTATACTTGAGACATGCTGAAACCACAACACGTGTAAATATGAGAAATCATAGTTACCAGGATGTAACTAGAACGCCCGTGGAACATTTTGATTCTGCAACACAAAGTGGATCAACAGACCATCCGTGGATGGGCAAAAAGAAATAAATCTGGATGTGCGGAGCATCGGAGTGTAGTGAATTTGGGAGAAATGAGAATTCCTTAGAGAGGGTCTTAGAAGATGATGCTTACATAAGAGAACCTTTTCCGGAAGAGGCGTTAGAACCGCTAGAGTGAACTCAAATATTGGCTACTTTGGATGTCTATGTTAATGAGACTACACCAACAAAATTCTGCGATGAGAATGGGTATGACATAGTCCCCTACTACATGCTAAGGTTTATGTGTGAGACAGATGAAGAATCTGAGTATGAGTTCGGAACGGGGTTATAAGCTATGGGGATAACACAAAACCAGATACCTAGCCCGAATACTGGTCATATAGAAATAGGTGCTCTTTGCGATCAGTGTGCGATAACACACTTGATTACAAATTGTCCAACTCGAATGCATAGTACAAAGGAGGACCGCAAGTCAACGAAGAAAAGTTGCAGGAAGAAGGGCTAAGATCCAAAGAAGATGCTTCAGGTCCAGTGCCTACAAACGAGCAATATGAAGACTTGGAATCAATCAAAGAAGAGGTGCAGCAAGTGACAGGAAGTTCAGACACTATTGGTGACATTTCAACAGCTAAAGTCGAGGAAGAAGAGCCTATGACTCTACAAGAACCAAATGCTGATTTTGTCTCTCCAAAAGACATATCAGAGGAAATGGTGGTCAAGCAGGAGCTAGAACACACAGATGAACTCACAAGTGTGAACAATGAAGAAGAAGACGACAAGGAGTCCAAGACAAAGATTGCTCAAGTCACTCAAGAGAACACAGGCAATCTAGTACCAAAGAAGATCAAATTTTTGCTAAGTGCACAAGACGGAGTCAAGATGAATTTTATGGTAGAAATTGATACAAATTCCACGACTAATGTCATGTCATATGGCATGTGGTTACTTCTAGGTAAGCCAAAGCTTTATGATATTCAAATAAAGGTAAATCTCTCACATGAAGTGGATGTTATAAGTATGGGGATTGCAGAAGCTACTCTCCAACTACACTCACAGAATGTCAAAGGAAAATTCTTGGCGGTAGATTCTCGACAAATGGGAACACGCTTGATTTTGTCCAAGCCATGGGCACAAGTCTTTGAAGACGAGCCTGAATCTTCAACAATGGTCATCACGACAAGCTATCAAGTGGCAACAGAGGTCAAGACTACAACAGTTCAAAGATTCTTGGCTATTGAAAAAGGAAAAGCTAAAATAAGCCCGCAGTCTCTAGCCCAGCCTTTGCTTGTCTCCAAACCATCAACAAAACAATGGAAACCTAAGCAAAAATTCTATCAACCAAAGTTTCCATCACCCGAAAGTCTCCAAAGGAAGTCAAAACAGGTCAACCAAGTGCTAGTATCCAAGGCACATATTAAAGTTAATGATCCAATTTGGATACAATCACAGGAGCAACCTCAACAAGCAAAGGTAACAGGATGGATCACATCAAGCGCGTCAATTATTGCACAAGGCTACAAGAAAGGAAATTCAGATGTTTGGGTGAACAAGCCCAAGATAATAGCTTGGTGATATCCATCCCATGACAACCACTCATTCAGGAATCAACAAAACCATCAACGTCAATCACATAACTCAACCAAGAGAAAGGATAGATACAAAAGCAAAAGAGAAGGTCTTCCACTGGACAAACCATACGACAAGTCTAGGTAATGAAATCAAAATTCTACCAGACTACCCAACAAAGTCAAGTAAAGATCACCTCCAAGCAAGTCCAAAGATTCATTCCAGTCGAGTTACTCGAAGCACAAGGATTCTATGAGGGTAACTTTCAAATCTGGTTACCTAAGGTAGTAGCTTATCAAGGAATCACCCAGGAAAATCAAGAAACATCAAGAAATCAAGAGCAGCCACCCGCTACACCCAAGAGTACTACAACCTATAGATGGATCCCTCGTCGATTACTACAAGAGAAAGGCTTTTACAAAAGTAACAGCCATATTTGGAAATTAAAGACAAGGTACCATCAAGTCAAAGAAGAAACAAGGCAAGTGGAAAAGGACATCACACCAGGCCCAAGAACAATGTGGGTTCCAAAATCCGCGATTGAGACTCAACAACAAGAAAGATACACAACTCCTTTAGATCCTCTTAACAACCAAAAGAAAGCAACGGTAAATGCAGAGGTCACAGTTTTGAAGAACACTATCTGGAAGAAGAAGACTTCATCAACCATTGCTTCAACATCAATACATGTCTCATCAAGCGACCACAATTTGCTACCAAGGAATGAAGAGCAGATATATGCCAATGTATTGGACAACATGGCATCTCAAACAAAAACTAACGGGAAAGGCCTAAACATCAAAAGCATATGGAATTGGCTTTCAGGCCGTGATCAGGTAAGTCCAAGTCGCCATTAAACTTACATGGCATAAGAGTCTAGAGTCGGGCAGCTAAGCCACAAAATGACCAAAGTGTCAGACCCAAGCTTCTGTTAGGAAATAAGACGTAGCTAAATAGATAATTGAGTAGATTACTTAATGGAGAGAGACAGATTTATATACACGAGATTATAGAGTAGAGAGAGAGAGAGAGAGAGAGAGAGAGAGAGAGAGAGAGTACACACGATATATGTGGTTCACCCAATGTGGGCGACGTCCACGGGAAAGCAGCCACTCAATGGCTTTAGTACTTCAAAACAAGAAGTAGTTTACAAAGGGATTATACCCTTAATGGAGCTCCCGCCTTGCTTCACTCTCACCACCTCACACTCACCTTGTTGCATCAACTTCACACTATGAAATGTGTGTAGAAATGGCCTCCTTTTATAGGCCAAAAGGGCTGCCCTCTCTTATGAGAAACAGCCATGTGTAGCCGCCCTTGTGCGAATAAGTCCAAATCGGACCCTCCAATCCGCCCATGTGTGGCCGTCCTTGAGAAGACAAGTCCGCTTTTGAATTCGGCCACCGACCACCGGCCATTGACTTCCGACCACTGGCCATCGGCCATTGACTACCGGCCACCGGCCAACTGACCGGTTGTTTTTCGACCACTTTCCGGCCGCCGTTCGGCCATAATATTCTGGCGAAAAAAAATCTCGGGGGCCTCCGCCCGCGAGGCCTTTAAAGTTGCCCCTGATTCTTGTCCGTGAAAATTTTGGTTTCCGGTGAGTGATTTTCCTTCACGCACGATTGCTTCTCCTCATAATGGGGGCCTTACAAATGTGCGCTTTTACCACAGAAAATTACAAGGGTAAATCAAGCTCCATACTTAACAATCTCCCACTTGGAGACTGATCTCCAAACCAAACCTGTGACTGCTTTCCATTCTGGCTTCTTATCCTTGAATGCCGATTGAAGATGAGAAAAAGCTCAACTTCTCCTTGTTGACCACCTTTGTAAACATGTCTGCAGGATTTTCACTTGTATGCACCTTTCCTAGCTTTAGTTGTCCCTCTTCCAAAAGAGTGCGTATGAAGTGATATCTCACCTCAATGTGCTTTGTCCTTGAATGAAAGGCTGAGTTCTTCGCAAGATGGATAGCGCTTTGGCTATCACTGTACAAGACACAATTGTCTTGTTTGAATACAAGCTCTTCTAAGAATCTGTGAAGCCACAGAATTTCTTTGCTTGCCTCTGTCATTGCTACATACTCTGCTTCCGTGGTAGAAAGTGAAACCACTTTCTGCAGCTTTGAAGCCCATCTTACTGCTGTGCCTCCAACCGTGAACACATAGCCGGTAGTGCTCCTTCGAGTATCTTTGTCACCTGCCATATCTGTATCAGCATACCCTTCTAGAAAAATATCAGTTCCTCCAAAATACAAAGCATTTGTTATTGTTCCTTTTAGATACCTAAGTATCCACTTCACAGCTTGCCAATGCTCTTTACCTGGGTTGTCCATGAACCTACTCACAACTCCCACTGCATGTGCAATGTCTGGCCTTGTCCAGACCATAGCATACATTAGAGAACCTACCGCTGCAGCATATGGAACTTTAGACATATAGTCTATCTCCTCTTGTGTCTTTGGACACATATCCTTCGTTAGTTTAAAATGACCAGCCAAAGGTGTAGAAACTGGTTTCGCATTTTGCATTGCAAACCTTTCTAGAACCTTCTTGATGTAATCTTCTTGAGATAGCTTTATTGTCTTCTTCGTCCTGTCCCTTGATATTTTCATACCAAGTATCCTCTTTGCAGCACCTAAATCTTTCATTGAAAAATATTTGGACAGCTCCTCTTTTAGGTCTTTGATGTCCTGCATGTTAGCACTTGCAATCAACATGTCATCAACATACAACATTAGGATGATGAATTTCCCATCTCCCAAATTCTCCGTGTAGACGCAGTGATCCGAGTTGCATCTTGTGAATCCATTATCCAACATCCATCGATCAAACTTCAAGTACCATTGTCTTGATGCTTGCTTTAAACCATACAAGCTCTTCTTTAATCTGCAAACCATTTTCTCCTTACCTTTTACTTCATACCCCTTTGGTTGAAGCATGTAGATTTCCTCCTCTAAGTCACCGTGAGGGAATGCCGTATTTACATCCATTTGCTCGAGATTTAGATCATGAGCAGCCACAAGGCTTAAGACAAGCCTAATTGAGTTCATTTTTACAATAGGAGAAAATATTTCATTGAAGTCAATACCTTTCTTTTGAGAAAAACCTTTTACCACAAGCTTAGACTTGTACCTTTTCTTCCCACCTTCTTCTTCCTTTAGCTTGTACACCCATTTGTTTTGAAGTGCCCGCTTACCTTTAGGTAACTCAACCAACTCCCATGTTTGGTTGCGATGTAGTGAGTCCATCTCCACTTGTATGCTCTTCGTCCATTCTTCTTTGGATTCATGTTGCATAGCTTCTTCATATGATTCCGGCTCTCCAGAATCTGAGAACAAGAGATGGTTGAAGGAAGGAACAAACCTTTCTAGAGGTCTACTTGCTCTTGTAGATCTTCGGGGAATAGGTTGAGGCTCCTCATTTGGTTGATGTTGTTGCACATTGTCACTGTTTGCAGTCCTTGAGTCTTCACTGTCCTCAAGCTCCATGTACTCATCACCTGTTTCTTTTGTTTGTTTTATTTCCAAGTAATCTTTGTACATATTTTGTTCGTTAAAAATTACATCCCTACTCCTTAAGATTTTACCATCTTCAGGATTCCATAGGCGATACCCAAAGTCTCCTTCTCCATAGCCAATGAAGAAACACTTTTTGGACTTTGCATCTAACTTTGATCTTAGGCTTCTATCTATGTCCATAAAAGCCTCACACCCAAACACTTTGAGAAATGCATAATTCACCGGTTTACATGTCCATGCCTCTTCTGGAACTCCCCCATCCAATGTCATTGAGGGTGACCGATTGATTAAGTACACAGAAGTACTTACAGCTTCCGCCCAAAGCTCAAGCGATAGGCCTGCATGTAGCCGCATGCTTCGTGCTCGTTCCATGATTGTCCTGTTCATCCTTTTTGAAATCCCATTTTGTTGAGGTGTCCTTGGGGTTGTCCTTTGCCTCCGAATGCCATTGCTAGCACAAAAGCTTTCAAAAGCTTGGCTGCAATATTCGCCTCCATTGTCGGATTTGAGGCATTTAACCTTGGTACCTGTTTCATTCTCCACAAAGGCTTTCCACCTTTGAAATATGGAAAATACATCGGATTTATTCTTCATGACATAAACCCATGTTTTTCTAGTCGCATCGTCTATGAATGTTACATAGTACAATGAGCCACCAAGTGATGGTGTACTTGAACCAACTCAAGTTTTTTATTTTTTCTTTCATTTCCTGATTTTTGAAATTTTACCCTCTTTTGTTTACCATAAACACAATCTTCACAGAACTCTAAGTCCACTTCTTTCAAACTTGGTAGAAGCTTCTTTGTTTGAAGGATTTGCATTCCTTTGGCACTCATATGCCCAAGTCGGTAGTGCCACACCGCACTGTCAACTTCTGTAGTTGCTGCATAAGCTGAAGGTTGCGTGTTAACAGTACACAAGTAAAGTGTACCGACTTTTTCACCCTTGGCAACCACCAAAGATCCCTTTGAGATCTTCCACCGTTTGTTTCCGAATGCAATGTTGTGACCTTCATCTTCCAATTCTCCTGTAGAGATCAAATTTTTGCGAAGAGAAGGAACATGCCTAACATCTTTAAGCTTCCATTCATTTCCGTTAGCAGTTTTGATAGAAACTGTACCTTTGCCAACAATCTCACAAGCTTCATCATCTCCCAAGTATACATACCCAAAATTACCTTTGGTGTAGTCTTGGAAATGTTGCTTGTGTGGTGTCGCATGGAATGAAGCCCCGGAATCTACTATCCAGGAATTAGACACATTGTCTAATGAGAGAATTAGAGCATCTTGCTCTACTTTACCTGCCACATTGGCCTCCGATGTTGGCTTGTTGTCTTGAGACTCTGTGTCCTTCTTCTTCTTGGACCAGCAATCCTTCTTGACGTGGCCCTTCTTGCCGTAGTTCCAACATTCAAGAACTGACTTTGTGCGTGACTTGCTCCGCCTTGAGCGATCACGACCCTTTTGGTTTTTGAACCTCTCCTTACGCCTTCCTCTTGTTTCCACTAATAGTGCAGCACTTGATGATTCTCCTGTGCTTCTTCTTCGCATTTCCTCACTTAGGAGAACACCCACAACATCATCAAACTTAAGAGTATTTGTGCCAGAGATAGAATTACTTACAACCATCACAAGGCTGTCCCAACTATCGGTAGAGATGATAGTATAAGGAGAGCTCGCACTTCGTCATCGAAATTGATTTTCACTGATCGAAGTTGACTTATGTTTGTGTTAAAGTCATTTAGGGGTTCTGCAACTGAACCATTCTCTGCCATCTTTAGATTGAACAAGCGCTTCATAAGAAATACCTTATTGGATGCCGATGGTTTCTCGTAGAAGTCGTCAAGTGACTTCATCAAGTCCTCCGTGGTCTTCATCTCCGAAACATTGAAGGCCACCGTTGACACCAAGATTAACCGGATTGTTACCAGTGCCTTTCGATCAAGGAAAATCCATGCTTCATCTGCCATTGTTGCAGGCTTCTTCGCAAGACCGCCTAGTGGCAAATAGAGGTCCTTCTGGTAGAGATAGTTTTCAATCTGCATCTTCCAATGTTGGTAGTTTTTGACGTTGAGCTTCTCAATCTTGAGCTTCCCTTCCTCCGCCATAACTCCCACTCAATTCAAGGAATCATTTCCTTGAGATAATTTAGCTACGAGCAAACCTTGCTCTGATACCAGTTGTTAGGAAATAAGACGTAGCTAAATAGATAATTGAGTAGATTACTTAATGGAGAGAGACAGATTTATATACACGAGATTATAGAGTAGAGAGAGAGAGAGAGTACACATGATATACGTGGTTCACCCAATGTGGGCTACGTCCACGGGAAAGCAGCCACTCAATGGCTTTAGTACTTCAAAACAAGAAGTAGTTTACAAAGGGATTATACCCTTAATGGAGCTCCCGCCTTGCTTCACTCTCACCACCTCACACTCACCTTGTTGCATCAACTTCACACTATGAAATGTGTGTAGAAATGGCCTCCTTTTATAGGCCAAAAGGGCTGCCCTCTCTTATGAGAGACAGCCATGTGTAGCCGCCCTTGTGCGAATAAGTCCAAATTGGACCCTCCAATCCGCCCATGTGTGGCCGCCCTTGAGAAGACAAGTCCGCTTTTGAATTCGGCCACCGGCCATTGAATTCGGCCACCAGCCACCGGCCATTGACTTCCGACCATCGGCCATCGACCATTGACTACTGGCCACCGGCCAACCGACCGCTTGTTTTCCGACCACTTTCCGGCCGCCGTCCGGCCATAATATTCCGGCAAAAAAAAAATCTCGGGGGCCTCCACCCTCGAGGCCTTTAAAGTTGCCCCTCATTCTTGTCCGTGAAAATTTTGGTTTCCAGTGAGTGATTTTCCTTCACCCACGATGGCTTCTCCTCATGATGGGGGCCTTACAAATGTGCGCTTTTACCACAGAAAATTACAAGGGTAAATCAGGCTCCATACTTAACAGCTTCAAGTTAATATTTTTCTATGGTCTATGAGTCTAACTAATAGGTATAAGCTCAAGCTGGAGAGTTGAGCGTACATAAAGTCATGTCGCTCATGCTGGAAGAGGTGAGCATAAGAGTCAAAGTCCATATAACATATAAGGTGGAGAAGGCGGAGTAGTCCAAAATAAAAACACTCACGCACTTGACACAGTGAGGAAGAGTGGAGAAACCTCGACAGAAAAACCCTTCTTGTGAGTAGTGAAAGCTTTTGAAGCACTCATGCTATATGTTTTGCTTGCTACACTAACTCCATGAAGAACCCATCAACACTCTTCTCTCGCACCGCATCTTGTTTAACATGCATAACTCTGTGCAAGCATATAGATGTCCCATCATTGGACATATGCATTAGGCACTCTTTTTTATTCCACCCATGCACTTACACAAACAAATGACGATGACCAAGCGGAAACAGGTTTTATAAGCCTTTGCTCAACAGCAATGACTCTGACTTCAAGCTACTAACACTTATCCATGTATATCCTGTCCGTACTAGTAGCCATATGGCCATATGTACTTTAACTCAGCATAACTCTATAACATCAGAACCTAAGTACATATAGCCTCGCATTTAATTATGACTAAAGACATTTTTTTCCACTGGGTTTTTCCCTTTAGTCTTATCCAGCTATCCAAGACCTTCATTTTGTATATACGCTACATTTTACTTTTACTCTTTTTATAACAACAAAAACAAGAAGAACCACGATATCCCCACACTACTAATTGCAAATCTACTGACAAGTCAAAAGGGAGAGGCCAAAAAATAGCTTGACAAAGCTTCAAGTCAACTTACAGGTACGACTTCCAGATAACAACCACAGGAAAATCAAATACTAGAGCTACAATGACAACGACCTGCTGCACCAACAAGTCGATACAACCTCATGCAATTCAAGATACAACAACCAATCGGAGGGGGAGAGTTCCAGGCTTTAGATACAATACAGGTACAACTTCAAGGCAGCTTTAATATCACGCAAAGCAACCAACTGCAGAAGAGGCTGCCACAACAACTTCAACCAACACCAAGACATCAAGAACTCGTCAAGACCAGCAAAGACATAGGGTCTTGTCGGGGACGACAAGAATTCGGAGGGGGAGAGTGTTGAAAGGATGCCCTTTCAACAACGTTTCCACAAAGATTCCATTAAGATTCCTCAAAGATTCTGTAAATATTCCACATGAAGATGGTGATGAAGTAATGAAGATGAAGATGGATGCTGCAACATGAAGATACGAGTTCATGGACGTCATTGAATATCCCGTTATTATTATTTTGAGCCATTACGGCCACTTTTGTAATGTTTACGGGAACCTCATATTTTAAATCGGCGCTTGTATTTTGGCCGCAGATGCTTGTATCATGAGTAAAGCCAACTCAGTTTTTTGTAATTAAGCTCTGTAGAAGCCTAGGGACAATTCAGGTCATTTGGCCGGACATTAGGTTTGAAGGCTTGGTATATAAGCTAAAACCTAAGGCTTTGTAAAGGACACATTACGTTATCTCAAATAATATACAGCCGTGGGTTCTGCAGCACACAGTAGTGAGCTTCAGGCACACACACCGTTGCGCACACTAATCACATTGCAGATATGAGAGTAGGAGCGTGTTAGCATCGAGGAGCTCTCCGTGTCGACGCAAGCTATGCAAGCCGAGGACCACATCGCGAGCCCGCCTGCCACGAGCTATATTTTGTCGTAAGTACCTCAAATGACATCCGTTCTGAATGATCGAGTAGTCGTTAGAATCAGGGCGAGAAGCTCTTCGTGTTAATGTCTTTGTAGATCAGTTACGGACACTTTGTAAATTGTTGTTTTGAGTCTATCGCAACAGTGATTAGAGGTCTTACAGTTATGGTTTTCAGGGTTTAGGTGTTTGGCCACATAGGATATGTCCTTGTGAGTCTTACCCTCCGATTTCGAGTCATTCCGATATGATTTGAGACTGTTTCGAGCTTGTAGTGTTTCGTAGGGTGCGTTGTCTGTTTCTTTGCTTTATGGTAGTGTTGTGGTAGGATTAGTGACTTTAGAGTGTTGTTCGTGTCTAGCTCAGGGTTGACAACCCAGAGATTGCCTCCATGCCCTAGTCGGGTCAGCTACGTCCTCGGATTGACAGTTTGTTGGTCTGTGTTCTTGCTGTGCTCCATCGTCCGTCGCAGCGAACCCGCTAACAGCCATTGGTCTAACAAATGCTCCTACCACATTCAATCGAATGATGGACATGATAGACTATACGATTGTTTCACAGGAGTGTTCTTTGATGACATAATTGTCTTCTCCAAGACACTTGAATAACGTAAGGAACACTTAACAAAAGTTTTTGAAGAGTTACATCGTAACAAGCTCTTCAGCAATGGTAAAAAGAGTGAATTCTTTTTACAAGAGATACGCTACCTTGGTCATATAATTTCCAAGGATGGTAACAAGATGGATCCTTAGAAGCTGAAAGTCATTGATGAATGGCCGCAGCCTAAGAATCTACATGAGTTACAAAGTTGTATAGGCATGTGTGCCTATTACCATAGATTCATAGAGAAGTTTTCAGTGATCACAGGTCCTCTCCATGACCTAACTAAAAACAAGGTTGTGTTTGGGTGTATAGAAAAAGAAGAGAAGGCATTTCAAATGCTCACTAAGCGCAATCTATTAAGTGAGCCTCTTTTGGAATTGCTTGACCTTAGTAAGCCTTTTGAGGTACATTGTGATGCATGTGGAGAGAGTCTAGGGGTTGTTCTCTTACAAGATGGTCATCCGATTGCATATGAAAGCAGAAGGCTCAATGACCAAGAAAAAGTTCTTGGAATATTTATGAAAAGGAGTATAGCCGCTATACATGCTCTAGAGTCGTGGAAGCATTATTTGTTTGGCACACCTTTTTTGGCAAACAGACCATCAAAGTCTTAGGTACTCTATGCAAACAAAAGTGAGCGAGAAGAAAATGAGATGAGCTAATTTTCTCTCACAATTCCATTTTCATATTGCACATATAACAAGGAAGTAAAATCCTATGGTAGATGCTTTGTCCCAAAGGCCCAGGGTGAATGCAGTTAGTATTGCTTATCATAAGGACTTCACATCAATAGTTGATGAGTTAAAAGAGCAATACTTAATTTGGTTCCATTTATGAACAAGTTGAGCAAGGAATTCAAGTTTCTCCTTATTCCATCAAGGACAAGTTTCTGATGTTTGGTTCACGCATATGCATTACCAAGACTCTTAGGGATAAGGTGATGCAAGAATGTCATGAGCCTCCTTATGCACGTTGAGTGCTCAACCGACAATCCAAGCTATGGAGTTATATTTCTTTTGGCCAACCATGCGGCAAGATGTAAATGAATATATCTCCAAATGTATAACATAAAATTGTGAATTCTACTATTCTAGATCTACTTAAATGTTATGTAAATGAAGTAGATCAAAGCAATCAATGGGAAAAGTATTTACCGTTAGTAGAGTATACGTACAATAATACTGTCCATAGCTCTACTGGTAAAACCCACTTTGAAGTATTTGAGGGTTGTCCAAAAGTTCCTCCTATTCTGCAGATCAAAGAAAAGATTTTTGTTGCCAATGAGTATGTAAGGGATGTGCAAGAAGCCTTTACTGGGGTAAAGAAAGCACTCAGAAGGGCACAAATGAAATAGAAGCAAGTTGCTGACAAGGACCACCATCATCTTGATTTAAAAGAAGATGATGGGTGTTGCTTAAGTTTTCAAAAGCGAGGTTGAAATATATCACAGGCAAGGATCTTGAGGATAACCATATGTTTGAGAAAAGTTAGCTCTTGTAAAGTATTACATTTATTTTTCATCTTATGAGAATGTCGACATTTTGGATTATAATTTGATCATGTAAATTACGGTTGGGACGCACATGCGTTTCCAATTTGTACATATGAGAAGTAGGTTACCTTCCAAAGCCCATTTTTGTAATTACTTTTCAACTAAGTGACCTTAGTATATAAGGCACTTAGGTTTTGGGATTAACAATCAACATTATTATCAAAAACTCTGTGTCGTACACTATGTCTGAGAGAGTGAGAGAGTTGCGTGATCTTCTATGTGATGCTATGAGCCACTCCCTTAGCACATTGATGAACGGACCACATCAACGCGTTAGACTCGCCAAGGGCTATGCACTCATACCAAGAAACCATGTGAATACGCCTATCGTGAGCAGCTGACCTGTGAACTTATTTTGCTTCTAAGTGCCTGAGATGATGTTTGTTTGTGCATTCATGTAGTCTATGGAACGAGGGTGAGATAAGATATGTGTAGGTATCCACAAATATTGGTTTTGCGCACTTCTAAATTTTGGCTTGTCACTCTATCACGATTGTGACCAAGGGCGTTAGGGTTGGGATTTGTGCATACAAGCTCTTAGGTATGTGTATCCTAGTGAGGGGATAGTGCCTCTAGAGTTTTGTGCAATTCTGAGGTGTTTAGGATGTGTTTTGGGCTATGTGTGCCTTGAGGGTTATGATGGGTCCAGATGAGCAACCTCCTATTCTACCATTGACTGAATTGAGAGGCACTGTTAAGACGAGAAGGGTACTGACCGAGTCTGCGTTAGATGGACTGTATCAATTAGAAGGAGAGATCAATGGCACATTTATTAGTGCTTACACTCGATAGCTAAAGAGTTGATAGAGATGAAGCATCTTTATGTCTTTGTTGACCAGAGTCAAGCGGTGTCACCAACTTTGGTAATGGATAAGTATGAATGAAAGTATTGCCAAGCAGTGAATGTGGATTTAAAAAGGTTCACCATGAATGGGATACCTGTGACCCAGGTGATGCAAGTGAATCATGCTACTTCATAGAGGGTAGAAGAGAAACAAGTATCGAATCACAAATGGAGAGGTTATCTCTTAAACCAAGGAAGAGTGTTCAAGGAGACGATGTGATCATTGCTGGGATAAGTATGAAAGGACCATCCACAAGTATGGATCCTCGTATGGTAGTTGAAACATCACGAGCAAGAGGTGGATATTTGGTTAATATGGGACCAATACATCCACATGCATGAGTAGAAACTATGAGAGTACCTCCATCGAGGCATGTGGCAGTGGTACTTGCACCTGAGGAAAGGATAAATCACCCAAGAGAAAGACGAGTGCCGGAAGAGGGTGCGCTAGGTGGTGCACCATGGGGAAGATTGTTCGAAGAGAGACGTGTAAGGCCATCACAACAAAAAAATGCGTACATAAAAATCTTTCAGGTTCGGGAGACCTATTTTCTCATGTAGATGGGTTTTTACAAATAGTTGATGCTGAAAACATAATTGATCCTAGGATGCAATTTCAAGGATTTGGGATGAACCTATAGGGAGATGTTGTATATTGGTTCCAATCTTTGAAAAACATGGAGTTCGTCAAACTGAAGGATTTCTACGAAGAGTTCACAGGAGAGTTCTTGAGAAGAGGTAAAGAGAATAATTCCTACTCTCAGATTATCAATTTTGAGCAGGAATCCAAAGAGTCTGTGAGAGATGCATCTCGACGTATGAAAAGATATGTGAAAAGATGTCCTGTGAAAGAGCTTCCAATTGAGGCCAGGATAGTCAGTCGATTTATCCGAGGATTGAGCAGTGAGGTTCTGAATAAGGACTTGTACTTGAAGAAATGCTCTACCTTAGACGAGTCACGAAAGAGGCCATAGATATGGTGGATAATTGTAAGATCTTTGAGGATGAGTGTGAGAAAAATAGTGACAAGAAGAGTTTAATGTCAAGTGAGACTTCTTTTGTCAAGACTACTAAAAAGCCAGACGGAGTAGTGAATTATGAGCAGCTGACAGAGGAGATATTACAGCAAGCCAATGCAACAGGAGCATCTGTTCCCAAGCCGAAGAGATGTTACACATGCGAAGGCGAGCATCGATCACAATATTGTCCAATACTCATTCAGAGAGGGCCTAAGTGGTGTGACATTGAGAAAAAGTACACCAATCATATGACAGAAGAATGTTATTACAATAAGAACTACATGAGAGAATGACCAATGGTAGGAGCTCCAATGACAACACCGCAACCTAGGTATGCACGGAGGCCAAGAAATTATCCAACAGGGATGGAGAAACATGTGCCTGTACTTGGAACGTAGCCACCCTACCAAAGGAAGGTTAGGTAGCAGTCATATACACCCTGTCACCTGAGGAATTACAGAAAAGAGCCATAGTTCCAACGGGATACCATGAAGAGCAAGGTGGATACAATAGACCAAACTACTCGAGTTATGATGAGGGGACACATACGGACACATATTCAATGGGGAATTCATATGCTCTTGAAGTGCATCCTATGACTCCAGAGGGGCCACCTAGCTGGGATTAGAGATTTGTAATATTTGTTGTGCAAGGAGGACCAAAACCAAGACCGTCATATCCTCCTAGACAGTATGCAAGTAATCATGCACCTATGGGGCCATGCTACAAGTGTGATGGAAACCATTTGATGATAGATTGACCTAGGACATATATTGTGAGGATAAATGCTTATTGTAATGATTGTGGAGTTACTCACTTCATTCCTGAGTGCTCGAATCATCCAGACAAGAGGGGTAAGATGCAGATCAATATGGTTCACTCCATACCCTCACCAGTGGGATCTGAAGAGGAAACGATTGTTCTAGTTAAGGTAATTACAATTAGCAAGTTCTCATGTCTACCATCCAAGCATCCAAGATTTGCATGTCCTATTGATCAATACTATTCCAAGAGTTTTTACAATTAGCTCTTTCGTGAATGGAGCTCTTGAAGCAGCTTCCATGCAAAATATGTAATTATATAATTGAAGGGATTCTACTTTTTTTTTTTTGTACTTCTATGCTAAGGCCTTTGCTAATCATTGAGTCTAGCAAGGACAAGTGCTCATTGAAGGTGAAGGTGGTAGCATGCGGCCATTCTTGTGATGCTCTTGCGACTTAGCCAAATCCTTACAAGAGGAAGCTTGTAGATTGGGCAAGTTGGTGGATGCTATGAGGTCCCCACCCCATCATCTCAAATGATGGTTCTGATGGTAAACCTGGTGGCCGTTCATTGATGGTAGAGGGTTGAGGCCATTCTAGGATAACAACTTAAAACTTCACTGATGGTAGAGGGTTGAGGCCGTTCTAGGATAACAACTTGAAACTTTAACAACACGAGACAAAAGACTCAGGACAAAATTTCCTTATCCAAGTCAAGTTCCATAGTTTATTTATGCCAAGTATTTACAAATCTAGCTTGGTTAACCAGTTAAAGGATTCTAACTGCTGGTTGTTCAGGAGCACAATAGTACAAGTGATAAGTGTCTGAAGACAAATTCTTTTAGTCTACTATCTCATCAGAGTAGTATTTCTTGTACACATTGCTAATAGGCTCAAATATTACAAGATTCTCGTTTGGAGGAAACACATCTAGAATAGCATTAGGCTTAATTCTATCACTAGGGATCATATTCTTTGCTTGATCGAAGACCCATCGGTTCAAGGTTGTCTTGAGACCATCTACAGTGATCTTAACTTCTCCAAAAGTTCCAAGGAAGTAGAAAACTTGGATAACCCGCAATTCAAGCACCCAACAAAGCTTCTTCAAGTCAGTGAACAAATACTCAAATTTTGTAGCATTGATGTAGAAGATACCACCCTTACTATTCCATGTAATCTCTCAACCTTGATGGATTCCCGTTGATGGAGGAGCAAAGGCCTTCATCAAAATTTCCATCATGCTTCGACGGAAATTGTAATTTGGATAACGACACGCCTCCATATACATTATCTCAAATGTTCTAAACTTGTAGTAAGCAATCTTGGCATCTTCCTGAAACATCAATGCTCAGTCCTTGAGTACGTCTACCCTGCTAACCTTTATTATTTTAAAAGTTTCAAAGAACATTCTTTTCCAGTTCGTAAACCTAGGCTTTGATACCAGGTGTGAGTTCCCCACCCCGTCATCTCAAACGACGGTTCTAATGGTAAACTGGTGGCCACTAGATCTATAGCGGAAGCAAACAAAGTGGTTTAAGGGATCAACTAGCGGACGAGCTCTCATCACCAAGTGAATTGAGTCGAGCCTACTAGCAACGAGATCTAGTTCCACCCCGCAGAGGAAAGCGTGTCTAACCAATTATCGGCCCTAAGACTCACCTTCTAGAAGGAGAGAACTCTCGAGTGCCTTTTTCCCCATTGCTTTCAAAGGCACGTACACTTGGGACTTCACTGGTTTTGGTGTAATGAGAAATTCTAATGTCATTTACCATACTATGGGGACAGAGAGTTCCCGACCAATCGGGACCACCCTTCTCATAGGCATTGGCAACCCGAGCCAAGCCCCCACTTTCCACCCCCATACTCACACTTTGTCTTGTGTGTCCTAATTACTAACGCATGTTCAACATATATATTCATTGATTAATTTCGATTCATAGGTTGTGTTAAGACAGCCCTTCAAACAGTTTTTCAAAGCGGCACCAAAACAATCTTTCTAGGAAAAATTCACTCAATAGCTCATTTCATTTAAACTTCCAATGTCCTGGAGGCACGAAATCCCCCAGCGAGTGTTAACTCCACCCGTTTTCACCTAGTTGCCCATACAACTAGATTTGTCCACCGCATAAAAAGCACGACATGGACATCCCACCGCAAAGAACCCAAGTCGTGGGTATCCACCACAAAGAACGCAAGACGTGGATCAAATCCCTAAGCTAGGTAATCCTAGCTTACCTAGTTGCCCATACAACTAGATTTGTCCACCGCATAAAAAGCACGACATGGACATCCCACCGCAAAGAACGCAAGTCGTGGGTATCCACCACAAAGAACGCAAGACATGGATCAAATCCCTAAGCTAGGTAATCCTAGCTACTGCGAGAACCTCGCGAGCTGTCCCCTGTGATCAAGAGGGGGATCAAGACTAAATGAACATTGGAATTAAAAATGAACTTGCGGAGTTAATTTTCCCTAGCAAACAGTCTTTCCTAGACCAGACAGTATATCCCGAAAACATTCTTTCCCACTTGAATTTAAATGCATCAATTAAAATTCCGTGGTCTCCGTTGGATCTTCCAACATGTTTTGGGGTAATGTTACTTTCCTACCTTACCGAATGTAATGTTATTAAATTGTACTTGAATTAAAATTAGACCTACCTCAATAATCTCCTCTTTATTGCTTCGTGAGATGGCCGGTGCTTGCTCGATGATAGGAGCCTTTCCCTTTCCATTGGTGTTGCTTGTTCTGGCCTCATGGTCGTGAGATCCACCAAAACGGGTCCTCTTTGGGGCCATTATACTCACTACTAAGGATGATGAATTTGGAAAAGAACTAGTATCCAATATTACCATAACAACCACAAACGGTCCGTATACAACATGGTTAGCCTTATGAAGCAATTACTCTTATACGGAAGGAGTAGATTAACTTCAAGTACAGTTATTACTCATCTATCTGCTTTTGGGTAAATTTGGGGTAATATTAGGTGATCCAAGTCATAATTACATCAATTTAGGATAGCATCTTCTCCTGAACTTATGGAAACTGACTCTGAATTTAGGTTCTTAGCTTAGGCAATTGGAGAATTCAGTTCTTGTAGTTACTTGCTTAATTAGAGTGGTTGAATGATGATTTTAGTGTACTAATTCCTTCTCAAAAATGAACGGAAAGATGCAGTTATGTCTTATGCATATGCGGAAGAAATTATGTTCTCTAGTGACAATTAATTTTGAGAGGGGGAATTTACTCTTCTAATTACACATTAATCTCTTGCAATATGAGTTTAATCCTTTAATTAAACTCTTTCCTAATGAAATGACAGATTGGGATTGTTTAATTAGTTACATTGCTAGAAATTGGGTCAATCTCCACCACTCAATCATTGAATTGACTAGCTGATAATTCCTTCTGACTAACCATGGATTAATTTGTGATTAGGAGGTTGACTTAATGCATAATTAGCTAATGGGACTAAGAAAGTGAAATAGACTAATCACATAGGTGATTTAGAGAGTTGCTACTGGGTAGAGTAAATAAGGAATTCATAGAGAGATCAAGATGTAAGCATGAATTTAACTCGAGATTACCGTAATTCGAGTTGATTAAGACCTTAATTGATAATCCAAGAAGCCTAAGCTGTCGAGAAATTGGCAGCACCTCCTTCCCTTAATCCTCTCCTAGAGATTGTGTATGCCGGTAGCACCCCGCTCAAGGTATGTGTGTGAGGGAGTGTGTGTGTGTGTGTGTGTGTGTGTGTGTGTGTGTGTGTGTGTACTGAGTATCTGTGTGTGTGTGTGTGTGTGTGTGTGTGTGGGAACAGGTCCTTAAATAGGCTCCCAACCTCAAGAGGTCAAATTATGCTGCTAATTGCATCTGGATGAGCACTTTGGTCATGCATGGCAGCTTGAGTGCATAGCTTGCAAGTGTCCAATTTGCTTGCTTTAACTTAGTCTCACACTCTCTCTTGCTTGGAAACTCTCCCACAAGCTCCTAGATGAGTGGGGGCACCCTCTAACTGCTAAAGCAAGCTCCCAGTGTCCTAGAGCCTGTGCACACACCAATCCTCGAGTGCCAGTGCCCCTGCTAGCCTTAGAAATAATTTATTTATTTTATCCTTAGACGGTCGTTACAGCTTGGATTTTAATTCCGAAACTTGCTGTTCTAAGACGGAGCTAATGTGCATCATCCCGAGTACCTGCCATATTTAGCAGCTCCCGGTGTCCAGAATTGCATTTTTTCAAATTCTGGATACGGGCGCAGTTTGACAAGCCGGTCAAAATTAGACGGGTCGGGTGCCCAAAAACTTACTATTTTAGGAAAATTTTCACAAAAATTGTTTTTATTCATTTTTGAAATCTCTAAAACATTCTAAACATCTTGGCATCAACAGATTTAGAAAAGATGCCAAAAATAGTAGCTTTTTATAGTGTGAAAACTGGGTTCAATTATTTACATGTGGGATTGGTTTTGGAGAAAGTTGGAGACCTTCCATTCTACCCAACTTACAAGAATTGAGATGTCCTCATCTCAACGGTAAGTCATGATAGTTCTTCTGAAGAGTCATGATCTTCCCATGTAGTGTCTCCTTTGGGATAATTTTTTTCCATTTGTCCAAATGTTCGATGATTGTCTTTCTCTTAGCTTGATCAAGGCTAGGAACATAATACATCTTGAATATTGAGAATGGTAGATACTTTTAAATAGAAAACTTGATCACTTACTTCCTTGAAAACTCCTCGGTCCACAATATCGTGGGCTTAGCTTCTTGTACTTTCTTAAGGATAAATTTCTTTTCTTAGGTCTTTCTTGAAGAATATCTTCACTTTGAATTTGAATTGTCTGGCATATCTTTTCTTGTTGATGTAAAGTTTTTGCCTATCTTGGGCAACTTGAGTATATTTCCTTATAGTCTTAGTTTGTTGTGTCATATCTTTTAATAACTTGATTGACTTTCTTTGTTTGTCTTTTGGCTTGAGGATAATAATCCATACTAAATATTAATTGTGTCCCAACAGCTTGGAACAATGATGCCCAAAACTTAGATGTAAACTTAGCATCCCTATCACTTATTATTCTCTTTGGCAATCCATGAAACTTGAGTAGTCGAGCTATCTTGGGGGCTGTATAACTGACTTATACCGGGATAATGTGTGTCACTTTAGTGAGTATACCAACTACCACCATGATTGAATCATGTTTTCCTTGAGTAGAGATAATCTTGCAACAAAATTCATACTTACATACTCTCACTTCATTTGATGGATGTCTAATGATTGTATTTCTCATACGGCATCTTAATCCTCTTGACTTTGATGTGCTATCTTGAAAGATATTGGTGCATGTGTCGTAGCACATCACCCTTAAGTTTGTTTAGTGATAGCTCTTCCTTATAGCATTGAGGTCCTTTACATACCTTGGATGTCTCGCAATTGAATTATCATGAGCTTCTGTTTGGATGCTCTTCTTGAGTGAAAGATCTTTTGGAATTCTTAGGCTCCTTCTGTGGTAAGGTATCTATCCTTATAAGAAAAATTTTTAACAACATGTTTTTTCTTATGCTGTTCCATTTTGAGCATCAGACAAAAGTTTCTCATACTTGGAATCGTTCCTTACGGCTAATCTCACTTATTAAGAATTGGGTTTTCATCAATTGAAATAGCATTTAAGAATGCTTTTTGTCTCAGGGAATTAGCTACTACATTATCCTTTGTTGCTCTAAGAAAATCTTAAAGATCAAATTCTTGTAAAATCTCAATCCATCCTCTCTGTCACATGCTAAGAGTAGGTTGGTTGAATATCCACTTAAGACTCTTGTGATCCGTTATCAATGAAATCATTTGCCCGAGCAGATAATGTTTCCATAGCTTAAGGGCATGAATAATTGCTAAAAGTTCTAAATCATGAGTTGATTAATTCTTTTCATGATCTCTTAGCTTCCATGTAGTACAAACTGCAGGTCTTTACTTCTTGTGTAAGAACTCCTCCTAAGGCAATTTCTTGGCATCAATGCTACTTTGAATCCTTTAGCAAAATCTAGAAACCTTGGAGTAGGTGCAAAACTAGGAATCCTTTTAGCTTGGAAAAACTAGAATTATGCTCAGTCTTTCACTCAATCCTTATTTCCTTCTTTAGTAATTTTGTTATAGGAGCTACGATAAGAGCATAATCTATGACAAATCATACACCAACCCGTAATCTCAAGAAATTCTCACACTTCACTGATGGTAGAGAGTTGAGGCCGTTCTAGGATAACAACTTAAAACTTTAACAGCACAAGACAAAATTTCCTTATCCAAGTCGAGTTCCATAGTTTATTTATGCCAAGTGTTAGAAGCTGGACACACCCTACGGAAAATGACAGCTCGGCAGATTATTATTTTTTGTAATTATTCATTTATTGAGAAAAACCCAACATTTCACCTTGTAAATATTGGGGCTTACAGAAGTTTCCAGATTGTATCTCAGTTTTGACATTTAAATTGAGTGGATGGTTAAATTGGAACATTAGGGTTTGAGAATTGTAAGGTATATATACCACTTTTTGACCTTAATGAAAAACCTTTTGTCATTTTAAAAAGTTTTGAAGTCTGTGAGTGAGCGTACTGTGTAAGAGAGAGAGTGAGAGCTTCATCTTGATGCTACGCGCGCATCGATGGTCGGAATTGAGTGCGAAGAAGTGCAACGTGTTGCCCTCGACGAGAGCTACGTGCCAATACCTACATTGCGAGCATACGGTCCGGTTTTTTGAGCTCCATCTACGAGCTTCATCTGGTGATTCGGTGAGCATACGTTGTCCGATTTTGCATTGCAGCATATCCACACGTTTGCATTGAGTAGAGCTACACATTAGGCACTTTAGATTTCGGGAACGATGACCTGCAAATTTCGGCCAGACATCCTACGTGATTTTGCACCAGGTGTTTTGGGTTGAGATTTTGGTTCATAGACCTTAGGGAGAGCGATCTATTGGTGTTAGTAGGAACTCCTTCAAGTTCTGTGGTGTTTCGAGATTGTTTGATGGGTGTTTGGCTCTAGAAAGCGTTGTAGGAAGTTTCCTCTTATGCACTCTTGAACGTTGTGACTTAGACATTGGGTAGAGACCTCTGTAGGAATTGGTTAGGAGTCGCTCGAGTGTATGTTGACACCCTATTCTTGCTTCTATGCGCCTGCGGGTCGAGCTTCCTCCTTAGCTGATAAATCTTGTTATGTGAGTTCTTGCTGTGCTGATTTTCGTCGTGGCGTATCCGTCCAACATTGGCGCCGTTTCTGGGGACGAAAACCTTAGGTAGGTGACCGAAACTAGTCCTTGAGGATAGGGATTCTTTGGCTTGCCAAGAGTCTCGTTTTACATTTAGATAGGATCAAAGGGTGGAGGACTCTCTAGGTCTTAGAGGGAGTTTAGGGAGCGTGTGTTTGGCCTAGATCCTTCGACTTAGGTAGACTCAAGTAGATTTTTACTTCTTAGTATTAGAAGAGTAGGAGTTGGAGTGGTAGAAGCGGTGAGAGGAGAGATTGAGAGTCCAGAGAGCCCAGAAAGCAACCAAAAACACCATTATCACCATTTCACATGATGAATAGGAGTAGAGTAAGTAGGACATCATGATTCAGGATCTAGAGCACTTCATGCATATACTTGCTTGTTAGATTCATCACAAGGTTGTAAAAGACGCAAAAGTGTGTTTGAAAACTAAGTTGAAGTCCAAAAGTTATTGTGAGTGTTTCTGATAGAGCTGCATAGCATCAGGAGCATTTCTGTCAGGAAAAAAATTAATTTTAAGCCAGGAGACATCCTACGCGTAGGATGTCTATAGGCTAATATGGTGGGAATTTTGAGTTGACCAGTGTGTTCAGAAGATAGGTTGTAAAAGACGCAAAAGTGTGTTTGAAAACTAAGTTGAAGTCCAAAAGTTACTGTGAGTGTTTCTGATAGAGCTGCATAGCATCAGGAGCATTTCTGTCAGGAAAAAAATTAATTTTAAGCCAGGAGACATCCTACGCGTAGGATGTCTATAGGCTAATATGGTGGGAATTTTGAGTTGACCAGTGTGTTCAGAAGATAGGTTTTAGCCTATTTTCACCTGGAAAGTGAAAATTTGACCATATCTTGACAGGATAAGGCCAGATAGACTGAAATTGCCAGACATCCTACCCAAATTGTGCCAAGGCATTATTTTAAGACCAAAACCATAGGATGACTGCATGGGCATGATCTGCATGATATATTGAGTGACTGAGAGAGGTTTCATCTCATTTGGGTGAGAAAATTGGGTTCTAAGCAGACTTTAGCACTTTTGACTGAAAAAGGCTAGAACAACTAAAATTGGGGATTTTTGAAATCCAAACCAAAATCTAAGCATACCACTGGGTTGCTGACATCAAGGGGAAGTTGTGGGTCAAGTCTGGGGTCAAACAGGCCAAAAAGACATCCTACGCGTAGGATGTCATCTGTGTGATTTTGCACTCCAAACCTAATTTTGAGCATACCAAAGTGATCAGCACCTCAAGGGGAGCCTGTGCTTTGCATTTGAACCTATTTTGAGCAAAAAGACATCCTACGCGTAGGATGTCTAAAGCAAGAAATTGGAGCCAGATACTGACTGTGGGCATAGCAAGGTGTTGTATAGCCTGAAGCAAGCCTCCTAGTCAATTTTGGTCCAAATTGGGGGTTGATTTGACTTATCAAAACCAGCAGAGCAGGCTGTCGGAACAGATTTCTGATCCATTGACTAGCTTATAGGTGTCCAAATCAAAAAGTAAAAACAGTTGTGGACTCAGCACATCAAGAGGAATTCATAGTGCAAGAATCCAGGCAAAACAGAGCAGGAGACATCCTACGTGTAGGATGTCTACTAGGGCTTAGTGAAAGGAAAAAGCTAACTGAGTTTATACAGTGAGGTTCCATTTGGCTTAAGGGTTCCAGAACTTCTTTCAGAAGTGAAATTGGACTTGTTTGACCTTTTGACGAAGCAAAGACAGAATTAGGACTTTTTCACGTAAATTGACCAACATCCGAGGGAAGTACAGTTCCAAATTAGCAGACCTAATCCAGAACATCAGCGGTGTATAAAATACAGAAGTGGTTGAGGTTACTTCCCAGTTATACCAATCATTACTAAGATAACCTCTAGCAGTTAAATGCTTTGATTCGATTGCCGAAATTAAACTCTTGTGTACAGGTATATTCAGCAGCAAAGCAAGAAGTTATGAGGAGACTGATCCTTTGCCAGGTGAGTGGTTGGATTTGTGATACATTGCATTGATAAGTTTGATGAATTTAAGATCATGAAGATACATTTTTAGAGACCAAAAGGTGGCAGGTGACCAAGGTAGCTTAGTGTCCACCAAGGAGAGTGTAACTCAGGCAAGGCTAGATCCACTAGCACCAATTATTGAGAAGGGTAGTGATACTGACACTTCATCAGACAAATCCTTCTTCATGATGGGGAGTCAACAGCCAGGAGGATTCACCTATGACGGACCAATGCCAGAAGGAGGCACCTCCCTAAATCCTTTGAATGATTCCAAGTTCACTGTGATCTTCTTAGAAGAAACAAACTCGAGGGGAGCCCTAGTTTATTCTTACTATCGAGGACGTAAGTGTATTTGTACTGAGGAAAGGCCGGCTCAGAGACTGGAGATGATTCGAGTCTATGATGATGGAGATAGATTCCGAGACGAAAAGGGGAACCACTATCTGATAGTTAGTAACCCTGAGGATTACAACAGATATGGAGACAACGTGGCGAAGGGGAAAATGGTTTCAGAAACTCAAGAACTGCCTCCAAACATTGATCGACCTGGAGCATTTTTTATGTATGATAAGAAAACAACTAGGGTTTCAACTTATAATGAGAATGTGGGAATTTACAAGCATGAGAGTGAGGGAATAGTCTCTTACTTTTGCTGCAAAGAACCATACCCAAACGAGTTAAGAAAAGATAAGGTTCTTTACTTATTCTCTTATGAAACTGCAATGGGGAAGGATATAGATTTTTTTGATAGGTACGGGCGAGAATACCAACGTATTTCCCAGAGGAGGTAAAGGCAACAATTCCGGGAGCATCATGCCCCCGATGAAGTGCCAAGAGCCACCTACACCCCTAGCAAGTCGACAAATCCCTTTTCAGAGGAGTATGATGCAACCTCACATTCCACCCGACCGCAGACACTCAACAACCAAAACCAACCAGCAACTCAGTCGTCATTGAAGCATGGCTTCGACAGAGTGCAACATTGGAACAAGACCGAAACCGAGATGGTTATCAAGCCGCACGAGGGCTAAGGGATTTATAAGAACCACTACTCTACTCAAGGTATCAAGGAGACAGTAAGACAAAGACTCAAGGGTCAATAGAGCCTGGAAGACCACCCATAGAACGAGTTCAAAGAGATGAACCATCTCTTGCAAGAACTGTTAGAAATTATGGCTTAGGAGCACCACTGGGAGAGGAACCAGCCTACTACAGAAGACCAGAGGAGGTATATAGATTGGGACAAGGAGATCCAATGATGAGATTCGTAGACCATCATAGAATTAGACCTTCTCAAATGCAAAAATGGGTAAACAAGAAATACACAGGAAACAGAGATCCAAGAGATCATGTAGCAGCCTTTGTGCGGGTGATTAGAGCGGAAGAGGTGTTAGAATTCCCTACCCAATTTGCAGGGTTTGGACTAACCCTAGAGGATGACGCTGCTACTTGGTTTGACTCTGTGGAGCGTAGAGACTTTGAGTCTACGGAGGAAGTGTTGATGAGTTTATGGAGGAATTCTCACAAAGGGGAATAGCTCATAGTACCGTCTCACAAATCCATAAATTTAAACAGAAAGACAGGGAATCTGTGAGAAAGGCAGTCCTAAGACTAAAAAGATATGTTAAGTTCTACCCTATGGAAGAACTACCAACTTAGTCCAGACTTATGCTTATATTTATCCAAGGACTAAGGAATGCGGATCTCCAGAAGGACTTACATATGAATAGGAGCACGACGTTGAATGAGTTAACCAAGGAGGCTCTTTACCTTGTGGACAATTGTGCGGTCTACAAAGAGGGTGCGATGAGTTCAAGGATCTTGACGACGATTCATCCTCACAAAAAAGTGGAAGTAAGTCTTCTAAGACAACACCAAAAGGAGAAGTAGCTGTAAACAAGGAGCAGCTTGTAGAGGAAGTGCTAAAAAAGATTAACTTGTACGCCAAACCCCAGGCTAAACAGCCCAAGTGGTGTGCTATTGAACAAAAATGGACAAACCATGGGACGAAGGAATGTTATTATAACAAGGGATATGTGAGAGAGAGACCTTACGCTTCCCAATCTCAGGTAACTTCTCCTAAAGTTCCACCGATGCCTAGGTATCAAGCAGGAAACCTACCAAGACCTGTAGGTGTAGAAAGACCACAACCAGTGCTAGGGCAACAACCACCCCTACCAGGATTACGACCAGTTGGCATAAGATACACACCAACAGTAATCGAATCAGAAGAGAAGGCTTTGGTGCCTATGCATGCATATTATGAAGATCCCAATGGATATGCGGAAAATCTTGCCTACTATCGACCGAAAGAACCCTCAACACCAGAACCATGGAGCATGATGGGCGGTGCAGGACCACCTACAGCTGCACAGGCAGCAGGAGAAGGAAGATATAGCTTAGATGAACGAACATTGTTGTTCATAGCCAACGGAGGCATGGGCGGACAGAGACATGCATGCCAACAAAGAGGAGCTCAAGGAGCACCTGAACAACCTAAAGGACCCTGCTACAAGTGTGGTGGAGACCATTGGCTAAGAGACTGTCCTCATGATGAAATCATTAGATTCAACGCATATTGCACAGAGTGTGGATTTACTCATTTGATTCCTGATTGCCCTAAGAACCCGAGCAAAGGAGCAAAAACTACCTTGAACATGTTGGAAACAGTGCCGTCCAGTGGAGCGTCATAAAACAAGACAATCATACCTATCTAGGCAGTGACACGAGCCCAAGCTCAAAGAATGACAAACGAGCCCATAATTAAAGAGCCAAAACCCGATGCCCCAAGTTCAGAAACGAAAAATCAGAGAAGCACTTGAAAGGCTAGAAAAGCGCGTATGAAAGCCAGGAAAGAACGAGAGAAAATTGCTCTATCCGAGGAGTTAAAACACACGAAGGATAGATTAGAACGGTTAGAGGATCTAGCTAGCCTAAGCTCACACACTGCGGCAACCATAGCACACAAGGAAATAGCAGAACCCGAAAGTGCAGGATCAAGAGGATCAGTACTGGCAAACAAGGTAAATGAGAAGTTAGATGCACTTCTAAAAGCTTATGAAGCCAGACTCAAAAAGAACCAAACCCAAGAGCAAAGATGGATGACTTATCCATATGCTGAAATAAAAAAATGTGTAGAAAGATGATTGAAACAACTCAATCTTTGATAGAAAACCCTCTTGGTAAACCTGCAAATTGGCATGAAGTACCAGCTCCAACCCCTATCAAACCAGCTTTAGAGGAACAAGTAGAAACGAAGGAAAGACTCACGAATGCCTATGAGTCTAGGGGAGAGCCTATCATAGTGCCAAATACAACAGATGAGGCAAGTGACGGGTTCCAGCCTAAAACATTGGTAGAAATGGGTAAGGATTGTAACAGTCTAGATGATCTATGGGAGCAAATCCGTGAGGCCAACGAAGCTAACATGGAGAGTAACCACATGAACAGCACGAGAAAAGAGAAAAACAAGATCTTACCTCCTATAGAAGAATTTGAGGGAAGATCACAAATGAACTTTGATATACATTCACAAGGGGGAGACAAGGGATCAATTAGTTCGGGGCACATCCAACCAGACTCGCTGAAAACTCTACCCTCTTACCTAGGAGAGTATGAAGCCAAGTCTGAGGTGAGAGCAATCCCATCTCAAAGGCTTTCTTCTAACAGAGTGATGGATTCACAAGGGTTGATTGAGTTATTGTCCACTCTTGTGGCATGCACAATCACATTAGCTGAACTCCTATGGTTACGACCAAACATGTGGACCACAGTAGGAAAATTCCTAGAAAAAATTGGAGTGAAAGACCCCACCTCGAAGCTTCAGGAAGGGATCAGAGAATTGGACAGGCCTCAACTAAACACTAGGCCAGTACCTTTAAACAAAGTTGGAGAGTATTGCGAGGGAGAAGATGGCAACACCACGCTACCAGTACAATTCCAAGGAGTAGTTTCCAATGCTATTCTTGACAGTGGAGCAGGAGTTGCTATCGCCACCAAGGAAATCTGGAAAAAATGGGGAAAACCAGCTTTGAGAGCTACGAGAATGAAATTGCAATTGGCATATGGGTTCATGGAGAAACCTCTAGGACTCTTAGAAAAAGTGATTGTCACTTCGTGCGCAATCGACTATGAGCATACATTTGCAATAGTCGATTTCGACAAAAAGAACAATTATGAGATCATCTTAGGAAGACCATTCATGAGACAATTAAAGATGGTCCAGGATTGGGGTTACGACCACATATACCTCAGACATGGTGAGACAACAACCAAAATACACCTGAAAGACCATAGTTACAAGGATGTGAACTAGACACCAGTGGAAGAGTTTGATTCAGCCACAGTCGCAGGATCGGAACTCCCGGCATGGTTAGGGCAACAAAAAGAGCTATGGATGTGTGGAGCTTCACATTGTGGAAGCTTAAAAAGAGAGGAATGCTTCTTAGAAAGAAGGATTGAGGACAAGGAGTATATTCCAGAACCTTTTCCTGAATATGCCTTAGAACCTCTGGAATGGGAACACATACTAGCAACATTGGATGTCTGTACCATTACAGATAGTCCAACAACAAAATTTTGCGATAAGGATGGCTATGATGTGCTACCCTATTACATGGTAAGCATTATACCAGGAGGAGATGAGATGGTAGAACCACCAGAACAAGAAGAGTTTTATAACTCCTCTGAACATCTGGAGGTAAATAACGATGCAGATAATGAGTGTTCAGACAACTCAAGTGAGCGTGGGGGGAAAACAAAGAATATCAAGTTTTATGATTTTGCTAATCAACACCCTAGACGCCAAGAACGCTATAGGAGGAAACGAGTAGAAAACAAAGCAAGAGAGAACCTGATGCCCAAGATAAAAGGTAAAACTCACTATCTGATGCTTGTAAAAGCAGGGGATTGTGTAAAAGATCAAATATCAGGAAGATTCTCAAAAGTTCGAAGGGAAAGAACGCGAGAGGAAATAAGACAAGCACGGAAAGATAAAACAGAAACAAAATCACAAAAATCTCAAAAATAAAAAACAAAAACAACGAAAGACCAAGAGTGGACCAAACTGGAGCGTAAACAGAAATACCAAGAACTGAAATGGTCTTGACGAGAGGAATGGACTACTGAGAGAGATAGTGATGGTAAGGGGGAGTCAGAAAAGAGAAACATGAATGTACCATCACACTATCAAAAATTCACCATCCAGGACAGAAAAATCATAATGACACCACTAGTCAGAGAAAGAACAAACCAGGAATCTTACAATGGGCCGAAAAATGCAAAAAGGATAGACCTCGCTGAACTAGGAAAGAAGCCTCAGCCGGTCTATATCGCAACCGATTTAGAGCATGAAGAAGAAGAACGGCTAACACAACTTCTCAAGAAGTATAAAGATGTGTTCGCATGGTCCTACAAAGACCTCAAAGGAGTTGACCCATCGATATGCCAACATACAATTCCTTTAAAATCAGATGCAGAACCTAGCAAACAGCGTCCTTATACATATAATGACACATTTGCTAAACGAATAAAAGAAGAGATTGACAAGCTCATGGATGCTAAATTCATCTATGAGATCGAACATACAGATTGGGTGTCACCCATTGTGGTAGTCCCCAAGAAGAACGGAAAATTGCGAGTGTTTGTAAACGTCATAAATGCAGCCACTATAAGGGATAATTATCCCTTGTCGATCACATAACATGTACTTGAGAGGGTGGCCGGGAAACGAGCTTATTCCTTTCTAGATGGGTTTTCATGGTATAACCAACTGGCAATTGCAATAGAGGATCAACACAAAACAGCGTTTGCCACAGAATGGGGAATTTATGCGTATCGACTTATGCCTTTCAGCTTAACTAATGCCCCAGCTACCTTTCAAAGGTTAATGACGCATGCGTTCAAAGAATACCTAAGAATATTCTTAGAAATATACATGGATGATCTTTGTGTACACTCTTCTGCGCGGGAAACATATTGACCATTTGCAAAAGATATTTGAAAAATGTAGGACATGTCGAATCTATCTTAACCCGGAAAAGTGTATTTTTATGGTTAGGCAAGGCCGCATCTTAGGACACATTGTCTCAAGAAATGGCATAACCACTGACCTAGATAAAATCAAAATCATAGCAGACCTGCCCAGGCCTACTAATGCGAAACAAGTGCTCCTTCATGGGACACTGCGGGTATTATCGAAGATTCATATATATGTATGCAGTCATCGCACAACCTCTGTATCGTTTATTAGTCAGTTTCGACTGGACTGAGGAGTGTGAAACTTCATTCCAAAAGTTGAAGGAAAACCTTGTATCAACACCTATACTTAAAGCACCGGATTGAGAAAAGATATTCCATGTTCACATTGATGCATCTGCATATGCAATCGGGAGTATTCTGGCTTAACCTAGAGACGGAACAATGGATTTTCCAGTTTGTTATGCAAGCCGATAGTTAAACAGTGCGGAAAAGAACTACACAACCACTGAAAGTGAGGGGTTAGGAATGATTTATGCTGTAAAGAAATTTCGTCATTATTTTCTAGCAAACAAATTTGTTCTTCACAGATCATCAAGCTCTTTTGTATATGGTAAATAAACCATGCAATACAGGGAGAATTGTACACTGGTTTATTATATTGCTAGAGTTTGATTTCACAGTGGTGGTCAAAAAGAGTAAAGTCCATCTACGGGCGGATCATCTTTCAAGGATACACAACGCGGAAGCTCTTGAAGGAGTAGATGATGACATACCAGATGCTTATCTTTTCAATATTGAAATGATACCCAAATGGTCTCAGAAAATTGTGAACATTCTTGCCTTTGGAGGTAGGTTTGATAACATAGAAGACACATCCAAACACCAATCAATTCGACAAACAAAAAACTTCCAGTTGATTGCAAGACGACTGTATCATCTAGGATCAGACCAAATTCTACAATTATGTATAAATCCGGAGGAATTCGAGTGTTATCTTGAAGAAGCACATGTCCAGGATTGTGCATTTCATTGTTCAACAGTAAAAACACACCAGAGACTGAAACAGTTAGGGGTTTATTGGCCAACTATGTACGCGGACACACATGCTTATGTTACCAATTGTACTATATGTAGTGCCAAACGACCAGTGGATCACACGACATTGTTTCAGGTAAACATTGCACCTGCATGGAGTCAATATATCATTGATTTCTTAACCACAAGGACGTTTCCTGAAAACATAACAAAAGCACAGAAAAGGGCTATAGAGGTGGAGGCTTGTGACTTTCAGTTAATTGGGAACCAACTCTATAAGCGAGGGAAGGACAATAACCTTAGAATCTGTGCAAGTGAAAGTGAATACCTGTTGATTCTAGAACACTCACATAGCGGAATAAGTGGAGGTCATTTTTCAGGCGATAAGACGGTAAAAATTGTCTAACCGCAAGAATATGGTGGCCTACATTACATATGGACGCTGAAGAGTTTGTAAAGCGTTGTGACGCATGCAGCGCACCAAGGTGTCGATAAAGAGAGATGAGATGCCACTACGGCCAATGATGGGAGCAAGGGCATTTGAAAAATGGGGCATTGATTTTGTGGGACCTATTTCACTCCCTGCATATTGCACCCATACCCAATAGATCATTGTGGCTACGGACTATCTCACAAAATGGGCGGAAGCCAAGGCAACACAAAAAGAAGATGCACGAACCACTACACAATTTTTGTATGAGAATGTCTTTGTACGATACGGGTTACCAATAGAAATTGTCAGTGATCGAGGAACACATTTTCTTAATGAAGTCATTGAATATCTGCTAGAGGAATTCATGGTCATACATAGAAAATCTGCTCCATATCATCCCCAGGCAAATGAACAAGCTGAGGCCACAAATAAAACACTATGCATGGTTCTCACTAAAATTGTATCAAAGTCAAGAACAGATTGGGATCAGTGGCTACACTCAACACTATGGGCATATAGGGTAGCTTACAAAACATCGATAGGAACGACACCGTACAACATGGTGTTTGGCCTAAATGCTATATTACCCATAGAGTTTTTAATCCCAACTCTACGAGTAGCGAAACGATTGGAATGGACAGGGCATGGAAACGCTTGGAATGGACAGGGCATGATCTCTCTTCAAGAATAGATGACCTTGAAAAGCTAGATGAACTTCCCTTGAGACCTGTAGCTTCTATCTATGCTAAAAAAAGAAGACAAAAAGAGTTTTTTGACAAGCATGTGCACACGAAAGAGTTCAAAACATGTGATTATGTACTTGTTTATACCTTGAAGCAACATGCCAAGAAACATAAAAAGCGAGGGATGGGACCCTTTGTGATGAGTGACGTATCACAAAGCGGAGTTGTCAAGCTTGCTACATTAGCAGATGAAGAAATGCCAAATTGGATTAGTGGGTGTCGATTAAAAAAATATCATTTACCACTAACACAGGATATGCTTCAACAAATCCATCAAGGAAAACAACGAATGAAGGAGAAACAGAGGGCACGAGAAGAATCTCAAGAAGAAGCAAAAGAACGCATTGCAAAAAGAAGACTTCTACGACAACAACAACAGTGTGGATCACCGTTGCGAATCAATGCCATTCGACTAACGGATTTTGATGAAGACACAGTGGAGCCGATAATTGTAGTCAAAGTGGGTAGCAATCAAGTTGAATCGAAGGCATTGCTTGATTTTGGAGCTCAAGCAAATTTGATCTCTTACAGATTATACAAATAGCCCAAGTCCACAGGTCAACTTCATCCTACTCCACAAGTGCTGGAAAGTAGTACATCACATTCGCTAAAAACATTGGGCTGGACTATATTGCATGTACAAGTAAGTCAATACATCTACCCACACAAATTTTATGTGGTGAAGGATGAAAGCACACAACACCCTATGTTGTTGGGACAACCTTGGCAAAAAGAGTACAATGTACAGATAGATTGGAATGCGAATGCGGTCAATATTCAGCATGCACAAGAACAACAAGTGGTAGCCTTTGCTCAGGAACCCCGAAATAATCAGCTGCCAGCAATGCAATCACTAGATAAAAAGCCAAAAGGAAGGGTGTCACTAAAGAACAAACAAGGAATTGCCAACCATGTTCAATACAGGTATGAAAAGTCACCGACCGCAGTGCAAAGATCAGAGTTAGTAACACGAGCAAAACAAGTATGAGTGCGGAATGATAGAAGTGACATGGCAGACAAACCACAATACAACGGAAGAATTCAACAGAGACAAATAGTTCAACCAAAACCCAAGGTAATAAAAAAGATCTGGATCCCAAAGAAAATGCTCAGCAACACCTCAAATACGACTCGCATCTGGATCCCGAAACCGAAGCAAAAGGAACTCCCTTCAGTACAAGCAACATCGGAAGGCCGACAACTGCATATGAAACCGGCAAACCAATTTAAGTGGATGTCAATCAGCAACAAAACAATGGCAACCAATGCAGTAGCAATAAACTCTAAACCGGCAAAGACAAGCTACAAATGGATAGCAAAAGAGACCAGAACTACGGCCTTTTCAACAGTAGCTGCAAAGCAAGCAACTTTTGAAAAAAAGACAATTAAACAAAGATCAGTAGAGTTACAACTTTTACTTGCAAAGAAAACAGGAAACCTCGACGGCGAATGCCAATAAGCATCTTGCTTATAGCCTTCTCTTGCACAACATTAATTTTTCCATGCATTGACCGAGTATGCATGCTATAGGGCTACATTACACGGCCAAGCATTAGCACAATTTTTTCAACCCATGCAAGGCACATACTCCGAGGAGGTACCTTGTCGTCCAGGAGGACTCCGGCTAGGAGGGGGGGAGGCATTTTCAAATGCGGACCCAATGGCAGAAAGAGAAAAAAGGGACATGTTTTTCGACTATTTTTAAGGGTTTTTGTTTGATTGCAAATTTTTTTGGACTAACCCAAGTACATATGCCCTTATACAACATGAATCTACAGGCATATGGGGCCAAATGCCAAATCAAGCCCCTAGATGTGTGTATATAAGTAAAAATAGCAATTTTTCGGGCAAAATATTGGTGAAACGGAGAAATTCGGCCATAAAAATTGCATATGAGTGTATATAATGTTTTGCGGTGATGTTTTTGATTTATTAATATTTTTGGGGATTTTCTGGGTTTGATTTGCTATTTTCCTTTTAATTTTTCTAATTATCGGCAGAAAAACTTCAAAATTACAAAAAGTAGGTGAAAAACGGTCGTAATGAAAAACAAAAAACATGGGGATGATCAGTGACTATAGGAAAACCTATGGTACAGTGGGGGTGCAATTATGAGACTGGAGCGAAAAGCGTGATTTTGCCAGATTTTGACCGAAATGCCAAATTTCTGGTAAACAGGGCAAATGAAGTCCAAATCAAGAAATTTTTGAATCTAAACCGCATCTCGCAAGAAGTTGGGAGCACATGTCAAATTTCATGAAAAGTGGTTCGGGGACCTCTGTTATAAGAAATTTTCACTTCATTTTTAGCTCATTTCCACTATTGACCTTTGAGAGAGAGCTTCTGCCACCTAGAACGAACGGAACTTCCAGCAGCTTCTACGACGCGCACGACTACTCGACGGGCTTCAGACATAAGAGGTAAGCTCACCACCTTGAGCTTTTCGCGCATGTTTGTCGTTTTGTCGCGAAAACTAGCGTAGGGTTCAAACACAAAGCGGGCAGTAGAGACCTACAAGTAGAAGTGGCCACCTAACGACTAACACAAAAGCAACGAGACTTCATCGGCAGCTTACCCTAGCATAGGAGACCAGTCTTCGATGTCCAAAGACAGTAGAAAACCATCGGGAAAAACCCTAATTCTTAGAACCCCGCAAGAGGCCACCAAATGGGAAATCGGCGGAGAGGCGCCCAAATGCTACCAAAATTCATGGGTAGGAGCATCTCGACATGCTCGACAAGTCTATGTAGCCCACATGACCAAAAGGTGACCCGAAGCGGCACTAAACTTCAGAAACGGCATCAGACACACAAAGCCTCAAATAGCTCTCGCGGCCAAACCGCATGTCCGTTTGCCACCAAACTTCATGAGCGGCTTTCCTAGACCATCAACAACCAAGTCCTATGGTGGTAGACCACCACAAGTCATCGAAGACATGTAAACGCAACCACGAGTGCTTCTAGAGCGACAAATTGCCAAATGGAGCTCCGGTGAAGCCAAAGTCGACAAAAACCATACGGCAAGGATCCCCAAGGGATCGGAAAGCTATGGAGACCAACATCAAGAAATTTCATCGCCGAAAAGCACTCCAAAAGTCAGAAAACGGATCGGAGGCTCTGAAATCCACACAGGGAGTTACTTTCTATCCATTTGACTTTTTTGTTGAAATTAGGCTTAAAAGGGACCCAGGGGGACTAAGGGCAGGCACCAGTAGCAGTTTCCATAAAAAGATCATCAGGAGACATCCTACACCTAGGATGTCTCAAGGCCATTTCTGGGCACAGAACCCAACAACTCTCATCACACACATTTTCTGAATAGCCTTTACATGCTAGCCACCAAGTTTCATCACATTTGGGCCAAAATTGACCTCATATGCAGGAAAAAAACGCAAAGTCAGGGCATAGAGGTAATAATGGGCCATAGACCTACCAAAACTTGTCCAAATCACATGAAACTTGCACAATACATTCATGAGCACATAGCCAACCAATCTGTGTGGTCACTTGCAAAAAATGATGAAGAAGACATCCTACGCGTAGTATGTCTATTTGAAATTTTTGGCCTACAGAGGATGTTTTTCCATTCCAGATCTTTTTACATCACCTTCAAAAGCTCATAAACCAAGTTAGAAGCCATTCTAATCATTTTTGACCCCCAACACCTTCAAGATACATTTTTTTGAGCCCAAAAACACTACACAGGGTCTTACCAACATCTATTCTTGTGAAAATCAAAATCCAAGAGCATGGCCATGTTCCACATGCCAAGGACTACCCACAGAACAAATCCCAAGAGATTTTGATGAAATAGACATCCTACACGTAGGATGTCTCCATCATGTTTTTGAACTTTTGTGCAAAGAATGACACCATGGGAGCCATTACCATGGTGCAAGGAGCCCATATATCAATTTTCAACCTATTTGGATATCATTTGCTACCTATTGTGGACTTTCTACCCAATTTGTGACCTAAAGCCTGAATCTGCCTAAAAATCCACTTTTTGATGCCCAAACCCAATTCCAAGCACATAGCCATGTTGTACAGGCCAAGGACCACCAGCATGTCAAGTATCATTAAAATCTGATGAAAAAGACATCCTACGCGTAGGATGTCTAGATGATAAATTTTGCCAAAATTGTACTGTGAGCACATGCACAATTTCACAAGTTCCTTTTAAGTTTTATTTTCAAATTCCAAGTCATTTGGATAGTTAAAACTCAGTTTCTCAAGTGATATGGAAAAAACGCTAACTTCGGACTACTGAGTGCAACAGGATCTATGGTAGCTCTGCAAAGGCATCGGCAAAGAAGAAGAGGATGACCATAAAGGATTATTTGGAAGAAGTAGAGCCCTTTGTCATACTAGAAGGAACACTAAAGCCAACCAGCACGTGGATCCGAGAGGACCTACTAGAGTCAAATGATCTAAAGATCTACCAAGGCGTGTTCAAAGACACCGAAGGAAATGTGATAGAGCTACCAATGCTACCGCGAGAGCTCAATGAGTTCGCCAGAAGCAAGATTGCAGAGTACTTGGAGAAGATTGATCTCCACAATTATTTCGAAGTTGTGCCAGCAGGTATTGACATAAAAAGAGTATGGGAATTTGTGACGACAATCAAAGAAGATGGAGTGGCCAGAGTTACGGATCTTCAGGGCAAGCCAGGCACGGAGATTATAATCACAGAGAGAGTAGTGGCAGCTGCACTAGACATCTCCAACAAAGGGGATAGTGTAACCAAAAGAAGAGACGAAGTAAAGGTGTACACAGAAAAGAAAGGCTACTACACCTTTGAAGACATTGCCAACCCTAAAGTGGCAATCATGAGTCAGCTGTACAACTAGTATTTCCATATGTGTACAAAGCGGCCACAAAAGTACAGAATGCTACTTGGAGCAATTGCCACAACATTCACCTGGGCAATGTAGAAAAGCAAGCCGAAGGTAATCAATTATGCAGCTTATATACATGATAATCTGGTAAAGATGGGCAACAAGAAGCCCACATACATTGTGTCGGGTGAGCTAATCACGAAAGTGATTTATGGGGAATTGCATGCCAAGGGAAGATGGCCCGACCCTCCATCACAGAACGACTGGCTGAGGCTCAAGGAAGATAAGGAGGAGGAACAGCCCAAAGCACCAAGGGTTGCCACTAGGTTGAAACAATGGTTAGAAACCGTGCAAGAAGAGCAGCCAGAGTTAAAGAAAGGGAAGAAGGAATCTGTCCAAGTGCCTGTAAAAGAGACAAAATCACAGAAGGTGGCACGGCTAGAGCGGCTAATGGAAAGTTTCAGAGCCGAAAGAGCCCTCAAAGGAGATTTGAATGAGCTATGGAAGCCGTCTCTAGAAGCAATGTCTGAATCATCACGAAGGGTGCACAGAGACAGATTTGACGACTATATTAAGAATTTTGAGATTCTGGATTCCACAGCGGAAAATATCCCACATGTACCATTTACGGAAGTAGAAGTGGAGCAAGTCCGACGGCAACTGCTAGAGGAGCAGGAAGGCCAAGAGAGAGAGAGAGGAAGACAAAGGCGGACAGGGATTTCAAGAAAAAGCCGACAACTCCATCGTCCAGCCCTGAGTCGAGCCCACCGCCCTCACCACCTCCTCGTAGCCCTCCACAGACTCAACAAAAAGAGGAGCAAGACAAACCTGAAGATCAAGAAGAGTCAAAGCAAGAACAGAGCCAAGAGCAAGAACCAAAAGAAGAAGCTAAGCCTAAAAGTGAGCAGTCAGAGCCAAATGAAGCAAGGTATAACACATTTCTAGACCTACTGGCTGCCGGATATTCAAAAGAAGAGGCTGCCACAGTCGCATTTCACTTGGCAAGCACGGGGCCCAAAGAGCAAATGCAGAGCCTGTGGTTAGTGGAGCTAAAGAAGATGGCCACTAATACAGTGGACCTGCAGCCACCCACCAGTGATTGGGATGTGGTGATGACAAAGCTAACCGGACTAAAGGCACAGTTAATGGCCTCAGAAAGTGAAATGGAAACTCTCAAATCCACTGAAGTGAAAATCAAGCTTGAAGTCGACACTTTACAAAAACAAAGCCAAAGGCAGATAGAGAGAGAAGTAGATCTGCAAGCCAGTCTGACAAAGGCATTGCAAAGATGCCAAGAGATGGAAAGAGAGAATCAGGCGGCAGCTCAAAGACTGCAAGGAGCCGAAGAAGAATATAGAAAAATCAGCAAGACATTGACAGATCCAGAGTGGGAAAGGGATAACCTAACCCTACAACTTGCTGAGGAGTCCAAGGAAGTGGAGGCCATGCGGAATGCCAAAGAGAAGCCAGAAATAGAGCAGGAGGCTAGCCTAGGATGAGGTCCTTAAGCTCAAGGATCAGCTTAAAGTTAAAGATCAAACCATCCGACGGCTACGGGCATCTCCAGCCAGAGTCAGAGCTACTAGATCGACTCACACCACTTCAGAGAGCCAAATTTAGCATCTCCAGCCAGAGTCAGAGATACTAGATCAACTCACACCACTTCAGAGAGCCAAATTTATGAAGAACAAATGAAAGAGCTCCAGAAAGAGTTGACCTTAGAGAAGAAGCAAAGGCTGATGATGGCAGAAGGGTCAGTGGTCTTGCAAACACGCATGGAAGAAGAGCACAAGGCAATGCAAGATGAGCTAGAAAACATCAAGAGAAAGCTCGAGGAGGCGGAGAAGATAAACGCCGATTTGAACGACCTCCTCGTGAACATGGGAGAACAAGCTGAAGCAGAGAAACAGACATTCCAAAAGCAGATAGAAGAGCTGAGAGGCTAGCAGGCAGAAGAGCAGGCAAGCACAGGGCTAGCAGCCAAGGAAGGCATAGACCTAGAGAATGTGGCAGATCCTGTGGACACACCCATGCAAAAGGAAATCCTTGAAGGACCCTCTCAAGAGCCACAAGGTCTGACACAAGAAGAGGAAGAGAAGCTGCGCAAGGCCATAGAAGTGGAAATCAGAGAAATGGCCAAAGAAGCTTTGGAATGGGAGTAGAGGGTTTCTAAATCCATGACCATTCAGAAGATAGATGCCAGCAACCTTCGGCGTGAATGGCTACAGCCCTCTCTCCCATATCCTTTGCTAAAGTACGAAGCCGCCACGATCAACAAAAGAATCAAAGAAGAGCCAACAGTGCCACTGTACACAACATATATCTCCAAGCCTGGAGGGGTAAAGTTGATAGTTGACTCCCAGCCCAGGTGGAGAAAGGCATGGCTAACAAAATATCCACAGTACCTAATCCATTTGGTAGACGCACCCAAAGTCATCAGAGATAACCTAAGCTTCTGCCCTCTACCAAGGATGCGGACGTGGAAGGCCCAGGAGCTACTACAAAGAAGCCAACCTACTTGGCTAAACTATCCGAAGCTGCCAGGCTTGAAGGAAGGCAAGAGAATAAGTGTTCATTCAATACATGGTGAAAACCCTAACGAGCGCCATCAAATTGTTCACTGGCTCACCTGACCTTTCTTGCATTATGATGAGGAAGATTTGCAAAACCCTTTTGACAGTCTTCAAGACGTTCAAACCGGGCCAGGTGACAGACATTATCTTCTTCTTTCAGATACTTACAGATGTGCATACAATCTGTCTGGCCAGCCTTCCAAGGAGGTGATACATGCATTGTATCAAAGGATCATGTTTTTGCCATCCTATCACCTCCAGGCCTTTGAAGAATCTTTCTACACCGGCTTCTTCACCATCAGCACCGACATATTCGGCCCCACACTACTGGCTTAACATGCAAGATACGTGTCGCTGCTCAAGATGCGAGAAACCATAAGATGAAGAACAGCTCGACAGCCATGTCGGGGACATGAGCAAGGAGGGGGGGAGTGTTAGAAGCTGGACACACCCTACGGAAAATGACGGCTCGACAGATTATTATTTTTTGTAATTATTCATTTATTGAGAAAAACCTGACATTTCACCTTGTAAATATTGGGGCTTACAGAAGTTTCTAGATTGTATCCCAGTCTTGACATTTAGATTGAGTAGATGGTTAAATTGGAAAATTAGGGTTTGAGAATTGTAAGGTATATATACCACTTTTTGACCTTAATGAAAAACCTTTTGTCATTTTAAAAAGTTTTGAAGTCTGTGAGTGAGGGTACTATGTATGAGAGAGAGTGAGAGCTTCATCTTGACGCTACACGCACACCGGTGGTCGGAATCGAGTGCAGAGAAGTGCAGCGTGCTGCCTCCGACGAGAGCTACGTGCCAATACCTACATTGCACGTGTACGGTCTGGTTTTGCGAGCTCCATCTACGAGCTTCATCTGGTGATTCGTGAGCATACGTTGCCCGATTTTTCATTGCAGCATATCACGCGTTCGCATTGAGTAGAGCTACACATTAGGCACTTTAGATTTCGGAAACGATGACCTGCAAATTTCGGCCAGACATCCTACGTGATTCTGCACCAGGTGTTTTGGGTTGAGATTTTGGTTCATAGACCTTAGGGAGAGCGACCTATTGGTGTTCGTAGGGTCTCCTTCAAAGTCTGTGGTGTTTCGAGATTGTTTGATGGGTCTTCGGCTCTAGAAAGCGTTGTAGGAAGTTTCCTCTTATGCACTCTTGAAGGTTGTGACTTAGACATTGGGTAGAGACCTCTATAGGAATTAGTTAGGAGTCAGTCGTGACACCCTATGCTTGCTTCCACGCGCTTGCGGGTCGAGCTTCGTCCTTAGCTGGCAAATCTTGTTAGGTGAGTTCTTGTTGTGCTGACGTCCGTCGCGACGTATCCGTCCAACACCAAGTATTTACAAATATAGCTTGGTTCAACAGTTAAAGGATTCTAACTACTGGTTGTTCAGGAGCACAATAGTACAAGTGATAAGTGTTTGAAGACAACTGCTTATAGTCTACTATCTCATCAGAGTAGTATTTCTTGTACACATCGCTAATAAGCTCAAATATTACAAGATTCTCATTTGGAGGAAACACATCTAGAATGGCATTAGGCTGAATTCTATCACTAGGGATCACATTCTTTGCTTGATCGAAGACCCATCGGTTCAAGGTTTTCTTGAGACCATCTACAGTGATCTTAACTTCTCCAAAAGTTCCAAGGAAGTAGAAAACTTGGATAACCCACAATTCATGTGCCCAACGTCGAAGCTTCTTCAAGTCAGTGGGGACAAATACTCAAATTTTGTAGCATTGATGTAGAAGATACCACCCTTACTATTCCATGTAATCTCCCAACCTTGATGGATTCCCGTTGATAGAGGAGCAAAGGCCTTCATCAAAATTTTCATCATGCTTCGACGGAAATTGTAATTTCGAGAACGACACCCCTCCATATACATTATCTCAAATGTTCTAAACTTGCAGTAAGCAATCTTGGCATCTTCCTGAAACATCAATACTCAGTCCTGGAGTACTTCTACCCTGCTAACCTTTATTATTTTAAAAGTTTCAAACAACATTGTTTTCCAGTTCGTAAACCTAGGCTCTGATACCAGGTGTGAGGTCCCCACCCGTCATCTCAAACGAAGGTTCTGATGGTAAACCTGGTGGCCACTAGATCTATAGCGGAAGCAAACAAAGTGGTTTAAGGGATCAACTAGCAGACGAGCTCTCATCACCAAGTGAATTGAGTCGAGCCTACTAGCATCGAGATCTAGTTCCACCCCGCAGGGGAAAGCGTGTCTAACCAATTATCGGCCCTAAGACTCACCTTCTAGAAGCAGAGAAGTCTCGAGTGCCTTTTTCCCCATTGCTTTCAGAGGCACGTACACTTGGGACTTCCCTGCTTTTGGTGTAATGAGCAATTCTAATGTCATTTACCGTACTATGGGGACAGAGAGTTCTCGACCAATCGGGACCACCCTTCTCATAGGCATTGGGAACCCGAGCCAAGCCCCCACTTTCCACCCCCATACTCACACTTTGTCTTGTGTGTCCTAATTACTAACACATTTGTTGTTCAACATATATATTCATTGATTAATTCCGATTCACAGGTTGTGTTAAGATAGCCCTTCAAACAGTTTCTCAAAGCGGCACCAAAACATCTTTCTAGTAAAAATTCACTCAATAGCTCATTTCATTTAAACTTCCAATGCCTGGAGGCACGAAATCCCCCAGCGAGTGTTACCTCCACCTGTTTTCACCTAGTTGCCCATACAACTAGATTTGTCTACCACATAAAAAGCACGACATGGACATCCCACCGCAAAGAACGCAAGTCGTTGGTATCCACCACAAAGAACGCAAGACGTGGATCAAAGCCCCAAGCAAGATAATCCTACCTACAGCGAGAACCTCACGAGCTGTCCCCTGTGATCAAGAGGGGGATCGGGACTAAATCAACACTGGAATTAAAAATGAACTGGCCGAGTTAATTTTCCCTAGCAAACACTCTTTCTACACCAGACAGTATATCCCGAAAACATTCTTTCCTACTTGAATTTAAATGCATCAATTAAAATGCCGTGGTCTCCGTTGGATCTTCCAACATGTTTGGGGTAATGTTACTTTCCTACCTTACCGAATGTAATGTTATTAAACTGTACTTGAATTAAAATTAGACCTACCTCAATAATCTCCTCTTGATTGCTTCGTGAGATGGCCGGTGCTTGCTCGACGATAGGAGCCTTTCCCTTTCCGTTGGTGTTGCTTGTTCTGGCCTCATGGTCGTGAGATCCACCAAAACGGGTCCTCTTTGGGGCCATTATACTCACTACTAAAGATGATGAATTTGGAAAAGAACTAGTATCCAATATTACCATAACAACCACAAACGGTCCGTATACAACATGGTTAGCCTTATCAAGAAATTACTCTTATACGGAAGGACTAGATTAAGTTCAAGTACGGTTATTACTCATCTATCTGTTTTTGGGTAAATTTGGGGTAATATTAGGTGATCCAAGTCATAATTACATAAATTTAGCATAGCATTTTCTCATGAACTTATGGAAATTGACTCTGAATTAAGGTTCTTAGCATACGCAATTGGAGAATTCAGTTCTTGTAGCTACTTGCTTAATTAGAGTGGTTGAATGATGATTTTAGTGTACCAATTCCTTCTCAAAAATGAACGAAAAGATGCAGTTATGTCTTATGCATATGCGGAAGAAATTCCGTTCTCTAGTGACAATTAATTTTAAGAGGGGGAATTAACTCTTCTAATTACACATTAATATCTTGCAATATGAGTTTAATCCTTTAATTAAACTCTTTCCTAATGAAATGACAGATTGGGGTTGTTTAATTAGTTAGATTGCTAGAAATTGGGTCAATCTCCACCACTCAATCATTGAGTTAACTAGCTGGTAATTCCTTCTTACTAACCATGGATTAATTTGTGATTAGGAGGTTGACTTAATGCATAATTAGCTAATGGGACTAAGAAAGTGAAATAGACTAATCACATAGGTGATTTAGAGAGTTGCTACTAGGTAGAGTAGTTAGATTATGCATAGTATTAGCGGAAAATAAGGAATTCATAGAGAGATTAAGATGTAAGCATGAATTTAACTCGAGATTATTGTAATTTAACTTGGATTAAGACCTTAATTGCTGATCAAAGAAGCCTAAGCCGTCGAGAAATTGACAGCACCTCCTTCCCTTAATCCTCTCCTAGAGATTGTGTATGCCGGCAGCACCTCGCTCAAGGTATGTGTGTGAGGGAGTGTGTGTGTGTGTGTGTACTGAGTATCTGTGTGTGTGTGTGTGTGTGTGTGTGTGTGTGTGGGAACAGGTCCTTAAATAGGCTCCCAACCTCAAGAGGTCGAATTATGCCGCTAATTGCATCTGGATGAGCACTTTGGTCATGCATGGCAGCTTGAGTGCATAGCTTGCAAGTGTCCAATTTGCTTGCTTTAATTGAGTCTCACACTCTCTCTCTTGCTTGGAAACTCTCCCACAAGCTCCTAGATGAGTGGGGGCGCCCTCTAACTGCTAAAGCAAGCTCCCAGTGGCCTAGAGCCTGTGCACACATCAATCCCCGAGTGCCAGTTCCCCTGCTAGCCTTAGAATTTTTTTAAATTTTTTATCCTTAGACGGTCATTACAGCTTGGATTTTAATTCCGAAACTTGCTGTGCTAAGACGGAGCAAAGGTGCATCATTTCGAGTACCTGCCATATTTAGCAGCTCTCGGTGTCCGAAATTGCATTTACGGGTGCAGTTTGACGAGCCGGTCAAAACTAGATAGGTCGGGTGACCAAAAACTTAGTATTTTAGGAAAATGTTCACAAAAATTATTTTTATTCATTTTTGAAAGCTCTATAACATTCTAAACATCTTGGCACAGACAGATTTAGAAAAGCCGCCAAAAATTGTAACTTTTTGTAGTATGAAAACTGGGTTCAATTATTTACATGTGGGATTGGTTTTGGAGAAAGGTGGAGACCTTACAGATGCCATGAAGGAGTGTTTTATAAACTATTTTATAAACTCAACAAGCTTGAGCCTCGTGGATGCCATGCAGGAGTGGCATACACTACACATCCGCTCTAACTAGGATATAGGGCGTAGGGATGCTACTATAAATCAAGAGCCTTGTTAGGCTAACAAGTGCAATCCTTTGTCATTAGCTAGAATATTTTGTTCTCTCAAAACTTCATCTACGCCAAGGATTCCAATTGAGTGCCAATAGCCCCAACTAAGTGCACCCAGCCTTGTTGCTTTCCTTGCTTCCTATCATTGGCTCTGTCATGTAATAAAAGCCTAGTACCAAGTCCATAGCGTCCACAACAAGGTTTATAGTTGGTGGATGATATTGTGTGAATTTGTTTTGGCCAGTGCTATAGCATCATGATGATTGCTTTCCTTGCTTGCTAGCATTGGCTCTGTCATGTAACAAAAGCCCAGTACTAAGTCCATTTGTGTTTATAGTGCCCACAACAAGGTTTATAGTTGGTGGATGATATTGTGTGAATTTGTTTTGGCCAGGGCTAGCGGTATGTCATCATGCGGGGAGATTTCTCATTTTCAAGATTACAAGGTGAATGATGCCATACTTGTAGAAATCCAATTGGCTAGGGACCGACCAGACAGGCAAACCAGTGATGCGGCATTTGACCTCAATCGGTTGAGAGTATGGTCCAGTGCATTGTCAAGAAAATATTGGCCTGCCAAGTGCGTGCTATACAACCCTTTGATATGATGATGCAAAGGTTTCTGCCGATGAGAGGTTGAGGCTGAGCTTGAGCCAATACTATTAAGTGTCCAGTTGACCAACTTTGTGTGGCTTGCTTTGTAATCAAGAAAGAGTTGCCACACCTTGCCTTACTTTAAGGTTTGTATGTCACATTTCTCAAAGATTTAGGAGAATGCTTTATCTTAAGAACCTTGCTAACCCATCAAAATTGGCTTGAGCTTGAATAGGCTAAATTAATTTTCTAGTGGGATTTGCCAAAGGAAGGCTACAATGAGCATTTAAGGATTCAAATGGACATTTTTCAGCAAAAGAGCTAAGCAAAGACTATAATGATTAAAAAACATTAAAAGGTATTCTAATGGCATCCAAAAAATTAAAAGATATTCCTAATTCAAAGATTCCTCTCAACAAAAAAAAAAAGGATGTGTTAGTTTATAGCACATAACAACATGTAATGACAAAGCACATAGATTTGCAACAATATTAACGTGAAAGGACGGACACAACATTGTGAGAGAGAGAGAGAGAGAGAGAGAAAAGAAAACGTTAAAGAGGAGAAGAAAACGCTAAAGAAAAAAGAAAGAGAAGAAATACACCTATTTATATGGACACAAAAGATCTTTTGACTTTTCCTCTTCATTTGTCTTTTGACTTTCCACCTTAATCTCTCTTTTCATTTTCTAAACTTACCCATCACTTATGCACTTAATATGTTTTGAAAGAATTTTTATTTATTTTTAAATTGGGGAGACCTAATGAGCATTTGAGGAATGAAATGGATATTTGGAAGAGGAGTTATTTCCATAATCTATTCTATTTCTTTATGAAGCTTGAAAAAATAACGCAAGCTCCAGCTATCCACGTGTCAATTGGTCCTAGCTCTCCTCGCGATCGTGCAACGGTAGATCTCCTCGTCAACTTGCGCCTTCTTGCACGTGTCCTTCGAATGCATTGCTATGTTAGGTTGCCTGCAATCGTGCGGGCCCTCACAAGAATCCAGATTCCAAAGCCATTCCTGAATAGCGCTCACACAGGTGGGCTCCTAATAAGGTTGGCGCTTGACAGTATGGGGCAACATGCGTGTGTGTGTGTACTTTGAGAGAGAGACTGCAAAGGAGAGGAAGCCACATAGTTGGCATCCCACCCCATACCAGAGCCTCAAGATCAAGGCGCTAAAGGGCATGGCTAGAGCGGATATTGATCGGCCATGGGATGCCGGTTGCTGGTGGAGAAGCTCCATGTCAGGACGCTTCATTTTGGGTAGGAGCATTAATGTCATTTGGTTGGATGCGCATATCCAGGCAGTGTGAAAGGGTGGGGTTGAAGAGCATTTTTCTAAATAGGTAAAGGAGTTTTACCTCAAAAATATTGGCAGGAGCACCGGGGAATCCATTGCTGGAAAAAGAGAAGAGCTTGAAGCATATGGGGCTTACATTATCGACAAGAGATAGATAGGGATGACCACGTGCTCATGCAGCACTCCGAGATTGAAAAAGAAGCTGAGCGGCGGCTAGCCAGAGAGAGAGAGAGAGAGAGAGAGAGAGAGAGAGAGAGAGAAATTTTCTAGTTTTGTCGACTTGCGGCGTATTGCAGGTGTACTCTTCATATCACATGTCTTGCCAATCTGCAAGCACAAGTAGTGCCATTAAGAAGGAAACCAAACAAAACAAGCTCCACATTTGAAATGTGAAACTTTACCATGCATAAGACTATAGAGCTCAGCTTTTGATGAGATGCGTTGTAGCTGCCCCCTTTGCATTTGCATTGCTACAAGTCCATACTTGCATTCAATAGCTCACAAGACGTATACAAAGAGTACTAGATGATTAAGGTTTTTTCTTTATTGAGTACGTCTACCATTCGGTGTGACTCTTGAAGTTTGGTGGTTAGGAAATACTCTACTAACAAGTCAGAGGAACAATCACAAAGATGAGCTTGAATTTACACGCATATAGAGACGAAAGAGTGGAAAAGAGAGAGAGAGAGAGAGAGAGAGAGAGAGAGAGGAGAAGAAGAAGAAGAAGAAGAAGGAGAGAGTTTTAACATCATATCAAACTATCCCAAAAGACCTTAAAGATCTAGCTGACGAGGAGAGTTGAGCTCAAGACTGTTGTTCAAGAGGAAGACCTGTTGTTCAAGAGCGAAATGGCATAACCAATGTACCACACTTGGGTGATAGAGAGGTTATACCATTTTCCTCTTTTTATTAGAGAGAGAGAGGGAGATAATTCTTCATAACAATTACACAAATATCTAGCTACAAGTCTTGCATGTGCGGTGCGCGCATGCACGGCACCACGTGCGTGTACACACACACACACACACACACACATATATGTATATGTATATATATATCTATTCTACTTCTTATGGGGCTTAGAAAAAAGTTGAGCAACTAGATGTGTCACGCATCGACCTAGCTGCCCCCCCCCCCCAACTCGATCCTGCATGCAACCCCGTTCTCTTTTGTCGGCATGCATGGGCCCATGTTCACAACCATCTCCCCTCGCCCCTACTCTATTGAAGCAACAGAGTGCAGCAGCCACACACAACCCCCATCAACTCATCCCTCATCCATGCTGCAGGATATGCCTAGATGGATAGAACTCTAACTCTGGAGCAGAAGACTCTCCTTCTCTTCTCTTCTGACTCTCAGCTGATCTCTCTTTGACAGCAGGAGCATCCCCCTCCCTATTCTCTCTTTCTTGGGTCGATACAACAGACACAGCACTTTCCACTCTCTCCTCTCTTCTCGACTCTCTCTCTCATATCACACACAATTTGCATCGGCTTGGGCTTGGATCTAATGAGGAGTGCAGCCTTGAGCTTGCCCACACCCTGCCTTGCCATTTTACCTTGCTCTTCAGTGCAATGTTAACATTGGTTGTTCACCCACCACCAACCGCGTAAAGTTCTAGCTATCGTGGGCCACCAACGTATCACCAAGAGGAAAGAGTTGTATTCTGCGTCAAGAGAGCGGGGGAGGTAGGCATGACATGTCATGTGTGTGTATGCATGTGCGCACAGTTTGAGAGGAAGGCAGCAAATGAGAGACAGCCATATGATTGCTGCTCACGTGGTGCTCGTGCGCGCGCGTGTGTGTGTGTGTGTGTGTGTGTGTGTGTGAGAGAGAGAGAGAGAGAGAGAGTGAGTGAGTGAGTTGAGTGCTGCTCTCAAAAACAGAGGCAAAGAGAAATGCAACCCCCTCCATATTGAGAGACAGAGAGAGAGCATCCGTATTTGGGAATGAGAGAAGCTTCCGACTGCATGGTAGTTGTGTGTGTGTGTGTGTGTGTGTGTGTGTGAGAGAGAGAGAGAGAGAGAGAGAGAGAGAGAGAGAGAGCTGATCGATGGTCTTTCCTCATATCTACACCGGCCATGGTGCCCCACTTTGCGCACATGTTGTGGTGGCTGCATCCAAACTAGCCTTCCATAGGTTGAAAACCAGCACACATGCCATGGGGACGAGCTTACAAGTAGTGGCTTATACATGGAGTTGTAACATGCAATGGTTGTGAGTGGCTGAAACTTTACACATTGCCAAAGTTAGTAACACACTGCCTTACTATCGTAGAAAATTAACCGCTAGGGGAGGGAGTCAAATTCCGTTAAAAGCGGCCCTAACCACGCAATGGAGAAGCGGTGGGTTAAAATCCAAAATAGTGGTGGACATCCACATAATCTCCACCGATCGAGGCTCCTTTGTAAGTGCATGTGTGTACCATAAGAGAGAGAGGATAACCAATCTACTATATTTGGGTGATAAAAAGATTATTCTAGCTAGCTCTTCTTATTCATACACACTCCTAGGAGAAATCCTTGCATGAGCAATGAGTTGTGATCTCGAGTTTTGATCTTGAGTTGAGATCCAATGTGTGTGTGTGTGTGTGTGTGTGTGTGTGTGTGTGCTTGAGAGAGAGAGAGAGAGAGAGAGAGAGAGAGAGAGAGAGAGAGAGAGAGATTATTTCATGATTATGGTCTCTACTTTGCATCATGCCTTTAGTTGAGCACGATGACACATGGAACATGTGAAAATATAAATAACTTAGCTATCTTTCTAACCTGCTTATGCATGATTGTAGGTTAGGTGATAATATGCACATCTCCTACATCTTGGGCACAAGATACACACAAGAGATTGGTTTTGAGTAGAGATGTAATCAAGCAAGAGAGAGAAGCAAAGCTAGAAGAGACAATCACAAGAGATCGGTTCTGAGTAGAGATGTAATCAAGCAAGAGAGAGAATCAAAGCTAGAAGAGAGAATCACACTCACAATTTCTAAGCCAACCCCATGAGTGAGATTTGAAGCTACATGACCACGTTGGCTACTATAAATAGTGCTTGACAAAACCATTTTCCTCAAAACTTGAAAGATTGACATAGGGAACATCTTAACTTTTGATTGATTATGAAATTTTGACAATAAAGCCTAATTTAAAATTGAGAGGCATTCAAAAATTTGTTGATCTCTTTCTCGATCACCTTGTTAATGTATGCCATGTGTACCATCAAGATTGGTGGCATTGCTAGCCAAAGCTAGAGGAGAGGTTGACCAAGGGGATTGGGGAGTATAAGAAATTTTACTACTATAGATTAGGCAATGATGGTCACTACTATTGTAACAAATTTGCAAGATAAGACAAGGATGCAAGGAAGCAACAGAGAGTTCTAGAGTTACATGGACCAATCAATTCTCAATGATGAAGCCAATGTCACAACCAAGTCCACCCTTAGGCACTCAAAGCGTTAGATCACACGGAAGCCAAATTCCTCTCTTAGACGCAATAGGCTCTATGGTTACGTTGGTGCTTATGGACGGGCTTGCCTTCTGAAACCTTGCTGAGATGCTTGTTTGGTACAATGGAGATTGGTTATTGTCATTTTGGTAGCATTGTCAGCCCAAGGTACAAAGACAATCTCTATATTGTAGATTACAGAGTGGCGTGCATTGCTACCATAGAGAGCCAAGAAAGAGACAGGTGCAAGCAAGCAAAAGAGAGAGCCGTGATTTTGTGGCTAATTGCAATGGTAAATGTCATGTCATGGAAAATCCACTCTAAACCAAAGCTCCATTGGCTACCTTGGCATTTGTCGGCCCTTATTGCTTCTCATTGTGTGATGACTTTACTTGATTTACCCCTCTAATATAGGTTATGTGATGGTGTGCATTATGGATGCATTGTATTGCTTCTTGCTCACAAGAAAGTAGGAAGAGAAATAGAGACATCAAGATCAATTGCACTTCTAATGTTGAAGTCAAAGACAAGAATCTTGAAAGAGAGAGAGAGAGAGAGAGAGAGAGAGAGAGAGAGAGAGAGAGAGAGAGAGAGAGAGAGAGAGAGAGAGAGAGAGAGAGATGAAGGAATTTGTACAATATCTATTAGTGATGCCCATATGGTGCATGTGAGCACACCCAATGGTCCATAAATCCTCCTTCCTTTTTGTGCTATACTAATTGTGCTATCGTTAGTTAGATGGAGAAGCTGACCAACACATAGAGCAACAATTGTAGGTATACTACAACAGAGTGCCAATTGTATTAATTGGTATAATAAGAGGTAATGCAAAGAAAGCATTGAAAATTTTAAAAGTGTTACAATGGTAGATACGCTCCTTTTCTTGGCCGCAACAACGTGCGGGTCACATATTAGTGTACACTTACTTGGAAATGTGAGAAGCTGCAAGAAGAGTTGACATAGATGATTATCAAATCTTCAAGTTGATCTAGTTTTTGGCTTACATAAGGTCTTAGGGAAGTTTTGCATTTGGGTTGAGAGAATCTCTTAGTTGCTGGATCTATCCGAGGGATGGAACATATGCCTATATCTTGGTTCAAAGGCTCAAGCTCATCATTATTGTTGACTCTCTCTCGATGCCACATAGCATTGTCAGTCAACCACGTAGCTATGACCACCTTGCATAGTCTCAATCTTCATTGTTGCCATTGCAACATCTACTATAGTTTGTTGAGAGTTTCAAATCATATAGCATGCTCTAACATTTCTCTCTTTAGAATGACAGCTTGCACTAAATGTTTTCCCCACATTTTTGCGTGGGGTGATCCAAGTCAGCTTGGTTGGTCAAGGGAAAGAGAAAATTATACAATCTTTTGATGGATGAATCAAAAAGAGAAAGGAATATTGATATGCTATATATACTTGTTTGTATGTGTTTGTGTGAATAAGAAGAAAAAATTGGAATAATCCTTCTAACACCCAAATGAGGTGTGTTGATTATCCTAGTTCCCTCTAACTTGTAGGTTTTGAGTTCATGACTCTTAGGATAGATCTGTGAGGTTTCTCTTAAAAATTATCTTCTTCTCTTCTTACTTTCTCTCTTATGGGGTAGTTGAATTGCACACTCACTCAAAAAGCCAAGACTGTGTTCCCCATTCTTTCTATCGATGGCACATGACTACAATTTGTACAGTGTCAGGGTTGGCTGCAAGTTGGGCTTCCCCCCTCTTATCTCCGTGATTACCCAGGAGCTAGCAATATTATCTCTAGGTAGCGTAGGCCCATAGGGGTTAGTCTAGGTAGAAGCATCTCTGCAAGAGGTGGAGAGAATGAACACGCATGCAGAGGCCAAGATAATCTTGTCATTTGCTAGGTTCAAGAAGGTCTTTCTCTCACATTCATTCACTCTCTCATTCACACACACACACACACACACACACACACACACACACACACACACACACACACACACACACACACACACACACACACACACACACACACACACACACACACACACACACACACACACACACACACACAGGTTCCAAAAGCTTGGCAAAACGTCGAGAGATTCATAGACTACCTGTTGCTCCATTCAAGAAATGGGAGATTGGGAGGCAGGTGGCAAATAGATTGCACTCAAATCAAGGCTGCATACACGCTCGTTTTCTTTGAGCTTGACGATGCATGAGCAACTCTCTGCTCAAGAATTTGTGTATGCCCGTGACCTTGGATGCAATTCTCGGCTACACTCGCTTGTCCGTGCTCTTGGATTCTTTTGCTTATCCACGCTTCACTCTCCACCATTGCAGGTTGCCTGTGTCGAGTTTTCAAGCGCCCAAAAAACTCCGCATAAGAATCACCTTGGTCTGTGTGGTGTGTGTGTGTGTGTGTGTGTGTGTGTGTGTGTGTGTGTGTGTGTGTGTGTGTGTCTCTCTCTCTCTCTCTCTCCCTCCCTGTAGTATGCGCTAATAAAAAGAGGAAAATGGTATAACTTTTCTATCACCCAAATGTGGTATATTGGTTATGCCAATTCCCTCTTGAATAACAAGTATTGAGTTAAACTCCCCTTGTCCGATAGATCTTCAAGGTCTTTGGATAGTTTCCTACGACGTTACCTTGGCTCTGCTTGCGATCATATTTTCTATCTACAACTATGTTTGGACATCATATGTGACATCCATCGGCCACTCTCAATAAATGACCACTTAAAAATTTGGTTGGTAAGTGCTAGCCCACATGTTCTCTTTTATTGAAGACCACTTTGTAATTGCTCATGGTACCAAATCTCTACCATATGTATAACACCCACACACACACTTGCTTATTTAATATGGATACTATTCTCACTTTTGGCCCTTCTCCAATCACGACCTTTTTCTCACTCTACGAGATGACAATGTCGATTTCTATAGGTCTCAATGACAATTAGTGGACACTATCCATTTTTGAGCTGCTTTTGAGCTCCTTCTCTCTCCCCACACACATGCATGATCTATAAAGTGAATAATAACTATATTTTATTGAATTAGCGGGCATTATCCATCTGCCCCTTCTCTCTCCCCACACATGCATGATCAATAAGATCTTGGTTTACTGAATGCTTTACATATTCCCCTACGCAACTCTTGCTATTTGATGGTGTGTCTTTTGGCTTAGCTGGAGCTATGAACAGGTGGTCGACTTGAACTAGTGATCTGTGAGATAATCCACATAATATGGGTGATCATAAAGAAGTGAATGACGGTAGGCATGGGTGCTTAAATGGCCCCTCTAATATTGAATGGTCATTCTTTTATTATAAGAGTGGTTGGCGTTCTCTGCATACCCACATCATCTTCTAGTTCGGCTTTGTTCCAAGAACGAACGTAGGCAAGAGCACATACACATACACACTTGTTCTCTCTCTCTCTCTCTCTCTCTCTCTCTCTCTCTCTCTCTCTCTCTCTCTCTCTCTCTCTCTCTCTCTCTCTCTCTCTCTCTCTCTCTCATGCACACTCACATGTGTTGCATGGACGACTAATCTGATGTAACTACTCACGTGCACACATACTTGTACCTGGGAATTTACCTCTTTTCTTATTGGTATGATGGGGTTTGCTGCTCATGATCAGCAAGCTATGGCTCTACTCTCTCGCTCTCCCTTCTCTCTCATGCCCCAACGGGGGTTACCTATGCTACACAGCCCATCCGAAGTATGCAAAGGTATTCAACAGCCCACCTGGCTTGCCCTTTGCATGCATACACTTATAGATCTTCTCCGGTGTTCTCCCCTTGAAGCTTGTCAACCCTTTCACTTTCGATTTTTTCGGTAGCCCTCTTGGGACACGCACTGCTCTTCAGTCCTACTAGCTTCAACCTCACAGTACTCGTTAATACACTTGCAGGCATGATCATCAAGAAATTTTGTCCTTGCTCTGGCTCACTCACCTAAGGAATTGTGGATCGTATTGGAGTATCATCATGATCTTCGGCATAACACTCACACTGGTTGCCATGGGAGATGCTCTCAGAGGAAGATACATCAGGTAGGTGTTTTCACCTACTTAGAATTGATGTGATAATTTGTTACTTTGATCGTTTTTTTAACCAAACAATGGTTTAGGCGGCATAATAATCAGTGTGGCTAATGGTTCTATTTCTCATTTAGCATTAGCATAACAAACATAATATAGTCTGCCAAACTTGGTTAAACACGAACATTTGGATCTCATTGAATATGCAGTCTCTAAAGAAGATTTCTGGTCTATAATCATACAATAAAATGTGAACATTTAAAGTGGAAGTTACATTTAGCTCAAAATATTAGCTCGAAGTCATAATGTGAGTTCGAAGATTCTTAATTTCTTAATTCTTAGCTTTTGTCAAGGTAATTTTGTGATTCCTGAATGCCATATTGTAAGTTCGATCGGAGATTGTATTGCTGGTTGTGGAATGGTGACCTGGTTTTCTTTGATGCAGTACATATTTGGGGGTAAAAACGGTCAGCAACAAAATGAAAAAAAGTATGTGATAGTCATTCATTATGTCATTCCCGCAACAAAAAAAGATCCTTGGTTTTTGGATTAGCATGATCTCCATTTCAGTAGATAGATGAAGATCATTACTAACCTTGTTCTGATTACATGGTATGTTACAATTTTTTTAGAAGATGGGCCAATATACATAAATACAAAAAAGTCACCTGATTGCTAATAGTTTTTTTTTTCAGTTCATACTTAGCAATTTAGCTGATTGCTAATAGCATTTGGTTTACTATGAGGGCCTACAACCTCATGTGAGGGTCTCACACAAGAGGTAGACTACTGGGTTTTTCAACATAAGGAACAAGTACAAGCAAAATACTGATGATCTTTGGATAGACTTTGGATTGTATCTCTTCAAATTTACAACTCTTAACTATGTATTGATTCATTAATTTCAACTAACCTAGTAATGATTTTTGGTTGTGGACTTGCTAGGCATCCATACTTTACTATTAATTTCCCTATTTACATACATAATATAAGATATGTTTTAGGTCTTAAAGCCGTAAACCGGATGTGGAGGATCTTGTTGGGAGATGGCATAAACTGAGTGTTTTGAAATATTACTAAGGAGGTGCTGCCCGATTTTTGCCACATGTTTTACATTGATCGATAACCTAGAAATACATAGGTATTTGCATCGTATATGGTAATCGACACTAGTGGTTTTTTGAGAGGGCTCGGCAAGTATTGGGATACACATGCATATACATTTAGAGGTTATCTTACTTGAAATTTTAACTTAATAGTCAATCCTAAGGGTAAGCTGTACGCTAGGTCTAAAGGTGTGACATGACAACTGGATCCAGTGTCGATACCTGCAAAACGCACAAATATAGCCAGTTCTAACTGAATTTCTTTTTGCATGGATGTGAGTAACAGCTGGATCCTTCTCCATGTAGATGTAGTGGAAGCTAATTCCAAAGGGTGTACACACAAAGATACAACATTAAGGTATCAATTTGTAATGATCAAAGATCGTATTATCCATTAGATACAGAATGTTGTATTGGTGTTTATGAAATGCTTATTAAGTTTTATGACATCTGGTTATTTTTTTTGTTATTCATTATATTATTTAATACAATTGTCTAAGTATGGTTCAATTATGAGGGGATTTTCATACTTAAACACACACTCTCTTTCCCTACTAGCCTTTGGTCAGACTAGTGCCATACTAAACAATTGGAATTAGATAATATATTAAATAATGGTGTAGCTACTCCAATTTATCTTGATTTCAATCAAACGGCTTTTGTCAGGATATGGGTATTCTTACCCTAAGAATTGGATTGCTTACTCTTTGATATAATTATTCCTAATTAGAACTCTGATTTATCCGAACTTTAATCAAAAGATTTCTGTAAGGATATGGGTTTTAGAACCCTAAAATGGGAGTATAATTTAGGGTTACTTATCCCTTGATTGATAAGAGACCTAAAATAGTGAGCTATCCCCCCCTTTTCTTACAAGAAAAAGGAATAATAATCATGAGATATTCTAACCATACGGATGGGGGTGGTCCTCGTTAGTTGATCTTTGTCTTGTAGGATGTTTGACTAGAATGATAATCATCAGGTATTCCAACCATATTGATGGGGGTGGCTGTGCAAGTATCTTTGAATTGCAGGATCAGAATATATTACATATGATGACATATGGTGAACACATCAGACTCATATATTGACAAGAAACATGGAAGTCCAGGTATGTATATTTCATATTACCATATTTTCCTTCTAGGAGGTTTCCTGTTTTGAACAACAATTTGATATCCAGATATCAAACCCCTTTCGACACAACACATATGAGTGATGTATAAACATTGAATCTTTACAAGAAGCATTTAGTGCAATTGGTGGGGGATAGGTCCACTTGGTGGCCTATCCTCCACCAAGTCGATCTCTCCTCAGGGATGGGGGAGGGCCACACACACACACACACACACACTTAATAGATGAGAGTTGTCTGTCTCTTCTGGTTTGGAATCCCTATCATGTATCTCTGTCAAGGTTTGGTAGCCTATACCAATCTCCGTTCATGTTCCATGATCAGAAGTTCCACTTGTGTATATTATGACACAGTTGGCAAAGGTATATCTTGTTATCTACTGATCTTGACACACACACACACAAACATCTAAATGTGATAGTCTATTTCAATATCAATCTCTATCTAAAACTTCCTATAACCTTGGTTTTGCTTGAGACCATCTTTGCTATATACAACTATGTTCGGACATCATATGTGACATCCATCGACCACTCTCAATACATGACCACTTAATAATTTGGTTGGTAAGTGCTAGCCCACGTGTTCTCTTTTATTCAAGACCACTTGTAATTGCTCATGGTACCAAATCTCTACCAGATGTATACCACACCCACACACACACTTGCTTATTTAATATAGATACTATTCTCCCTTTCGGCCCTTCTCCAGTCACGACCTTTTTCTCACTGTACAAGATGACAATGTCGATTTCTATAGGTCTCAATGACACACTATCCGTTTTTGAACTCTTTTGAGCCCCTTCTCTCTCCCCACACATATGCATGATCGATAAAGCGAATAATAACTATATTTTACTAAATTAGTGGGCATTATCCATCTTTGAACTGCTTTTGAGCCCTTCTCTCTCCCCACACACATGCACGATCGATAATAGCTTTGTTTACTGAATGCTTTACATATTCCCCTACGCAACTCTTGCTATTTGCTGGTGTGTCTTTTGGCTTAGCTGGAGTTGTGAATACGTGGTCGACTTGAACTAGTGATCTGTGAGATAATCCACATAATATGGGTGATCATAAAGAAGTCAATAAAGGTAGGTATGGGTGCTTAAATGGCCCGTCTAATTTTGGAATGATCATTCTTTTATTATATATATGAGTGGTTGGCGTTCTCTGCATACCCACATCGCCTTCTGGTTCGGCTTTGTCCCGCGGGTGAACGCAAGCAAGAGCACATACACATACACACTTGTTCTCTCTCTCTCTCTCTCTCTCTCTCTCTCTCTCTCTGTCTCTCTCTCTCTCTCTCTCTCTCTCTCTCTCTCTCACGCACACATGCGTTGCATGGACGACTAATCAAATGTAACTACTCACGTGCACACATACCCGTACCTGGGAATTTACCTCTTTTCTTACTGGTATGATGGGTTTTTCTGCTCATGATCAGCAAGCTATGGCTCTACTCTCTTGGTCTCCCTTCTCTCACATGCCCCGATGGGGGTTGCCTATGCTACACAGCCCATCCGAAGTATGCAAGGGTATTCGGCAGCCCACCTGGCTTGCCCTTTGCATGCATACACTTATAGATCTCCTCCTGTGTTCTCCCCTTGAATCTTGTTAACCCTTTCGGTTTCGGTTTGTTCGGTAGTCCTCCTGGACACGTACTCCTCTTCAGCTGTACTGTCTTCAACCTTGCAATACTGGTTAATACACTTGCAAGCATGATCATCAAGGAATTTCGTCCTTGCTCAGGCTCACTCACCTTAGGAATTGTGGATCGTATTGGAGTAACATCATGATCTTCGGCATAACACTCACACTGGTTGCCATGGGAGATGCTCTTAGAGGAAGATACATCAGGTAGGTGTTTTCACCTACTTAGGACTGCTGTGATAATTTGTTACTTTGATCATTTTTTAACCAAACAATGGTTTAGGCAGCATACTAATCAGTGTGGCTAATGGTTCTATTTCTCATTTTGCATTAGCATAATGAACAAACTATAGTCTGCTGAAATTGGTTAAACACGAACATTTGGATCTCATTGAGTATGTAGTCTCTATAGCTCGAAGTATTAGCTCGAAGCCATATTGTGAGTTTGGAGATTCTTAATTTCTGTCAAGGTAATTTTGTGATTGCTTAAAGCCATATTGTAAGTTCGGAGATTGTAATGCTGGTTGTGGGATGATGACCTGGTTTACTTTGATGCAGTACATATTTGGGGGTAAAAACAGTCAGCAACAAAAATAAAAAAAGTGTGTTATAGTCATTCATTATGTCATTCCCGCCACAAAAAAAGATCCTCGGTTTCTGGATTAGCATGATCTCCATTTCAATAGATAGATGAAGTTCTTACTAACCTTGTTCTGATTACATGGTATGTTACACTTTTTTAGAAAGATAGGTCAATATACATGAATACACAAAAGTCAGCTGATTGCTAATAGCATTTGGTTTACTATGAGGGCCTACAACCTCATGTGAGGGTCTCATACAAGAGGTAGACAACTGGGTATTTTCAACATAAGGAACAAGTACAAGCGAAATACTGATGATCTTCGGATAGACCTTGGATTGTATCTCTTCAAATTTACAACTCTTAACTATGTATTGAATCATTAATTTCAACTAACCTAGTATTGATTTTTGGTTGTGGACTTGCTAGGCATCCATATTTTACTATTAATTGCCCTATTTACATACATAACATAAGATATATTTTAGGTCTTAAAGACGTAAACTGGATGTGGAGGATCTCGTTGGGAGATGGCATAAACTTGGTGTTTTGAAATATTACTCAAATTACAAAGGAGGTGCTGCCCGATTTTTACCACGTGTTTTACATTGATCAATAACCTAGAAATACATAGGTATTTGCATCATATATGGTAATCGATAGTAGTGGTTTTTTGAGAGGGCTCGGCGAGAATTGGGATACACATGCATATACATTTAGAGGTTAACTTACTTGAAATCTTAACTTAATAGTCAATCCTAAGGGTAAGCTGTAAGCTAGGTCTACATGTGTGACATGGATGACAACTGGACCCAGTGTGGACACTTGCAAAACGCACAAACATAGCCAGTTCTAGCTGAATGTTTTTTGCATGGATGCAGGTAATAGCTGGATCCTTCTCCATGTAGATGTAGTGGAAGCTAATTCCAAAGGGTGGACACACAGAGATACAACATTAAGATATCGATTTGTAATGATCAAAGATCATATTTTTGATAAAAAAGATTGTATTATCTATTAGATATAGAATGTTGTAGTCGTGTATATGAAATGCTAATTGAGTTTTATGACATTTGGTTTTCTTTTTTGTTATTTAATATATTATTTAATACAATTGTCTAAGTATGGTTCAATTATGAGGGGATTTTCATACTTAAACACACACACACACACACATACTTAAACACACACACACACACACACACACACACACACACTTAGCAGGGCTTGTCACTTGGATCGCTCTTGTTACCATATACATGTGGTAGTGATGTGTGTGAACACACTAGGACCACCGGGGCATTTTTTCCCTCTTTAGGAGGTTTTTCCCCCCATGCATTGTATATACGCCCATCACACTAGGGCTATCTATCTTTCCATTGCACACTAAGTAGCATACTCTCTATTGTGTGCCTTGAGCTTCCTTCGTCTTCTTCAAGCTGTGTGTGTTTCTCTGTAACCCTAATTCCAACAATTGGTATCAGAGCAGGTCACGTCCTCCCGGGCTTAGTCGCCAGCTGCTCCAGCACACGCCTGCTCACTTTCTTCGATTTCAGTGAGCTTTGGCGAGCGTTCGTAGGTCGACAAAAATTTTGGGACAGCTCAAAGAGCTGGGTCTGCTCAGAATTTTGATTTGGGCTCATTTCGACCTCCGTTTCCACTACAAGCAGTACTGCACACGCTATTTCGTCATTTTGTGCAGAATTTCTATCAGTGCCGTTTTCTGCATAACAGGTGCCTTATAGTCTTCTACAGTTTGTGCTTTATAGCACAGATTGTTCCCACTCCGTTTCTCCTATTTTCGGGTAATTTTCACATCAGGTGCAGTATTTACCATGGCTGACAACAACAACACGGATGTGTTCAAGATGTTTGCTGCTGAGGACAGGTTGGATGGGGACAACTACCCTATGTGGGCTTATATGATGCAACATGTTCTTGTGTCAAAGGGTGTCTGGAACATTGTGCAGGGCGTTGATGTACGTCCTAGTTCTGAGGATGTAGGCGATGTTGAGGATGTTGTAGGTCTTGCTGCAAGGATTGCAGCTGTTAGAGTTGTTTTGCCTACAGCAGAACAAGCTCGTTGGGATGTTAAGGATGCACAGGCTCATGCATTGATTGCGTTGTCTATGAAGCGCACCATTGTTCCTCACATCCATTCAGCAAAATCTGCAAAACAGGCTTGGGATATTTTAGCAGGTCTTTATGCAAGCCACAATGAGGCTAAAATTGCTTTGCTGCGTAAAGAGATGGAATCAAAGATTATGCATGAGGAAGATGATATGGACACTTTCCTTGCTAGTGTCAAGGATATCAACGAGAAGCTTATTTCTGCAGGTGAAGTCATTTCAGACAGTTCCCTTGTGCAGACTGTTCTTGATGCCTTACCAGATTCCTACCAGACTTTTGCTAGTACTTGGAGACTGATGACCCAAGGAAATCCTGAAGTTGTCAAGTTTGATGCATTATGCACATTGCTGTTGCAAGAGTCACTTTCTAGAAAAAACAGGACTAGGCAGCGTGCAGTTGAACAGGCTTTTATTGCTTCTCAAAGAAAGGGTGGTTACAACAATGCAGCCACTTCTAATGGTTCTGCTGCGAGTGGCAAAAATTATGTTCCTAATGCTTCTGGCAGTACTTCGTCTTGCAGTTCTGGTGATAAGGGCAAAAAGAAGATGCGTTGCCATTATTGTAAAGTCAATGATCACTTGATCAAGTCGTGTCCTAAGTTGAAGGCCAAAGAGGCTAAGGAAAAAGAGGGTGGTTCCAATGCAAATGCTGGTTCAACTACAAATGCAGCCATTGTTGAGTCTTTTGTGAAAGGAGACTGTGTTGCTGATGTTGATGCAAAATGGGCGTTTAGCGCAGAGTGCACTTACAATCCTGTTGTCCATGATGCATGCTTGTCAGTTGCTGCAGATTCACATGTGTGGTATTTCGACGGTGGTGCTACAAAGCACATTACCTCACATCATGAATTGTTTACCTCTCTTGAGTCTGTCCTTTATGGGAATTCAGTCACTTGTGCCAACAACGCCTCTTATCCAGTTCAAGGAGTTGGAAAGATTGTGCTCACTGCTGCTAATGGCAGTTCCTTCACACTTGTTGATGCACTTTATGTACCTGGGATCAAGAAGAATCTATTGTCTGTATCCGCACTTGCTAGACTTGAACTTGTAGTCAAATTTGTGGATGACAGATGTACAGTTCATGATCTCAATTTTGGTGATGAAATTGTTGCATCTGGGCTTTTGTGCCGTGGGTTGTATAAGCTCACTTTGTATGACAAGTGTGGACAAAATTTTACAAATGCTGTTGCAGATTCAAGGGCTATTTCAGATGCAAAACTTTGGCATGCACGTTTTGGTCATCTGAATTTTGCTAGTTTACTGCGTTTGCAGAAATCTGATATGGTTGCTTCTTTGCCGCCTCTTGAAGCACCTGTCAAACATGTTTGTGAAGGCTGTATTTTGGGTAAGATGCAGCGTTCTAAATTTCCAAAGGATGGTTCAGTTCGGGCCACATGCAGGTTGCAGCTTGTGCATAGTGATGTTTGTGGGCCCATGCCAACTCCGTCCTTGGGCAATTACCTGTACTTCGTGACTTTCATTGATGATTACTCCAGGCATGCATGGGTATTTCCGCTTAAAGCGAAGTCCAAAGTTTTTATGTGCTTCAAACAATTTCTGGCTATGGCTGAAATGTCTCGAAATGTACTATGGGCACCCTCCGTTCCGATCGAGGGGGGGAGTATATGTCTCATGAATTTAATGCATTTCTGGCTAGTCGTGGGATAAAACACCAATGTACAGTGCCTTATACAACTCAGCAAAATGGTGTTGCTGAAGGAAAAACAGGTCACTGATGGAAATGGCACGATGTATGGTCAAAAGTCAAGCTTTGCCGTATTCTTTTTGGCTTGAGGCCATTATGTGTGCCACTTATGTACTTAACAGGTGTCCTACGAAAGCTTTGAAGTCTATTACTCCATATGAAGCATGGCATGATAGAAAACCTTCTATTGAGCACATGCGTGTTTTTGGCTGTTTGGCATATGCTTTGGTGCCACAAATGCAGCGCAGAAAATTGGATGATAAGGCTGCCAAATGTATTTTTGTTGGTTATAGTGCTGAAAGCAAAGGTTACAAGTTGTATCATCCGCAAACAAAACGTATTCTGGTTTCTCGGGATGTAGTGTTTGTGAAAGATTCTGTTCAGCCCTTGCTGTCATGTACTAGAGACAGTAATGTAAGCTCACAGGACATTTATGACACTTTGTTGCCTCTTTTCAGTGGTGGAAATACGAATGTAAGTTCCAATGAGGCAAATGTACAGCCTATGGGGGTTTCTGAAAATGTTCTAGATCAGCCTATTACTGATGTACTTGATGAGGAAAGGGCTGAAAATGAGCAGGCTAGAGGTATGCCAAAATGGCTGGTGCACACTTTGCATGACGGTAAATTGGATGCACCTTTGTCTAGTCGTACTCGTTCAAGCTCTCGCCATGCATCTTATGCATCAGATTGTTATGCTTTGGCTGTGTCTAGTTTACATGATGTTGAGGAGCCTCTGTCTTTTGATGAAGCAAAGAATTCAAAAAATTGGATGGCTGCCATGCAATCAGAATATGATGCACTTATAGAAAATGACACATGGACTTTATGTGATTTGCCTTCTAGAAAAAAGGCCATTGGTACGAAGTGGGTTTACAAGTTGAAACGATCGCCATAAGGCTCGACTTGTTGCAAAGGGTTATGCACAGCAAAAAGGCATAGATTATGAAGAGACTTTTTCTCCCACTTGTCCTATGACTACTGTGCATTTTCTATGTGCATTGGCAGCTCATTTTGGTTGGGATGTACATCAATCAGACATTGTTACTACTTTCTTGAATGGTGACATATTTGAGGAGGTTTATGTAACGCAGCCTCGCGGTTTTGTCATAAAAGGACAAGAGGACAAAGTGTGCAAATGTAACAAGGCTTTGTATGGGTTGAAGCAATCTCCTCGTGCTTGGTATGAGAAAGTTGACACTCATTTGGTCAAACAAGGCTTTCGTAACAGTCCAACAGAAAGCACATTGTATGTAAAGCGTGAGGGTGATGTACTTCTCATTGTGGTTCTTTATGTTGATGATTTGCTGATCACTGGACCAAATGAGAGACATATTGTTGAATTTAAGGCTGATTTGAATGCTACTTTCAAGATGAAAGATTTGGGGTTGTTGCATCATTATATGGGTATACAGTTTAAGCAGTGTGATGGTGGTATTGCCTTGTGTCAGAAAAATCACATAGAGACATTGCTATGTAAGTTTGGACTTGAGGATTGCAAACCTATTGCCACTCCCATGGAAACAGGTTTATAGTTGAGTCTACATGATGCTGGTGATCCTGCTGATGTCACTCTTTACCAAACTGCTGTTGGCTGCCTCATTTATGTATGCAACACGAGGCCGGATATTCAGTTTGCAGTCTCACAGGTCAGCAGATTTATGCATAGCCCAGGGTCTAAGCATTGGCAGGTTGTCAAGAGGATTTTCCACTACCTTAGTGGCACTTTACATCTTGGCTTGTTTTATCCCAAGGGGAGATCATTGCCACCAAATTTACATGCTTTTTCGGACTCAGATTGGGTTGGTTGTTTTGACACACGAGTGTCCACAAGTGGTTTTTGTTTCATGCTTGGCAGCTCATGTATATCATGGTTGAGCAAGAAGCAACCTACTGTGGACACTTCAAGTTGTGAGGCTGAGTACAAGGCAATCTTCACAGCTACGGTTGAGTGTGTATGGCTCAGACGCCTTATGGTTGATTTGGGTGTTGGACAGGACACTGCCAACACTATCTACACTGACAGTCAGAGCGCATTGAGGTTGCGAGGAACCCAGTTTTTCATGCTCGAACAAAGCACATTGAGGTGCATTACCACTATGTCAGGGAGAGGCTCTCAGCAGGAGAGGTCAGCTTGGCTTATGTGCCAACACAGGACAACCTTGCAGATCTTTTCACAAAGGCATTGTCTCGTGAGAAGCTTGAAAAACTTGTGGACTGATCCTATCCTCAGGGCATGGCACTTCCCTTTACTCATGTGCCAGCTCTCGTTCACCGCATCACTCCAGGGGGGATTGATTACCATATACATGTGGTAGTGATGTGTGTGAACACACTAGGACCGCCGGGGCATTTTTTCCCTCTTTAGGAGGTTTTTTCCCCCGTACATTGTATATACGCCCATCACTCTAGGGCTATCCATCTTTCCATTGCACACTAAGTAACATACTCTCTATTGTGTGCCTTGAGCTTCCTTCGTCTTCTCCAAGTTGTGTATGTTTCTCTGCAACCCTAATTCCAACAGCTCTCTCTCTCTCTCTCTCTAAAAAAGTCCAAATACACCATTGTCATATAAAACTGTTACAGGTCCCATTCCTAGGTATCCAAAAAAAATGCCCCATTTCTGGGGTATCGAAACAATCCCCACAAAGAGAATGCTAAGCTATACCTATATTCTTAAATTAAGAGAGTGGGTTACATCAATCAGGAGAATGCACAATCAACATACCTCTTTAGGTGAACTTCTCTAAATGGAAAGCACTACTTACCCGTTATTTAACAAACTCCTCATAGTTGATCTGACCATCCCCATCGACATCAGCCTCTCTAATCATGACCTCGTTATCACTTAGCTTCTCCCCAAGGTTGGTCATAAAATGGTGCGGCTCAGCAGCTGAAATAAACCCATTTTGATCCTTGCTAAACACACAAAAAGACTCCTTGAGCTCTTCCTCAGAGTCCGTATCCTTCATTTTGTGGGCCATGAGGTTGAGAAACTCAACAAAATCAATGGTTCAGTTTCCATATGCATCAACCTCGTACCTAGCTCCTTTGTGGTGATGCAACCATCGCCATTTTTGTTGAAGAGGCTGAAGGCTTCTTTGAACTCAAAAATCTGGTCGCTGGAGAGTTGCTCCACCATCTTCGGCTTCCTGCGCTTCGCGGCCTCCTTGGAACCGCATGACGAAGCAGAATAGTGTACTGCGTGAGCTTGATGTCAACCAAGGAGCCTCGCTCTCTCTCTCTCTCTCTCTCTCTCTCTCTCTCTATCTATCTCTCTCTCTCTCTCTCTCTCTCTCACACACACACACACACACACACACACACAGTCTGTCAAGGCAAATCGGCTGGGTGACTCGCACTCCTTTTCACACACACACACACACACACACATAGTCACCCTATCGCATGGGGAGCGAGCTTCTCTCTCTCTCTCTCTCTCTCTCTCTCTCTCTCTCTCAGACACACACACACACACATAGGTGCTGTAGCAACACTCGGCCCGATGGCTCGATCTAGGTCTCTCTCTCTCAGTCGGCCAGTTTCGTGTTATCATTAGCTAATATGATTGGAAAGGAATCATCTGCACCCATTGATTGCGGCTTTGCTCACGTTCAAAGGGGGCACTTGAACGACGCGTGGCACACCTCTCCGCTTGAGTTTTTCTCAAGGTCCATAAACAAATAATAAAGATAGTAAAGATGTCTTACACGTTCATTTCTTTTAATTAATTATTGGAATCTCCAACGGATGCTCTCTCTCAGACGAAGACTCTCTCTCTCTCTCTCTCTCTCTCTCTGTGGGACGCGTTGAAGTTCGGAGATCGCCTTGGGGCAGCATAGAGGCCTTGAAGACCATGCTGCATATGCAGACTCCAGAGGCCATGCTGCAAAGGCCTTGAATGGATGTGGACAACGCAAAGGCCATGCAGCATGCTGCACATTTTTGTGTGTGTGTGTGTGTGTGTGTGTATGTGTGGGTGTACATAGTGTGTGTGTGTGTGTGTGTGTGTGTGTTTGCATGTGCAAGGGTGCAATTTGTATGCATGTGAGGGTGTGTATGTGTGCATTTTGTTCATAGTGTACATTACATGTGTGTGAATGTGCATGTGCGGGTGTGCTTGTGTGGGCGTGTATGTGTGCGAATGTGTATGAGTGCATGTATGCAATGTGTCTGTATGTGTGCAAAGTGTAATTTTTATTTGTGTATATGTGTGTGTGTCTGTGTGCATGTACCAATGTGTGTGTGCATAGTGTGCATTATGTAAGTGTGAGTGTGTATGTGCCAATGTGTATGAGTGCATGTATGCAATGTGTCTGTATGTGTGCAAAGTGCGATTTTTATTTGTGTATTGTGTGTGTGTCTGTGTGCATGTGCGAATGTGTGTGTGCATAGTGTGCATTATGTAAGTGCGAGTGTGTATGTGCCAATGTTTGCCAATGAGGGCACTTACCTGCTCTTGCAAACAAAGCCGCCGCCAACACCAAATGTGTGCCCCCAATTGTGCACCAACATTGATTGTGAACCTTTGATGCCTTCATTAAACCACAAAAAAAATTCAAGAAATTGATTACTATGGTGAAAGTAGGGTAGAAACTTGCCTACTTGTGCCTAAAATCATATAAAAGATTGTCACTCATGCACAAACAAACAACAAATGAAATTAAAGAGTTAATCATGTGTGTGTGTGTGTATGTTTGTGTGTCAATGTGTGTGTGTGTATGTTTGTGAATGAGGGCGCTTACATTGAGTGCACCCACTCTCGCATACAAAGCCGCTGCCAACACCAAATGTGTGCCTAAAATTGTGCACCAACACCGATTGTGCGCCTTTGATGCCTCCATTAAACCACAAAAAAAGAAAAAGAAATTGATCAGTATGGTGAAAGTAGCGTAAAAACTTGCCTACTTGTACCTAAAATCATATAAAACACGACCATTCATGCACAAACAACCAACAAACAAGATTATAGAGTTGATCATGGAGGTGACTAACTGTGCACGTGTGCATAAGAGAGGGAAGAAGAAGTTGGAGATGCTCACCTCCCATGAAGGGTTTTGTGATCGCGAAGAAGAAGCCAATGGAGATGGCGAAGAAGGAGATGGAGATGGAGAGATTATCGCAGTTGTTATGCATACTTTGTGTGAGAAGTGAAACAAAACGTTGCCAAGCGCAAAGTCCTTGACTTTTGTCTTTTTTTAAATTGTCAAACAATTGCCATGTAATATCCATGGCGCAGATATTGAAATCTGCATCAAAATCCGGGAAAATAACCCCACATCTAAATTTTAAGAAAAGTATGGTACACTCGCAATTACCTCGCTTTGTGCGGGGGATCCTTATGTGGACTATGCACAACTATCCTAGGCTTAGAGAGATTTTTGGTAACCCCGTTTCCTCTATCTCTCTCTCCCTCTTTCCCTCTCTCCCTTTACTTCACTTTAGCTCACTCATCTCTCTAACCATATGATATGTATGCAGGGTTGTCCACATCGGGGCACAATGCATGTCCTACTTGCGGGCCATCGTTGGTGACAGAGAGGCCCGATTCCTTGCGCAAGGTAATCTATCCAAACAAACAATGTTTCTTACCCCAAGGGCATGGCATAACAAGCATACGGCTCCAACAAATGGGAAGACTCCTCTAAAGCTCACGATGGCAGATTGGGCAACCATTTGGGAAGAACACCACAACAACAATCCGGCTCCGTGTCCTCCAACAAAAGGTATGTCAAGGTATTCCATATTTTTAAGGCTTCCATATTGGAACGACTTAAAAATACAACACCTCTTGTATCCCATGCACATATTCAAGAATGTAGCCCAAACACTATGGGACCACATTAATGGCAAGAAGGACTCTTTGGGTGCGAGGGAGGATTTGAGGCTTTTAAAATGTCTGCCGTCTCTCCTACCCACGTCGTGCCCCAAATGGAAAGATTGTGCTTCCTAAAGCACATGGATGCTAGCCAAAGAAGAATGAGACAAGGTGAACGGTGCCATTGCCTCTAATCGCAACCCAACAGGATTCATGAGGTCGCTAAAGGGATCTTTCACAAAAGCGAAGAAGGGTGGAAGCATTCAATTGTATGGGTTGAAGTCCCATGATTGGCACAAGATGCTTCAAGTAATCTTCATACTTTCTATTCTATTTATAGTCTGTGTGTATGACTATCACTCACTTTCCCTTCGCTTGATTTACGTTGTAGTTCATTTTGTCGGTGAGTATGTGTATATGTCGGGACAAGAAAGCCAGGGACGCCATTTTCAAACTAGGAGAGCTAGTAAGGTACACGTACCACAAGACTCCACTCAACTACACCTTTTTTATGTACACAATAATTTCAACTAGCACTTAGTGTATCCTTGTGTGTTTTCTTGCAGATTTGTGAGCTCCAATTAGGAAATCGAAATAGATGTTATCCCTGCTGCTCAAACACTTGCAACAGAAACTGTGTGTGCCATTGAAGATGCATTTCCTCGATTGGTCTTTCTTAGTCAAATTCACCTCTTGCTTCACGTGGTGGAGGAGATCGCTATATGTGGAGTAGTGCACGCATGATGGATGTTCTTATTAGAGAGGTTTTTAAAGACTCTCAAAGATTTTCTGTAGCTATGGTCTCAACCAGAGGCATGTATGGCCGAAGGGTGGATCGTTCAAGAGGCATTTGTTTACATATCAGAGTATTTGGCACAAGTTGATCCTTCAATGCCTCGCATGTGGTAATACGAGGAAGATGCAAGGATGAATTCACACTTGCCAAGTGGAAAGGGGAAACTACTTAACATGGATATGAATCTATCCCAAGTGGTCAATAGCTTTTGTATTCTCAATGCAAAGATTATGACCAAGTGGGTGGACTTGTGGACAGTGGCAAAGGCAAGGGGTTTGCAAGAGAGGGAACCATGGAAACAAGCAGATGGCGGAAGGAGGACACCCCCAGTGCCTAGACACCTTGCATGTTTCCACCAGATCTCATTAGTGCAGAGTGGATTTATGAGAGAATGACCAAGGCAAAAGCGCGCGGAGAAGACATCACCAACAAAGAATGGAAGTATGTACGAGGCTGCATACCAAAGGTAGAGTACTCATATACCTAAACCATATTGAAATTTTTTTTCTTGAAATTGTCTTTCATATGTATTTGATAAAGCAATATAATTTTATATTTTGTAGTGCCTTTCCTTTAACTCTATGTGGTCAAAGGGTAGTCACTTTTGTACGTGCCACATTGACGAGCGTAGAATCACCATGGATTGTGCCATTATGGGCAACTTTGACAAAGACGGTGGTGTGGGAATAGAGGCAATGGTGCCCTTCACCTTGTCTGATTCTTCTTTGGCTAGCATTCATGGTCCTTTAGGAAGCACAATCTTTCCATTTGGAACATGACGTGGAGTAGCAGAGGCTAGGAGACGTTTTAAAAGCCTCAAATCCTCCCTCGGACCCAAAGAGTCCTTCTTGCCATTAATGTGGTCCCATAGTTGTAAGGTCTCTGACCCCGACCAAAAAGAGCACCATTGTACCATGGAATGAACATAATGAAAAAAGTTATTATTTTTAGCAGTTTTCCAAATTCTGTCAGTGCCATGATGTTTAGAATGTTATAAAGCTTCCAAAAGTGAATTAAAATAATTTTTGTGAAAATTTTCCAAAAATAGTAAGTTTTTGGTCGTTCGACCCATCTAGTTTTGACCATCTCGAAAAACTGCACTCGTGCCCCGAATTTGAAAAAAATGCATTTTCGGACCTCGGGGACTGCTAAATATGGCAGGTACTCGGACAGATACGCCTTAGTTAGAGCTTAGTATAGCAATTTACGGCATTAAATTCCGACTCGTAAGGCCCGTTTTAGCTTAAAATCAAAATTTCATAAGGTTGTGCGGGGAGGCACCAAGGCTCGAGGCTATGTGGGAACAAGTCCCAGGCCACTCAGAGCTTGCTTTAGCAGCTAGGGGGCGCCCTCTCTTCTTTTGGGAGTTGTGGGAGAGTTACCAAGCTTGAGAGTGAGTGTGAGAGTCAGTTACACTAGCTAACTGGACACTTGGTAGGCATGTAACTAGACTTGCCATGCATGAAGTAAGTGCTCCCCAGATGCATATAGCAGCTTCGTTCGAATTTTCAGCTTGGAGGGCCTATTTAAGAGTGTGCTCACACACACACACACACACACACACACACACACACACACACACACACACATATGCTCACACACCCACTCAGTACACACACACACCTTTGGGAGGTGCTGCAGGCACACATAGTTTTTGGAGAAGCAAAGGAGGGAAGTGCTGCCCGATTCTCATCTCGAGGACTCCATTGGATCAGAAATTCGAGAAGATTTCAGCCCCTAACCACGGTAATACCGATTTATTTTATGCTTTGCTGCAAATCTCTCTATCATTCTCTTAATCTCGCAACTATTATGCTTAATTATAGCTAAATTACTCAATAGCTGCTCTCTAATTCTCCATATCATTAGTCTACTACATAATTTTTAATCTAATTGTTAATTATGCAAGCAATTAACCTCTCCTAATCATAGATTAATGCATGATTAGTAAGAAGAAATCTCCCGCTAGTCATCATAGTAAATAATTGTCAAGCTGGTAATGATGTGGAATTGGTCATTTTCATCCTATTAACACACAATGTTTGAATAGCTAAATTAGATTCAATCTCATACATTTGGAAGTTATTAAGGAAAATTAATCCGTCATTAATCACTAGGAGGGAAAAAGTCTTCTCACCTATGCATACGGTAATTTTGCATCGCTCTACTTATATTGGGAAGATGATTGAGTATGTTTAATTTACCCCTCTAGTAATTTGATTAAGTAAAATCTAAAAATTCTAATTACCTAAGCCAAGTACTTAACTTTAGAGGCAATTCCCATAGAACAAGTAAGGTACTATCCATAAATTACTATGTCTTGAAGGAAATCTAACCCTCTCGTATAAAAGGAATTGTTCAGTGATTCTAATATGTCATCTTGATTGTTATGGTACTCTCGTACATTAGTTCTTTTTTCTCCAAGTTTGTCAATTAAGTAGTGAGTATAAAATGGCCCCGGTAAAGAGAACTCGCTTCGGTGGTGCCCACGACCGCGAGGCGGGAACAAGCAACATAAATGGGAAAGGAAAATCTCCCATGGACGACCAAGTACCGGCCATCTCATGGGCCAATGACGAGGGAATGGAGGAGGTAGGTCACATTTTTATTCAAGTTGTTTGATTTAACATTGCATACGATAAGTTAGGAAAGAACATATCCCTAAACATGTTGGAGAAATCCGACGTAAACCTTGGCATTTGAATTCAATTGTATATTAAATTCTAAGTAGGAAAGAATGGTTGGATATACTGTTTGAAATAGGAAAGAATGTCTGCTAGGGAAAATTTAGCTCGGCATGTTCATTTCTATTTCCAATGTTGAACTAGTCCTGATCCCCCTACTGATCACAGGGGGCAGAGTTCCTAGTTAAGGGCTCTTGAATCCACGTCTGCTGTTAAGCGGTGGATACCCACGTCTGCTGGTTAAACGGTGGGAACCCACATCTTGCTTTCTATGTGGTGGGAATGTCCATGTCGTGCTTTCTATGCGGTGGACATACCTAGTTGTATGGGCAACTAAGCGACAATGGGAGGAGTAAACTCTTGCTGGAGAGGGGATGTTGTACCTCCAGAACATTGGAATTTTAATGAATAAGTTTGAGTAGAATTTTTACTAGAGTTACTGTCTTGGTGCCTCTTTGCAATACTGGGCGAAGACCTGTATTAAAGAACTTGTGAATCGGAAAAATAAACAAAGAACTTATATGTTGAACAAGCATTGTGGTAGTAATTAGGTAACACAGGAGTGTGAGTATGGGGTGGAAAGTGGGGGCTTGGCTCAGGTTGCCAATGCCTATGAGAAGGGTGGTCCCAATTGGTCGGGAATTCTCCGTCCCCATAGTGTTTAAATCGACACTAGTATTACTCATTGCCCCTAGAGCGGCGAAGTCTCAAGTGTACGTGCCTCTGGAACATGGGGAAAAAGGCACTCGGGTTTTCTCTCCTCTTGGAAGGTGGGTCTAAGGATCGCTAGATAAGTTAAACACGCTTCCCCTGTGAGGTGGAACTAGATCTCGATGCTAGTAGGCTCAAACTCTACTCACTTTGTGATGAGAGATCGTCCGCTAGATGAACCATAAACCACTTTTTTTGCTTCCGTTGTAGATCTAGTGGCCACCAGGTTTACCACCAGATCCGTTGTTTGAGACAGCGGGGTGGGGACCTAACAATAGTGTTTGGGCTACATTCTTGAATATGTGCATGGGATCCAAGAGGTGTTGTATTTTTATGTCCTTCCAATATAGAAGCTTTAAAAATATGGAATATCTTGACATACCTTTTGGTGGAGGACACGAAGCCGGATTGTTGTTGTGGTGTTCTTCCCAAATGGTTGCCCAATCTGCCATCGTGAGCTTTAGAGGGGTCTTCCCATTTCTTGGAGCTTTGTGCATGTTATGCCCTTGGGGTAATAAATGATGGTTGTTTGGGCACCAATGATGGCCCGCAAGTAGGACATGCATTGTGCCCTGATGTGGATAACCCTGCATACATATCATATGGTTAGATAAATGAGAGAACTAAAGGGAGAGAGGGAAAGATAGAGGAAAGGGGGTTACCAAAAATCTCTCCAAGCCCAAGATAGTCGTGCATAGTCCACATAAGGATTCCCCTCACAATGGCCTCTCTCCGCCCCTTTGCAAGTGAGACATCGACAACAGGAATGCCTCTCCATAACTCCTCCAACTCCTCAATCACGGGCTTGAGGTAGACGTCAATATTTGACACTTTGTACTTCCCTGGCACAAGCAAGGAAAGAAGTATATTGCCCTTCTTGGTTGTGTCCCATGGTGGAATATTGTAGTTGACGATCACCACATGCCAAGTGCTCCATGAGGTAGACTTAGTGCTGAAGGGGTTGACACCATCATTTGCTAACCCAAGCTTCAAGTGTCGAGGCTCCAACCCAAACTCTAGTCATTGAGTTTCGATGTGCCTCCATGCAGGTGAATTGGTAGGGACACACATCATTTCATCATTTGAGTGATGGTTCGCGTGCCGCCCAAGAAGCTCCATGGTAGATCTGCTTTTAAACATGTGTTGGATGTGAGGAATTAATGAAAAATATCTCAATACCTTGCAGGATAGGTGCGCCCGCTCACTCCTATCTTGTATCGTGCCTCCCTGCACAAGGGACATGAGGTAGTATGTGCATGCTCATTGCGCGGTATAGCATGCAATCGTTGACGCATGCATAGATGTGCTCATACTCCATTCCAAGTGCAGTGACATACAATCTAGCTCCTCAACAATTTGGAGGCATGTGGTGATCTCCTGGCAACATTTTACCCATCAAACTACAACAAACATGCGTATTAGTATAATTGCACGAAGACGGCACCATAAAGCGAGTGGAGAGTATATAAAAGCCACATTCCATACTTATTGAAGTAGTGCATCAATACTTGCATTACTCCAACCAGATTTTATTGGCAAGTTGAGGACTTCCAACGATGCTCAGAGCACCGAGTACCGTGCACCGTCTTAAAGAGCTGCTCGGGCACTCGTCATCAATCTATCCTCCGTTTTGGCAGTCCATTTAGTGCAGGGCTGACAATCCTCCTCGCACATGTCGCGCTCATGAGCTAATAACTCATCACACATGTCGAACATGTACTCATCCTCCACCTCAAAGTGCGACAGAGACGCCATAGGAGCTGCCAAAGTAGAGCCAACGGGAGAATCAGTATGTGGTGTACCCAAATCACCTTGTTGCTCTTGCCTCTGCCGTTCGGCCTTGCGTGCTGGTGCACCATCATCGAACACAGACCAATGAGGCACCTCCTCAAGCGATGGGTGAGTCATGCTCTCATCTCTCCGAGCGCTTTTTTGAGGATGCCAAAGTCCTTCGTTCTCCACGTGCTCCAAGGCAATGCACCTCAAGCGAGGGATTGCCCTTTTGCCCTTGGCGCAAGGACAAGGGAATTTTTCCTTGAGCCAACGATCACGCTCAGGACCTCCAGGGGGACCATGATCATCCCAGTCGATGTCCTGCACATGCGCAATGTTGTTTATTTAGTCATGTGTCCTAAAAAATAAATAATTAGAAAAGCCATAAATTCCATTAAAAAAATTACATAAACAACATTTTTGAAAGGAATAAATGACAATGAGTGCTAACTTTATTTTTAACTAAAAGAGAACTTAAAAAATGCAATTAATAAACATTTAAAAGTACTACAAAATAAAGTATCCATAAAAAATTAGAAATCTTCAAAAAAAACTCAAAAGGCTAAAAATTGAAATAATGGATAGCTAAGGGTAGAGGGGGTGGTTTGTACCCCCCGCTCCTCTACAACCTTAGATTCGCATGTATCCATTGAAATGACAGGCCGCGGTAATAGACGCTGTAGTGGGCGCGTTAATGGACGCGGTAATATCCGTGGTAATAACTGCTGTAATGATTGGCGTCTAAAATAGGCAAGAAGTCAGGGTATGCCGCATTTTTTGCTGCATACTCTACGTTCTTGCTCTCCGCCATCACTCCCAAGCTTCCCCCCCCCTCCCCCTCCCCCACCCCCCTCTCCCTTCCCTCTCTCTCCTACTCCAAGCTTCCCCCCCCCCCCCTCTTCCCTCTCTCTCCTTCTCCAAGCTTTCCAAGTTTTGTCGAAGGGGGTTTCCGCCATTGTCTTTGGAAGTACAACATCAAAGGGGGTTTCATCGAAGGGGGTTTTCTGCCATCATCTTTGGAAGCTCAACCGCGCTATAAGGAAAGAGGTAAACACAAAACAAAGCACCTCCCCTCTCTTTCCCTATTGTTTTCTATGACACACACACACACACACACATGCATAAATCATAAATTAAAAAAAAATAGAGAATTCATAACATATCTTGTTCATTTGGAAATGGTTGCATGTGCTAGGCTTGTTTGGAAATGGTTGCATTGCTATGCTTGTTTAGAAATGATTGCTTTGCTCGGCTTGTTTGGATAGAATGTTAGATATAAATGTTAAGTTTGCTAGAGAGAGAGAGAGAGAGAGAGAGAGAGAGAGAGAGAGAGAGAGAGAGAGAGAGAGAAATTTAAAGAGAGGGATAAATAGAGAGAGAGGAGAAGGGAAAGAGATAGAGGGAGAAAAAGATAGATAAAGAGAGGGAGATAAATGGAGAAAGAGAGAGAGAGAGAGATAGATAAAGAGAGAATGAGAGAAAGAGGGAGACATAGAGATGGATAGAGAGAGAGAGAGAAGAGGGGAAAGAGGAAGAGAAATGAAGAAAGAGAGAGAGAATTAGGGAAAGAGAGAGAGAGAGAGAGAGAGAGAGAGAGAGAGAGAGAGAGAGAGAGGGATAGAGAGAGAGAGAGAGGGAGGGAGGGAGAGATAGAGAGGGAAATGAAGAAAGAGAGAGAGGGATAGGGAAAGAGGGAAAGAAAGAGAGATAGACAGAGATAGATAGATAGTTCTATTATTGTCCTCGAAGGTCAAATATGACCTATGGGACCAAATGAACATGTCACGTGGTGTGAGTGGAGGTCATAAGTGACTCTTGATGCTCAAAAATGGCTGAAATGAGCGTTGCAATAGAGAGTCCACATCGTGCTTGGGAGAGGAAGGTATGTGGGGAGTGCTCATGGTTGAATATATGGGGAAAAGAGGACCTAATGTGGTCAAAAGTTGAGCACTCAAGTAGTGTGTGGTACTCACTCTCTTGCACTTGACGAGGTCATCTGGTGCAAAGTCGATGAGACTCCTCGCCAGTGCCCCAACGTCTTGTCTCGCAACGTAGAGAATGGGAGCTAAGACGAATGGAGGCAATGGTGCGGATTGCACTCAACGGGATGGATGTAGGGATGGGTTCGGTTACCTCATTCGGAGAAGAAGAGAGATTTGTAGTTTGGGGCAACATGTGTGGTTTGGGGCAATCTCTGGATTTCTCCCAAGCCATGATACATTGGAGTCGTAAGAAGGCCTCATTAACTTGGGAGTTGATCGACGCATCCTTGACCAAGTGACATGCATCCCATCTTCCAAACCATTTCTTGATGTCAAGCATCCACCCCGAACTTAGTATTTTGCTCTTGCATGTCTTCTGGACCTTTTGACTTGCTTCATATGCGATTCTAGGAAGTCGATGCAAAAGGCCTACGTTGTGTCTTAAGCATGTACTCCACAACCCTTTGCATGCCCAAGACCTCAATGGGAAGCGATCCGGACTCAAGAAGTAAGAGCATGTAGGGTGTTTGTGTCTTGACTTGGAGAAAGTTGATGAGAAAACGCTTTTGAACATTCTCCAACTCTTTCCAAGTAGACTTCCCAATGCTTCCACCCCACACCTCCACTCCATAAAGAAGCACCGGCGGTGTCACCAATGTGTCAAAGAGGTACTTTTTGAGAGCCCAACACTTGATCTCTCCAGCATTGCACATGTTTTCAAATGCATAATAAGCCCTTTTTCCGGCTTCCAAGCGACACATTGCACAATCCTTCCATTTATGATTAGATGGAACCTCAAAGCCAAGGTACTTGAAGTGATCTACCACTTCAAGTTGCCCATTGTTGTATACAATGCATGGATTTTTTTCATTGAGGGTTTTTACAAGCATAACCTTGGTTTTGGATCCATTCACGATCAGCCCACTATGTAGGCAAAAGCATTCCAAGACACTCATAAGCTTTTGTGCATCTTCTAAGGTATGTGCCAAGAGCACTACATCATTGGCGTAAAGCAAAAGCATGATCACTGCATTTCCAATCTTAACCTCTTCTATGTCTTCTTGCTGCATAAAATCAAGAACCATGCATTCCGATTCATCAATGAGTAGCCCAAAGAGGGTTGGGAAAAGTGGGAATCCTTGTTTGACACCAATGGTGCTTGCAAAAAATTATAAAATTCCATCTCCCATACGTAATCGACATATTACTTTTTGGTAGATGTGAAAAACTACATGTATAAATTCGCTCGGCACTTGAAGGCTTTGCATACGTCTCCAAAGATTTTCTCACGGTACCATGTCAAAAGCTTTCTTGAAATCCTCAAAGCAACAATACAACTTTTTTTCTTTCAATCAAGATGCTTCCATAAGAACTCGAAGAGTGATAAGGTGATCAATAGTGCTATGATGCTTTCGAAAACCTACTTGGCCAAGCGCACGTTTGCCATTATTTTCAGCCCACTCACTTATCTTCATCTCCATGATACATCCAAATAACTTTGCCATCAAATAACCAACCATTATAGTGCGATAGTTGTTCACATTGTTTACATCTCCACCTTTGTGCAAAGGTTTGATCCAATTTTCGCTCCAATCGTGAGGCATGCCATGCTGAAGTGCAAGGTTAAACATATCGCATATCCAATATCGTGTTTTCTTGCTTGTCCATTGAATCATTTCAGCCTTGACACCTTGAAGGTCCCCTGCCTTGCGAGTAGCAAGTTTCTTTAGCGTGTGGCATACATCTTCAATGGTAAAGAAGGGAGACATAAACGGAAGGGAGCTACAACACTCCATCTTATCAACATTGGGTTGCTCATAATGGTTCTTGCAATGCATATGCATATCCTCAAGAGTCAAGTCACCAAAGCTCTCAACGCGCTTGCCTTTTAGATTTTGCCAAAACTTGCCACATGCATGTGCTTTCCTTGCGCTAAAAGAAGTTGTTTTTTGACTTCCCACCTTCTCCTCTTCTTTTGAGCAAGTGCTTTGTATGTGTGTGAACATTCCAAGTAAATTTCCTTGTCTTTGCTTGCATCCAATCTTAGCAAGTGTTTTTGGGCTTGACTACATTCCATGTCAAACCATTTCTTCTTGGTGCTACCCTTGTTAGATCTTTTGCAAGACATGTGTTTCACCGAAAAGCATTCCTTCACACAAGAGAAAAATAATTCTTTGAAAACTTTCCACTTGCATTCTAATGCTGGGCTCTCTTGATGCTCTATCATGCTTAACATTTGGTCCACCATATCAGCATATATAAGTGCTCGTTTGAAGTCTAGACGTAGGTACAAATGATTCATGTCATGATTGGAGGCTACATGCTTGGGCCGTTTACCACACTTGAGGTCAATACATAACATCCTATGATCCGATTCCAGATTCCATTCACCAAGTGTAAAGCTTTGTATGCATTCTAGAGTGGCTTCCAAGAACAACATATAGTCAATCACGCTATCACCATTGTGCTTTCTACATGTAAAGTCATTGGTGCCTTGCCATAGAGATACACTAGCTGCAATGAGCATTCCGGCACTATTGCACATATGTAGAAGTGACTTTCCATAGTGATCCAGTTATTTTGCATCATTAGACCTTCGATTATACATGTATGAGTCATCCATTCTTCTTGAGACATGCAGCATGTCGACTTGTTGTGTGTCGTGTTGTAACATATTTGTGCGAACATTCATGTCTCCAAAAACAATGAATTCACTTTGATCCTTGTAATGAGGAATGTCTCCTCTAGTTCAACAAAGGGCTGATCTCTATCCATATCCAAGCGAGCATAAAAGTTGGAGTCATAGTGAGGAATGTAGCAATCAACGACACACATGACTTAACCATTTGGTGGACTGATTTTCAGCCATAAGTAGTGTTTATACTTATCTTCTTTGACAATGGAAACATCTTTCAAACCCTTTTTGGTCATACATGCTATGCCTCCTTGGCCTCTTCGTTGCTTTGCATTTTTGGCCCACATCAAAGAATGCACATTATATTTGTCAAATCCAAGAATTCGTTGCGCATCATGCTCCCATGTTTCGACAAGAAGTATCACATCGGAGTCATTGGTAAGCTTATCAATGCCAATTCTCGCATTCCATGGATACCCGTTACAATTCCAAAAGCTTATTCGCAAGCGTGAGTTGGTCTCATAGATCATGTGTCCCTATTTGTTGAGTGGACTTGCATCCTCCTCAAGTGGCTTTTCTTCTTGAGATAACATCTTAACCTTCTTGAGAGAGAGAGAGAGAGAGAGAGAGAGAGAGAGAGAGAGGGATAAATAGAGAGAGAGGAGAAGAGAGGGAGAGAAAGATAGATAAAGAGAGGGAGATAAATGGAGAGAGAGAGAGAGATAGATAAAGAGAGAATGAGAAAAAGAGGGAGAGACAGAGAGGGATAGAAATAGAGAGAATGATGGATAGATAAAGAGGGAGAGGGAGAGAGTAAGAGGGGAAAGAGGGAGGGACGGGGAGAGAGAGAGAGAGAGAGAGAGAGAGAGAGAGAGAGAGAGAGAGAGAGAGAGAGATAGGGAGAGAGAGAAATAGGGAAAAGAGGGAGAGAGAGAAAGAAGTTACTAGAGATGAAAATTGGGCTCCAAAGGGATACCTGAGCAACTAGCACCAATATTACCTTCAAGGCGAGGATACTTTGTTGAATGAAGGTCTTTCTGATATATCAAAAAAGCAGCCCATCCCCAAGCTTGGAGGGTGTAGGTAGAAGACAAGGGGTTCCACTCGTAAAACAGGCTAGTCTGTGCTTTGCAATAACGGGATGAAGCGGCTGCCTCAGTTTGTGAGGGCCAATCCAGGACATGGTGGATGTCTCTGGGGTCGCTCTTGTGGGCATTCGCAAAGCCCAAAAAAGTGGTGCCCAAGTCCAAAGCCACCATGACCTTAGCCGAGACCTCCATGCATCGGCTTCTCATCTCTGAGAGTGCTTGCTTTACATGGAGGTGCATGCATGACTCTGGGATGGAGCTTCCGCTTCGTAGTTCAACTGCATGACCGAGAAGGGGAGAGAGAGAGAGAGAGAGAGAGAGAGAGAGAGAGAGAGAGAGAGAGAGAGAGAGAGAGAGAGAGAGAGAGAGAGAAATGGATCTACTTATTGCATTACATTGGAATTGTAATGTTATGATCAGTTGATCACTTAGACGTTGAATCTAGGTGCAGCCACGATTTCAAAAAAGTCAATAAAGATTGGAATCATGGGAGATGCCTTCATTTTCTTCATTTTAGAAAGGAGGGAAAAAAAGGCGTGCAAGTTGCAATCCACAAGTAAGAGAACGGGAGGAGCTGTGTGTGTTGTCCAACAATATTGTACCTCATAATGGAGGCAAAGTAATCCCTCAAACAAGGAGCTGTTGTGAAGAGATGTTATGCAAGAAGCACAATAAAAAAGCTCTTCTTCATAGCACTCTATAGAAGCACGCTCGACGCTCGTCTCTCAGAGCAGCGAGTGCCGTGAGAGAAGAAGCGGCAGCGGATCTTGTGAATTTGCCTATTTTGGTAGTGATGGGGGAACGGAGTTTCCACTTTCAGAGTGTGTTGTCCCTGACGCTAAGGACGAGGATACTGACACACCCGTGCCAGACACGCGTAGGGCCTACTACAAGGTTAAATATGGCGGGGAGGTGGACTTCGACACAGCACAAGGCAGGGCATTTTGACAGCAACTACAAATTCTTATACATTCAACGTATAAGAACTGTTTTATAAAGTTTAGAGGCAACTGCCCGATCATGCATGGTACATTGAGGACGCTCTGCTAGATAGATTTCCAAATGCCCCCGATCAACGTTTTTCACAACAGTGATTGGAGGGCTACGTAAAGACATTTATGAAAAACAAACAGTCCAGTGTGCAGCGCGCAATAGCCAACCATGTCAGAGATCCACACAGGAGTTACCGTGGTGGAAACATGGCAGACGCGGAGTGGGAGTGGGCAATTCAAGAAAAGAGCAATCAAGCTACGACGGGCTCATCATACAGACAACAACGCGATGCTCGTGGACAAACTCCCACGCACTATGGATCAGGAGGTAAAGGAGCTTGGAAGGATAAATATGTAAGATTGATTAATTATAACGTCGATCGGTGATTATAAAGATTGTAGTTGATGATTTGGTATTGTTATTGCTAACTTAGAGGAAAATATCACTCTCTCTCGACCAATTAGAGAGATAGTCAAGTATCGGAAGCGACATACAGAATTTGGTACTTGGTGATGGTTGTTAAAAAACAACCACATCTCTCGCGAGCAATTCGACGCAACGTTGGATCACTCACTACAGGCGGTAAGTTTAAATAAGTAATTTTTTATCAATTGTTTTGAGCTGTTGATATTTAATTTGGTTTGGGTTTATGTAGAGTCAACGTGATCAAACATCGTGCCTCTGAACGACGACGAGATAGAGGAGGATTAGATAGAAAAATATTTTGTTCAAACTTTCGTAAAGTCCCAATGTGGCACAATGTATATACAACTATTTACTTTTTATTGTAACTTTTTTTAAAAGTTGATCTTCTGCATTTTAAATTGTCAAGGTAAAGTAAATTTAATTTCAATTCTTTCGTATTTTTATACTCTTCCAAAAAACAATTGATGTTTCATTGTTTTGTGTAGGTAAAAAATAAAGGTGCTCATTTGGGCCACCCAATTTGAGCACCTTTATTTTTGAGGCGTATAAAATTGGGTGGCCCAATGAGCACCTTTATTTTTGAATTGGCGTGTAGCGGCATTAAGCGCGGTAATATCTGCGACAATTGGTGCGATAATAGCAACGGATATATTATCGCGACTATTACCGTGCTTATTGTTTGTTGAGAAACCACTACCGCGTGCATAGCCGCGGTTATTGCCGCTCTTGTAAATTTTTCTCTCTCCTTTTCCCTTTGTTTTTCCGCGGCAATGTTAGCACTTATAGACAACTCCTCTTATAGTATCTCTGGTTGATCGAGTATGAGTGATATTTTTTTAACTTAGCAATGACAATACAAAATCATCAACTACAATCTTTGTAATCACCGATTGACTTTATAATTTAATCAATCTTACATACTTTTCCTTCCAAGCTCCCTTGCCTCCTGATCCATAGTGCGTGGGAGTTTGTCTTGCGTGAGCATCGCGTTGTTGTCTGTATGATGAGCCCGTCCGCAGCTTGATTGCTCTTTTCTTGAATTACCAACTCCCACTCCGCGTTTGCCATGTTGCCACCACGGTAGCTCCTGTTTGGATCTCTGACTTGGTTGGTTGCTGCGCGCCGCACATTGGACTGCTTGTTTTCCAAAAATGTCTTTATGTAGCCCTCCAACCACTGTTGTGAAAAACGTTGATTGGGGGCATTTGGAAATCTAGCTAACAGCGCGTCCTCAATGTACCGTGCATGATCGGGAAGTTGTTCTTTAAACTTTATAAAATACTTCTTCTACGTTGAATGTATTAGAATTTGTAGATGGCGTCCAAATACCCTGCTCTGTCATGTGCCGAAGTCCACCTCTCCACCATGTGTAATCCTATAGTAGCGCACATGCGTGTCTAGCACGGGTGCATCAGTATCTTCGTCCTCTGCATCAGGGGAAACACGCTTTGAAAGTGTGGACTCCGTTCCCCCACCAGTACCAAAAAAGGCAAAACCACAAGATTCACCGTCGCTTCGTCTCTCACGACGCTCGCTGCCTTGAGACGAGCGTCGACGCGTGCTGCTAGAGGAAGTTCATGGACGGTGTTCTGGCAAAGCAAGAGTGAAATGGAGTGGCATAGGACCTTGTGATGCGATGGGAGTGGGACCCTGCGGTGGAAGGGGAGTAGGACGATAAGAAGGGGCTATAGACTGAGGTGTCGTCGATGCGAGGCTCTGTAGGTAAGGAGTCTCTCCCTGACTCCCCCATGGTGTAGTTTGTAGAGAAAGACCGTAGCTTGCAAGTTGCTGCGGAGTGTAGCGACCAAACATTTTTTTTGTCTCTCGGAGGTACTGGTTTTGTAAAGAGAGAGCCTGCTCTACAGGTCTAGATCTACGCCCGATGGAGGAACCTGAGAAGGGTAGCTATAAGATGTCCATGTCTGCAAATAACAAAAATAAACCTATGACACTCATGGTTTAGGGATAACTAGCCAGAAACATTCTTTATTTATTTGCTTGTTCTCACCGACTCAACACTGGGTCCACTGGAGGCGATGTCCATTCCGGGTGGGAGCCCACCTAGGATGTGAATGAACCAAAAGAAGAGCTAGTTGGCTACTCCCCACCAGGTGGTCTCTAATCTGACATCTATATTACAAGAAACTTAAACTTTTTCCCCTACTCACTTATATATAAATACGTACACAAGTATATTAGCACACAAACACGTAGATACATACACATATTAGTAGACCTAAGTAGGGGCTAGTAGTGCCAAAGGTCAAGTGGCACCTCTTTAGATATCATCACAGTCTCAACCGTGGTAAAACCAAAGGTATGCTACGATAATCCATGCAGGAGTGGACCAATGACCACAATGCCACGATTAAAAAGGAACTATACCCAAGAGAAAGCGTCTAACCTTCGGGTGCTATGCTCCCATACTTAGTGCATACATACACACATAAACAAATAAATATGTACACACAAATACATATACAATTACATACTGCAGCCATCATCTTGAGTATAGATAAATAGTTATGGTTGTAAATGTAGCCATCTTTTGATTATAGATAAATAGTTATGGTTGTAAATATAGCCATCTTTTTGTGTTGTGCACAGTGCAAGAGTGCTCGTGCTTCTGTAGAGCGCTATGAAGAAGAGCTTCTTTACTATTCTTATTGTGTAGCATCCCTTCACAGCGCATTGCATGTCTACCTCCATTCTGAGGTACGGTATCGTTAAAAGTTGTCCAGTCGGATGCCTCTTTCCCTCTCTCTCTCTCTCTATATCTATCTATCTATCCTCTCTCTCCCTCTCTCTCTCTCTCTCTCTCTCTCTCTCTCTCTCTCTCTCTCTCTACACACACACACACATAGGTCCACAAGGGATGAAAGGCTTCCAGCCTCAGCTTCTTGACCTGCACAACGCACTACTGGCGGGTGATGTGCAGGTGGTGGTGGTGGGCAAAGGTTGAGAGGAGCTAGCCTTATTAGTAGTTTATGCATCCCATGGCGTTGTGCAGGTCAAGAAGCCAAGGTTGGAAGTATTTTGCCCCTTGTGGACCTGCGTGTGTGTATATGTGTGTGTGTGTGTGTGTGTGTGTTTGTGTGTGTGGAGAGAGAGAGAGAGAGAGAGAGAGATAGAGACAGAGAGGGAAAGATATCAGAGAGCCCCCAAAGAAGTGTGAGACTATGACTCTTTTGTGATCAGCTATCTAGTTGCGTGGCGTCAGGGCCTCGATAAGATCTATCGTAGTCAATTCGAGGTACGCCAGAGTTGAGGCGGGCGACTGATCCAAAAAACACCTTAGGGTTGATAAAATCGATCTACTTGTTACAAAACAAAATGTGAATAGATCTCCCATGCATTTTACTATTGCGCTCAAGATGTAACAAACCGTTATTTCTTGTAATAATTGAGCGTACCTGATCTTCGGAATTTGGGTACTCAAGTGCCTTAGGGGTGTCTCCGTAGTCCTCTGATCCTCTGAATTCTCTTGGTTTCTTGCTTGTTGATGCCATGCTGCTTGGTGTGTGTGTGATCTTCTTTAATTGCTCTGTACTTTGGGAGGTTTGAGTAGTGTTTCAATTGTGCTGGATACTGGTGTGTTGTGTAGCTTATGAAGAAGTGGAGTTCCTAGTGTGTATAAGACCAATCCTTTAGCTGCTTCAAGCATGTTCTCATGAAACTGATAATATATGATCGTAGCATGCCTCAATTCTGTGGGAAATGAGGCTACCCAAGCTATAAAGGCATACACTTGTGCCGGTCCTGAAGAAAATTGAAAGAACCTTGGTAAATTCTGGAACACGTACCACAAAAATTGGTCAAACCAAATGATAGAGGAGGAACAATTGGAATTTGCCTCAACCCTTTTGCATTGGCACTTGAGAAAAGGTCTATAAAAATTCCACCAGTTCCTTAGAAACCATTTTTGATCTTTTGCCCGGTCCATAAGAGACAATCCCTTGGTGTGTGCAATGATTGAGGAGATTGAACATTTTTTGACATCCACATAAGATAATTTGACTTGCTTAAGCTCAAAGAGAACATCTTGTGATAAAAGATGTTTGGAATGTAAAGCAAGAGTTTTACATTGTTCTACAATGTCCGTAGGAATGCTACAGAGAAATCCGAGAGAGGAAATCGTGAAGGGTGCTCGATGGTTCAAGATTTCATAATCCCGGAGCTTGTGTTCGAGTCAGATCGCATCCAACTCTACTTGTCTGGGTGGTAGTAGTGGGATAACTTCTGAAAAGAGCTTAGACACTGCTCTCTCTAGGGATATACTGTTGGCATCTGCTAAAAAATTGAGTGCTTCTTTCTCTTCTTCTTCAAGAAGGTCAAGGTCTAAAAGAGGATTGATGACCTTTTTTGAGTGCTTAATTTCTATAGGGATAGCAGGGAGGTTGTTAATAAAATACAGGTTGTTTACAATAGTGGGTAAAGAGGTAAAATAAAAATCAAGATCTGAGCTATCTTGTGTATCAATAATAGGTAGCTTAGCTAAGAAAGTGCTAAATGCTTCCAAAAGCTTATCTTTGTCTTTTTAGGAGAGAATCAGTAAATCAAGCCAGTCATTGACCAAAGCTGTATTTAAGACCGATATAGAGTGGGTGATAATAGCCTGTTTCTCAAAATCAATCAATTTTTTGTGGAATTCTACACCTTTAAAACACGAAATTATACATTGGGTACCAATTGGTGGAATAGGAATGTCTTCTTCTATACCATATCCCAACCGAGTGAGAGATGGAATCCAAAAAGCCTGAAGCAATCACCATGTATGTATTAAACAAACCATTTGAATTGTTATCTTACCAGTATTAAGTATTCTGAGTATATGACGGATACCCGACCAAAGGTACACTGGGAAAGTTTGGTGTGTGTTTGAATTCAAAATCCCATCACTTAGAATCATATACTGAGAGACTTAAATATTGATTAAAAAGGACTTTAGTGTAAAGCAAAAAAATTTGAAGCATTTCTTGATTAAAACTTGATTACAAAATACTTTGATACATGACAAAGTAGGAGCTTAAGCCGGAACTCCTATCAGATGAGGGTAGGGATCTTTACCTGCCAACCAACCACAAGTACAATTAATTAATATTAATTTGCACTAAACGGGTGACAGGTATATCAAGAGATCCCCACTGCTTGTTATTGTTGTCACATCCTAGACCCCCAACCTTACTTCTAATCATATGTTATGTTTTCTTTTGCTCGTCTATGCAAGTAGGGTCGATTATGGTCTGTGAAAGTTTTTATGGGTCTACACGGCTTGGAGATGGGGTCTCTAATTGCTAATGGCTTGGTTTTTTTTGTATGTGTTGCCATGAGCTTGTCCCGAATCTGTTGTAGCTTAAATACATCTCGAGTGATGCTCATCCTAGCTGTCTGCCTGTACCTTTGTTTGTCACCAATGATTACATATATGAGTTTGGCATTCTTAGATACTATACTAGATGTTGCCTTAGGGGCATCCTTATCTCTATGGTTTATAGGTCATCTTTCAAATTTATAAGTATTTCTAATTTGTGAAAATTTTGGCAGCATTTTGTTTGTAAAACCTTTTTTTTTTCAAAAAAAACCAGTCTTACACAATGACATCTGTCCTCACCGGAGGTTGTCATATACCTTCTTTCAAATCTTCACTATGTTTTTATGCCAGATAGTAATCATAAAGAAAAAGTAGATAAGGAAAAAAAAAACTTTTCTTTTTTAACATCATTGCTTAAAACCAATTGTACTCAAGGCTTTCTGTACCAATTTACCTGGGTAGTGCTTGTAGTAGACATCTGTAGTGCTCCTCTTTCCCACTTAGTGTTCAAGGTAATGCACCACTTGAAATTGTTACCTTCAAATTTCACATAATTTTGTGCATAAATATTAGTCTTATGATACCTTTTAGATTATGCACATTATACAATCGGTTTCTAAGCCAATACAATGCTTTAATGTGTTTATGTGCTTATGCTTTGGTACATGCATGCCGAGCCGTATGTATATAAGTATGCCAAATCGTATGAGTAAGTGCATGCTTATGGTCATGACCATCACTGTATTTATAGTTCAGCGTGTGTAAACTCTGATGTTGGTTCTATATTTGAGACCAACTCGTTGGTACTCACTAATCATATATGGGTAATTAGCAAGATTTTTGTAGTGTATGCATATTACCTCTACTTACCGTGTGTATGAGCCATCAAATACCAAAGCCCTACATGTTCTATTTGCTCTTGTGCAGGTATTTGAACAAAACGAGGGAGACATCGTTGATTATGTATGCAAAAAACTCACAAAAACATTTACCTACTTGCTCGTTTTGCTGAGTAGATGAAGGTTGCCAGGTAGGAGTTTACACCCTTTGCCATATGGTAGCTTTGCGTAGTAGGAGGCCGTCGTTGTATCGATGTAGATTTGGACTGAGAGCTTTGTGCCTCTCTGTTGAGGGTTAGCACAATAGTTATTTTAATATATAAAGGTGATACTGAGGACTCTCTGTTGAGTAGTAAAGCAGAGCTTGAAGGCTTAACGCATAGCTTGCATAGGGGAACACGCATCGTTTGCATATGATTAGGCTAATACGATGCGCTATCTGTGAGCGCTTATGCTACTGGAGTTAGGTGCTACCTGTAGGAGGTTGCGTGCGCTACAGAGTTTATATAGCTTTCTGTATACGGCTCTTTAAGGCCTTGCGTTTGTTTTTTTAAGCAAGTAGCACCGCCTAATACAGCTAAGCCTTTACTCACTGGCTTGACCTTGCCAGAGTACCTCTTTAAGGGAGATCCTTACCTTTTAACCCAGATGTCATAGTGAAATGCATATTTTTTTTAAAAAACCATTTTTGGGAACTTTGTGTAAAAAACCTGCTAGTGAATCGGATAATTTATGCTACACTTGCAATATATGTCACCTTTAAATTAAAAAAAAAAACCGGGTATGATTTTTGTTATGCATCGCATAGTCAGTTGTAAAAAACGACAATATCTTGATCGCTATGTTTTAACGGATAATGTGCTCTTATCTTCCTTGATGAAAACCTGTCCATTTTTTGCCAAATAATACCACATTTATTATTTTAAGGAGCACCCATTTTGCACTAATTCAAGGACCAATGCAAAAATATCACAAAAGATTAAGATTTCAAAAAAAGGGGGGGGGGGGGGGTTTACATGTTTTCCCTAGAGCATTGCTCCATGTGAGGGGTTATTACAAAAAAACATGGCTTTTATTTAGCATACTCGGTGTACTGCTTGGGGTCTCCTTCTCCTTCTGCTTGTCATTCATCTTCCAATGAAGTAGTTGCATGTTGCCAAGTTAATTGATTAAATTGTGGTGTCTTGTCCACAACTTACATGCGATTCATATATGTTATTGGTATATTATGTATGCATAAGTGTGAGTGTGTGTGTGTGTGTATGTGTGTGATTAAGTACTATATGTACCCTGTTTTGTGTGTGTGTGTGTGTGTGTGTGTGTGTGATTGAGTACTAAATGTACACTATTTTGTGTGTGTGTGTGTGTGTGTGTGTGTGTGGAGAGAGAGAGAGAGAGAGAGAGAGAGAGACAGAGACAGAGAGGGAAAGATATCAGAGAGCCCCCAAAAGAAGTGTGAGACTATGAATCTTCTGTGATCGGCTATCTAGTTGCGTGGCATCAGGGCCTCGACAAGATCTATCGCAGTCAATTCGAGGTACGCCAGTCTTGAGGCGGGCAACTGATCTCATGATTACGGCTCGTCTGTCGCTCATAGACACAAGATCGAGCCTCGAGGGAGGGAGAGTAGTTCATTCTGTCTAGTCTTGTGAATCGTGATGCTTCAACACAGCTCGCCATTTTGTCAGAAATTACGTATGACCGTTGGGACTACCACCTGTCTTTGCATGTCTACACACTAAAGGCACCTTCCCACTCATACTATCTATTTCTCTCCCTCTCTATCTATCTCTCTCTTTCCCTCTCTATTTCTCCCTCTCTCTCTCTCTCTCTCTCTCTCTCTCTCTCTATCTATCTATCTATATCTATCCCTCTCTCTCTCTCTCTCTTTCCTTCTACCTCTCTCTTTCCTTCTCTCTCTCTCTCTCTCTATTTATCCCTCTCCATTTATCTCTCTCTTTAATTATCTCTCTCTCTCTCTCTCTCTCTGTCTCTCTCTCTCTCTCTCTCTCTCTCTCTCTCTCTCTCTCTCTCTCTCTCTCTCTCAGTGCAGCCGTTTTTTGACCTAGTAGACAACAGTCCACTCTTTTGATCATAACTTCTTCATCCAAACTCCGATTTGGGTGATCTATAGCCTCAATCGAAGAGCACGAAGTCCTCTACGCATTGATGTAAAGACAGAAATTTTCAGATTTATGGAAGGCGTTTCTGTAGCATCATTTCCGAAGTGAACAGGTTCAGCAAAATTGATTCTCATCTCCTATTTTACATACAATGTCTTCCGGCACACGCAAGGGTTCCTCTTCTTCAACAAGGTCCACAACCATTGTGGAAAATGATCCAAAATCTCCTAAGTGTGGAGATAGCAACACAACCACCCAACCAACGACATCGAAAACCATGATCATGGCGTACTTGGTATCATTGCAAGAGACCGTAAACAAACAAGGCGAAGACTTACGAGCACTTGCAATGGAGAATGGCACACTAAGGGTACTTGTGGTTGAGAATGAGAATCTCAAGAGGACACTTGAGATGCAAACAACACGTTTGATGCAACTTGAAGAGGAAGTCAAGGAATGTAAACGCTCTCTTGTGGACTTGAATGCTTTGAAGGAGCGGATGAGCAAAGTAGAGCATGACCATATATTGAAAGACGAGAAATTTGACACTATGAGCCGGGATGTATGCGACATGAAAAATGTATGCACAAACAAGTCTTGGGATGATGTATGTGGTAGCAATGTGGTTTCTAATTCCTCACTCATGCAAGCTATGGTTCAAACAAAGAATGTCGAGAATGTGGATGTGGAGGAGTTGAAGGAACGGGAGCGATGTTCCAAGAACATTGTTATTCGTGGAATTCCCGAAGAGAAGTTAGAGACACCTCCTTCTCTTGCCATTGTTATTGAAGATTTCTTCAAAACCCACTTTGGCATGTGCGGAGTTATGGTCTATGGAGCACATAGAGTGGGGAAGCAAGGAGCTCCTCGCTCGGGAGAACGGCCAATTGTATGCACCATGCCGGATGAGACCAAGCGAAAGATTATCCTTGATAATAGTTGGATCTATTTGAGGGATACAAAATGTTTTGTATGTGAAGATCGCACTATTAAGCAACAAAATATGCTTCGCAAGGTATATGAGGAAAAGAATAATAAAAACAAGGAGATCTCTCATGAAGAAAATGTGCCCAAGGAGGAGGCAAGTCTCTCAAGCAAATAGGGATGCGTGACCTATGACACCGAGTTACAATTGAAAATATGCTTTTGGAATTGTAATGGATACCCATGGAATGCGGGGGTTGGCATTGATGAACTAACAAGCAAAGCCGATGTTGTACTTCTTGTTGAAACTTGGGAGCATGATACACAAAGGATTAACGGCTTGGAGGATTACAATGTATATTCATTGATGTGGTCAAAGAATCTCAAGCAACGAAGAGGACAAGGAGGGTTAGCATGTATGGTTAAGAAAGGATTGAAAGAATTTGTATCAATTGTGAAAGATGACAAGTACAAACGTTATGTATGGCTGAAAATTATGACACCAAAAAGAGCACCCATTTTTGTAGCCGGTTGCTACATTCCTCATCATGATTCTCCCTTTTATGCTTGCATGGATAGAGATCAACCATTTTTTGATTTGGAAGAGGACATTGCTTATTTCAAAGGTGAAGGTGATGTTATTGTATTTGGGGATATGAATGCTCGTACAAAAACATTGCAACATGATACTCAACAATTTGATATGCCATACATTTCAAGGGAGTTGGAGGAAGTTCACTTGTATGATCGTACTTCAATGGATGAGAAAGAGCCGGATCACTATGGAAAGTTACTTTTACACATGTGTAATAGCACGGGTATGCTCATTGCCAATGGTGTATCTTTGTGGAGTGAAACCAATGGATTTACATGTAGAAGACATAATGGGGATAGTGTGATTGACTATATGCTACTCTCTGAAGCCATCATGTATCGCATAAAGAGTTTTATGTTTGGTCAATGGACCCCGGAGTCTGACCATCGCACCTTATGTATTGACCTTTCATGTGGAGAAGCAACTAAGCATAATAATCTCAGCCAAAGGAAAGAGAAGTTATCACTATGTATGGATTTCAAACGGGCACCAATGTACATTGAAATGGTTGAGCAAAAATTATGGATGACAAAGCTTCAATGTGATGCACCATTGGAAACTAAATGGGAAGCTTTCAAGAAAGCTATTTGTTCTTGTGCGGAAGAATGCTTTGCCATAAAGCATCTCCATGGTATCAACAAAGATAGATCACGCAAAAGGTGGTTTGATAAAGAATGTCAAGATGCTCGAAAGTCCTTGATAAAGCTTGATGCAACTATAGACAAAGACAACTATCAAAGTCATTTGCATACATACAAGGCATTGATTCAAAAGAAGAGAAGAAGATGGGAAGTAAAGCAACAAGAATTTCAAGTCCAAGAAAAGGCACATGCATGTGGAAGATTTTGGAGAAACTTGAGAGGCAAGCGGGTTGAGAATTTTGGTAACTTGAGTCTAGTGGATATGTACACACATTGTAGGCAATTATATGAGCAAGAAAATACTGAAAAAATGCCATTTTATGGTTCACTCCCATGTATGCCGTCTTTTTTTACTATTGAGGATGTATGCAGTGGGCTTGAAAAGTTGGCCATTCGCAAAGCGAGAGATCTTCAAGGTATCAAGCCAGAGATGATCAAATGGACGGGAGATTTTACCCATGAGTGGATGTGTGATATGTTCAACCTTGCACTTCAACATGGTATGCCTTATGATTGGAGTACTAATTGGGTTAAGCCTTTGCATAAAGGAGGGGATGTAAAGAATGTAAGCAACTACCGGACTATAATGATTGGGTCTCTTATGGCAAAGTTGTTTGGGTGCATAATGGAGATGAAATTGAGTGATTGGGCTGAAGAGAATGACAAGCGTGCAAAGGGACAAGCGGGTTTTCGTCGATGCCATAGCACCATTGATCATCTTGTCACTCTTCGTGTTCTCATGGAGGAAAGTCGGTTGAAAGGCAAGCGATTGTATTGTTGTTTTGTGGACTTTAAGAAAGCCTTTGATATGATTCCACGTAACAATTTGTGGAGAAGGATGGAAGAACTCCAAGTGCCAAGTGAGTTTATGCTTGCGGTTTCTCGAATCTATGAGAAGGTGATTTGTCAATTGCGCATGGGAAGAGAAATTTCAAAAAAATTTGTAAGCACTATTGGGGTTAAACAAGGATGTCCATTGTCACCAACTCTCTTTGGTCTATGCATCGATCAATTGGAACAAATGGTACTTGACTTTATGCAAGAAGAAGGCATTGAAGAGGTCACTATTTGCAATGCGGTAATCATGCTTTTGTTGTATGCGGATGATGTAGTGCTTCTAGCACACACTTTAGAAGATGCACAAAAGCTTATGGTTGTCCTTGAGAACTTTTGCTTGCATAGTGGGCTGATTGTAAATGAATCCAAAACAAAGGTTATGCTTGTGAAAACCAACCATAAGGAGAAGCCATGCATTGTGTACAACAACGAGACACTTGAAGTTGTTGAGAGCTTTAAGTACCTTGGCCTTGAGGTTCCATCCAATCACAAGTGGCATGAATGTGCTATGCGTCATTTGGAAGCGGGAAAGAGAGCATATTATGCATTTGAGAACATGTGTAATGCGGGAAACATCAAGTGTTGGGTTCTCAAGAAGTATCTTTTTGATGCATTGGTGACACCGGTTCTTCTTTATGGAGTTGAAGTGTGGGGCGGGAGCATCTCAAAGTCTACTTGGAAAGAGTTTGAGAATGTCCAAAAGCGTTTTCTTACAAACTTTCTCCAAGTTAAGACACAAACACCATATATGCTCCTACTTCTTGAGTCGGGATCTCTTCCAATTGAGGTTATGGGCATGGAAAGGGTTGTGGAGTACATGATAAAGATGCGTCAAAACCCCTCACATCGACTTCCTACAATTGCATGGGAAGCAAGCAAAAAAGTTCAAAAGACGCATAAAAGCAAGATCTTGAGCACGGGATGGATGCAAGACATAAAGAAGTGGTTTGGGAGATGGGATGCATTACACTTGCTACATGATGCTTCAATTGACTCTCAAGTGAATGAAGCTTTTCTACAACGCCAATGTATTACGGCTTGGGAGAAATCCGGTGGGTCACGCTTCATACATTACACCACCTATATTGCCCCCAACTACAAAACCATGTTCTTCGCTGAGAGAGGAAACCGTACTCACACTTACATGCTTGAGCCTATTCCCTTGTCCGCGATACGCACTATCACAGCAATTCAGCTTAGCTCCCATTTCCTTCGATGCGAGATAGGGCATTGGGGCAATGGAGAAGAGTCAAATCGATTGTGCACATTATGCTCACTGCAAGTTCGAGAGTCTGAGTACCACACACTACTAGAGTGCTCAGCTTTTGATCACATCCGAACTTGCTTCTCTCACATTTTCAGCCATAACTTAGACCTACACACTTTCCTCTCCCAGCCAAAGTGTGGGCTCTCCATTGCGACTCTCATCACTACAATTTTGGAGCATCGAGAGTCACTCATCAGCCATACACATACTACATCACATGTAACTTTGGTCCCATAGGTCATATTTGACCTCCGAGGACGATAATAAAATCTATCTATCTATCTATCTATCTATCTATCTCTCACTCTCTCTATTTATCTTTCTCTTTCTCTCTCTCTCTCTCTCTATTTATATGTATGTTAACCCTCACGGCACACGGACACCCTATGATCTATAAACGTTGTATTATTTAGAGTCAGGTACCGGGCTTGTCGGACCAATAGGAACAGGGTAAGGGTGATCGCCGATGACAGGTGCACTCTAACTGGAATATTCAAGGAGTTAGTTGGCTAAGAATGGGCACCCAAGTGTGAATGGGGTGAGCTTATATAAAAGCCACTAAACCTAATTTTTACTCATTCTCTCATTTGTGCAATAGAAGAGTGCTCTTGCTCCATCTCCATCTCCGTCTTCTTCTTCTTCACCTCCTCGTGTGTGTGTGTGTGTGTGTGTGTGTGTGTGTGTGTGTGTGTGTGTGAGAGAGAGAGAGAGAGAGAGAGAGAGAGAGGGAGAGAGTGCGTGCGATCGAGCATTACGAAGGCACGGCGGCGACGAGGCGGTTGAGCGCGGTGTAGCGGCGTCTCCTTCTTCTTCACGGCGAGGAATCCTCTACGGCAGGAGCATAAGGCAGTGAGTGATACACCATTGCCCTCTTTGAGCTTACTAGTTAAACTAGTTGTGTGCTTGGAGCCGTCTGCGGCTCGCCCACGGTGCATTGGCAAGTCCCTTGCTTCGACAGTGCGGCAAGGAGCGCACATTTTTGGCGCCGCTGCCGGGGAATAGCCCTGCACTAAGCCCAAGAGGCACTTTGTGCTTCTTGTATGAGTGGTTTGCAGTAGGAAAGAAGAGGGAGAGGAAGGCGTATTTTTTCTGCAAGTTGTTAATTCTGTTTTTCTGTTGCGCACAGTTTGCATTTTCTGTTTTTCTGCTGCGTACATTTAGTATTAGTTAGACAGTTAGCAAAATTCTGTTTTTCTGTTTGCACACAGTTAGCATTAGTCACACAGTTAGCATTTCTTGCGTTTTTTTGCATTTTCTGGTTTGCACTGCACAGTTCTGTCAAGTTTCAATTTTCTACATTTTTTGTGTTTCCTGGTTTATGCACAGTTAGGCGCACAGTTAGTTAATTAAGTAGGTTAGTAATTAGGTGAACCACTGATTAGCAGGTCAGTAGGCAGGCGAGACAATAAGTAGGCAGGTGAGGTCAACGCGCACCAAAACGCGCACCAAAAAAAAATAAAAAATCAAAAAATAAAAACGTGAGTGAGGGGGAGGTTAAATTTTTCGAAAATAAAAAACGTGAGGTATAAAAACGGATGGGTTGGTTTGTATAAAAGTTAGATCGAGATCATTTCCCCAAGCCCAAGCCCAAGCCCAAGCCCAAGCCCAGGCCCAGGCCTCAGTCCTCAGTCTTATGATATATACTAGACTCACTCTTATATATATACCCTACCTCCTCAAGAGGGAATGAGAGCATGTGGGACAAGTCCTCCACTCTCCTCCCTTCTCTTCCCACTTGCACCCTTAGACTTGTTATTTGGAGCCTAGTTCCCCAGCTAGGAAAAGACTGTTTCAGGCTTTTCTGGAGCAAAATAGAACCAAACGGTGGGCTATAAAGCACAACGCGTCCCACCTAGCGATACGCTCGTTTCGAGCTATCACACGGCCCATTCCACGACACGCTCTAAAAAATCTAGCAAAAAAACAAACAAAAAACACGCAAAAAACTAGTCACAAGGCCTCCTAGAGCAGCTTTTTGACACCTGAGGGTATCAAAAGCACATGCACTTACGCTCTGGGCGGGTGCTAGAACACGAGCATATTGAGGGTGCCTCTATTCATACGGACACCCATTACCCATCCATGATAGGCTCTAGACCCTCAGCGGGGACACAAGGTAGCACCACCCAAGACCCTAAAATAGCCGCTAGTGATTCCTCATCCGACTCAGAAATCATGGAAGCATACCCTACCCAAAACACTGAGAGAGAAGGCCATGCACCTCCTGAAGCTCCACAGCCTAGTACTAGTATGTTTAGCCGTTTCATGGAAACATTAGGTAGAGCTACTCGCTCGGAACCTGATGCAAATGAAGCACACGAAGGGGGTGGGAAGTGGACTCTCCTTTCACATCGCACGTGGACCCCACACCCCCAAAGAGTGTCCATGTGGATATCCTCCCAACTTCTTACCAAGAAGGCCCTGTTGAGCTACCTCCTTCAGAAGTTCCCTCTAGAGTACCGTTGCTGACAAGTAAAACCACGGGGAGCAACATTGCTTCTACCTCACAAGAAACCGTTAACACGTCGACTCTAGAAGGATTGTTCATTAACGATCATTGAACATACGACCTCCACACTGAGGTGTTGACGGATCTACACTCTGGCCACGCCTACCATGTAGGATGGATAGAGATTGTACAATCCACCTCTAGTGCCACGAGCATCGAAGATCAACAGAAAATGATCTGTAATGTTATCCATGGCATTATTCAATCGGAAAGGCAATATCGAGGGGTAAATATACTCTCAACTGGCCCCATGAGATTTTTGGATACGAGCAAGGCTCAACAGCCTACTCTATCACAAATGGAGACTCCTCTAATGAGTCCCATGGACCCATCTTACGTCATTTCACCTGGGGTCTCTATGCAATCTGAGCCTCCGAGCGACAACTTTAGCTTCCCTAACTTGGCCCAACCCTCTATTAAGGAAAACACAGTGCTCACTCTAGGGATAAGCCTGACAGAGAATGTACCGATGACATCTACGGTTAGCGCAGTGCCACTACCTAGTGTCGTAGTACCTAATATGGGGCCTCGACCGTATGTGCCTCTAGCCCCTTATGTACGCATGGCCCCCACACCTCCAATTGTACCACTTGTTTATGCTCCTCGAGTGCCGCTCCCTAGCCCTTATCCGAGTGGACCTATGCCCGGTTATGTTCCATATCCTGCATCATCCACACATATGCCAAGATCGGTACCCGTCCCTCTCCCACATATGATTCCAAGAGTACCTCCACCGGCCCTGCCTCCTCACATAGGTGACTTGGCAGTGTTTGCTCCACTTGTTTATGCTCCTCGAGTGCCGCTCCCTAGCCCTTATCCGAGTGGACCTATGCCCGGTTATGTTCCATATCCTGCATCATCCACACATATGCCAAGACCGGTACCCGTCCCTCTCCCACATATGATTCCAAGAGTACCTCCACCGGCCCTGCCTCCTCACATAGGTGACTTGGCAGCGTTTGCTCAAACCATAGGTCGATCTATCGCGGAAAATATGCGTCATGCATTTGATAGAGAGCCTAGAAGTAAGGCAATACAAATTGCCAAACTCACGCAAAAATTCAATGGGGACGAAGATGCTAGAAAACACATTGAAGTGTTTGAACAAGTATGTGATTCCTTAAGGGAACGCAACGAACTACATAAGTGCAATGCCTTAAGCTTGACATTAAGTGGGAAGGCTGGAGATTGGTATAGAACCCCAAGGGTGGACGAGAAAACAATCTACCCTACCCTTCGAAGGTTGTTTCTAAAGGAGTACATACGAGAAGGTGTGCTTTGGGGTGTAGCATCTCAACTACAGAAGGCCAAACGTAAGGAAGGAGAGTCAGTAAGGGACTTCATTAGTCGTCTAAAGCACTTAAACTCTCGCTGCCCTGTAAATGAGCGCTTCAGCAATAACCAACTGCTTGATCGATTCATCCGAGGGTTGAGGAATGAAGGAATCTATAATGGACTAGTGATTAGAGGTATCACAACCTGGAAAGATGTCACTGCCAATGCAATCCAATTAGAGGACAACTTGATGATAGCAAGCATGAGGGTGTCTACTGACACGAGATCCACTAGCTCACAAGCCATTGAGTATGAACCCATGACTACAAAGCCCATTGCCAATGAGCCAAAGGTATTTGAGACATTCTTGACAGACCTCACCAAGGCAATCCAAGAGTCTCTTAAGGATAATCGACCCCCTCAAAATAGTCACATGTATCCAAGAAGGGAGCAACAATGGTGTTCCATTTGCTTAGGTCCACATAGCACTAGTGAGTGCCCTACGTTTAGAGTAAAATTTAATGGAACTTGCAACACATGTGGTAGGTATGCTCAACAAGCTAAGGATTGTTTAATGATCAAACGTATGATGGCAAATAGACCACCTGTAGCCTGGACGGATGCACCTCGAGCTCCTGTATTGATGCCTGCTCCACATGTTGAGCAACTACCGCAACACATGGTCCCTAGATCTCAAAATGTTGTACAAGCTACACCGCTACCACCTCCTGTGCTAGGACCGCAGCCCCCGCATCCAAGAGTCGCCCCTATGAACCAAGTGGGTTGCGAGCCATCAAATGCTTATGCAGATGGCTGTGAGGAGGAAATAGACACTAGTATTGCCTACGGACTTGATACATTGGAAGAGTGTCCTATATACTACATGGAAGATTGTTGGGGGCAAGTCAAGCCGGTTTATCAAGCTGCTGCTCTCGCATCCAGAGGTCAAAATATCAACACCCAGGCTAGGAGGCCACCTCTTCAATGCTACGAGTGTGGTGGACCACATCGGGCAACGGAGTGCCCTATTAGGCTGCAAAAGAATGCTGCACAGATGCAAATGAATCAAGGGAGCACGTCTGCAATGCCAATACTCACATGTAATCGTTGTGGCATAGATCACTTGATTGCCCAATGCCCCTATAACCCAAATGCGCCTAAAATCACAGCCCTAAATTTGGTCGAAATTGCTAGTGTGACATCGCCAATACCACTCATCGCACCCGCTTATGCGATTACACGGTCCATGCTTCAAGGGCCAGGCCATATCCTCGAAGAGAGAGATACCGCGTCAATTATCCAAGCAAAGAAAAAGAAGACACGAAGGAAGAGGTCGCAGAATACGGGAAATTCAAAGCCAAGTTCCAAAACAAACATAGGAACAGGAGATGACCCCGTGTATATGAATGACCTCGAGGATGATTCAGATTCAATCGAGACAATGGAGACTAGAACCAATACCACAAAGGGAAAGACCGACAAAGAAAACCGTAACATGGAACCAAATGAAAACCGAATAAGAGAAAACCATAAAGAGCCTCTGAAAACACCACAAGTGTTTCCAAATCCAATCCAAGACCCCCAAGATAAACCGCAGGGGCAAAAGGGGAAGAATCGTAAAAAGAAGATTGGGACGTACCCAAACCTAGTAGACGAGATTGAGCAGGTGAAACATCTAAGAGGTTTAGTGGAGGAGACTCAAAGGAAACTAGAACCAGAACCCATGCATGTCAAAATTCATGACACAGTGTTTCCCACGCAAGTTCATCCACCCCACATGAGCCATAGACCGTTAGCCATATCTAGTATCATCCAAGAAGGAAGTGAGGATGGGACATCAGAAAGTGAGCATACACCCTTCTTGTTGGAAAGGATGTTTAACGAAGGAATACCTGATCCCATTGAGGAATATGAGATTCCATCCTCACCAGTTCCTAGTCAAGGACCTACACCCTGCAAAATGCCAATGAATGTTGCCAAACTAGTGGACTTCATGTCTTCTAAGGTCCGAACCACGATCATAGCAAAGCTGTATGGAGATCCTGAGTTATTCCTTGCACTTCGAGCATTCCTTAACGGAGAGCTACAAACGGGATTACCGCAGTTTGCGCAACCAAATAGGCCTGACTCGATTATGATTGATGAGGAAAATCATGTGCAATCACTTGACTTAGATGGACACGAGTCTGTGATCGAGGTACCCATTAACGAATTAGGGCAGTATTTTGAAAGCGACGAGTCTAATGCGACCCTACCCATCACTACCAAGGGATTAACTATAAAGGGAATTCTTGATGGTGGTGCGGGAGTTAGCATCGTTACAAAAGATTATTGGGAATCCATGGGAAAACCCCGCCTCAGTGTTACTAACATTGTGGTAAAGATGGCAAATGGTACCATAGCCAAACCTATGGGGATGCTCAAGGATCTTAAGATCAAAGTTCTAGGACACAAGGTACGACATACGTTCATTTTAATGGATTTCTCTAAACACCTTATGTCATATGAAATGATTTTAGGACGACCATTCATGAGGGAAGCACAAATGGTTCACGATTGGTCTAAAAATCATGTCTATTTGCAATTCCAAGACTCTGTCCTTAAAGTGGATTTGGTGACTGGTAAGGTACACCCCTTAGGGAGTAAAACCATTATTGATCATCGCTCTGACACCACAGTTCACTCGGCCCCACTACAATATTGTTACACTTGTAAGAAGGATACAGACATTGGCCAAGATTCTCCTTAGATGGATATCCTACCTGGGATGACTGAGTCGGACAATGTGGATTGGGTCCACCTAGCAGCAACCATAGACACCTGGGGAAGTAGGGGGATGACTTGGGTAACACCTGAGGGGGATGAAATGCCTATACCCTTAAATATGCTACAAGCAATGCATATCGCTTCCGACAAGACTCATCCTAATGTAATGAAGAAAACATACAGGTGGGTCGTCTAAAGCTTCTTTAGTGACCATAGCTAGTGCTAAAAAACAGAAGCCTTGTAAGAAACGTTACACTCGCTCCAAGAAAAGTAAGAAAATATTGCAATGGATCCCTAAACGACTATTGGAAGCCCAAGGCTACTATCAAGGAAATGATCAAATCTGGGTGCCAAAACGTAGATTGTGCTCTTACCTATCACCTGACCCAAGTGAGCCCAATCCCGTAGCTCCAAAACGAATCAATGATCGTGGAAAGAAAAAAATCATAGAATGCTACACACCCGCTCCCGAGCTAGTTTGGGTACCAAAGAAAGAACGATTTGTTCCACCTAGCTCAGGAAGGGGGGAGTCCCATGAAGCTTCTAGCTCCTCATGTAATACATCCATAGAGGTAAAAGCTTCTACACAGCCTCCATCTATAGTAGTGGACCTCCATGAAGCTACAAAAGAATCCACACCTCCCAGTGTTCAAGAATCACCTGATGAACCACTTCAAGTTCGATCCTGGGAGAGTACCTTACCACCCTTGCAACTTGACGAGGCACCTAGGATAATAGAAAACTAATGGAAAAAATCCTCACCTATTACCAACTGGAACAATTGGTTTCAAAGGGTGACAAGCTCATTTCAAACGGTATGATCTACCCAAGGAAGGGGGGAGTGTTTGTGGACATCCATCATTCTCTTGCTTCCCTCTCAACCTTTCTCCCTGACCTCTATATCTCCCAATCTTAGGGAATGTACATATAAAGCTTTATACTCACAAAAAAAAAAAAGAGCAAGAGCAATTAGCAAACGAGTATGCACATTAAAAGTCAAAACATTGACTCAGACCTACACATGTCACATCTGGTACAGTGAAACAGAAACCTATGCCATAAAACACCTTTGATCCTCATCACTTGAGTGATGGAGGGTAGGTAAGATTAGTACGATAGGAGTGTTTCTGTTTTAGAGTTGAGAGATTAGCGAAGTTCTCTTTTCCCACTAATGTGCCTCCTGGAGGTATTCCTTTTGTTTCCTAGTGTGTACAGGAGCGTGTTGCTATTGATAGGATTTGGACCTTCATGGAACCTTTCTCTCGTTCACACTTCAAATCAAGCGCGACCATCAACACAAACAGGTGTTTTATGTCCATTAGCATTGCCCTTATCTTTTTGCATCCATGTTTGTCTGCTTTGATTGTGATTGGTAGCATAATATTCAGCGCATTGGCTTAGTATCAAACATTTAATTCAATGTAATGTTTTGTCATAATCACTTGTCTAGGTTTAAAAATCAAGCAGTCCGACTAAGCTAGTTTGACCAAGCTAGGTATTAGAAATCTTCTCTTAATACCATGGGGAATGCCTTCCTAATAAACAATGGTTACTTAAGTTCTTAATCCGATTTAGGCAGCATTGTGTGAAATGTACTAGGGATTTCTAGTGGGCTTAACCCTAGTGACCTTTAGCTTAAGTATTATAAAGGGAGTTTACTAATGTGATGAGCCTGGGGAGGGTAACAATGTTATATGACCCCCCAAAGTTACAAAATTTAAATGCTAAAAATGAACAAACAAAAAATCAAAGTGCCACAATGTAAAATTTTAAGCTGGAAGAGAAATCCCTGCTTAAATTGGTACTTCACTCACATGTATCGCCTATGGTACTAGAGCCCTAGAGGTTCCCAGTGTGGGTGCTTTTCCTTGAAAAGCAAAAAACCCAAGGCATACAAAATAAGCACACACATCATAATTGAATCAATGTGAAAATACTTTGGGGGGTCAACGAAAAGGTAATCAGTCAGGCGATGATTTCATGAGAAATTCCTTTTATCGTAGCTTAACTACAAAGTCTTCTAGGTATAGCCTCTAGTCAACCCTCGAACATCAAATACTTGGCTCTCGCGATTAAACAACTTAATTGACCAGAGAAAATTGAGAAGTTACCCATGGTATTAATAGTCGAGCTCTAGTGCCTTTTGACCGTTAAATTAGCGACCCCGGACTTGTTTAATTTTTTACCTTTACATCTGTTTATGCATTTGATTATATTGCAATTCAATGTTTATTGCTGACAAATTGTCTAAAATTCTGTTACCAATCACTTTGTCTGTCTATTGCATATGATTTTTAATTGTATATGAGAATGCAATTACTGTGGCAATGTTGTTTGATTTTGCAGTGATTGAAGAAGACTACGCACAATGTAATATTTCTATCTAGCATTTACTATCTCTATCTCTATCTAACATTCACTATTCTCTAACAAACCTGACATTTTTAACATTTGCAAATATAACAAGCCGAGCAACGCAACCATTTCCAAACAAGCATCTCTTCTCTACCACGCAGAAAGAGACATTTCAACAATGCAACCATTTCGAAAATGAACGAGATATGTCATGATATCTCTATCTTTTTCTTTTTTTAATGGTTTATGCATGTGTGAGTGTGTGTGTGTGTGTGTGTATAGTAGAAAACAATAGGGAAAGAGGGGGGAGGAGCATTGTTTTGTGTTTACCTTCCGTTGTAGCATGGTTGTCTCCTAGGTTGAGCTTCCAATGATGAATGCAGAAAACTCCCTTCGACGAACTCCTCCTTGACCCAAACGTGTGTGTGTGTTTGTGTGTGTGTGTGTGTGTTGATGTTGCGCTTGAGATGGAGTAGGGAGAGAAGGTGTAGGAGAGGGGGGGGGGGGGGGGGGGGGGGGGGGGGGGGGGGGGGGCTTGGAGAGAGTGCGATGGCGGAGATGAAGGAGAGTAGAGTATGCAATAAAAATGCGGCATACTTTGTCTTCTTGCCTATTTTACGTGCCAGGCATTATCGCGGCTATTACCGCGCTTGTTACCGCTCGGACTAGTCATTTCAAACGGATACATGTGAATTGGAGGTTTGAGGGGGGGGGGGTTACAAACCACCCTCTCTACCCTTAGCTATCCATTCTTCCATTTTTTAGCCTTTTGAGTTTTTTGATGAAGAATTTTAGTTTTTTATGAATACTTTATTTTGTAGTACTTATAAATGTTTATTAATTTCATTTTTTAAGTTCTCTTTTAGTTTAAAAAAATTTAGCATTCATTTTCATTTATTCTCTTTGAACTTTACTTCATGTAAAATTTTTAATGGGATTTATGGCTTTTCTAATTATTTATTTTTTAGGACACATGACTAAATAAACAACATTTCGTGTGTGCAGGAGGACTGGGATGATCGTGGTCCCCCTGGAGGCATGAGCACGATCACTGTCTCAAGGCAAAACTCCCTTGACCTTGCACCAAGTGCAAAAGGACAATCCCTCGCTTGAGGCGCATTGCCTTGGAGCACGTGGAGAACGAAGGGCTTTGCATCCTTGAAAAATCACTCAGAGAGATGAGAGCACGACTAACTCGTCGCTTGAGGAGGTGCCCCATTGGTCTGTGTTCGATGGTGGTGCACCGGTGCGCAAGGCCAAACGGCAGAGGCAAGAGCGATTGGGCGATTTGGGTGCACCACATGGTGATCCTCCCGTTGGCTCTACTTCGGCAGTTCCTATGGCGTCTCCGTCGCACTTTGAGGCAGAGGATGAGCACATGTTCGACATGTGTGATGAGTTACTAGCTCATGAGCACGACGTGTGCGAAGCGGATTGTCAACCCTGCACTAAACAGGCTGCCAAAATGGAGGATAGATTGATAACAAGTGCCCAAACACATCTTTACGATGGTGCATGATACTCGTTGCTCCGAGCATCGTTGAAAGTCCTCAACTTGCAAAAAAAATTCGGTTGGAGTAATGCAAGTGTCGATGCACTACTTTTGTAAGTATGGAATGTGGCTTTTATATACTCTCCACTCGCTTTATGGTGCCGTCTTCTAGCAATTATACTAATACGCTTGTTTGTTGTAGTTTGATGGACAAAACATTCCAAGAAGATCACCACATACCTCCAGATCGTTGACGAGCTAGATCGTATGTCACTGCACTTGGAATGGAGTATGAGCGCATCCATGCGTGCGTCAACGATTGCATGCTATAGCGCAATGAGCATGCCCATGCTACCTCATGTCCCGTGTGCGGAGAGGCACGATACAAGACAGGAGTGAGCGGGGTGCACCTACCCCGCAAGGTATTGAGACATTTTCCATTAATTCCTCTTATCCAACACATGTTTAAAAGAAATTCTATTGTGGAGCTTCTCACGTGGCACGCCAACCACCGCTCAAATGATGGAATGATGTGTGTCCTTGCCGACACATCGAAACTCAATGGCCAGAGTTTGGGTTGGAGCCTCGACACTTGAGGCTTGGGTTAGCAAGTGATGGTGTCAACCCCTGGCACTAAGTCTTCTTCATGGAGCACTTGGCCTGTGGTCATCGTCAACTACAATATTCCACCATGGAAGACAACCTAGAAGGAGAATATATTTCTTTCCTTGCTTGTGCCAAGGAAGTACAAAGTGTCAAATATTAAAGTCTACCTCGAAGCCCTCATTGAGGAGTTGGAGAAGTTATATCGAGGCATTCCTGTTGTTGTCGATGTCTCACTTGCAAAGGAGGGGAGAGAGGCCATTGTGAGGGGAATCCTTATGTGGACTATGCACGACTATCCTCGGCTTGGAGAGATTTTTGGTAACCCCCTTTCCTCTATCTCTCTCTCCCTCTTTCCCTCTCTCCCTTTAGTTCACTTTAGTTCACTCATCTCTCTAACCATATGATATGTATGCAAGGTTGTCCACATCGGAGCACAATGCATGTCCTACTTGCGGGCCATCGTTGGTGACGGAGAGGCCCGATTCCTTGCGCAAGGTAATCTATCCAAACAACCATCATTTCTTACCCCAAGGGCATAACAAGCACAAGACTCCAACAAATGGGAAGACCCCTCTAAAGCTCACGATGGCAGATTGAGAAACCATTTGGGAAGAATACGACAACAACAATCCGGCTCCGTGTCCTCCCTTAGAAGGTGTGTCAAGGTATTCCATATTTTTAAGGCTTCCATATTGGAAGAACTTAAAAATACAACACCTCTTGGATCCCATGCACATATTTAAGAATGTAGCCCAAACACTATGGGACCACACTATTGGCAAGAAGGACTCTTTGGGTGCGAGGGAGGATTTGAGGCTTTTAAACGTCTCCCCAGCTCTGCTAATCCACGTCGTGTCCCAAATCGAAAGATTGTGCTTCCTAAAGCACCATGGATGCTAGCCAAAGAAGAATTAGACAAGGTGAAGGGTACCATTGCCTCTATTTGCACACCAACAGGATACATGAGGTCTCTATAGAGAGATTTCACAAAAGAGAAGAAGGGTGGAAGCATTAAATTGTATGGGTTGAAATCCCATGATTGGCACAAGATGCTTCAGGTAATCTGTGTACTCTCTATTCTATCTATACTTTTTGTGTATGACTTTCACTCACTTTTCCTTACCTTGATTTACATTGTAGTTCATTCTGCCGGTGAGTATGTGTATATGTCGGGACAAGAAAGTCACCAACGCTATTTTCAAACTAGGAAAGCTAGTAAGGTACACCACAAGACTCCACTCAGCTACACCTTTTTTATGTACACAATAATTTCAACTAGCACTTAGTGTATCCTTATGTGTTTTCTTGTAGATTTGTGAGCTCCAAGGAAATCAAAATTGATGCTATCCCTGCTACTTAAACACTTGCAACAGAAATTGTGTGTGCCATTGAAGATGCATTTCCTCGATCGGTCCTTCTTAGTCAGGTCCTTCTTAATCAAATTCACCTCTTGGTTCACGTAGTGGAGGAGATCTCTATATGTGTAGTGCACGCACGATGGATGTTCTTCTTAGAGAGGTTTTTAAAGACTCAAAGATTTTGTGTTACAGTCTCAACCAGAGGCATGTATGGCCGAAGGGTGGATCATTCAAGAGGCATTTGTTTACATATCAAAGTATTTGGCACAAGTTGATCCTTCAATGCCTCGCATGTGGTCAGACGAGGAAGATGCAAGGATGACTTTATACTTGCGAAGTGGAAAAGGGAAACTACTTAACATGGATATGAATCTATCCCGAGTGATCAATAACTTTTGTATTCTCAATGCAAAGATTATGACCAAGTGGGTGGACTTGTGGACAGTGGCAAAGGCAAGGCGTTTGTAAGAGAGAGAAGCATGGAAACAAGTACATGGAGGAAGGAGGGCATCCCCAGTTCCTAGACACCTTGCATGTTTTCGAGATCTCATTAGTGCAAAGTGGATTCATGAGAGAATGATCGAGGCAAAAGCGCGCAGAGAAGACATCACTAACAAAGAATGGGAGTACACACGATGCCGCATACCAAAGGTAGAGTACTCATATACTTAAATCATATTGTAATTTTTTTTCTTGAAGTTATCTTTAATATGTATTTGATAAAAGATATTTTATTATTTTGTAGTGTCTTTCCTTTAACTCTTATATGTGGTCAAAGAGTTGTCACTTTTGTACATGCCACATTGACGAGCGTAGAACCACCATGGATTGTGCCATCATGGGAAACTTTGACACAAACGGTGATGAAGCCAGGTACTGTGGAACTATTGAAAGGATACTAAAGGTTAATTTTAGAACCTTTCATACCTTCATCTTCGAGTGCAAGTGGTTGCAAATGTGTCTAGATGACATGAGAATGGCCTCTACATGGTGGACTCTAGTGTGCATCACAGAGGGAGGTATGACAATTTAGTTTTACCGCGCAATTATGAGCAGGTGAGTGACATGTACCTTTTTTACTTTTATTTGCTTGTAGCATTAATTATACCAATGTTACTCACTGTGAGCTTCTCTTTTATAGGTCATCTATATCCTAGCAATCCACCAACCAAAACTTTGGTTCGTAGTTCTTGTAACACCTCGGGGGAGAACCATTTTGCCCACTAATGAAGTGGAGACCATCTTCGACCCTCTTCCACCTCCGACTTTGGATGAGGTGGAAACAGAGGAGAGGAAGGTCGATGAATCAAGTCCGACGGAAGCAAGTCTTAGCGAGGATGATTGTCATGATGATGAAGATGATGCGATGGAGGATAACGAACTCGAAGATGATGAAGCCAATGCATCCACAAACGACAATTCCATTTCTCTCTTTATTGATTTAGGAGCCATGGAATTAGAATTGGATGATGCCTCATGTAGAGATCTTTTGGAAGATGATTCATAAACATTTTGCAGTTATGAAGTTTTTTGGTCATGTAATCTATTCATCTCTCTCCCCCCTCTTCCTCTCTCTAGATTTGGGAACATGCTCAATTATGTTAATCGATTGACAATGATTATTTTAGTTGTAACCAAGTGTAATCTTATTATCTCCCCCTCTCTCTCTCTCTCTCTCTCTCTCTCTCTCTCTCTCTCTCTCTCTTCTTTTTTAAATTTGAGAATTTTATACATTATTCTTTAATTTTTATTTGAGAGGAGGGAAATACCAAAATTTGAAGAGGGGGGGGGGGAGAAGGGGGCGGACGTTTATTTTAAGCCAGGATTTTAAAGTTTAGGCGCTAAATTTTGTAGTCGAAAATAAACGCGATAATAACGTCGACGATAATAAACGCAAAAACTGTCCCGATAATATTTTAAACACACAAAAAAACCCTAGTCCTCCTCTCTCTTCTTTCTCTACCTAAGTTTGAGATAAAATAACACGGTGAACACTTGGAGATTTTCATAGTGTTGTTGCAACCATGAAGAATGGTTTTCCATGGACCATGAAATTATGAAGAGCTCTGCTTCTACTTCCACTTTCATCAGTTGCCTGTGAAAGAGGCTTCTCAAAAATGATAAAGATAAAAAACAAGTCTCCTAATAGATTGTATCTTGCATAATTGGGCTAAGCAATGTTTGTTGGACTCAATACTCCGAAGGCTTCATGTCCTCAAGATGTATTGTTGGGAAGAATGCTTTGATATGTGAAAATCTATGAGGAAGCGAAGGATAGGAAGCTTGGAAACAAATTGATTGTTTCTATGGAGTTTTATTTTCTTAGATATTCAAGCCAAGCGATATAATTTTGTTATTGAGTGCTCTTTCACATTGTATTGGTATCAAAGGACTTTTAATCTTATTTCAAGGTAGTTTTTATTCTTCAATATTGTACTTTAATGATGAAAATGAATTCATATTCATTATGTCATTAGTTTCATTTGCTCTATTTCTATGTAATCTTTAAAAATTTACCAAGTTGTGGTTCGTGGACCATGGTTTGAGAAAACATTATTTAAATAATGAATTTTTTCAAAGTCATAATGGTTAAAATGCAGGGAAGAGTGTGAGATAAGTGAAATATTAATGTATGAGAGTATAAGATAGGTAAAATAGTAGTTTTTTTGGAATTTTGATGTAGAAGGGTGAAAAACTTTTATTTTGTTCATTAGAAGGGCATTTGTTAAATTTGTTTTTCAATGTAGAAAGGCATAAGCTGCACATGCCTGTCAGTAGACATTCGGGGTAGCCCATCAAATCCTATCACTGATACACACACACACACATATAGTGAGAGAGAAAGACATGGTATATAAATTAATATATACATACTCTCTCTCTCTCTCTCTCTCTCTCTCTCTCTCTCTCTCACACACACACACACACACACACATATTAAATATAAATATACAAAAGAGAGAGAGAGAGAGAGAGAGAGAGAGAGAGAGAGAGAGAGATACAAAAATACTGAAACATAAATATGCAAATAGAGAGATATATAGAGGGAGAGAGATGGAAAGATATACCTATATATATGTCTCTATATATATTTCTCTCTCTCTATGCTATTTCCATAGAGAGAGAAATTATACATAATTTCTCTCTCTCTATGCTATTTCTCTCTCTCTCTCTCTCTCTCTCTCTCTCTCTCTCTCTCACACACACACACACACACACACACACACACATATATTAAATATAAATATACAAGAGAGAGAGCTCTCTCTCTCTCTCACACACACACACACACATATATATTAAATATAAATATACAAAAGAGAGAGAGAGAGAAATAGCATACACACACATATATATTAAATATAAATATACAAGAGAGAGAGAGAGAGAGAAATAGCTCTCTCTCTCTATGCTATTTCTCTCTCTCTCTCTCTCTCTCTCTCTTGTATATTTATACAAGAGAGAGAGAGAGATAGAGAGAGATAGCTCTCTCTCTCTCTCTTGTATATTTATACGAGAGAGAGAGAGAGAGCTCTCTCTCTCTCTCTCTCTCTCTCGTATATTTATATTTAATATATATGTGTGTGTGTGTGTGTGTGTGTGAGAGAGAGAGAGAGAGAGAGAGAGAGACTCTCTCTCTTGTATATTTATATTTAATATATATGTGTGTGTGTGTGTGTGTGTGTGTGTGTGTGTGAGAGAGAGAGAGAGAGAGAGAGAGAGAGATACAAAAATACTGAAACATAAATATGCAAATAGATCAGAGATATATAGAGGGAGAGAGATGGAAAGATATACCTATATATATATGTCTCTAAAACTCTCTATCTATATATTTATCTCTCTATACATAAACATAAAGTTAAAAAAATATAAATACACAAATATATAGATATGTAAGTAAACAGATATATACATACAGGGGAGAGAGATAGAAAAATATTCATATATGTCTCTCTATTTATTTATTTATCTGTCTCTCTCTCTCTCTATATATATATATATCTGTGTGTGTGTGTGTGTGTGTGTGTGTGTGTGTGTGCGCGCGCGCGTGTGTAGAGAGAGAGAGAGAAAAGAAAATGCATGTAAATATAGATTTACAGGCATATACATTTGTAGTTGTGGAGATGGAGGGAGAGCAACGGTAGTAGCTGCAGCAGCATCGGTCACAACAGCCAGCTGGTCCTTCCCTACATACGATACACACATTGTCTGTGGTGTTGGCAAGTGGCACGGATCACCTCTGCCTCCCCTCACAGGATCCTAGGTGTCAGGCGGTAGCACAAGCACTTCTTTTGACTGCACAGTTGTTTGGACAGATGCATGACCCCCATGCATTCCAGTAGGTGATGGCCACCCATCATGATGCAGGACACAAGGGTCCTTCCTGGTGGGAGGTTGAGAGACTTCCACACATCCGCCAGACCACACTATGGCAGTTTCGGCCCCGTCTAGGCACGCATTGCACGGAGTAGAGAATTGTCTTCATGCTGGCATGCGTACCTGCGATACGTGATGTACTACGGTACAATGCCGCACCACTACCTTTTTTGCAATGCAGCTATGTACTGTAGAGTTTGTGTATGGTGTTTTGCAAGTGCCTGGTGGCGATATTGCTGGTCCTTCGGCACCTCTTCCTCAGTCTCCAGTGTTTGTCCAGAACTTGATCGAGCACGGCTGGGATTGCATACTTCAAAGTAGCACTCGTCGCATGCAACCCAGCATGCCAATGTACCCCATTCAGGCCTCGGTGGACTGGAGATCTACTCAGAGTCCGGGGGGACCACCCGAAGTGCGTCATTTGCCTCGGCAGCTTTGACGCGGGAGATTCCTACAGTGGTCATCGCCTTCATCTTTACTGCTTAGTGCATAGCATGGCATCTCGATCGACTTGTACACCCGCCCTTTGGGCTTACAGTTGATCGAGTCACCCGACGCCCACTTGGCTAGACCCTTGAGGCAGATAGAGCGGCTATGGTTAAATATCGGCATGGTTGTATACGCGCCGATGGAGGTGACTACCACAGCCTGTCACGGCACTGGGGCACCAGTTGTTCTTAGCATAAGATGAGCAGGCCTGCCACTCCTCACAAGTGCACACATGTAGCATAGTGGTATGTGCAACGCATTCATCTCCAAGCGTCACAGGTTCAACTATAACACATGCATATTGGGTTGTTGACCTTTTGGTCAAGGGCTTCCAGCCCGTTGCTTTCGACTGGCAACCGGGAAGGCTTGCTTTGCCACTAGGGCAAGCAAGCCAATATTTAACGAAACCCATGGTTCATGACCCTTATTGAGGTGGAATACACTCGGGTGCAGGCTAAGAACGCAACACTCATGGTGAGACCCCACAGTAGAGAGAGGCCAGGCAGCACCACTGGGAAGTGCTGATTGAGAAAATGAGACGGAGGCTACTCCAGAGGGCGTCAATAGCCATCAGATCCCTTGCCGATGTAGATTTCCTTCATTTAATGCTTATTACAGAGATGGAGGCGGCTAAGACGGCCACACACTCGAAGTTTTATGCGTGCTCTATACAGATCGCCGCACATGGGAGACAGGCCGAGAATTCGAGATGCCAAGTGTACACTTGTGGATCAGGAGCCTACACTAGCCAAGATTTGCTTGCTACGAGACTGTGAGAGACGGTAGGTGAGGCAGGCGTCTTTTCAAGTCGGCGAGTCATTTGCAACTGCCGAGGCACGTGCACAAGAGGACCCAATGGTGCCAGCCAGTACACGTACTATAGTTGAGAGGGTGGTGCAGGCGCCTCACAGTAGGATGTAACATACACTTTACACAGAGATTGATGACTCAAGAGCAGGGATTTTAATTACACGATGACGCATTTTGTTAAATGTTAATTATTGTTATTATTATCACTATTTTTTTCATGTTAATAACATATCTAATGTCATGACCTACGAAAACCGGTAGAAAATGTAGAACCGGCCAGACAACCAACAATCCCGACAGGCCCGGCGGGCTTAATATGAAACCCGGCAGGCCCGACGGGACAAGCAAAAATCCCGCCGGGCCCGTCGTGTACCCCCTCTATATTTGGCGGCTCTATATAACCCTTTTATAGACATCACATCACATCACCTCTTCCTCTAAATTTGGTCATCCTTTAAAATTTATAAGAAAAATTAAAGGTAAAAAAATGAATAGTCTTTTAAAAAAAAATAAAACTTAATGTAACTCTGATCACGGATCATTAGTTCTTTTTTGGACTGAACTGATTCTTGAAAGGAGGTAGAAAGGTGAATCTTTGGGTCGGTATCTCTACATTTGGGATGGACTGATCTCATGTTTGGTTCACCGTTATATTTGCTAAATTGATTGCTATATTGATTAGAACTTTTATCATGGGTCATTAGTTCTTTTTTGGACTGAACTGATTCTTGAAAAGAGATAGAAAGGTGAATCTTTGGGTCGATATCTCTACTTTTGGGATGGACTGATCACATGTTTGATTCACCGCTGTATTTGCTTGCTATTCCGATTAGAGCTCCAATCATGGGTCATTAGTTCTTTTTTGGACTGGACTGATTCATGAAAGAAGGTAGGAAGGTGAATCTTTGGGTCGATATCTCTACTTTTGGGATGGACTGATCACATGTTTGATTCACCGTTGTATTTGCTTGCTATTTCGATTAGAGCTCCAATCATGGGTCATTAGTTCTTTTTTGGACTAGACTGATTCATGAAAGGAGGTAGGAAGGTGAATCTTTGGGTCGATATCTCTACTTTTGGGATGGACTAATCACATATTTGATTCACCGTTGTATTTGCTTGCTCATGTTTGAGTAGATTGAGGTTTATTCCCTTCAGGCTTCACTACTACGCTTGTGTGATATTGATTATAACACTAATGTTTGGTTTGAATAATACTTGAAAGAAGAGATAGCATACTAAGCTATGTTTATTGGTATTGCAGGCATCCAATAAGTATGTCTTCCACCGGGAATGTGAGCGGTGATGTTGGTGTCTCAAGCCTGGCTTCCTTGAGGAGACCTCCTACGTCGATGCCAGGTCTTGCTTCACAGGGCACCACTTCGCAGGGCAAGCGAAAGGCAGGTGGAAAAAGTCCAGGACCCGAGTGGAATTTTGCCACAAATTTAAATAAGTATCAAGATTGGAAATGTAACTTTTGTGGTGAAGAGAAATCTGGAGGAGCACCAAGAATAAGGGATCATTTGCTAGGTGGCAATACCAGAATCCAAGAAGGAAAGTGCTTAGGTGTAGAAGAAGCAGCTATGCGCTTAAAAGCTTTAATTGGTAAGCTAATTTCCACGAGCAAAAGATCAAAACTCTCTAATTTCGACCATCACACCCCGGTATCGATAAGATCAAACCAGGACGAGGGATCATTGGGTGTAACGCCCACCAATGGAAGCACTCAAAGCAGGAACCAACTTCTCATATCGATGGAACTACACCTCCAAACCATGGATCTCCTGACTTTCAGGAAGGATCGTTAAAAAGTAGACAGGTTAGCTTATAGACGAGCTTCAAAACGCTTGCCTTAGAAGAAGCACAACTTGCACTAGCTAAAGCCGTCTATTTCATTGGGGGATCATTGGACATTGTCACCCGTGATGCATGGAAGTCAGCTTGGAAACGCATTGGGGAGTATGGTGCTGGATTTACCCCTCCAACATATCACCATATGAGAAACCAACTGTTGGATAAATGTTACACAAGCACACAATAGGATATTCAAAGGATAATATTAAATGCAACAGAGTAATCTGGATACACTATATTTAGTGATGGTTGGTCCAACATTCAAAGGCGGCCATTGATCAACATCATGCTTGTATGTCCTCGTGGTGAATGTTTTATCAAAGCTGTGGATAGCTCTGGTCAAATAAAGTCTGGCAGTTTTATAGCTGACATCATTGGCGACGCAGTTGAGAAACTTGGAAAAGAAAATGTTTTCCAAGTAATCATGGACAATGCCAAAAATTGCAGGGCTGCAGGTAGGATACTTGAAAGTCGCTTCTCTCACCTATATAGTGCTGGTTGCAGTACACACAGGTTGAACTTGGTATTGCAAGATTGGTACAAGAGTAATGACACAGAGTGGTTCAAATGGATAGTAGACAATGCTCGCTTAATAGTCAAGTTTGTTTTGAAGCGTTAGAGGGTTCTTGACATGTACCGTCAGAGGATGTCTATTATGTTAAAACTGTCGTGCGAAACTAGATTTTGCACCAACTACTATACGGTAGAATCACTAATAAAAAATAAGAATGCTGTGATGGAGACATTTGTTTGTGCCACTTTTTCAGAATGGGAGGCCGGTCAAAGGGAGAAGATAAAAAGCAAAATAGGGGTGATCAGAGATCTACTAGCTGATCGCCACTTCTGGGATGATGTGGTGGATGTGCACAATGTCATGATGCCAATTATGCTCGCATTATAGGTAAGGTGTGGATGGCTTGGTGGAGTGTTCAAGAAAGCCTTGCAAATCCAGAGGAGCCCTAGGAGCCAATTGTGAAGCCTTGGAAGACACCATTCACTCAAAAGAGGAGAGAAATTCTGAGAAAGTATGTGCATGGTCGATGGGTTGGAACACATAGTCCACTACACAGCGTAGCTTTCTTATTGGATCCAGAGTATTGGGCAATGGAAATAGACAAACTTGATGAGGAGGTGTTGGAAGACTTTTATGATGTGATAGGCAGGTTTTATACTGATCCTGATGAGCATGCATCAACTGTTACTGATCTTATGAAGTTTAAACTCAAAGAGGGTAAGTTTGGTACAGAATTTGTGCAAAAACTTTCCACGGAGCAACTAGCGTGGAAGTGGTGGATGATGAATGGTGATAGTGCGCCCACCCTTAAACGCCTAGCCGTTAGAATCCTAGCCCAATGTGCATCCAATTCAAGTTCTGAGAGAAACTGGAGTACATATAAATATGTACATTCCACCATCAGAACCCGCCTTCTAAATTCAAGAGCTGAAAAATTGGTGTATATGTACTGCAACCATCGGCTATTGGCAAGAGTGCAAGCTGAGAACTACAAAGAGGAGATGCCGTGTTGGACTTATGATGTAACCAATGATGAGGTGGATGAAGACAGTGAGCTGCAAGGGGAATCTCATGAAGTAGAAACTGCATGTACTTTAGAAGAGATTGAAGAGAATTTGGAAATTGAACCAACTTTGACCCGTCGCAGCAAGCGGCGGTGGTTTAATAAATAGATTATCGAATCCATTGAGTGACTTCTGTTTAAGTTCAAAAATTGTTTATCTTATAATTTTTTATATATATTTAGTTTAAGGTTTAGACATTTGCTTAATAATAAACGAAGCCCTTAAAAACCTTTACAAGGCCACAAATCACTATTAAAGCTTCATAACATACAAATCCCTAACAAATCTTTGCATTATCACATATCATAATTGAAGGTGAAGTGAAGAAAATTCACAATTCACTAATAAATTCTCGCAAGACAACGAGTAAATGTATTCAAATGTCACAAAAACTATCCAAGTGATAGTGAAATATTTGTGAGAATATCTTCATTCTTCTGTTCACGCAGACCTTTAATCTTATTATAGTCTTCAGACATTTTCAACATTGCATATAGCTTTTTGGATATCTCATACTCTCATATAGCACAATGAAAGCTATTCATCATGCTTTGCATCAAGCATGATATATGGTACATATGTCCCCATGGCAAGCTGAAGTGACCACACCACTCATGAAAGAATGATCTACATATGGGGCAAGGACCACCGTGCTCACCAGAAGCTGGAGGGGCCTCAATAGATGTTGGGTGCTCAATCAATGTGGCAGCATTTTGTTTTTTTATAGTCGCCTCTAACTCTTTTACGTGACGAGATAGCACCTTCACCTCCCTTTGCAAGTCTCTATTTAGGGTTGCTTCTGCATGAGAGCCTTGTGTAGCTTGTGATGCTTGCCTGAGTTGAGTTTGAAGCTCCTCCTTAACTTGGTGCACTTCCATTGATGCACCTTCTAGTGCCAATGACATCTCTTGTCGTGTGACGGTGATTGCACTGCTGCGAATGTCCTCAACCGTCATATGAGGTGTCCTTGAGCTGAAGTCCACTGCTTCACCCAAGACATAATGCATGTATAACATCTTGGCAAACCACAATGGACAATCCATATGATGCATAGGATGACCCATAACACCGAGATATATGTTCTCTCCATTGTCTCGTATGTCTGCATTAATGCATTGTGATAGCTTGAGTCGGCCTTTCTTGATGTTGTCATCTGCAACGCCTGGCCATATGGATTTAACCATTTCTCGGTCAATCCTAGAGTTCACCTCTTTCCATTGTGTACCCACTGGTTTGGCCCACTGGGAGCAACGAGCTGCAATTCGAGCGGTGTCATTCACTCCACCGCCTTGACACATGGATCTGAGACGCTCAAAAGCGCGCTTAGCCCTTTGATTATCATTATCCATATCTCGATTAAACACTATACTTCAGTTACGGCATACAAACTTAATGATAATCAATTGCTATAATAGTAACCACCATTTTACAACAATCAATTGATATAAGAGTAACCACCATTTTACGACAATCAATTGATATAAGAATAACCACCATCTTACGACAATCAATTGATATAAGAGTAACCACCATTTTTTAAATCAATGAATGACAATCAGTGATTCCACGTGGCTTATTGCTTGAAACTTAAGAGAAAAAACAAAACTCATAGAAAATTTGTTGTCTATTGAGATATAACAAAGTGTTTTTATTACTCATACATCATCCATGGCGCATAAAACCCAAATTTTAAAAGTGCTTTTATAAGTCAAAAGTCTCAGAAAACCCTGCTTCATAAAGTACATCATATATCCATAAAAAAAAGGCTACATTCATTTTAGAGGGAGGGCATAAGCATCGTTCTGGTTGGGCTTCAAATCTTTCTAATTCTTCGTCCAAAAGTGCCAAGGTCTTTCTCTCTGTGGATTTCTTCCTCACCCAACCTTCCACAAAAATCCTAGATATGGCTTGTACCTCCACTGAAACCTTATGTTTGAACCAATCTGTGTTGTAGTAGTCAGAGAACTCTCCACAAAACTTACAAAATTGCCATATCACCCATCCTATGGCATACACATCTATGGCCTTGGTCCATGGGCACGGGTGATTGCCATCTAGTAACTCAGGAGCTCGCCAAGGATGAAGCTTTTGCCAGTTTTCAACGGTATTGTTGGTCTTTTGTGTCTCTAGCCAACACGCAGAGACAATCCCCAATCAATTATTCCAATACGGGGAGTGAGATCCTTGGTAAATTCCAACATGATGTTCCATGGATGGAGATCATTGTGGATCACTCCCTCGTCATGTGCGAATCGCAATGCCTTCACCAAGGCATGGATCAACGAGGGAGCATGATTGCACAAGCTCTTGATACGTGTTTTCTGGTCTTCAGAGGGCTGCTCCCATTTAAAGTCTGCAGGGATCTTTCCTTTCCCCTCTTGATGCGCTACAAGCGTCGTGAAAGAGCCATGTGGATGGGGCACTATCTCCATAAGATCACCTAAAGTTCCCCCATTGAAGTAGGGGAATATCAAAAACCATGGCAACATTACAGAGTGGGAAATACTCCTCACAATCCCTCTATGGTTGATATCTACCCCACTTTCTGATGCAAAGCTTTTCCATTGATGCTTGGCCCGTCCATGGAACTCCTTGGCACAATAAGTATTCGTTGCAGGAAGGAAACTGATCCCTTTGATTTGAACTTGCCACCCTGTGCCATAAGCCCCTGACCCAAGTTTCTTGATCTTCTGAATGAACTTATTTGGAATGCCCAGAGTCATACTACATTCAGAATGTATATACTGCTCACCAGGTGACTGGCAGAAGCAGTAGAACCCAATGTTCCCTCAATGGCAGCCTCCTCAATAAACGGTTCTCCAACTTGGCTGCTCCCCACAACTCTAGTGACAGCCATTCGCATTTTCTTACTTAGGCCAAATTGTGTGTCTATGTGGGATGCTCGCCTTGACCTCTCCTTTTCAGCTCTCCATCTAGTGTTCCAATGCTCTAGCTTACCCTTATCTACTCCTTGAGGGCATTCCTCTTTCAAATCAGAGGCCACCTTGGGCAAATTGCCCACCCAACTGCTCAGTAATGAGTTTATTGATTCGGTTGTTTTTTCTGGATATAACAACAACATTTTGCGCGCAATCTCACTGTATAATGATTGCAATCTAGACTCATCTGCAACAATCTACGCTATATCGTCGGGATCTAGTGCACTGACGATCGTAATCAACAATTGTCTAATTTTCTTTTTGAACTCTATCATTGAAGTAGCAGAAGGATCCATTTTGCCTGCAATGGTGGGTGAAAGCATGGTTTGGTGGTACAAAAAAAGGACCTATTTTGCTTCTACCTGGTTGGTACTTCTACATATGTCCACACTTTGGAGGGAACCTTTTTTTCCATCTATGTTAAAGAATGGTAGGAGGGAAATTTGTATGATTTAAACTTTCCGTGAAAGAAAACGTGGGTGGGGCAATAAGTAATGCGAGTGGTGTTTTGAAACCGTGCCAAAAGTCCCATCACAGACTGCGTTTGTGAGTGGCGCAGTTGCTCAACACATTTTCCAGCTTCCGCCTTGCTCTCTTACTACATCGCCTTCTGCAAACCACTACAGTTGTAGGTAACAAGCTCCCCAGCTACTCACAATCAGGAAGATGAGGACGCCAACGAGGAAATCAGCAGCCAAAGCGTCACCGGACAATGGGAAAAAGAAGAAGAGGACAATGGATGCAAAATCCCCTCGGAACATCGACACCCCAAATACGAGGGCTAGCAAGGGGGCCTCCTTTGTGGAGAGGGAGAAACCTGCTGTGTCCATGGAGACTTCATTTAATCTTGGGCCTCTTTTTGCCAATGATGAGACTCCACGGTCATCTACAACATCTAAAGGTAGGTGCTATGAGAGCTGTGCGTTTTCTTGTGATTTACCACTTTATTTTCCATGCATACAAGCTTTTGCATGTCTTTTATCTGATGAGGTCTGCATTTGCTTTTTTTGCATGCAGCAAGTACATGTGCATGTTTGGGATCTTCTTAGGAATTTAGGGTTTAGGAAAGTTACAAAGTTACATGTATAAGCTGCTCTTTAGATTGCTAACTTGCATGCATGCACGTGCAAAAATCAGTATATGTTGTGCATGAGCATAGCACAAAGTTGAAGCTCAGTAGGGATGTCAGCATAACCAAATTTGGTTAGTACCGAATTTGGTACTAACCACTACCAAATTTGGCTTTGTACACAACTGAATTTTTCAATTGTCACCTGAATGAGATACATTCATTTCATTCCATGTGTTTTGTTTTGCACAACTGAAATGAGGCATATAATGAGGGCATGTCTTTACTTGCGTGTTGTTTCCACATCGTAGGAAAAAACAAGATAGAGGAGTACCTTATCTTGACAAAGTTCTGCTATACATCACAAGAGCTTCATGATGAGTATGGATTGAGCATGGAGGGGGTGCTGCCAAAGGATCTTACGGAAGATGACATCCCCGATGACCAGTGGCTCACTGTATTCAGGAATTCCAGCCAGAAGAAGACAAAGATTTACTTAAATCACGTGCATCCACGGCTTCAGGATGAATGCAGGTTCCTGTTCCATAAGGTGTACCAAGCCCCACCATCATGTTGGGAGACCACTACAAAATTTTCCTGTTGTTTTTTATATGAGAAGTGTCAAGCAGCCACAAAGGACCCTGCGGGCCACAGGGTTGTATGGGCCAGGTTTGGTGAGAGTGTACTCAACATGTGTTCCTCCCGACCAGGAGGCTTGGAAAAGAAGGTTGAGAATTGGCGAAAGGCAAACGGTGCGTCCCAAGGAGGCCACCCGTCAAATACCAAGAAGCCCCGACTTACGCCAGTCGGTAGTATGCCCCCTAAACAGAAAGTCCCCCCACAACGTCATGAGGATAAGACACCTGATTATATTGCAGACCTTGAAGCTATGGTTGGGAGAGTCCCTCGGACATGTGTCGGGATAGCCGATAGGCTGAAAGAGCTGAAAATGTCTCTGAAGTAGAAGAAGGAAACACTCTTGAGGGCAGAGGGTTCCAATAAACTTTTCAAGCAGATTATGGACGACATCAAGGAATATGAGACCCAACTGGAAACACTGAGAGAGGCCAACACTGGCGATGATGCAGAAATCAATGTGATAGAAGCTGATTTGGCTGCCAGTCGAAGGATTCTACGTCGATACGGAATCAGTGAAGATACGTCATTGCTCGACAAGGAGATTCTAGAGCAACAGGTGCTGGTAGTTTTGGGAGTTTTTGGTAGAACTGTTTATGCTTGGTTTGGTGGGATTGGTAGTGTTAGGTACCTTTGATAGAATTGTTTATGCTTGGTTTGGTGGGATTGGTAGTATTAGGCACTCATGGTAGAATTGTTTTTATTCTAGGTAGTTTATGGTTTCCTTCTGTCTTGTGGTTTGGTATTTCTGGTACTATGAAGAAGTTTTGGTACTTTAAGGTACTTTTTGAAAGTGCTGCAAAAGGCGTTATGGTAGTTTTATTCTGATAGCTTTGGTAGTTTTGCTAGTTTTGGTACTTTTAGGTACTATTTGAAAGTGCTGCAAAAGTGTAATTGGTAATTTGATTTTGGTAATTTTGGTAGTTTTGGTACTTTTTGAAAGTGCTGCAAAAAGTGTTTCTTTGGTAGTCTTGGTTGTTTTGGTACTATTTGAAAGTTTGATTTTGGGAGTTTTGGTACTTTTGGTACTTTTAGGTACTATTTGAAAGTGCTGCAAAAAGTGGCTTCTGTAGTTTGATTTGGTAGTTTTGGTACTATTTGAAAGTGTTGCAAAAAGTGGGTTTGGTAGTTTGATTTTGGTAGTTTTGGTAGTGTTGGTACTTTTAGGTACTATTTGAAAGTGCTGCAAAAAGCGTGTTTGGTAGTTTGATTTTGGTAGTTTTGGGTACTTTTAGGTACTATTTGAAAGTGATGCAAAAAGCTTGTTTGGTAGTTTGATTTTGGTACTTTTGGTACTTTTGGTACTTTTAGGTACTATTTGAAAGTGCTTCAAAAAGTGGTTTTTGGTAGTTTGATTTTGGTAGTTTTGGTACTTTTAGGTACTATTTGAAAGTGCTGCAAAAAGTGGATTTTGGTAGTTTTGATAAGGTTTGGGTAGTTTAGTTCTGCATTGAGGGTATTTATATGTTTTTGGTACGATATGATTCCCGAGTTTGGTAGTTTTTGGTAGTTTTGGTGGTTTTGGTAGTTTGGGTTCTATTTCGTAGTACAATACTTAGAAGTACCAGTCTCGGTATGACTTCTTGGTAGTTTTTGAAACTAATTGGGACCGCTGGTTGTCAACGGGCTGAGTATGACACTCTGGAGAAAAAATGGAAGGAAGGTCAAGAGCATACCCTATTTGTGAAGGATATGTTGTCTGATATCAGGCTTGGGAAGAGGTTCCTACTATATCCTAGGCCTCAGGTTAATGATTCGGTAAATGTGATCCCGGTGTTTGGTATGTGTGTTGCATGCGGTGAGCCCTTGGAGTGCGCACATGTAGTCGGAACTTTCATGCTAGAGTACTGGATAAATAGGTATTGGTACTCTATCAAGAGGGTTTGAAACTCTATGGATAGGCTTTAGCACTCGATAGCTAGGATTTTGTACTCGATATACCGGATTTGGTACTCTACAGATCTGCTTTGGTACTCCATACATATGCTTTGGTACTAGATACACCGGATTTGGTACTCTACAGATGTGCTTTGGTACTCCATAGATAGCCTTTGGTACTCGATAGACATGATTTGGTGCTCTACATATAGGCTTTCGTACTATAGAAGTGTGGGGTACCCTGTAAATAGATCATGGTCCTATAGTGATAGGATTTGGTACTCTACAGAGAGGCTTTGGTGGTATCCGTTGAGTTTGTTACTCTGTAAATAGACTTTTGGTTCTCTATACATAGGCATTGGTACTGGATAATTAGGTTTTGGTACTCTATAGAGAGGGTTTTAAACTCTATGGATAGGCTTTGGCAGTCGATAGCTAGGATTTGGTACTTTATAGATATTCTTTGGTACTGTAAACACCCTCTTCCATACAACAGACTACCAAATTTGGTACTGTCTAGACCAAATAAGCCTTAAGTAGCACCAAACAAGATGAACAATTACTAGAAGTTGTTGGTACCTGAGATTCGTCGAGTAGATGTATAGGATGTTTGACGACACTTTTCCTTCCAATTCTCATCTTGCATATGTCTTTCTTGTTGGGTGAAACTCTGCTCTCTGATGTCCAAAAGGCATATACCAAATCTCTTGTTTCATTGGTAATAACAGTTCCTCGTGGCAATTGTCTCTCACAAGCACTCAATGGCAACACTTCATCTTCATCTTTATTCTCTAGCCGTGAGCTTGCTGCAGCTATATTCCTTCGATGGATCCCCAAGATACTAGCCATTCTGGATTGGTTTATTGATTGTGAATTTTTACTATTGTTCAGAATCATTGCCAAAGAGCTTCTCTTTACAAAAAGCTCACTTGCTGAATGAGGGACCTTGATTTGAGTCAAAATGTTGCGCACACCCAATACAACAATGTCTTCGACTTTGCTGAAATTTGATGGTTGCAGCAAGGAAAATGTTTGGTGGTCCAGGAGTTGCCAGAATATTTCCTTTCGCTCATTCTTTGCAATCCCTACTGTTTGCTTGCGCCAACGTCGAGCCACTGCTGCACAAATGTTCTTTCTTGACCTGGCTTCCCGTAATCCAAGAGCAGACATAGGATGTCTTTCCTTGCTTCTCTGTGCGCATTTCTTTGCAGCCCAATAATCACGAAGAAAAGTCTGATTACCGGTTGGAATACTAGTGCTAATGGAATTGATGTGCATCTACTGAAAATTGCTTGGGCCACCTTGTACCTCGTCAAAAGAGAGGAACTGTGAGTCACCTTCCATCTCGTCGGATAGAGAGGAGCTGTGCATCACCTTCTACCTCGTTGAAAGAGAGGTCCTAAGCATCACCTTCTATGTCATCGAAAGAAAGGTCTTGAGCATCACCAAGACAGTAATCTCCTGCGCTACTATCCATTTGCAGAGAGAGAGAGAGAGAGAGAGAGAGAGAGAGAGAGAGAGAGAGAGAGAGAGAGAGAGAGAGAGAGAGAGCTCGAACACAGCAGCTCGATGGCTATGGAGGCGGCAACGAAGGCGAGAAGGTTCAAAAATGAGAGAGACACACAGGGAGGGGGACGTGCGAGGGAGGGAGGGAGAGAGAGAGAGAGAGGTGCTGGAGTGAAAGCTCCCAACCGTAACCCCACTCCCCAGCCCCGCCGTCACCCCCACCTCTTCTTAGGATTGCATGCTTCTAAAGTTAAAAAAACGTCCACTTAAAAAAAGAAGTTTATTTGCCCTCCCCAATTCCAAAAAAATGCCCATGGTTTTTACACACAAGAATCACCAAGCATATGTTGTGTCAAGGACACTACTTTTTGTACCACCAAACCATGCTTTGACCCTGGTATTATTGCAAACAACACATTGTGAAATATAACTATGTGCCACTGCATTTGGATCTTTTCTACGTGAAAGAAAAAGTGCAATATAGACCATATATCTCGTACGCTTTTGCAGTGACACACCTAATCACAATTGCAACCATGTGCCAACGCCTCACCGTACGACAACTTACAAACAGATGCTCATGTCATTCTAGCAGCAACACACCTAGTCGCAATTGCAACCATGTGCCGAAGCATGAATGACTGGGAGCAACATAAAACATAGTCACTCTACGCTTTTGCAATGACACACCTAGCCGCAATTGCAACCATGTGCCAGTGCATCCACGCACGGTGACTTCTTTCAAACAGATGCTCCTATCATTCTAGCAGCAACACACCTAGTCGCAATTGCAACCATGTGCCGAAGCATGAATGACTGGGAGCAACATAAAACATAGTCATCCTACGCTTTTGCAATGACACACCTAGCCGCAATTGCAACCACGTGCCAGTGCATCCACGCACAGTTAATTCTTTCAAACATATGCTCCTGTCATTCTAGCAGCAACACACCTAGTCGCAATTGCAACCATGTGCCGAAGCATGAATGATTGGGAGCAACATAAAACATAGTCATCCTACGCTTTTGCAATGACACACCTAGTTGCAATTGCAACCATGTGCCAGTGCATCCACGCGTGTCTGGTGTTATAGCGGAAGCGTAAACCAAAAAGTGATGGATTTCATTTCACCTAGCTAGCATGCCTTGCATGCAGAGTGGTAAGCCCTTGGCGATAGTGACTGCCTCAAAGGTGAGAGCCCAAAACCATAAGTACCTTGCGCCAGCTAGATTGGTAGGGATTCTGCGAGGTGATATCCCTATTATGCCAGTTCCCCGAACTTGTGTGCCAATTCCCTTGATTCCAAGTCAATGGGCAGTAGTATCTTGGCACAAGGGAGAAGCCTTGCTTCGTGTAAAACTGCCAAAGCACTTTGCTTTGCATATCAACAATAATCTCCAAGTAAAAGTGGAAACATGAAAAAATAAGAAAAACTGGAATCGAACGTAACCCGTTGCCTAGAAATTTCAAAGATAAACTCATTTGAATTTGGCTCCTAGCCAATTCTGCTACAGGAGAGAGAGTTGTCGCATGTATCATATACACCCCCTGAAAAACCCTGCAAACATATTGAGAAATTCCCCAAGGTCGTGTGCTCATAGCATACTCCAAACGTGGGAAGTTTCCATACAATATGCCGAAAGTGAAGCCGTGCTTCACACAAATACGTTTGGCCTCATTGCCAATAAATGCTATTGTCGACAGATGTCATAGTAAAGAGAGTCAACCTTGTCGATCATTCACAAATAATGGACCTTGTCTACTTGTACATCATATTGCGAAGCAGAAAAATACTTGCAAGGTATGAATGTGTACCTACTTAGCTTGATTACGGTTGTCCTTGACTATATAAGACCATCTTAATTGATTGAACCTCTAATTAGAGATATGTTTGTTGGTTCCTCAAACTATCGCCCATGTTGAGAAAGGTAGGCGCGAAGAAATGTGGATGACAAGTCATAGGCCTTGCCTAAACTTGTCGTACTATAGTTGGTACTCGTCCAAGACATAATAGCAGTACCATGGAATGATTATCCCATACAGTGGTAAATAGTCCTTAATGCAAGATGCTCATAGCATACGCCTAGCTGTGAGTAGGTATTATCCCCTGAGTACAAGAAAAGGAATCCATGCTTCTAACAATTCTCTTGTAGTTGTGCACATGCCATGCATGGGAAGAAATCTCAAAGGCCAACTCTGGAGTGTTGTACATAACACAACAATTTTGTATGCAGTTAATGAGCCTAGCTCAATGATCAAAACGTCACCGTGGAGACCAAGTGAGCCGTGCTCCAACATAATCATTGACAACTGCATAAGGAGAACTAAGTAAAAAAATGCAAAAAATATTCATACCTTGTCTAGGAAGGCTTTAGAAGAATATTATGCATGTCCTTATCGTCGCACTTGCTTAGACTCTAGTTCTGCATGATATCAATGCCTCGGCAAATAAAAAAATATGACCATAGAGAGGTCCATGATGCACAACGGAGGCAATCCAAATAGGTACTATCTCCGGCACCATGGCCGAGAGTAACATAAGTATATGCGCCTAGATTGCCGGAGTTTCTGTGTGGTAGGCTGGGCATGGCGATCAATGCACAGGTACGTGATGAATACCCCTGCTTGTTGACCTGAGTTTGCATAATTTATCAAATTCAGGTACATGTCCATTGCGAGGTAGTCTGGCGTGGGGCATTGGCCTTAAGAGAGGAGGGTGCCCAAATTAGGGCACAAAAAATTATAACATTAAAGAAAAAATTAGAATTGTCTGGCTATGGTGCGTTGTTGCAGTCAATTGCACGCAGGAGATAAAGAGATGACCATGGCATGCGTTGCTCGGCTCAGCGCGCTCATGAATCAATTTTTTCTCCTCAGCCTCCGGCACGCATCTTCCGAGCCTGTCTCCTCTTCAATTTGTTGAGGTCGAAAAACTTCTCCCTCGTGACAGAGGAGTCGTTTCTTACGGCCTCGACCTCTTGCTTGCATGCTCCATGGAAACATGCAAATTCCTTCTCAACTCTATCCTCCAAATCCGAGAGAGCTAGAGATTCCAAGGGAGAGGGAGAAAGAGAGAGATCCATTCCTAGAGGGAGAGAGAGATCCATGCCTTCTCCTCCTCCATGACTCCACACTTCCTCCTCCTCTCCACCTTGCTTTGATACCAATGTGAGACCGTAGGGTAGACAAACATGCAAATAACCTCCCAACCATCCTATATATAGAGGCCCTTGGCCCTCTTTCATATATAGACCCCTTTATTGCATGTGTGTCCGGCACGTTGCTAGGGTCGTGCCCGCCTAGTCCTACCCTTGGCATGACACCTATGAGAGGGCATGACCTTGATGTTTGATTTTGTCTCATACTCACCCATGTAGGATGGTAACGTCCTCAACAACTATGTTCGCCTCTCCACAGATATCTCCAAACCCTTATCTCTGTAATACGACTGCAATTCAAGGTTTATTTGCGACCTCACTTCAAATTCCTCTATGGGAGTAGATGGTAATGTGTCACTATTTGTCCTCTTGCTTCTCTTACTGCTCTCCATAACTCTTCTAGCCATCGATCCTCTACCACTGGCATGTAAGGCAAAAAATACCTCATAGACTAATTTTTCGTGTTTGGGACAATTTGTGGATCCTCTGGCTCTCTCTCTTGGACTCTTTCTACCTCTTGACTTACCGATGTTGGTCGTACTTACTCTGGAACCGGTGGGCACCATTGTGCTAGGCTTGTCTGTGGGTGGTTCCATGAATGACTGTGCTGTTTGGACTAGTTTTTGGAACATTTCTAGCCATTTCTTCTCAATATCTTTGTATGGATATCCCGCCCACCTATGTTCTCACATTGATCCTCCTTGATCCTTGCTTCATAGGCTTGTAGGAGGCCGTCCAATTGTTTGTGTCAAAAAATCTAATATCTAACCAACCAAAATGATTTTCTCATATTAAAATGATCATATAATGTGGGATAATAAACAGGAACAAGGGTTAGAATATAGACATGTGCTTAGGGATCTATCTCAACACGGGGCCAATGGTAAAGGGGTCCAAATGAGAGATGGTATGTCAAAGAGCAATGCTAACTAATGGAGCTTAAAAGACCTTAGGGTTAGCTTCGTTAAAGACCTCCAATGGTTAGTGTTAAAAGTCCTTTGATCTTAGGCAAGCTAGGGCTGAGCTTGAGGTGGGAACCCGACCTAAGCTTGAGGTGCTTGTTGTGCTTGATGACTAAGGTGCTTGAGGTGCTTGTCGTGCTTGATGACTAAGGTGCTTGAGGCGCTTGTCATGCTTGATGACTAAGGTACTTGAGGTGCTTGTCATACTTAACGAGGAAGGTGCTTGAGAAGCTTCCCATGCATGGAGGGTAAGGTGCTTGAGTAAAAAAGAGACCCTACAAAGGAGGGGAAAGTCCCAAAGTTAGGGGAATCTTTGACTTAACCTCCCACTCACCCAAAGGGCACCCCTTTTCTCAAGGGGCACATGGGACACATGTCAAACTCTCCCTATGCTTAGCCACATGGTGTGCTTGAATGCTATTGGTTGGGCTAAAGAGGGGTCCAATGAGCTTCTAGTTCCATCCAGAAAATATCTAGATATTTTCAAGAGCTCTCTCTGTAAGGGGTAAGGAGGACACTTGTCCAAAGACTACCCATGTACTTGAAATGCATGTTGCATGTGATTGGCTAGGGGGAGAGGGGTCCAATGAGCTTGAGACATGAAAAAAGGGTAGAACTCGCCCCAAGCAAGCAAGGGGTGTGTGGGGGGGTATACACCACACACACACACACACTCATTTTGTGGATTCATTCTCACTTGGTAAAAGTGGAGGAACCCCACCTCCTTCTCCAAGCTTGTGAGAAGTGAGATCCTACACGAACACTCTTGGCTATGGAATGCAAATCCAACCAAGAGGGATGCTTCAATGCTTAAGCTTGCCATCTTCTCCATCTTCATTACTATGCTATTATGTATGCTAGCAAGAAGAGTGATGATAAGTGAGGAACTATTTCTTTCTCCTATGGAATGTTTCTTCTTGCTCTTCCCTACCCTCATTCCCCGCTAGCTCTCTCCACCTTCGAAGGTGTTTGAGGCCTTGGGACTGAGGCTTGGGATAGTTAATGATTTCTACAAAGTTTATGTTATGCTTGTGATGCATGAAGCTTTCCATCTTCATTGCATCACCTAGGTCACAAGGAACACAAAGATTGTATTGTACCAAGTCTCTCTTGATGGGAGAAATGATAATACAAATGCCTATTGGAGGGGGGACTGTCTCCGTATAAATCCGGTCCTCAACTTTGTCATGTGATCTAAACTCTCTCTCTTGCAAAAGTATTGTTCATGCCAAGTTAACTAAGTACCATGTTTATGTTGCTACCATCAATTAAGTTCACCCGCTATGCTCACAAAGTAACCTCACAAAAGTGTTTTATCTAATTTCCTAATTCCGCTACTCTCAAAGTTTATAGGCCATTTCCATTATGATTTGTTTACCTTTTTTGCAAGAACCGAGCCTGCACTCCTTGGATTTCTATTGCTATTGGCTCTTGTGTTTGCAAAGGGTCTCTTCTACCCTTGGTGTAGACATTGGTCTCTCTTCTAGTCTGATCAAGCTCCTTGGCTAGGGCGTTCCATTCTTGCTCTATCCTAACCTTCATCCTCGCTTTTCTGGCTTTCCATGTGTTTCTGCGGCTTTGCGTCACCTTGCTCTAGACATTCGGTTTTTTCTCTTCAAAGGCTACCTCTTCTGCCACTTTTGCGCTTGTGCTCTTCTTACTACCTGTACTAGCACGATATTGTCATTCTCAAACCCACTAGTTGAAGGGATGGCTTCTACAATATTCAACGTGGCTTTTGCCTTGGGCTTGCAATCCACAATCAAATGAGTGATTCCACATTGTGGTACAATAGACATTCACCTAAGCATCCCACGGGACTATTTGACACCACCTTGTCAGGTGGGATCGGCAATCCAGGATCTCTAAAAGATGTGGACCGTTCGTATATTCCCAAGAATAAAAAGATTCCAGCCGGTCTGCCCCCACGATTTGAACCCACCACCTCCCACACTAGAGACGTCGGCCATTAAGCTATCACGCGCCACTTGAAAAGAGGGTGAGAAGATAGTATGATATGGCAAAAGTGACGGGGTGCGGATCATACAGTGTTCACTTGGAGATCACTTTGGAATGGTTGGGGTCACATGGTGATCACTTGGAGATCACTTAAAAATGGTTGGGGTCACACGGTGAACACTTTGGAATAGGTAGGTTCATAGGGTGATCACATCTCAATTGGGAATCACACGGGGCTCACTTGGCAATCACTTGATGTTCACATTGAGTTTCCTTGGGGTTCACTTCTATTGTGATCACATGATGATCACTTGGGGATTAATTCTCCATCGGGTGGTGCAAAACCAATCCCGCCGCCCCCAATTAATAGCGACCATTGATCCCACCTGACACAAGTGGTGTCAAATAATCTTGAGACTGAGCATCTCCTTATGCAGGCAATCTCTCATCATATCATCCCCTCCGATTTGTAGCATGGACCCCTGACCTGCGGTGACATCCCCTGCGTTGGTCTTTGTGGGTATGCTAGCTTTTATCTCACCATTCCTCCATGGGCTATGAACATAAGTGTTATTTTGTTCATGTTGTACTGTTCTTTGCCTCAGAAGGACTGTATGTTTAATTTAGTGCTCCCCATGTTTTTGGCACTATAGATTCTTCCAAGAAATATAGGTCTGGGCCGACGGAATAACCACTGGGTTTGTCATAATACAAAGGAACTGGCACCAAAGCCTGCTCCTCCCTTTCCTCATCATAGGTGCATAACTTACTGCTACCGGTCTAGCTCCTGGTAAGGGAAGTTGTTGACCTAGCATAGGTTGCGGTCTTTCTAGCCCCAAGGGTCCTAGTAAATTCCCTGCCATGTATCTCGGCGGTGGTGGTGCACGCATTGTTGCTCGTAGAGCAGGTTGTCCATATTGATGCTCTCTGATGTACCCCTTGTTGTAGAATCACGCCTATGTCGTGTGGCTTGTCCACTTTTGCTCACCCATCAGTTTGGCGGTCTTAACTGCTGCTGTAGTTGAGGAAGTGTCGGGCATTGGTGTGAGGGTGTTCACCGTTGTATGTATAGCATCGTTTTGGTTGTCTAGGAGGTGGATTAATCCTCCTGACCACTTCCTCTATGAGCTGCTCTTTGTTGATCAGTGGCTCTGTCCTAGGCGTCGTTCTTGTTGATCTTGTGCTACTGTTTTGAGAGGATGTATCGTCGTCAAAATCCTTATGGTCCCCCACTTTGTAGACCACACAATTGTCTACTAGGTATAAAGCGTCTTGACTAGATTGTTCATCGTCCGAGCTCTTTTCATGTGCAAATCCTTTTGTAGATAGATCTATATTCCTAAGTCTTTGCGTGAATATCAACATCAGCCGAGACTACGTAGGAAGTTCTTCGATAGGATAGAACTTGACATACCGCTTTAGTCTCAAAGCTACCTTCCTAACTGACTCTCCTTCTTTCTGCTTGAACTTGTGGATTTGCGATACTGTAATGTGAGAGATTCCCTGTTTGGAGAATTCCACTATGAGCTCGTTGATGAGCTCTTGGATTGTATCAGATGCCTGAATTTCACCTGTTCTGGGAGAATTTTGACAACATAACGGTACTTTAGCCTACCCAACCAATTTCACAGGTATAGAGACACTTCCAATGATCAAAACCCTCTGACTGGAGTCCAGAACGGTCAGTTTTAGACTGTTGTATTACTGGTTCAGGCTTGTTTTCCGACCTATTATTGGCTCTAAACAGAGGTACTATTTTCTATATCCTGGGCTACGCGTCCCTTGATTCTGGCATCATTCCTGGCACAAAATAGTCAGGCCAATCTTTAGGCTTGCACTCTTCCAGGATCTGAGTTAGCCACCAATTCCAGTATGTGTCTTTCAGGTGCATACTAACATGGTAAATCTTTGATCTCTCTTTGAAGTTCCCCTCCACAAAAGTTACCTTGAACTGGCGGATGAAAGCCAAAGCCTTGTCATTATCCCGCCATCCATTGTAGGAGTCGAACTTCATGTCCTTATCTCTAGACTTGAAGGTTCTTTTCTTAGGGTGTTTCTTATGAGGCTCCCTCTTTCAAACATCCTTAGACTCCTTGCGGATAGGGAGGCTAGGCTTTGACTGCACTTCTTGCTGCTGAAACTCTTCTTTGTCAAGAAACATATCCTCTGGAGGGACTATGTTCTCCAAATCCTTCATAAAGGAGAACTGAGGAGGATCTCGAGGATGTTGTTCTTGAGCCTCGTAAGGTGCAGCAGAAGATATGACTTAGGTAGCTTTGGATTTATGCTTAGCAAATAAAACACAACCTTGAATTGTTGATGTAGATGGTTACTTAGCCGTGAATTAGGTATGAGATAAATATGAGAGAGAGAGAGATGAGATGACCTGGGATGGTACAGCAAGTCCATGTGGCACATAGGGCGAACTGTGCACATGACAAGCCTCTGAGTGTACCGCATGCTATGTGCTTGAGCATTCCGCTGTTGTTCATGCATGTGTGACGTTCCAACATGAGAGTCTCTATGAAGTTGCGAAGCAACTTGACCCTAATGTGATTTGGAGTTCTGCGGGATCTCTCCCAACTCCAACTCCACCTTTTGCTTCCCTTTTTCAAGGGTGCAGAGAATCTTCAGGATTTCTGGATGGGAGAGAGCTAACCGTAACTCTTCCACCTGCTTCTGGAGGGAAGTGATCTCTTCATGTCCTTCCATTTTTGCTTTTCTGCCAAGAGTTGTCAATCTGTTAAGAAAGAGAAAGAAGACCTTGCTCTGACACCACTGTCACAAGCACAGAAGCGTTCTCAATCAAATAAAACAATACTTATTTATAAGAATGAGAGAAGAGAGTTGACACATCATTGGGGACCAAAAGATAAACTGGTCCCCCCCCCCCCCCCCCCCCCCCCTAACGAGAAATCTTTATTATTAAGGGGCAGATTCTATACAAGCACAGAAACGTGGCAAAGCCCGTCCCGAATTCAAATCTTGTTTCTGACTGAGAGATAGCCAAGTTAATCTCTGATAGACTGTGAGGATTCCTTCCTTCTCTACGAGATTATGGAAGCTCTTGAAAAAGAGTCTATCTCCCATAATCTCCTAGGAAGCTCTCACAAAGGAGAGTCTATCTTCCTCTGACTTATGCTTTTTGTGCTAAGGGGTTTTCCCCCTTTCTATGAGATTTATGGAAGCTCTCCAAGAGAGTCTATCTTCCATAAGCCCCTAGGAAGCTCTCACGAGGGAGAGTCTATTGGAAGCCCTCTCATGGGAGGGTCTATCTTCAATAAGTGTGGCTGAATTTTTGATGCTATTATGCATAAATCATGTGCACGCTATCATGAATTAGGCCCCGGAAGAAGTCCCCTTGTTAGGAGATTTTGCCCCTATGCAATTCATGCAAGGAAAAATGAAAGAACAACAAGCAAATGGACACACATAGCTTGCTGTAATTTTCCGCACACAAACCAGAATTCTTACCTAACCTTCTTTGTGATGGAATCACTCCAAACTTGGTGTATGCAAAGTAGAGGGTGTGTTTGCTGGTTTTCTACGTCCTCCTTGCTCAAAACAGCCCCGAGTGAAGAGAATTTAAGCTGAATTCTGCAAATTACAGCCACCGCACTACCACGAGAGAGCGTCTCCTTCAATCCTTCGCGTTTAATCTTCTCCAAGAGGAGGCTCTGGCTAAGAGAGTCCTTGTTCTAGACTATGGGAGCACTATGTCTCCACATGAGTCACAAGGGAATGCTCTATAAGTCTAATGGAGAGCTCCAATGTGTAGAGCACTCTCACTTTTTTTTTTGGGGGGGAGGGGGGGGGGGGGGGGGGGTTTATCTTGCTAGCCCTCTAGAGTGGGGGGTGTTGCTCTTATATACACAAGAAGAGAGGAGGGGGAGCGCTAGAGGAAGAGGGAGATGAGAGAGGGGGTTGCATGGGAAAGTGAGCCACTTGGCTCACTTACTTAAAATCCCTAACCCCCTCCCACTTAAAGGTTTTAAAATATTAATAAAACATGTCACTTAGCACTTTAAAACCTTATAAAAAGACTAACAATACTTCAACCATTAAAACATTAAAAACCTTCCGTCATAGTGCCACACCGGCACTGTTCCAACATTACCCGTTCACATTGATCCGGTCACTTGACCTTAGGATAATTTGTCCTAGGGACCCCATCTTATCTCTACGCTTGTACTCTCGCGCATAGTTTTCTAAGACTTTAATCTGAGGCTACTGTCTATCCCTTCATGAAGCCTTGATTTCCCAATCTCTATGTGGCTTCAAGGTATCTATTCTGCTAAGGTCTCCCTGAGATGTTCTATCCAATGACACATCTGGAGCCTTAAAACTATTTGTCTATTCTAATGCATACACAATAATTTCTGGTAAATAAATAAATTATTTACAAAATTTGAAATAGTTACAGGGACCGATTCTGGATATAAACCGTCATGTTGCACGCCTCTGCCTAGTAAGACTAAGAAGCATGTGAGAGCATCTCTCGAGCCATCTCCAAAATAATCTAATTCTTCCGCTCAACAACCCCATTCTGAAATGGAGCGTAAGTAGTAGTCATCTGACGCCGTATGCCCTCTGACTTGCACCTTCGTGCAAAGTCCTCACTAAGAGACTCACCACATCTGTCGGAGCGAAGAGACTTGACCTTTAGGTCGTCCTTCTCCTTTTCAACCATCGTCCTCCAGTCCCATATGGAACCGAAAGGCTCCGACTTGAGTTTCAAGAAGAAAACCTGTGTACCTGCTAAAATCATCCACAAGCACAAGCATATAACATAGACCAGAGAGAGAAGGTGTGCTCATAGGTCCACATAAATCAACGTGCACTTGTAGTAGGCTACAGTGTCACTTTCACAGGACACACAATTAGTACAGCTGGTCTAATCTAGTTCACACTGGATGGACTCTCTGACCTGGGCAGTGACAAACGGCAAGGATATGGACAGTGGTCTAGTGGATATCATGGCCAAGTCACCACCATCACTCACTTTGGAGATAGACTGAGGTGGTTGACATTTATGAGCCATTGGTGGCTCTTTATGGTTGTGCATAAGAGTAGTAGTTGTTGGGTCATACAGATCATCTTCTTCATGTATGGTCCAGCGTCGTCATCTAGAGTTGAGAGTCTATGCACAGCACGTCAGCACCATCCCTACACATTTGAGCCTTGACACCCCATTGTACTCGTGAGTTCTGGGCTGGAGCTGAGTGTCCTGCCATGCCAAATTCTGTACTAGTTCCTTTGAGATAGTCAAGTCTATATGTTCTGGTCTGTTGTCGTGTCTCTGTGTTGATTTGCTGTTATCTATTGTTTCCTGTGTTTTTATCTGTTTGAGTGAGATGTACGCACATTGCATTGAGGAGCACCCACTGTATAAAGCACGACACACTATCCATGCTACAGGTGCTCTCGTTTTTGGCACGCCCGGTGGGACCTCAACTGAAGTCTCACTCTCTATTGAGGTAAAAATTGAGGAGCTAGCTGGTTTTTACCGAGCCTCGCCTACTTCGCCTTGCACAGTGCAGCCTGCTGGTCTGGTCCAGTTTCACCCTAGATAGCTTAGTCTAGCTGACCTAGTCTCTCGCCCTACTGGTCTGGTCCTCTCTCGCCCTGGTCCAACCAACTCTCGTCCTAGTCTAGTCTTTCCTCGTCCCTGGTCTCGTCCTTCCTCGTCCCTGGTCCAGCCAGGTGGTCTAGTCACTCGCCTTGGTCTAGTAGAGTCTAGACCAGTGTTCAACCAATTAAAGGTCTTCTTGCCCAAAGCTTGGTCAGGCTTGTGGTTACTGCATGATACATACAAGGCGGTCATTAGAGCGTCAAAACACACTATTGAGTCCTCTAAAGTACTACAACAGAAGGCGTCAACCCTTGGTACCTAGTAGAAGTCCACCAACCTCATCACCCATACCTCCACATACGACATCATCCATTCCTCCATCTGGTTCTACATCTTCCAGGTTACCTTCCATAGTAAAGCCCTCTCCCATTTTGTTACAACAAGCTATTGAGCAACACGCTCCTAAGCAAGAGACCATGGAGGAGTTGACCAATATTTTGGCCAAGGTAAACATCAAGTTTCTTACTTTCAAGGGACTCTCCTCAGAAGATGCAGACGACCATACAAGGAGGTTTGTATCTCTCTGTAGAGGTCGTTGTCTTAATAGAGAAGATGCTTATGTGATGTTGTTTTCATCAGCCTTGGATGGTTTAGCATACAAGTGATACAGTCATTTTGCAGAGAATCACTTTCCAACTTGGGAAGCTTTAAGACAACAGTTCTGTGCAACATTCAGGCCAAGTGACTTCCAGGAAAAGGTTTTGGATGAGTTGTGGATATGTAGCCCGGGCTATCCAATGAAACCTATTCGTCTTGAAGGGGGAATGGATCCGGTGGTGAATCATAGTTCTCTATCAATGGAGTCAACTCCCCAACTGAACCAGCCTACTCCACCGGATGGAGCAAAGAAGACCTGCTGGAGTGGTTGGAGGCTACCCACTCTATGTCTTGCTATGTGGTCTCCGTTCAAGCCTTGCCAGAGGATACACCATCTTCTATTGTTGCTATAGTGGTTGAGCCCAGTGCACCGACTCCATTGCTCCCAGAGGAGGTTGATAGCTCAACTGGCCCCTCACTAGAAGTCTTTGGACTTGATGAGCCTATCAAAGACCATAGAAGGGGTAAGAAATCTCCTTTACAAGAGTTCTCCCAAGCCACACCCTCAGCCTCACCTGTGTCTGATACCATCCCCAGTCCAAGCTATCCTATGTACCAAATGAACTTCCCATTGGCGAGCTTCCACCGGGATGGTTACAAGAAGAGTATGCCGATTTCAATATCGATCAGATGCCAGCTCATGATGTTCGGAAGCTCACAGAGGCGGCAAGGTCTTCTCTTCCTAATGCATCCTCGTCAGCTACACTGCCTGACCCTGTCAGAGAAGTCAACCTAGGCACCCCTGGCAACCATCAGCCCATCTTGTTAGCCTCTTGGTTATGGAATCACCCGCGCTACTCTTCAAGGATGTGTTTGCTTGGTCTTACCATGAGTTGGAAGGGATCCCAGCAGAGTTAGGAGTCCACACAATCCCTCTGGTTGAGGGGGCTAAGCCGATCAGAGGACAGGCTTACAAGCTCAACCCTAACTATGCAGAAGCAGTCAAAGTTGAGTTAGAAAAAAATGCAAGAAGCAGGTATTATTGTGCCAGTGGAGCACTCAGAATGGTTGTCCCCTATCATTATCACTCCCAAGAAGCAATCCAACAAAATTGGAGTTTGTGTCGACTACCGGGCTCTAAATAAGGTGACAATCCCAGATGGATTTCCGACCCCTTTGTTGTTGGGCATGTACTGTACAGTTTCATGGACGGGTTTAGCGACTACAATCAGTTAGGAATACATCTTGACGACCAGGGAAAGACAGCTTTTGTCACTCCATGGGGAATTTTTATCTACAAAAGGATTTCCTTTGGGCTGAAAAACGCTCCTCCTTCATTCAATCGTATTGTCTACATCATATTTTGTCCCCTGCTCAATGACAATCTCAGAATCTTCATGGGTGATTTTTCCACCTTCTCTAGTGCCCAATGTTCCACCCCGGTGGAAAGCTTGGAGGAGAACCTGGCTCAACTCTTTGCAGTCTTCTCGAAGTGTCGTGAGGCATGCCTTAAGCTCAATCCAAACAAGTGCCACTTTTTGGTGACTCAAGGTACGCTTTTAGGTCATGTCATGTCTGCCGAAGGTTTAATACCTGACCCTAAGAAAATAGCGGCCATTTTAAGATCGCTCGCTCCACTTAATCCCAAAATTATTCAAAGCTTTGTAGGCCATACAGGCTATCATTGGAGGTTCATTTCGCATGTATGCAGAGGTTGCCCAACCCTTGACTCGCTTGACTAGTGTTGTTGTAACCTTTCAGTGGTCCACAATTGAATCCCAAGATTTTGTCTATCTCAAAAAGCGCCTAACTGAGGCACCTATTTTAGTTGCTCCTGATTGGTCCACTCCTTTTCATGTCCATACTGATGCTAGTCAATTTGCGGTCAGCGCGGTTTTGACTCAGCCTAGCAAGGAGTTCAACCTAGATCGCATAGTCCACTATGCCAGACGCCTGCTCACAAAGGCTGAGCGCAGCTACAACACCATAGAAAGGGAAGGTTTGGCTATGGTGTATTCTTTACAAAAGTTTCATCATTACTTATTAAGGGTTCACTTCACTATCATCACGGATCATAATGCGATGCGCTATCTTCTGATTAAACCCCAAGTTGCAAGAAGAGTCTGGAGGTGGCTATTGATATTTTAGGAATTTGATTTCGATGTAGTTCTTCGTCTAGGCAAGCGGTACGTCATGGCCGACCACCTCATACACAGACGTGAGCCAGATACTGGGGTTGATGATGACTTTCTAGATAGTCATCTCTTTAAGGGCGACACGACCCCGGAATGGTATGGAGATGTATTACATCTGCTCTCTACTGGCCTATATCCTGAGAATCCTTCTTCCTTGAAAAAAAGAAGACTCTTGCTGAAGTCTAGACCCTTCTCTTTGATTGGCAGACAACTCTACAAATCTGGGCTAGATGGTGTGCTGCGTAGGTGTGTCTCCCCTCATGAAGCGGACCACATTCTGGAAGATGCACACAGTGGTCCTATAGGTGGCCATTACCCTGGTCACATCACGACGCAAAAAATCTTTCAGACAGGCTTATGGTGGCCCTATCTATTTAGAGATGCTATTGCTCATGTCAAGATTTGTGATGTATGTCAACGAGGTGCACCCAAGCCTAGCAAGCAATCCAATCGCCCCCTGCATGTATCTATGGCGTGGTTGCCCTTTGAGCAATGGGGCTTGGACTTTGTTGGTCCAATTGCTCCACCTGCTCAACCCGAAAATTGTAAGTATCTCCTGGTAGCAATGGATTATGCAACAAAGTGGGCCGAGGTAGTGGCTACCATCGACTATACAATAGCCATTGTCGCAAAATTTTTGTATGAAAATATTTTTTGCAGGTTTGGGTGCCCTCTGGAAATCACCAGTGAGGTAGTAATTTTGTCAACGACCTGATCTCCACACTCCTCACGAACTACAAGATTTTTCATTGCAAATCTTGCTCTTACTATCCCAGAGAAAATGGGCAAGCCGAGAGCATTAACAAAGTGCTAATCGCACTTCTCAGGAAATCTTGTCACCTGCTGTTGGAGCCCAACTTGTCCAATTGTTGTAATGAGCCCACCTTGTAAAGCCTATCAAATTCCCATTTTTTATGTCAAAGACGTCTTATCATTTTGATCCACTTGTCTGGGTTATGTAAAGATTAATCAGTCAGTCGGAACCCATATGTGTTTCCACTTTGTAATTATGATGAATAGAACCCCATGTACATTTTTGAGCTAAGGGGACTAAAGTATAAAAGTCACCTTAGAACCATTTTTGAGATAACATTTGAATAATTAATCCTGTGTCGTACGAGTCTGAGAGAGAGAGAGAGAGAGAGAGAGAGAGAGTCTTATCCTCTTCGCTACGCTCATCTCCCTCACCGGATTCACGAAGCGACCACACCATCGCGGTAGCCTCTCTGAGATCTACATGCCCACGCCACGCATTCACATTTTTTAGCTGTTCGCGAGCAATCCTCCCTCGAGCTTGTTTTGCTTGTAAGTAGCACAAACAGTGTCTGTTTTCAACAATCAAGTACTTTATGGAATGAGTGAGAGATTAGCTACACATAGATACTTATAGACTTAGGTTTCGCACACTTTTAGATTATGACCTGTCAATCTATCGTGACTGTATTCGAGATAACTAGGGTTAAAATCTGGTGAGATTAGACTTATAGGTAAGTATATCCTATTGAGAGGATGGTGCCTAGCAATTTTGATGCGATTCCGAGTTCATTTGATGTGTAAACGGTGTTGTGAGCTTTTAGAGATAGAGTGGGTTGCAGTCAACAAGGGTTATTGATTGATGCATCATAGAAGTGCGTATGTGTAGGTTGGTCTCAACCTGACAAGCTAACGAGATTGCCTCTGTGCACCTACGGGTTAGTCGTGTCATCGGATGATAAGTATGTTGTCTGTGTCGTGCTTGTGAGCATGAACAGGGGAGTAGTTTTCTCTAAAACATTGGCGCCGTTGTCGGAGACACAAGACCTTAAGTAGGGAGATCTAAGTCACTCGTGTGCTAGTTAGCTTACTTTAGTTTCGACTATAGAGAGCTTAAACTTCTAAAACAAGATCCAGGATAGGGTATCCTGAGGTCTAGTGGATAGCCAGGAAGCATGTGTCTTGCCGAGGGTCTGTGACTAGTTAGATTTAGTTAAGTAGGATAATGTGGAGCTATGGTTTTATGGTTTTGAGTGCTTGTTATGGTTGTGTAGAAATAGTGTAGAAAAACGTTGTAAAAACGCAAAACAAACAAAAAGAAGAAACAATAAGGTTGTTTGCTTGCCTTGAAAGCAAAACCCACACCATATACTCTTTAAGGGGGTGAAAAGAGTAGACATTGGAATTTATGATCCAACGCTTGAGAAAACATAAAAATTACGACCAAAACCAACAAAAAGAAACAGGTGATTGTCATAAGAAAACACTAAGTGAACCTAAAGAGGCCAAGAAGAGATATAACCACTAGCCTAGGGTAAACTGATTGTGTCATGTGGTACAACTGATATTCACAAGCTTAAGATGAAGTGTCATCAAATTTGCATCACTTTAAGTGCATTTGAGTTGTGAATTGCCATAGAAAAGTGAAATTTGTGAAGTGCTTGAGTCCAAGGTCAAAATAAGTCCAAACTTCATGAAACTTGAGGGATAGACTTATATGGGCACAGAGAACACAACTGTCCAAAAACAGAAAACAAATTAGATCCCAATTTCTCTCTGCTGAGTCTATCGCGATAGACTGGTGAATTTGGAAATTGACTAACAACTGGAAAAACCCTTTATACCACAGGTTTAACACATCAATACAAGGGTGCTCACAAAAATTGAGTGAATTTGAACACCATCTTGACCACAAAACTTCAAAACTAGTGATTTAGAGTCTGAATTCAGAGACAGGGGCAAGAAGACTTTGACCAAATGTCCAAACAGTGCAAAAACTTGTCAATGCACTACACAGGGAGTGGGTGAACCAGCTGTGGAGATAACTTGTGAAAAATGCCAACAGTGGAGAACTTGCTGAGTCTATCGCGATCGATTAGGGAAGCTGTTGCTGAGGACCTTATTTTTCAAATTTCCTCTAGGGAGAGCGTTGTTAAGTATGGAGCCTGATTTACCCTTGTAACTTTCTGTGGTAAAAGTGCACATTTGTAAGGCCCCCATTATGAGGAGAAGCCATCGTGCGTGAAGGAAAATCACTCACCGGAAACCAAAATTTTCACGGACAAGAATCAGGGGCAACTTTAAAGGCCTCGGGGGCGGAGGGCCCCGAGACTTTTTTTCGCCGGAATATTATGGCCGGACGGCGGCCGGAAAGTGGTCGGAAAACAACCGGTCGGTTGGCCGGTGGCCAGTAGTCAATGGCCGATGGCCGGTGGTCGAAAGTCAATGGCCGGTGGTCGGAAGTCAATGGCTGGTGGCCGGTGGCCGAATTCAAAAGCGGACTTGTCTTCTCAAGGGCGGCCACACATGGGCGGATTGGAGGGTCCGATTTGGACTTATTCGCACAAGGGCGGCTACACATGGCTGTCTCTCATAAGAGAGGGCAGCCCTTTTGGCCTATAAAAGGAGGCCATTTCTACACACATTTCATAGTGTGTGAAGTTGATGCAACAAGGTGAGTGTGAGGTGGTGAGAGTGAAGCAAGGCGGGAGCTCCATTAAGGGTATAATCCCTTTGTAAACTACTTCTGGTTTTGAAGTACTAAAGCCATTGAGTGGCTGCTTTCCCGTGGACGTAGCCCACATTGGGTGAACCACGTATATCGTGTGTACTCTCTCTCTCTCTCTCTCTACTCTATAATCTTGTGTATATAAATGTGTCTCTCTCCATTAAGTAATCTACTCAATTATCTATTTAGCTACGTCTTATTTCCTAACAAGCGTTAGCAGAGCCTATATAGCATACACACCAAATTTCAAGGTATTTAGATCACTGAAAGTGAATCTAAGGCCTAGATAGAGAATTAGGCTCTGACCAAAATACTAAAATTGGACCAAAACCCAAACCAAGTGTCCAAACTTCATAAAACTTAAGGGATAGACTATAGAGAGTAAGAGGAACTCAAAGGTGAAGTCATAATTTTAAATTGACTTATGCTGAGCAATCTGTCAGTATATCACGATAGACTCGGAAAGTGGTGATTCAAACAATTTTTGCAAGTTGTGACTATACTGCTAGGACATACTCTTCACATAGATCCTAGCCATCATTTCATATTTGAAATTGGACCACCAAAAGACTGACTAAGTGGTTGTTGTACATACTTGAAATATTTTTCGTGGTTCAAGGAAAACCCTTGTGAACAGACTAACCATACTTGTGTAGATCCTAGAAGGAGATCATCACAGAGCCGCACAGGAAGAAGGAGCCCAGGTAAGCTTTAAGTTTGCAACCCAGCTTTCATTCTTATGTATTTAAGGTCAGGAGTCTTTGTTAAGTCAAGAGCCAAAAGTGTCAAAAGTCAAGTAAGCACCACGTCCACCGAAGAGAGTGTAACTCAGACAAGACTAGACCCATTAGCACCGATCATTGAAGAGGGTAGTGATACTAACACTTCGTTGAACAAGTCCTTCTTCATGATGGGGAGTCAACAGCCAGGAGGTTTCTACAGTGAAGGACCAATGCCAAGGGGAAGCTTCTCCCTAAATCCTTTAAACAAAACCAAGTTCACTATAATCTTCTTAGAAGGAACAAACTCGAGGGGAGCCTTAGTTTATTCTGACTATCGAGGACGCAAGTGTATTTGTATTGAAGAAAGACCGGTTCAGAGACTGGAGATAATTCGAGTCTATGATGATGGAGACAGATTCCGAGACGAAAAGGGGAACCACTATCTAATAGTTAGTAACCCTGAAGATGACAACAGATATGGAGATAACGTGGCAAAAGGGAAAATGGTTTCAGAAACCCAAGAACCACCTCCTAACATTGATCGACTTGGAGCGCTTTTTATGTATGATAAGAAAACAACCAGGGTCTCAACCGATAATGAGAATGTGGGGATTTACAAGCATGAAAGCGAGGGAATAGTCTCTTACTTTCGATGCAAGGAACCCTACCCAAATGAATTAAGCAAAGACAAGGTTCTTTAATTATTCTCTTATGAAACTGCTATGGGGAAGGATATTGTTTTTGTTGACAGGTACGGGCGAGAATACAAACGTATTCTCCCAGAGGAGGTAGAAAAGGCAACAGTTCCAGGAGCATCAACATATGCCCCCGACGAAGTACCAAGAGCCACCTACACCCCTAGCAAGTCGACAAATCCCTTTTTAGAAGAGTATGACGCGACCTCACATTCTATCCGACAACCGACGTTCAACTACCATGACCAACCAGCTACTCAGCCATCATTGCAGGCATGGCTTCGACAGAGTGCTACATTAGAACAAGACCGAACCCCAGAGGGCTATCAAACTGCATGAGGGCTAAGGGATTTACAAGAACCACCACTCTATTCACAGTATCAAGGAGAGAGTAAGCCAAAGACTGAGGGGTCAACAGAGCCTGGAAGACCACCCCTAGAACGAGTTCGGAGAGATGAACCATCTCTTGCAAGAACTGTTAGAAATTATGGCTTAGGAGCACCACTAGGAGAGGAACCTGGCCACTACAGAAGACCAGAGGATGTATATCGACTAGGACGTGGAGATCCAATGATGAGATTTGTAGACCATCATATAATTAGACCTTCTCAAGTGCAAAAATAGGTAAACAAGAAATACACGGAAAACATGGATCCGAGAGATCATGTAGCAGCATTTGTGCGTGTAATTAGAGCTGAAGAGGTGTTAGACTTCCTACCCAATTTGCAGGGTTTGGATTAACCTTAGAGGATGATGCTGCTACTTGGTTTGACTCTGTGGAGCGAAGAGACTTTGAGTCTATGGAGGAAGTGTTTGACGAGTTTATCGAGGAATTCTCACAAAGGGGAATAGCTCATAATACAGTCTCACAAATCCATAAATTCAAACAGAAATATGGAGAATCTGTGAGAAAGGCACCCCTACGACTAAAAAGATATGTTAAGTTATGCCCCGTGGAAGAATTGCCAACTCAGTCCAGACTTATGCATATATTTATCCAAGGACTAAGGAATGTAGATCTTGTTAAGTATGGAGCCTGATTTACCCTTGTAATTTTCTGTGGTAAAAGCGCACATTTGTAAGGCCCCCATTATGAGGAGAATCCATCGTGCATGAAGGAAAATCACTCAACGGAAACCAAAATTTTCATGGCCAAGAATCATGGGCAACTTTAGGGGCCTCGGGGGCTTCCGCCATCGAGACTTTTTTTCCCTGGCCAGAATATTCCTTTTCGCCGAAATATTATGGCCGGACGGCGGCCGAAAAGTGGTTGGAAAACAATTGTCGGTTGGCTGGTGGCCGGTAGTCAATGGCCGGTGGCCGGTGGCCGAATTCAAAAGCGGACTTGTCTTCTCAAGGGCGGCCACACATGGGCGGATTGAAGAGTCCGATTTGGACTTATCTACACAAGGGTGGCTACACATGGCTGCCTCTCATGAGAGAGGGCAACCCTTTTGGCCTATAAAAGGAGGCCATTTCTAGTGTGAAGTTGATGCAACAAGGTAAGTGTGAGGTGGTGAGAGTGAAGCAAGGCGGGAGCTCCATTAAGGGTATAATTGCTTTGTAAACTACTTCTTGTTTTGAAGTACTAAAGCCATTGAGTGGCTGCTTTCCCGTGGACGTAGCTCACATTGGGTGTACTCTCTCTCTCTCTCTCTCTCTCTCTCTCTCTCTCTCTCTCTCTCTCTCTCTCTCTCTCTCTCTCTCTCTCTCTCTCTCTCTACTCTATAATCTCGTGTATGTAAATTTGTCTCTCCATTAAGTAATCTACTCAATTATCTATTTAGCTACGTCTTATTTCCTAACAGATCTCCAGAAGGACTTACATATGAAGAGGAGCACGACGTTGAATGAGTTAACCAAGGAGGCTCTATACCTTGTGGACAATTGTGCGGTCTACAAAGAGGGTGAGTTCAAGGATCTCGACGATGATTCCTCCTCGCAACAAAGCCGAAGCAAGTTTGCTAAGACAACACCGAAAGGAGAAGTAGCTTTAAGCCAAGAGCAGCTTGTAGAAGAAGTGCTAAAAAAGATTAACTTGTATGCCAAACCCCAAGCTAAACAGCCAAAATGGTGTGCGATTGAACAAAAATGGACAAACCATGGGACGGAAGAATGATATTATAACAAGGGATACGTGAGAGAATGACCATATGCTCTGCAAGCTCAGGCGAAATCTCCTCAAGTTCCACCGATGCCTAGATATCAAACAGGCAACCTACCGGGACCTGTAGGTGTAGAAAGACCACAACCAATGTTGGGACAACAACCACCCCTACCAGGATTACGACCAGTCGGCATAAGATACACACCAACAGTTAACTGAATCAAAAGAGAAGTCTTTGGTGCCTACGCATGCATACTACGAAGATCCCAATGGATATGCTGCAAATCGTGTCTATTATCCACCGGAAGAACCCTCCACACCAGAACCATGGAGCATGATAGGAAATACAGGACCACCAACTGCTGCACAGGCAGCGGGAGAAGGAAGATATAGCTTGGATGAATGAACATTGTTGTTCATAGCCAAGGGAGGCATGAGCGGGTAGAGTCTTGCACACCAACAAAGAGGAGCTCAAGGAGCACCTCAACAGCCTAAGGGACCATGCTACAAGTGTGGTGGAGACCATTGGCTGAGGGATTGTCCTCATGATGAAATCATTAGGGTCAACGCATATTGCACCGAGTGTGGAATTACTCACTTGATCCTTGATTGCCCTAAGAACCTAAGCAAAGGAGAAAAAACTACTTTGAATATGCTGGGAGCACTGCCTTCCAGTGGAGGGTCAGAAAATGGAACTCCGATTCCTGTCAAGACTGAAAAGTCTAGCGTCAGTCGTGATAATCCATGGAAAGAACGAAGAGCGAAAATGAAAGCTAGATGTGAGTGAAAACAGAAAGTTGTAGAAGCTGAGTTAACAATGGCTTGAGAGCAACTTAAACAGCAAAGAGAGTCTGACTCTCTAAAATCAATGGAGGGACCAAGGAGTGCAAGCTCAGGAGGATCTGTATTGGTAGATAAGGTCAATGAACCCTCAATGTACGAGAGGTACAATCATTTATGGGACATTGTGGATACTACCGACGCTTTATCTACATCTACGCTGTAATAGCAAAACCCTTGTATAGTCTAATCACGATCTTCATATGGACCAACGAATGTGAGGAGTCATTCCAGAAACTAAAAGATGCACTGGTATCTGCACCAATTCTAAAAGCACCATATTGGTCAAAGATCTTCCATGTACATGTAGATGCTTCGGCATTTTCAATAGGCTGTATATTAGCACAACCGGGGGAGGGTAATACAGATTTTCCCATCAGTTATGCTAGTAGACAACACAACAGTGCAAAGAAGAATTATACCACCACTGAAAGAGAAGGATTGGGTATGATATATGCGGTAAAGAAATTTCGGCATTATTTGCTTGCGAACAAATTCACATTTCATCAGGCACTCTTGTACTTAGTAAACAAACCTTGTAACATGGGACGAATTGTAAGATGGTTCATTGTGATGCTGGAGTTTGATTTTACGGTAGTAGTAAAGAAAGGAAAAACTCATCAAAGAGCAGACCACCTTTCTCGATTACTACATGGCGAAAAGGCTACTGGATGATGATCTCCCAAACGCATACGTGTTTAATATAGAAATGGTACCGAAATGGTCAAAGCAAATTATTCCGTTGTTGACATATGGAATGAATCTTGACGACAGGCACACGGTGGAAGACATTAGACAAGCACAAAATTACACAATGCTTGCGGGAAGAATGTACCATCGTGGAAACGATGGGATTCTAAGGTTGTGTATAGGCCCAGAGGAGTACGACGCGTATCTAGAGGAGGCCCATATACAAACAGGGAGATTCCATCGAGGAAATCAAATGACCTATGAACGATTAAGAAGACTTGGAGTGTATTGGCCTGGAATGGCAGGCAATGTAGCTAATTACATTAAGAAATGCAACTTTTGCACATCCAATACCACTGTGGATTATGCCACATTATACGAAGTGACAATAGCACCCGCATGGAGTCATGCTATTGTGGAATATTTGACTAATAAGGAGTTGCCAGGAGATTGGTCTAAAGCTAGACAAAAGGCTTTACAAATCGAAGCAAATAGGTATACCCTTATTAGTGACCAATTGTATAAAAAAGGAACTGATGACCAGTTGAGGTTAGTTCCTCATGAAAATGACTACTTTCCATTATTGGAACAAGCTCATGCAGGCATAGTAGGAGGTCATTTTTCAGCTGAGAGAACTGTAAAAATCATTATGGTTGCAGGCATATGGTGGCCGACCATGATTCAAGATGCAGCAGAATTTGTGAAAAGGTGTGATGAATGTCAACGTACTAAGGTATTAGTTAAAAGAGACGAAATGCCTTTAAAACCAATGATGAGTGCTCGAGCATTCGCTAAATGGGGATTGGACTTTGTTGGTCCTATTACTCCACCAGCTTATCGTTCACAAGCACAATACATCATAGTGGCCACGGATTACATGACCAAATGGGTGGAAGCAAAAGCCACAATGAAAGCATACGCTAGAACCACGACACAATTCTTATATGAATATGTGTTTACACGTTATGGCCTTCCAATCGAGTTGGTGAGTGATAGAGGGACACACTTTGTAAATGAAGTTATTGAACATCTCTTAAATGAGTTTATGGTAATTCATCGCAAATCTGCACCCTACCATCCACAAGCCAATGGCCAAGCAGAAGCGACCAACAAAATATTGTGCACAGTTCTTACGAAACTGGTTAGTGAAACAAGAACGGACTGGAATCAAATGCTATATTCAGCATTGTGGGCTTATTGAGTTGCATATAAAACAACACTCAATGCTACACCATTTAATATGGTATATGGGTTAAATGCAATATTACCTATTGAATTTTTTATTCCCACACTAAGGGTAGCCAAACAATTGGACTGGACGGGGCATGAGCTTTCAGAACGGTTAGATGACCTTGAAAAATTAGATGAGTTACGACTCAATGTGGTAGCAGCCATTTATGCAAAAAAAAGACAACAGAAAGAGTTTTTTGACAAACATGTAAAAAACAAGGACTTTAAAATGGGCGACTATGTGTTAGTATACACCCTTAAATAGCATGCCAAGAAGCTAAAGAAAAGAGGAATGGGGCCTTATTTGATCCAAGAAATATCGTCAGCGGAGTAGTAAAACTGTCGACACTAGATGGAAAAGAAATGCCGAATTGGATTAGTGGGTATCGTTTGAACAAGTATCATCTACCTTTAACTCCGGGAATGTTGTTTCAATTGCATTACGGTAAAGCCTATAGACAGGAACAACAACGAATTCAGGACCAAGCACAACAAGAAGCCAAGGGACGCATTGCTAAGCAAAAGCAGTTTCTAAGGACAATAAACATGGTCACACCAATGATGACTGAAGAATATCCTCTTTCGACATTCCGAACAATCGAAGAGGATATACAAAGCGAAGAATCAGCAAAGACAATAACAGACTTTATGGCTCAGGACGGAAGCACCATTGACAACTTGGAAAACACGTGGTGTAGTCCTTACATAAAAGCTTATGCAGGCACAGAACAAGTTGAAATCTACGCTTTGCTTGACACTGGGGCAAAATTGAGTGTCATCGGCTTTGAGCTCTTTCAGAAACTTGGACCAATGAGTAAATTCCCAGAGACACACAGGTTGAAAGTAGCATCGGGTGATGAGGTGACCACGTTGTGGTCGATTATGTTACCAATCACAGTGCAGGGACACACATACACTAACAAGTTCCATGTACGACCACCAATTAGATCAGCAACATCGTGTATCTTAGCAGTGTCGTGGATGAAAGCTAACAGGTTATTCATTGATTTGGATACTAATGAAGCACTGTTCAGAAATGAAAACTTTTCAGAACCCTTCTTATCATATGATACATGTATGTCAATGTGGAGACAGGAGTCGATACATTGGCAAAGCATTGACCAACAACAAACAAATTTTACATGTCAAGAAATGTATTATAAAAAATCAACAATCATGCAGGGAACCAGGCAAATTTGGGTACGACGTACAGATCTAGCCGAGGCACAATTTCATTAAGGGCGGAAATATCAAGTTTGGCTCAAGCAAGACAGCTTAATTCCTGTAAAAAAGTGGACAGAAGAATAGACCCAAAGCCAACAAAGCTTCAAAGAACAATTATCAACCAATGGAATCCACAACGGACTCTATTGGTATGGCATCCAAAATTACCAATTCAGAACGAGCCAAAAACACAGGTATGGATTCCGAAGAAAACCAACGAGCAGTTGTCTACAACTGTCAATGACAAGCTAGATCATACAACCAGCACGCGAAAACAAGCAGCGGCCACAACAACAACTACGAGGATCTGTACGACCAAAGTCATCAAATGGAAACGAAAGAATGTTCCACCAGAACATGCAACAAAATATACAACAATATCGACTTCAACGGAGCCACAAACACAAATTCAAAAATCGTGGAAAATCATCAAACAAAGAGCGGCAGATTTACAACTTCTTCTCGCAAAGAAAATCTGCCAGCCAACTCGGGCTACCACAGGAAACCTCAACGACAAATGCCAATAAGCGAATCGCTTATACCTTCCTCTTACACCGCATAAATTTTTTCTAAATGCATTGACTATGCATGCATATAGGGCTACATTACAAGGCCTACATTAGCACGAGTTCACGCCCATGCACAACACATACCCTTGACGATACCTTGTCGTCCGGGAGGACTCCAACTAGGAGGGGGGGAGGCATTCCAAATGCGGACTCACGTCATATATTAGAGGGCAATGTTTGTGATTAATTTTTCAACCATTTTTGCGTTTTATTGTGTGATTTTTGGGAAAAGAATATGCCCTCATAATTAATCAGAATTGGGGACCAAATGATCATATATGAGCCCCTAGGGATGTGTATATACTATAAAGCGAGTCAAAACTAGCCAAAAACCGTCAAAAAACAGCAAAAAATAGGCCAAGGTTGACGATTAAGAGTGAGAATGTACATAAACGAGATAAAAGTGAGCTACAAAGTGTTTTCCTTTTCATTGATATTTGTATAGGTTAGAATTGCTATTTTCGGGTTATTTTGGGATTTATTTGCTTTATTTTAGCCATTTTCTAGCAAAAAATATAGACAAAAATCCATAATCCAGATGGAAACACAACAGAAGAGACGCCAGATCAGAGCAAGGTAAAGAAGACACAAAAAAAATAGGGACTGCGAAGGTGACAGGGCAAAATGACCACCGTCATGACGGGACCTCCAAAAGGAGAAATCTGCAAAAATTGTAGAACTGGAGCAAACGAGGTCCAAAGTTATGGCCACAGGTAAAAGATGGGAAAATTTAGTGTCGGAGTATCAATTACATATAGAGGGGCTAGGCTAGAAATCTCTCATTTGAGTCATTTTCCATTGAGAGAGAGAGAAAGAGAGAGAGAGAGAGAGAGAGAGAGAGAGAGAGAGAGAGAGAGAGAGAGAGAGAGAGAGAGAGAGAGAGAGAGAGAGAGAGCTCCCTACAGCAGTTGAGACTTCCAGGAGCTCATCCATCGCGCACGGTCACCAGATCGACATCAGATATGAGAGGTATGCTCTTCAACACTGACTCTAAGTGTTGTTTACTTCAGTTAGTTGCAAAACCTCGCCAGCACCACCATCACAACCTGTGCACATATACAGTAGACCGGTTGTTAAGAAGACCTAGAGGCCACCAAATGGAACCAAAATTGAGGGGCACAATGCCTATAGCTTAGGGATCAAGCCTATGACCTCGGAAAGAGTGAAGGAAGCCGCCCAGAAAACCCTAATTTCACAGGGCCTGCAGAAGGGCAGTTGACCCAAAGTGATCGAAAATGAGCCAAAACTTATAGGCAACAAGCCAATAACCTCGACAGACCAACTGAATGGTTAGACCATGAAAAAGTTCTTCAAAACCGAGCCTAAAGTCCCTATCTGATGGAAACTGCGCAAAGCGTCACGATACTCTAATGGGCTGACCAAGTGACCAAATGACACCAAATTTGACAGGGTACATCCAAAAGAGGTCAACTACGAGTAGGAATGTGACCACTCAAGAAAAAGCTCTTCCACAAGGGCAAACGCCAGCAACAGGCCAGAAAGACGTCCAAATGGTCGTTCTTGGTGATGTAAGCACCAAAAGAACAACCGACTGTTTTGATGGAAGGTCAAAAGGAAATGAAAGTCAGCCTGAGTCATACAATGACCAAAAAGAACGGCGACCATCACCTAAGTGGTCTACTCCGACTCCAGGAACAGCTAAGTGCTGCAAACAGGGAGTACACTTTTCCAAATTGATTAAAACTTAATGTGTGTGTCTAGGAGAGCCTACTAACACCATTGTGGTCAACTAACATCAAAAAACTTGTAAAAATGACTAGATGTTGAGTCTATCGTGATAGTCTGGCTCATACACTTAGACAAGTAAAATTTTGATTGTGACTTCATAAAGGGTACTAACAAGGAATAATGACCCTATGAAGTGTACTAACAAGGAATAATGACCCCAAATATCAAATCAAAGTGCAAAATTGCTCTCTCTTGACCGAGTAACTAAGTCTATCGTGATAGACAAACTATTTTTATCTTTGGGGGGGAGGCTTTTCAAAATTTTCACAAGGATAGACTTGGGGAAGCATATGGAGGCAGTACACAAAATTTTGAGACAAGATGGACTCATATGGCAAGCCGAGATAGACTTGAAAGCAACTCAGAGTCAGAACAAGGCACCTCAATGGCAGACAGTTAAAATTCACATGTGAGAGGTCAAGAAACCTTACATCAACTAGGAGAAGGCAGATAGATGACTACAGAGCCAAAATATAACAAAATGACACTAAGTCTTAGTCTATCGCGATAGACTAAGCAGAATGACAAAGGGCTATCTGATCAAAAATTGGAATCAACAGTTGGCTTCAGCATGATGCAAGAAGGCTACCCACTAAGTTTGAGCCCAAAACAACACAAAGTGAGGGAGATAGACCAACATCCCTTGGAGGGAATCTGAAAAAATGAAAGTTGATCCAAAAAGGGGTCATTTGACATCCAATTGAGATGAAAATGGGATCAGATCATGTACAAGACATGAGGAACCAACTGGTAAAGTCACATGTGGAAAATATATCTCTTGTCAAAAGATAGCCTGTCTATCGCGATAGACTGGGCAGAAGTTGCAAATGAGCTAATTTTCAGTTTGTGACTATAGGGTGACCTTACATGCCCTATGCACATACACCACCCAAAATTTCAAGGCATTTGGAATTGTTATCCTTCATCAATAACATTAATTTGAAGCCGTCAGAGTGAGACAATGAAAGAGCTAACACCATTTTAGATGAAATGGGAAAATCCCACAACTTTGGGACTAATTTCAACGCCTATGGATTCCTATTTCCCATTAAATTTGGAAAATTTTCATTTAATTTGGGAATGTGACAAAGAGATAGATTCTCAAGAAAATGGTGGTGTTGAGAAACACCTTTTAAAATTTTTATTTTTATGTGGGTGTTTCAAAACACTTCATAAAAGAGATAGATTCTCAAGAAAATGGTGGTGTTGAGAAACACCTTTTAAAAATTTTATTTTTATGTGGGTGTTTCAAAACACTTCATAAAAGAGATAGATTCCCAAGAAAATGGTGGTGTTGAGAAACACCTTTTAGAATTTTTATTTTTATGTGGGTGTTTAAAAATACTTCATAAAATCATACATAAGCTGGGGAAATAAAACAATGAGCAAGATATGAAATGCTATTCAATTTCTCCTATTAAGCTAGCCTGTGCCTTCTCCATGACATTTGATGGGATCTTGATTGTTTCCGCAATTCTTCCACCCCTTGGAGTCCATGACCATACAATTGTATCAACACACTCCCAGCGCTTTGGGTCAGCAAGATTGCAGCACCAACTCTTTTTCCAAAAATCCTCATACTGTTCTTGGATTGTGGGATTTCGTTTTTGATGTTTTGGTGCCCAATACTGAATCAGAACTTTCTTGTAGTTAGGAGATGATTTGTCTACATCAACGTTTGACTCTGCCACTCCTAGCCATATCTGATATTCAGGATCTGCGGGTCTCACAAGAACAAGATCCCCTTTTCTTACATCAATTTGAGGCCTAAAGGCCTCTTGTGGCCTTGCACTTTGAGGACCAACATAGTGATCATTCAATTCTTCATATCCTTGAAACTCATCTCTGTCTTCCTCTATCTCTTGCATTCTATGACTCCCTACAGTCTTTGGCCAAAATGTTGTATATTCACCAATGTGTTTATTGGTTGGTTGTTCAAGCTCATTGATTATGTTTTGCCAATAAGTGATAACAGGCTCCATGTATTTTGTGGAGTCATGGTCCTTTCCCTTTAATAGAGAACATCTTTTCCAAAATTCAAGATATGACTTAATCCCTTGAATAACAAGCGGACTATCTCTCACATAGTCTGCTATAGGTACCACATCTGGACAGCCCGTTGGTAATTTTGGTTTTCCCTGGTCATCTTTTTTCCACAACTCAATTCCCGACTCCTTTGGCATCCAATCGGGTGATTTGGGATGAATTTTGTACTGCATTACTGGGACTTCACCTTGCATATAGAAATGAAATTGAAGTGGCTTAGAGTGTCCGACTAGAGCATCTTGTCCGTCACACATGTACCCTTGCACAAAGGATTTAAAGTCGGGAACTTGTGTCATCAAAAATGGTGCTAGAGCTGAGCTTTCACATTTTTTAAAATGTTCCATCAGATGTGGAAAAGTGAATGTCATTCGTGTTCGCAATCTTTCTGAGAACCTACTAAACATTGCATCTATGTCCTCATGTGTATGACCCACCATTAAGAATCCCAAATGCACGGTTTTGAAAACTCCTTTTGCTACTAACAAGGATAAGTATGCAAACAAATATCGATTTTTATTCTCTCCTGCACAATTATCTAGCTGTAGCAAAAGATTCTCAGGCAATTTTTGAAATACAAGAGTGGATATGGTATCCACAACACATTGAGATGAAGTTGATTGTATGTGTACAATCTCTTCATTACATCCCTGGATGGCCAACGGTGGTTTCATTGTTGATGCATTCCTCTCACGCTCTTGCTTCATTTTTTTTTGGAGGTCTAGAGCTCTCCTTGAGTTCAATGCATTAAATAACGTTACATTGCTGCGTGGCATACCGTCATGGCATAAATCTCCTTGTCCATGGTTTTCTGTTCTTTCCAGATTCTGTAAGCATAATGCAAGGGAACCAATTGTACCATTGGGATTTGAAGGCCATAGACCATTAAGTGAGAAGTGACCATACATTCCATGACCATGTCCATCTGTTATCATACCTGTTAATGATACTTGCAATTGATATGCATTCGCATAATCTTTTGAGTTCACACACAACCTAGGTATTGATGTCTTTTTTTTATCCATTTTATCATGTATAATGCATAAATACTTATCCTTTGCAACTAGGAGAACTTACGCCAGGTGTAGTACACATTCCTACAACTTTGTTGTTGCAACATGTGAATTCGACGTTCATCCTTCAAACGTGCAATCATCTCGTCATCCTTTGTTGACTCTAGTTGAGACTTTATCCGACTACACACAACACGTTTGGAGAACTCACTTGTTTTTGACAATGTCACATTAGCAAACTCTGTATTCCAAATCCTATTGAATGTCGTGCTAGAGATTGGCTTGAGACTCATACTGTCAAGTGTTTTATTGACATCATGTAAAATGTCTACTTGCTTGTACGTGTTTGGTATTGCAAGCAAAGTTTCCCTAGTACCATCTTCCATGGTTCTACTCTTATGTGGCATTCTCTCCGAGTTTTCATCAACAAAAGAGCGCATCAATGCCCTTCCCATTTCTGTATGGTCTCTTCCTTTTCTCATGACACCATCATTACCATGCACTGAGCGTCTAACCCCATTCTCAAAATGTTCACGGTAACGATAAAATGAAGTTTTTGGAATGCCATGAATTTCGTACCAAGCTCTACTGCAAACCTCACTACCATTAAAAGAAAACACATAGCATGTCTTTGTAGTTTTTTTGTTCTCACGCCATGCAGTCAACATTGTATCATACACATAGTTTGTTCTATTTTGCAAACTCTGTCCCCAAAATTCATTGCGCATAGCCATGACCTTATCTCGATTGGCATATTGACAACACCTTTTGGAACAACAATCTATGGTTGAAACAAGCTGGACAAATGCTAGAGATGCTTGATTGGATCTCTTAGAAGCTTTCACTGACATTTTTGGCTTCCTATTCACAAAGCAATATTTTTCGCTTTTTTGAAATAGGCTCTACCAAATAAGCTAATTCAATGCATATGTCTTGTAACGCATGCATAGCATGTAGATCCTCATAGCATAAAAATTCTTTTCCATCCATAGTTGTCACTCTCTTGATAGGCCAACAAACTAGATTAATGCTGCATACACTAGCTTCTGCAGAAATAGTAGCCTCATCTGCATAGGATGTTTTGATACCAATACCAATGTTATCTTCACCTAGCTCACCAAAGTTTACAGAGTCAAACGGACACACATACATGACAACCCCTTCGGCTACTACATGTGTTTTGCTTTCATCCCAAAGTTGAACCCTCTTATCCTTCCAAACCTCTCTGTAGCTCATTCCATTACATTGTGCATCCAATGCTCTTTCTGCTTTGTCAGCCTCATGCATAGAAGCCCCTTTGTACTACATCTCATTTATATGCTGCAACAACCCACTAATCCATTTCACAATACTATGAAAAGCATCTCCCACTGTCAATGCATCCATTGTTGGAAAAGGGATGAGTGCTTTCTTTTCAAAACACAAATCAACTGACACCGATACATTGCCTTGTCCAATACACATTCCAGAACAATATTCACTTGGATTTATTTCAAATACAGTCCCAATGGCAACCTTTTGTGTCGCTACAAACATGCACACTCTATCACCATGATTGAAATTAGCCATACCTGCAAGAAGATTGCAAGAATAATTGTTAACAAACCGCTTGCAGAGTATATTGATTTATGTAGCATAAAGCATAACAAGATTGTATGTGGGTGTTTCATGAGAAGCACCCTGTGGCCTGAAGGTCATAGGGTTCCCTCTATGCTACTAAGAATCTCTTTGTGCTCTATGCTCTATCGTCTATGCTCTGTGAACTATATTGACTTCCTATGGCCCCTAGACCACAAGGAGCCCTCATTGTTTCCAAAAAACCCTCATTGTTTTGCTATGGCCCAAGGGCCATAGCTCTCTATGCCGGTATAAAGCATATTTGCTCTATATTAGCTCCCTAAGGCCTGAAGGCCATAGGGTTGTCCTCAAGATCACCTCACGGAGTTTCATGTCAAGTATATATACATCCTATGGCACCCCATGACCCTAGGGCCATAAGATCTCCAAATGAAACATACGACAATGTATGGCCCTTGAGCTTATACATTGCAACCCCATGACCCTAGGGCCATAGGATCGGCATATGAAACATACAACAATGTATGGCCCTTGAGCTTATACATTGCAACCCCATGACCCTAGGGCTATAGGATTTCCAAATGGAACATAGGGCAACGTATGGCCCTTGAGCTTATACATTGACACCCTATGGCCCTAGGGCCACAAGACTTTAAAACATACAAAAAGACAACCTATGGCCCTAAGCCCAAGGGTGTGAGCATTGACACCCTATGGCTCTAGGGCCACAAGACTTCAAAACATACAAAAAGACAACCTATGGCCACGATGTCAAAGGGTGTGAGCATTGACACCATATGGCCCTAGGGCCACAAGACTTCAAAACATACAAAAAGACAACCTATGGCCACGATGTCAAAGGTGGCCAAGATATCAATGTAGCCCCATGGCCCTAGGGCCATAGGATCTCTATATGAAACATGTGGCACCCTATGGCCCTTGAACTTATACATTTCCACCCCATGACCCTAGGGCCATAGGATTTCCAAATGGAACATAGGCAATGTATGGCCCTTGAGCTTATACATTGCCACCCTATGGCCCTAGGGCCACAAGATCTCACAACATACAATAAGAGAACCTAAGGCCCCTAAGCTCAAGGGTGTGGGTTCAAGGGTGGCCAAGATATCAATGCAGCCCCATGGCCCTAGGGCCATAGGATCTCTATATGGGACATGTGGCACCCCATGACCCTAGGGCCATAGGATTTCCAAATGGAACATAGTCAATGTATGGCCCTTGAGCTTATACATTGCCACCCTATGGCCCTAGGGCCACAAGATCTCACAACATACAATAAGAGAACCTAAGGCCCCTAAGCTCAAGGGTGTGGGTTCAAGGGTGGCCAGGATATCAATGCAGCCCCATGGCCCTAAGTCCATAGGATCTCTATATGGGACATGTGGCACCCCATGACCCTAGGGCCATAGGATTTCCAAATGGAATATAGGCAATGTATGGCCCTTGAGCTTTATACATTGCCACCCCATTACCCTAGGGCCATAGGATTTCCGAATGGAACATAGGCAATGTATGGCCATTGAGCTTATACATTGCCACCCTAGGGTAGTAGAATCTCCATATGGGACATGTGGCACCCTATGGCCCTTGAGCTTACATATTGCCACCCCATGACCCTAGGGCCATAGGATCTCCAACTACAAAGTAGGGCAACGTATGGCTCTTGAGCTTATACATTGTCGTGGACCTAGGGCCATAGGATCTCCAACTGGAACATAGGGCTATGTATTGGAGCTTATCTATTGTCGCCCCTAAACCCTAGGGCCATAGGATTTCCAAATGGAATATAGGGCAACATATGGCTCTTGAGCTTATACATTGCCACCCTATGGCCCTAGGTCCACAAGCTTTCACATTGCCACCGTAGGGCCACAAGGATCTCACAAGATAGAAGAAGAAAACCCTAGGACATAGGATTTTCAAATGGAAGTGAGTGCACGCTTTGATCCTTGACCTCCAACATTGTCGTCCTATGGTGTGAGCCCAGGGGTGGCTGAGGTGTCTTCATAACAATTTCGGCCATTCAAGGGATATCCGCAAGTGGCATAAATTAAAAAAATAATTAAATTTTTTTTTACGTTACGACAAACTTTGTCATAATGGATTTTCAAATACACTTATTGATATCGTACAAAAAAATAGCGCACAATTTTTGGGATAATTTTTTAAAAATTTAGCTATTTTTAGTGTATTTTTTACTATGCAGATTTTGATTCTGAAGTCAAATTTTGCTTCATGGGTGTCGTTCCACTTGTACTACAAAGATATGGACATTGACAAAGCCTTGCACCAACTTTTTTTAAAGCTCTTTCAATTTCGGAGCCGACGAGCTATGTCTCATTTTCGCACAAAGCTTAGAAACTCTAGTAATCTGGACTGCAAACCCGTAAGAACAACCCCTACATTCAAAATTCAAATTTTGAATTTCTAACCTAACCTAACTAACCTTATCTCTCTCTTTCTCTCTCTACCACAATTTTTTCCGCGCTATCGCTCTCTTTCTCTCTCTCGTTTCTTGCTCGAAACCTACACAGAAACCTGCACACACAGAGCTTGTCTTTCTCTGTCTCTCTCTCCCTCTCTCCCTACGCATACAATTCTACGACATCATTGAGACGCGCACACAGATCTACGCGAAGCCATCGCCACAACCTTCAACAGAAGGATTGCTGTCGCGACCTCCCAAACACAGATCTGTTACCATCATCGTCGCGGCCTCAACACACCTAAGTTACTTCTTGCTACTGCTGCAGCCGGTTTTCATCAAACACAGATTTACTCAGAGGTAACCTGTAGAAACCCTAATCTTTTTTCTTAATTCGGTTTTAACTGTTCTTAATCTAATTATGTTTTAGCTAAGTTGTGAATCAACTCTCTCTAGAACAATAAACAAAAATCATTAATTACATCTCTAAAACTGTAAAATTGTAGACTGTAGAACTATAAAACAGAAAAATCTCTAATTAGAGATCTAAAACTGTAATACAGAATACTCTAATTAGAGACCTAAAAATATAAAACAGAAGACACTAATTAGGGACCTAAATTTGTAAAACCAAAAACTCTTATTAGGGACCTAAATCTGTAAAACAGAAAACTCCTCATAAGTGATCTAATACTATAAAATTATAAAACTCTAACTGCAAACATCTCTAATTACAACAAAAAATTATAAACTTGCAAATGCAAAAGACAACAACTACAGAAAATGTTGAAACTATGGATACCTGTAATTGGGTTGTGGGGAGTTGGGCACACATTGTAAGAGGACGAGTAGAGCACGTTGTTGTATGAGGATGGATTCAGTTTGCAGGAGGATGGGAAAAAAAAGAGGCAAGAAGGTGGGAAAGAAAGTGTACACTATATGTGCTTGTAAGATATGGTGTATTATAGTTTCTTTAAATTCATTTGTAGTCACTAAAATAAAACTAGACATTGAATCTTTAGAAGGGTAGACAGGGTGTGGCTACATAGGGTTTCACCTCATACTAAAGAGTAACATATGGCCCTAAGTCACCCTATGACCATAAGGCCATAGGGTGGTCTCACATCGTACTATAGGGTGACCAATGTCCCATCTGGCCATAGGGTGCCAATGTACAATCTCAAGGGTCATAGGGTTCCCTATGTTCCTATTGAAGATCCTATGGCCATAGGGCCATAGGATCTCCAAAATATATATATGGCACTATGGCCATAGGATCACATGGTGCTCTATGTCCAATCTAGAGACCTTGTGGCCCAAGGGCCTTAGGGTGGCAATGTACAATCTCAAGGGCGATAGGGTTCCCTATGTTCCTTTTGGAGATAGGGTGGCACTAGGGCCATAGAATCTCCAAAAGCAACATAAAGAACTTAGGGCCATAGGATCAAAGGGTGACCTATTGGAGACCTTGTGGCCCAAGGGCCATAGTGTGGGAATGTACAATCTCAAGGGCCATAGGGTTCCCTATGTTCCTTTTGGAGATCCTATGGTCCTCGAGCCATAGGATCTCCAAAATAAACATATGGCCCTACGAACATAGTATCACAGGGTTCCCTATGTTCCTTTTGGAGATCCTATGGTCCTCGGGCCATAGGATCTCCAAAAGGAACATAGGGCCCTACGAACATAGGATCACAGGGTGCCCTATGTCCCATCAAGATACAGTGTGGCCCAAGAGCCATAGGATGGCAATGTACAATCTCAAGGGCCATATGGTTCCCTCTATGCTACTTCTGAAGATCCTATGGCCCTAGCGCCATAAAATCTCCAAAAGGAAAATAAGGAACCTATGGCCATAGGATCAAAAGGTGCCCCATGTTCCATCTTGAGACCTTGTGGCCCAAGGGCCATAGGATGTATTTGTACAATCTCAAGGGCCATAGGGTTCCATATGTTTTTTTTGGAGATCCTATGGCCCTATATCCATAGGATCACAGGGTGCCCTACGTCCCATCTAGAGACCTTGTGGCCCAAGGGCCATAGGGTGACAACCTACAATCTGAAGGGCCATAGGATTCCCTATGTTCCCTAGGGTCACAAGGTGCCCTACGTTCCATCTGAAGACCCTATGGCCCAAGTGCCATAGGGTGGCAATGTACAATCGCAAGGGCCATATGATTCCCTATATTCCTTTTGGAGATCCTATGGCCCTAGAGCCCTAGGTGCATGGGGCTGCCATGGTGCCCGTTAATATGCACCATGGTGTACCCTATGTACGTAGGCCACCCTCGGGCCCTTGGATGCCCTCTTTCCCATCTAAAGACCTTGTGGTCCAAGGGCCATAGGGTGACAATCTACAATCTCAAGGGCCATAGGATTCCCCATGTTCCCTAGGGTCACAAGGCTCCCTACTTTCCATCTGAAACAATGAGGGCACCTTGTGGACTTCGGGCCATAGGATCTCTATGTAGAGCATAGAGCAAAGAGCATAGAGAGCTTCTTACTACCATAGAGGGAACCGTATGGCCTTTAGGCCACAGGGTGTCAATATAGAGATAACAGAGATTCTTACTAGCATAGAGGGGACCCTATGGCCTTCAGCCCACAAGGTCTCCTCAATATAGAGAAAATAGTGTTTTTTACTGGCATAGAGAGCACCCTATGGACCTGGGTCCATAGGTTGCCAAAAAACTGTCATGAATGGTTTCTTTAAGATGTGTAGAGCATAGATAGGTTCTTACAAGAATACAGGGGACTCTATGGCTTGAAGGCCACAGGCTCCCAATATGGAGCATAGATCGATTCTTACTAGCATAGAGAGACCAAATAGTGCTTTATACATGGGGCCTTAAGGTGTCAAAAAAATGAGGGTTTTTTCAAAACAATGAGGGCACCTTGTGGCCTTGGGGCCATAGGATGTCAATTTAGAGCATAGAGCATAGAGAGCTTCTTACTACCATAGAGGGAACCCTATGGCCTTCAAGCCACAGGGTCTCAATATAGAGAAAACAGAGGTTCTAGCATAGAGGGGACCCTATGGCCTTCATCCCACAAGGTCTCATCAATATAGAGAAATAGTGTTTTTTACTGGTATATAGAGCACCCTATGGCCCTGGGTCCATAGCTTGCCAAAAAAACCCTCATGAAGGGTCTCTTTAAAACATACAAGGCACCTTGTGCCCTTAGGGTCATAAGATGTGTAGAGCATAGAGAGGTTCTTACTAGCATACATAGAAACCTATGGCCTGAACGCCATAGGGTCCCAATATAGAGCATAGATCGGTTCTTGCTAGCATAGAGAGACCAAATAGTGCTTTATACTTGGGAGCATAATGTGCCAAAACAATGAGGGTTTTTACAAAACTATGAAGGCACCTTGTGGCCTTGGGGCCATAGGATGTCAATATAGAGCATAGAGCATAGAGAGCTTCTTACTATCATAGAGGGAACCCTATGGCCTTCAGGCCATAAGGTGTCAACATAGAGAAAACAGAGGTTCTTACTAGCATAGAGGGGACCCTATGGCCTTCAGTCCACAAGGTCTCCTCAATGGCATAGAGAGAATCCTATGGCCCTGGGTCCATGGGTTGCCAAAAAACCCTCATGAAGGGTTTCTTCAAAACATATAGGATGTTTATAACATAAAGAGTTACTTACTAGCATAGGGGGGACCCTATGGCCTTCAGGCCATAGGGTGCCAATATAGAGCATAGATCGGTTCTTACTAACATAGAGAGACCAAATAGTGCTTTATACTTGGGGCCATAGGATGTCATTATAGAGCATAGAGCATAGAGCATAGAGCATAGAGAGCTTCTTACTAGCATACAAGGAACCCTATGGCTTTCAGGCCACAGGGTGTCAACGTAGAGAAAACAGAGGTTCTCACTAGCATAGAGGGGAACCTATGGCCTTTAGCCCACAAAGTCTCCAGGATATAGAGCAAATAGTGTTTTTACTAGTATAGAGAGCACCCTATGGCCCTGGGTCCATAGGTTGCCAAAAAACCATCATGAAGGGTTTCTTCAAAACATAGAGGTCACCTTGTGCCCTTGGGGTCATAGTATGTGTAGAGCATAGAGAGGTTCTTACTAACATACAGGGGACACTATGGCCTGAATATAGAGAATATAGAGAATAGATCGGTTCTTACTAGCACAGAGCGGACCCTATGGTCTTTAGGCCAAAGGGTGCCAATATAGAACAAAGATCAGTTCTTACTAGCATAGAGATACCAAATAGTGCTTTATACCTGGGGCCATAGGGTACCAAAACAATGAGGGTTGTTCAATGGCATAGAGAGAACCCTATGGCCCTGGGTCCATAGGTTGCCAAAAAACCCTCCTGAAGGGTTTCTTCAAAACATAGAGGGCAACTTTTGGCCTTGGGGTCATCGGATGTGTAGAGCATAGAGAGGTTCTTACTAGCATACAGAGGACCCTATGGCCTTCAGGCCAAAGGGTGCCAATATAGAGCATAGATCGGTTCTTACTAGCAAAGATCGGACCCTATGGCCTTCAAGCCAAAGGGTGCCAATATAGATCATGGAGAGACTCTTACTAGAATATAGGGGACCATATGGCTTTCAAGTCACATGGTGCCAATATAGAGCAAATAGTGTTTTTACTAGCATAAAGAACATCCTGACCTGGGGGATTGGTTGTCAAAAATCCATCATAGAAGGGTTCCTATGGCCTTCAGCCCACAAGGTCTTCTAAATATAGAGTGAATAGTATTTTTCATTGGCATACAGAGCACCCTTGGGGCCCTTGAGGCCAACCCTATGGCCTTCAGGCCTTAGGGAGCTAATATAGAGCATGGTGCTTTATATCGGCATAGAGAGCTATGGCCCTAGGGCCATAGCAAAACAATGAGATGTTTTTGGAAACGATGAGGGCACCTTGTGGTCTTGGGGCCATAGGAAGTCAATATAGATCATAGAGCATAGACGATAGAGCATAGAGCACAAAGAGATTCTTAGTAGCATAGAGGGAACCCTATGACCTTCAGGCCACAGGGTGCCATTATAGAGTAAACAGAGGTTCTTACTAGCATAGAGGGGACCCTATGGACTTCATCCCACAAGGTCTCCTCAATATAGAGCAAATAGTGGTTTTTACTTGCATGGAGAGAACCATATGGCCCTAGGGTCATAGGTTACCAGAAAACCCTCATGAAGTGTTGCTTTAAAACATTGTGGCCACCTTGTGGCCTTGGGGCCATAGGATGCCAATGTAGAGCATAGAGAGGTTCTTACTAGCATGCAGGGCACCCTATGGCCTTTAGGCCACAGATTGCCATATGGTGTTGGTGTAGAGGCTCTAAAGGGGTATTTAGGCCATTCAAGGGATACTTCTTTGAGGGTCCTCTAATGTCATAAGGGAACATGTGATCACACTACCATAGAGTGGCCTAGGTACACTTGTAGAACCATTTTGTTGGCACCCTTTGGACATAGGACCACATGGTTTAACATAGAGGTGACTCTATGGCCCTAGATCCATATGGATGTAATAATATCCATCTTGTCTAAATATATGTCATTCTTTTTACAGAAAATGTCTCAGAAGAGAAAGTCAAAGTCAATTGATGCAACAGGCTAAACACCAAGTTCTTGGTATCTAGATTTTCACTTACCAAATGGTGGAAGTGATGAGAAATTCCACTTGTTCTTTCAAGATGAAGAGCAATTGCCCTTCAAGGATTGTGGTATTGTCAAGGAGATAAAGAAAGATTGTTCAGATCTTGAAATGTCTCCATACCTTGGAGTAAAACTACTCAATGGTGACTCCTACTTGTTGGAGCCTGTGGCCTTTGCTCAAAAATTGGTGAAGGTTGATTATGAAGGAGTGACAATGACAAAAGCAGGGTGGGTGGAGCTTCAAGAAGACACTCCAAGTGAGAACTTTATAGACTTATATATTGAGGGCTTTAAGAAAGTCAATCAATATTTAGGTAAATTGAGCAGCACAAAGAAGAATAAGAAGCGAAAGAATGAAGACACAGGTACAGCAAATCAATCTAAGACGCTCAAGGAGAGTCGGACTCCCTCACTTGGAGAAAATAGTGAAAATGTGGCCGAAGAAAATCTTTCAGTTATACCCTTACAGACTCAAGAAGCAAGAGATTCTAGTGGACTTGCAACCCTAACAGTTGGAACCCCCTCACTGGCAATGGTTGTGGACTCAGCATCCTTAGGTGTGTTGGACTCTATTATACAGCCCAAAGAAAAAGATCTTGATAAAGAAGTTGCCAAAACTTCAAAGAGTGGGCTAGATGGATACATCGGAATTGAACACTATTTTAAATTTGGTGTACAATTTACCCAATTGATCCCAGTTGAGCAATGCAACCTTGCACGAGAAGGCTATAGATGCAGACCATTGTTAGATGTATATGTGAAATATCTCTTGAAGCAATTTGCAGGGCACTCTAGGCCAGTCTCCAGCGCAGCAGACTTGATGCCGTATAACCCAATTACAAAAATGCCTTTACAAACAGCTGAAGTGCATGGAGACAAGCTATCAACATACCACTACTGGATTCTAGCTGGTCAACATTCCATCATAGCGGCTAGAGCTTTTTTGCGTAACAACAGCACTAAGTATGCTTTGAGAAAAGAGTTCTACAAGTTTAGAACTGCAAGGATAGTGGTAGACGCTCCGAAAGAGGTTGCTGTTCGAATTTCCAGAATGGAGAACATAGAGATAATAACAGCAATGAAACACCAGCCTTATGTGGAGGTCTTGAAGCATGGCCGTAGTCAATGGCTTGCATATTCTAAACCAACAAAACCCAAGGCAGGTGTTCCTGTCGGTCATCCAAGTCGAGCAGGTTGGGATGTAAGTTCCACTTCCCTATGCTTGTTTTTGTTACAAATATGTCTTGAAATAAAGTTAATTTTCTTTTCTTTATTTTGAAGGCCTTTGTAAATGTGGCGAACATCGTGTTCAACCATAAATCATTTGCCAACAAAGAAGCACACATGGTCATGTACGATGATGAAATATATGATCAGTGGATACACATCTTGGAGAAGCATCAGACATCAACTTCTCGTGGGCGACAACCAAGCATAACAACCTTTAGATGCCTAGCTAGTTTAGAAGATAATGATGTCAAGCTACTACAACAAGAGCTGGCAGATGAGAAGATTTGCTTAGTGAAGCAACCACGTCAACAAGCGGGCATGCTCGACCTCACTGCACGTGCAACGGTCTTAAAGAAGACCAGGGTTTTTGAGCCTCAAATGTTGATGGCATTTAAAGAGATAGATCCATCAGCAATAGCAGTTACTTCATGGGATAAATGTAAGTCTCATTATAACATTACAGATGAGAGTTACAAATCTCTCTTCATGAGTTGTACGCAATGGCTAAATCTCCTACTACAAAAAGGAAAGGAGAAAGAGCCAATTCCTAAGATCACTAGGGGATATGTGCAGTGGATCATTGCACAAAAGAATGGCACTTCTAGTTTGCAATTCATTTCACCATGGACAATCAAGTGTGTTGGAAAGAATTTGGAAGGCATTGAGTTTCTCTGCAGTGAGAATACCTCTAAAATTCGTGTTGGTGTTTGCATCATAGACACAACACACAAAAGTCTTACATCTAGTGGTTGGAGTGCTGCCCAATTTGGTAAAGTAATTGATGGAGTATGTCGGGTAGCACATCAACCATCAAAGTTTTTAATTACCGGCTTAGTCAAGTATCAGCATGCTGCTTCCCTAGAGAAGGCAATTTCTGAAAAAGCTAAATGGTATGAAATGCACGTTCTACCTTTGAGCTCCTTAATGGGATCAGAGACCATCCAAACATGTGCTCTTCGCGAAGTAGTTTTTGGGGTTTGGGCATTTTTCAGTCAAGGAGAGCAGTACACCAACTACTCTAGTGTTAAAGAGTCATTATTGGAGCCAATGCATACTCTCTGCATCAATGACGACGAGTATGATGCTGTGACCACGGCCAAATCCTTTTTTGTACGTCGTGCAATCAAATGCATCTGTCTCAAATAATATGATCGAGTGATAGACATCTTCTCATTAGGCTATGGGACTAAAGAGGCACTACAACAACAGAGAAAGGTGATATCAGTTGCATGTAGTGGTGATCAAATGACGCAATTGGAATCTCTTTGCCATTCCATAGTGGAAGAAGACCTTGATCTTAGAAGGTGGGCAGGTGTGGATAACACAGAGAAAGTCAATGCCAAGGATTCAGAGGAAGAAGAAATTGAAGAACCATTGGATGCAAGTGCTGAGGCCATTCTAGAAAGTCTACAAGAAACAGGTTAAGCTAGCCACCCATGATATTACATTACTGATATTTAGATTATTATTGTTGTCATTTTATTTTATTTGTCCCATCTCAAATCTACCCATGATGTTAAAACATTGATGTTTGGCTCGTTATTGTTCTCAATTTATTTTCTTTGAAAAAATGTGAACTTGTGAGGTTGAGTTTTTTCACAATAAATGAATTAGTGTGCGCTCCTTGCCGCACTGTCGAAGCAAGGGACTTGCCAATACACCGTGTGCGAGCCACAAACGGCTCCAAGCACACAACAAGCCTAAACTAGCAAGCTCAAGAAAACAAAGGGTGTGTCACTCACCGCTCTACGCTCGCCTTCGTGGTGGATTCCTCGCCGCGATGAAGAAGAAGCTGCAGTCGTGCCGCGCTCAACCGCTTCGCCGCCGTCGTGCCTTCGTAATGCTCGATCGCACACACACTCTCCCTCTCTCTCTCTCTCTCACACACACACACAAGGAGGTGAAGAAGAAGAAGATGGAGATGGAGATGGAGCAAGAGCACTCTTCAATTGCACAAATGAGAGAATGAGTAAAAATTAGGTTTAGTTGGCTTTTATAGGAGCTCACCCCATTCACACTTGGGCGCCCATGCTTAACCAACTAATCCCTTGAATGTCCAAGTTAAAGTGCGCCTCTCATCGACGATCACTCTACCTTTCCCTATTGGACCGACAAGCCCGGTACCTGACTCTACCAAATACATAATACACGTCCATCGTAGGCGATAGGGTGTCCGTGAGCCGTGAGGGTTAACATGCCCCCCTTCCTGATGTAGATTCCGTCCTCGGAAGCTATTGAGTTGAAGCTGGTTCGTCGAGGTGGAAGAGCATTTGAGATGAATGTCCTTAGCCTTCTTCAGTCACTACAAAATCAAACAACATTGGCACAGTAATTGCATTCTCTTAAAAAGCATATGCAGTTTTAGGTAGACACATTGATTGGAAAAAGAATTTCAAACAATTTGTTAGCAATGAACATTAAATTGCAATGTAATCAAATGCATAAACAGATGTAAAGGCAAAAAATTAAACAAGTCTAGGGCCGCTAATTTGACGGTCGAAAAGCACTAGAGATCGAATATTAATACCATGGGTAAGCTTCTTAATTTTCTGTGGTCAATTAAGTTGTTTAATCGCGAGAGCCAAGTATTCATGTTCGAGGGCTGACTAGAGGCTATATCTAGAAAACCTTGTAGTTAAGCTACCATAAAAGGAATTTCTCATGAAATCATCGCCTGTCTGATTACTTTTTCTTTGACCCCCCAAGTTCTTTTCACAGTGATTCAATTATGATGTGTGTGCTTATTTTGTATGCCTTGGGTTTTTTGCTTTTCAAGGAAAAGCGCCCACACTGGGAACCTCTAGGGCTCTAGTACCATAGGCAATACATGTGAGTGAAGTACCAATTTAAGCAGGGATTTCTCTTCATGCTTAAAATTTTACATTGTGGCACTTTGATTTTTTGCTTGTTCATTTTCATCATTTTAATTTTGTAACTTTGGGGGGTCATATAACACTGTTACATTCCCCAGGCTCATCACATTAGTAAACTCCCTTTATAATACTTAAGCTAAAGGTCAATAGGGTCAAGCCCACTAGAAAGCCCTAGTACATTTCATACAATGCTGCCTAAATCGGATTAAGAACCTAAGTAACCATTGCTTATTAGGAAGGCATTCCCCATGGTATTAAGAGAAGATTTCTAATACCTAGCTTGGTCAAACTAGCTTAGTCGGACTGCTTGATTTTTAAACCTTGACAAGTGATTATGACAAAAGATTGCATTGAATTAAATGTTTGATATCAAGCCAATGCGCTGAATATTATGCTACCAATCACAATCAAAGCAGACAAACATGCATGCACAAAAGATAAGGGCAATGCTAATGGACAAGAAACACCTGTTTGTGTTGATGGTCGCGCTTGATTTGAAGGTTCCATGAAGATCCAAATCCTATCAATAGCAACACGCTCCTATACACACTATGAAACACAAACAATACCTCCAGGAGGCACATTAGTGGGAAAAGAGAACTTTGCTAATCACTCAACTCTAAAACAGAAACACTCTGTCGTACTAATCTTACTTACCCTCCATCACTCAAGTGATGAGGATCAAAGGTGTTTTATGGCATAGGTTTCTGTTTCACTGTACCAGATGTGAATGTGTAGGTCTGAGTCAATGTTTTGACTTTTATTGTGCATACTCGTTTGCTAATTGCTCTTGCTCTTTATTTTTATTTATTTTTTTGTGAGTATAAAGCTTTATATGTACATTCCCTAAGATCAGAGATTAAGAGGTCAGGGAAAAAGGTTCAGAGGGAAACAAGTGAATAATGACTGTCAGCAAACACTCCCCCCTTCCTTGGGTAGATCATACCGTTTGAAATGAGCTTGTCACTCTTTGAAACCAATTGTTCCAGTTGGTAATAGGTGAGGATTTTTGCCAGTAGTTTGTTATTACCCTAGGTGCCTTGTCAAGCTGCAAGGGTGGTAAGGTACTCTCCCAGGATCGAACTTGAAGTGGTTCATTAGGTGATTCTTGAACACTGGGAGGTGTGGATTCTTTTGTAGCTTCATTGAGGTCCATTACTATAGATGGAGGATGTGTAGAAGCTTTTACCTCTATGGATGTATTACATGAGGAGCTAGAATCTTCATGGGACTCCCCCCTTCCTGAGCTAGGTGGAACAAATCGTTCTTTCTTTGGTACCCAAACTAGCTCGGGAGCGGGTGTGTAGCATTCTGTGATTTTTTCCTTTCCACGATCATTGATTCGTTTTGGAGCTACGGGATTGGGCTCACTTGGGTCAGGTGATAGGTAAGAGCACAATCTACGTTTTGGCACCCAGATTTGATCATTTCCTTGATAGTAGCCTTGGGCTTCCAATAGTCGTTTAGGGATCCATCGCAACATTTTCTTACTTTTCTTGGAGCGAGTGGTACGTTTCTTACAAGGCTTCTGTTTTTTAGCACTAGCTATGGTCACTAAAGAAGCTTTAGGGACCCACTTGTATGTTTTCTTCGTTACATTAGGATGAGTCTTGTCAGAAGCGATATGCATTGCTTGTAGCATATTTAAGGGTATAGGCATTTCATCCCCCTCAGGTGTTACCCAGGTCGTCCCCCTATTTCCCCAAGTGTCTATGGTTGATGCTAGGTGGACCCAGTCTACATTGTCTGACTCAGTCATCCCAGGTAGGATATCCATATAAGGAGAATCTTGGCCAATGTCTGTATCCTTCTTACAAGTGTAACAATATTGTAGTGGGGCCGAGTGAACCGTGGTGTCAGAGCGATGATCAATAATGGTTTTACTCCCTAAGGGGTGTACCTTACCAGTTACCAAATCCACTCTAAGGACAGAGTCTTGGAATTGCAAATAGACATGATTTTTAGACCAATCGTGAACCATTTGTGCTTCCCTCATGAATGGTCGTCCTAAAATCATTTCATATGACATAAGGTGTTTAGAGAAATCCATTACAATGAACGTATGTCGTACCTTGTGTCCTAGAACTTTGATCTTAAGATCTTTGAGCATCCCCATAGGTTTGGCTATGGTACCATTTGCCATTTTTACCACAATGTTAGTAACACTGAGGCGGGGTTTTCCCATGGATTCCCAACAATCTTTTGTAACGATGCTAACTCCTGCACCACCATCAAGAATTCCCTTTATAGTTAATCCCTTGGTAGTGATGGGTAGGGTCGCATTAGACTCGTCGCCTTCAAAATACTGCCCTAATTCGTTAATGGGTACCTCGATCACAGACTCGTGTCCATCTAAGTCAAGTGATTGCACATGATTTTCCTCATCAATCATAATCGAGTCAGGCCTATTTGGTTGGCAAACTGCGGTAATCCCGTTCGTAGCTCTCCATTAAGGAATGCTCGAAGTGCAAGGAATAACTCAGGATCTCCATACAGCTTTGCTATGATCGTGGTTCGGACCTCAGAAGACATGAAGTCCACTAGTTTGGCAACATTCATTGGTGTTTTACAGGGTGTAGGTCCTTGACTAGGAACTGGTGAGGATGGAATCTCATATTCCTCAATGGGATCAGGTATTCCTTCGTTAAACATCCTTTCCAACAAGAAGGGTGTATGCTCACTTTCTGATGTCCTGTCCTCACTCCCTTCTTGGATGATACTAGATATGGCTAACGGTCTATGGTTCATGTGGGGTGGATGAACTTGCGTGGGAAACACTGTGTCATGAATTTTGACCTGCATGGGTTCTGGTTCTAGTTTCCTTTGAGTCTCCTCCACTAAACCTCTTAGATGTTTCACCTGCTCAATCTCGTCTACAAGGTTTGGGTACGTCCCAATCTTCTTTTTACGATTCTTCCCTTTTTGCCCCTGCGGTTTATCTTGGGGGTCTTGGATTGGATTTGGAAACACTTGTGGTGTTTTCAGAGGCTCTTTATGGTTTTCTCTTATTCGGTTTTCATTTGGTTCCATGTTACGGTTTTCTTTGTCGGTCTTTCCCTTTGTGGTATTGGTTCTAGTCTCCATTGTCTCGACTGAATCTGAATCATCCTCGAGGTCATTCATATACACGGGGTCATCTCCTGTTCCTATGTTTGTTTTGGAACTTGGCTTTGAATTTTCCGTATTCTGCGACTTCTTCCTTCGTGTCTTCTTTTTCTTTGCTTGGATAACTGACGCGGTATCTCTCTCTTCGAGGATATGGCCTGGCCCTTGAAGCATGGACCGTGTAATCGCATAAGCGGGTGCGACGGGTGGTATTGGTGATGTCACCCTAGCAATTTCGACCAAATTTAGGGGTGTGATTTTAGGCGCATTTGGGTTATAGGGGCATTGGGCAATCAAGTGATCTATGCCACAATGATTACATGTGAGTATTGGCATTGCAGACGTGCTCCCTTGATTCATTTGCATCTGTGCAGCATTCTTTTGCAGCCTAATAGGGCACTCCGCTGCTCGATGTGGTCCACCACACTCGTAGCATTGAAGAGGTGGCCTCCTAGCCTGGGTGTTGATATTTTGACCTCTAGATGCGAGAGCAGCAGCTTGATAAACCGGCTTGACTTGTCCCCAACAATCTTCCATGTAGTATATAGGACATTCTTCCAATGTATCAAGTCCATAGGCAATACTAGTGTCTATTTCCTCCTCACAGCCATCTGCATAAGCATTTGATGGCTCGCAACCCACTTGGTTCATAGGGGCGACTCTTGGATGCGGGGGCTGCGGTCCTAGCACAGGAGGTGGTAGCGGTGTAGCTTGTACAACATTTTGAGGTCTAGGGACCATGTGTTGCGGTAGTTGCTCAACATGTGGAGTAGGCATCAATACAGGAGCTCGAGGCGCATCCGTCCAGGCTACAGGTGGTCTATTTGCCATCATACGTTTGATCATTAAACAATCCTTAGCTTGGTGACCAAACCTACCACATGCGTTGCAAGTTCCATTAAATTTTACTCTAAACGTAGGGCACTCACTAGTGCTATGTGGGCCTAAGCAAATGGAACACCATTGTTGCTCCCTTCTTGGATACATGTGACTATTTTGAGGGGGTCGATTATCCTTAAGAGACTCTTGGATTTCCTTGGTGAGGTCTGTCAAGAATGTCTCAAATACCTTTGGCTCATTGGCAATGGGCTTTGCAGTCATGGGTTCATACTCAATGGCTTGTGAGCTAGTGGATCTCGTGTCAGTAGACACCCTCATGCCTGCTATCATCAAGTTGTCCTCTAATTGGATTGCATTGGCAGTGACATCTTCCCAGGTTGTGATACCTCTAATCACTAGTCCATTATAGATTCCTTCATTTCTCAACCCTCAAATGAATCGATCAAGCAGTTGGTTATTGTTGAAGCGCTCATTTATAGGGCAACGAGAGTTTAAGTGCTTTAGACGACTAATGAAGTCCCTTACTGACTCTCCTTCCTTACGTTCGGCCTTCTGTAGCTGAGATGCTACACCCCAAAGCACACCTTCTCGTATGTACTCCTTTAGAAACAACCTTCGAAGGGTAGGGTAGATTGTTTTCTCGTCCACCCTTAGGGTCCTATACCAATCTCCAACCTTCCCACTTAATGTCAAGCTTAAGGCATTGCACTTATGTAGTTCGTTGCGTTCCCCTAAGGAATCACATACTTGTTCAAACACTTCAATGTGTTTTCTAGCATCTTCGTCCCCATTGAATTTTTGCGTGAGTTTGGCAATTTGTACTGCCTTACTTCTAGGCTCTCTATCAGATGCGTGACGCATATTTTCCGCGATAGATCGACCTATGGTTTGAGCAAACGCTGCCAAGTCACCTATGTGAGGAGGCAGGGCCGGTGGAGGTACTCTTGGAATCATATGTGGGAGAGGAACGGGTACCGGTCTTGGCATATGTGTGGATGATGCAGGATATGGAACATAACCGGGCATAGGTCCACTCGGATAAGAGCTAGGGAGCGGCACTCGAGGAGCATAAGCAAGTGGTACAATTGGAGGTGTGGGGGCCATGTGTGCATAAGGGGCTAGAGGCACATACGGTCGAGGCCCCATATTAGGTACTACGACACTAGGTAGTGGCACTACGCTAACCGTAGATGTCATCGGTACATTCTCTGTCAGGCTTATCCCTGGAGTGAGCACTGTGTTTTCCTTAATAGAGGGTTGAGCCAAGTTAGGGAGGCTAAAGTTTTCGCTCGGAGGCTCACATTGCATAGAGACCCCAGGTGAAATGACGTAATATGGGTCCATGGGGCTCATTAGAGGAGTCTCCATTTGTGATAGAGTAGGCTGTTGAGCCTTGCTCGTATCCAGAAATCTCATGGGGCCAGTTGAGAGTATATTTACCCCTTGGTTTTGCCTTTCTGATTGAATAATGCCATGGATAACATTACAGATCATTTTCTGTTGATCTTCGATGCTCGTGGCACTAGAGGTGGATTGTACAATCTCTATCCATCCTACATGGTAGGCGTGGCCAGAGTGTAGATCCGTCAACACCTCAATGTGGAGGTCGTATGTCCAATGATCATTAATGAAAAATCCTTCTAGAGTCGACGTGTTAATGGTTTCTTGTGAGGTAGAAGCAATGTTGCTCCCCGTGGTTTTACTTGCCACCAACGGTACTCTAGAGGGAACTTCTGAAGGAGGCAGCTCAACAGGGCCTTCTTGGTAAGAAGTTGGCAGGATATCCACATGGACACTCTTTGGGGGTGTGGGGTCCACGTGCGATGTGAAAGGAGATTCCACTTCCCCACCCCCTTCGTGTGCTTCATTTGCATCAGGTTCCGAGCGAGTAGCTCTACCTAATGTTTCCATGAAATGGCTAAACATACTAGTACTAGGCTGTGGAGCTTCGGGAGGTGCATGGCCTTCTCTCTCAGTGTTTTGGGTAGGGTATGCTTCCATGATTTCTGAGTCGGAGGAGGAATCACTAGCGGCTATTTTAGGGTCTTGGGTGGTGCTACCTTGTGTCCCCGCTGAGGGTCTAGAGCTTATCGTGGATGGGTAATGGGTGTCCGTATGAACAGAGGCACTCTCAATATGCTCGTGTTCTAGCACCCGCCCAGAGCGTAAGTGCATGTGCTTTTGATACCCTAAGGCGTCAAAAAGCTGCTCTAGGAGGCCTTGTGACTAGTTTTTAGCGTGTTTTTTGTTTGTTTTTTCGCTAGATTTTTTAGAGCGTGTCGTGGAATGGGCCGTGTGATAGCTCGAAACGAGCGTATCGGTCAGAGGGTCGTGCCGTGCTTTATAGCCCTCCATTTGGTCACTCTATGCCCTCGGAATCCCTAAAACTGACAATTTCCAGTAGGGAACTAGGCCCAAACTAGAAAGTCTAAGGGTGCAAGTGGGAAGAGAAAGGAGGAGAGTGGAGGACTTGTCCCACATGCTCTCATTCTCTCTTGAGGGAGTAGGGTATATATATAAGAGTGAGTCTAGTATATATCAATAGATTGAGGACTGAGGCCTGGGCTTGGGCTTGGGCTTGGGCTTGGGAAAATGATCCCGATCTATCTTTTATACAAACCAACCCGTCCGTTTTAAGAGTCACGTTTTTATGGGAAAATGATCCCGATCCCGATCTATCTTTTATACAAACCAACCCGTCCGTTTTAAGAGTCACGTTTTTTATTTTCGACAAATTTAGCCGCCCGCTCACTCGCGTTTTTAATTTCCGAAATTTTTTTTTCCAGTTTTTTTTTTTTTTTGGTGCAGAAAATACAGAAATTGAAAACGCAGATATGCAGAAAATTGAAAAACGCAGAAATGCAGAAATTGCAGAAAATGCAGAAATTGCAGGAAATTGCATGAAATTGCAGAAATTGCAGAAAAAACGCAGAAATGCAGAAAATGCAGAAAATTGAAAACGCCGAACTTGAAATTGCAAAAGTTGAAAAAACGCAGACAATAGCAGAAATTGAAACTTGACAGCAAATGCAGAAAAACGCAAAAACAGAAATCTCCACACACTCCTTCCCTGCCTTTCCTATGATAGAAATTGCACCACAAGGAAGCGTAAAGTGCTAACCGAGCTTAGTGTAGGGCATACCCCCGGCAACGACGCCAAAAATGTGCGCTCCTTGCCGCACTGTCGAAGCAAGGGACTTGCCAATACACCGTGTGCGAGCCACAAACGGCTCCAAGCACACAACAAGCCTAAACTAGCAAGCTCAAGAAAACAAAGGGTGTGTCACTCACCGCTCTACGCTCGCCTTCGTGGTGGATTCCTCGCCGCGATGAAGAAGAAGCTGCAGTCGTGCCGCGCTCAACCGCTTCGCCGCCGTCGTGCCTTCGTAATGCTCGATCGCACACACACTCTCCCTCTCTCTCTCTCTCTCTCACACACACACACAAGGAGGTGAAGAAGAAGAAGATGGAGATGGAGATGGAGCAAGAGCACTCTTCAATTGCACAAATGAGAGAATGAGTAAAAATTAGGTTTAGTTGGCTTTTATAGGAGCTCACCCCATTCACACTTGGGCGCCCATGCTTAACCAACTAATCCCTTGAATGTCCAAGTTAAAGTGCGCCTCTCATCGACGATCACTCTACCTTTCCTTATTGGACCGACAAGCTCGGTACCTGACTCTACCAAATACATAATACACGTCCATCGTAGGCGATAGGGTGTCCGTGAGCCGTGAGGGTTAACAATTAGACTTAAGTGTATGATATTATATGGACATGTTTTGGCAAATAGAATTCTACATTTATATATGGTCATAAGATATATATTATGTAATACTTTAAAGTTAATTGATCATATGAGGTTTGGGAAGAATACACTATGACTTGAGGATCATAGAGTTCTTTGTAGACATGACACCCTATGGCCCTAGGGCCATAGAATCCCCCAAAAGAAAATGAAATACCCAACAACCTTACAGATGTAGGGTGATTACACCGAGTCTCTAAAAGGGCACATAAGCATCTGGGTTACTCTATAGCCTTAGGCCCATAGGGTGTCAACATAGAATCCCCCAAAAGCATTTGGCTACCCTACAATCTTACGGATATAGGGTGATTACATAGAGTCTTTAAAAGGGCACATAAGCATTTGGGCTAGTCTACAGCCTTAAGGCCATAGGGTGTCAACATAGCTATCCTACAATCTTATGTATATAGAGAGATTACATAAAGTCTCTAAACGGGCACATGAGTATTTGGGCTATTCTAGAAGGAAACATAAGTTATCCAGGAGCATTTGGGATACCCTAAGGCCTTAGGGCCATAGGGTGGTGACATAGAATCTCCACACGGGCACTTAAATCACCCCATGGATGCAAATCGCCTAGCTCTTATGGACACATCTTATAAAACATCACATGACACCCTATGGTCTTTAGACCATAGGTTGGTTATTCTAGGTCACCGAAAGACTCTTTAAGTGTTTCAAGAACATTTTTTGTTGGCCTTATATCTTGTGTCCATATACATTAGGGACATATATTTCTTATCTTGTGATTAAGGTTTAATATTCTATTGAGAATGAAATAAGCTAGAAAAAACTAAAAAGTATTTAGTCCTCAAAATTCCAAAATGAGAGTTTGAACAATTGATGTATGATCATTTTTTGTTGGGTGTAAGTTCTTCTATTGTGAATTGATGGTGTAAGCGTTTGAAATAATTATCTTTGCATTGCAACTAACTAGATTAAACATATATTCAACATTTGTTGTAAATGCCAATTATTTGCTTAGATAGTAAACATCGAGTATAAATGGTTATTGAATCATTTTTCCTTTGGATTATGTGAAGATCTAGTTCTTTGATTGTAACAAGATTTTATTCAAAGATATAAAGTGTGAGTATTTTGTTCCAAACTATGATTTTGTTTCTCTTCTAGATGATGCGGAGAATTGGAATTTATATCTTGAATTTTTTTCAATAGAGAGAAGCTAGGACTAGTAGAATTTTTTAGCTTGTCATGTAGCAATCGGAACATTGTATCAAGGTTTATTGCAAAGAAATGATTGTATAATGTAGAACCATTGTTTAAGTTTGTAAATTGGAAGTAGAAGGCAATGCAAGTTCCAAAACATGTGCAATGCCATAAGGAGAATCGAGCACAAATACTTTTGCCCCTCAGGAATATAGCAATCGGAACATTGTATCAAGGTTTATTGCAAAGAAATGATTGTATAATGTATAACCATTGTTTACGTTTGTAAATTGGAAGTAGAAGGCAATGCAAGTTCCAAAACATGTGCAATGCCATAAGGAGAATCCAGCACGTATTTGCCCCTCACGATTTGTAAATCAAAGTGCATGGTGAGCCAGACCTTCCATCCACCAACATATCAATGCATTTGTGAATTAAAGTACTTGAAATTTTGATTTAAATGTTTGAATGTTATGATGATATTTGAAGGCAAAGACCCCTTCAACTATGTGGTAAAGCAACAAATGTATGATGTATGATAATGATTCAATTTCGTATATCGTGTTGCATATTTATCGCATTTTTTAGCTTACACATTTTGCTAGCATAGAGGACACCCTATGGCCCTAGGACCATAGGATGCCATCATATCCTATGTACAATTTCTCTTTTACCATAGAGGACATCTTATGGATCTAGGGTCATAAGATGCCAACATAGTGCATAAATGGCTTCTTATAAGTATACACGTAAACACAATGCATAGAGGGAATTTTACTAGCATAAACACCGCCCTATGTCCTTGGGACCTAGGGTGCTAACATAGAGCATAGAGGGATTTTTATAGCACCTTGTTGCCCTTGGGACGCCATAGTGCCATAAAGTGGTTTTTGTATATATAGTAGAGAATTCTCACACACATGATACCTTGGTCACTATCTGGCCCTTGGACCATATGATAGTAGCATAGAGGACACCCTATAGCCCTAGGGTTTCCTTCTATCCCTAGGTCCATACACTGCCAACATTATAGTATACATGGTTTCTTCATAGAACAAACCTTTTAGCCCTACGCAATTGAGTGGAAACCTAGACCATATAATGTATCCTACTAGCATAGAAGGCACCCTATGACCCTGAGGCCAAAGAGTACCAATTTAGGGCATAAAGGGTCTCTTCCTAAGTTGAAGGGCACCTTGTGGCCCTAGGGAGCACCCTATGGCCCCAGGGCCATAGGGTGTCAATATAGTCAAATGGGGTGTAAACTTAGAGCATAGAGGGTTTCTTACTATCATGGAGGACACCCTGTGTCCTTGGTGCCATAGGGTGCAAACATATAGCATGGAGGGTTTCTTGCTAGCATAGAGAGCACCCTATGGCCTTGGGGCCATATGATTCCAACAAAGAGCATAAACGGTTTTTTGATAGCATAGAGGATAGATTATTTCCCTGGGGCTATATGATACAAAAATAAAAGAGTCTTAAGAAGGGAATTTAGGCCACTAAATCACCATGGGGCCATAAGGTGGTCTTTGTGGGGAATGCTCCTAAAGGGTTCCTTGGCTATCCTATGGCCTTTGGGCCATAGGCTACCAACATAGAGTTTAGATGGTTTCTTACTAACATAGAGCTCACCTTGTGGCCTACGGTCTTTAGATTCTAATATAGAGTATCAATGGTTTTATACTAGGTGTAAGGGGCACCCTATGGCCTTGGGGCCATAGAATGTCAATGTAGAGCGCAGAGGTTTCCTTTCTAGCATAGAGGGCACCATGTGGCCTAGGAGCCATTTGATGCACCCTATGGCCCGAGGGCCGTAGGTTGCCAATGTAGACAAGGTTTCTTAGTAGCATTATAAAGGGTACCTTGTGGCCCTCAAATCTCCATAGGGTGCCAACATAGAGTGTAGAGGGTTTTTCTTACTAGCATAGAGGACATCCTATGGCCTTGGGGCCATAGGGTTTCAATATTGAGCATAGAGTATTTCTTACTAGCATAGAGGCTACCTTGTGGCCCTAGGTCCATACGGTGCAAACATAGAGAATAGAGTATTTCTTACTATCATACAGGGTACCTTGTGGCCCTAGGTCCATAGGGTGCAAACATAGAGCATAGAGGATTTGTTACTAGCACAGAGGGCATCCTTTGGCCCAAAGGCCATAGAGTGACAACATGTAGCATAAAGGGTGTCTTACTAGCATAAGAGGAAGACCTTGTGGCCCTCGGGTCATAGGGTGCCAACATAAAGCATATATGGTTTCTTACTGTGCTCATATAGGAAATCTTGTGGCCCTATGACAGCCCATGGCCTTAGGGCCATAGGGTGACACATAAATAAAGTACCGTATGGATTTGAAGCCATATATCTATTTATATGTTGAGACCTCCGAACAATCCTACCCCTATGGCCTTGAGGCCATAAACAGACATATTTTGGATTATCTTAAAGTCATAGAGATATCTACAAAGAGAACTGTATGGCCTGAAGGCCATAAGAAACTTAGTCAACGAAATCATCCAATGCAAGAAGATCATGGCAATAGAAAATGAGACTTCTGCTCTACAGCTTAAAGGCATAAATGTTTCTCCAAGTATACTTCTAGACGCCACCATCATGGACAAAGAACTAATGTATCTAGATAAAGATTAGGAATCTCTAGACAATAAGGAGCATAAAAATAAATTCATTGTAGATGTGTTGTCAGTTAGTAAATTTGCTATTTGCGATTAGTTTTTTCTAAGAGTGTGAAAAAAAAGAGTTATCAAAATGTAGATACTTTGGAATCTAAAATTAGGTGTTCTTTAAACTTGCAATCCTTCAAGAAGATATTGCGGCTGATAAAGTTTTACTTGAGATTGTTGGTATAGAGGATGCTAATGCCATTGACCCTACTGAGAAAGATTCTATCAATCTCCATGTCAACCAAAGAGTTTCTGACGAAGATGACAAGTATCTACAAGTCTTTGAAGGTCAACTGCTACAACGACTGGAGATAAATTTAAAGAGTAATCCAATGGAAAAAGAGAGTGAAAGTTCTAGAACATGTGCAAGGGAAGAAGAAGAATCTAATGAAAATATTCTAGTAGCCCAAGAGTTGGGAATTGGATTGCATGACACCACAATGGAAGTAGAAGGTTTTTTTTTTCTGAAAAGCTCTTTCAATTTCAGAGTATTAACTTACACATTTTGCTAGCATAGAGGACACCCTATGGCCCTAGGACCATAGGATGTCAGCATATCCCATGTACAATTTCTCTTTTACCATAGAGGACATCTTATGGATCTAGGGTCATAAGATGCCAACATAGTGCATAAATGGCTTCTTATAAGTATACACGTAAACATAGTGCATAGAGGGAATTTTACTAGCATAAAGATCGCCCTATGGCCTTGGGGCCATAGGGTGCCAACATAAAGCATAGATGGCTTTTTATTAGCACCTTGTTACCCTTGGGACACACATGATAACTTGGTCACTATCTGGCCCTTGGACCATATGATAGTAGCATAGAGGACACCCTATAGCCCTAGGGTTTCCTTCTATCCCTAAGTCCATACACTGCCAACATTATAGTATACATGGTTTCTTCATAGAACAAACCTTTTAGCCCTACGCAATTGAGTGGAAACCTAGACCATATAATGTATCCTACTAGCATAGAAGGCACCCTATGACCCTGAGGCCAAAGAGTACCAATTTAGGGCATAAAGGGTCTCTTCCTAGGTTGAAGGGCACCTTGTGGCCCTAGGGAGCACCCTATGGCCCCAAGGCCATAGGGTGTCAACATACTCAAATGGGGTGTAAACTTAGAGCATAGAGGGTTTCTTACTATCATGGAGGACACCCTGTGTCCTTGGTGCCATAGGGTGCAAACATATAACATGGAGGGTTTCTTGCTAGCATAGAGAGCACCCTATGGCCTTGGGGCCATATGATTCCAACAAAGAGCATAAACGGTTTTTTGATAGCATAGAGGATAGATTATTTCCCTGGGGCTATATGATACAAAACTAAAAGAGTCTTAAGAAGGGAATTTAGGCCACTAAATCACCATGGGGCCATAAGGTGGTCTTTGTGGGGAATGCTCCTAAAGGGTTCCTTGGCTATCCTATGGCCTTTGGGCCATAGGCTACCAACATAGAGTTTAGATGGTTTCTTACTAACATAGAGCTCACCTTGTGGCCTACGGTCTTTAGATTCTAATATAGAGTTTCAATGGTTTTATACTAGGTGTAAGGGGCACCCTATGGCCTTGGGGCCATAGAATGTCAATGTAGAGCGCAGAGGTTTCCTTTCTAGCATAGAGGGCACCATGTGGCCTAGGAGCCATTTGATGCACCCTATGGCCCGAGGGCCGTAGGTTGCCAATGTAGACAAGGTTTCTTAGTAGCATTATAAAGGGTACCTTGTGGCCCTCAAATCTCCATAGGGTGCCAACATAGAGTGTAGAGGGTTTTTCTTACTAGCATAGAGGACATCCTATGGCCTTGGGGCCATAGGGTTTCAATATTGAGCATAGAGTATTTCTTACTAGCATAGAGGCTACCTTGTGGCCCTAGGTCCATACGGTGCAAACATAGAGAATAGAGTATTTCTTACTATCATACAGGGTACCTTGTGGCCCTAGGTCCATAGGGTGCAAACATAGAGCATAGAGGATTTGTTACTAGCACAGAGGGCATCCTTTGGCCCAAAGGCCATAGAGTGATAACATGTAGCATAAAGGGTGTCTTACTAGCATAAGAGGAAGACCTTGTGGCCCTCGGGTCATAGGGTGCCAACATAAAGCATATATGGTTTCTTACTAGTGCTCATATAGGAAATCTTGTGGCCCTATGACAGCCCATGGCCTTAGGGCCATAGGGTGACACATAAATAAAGTACCGTATGGATTTGAAGCCATATATCTATTTATATGTTGAGACCTCCGAACAATCCTACCCCTATGGCCTTGAGGCCATAAACAGACATATTTTGGATTATCTTAAAGTCATAGAGATATCTACAAAGAGAACTGTATGGCCTGAAGGCCATAAGAAACTTAGTCAACGAAATCATCCAATGCAAGAAGATCATGGCAATAGAAAATGAGACTTCTGCTCTACAGCTTAAAGGCATAAATGTTTCTCCAAGTATACTTCTAGACGCCACCATCATGGACAAAGAACTAATGTATCTAGATAAAGATTAGGAATCTCTAGACAATAAGGAGCATAAAAATAAATTCATTGTAGATGTGTTGTCAGTTAGTAAATTTGCTATTTGCGATTAGTTTTTTCTAAGAGTGTGAAAAAAAAGAGTTATCAAAATGTAGATACTTTGGAATCTAAAATTAGGTGTTCTTTAAACTTGCAATCCTTCAAGAAGATATTGCGGCTGATAAAGTTTTACTTGAGATTGTTGGTATAGAGGATGCTAATGCCATTGACCCTACTGAGAAAGATTCTATCAATCTCCATGTCAACCAAAGAGTTTCTGACGAAGATGACAAGTATCTACAAGTCTTTGAAGGTCAACTGCTACAACGACTGGAGATAAATTTAAAGAGTAATCCAATGGAAAAAGAGAGTGAAAGTTCTAGAACATGTGCAAGGGAAGAAGAAGAATCTAATGAAAATATTCTAGTAGCCCAAGAGTTGGGAATTGGATTGCATGACACCACAATGGAAGTAGAAGGTTTTTTTTTTCTGAAAAGCTCTTTCAATTTCAGAGTATTAACTTACACATTTTGCTAGCATAGAGGACACCCTATGGCCCTAGGACCATAGGATGTCAGCATATCCCATGTACAATTTCTCTTTTACCATAGAGGACATCTTATGGATCTAGGGTCATAAGATGCCAACATAGTGCATAAATGGCTTCTTATAAGTATACACGTAAACATAGTGCATAGAGGGAATTTTACTAGCATAAAGATCGCCCTATGGCCTTGGGGCCATAGGGTGCCAACATAAAGCATAGATGGCTTTTTATTAGCACCTTGTTACCCTTGGGACACACATGATAACTTGGTCACTATCTGGCCCTTGGACCATATGATAGTAGCATAGAGGACACCCTATAGCCCTAGGGTTTCCTTCTATCCCTAGGTCCATACACTGCCAACATTATAGTATACATGGTTTCTTCATAGAACAAACCTTTTAGCCCTACGCAATTGAGTGGAAACCTAGACCATATAATGTATCCTACTAGCATAGAAGGCACCCTATGACCCTGAGGCCAAAGAGTACCAATTTAGGGCATAAAGGGTCTCTTCCTAGGTTGAAGGGCACCTTGTGGCCCTAGGGAGCACCCTATGGCCCCAAGGCCATAGGGTGTCAACATACTCAAATGGGGTGTAAACTTAGAGCATAGAGGGTTTCTTACTATCATGGAGGACACCTTGTGTCCTTGGTGCCATAGGGTGGAAACATATAGCATGGAGGGTTTCTTGCTAGCATAGAGAGCACCCTATGGCCTTGGGGCCATATGATTCCAACAAAGAGCATAAACGGTTTTTTGATAGCATAGAGGATAGATTATTTCCCTGGGGCTATATGATACAAAAATAAAAGAGTCTTAAGAAGGGAATTTAGGCCACTAAATCACCATGGGGCCATAAGGTGGTCTTTGTGGGGAATGCTCCTAAAGGGTTCCTTGGCTATCCTATGGCCTTTGGGCCATAGGCTACCAACATAGAGTTTAGATGGTTTCTTACTAACATAGAGCTCACCTTGTGGCCTACGGTCTTTAGATTCTAATATAGAGTTTCAATGGGTTTATACTAGGTGTAAGGGGCACCCTATGGCCTTGGGGCCATAGAATGTCAATGTAGAGCGCAGAGGTTTCCTTTCTAGCATAGAGGGCACCATGTGGCCTAGGAGCCATTTGATGCACCCTATGGCCCGAGGGCCGTAGGTTGCCAATGTAGACAAGGTTTCTTAGTAGCATTATAAAGGGTACCTTGTGGCCCTCAAATCTCCATAGGGTGCCAACATAGAGTGTAGAGGGTTTTTCTTACTAGCATAGAGGACATCCTATGGCCTTGGGGCCATAGGGTTTCAATATTGAGCATAGAGTATTTCTTACTAGCATAGAGGCTACCTTGTGGCCCTAGGTCCATACGGTGCAAACATAGAGAATAGAGTATTTCTTACTATCATACAGGGTACCTTGTGGCCCTAGGTCCATAGGGTGCAAACATAGAGCATTGAGGATTTGTTACTAGCACAGAGGGCATCCTTTGGCCCAAAGGCCATAGAGTGACAACATGTAGCATAAAGGGTGTCTTACTAGCATAAGAGGAAGACCTTGTGGCCCTCGGGTCATAGGGTGCCAACATAAAGCATATATGGTTTCTTACTAGTGCTCATATAGGAAATCTTGTGGCCCTATGACAGCCCATGGCCTTAGGGCCATAGGGTGACACATAAATAAAGTACCGTATGGATTTGAAGCCATATATCTATTTATATGTTGAGACCTCCGAACAATCCTACCCCTATGGCCTTGAGGCCATAAACAGACATATTTTGGATTATCTTAAAGTCATAGAGATATCTACAAAGAGAACTGTATGGCCTGAAGGCCATAAGAAACTTAGTCAACGAAATCATCCAATGCAAGAAGATCATGGCAATAGAAAATGAGACTTCTGCTCTACAGCTTAAAGGCATAAATGTTTCTCCAAGTATACTTCTAGACGCCACCATCATGGACAAAGAACTAATGTAGCTAGATAAAGATTAGGAATCTCTAGACAATAAGGAGCATAAAAATAAATTCATTGTAGATGTGTTGACAGTTAGTAAATTTGCTATTTGCGATTAGTTTTTTCTAAGAGTGTGAAAAAAAAGAGTTATCAAAATGTAGATACTTTGGAATCTAAAATTAGGTGTTCTTTAAACTTGCAGTCCTTCAAGAAGATATTGCGGTTGATAAAGTTTTACTTGAGATTGTTGGTATAGAGGATGATAATGCCATTGACCCTACTGAGAAAGATTCTATCAATCTCCATGTCAACCAAAGAGTTTCTGACGAAGATGACAAGTATCTACAAGTCTTTGAAGGTCAACTGCTACAACGACTGGAGATAAATTTAAAGAGTAATCCAATGGAAAAAGACAGTGAAAGTTCCAGAACATGTGCAAGGGAAGAAGAAGAATCTAATGAAAATATTCTAGTAGCCCAAGAGTGGGGAATTGGATTGCATGACACCACAATGGAAGTAGAAGGTTTTTTTTTCTGAAAAGCTCTTTCAAATTTGGAGTATTAACTTACACATTTTGCTAGCATAGAGGACACCCTATGGCCCTACGACCATAGGATGCCATCATATCCCATGTACAATTTCTCTTTTACCATAGAGGACATCTTATGGATCTAGGGTCATAAGATGCCAACATAGTGCATAAATGGCTTCTTATAAGTATACACGTAAACATAGTGCATAGAGGGAATTTTACTAGCATAAAGATCGCCCTATGGCCTTGGGGCCATAGGGTGCCAACATAAAGCATAGATGGCCTTTTATTAGCACCTTGTTACCCGTGGGACACACATGATAACTTGGTCACTATCTGGCCCTTGGACCATATGATAGTAGCATAGAGGACACCCTATAGCCCTAGGGTTTCCTTCTATCCCTAAGTCCATACACTGCCAACATTATAGTATACATGGTTTCTTCATAGAACAAACCTTTTACCCCTACGCAATTGAGTGGAAACCTAGACCATATAATGTATCCTACTAGCATAGAAGGCACCCTATGACCCTGAGGCCAAAGAGTACCAATTTAGGGCATAAAGGGTCTCTTCCTAGGTTGAAGGGCACCTTGTGGCCCTAGGGAGCACCCTATGGCCCCAAGGCCATAGGGTGTCAACATACTCAAATGGGGTGTAAACTTAGAGCATAGAGGGTTTCTTACTATCATGGAGGACACCCTGTGTCCTTGGTGCCATAGGGTGCAAACATATAGCATGGAGGGTTTCTTGCTAGCATAGAGAGCACCCTATGGGCTCCCTATGGACTTGGGGCCATATGATTCCAACAAAGAGCATAAACGGTTTTTTGATAGCATAGAGGATAGCTTATTTCCCTGGGGCCATATGATACAAAAATAAAACAGTCTTAAGAAGGGAATTTAGGCCACTAAATCACCATGGGGCCATAAGGTAGTCTTTGTGGGGAATGCTCCTAAAGGGTTCCTTGGCTATCCTATGGCCTTTGGGCCATAGGCTACCAACATAGAGTTTAGATGGTTTCTTACTAACATAGAGCTCACCTTGTGGCCTACGGTCTTTAGATGCTAATATAGAGTTTCAATGGTTTCATACTAGGCATAAGGGGCACCCTATGGCCTTGGGGCCATCGAGTGTCAATGTAGAGCGCAGAGGTTTCCTTTCTAGCATAGAGGGCACCATGTGGCTTAGGAGCCATTTGATGCACCCTATGGCCCGAGGGCTATAGGTTGCCAATGTAGACCGTAAAGGTTTTCTTTTTAGCATAGAGGGAACCTTGTGGCCTAGGGGCTATTTGGTGCTCCCCTAGAGCATACAAGGTTTCTTAGTAGCATTATAAAGGGTACCTTGTGGCCCTCAAGTCTCCACAGGGTGCCAACATAGAGCGTAGAGGGTTGTTCTTACTAGCATAGAGGAAATCCTATGGCCTTGGGACCATAGGGTTTCAATATTGACCATAGATGATTTCTTACTAGCATAGAGGCTACCTTGTGGCCCTAGGTCCATAGGGCGCAAACATAGATAATAGAGGATTTCTTACTATCATAGAGGGTACCTTGTGGCCCTAGGTCCATAGGGTGCAAACATAGAGCATAGAGGATTTGTTACTAGCACATAGGGCACCCTATGGCCCAAACGCCATAGAGTGATAACATGTAGCATAAAGGGTTTCTTACTAGCATAAAAGGCAGACCTTGTGGCCCTCGGGTCATAGGGTGCCAACATAAAGCATATATGGTTTCTTACTAGTGCTCATTGAGGGCATCTTGTGGCCCTATGACAACCCATGGCCTTAGGGCCATAGGGTGACACATAAATAAAGTACCATATGGATTTGAAGCCATATATCTATTTATATGTTGAGACTTCCCAACAATCCTAACCCTATGGCCTTGAGGCCATAAACAGACATATTTTGGATTATCTTAAAGTCATAGAGATATCTACAAAGAGAACCGTATGGCCTGGAGGCCATAAGAAACTTAGTCAAAGAAATCATCCAATGCAAGAAGATCATGGCAATAGAAAATGAGACTTCTACTCTAGAGCTGAAAGGCATAAATGTTTCTCCAAGTATACTTCTAGGCGCCACCATCATGGACAAAGAACTAATGTAGCTAGATAAAGATTAGGAATCTCTAGACAATAAGGAGCATAAAAATAAATTCATTATAGATGTGTTGTCAGTTAGTAAATTTTCTATTTGCGATTAGTTTTTTCTAAGAGTGTGACAAAAAAGAGTTATCAAAATGTGGATACTTTGGTATCTAAAATTAGGTGTTCTTTAAACTTGCAGTCCTTCAAGAAGATATTGCGGCTGACAAAGTTTTACTCGAGATTGTTGGTATAGAGGATGCTAATGCCATTGACCCTACTGAGAAAGATTCTATCAATCTCCATGTCAACCAAAGAGTTTCTGACGAAGATGACAAGAATCTACAAGTCTTTGAAGGTCAACTGCTACAACGACTGGAGATAAATTTAAAGAGTAATCCAATGGAAGAAGACAGTGAAAATTCCAGAACATGTGCAAGGGAAGAAGAAGAATCCAATGAAAATATTCTAGTAGCCTAAGAGTTGGGAATTGGATTGCATGACACCATAATGGAAGTAGAAGGCAATGGAAGTTCCAGAACATGTGCAACGCCAAAAGGAGAATCCAACACAAATATTTTAGCACCCCAGGATTTGGAAATCGAAGTGCATGGTGAGTCAGACCTTCCATCCACCAACAAACCAATGCTGACTATAATAGTGAGCTTGTGTGGATTGTTCCCGAGGAGATGCTGGCAAAAGTCCAAGAAAATGAAGAGCTTAAAGTTTGGACATGAGCATATTGTTCTTCGTCCAAGATGCATTGAGTTTTTAAAGGCTCTATTTAGCAATTTCAATGTAGGGATATGGTCAGCTGCTAATGACATGCATGTTGTGGACATCATCAAGATTTTAGAAAAGGAAGCTAAAGAAAAATTTCCATTCTTTATGATCTGGGGGCAAAGCCAATGTCAACCATGCGTAGAATCAAGGATCACTCGCTTAGATAATCCAGGAGTAGAAGCACTTTTCAAACCGCTGGCTATTGCATCATCAAAATTTGGGCTTGATGCAAGAAGATTGCTTCTTGTAGATGATGAACCATTAAAGGGATGTGTGAATCCTGCATTGAATTGTGTTTTTCCACCATCATTTAATCTTGATGATGAGGAGGATAATATCCTCCTTAGGGAGCTGCTACCATATATCAAAGCTCTCAATCATGTTAATGAAATTCGCACAGTTACAGGGTCTCATTTATATGGACAAGCACCCATTGCTCAAGGTCATGAGCTTTATAACCGTATACACAAGGTTGTTGCAGAGTGGGAGGAGAGAAATCTAATTTTTCTAGGAAAAACCTACTCCACGGGAAGACTACCAGAAGTTTCTCATCCTCTTCACGATGAGAGAGTTACAATATCTAGCACTAGTGGAATGTCCACTCGAAGTCAAGACAAGAAACTTTCAGCACGTGATTGAGAAAAAGTAAGGGTCTTAAAGAATATCAAATCATTATCAGCCTTGAAAGGTACAGAAGCAATCATGCTGGCCCAAAAATTGGGATACAAGGAGCCTGTGATCAAAGTACATGAAGCCAGCAATTATATAAAGCATCTAAAAATTCAGTATGATCTCAAATAGCCCTATATCAAGAAATGATGGAGCAATGTTTTGTAACATTTTGTCATTTACAAAGATCTTTATGTACTCGGAGACTTTGTTAGAGTGCTTAGGGTTTCAAGATATATGAAGATGTAAATGATTAATAGTTTTTTAAATTGTCTTTCAATACTATAAGTAACTTCTGAGTTTCATGTGCCAAATGCTATTTTTTTCAAAAGCTTTTATAGTTGTTTGCTTTGAAATTTGAGTTCATTGTGCCATCAAGGACAATCTACATGCTCATAAGGTCAAATCTCACCCTATATGTCCTTGGGGGAATTTCACTTTATGGTCTCAACACCCTATGAATCTAAGGCCATAGGGTCATAGTTTGGCATGTGTTCTTGTATAGGACTTACTAAGTGTAACCACAAATTAGCACCCTATGTCCCTAAGGTCTTCAACACACTTAAGATCTCTATATTAACTTTTTTTTTTTTTAATCATTTTAGGGCTTCTAAGAAAAAATGTTTTGCTATTAGATTATCACAAAATAGAGGAGCTCCCTTTCATATTACATCAAATATCACATTCAAACCAAGAGCAATGGTTTCATTATCTACCAACATCTTTCAAACAGGAAAAAAGAACGCTTATCTTGGATTTAGAGGGTGTGCTTCTTGCAACATTTGAGCTTCAATCAAGGCCAACTTGGACCAAGTACATGTGCATTGTAGAAGATAACAATGAGGTGTATACGGTGCATCCAGATGCAGAGTATTTCTTAAGATTTTGCTTTGAGTTCTTTGAGGTTTGGATTTGGAGCTGCCATCGTTTACAAAAAGCTCAACACATAATCAAGACCTGTTTTCCTACACAAAGTCACAAATTCAAGATGATTATGGATAATCGGTGCTGCCAAAATTCAAATTTCATGATCGGTTACAAAAGATCCTATCAAAAAAATCTTTTGACCATATGGAAGCTATTTGATTATTTAGATGGGGGCAACACTATAATATTTGATGATAGTCCATATCGAGTGATGTGGAATATGCAAGGAACTTATATGATTTTTCCAAAGTTTTGGAACCAACCTACTCAATTGCTTCAAAGTTTTTTAAAAGATGAAATTGTTCCATGGTTATGTGGATGGTTGTATGCTAAAGACAAGAGAGACTATACCATAAGAAATTTTGTAATGTTCCATCCTGATCCTGAGACTCACTATGTAATGCAATGTTATATGTCTCAAAGGACTCAAAATCTCAAGAGAAGGAGGCCATTTTAAGTGTACTAGTTAAGTATTCTAAATAGCATCTACCAAGTATTTGGCAATGTGTACTTTTCAAAATTTAAACTTGATGGAATGTTGTGGGATATATTGAAACATCTTTAAGATGTTTTTTTAATGAAGTGCATCCTATTGTCAGGAGACTTCTCTCATTCAAGTTCTTTGGTTTCATTGTTTAATGCTTCTATGGTATTGTTAACTTTTTCTTCTTATTAATTGTCTTTATTAAGTGATCCAAACAATCAAAATTTCTTGACATTTGGTAGTGTTACAAAACGGTGTTTTTTGAACACCCTCAATCTTGGAGATATCATACTCTTTCTAGTTAGTCTTTTATTGTATATGCGATGAAGACCATCATTTTTATGAAACTGTCAAGTTGGTGGTAATCTTTATGTTTATACTTTATACTATTTTGACATAATCAATGTATACAATGTGTATTATTCACATCAAATGGTGTTTTTAAACACCTCCTTTTTTTGAGACACCATCTCTAAAACCTTTGAGTGAAGTTTTAAAGCATGTACTTGATGTAAAAAATCTTCATCTGAACATTGATTCTTTGGCACAAACTTATATTAGGAGTTTTTATATCGTAGTTTAAATTAAGAAATAATTTCAAAGTTAGAATTATGATAGTTTATCTAAGTAAGTGTCTCATCTAACTTTGTATAGTTAAATAAAATACCAAATGGAATTATGCAATAGATGACATCTTATGGTCTTAGGGCCATAGGATACTCTATAGTATTGTTTATATTTTTTAATTGTTTGTGAACATAGATCATAGAGGGTTTTTCTCACTACCATAGAGGATATCCTATGGCTTTGGGGCCACATGGTCTCAATATTGAGCGTAGAGGATTTCTTACTAGCATAGAGGGTACCTTGTGGCCCTAGGTCCAAAGGGTGCAAACACAGAGTATAGAGGATTTCTTACTAGCACAGAGGGCACCCTATGGTCTAAGGCCATATGGTGAAAACATATAGAATAAAGGGTTTCTAACTAGCATACGAGGCACGCCTTGTGCGCCTGGGGACATAGTGTGCCAACATAGAGCATAGAAGGGTTTCTTATTGGCATAAACAACATCTTGTGGCCCTAAGACAACCTACATCCTTAGGGACATAGGGTGGCACATAAATAAAGTCCCATATGGCTTTGAAGGACTGGACCTCTTTGTACGTTGGGACTAGCTAACAATCCTAACCCTATGGCCTTGAGGTCATAAAGAGACATATTAAAGTCATAGACATGTCTACAAAGAGCACCATATGGCCTTAAGGCCATAGGTGCAATAGATGGCATCTCATGGTCTTATAGCCATAGGATGCTATATAGCATTGTTTTGACTTTTTAAGTGTGAAATATTAGTTTAAATGTTGTTTAAATTATCGTGTATTTAAAACTTGATAGCATGCTACAAAACCATGACCAAGTATTTTGTTATACATGGATTAAGGTCACCAAATTATGACAAGAGTGTTTAATAGTATTTGCCTTTACATATTATCTTTTTTAATTGTTGTAATCAATCTATATGCTGCTTTAAAATCATATCAATTGGTTTTTTTGACACCTCATTTTTTGAGAAGCTACTTCTAGAAGCATTTGTTGAATTTTGAAAAGCATTGATGTCATAAAAATCCTCTTTCCAAAAACTATATTGGAGATTTATTCTTAAATTTTATAGTAGAGAAATTAAAATAGACTCATTCAATCATGATAATTTATTTAAATTAAAGGCAACTAGAGCTTAGAAATCATTAAATAACACAATCCTAGCATACACATTTAGAATTTGGGAAACGGGATTTTCCCAAATTATCTAAAATGGTGTTAGCTTGTCTATCTGCTAACATTTTACCTTAACTCATCTTCGGATTAAGAAGGCTCACCTAGATGCATGATTAAGTGGTAATCAATTTAGAAAAGAAGTACTATGTTTGTACATTTATCGTTACTTGTGAATACAGGATCCATGGACGCTTCTCCGGGAAAAAGAAAAGGCAAGAACCTGGCAACGGAAGGTGCAATACCCTATACACTTCTACCCAATTCATTAAAGCCAGCAGCCACATGGACACCTGCAGACGTGCAACAGGAAGCAGCCTTTCAAATCTACCAAGGTTCCTATGTGGATGACAAAGCAAATTTAGTGGATACAGTAATGATCCCAAAGGAGGCAGAAAATTGCCTGAAAAGATCACCGCAAAGGTCATGGCTGAAAAAAGTTGGCTTGTGGAACTTTGTTTCACTACCACCAGTGGGGATAGATTTCAAGAGGGTACAACACCTAATTGAAACTATCCAAGAAGACGGAACTTGCAGGGTGGTAGGCATGGATAATGAGATAATGGAGATTCAGATCACCAAGGAAATCATCAAAGAAGCGTTAAATTGTCTGATCAGGGAGCCAACATGAGAGAAAGAAGGAAGAATCTCACAGTCTACCTGCAAAGATCCAAACTGCCTTCTTTTGAACTCATAGCAAACCCGAAAGTAAGAGAACTGACACAGGTATACAGTCAATGTTTGTTGAGCTACAACAAGAGACCGCCTAGATACACTACACCACATGGGGTCATCTCAACAACAATGACCTGGGCTATGGGAATGACACATGAGTTCTATATAGATCATGCATCATATCTGTTTGAGGAAGTGACAAAGCTACGATAAGACAAGCCAAATTACATTGCAGGAGGAGAAGTCCTCACCAGAATAATATTCCAGGCCATAGGCACGGCAGATCAGCTACCACCTGCTCCTCATCAAAACAACTGGTTGGTGTTAAGAGAGAATATTGAAGACAGATCACAAAGGCGAGTACCAGCATCTACTAACACCATTGGAGGACGCAGACTCGAAAGAGTCACCAGAAGTACACAGGAAAAGATGGAAGAAGAAAGAAAAGCTGAAGAAGAAGATTTGAGACTAAAGAAGCGGAAAGCAGATATGGAGAACAACACCAGATTACAAAAGGTAGCAAAAATGGAAAGAATGCTAGAAGGCTTTGTACTCGAGAGATCTCTACGAGGCGATGTAGGCGCCACTTGGAGACCCTCTAGTAGCACTTACACATTTAGAACAAAGAATAAACACAATCCAGCTTTTGAGTTGGACTGGTTCGAGAGATACATCCAAGAGAGGAATGCTACGGATGAACCAGAACTGCTACTTGAAGAGGAGGATCTCCAAACCTTGAGAGATCAGTTGAGGCCAACTTCACGAGATCAGGAAACACCACCTCCATCTCCAAGGCCAGAGATGAGTGAAAGGAAATCAACCCCACCTACTAACTCTCCTCCGTATTCAGAGAGCTCACATCGTGATGAGAGGGTTCCTACACCACCCAATGAAGAGGAGGAAGAAGAAAGGACAGATGGCCACCCAAACACTGGAACAGTATCAAACATTGATAAAGGCAAGCACATTGAGGTAGATCTGGCAAGAGAAAAATCTTCCTCATCACAAGAAATAGAGTTGGAAGCTACTATAAACCTGGATTTACAATCAATGGAGACTCTACTAAACCAAACGAGACTGCACAGTCGGCTGTTAGCCGATCAGAACAGGGCAAACAAAAGGAAATTAGAAACAACCCATCAAGAAGTTCTGAAGTTGCAGGAGCAAAGAGATGACAACCTTAAATTGATCAGCATTAAAGATGCTGAGATTTTGGGGCTCAAAAGCAGAGTAAACCTCCTCAAGGAAAATTTACAGGAGTCAGAAAGTTTCAATGCCATTTGTGAAGATATAATCAATGTATTTCTTGAAGACGTCAATGACAGAGATGAACAAATCCAAAGGTTGGTGGGAGAAAAGCAAGATGCCCTGGAGACAGTCAAAAGTTTGCAAGTCGTAATCGATGACTTACAAATTGAAGTGAAGGATTTGAGAGCAGTAACAGACATACAGGCAAGGGAGATAAAACGAGCAAAGAAACAAAAAACGTTGCTACCAGCAACACCGGTGGTCCAACCGCAAGAAGAAGTGGCGACACTGAAGAGAGAGCTGGAATTGGAAAGAAAACAACGATTAATGATGGCCGAAAGTGCGCTTAAAGCTGAGGATCAATTGCAAAGGCAAATCTCGGACTTACAAAGTGAACAACAACAAGGCCCAGCTCATGACAGTGAAATAGAAAGCATTGTTTCCAAGTCCCTCATGGAAGAAAATGAAAACTTACACATCAGGGTAAAAGAGTTAGAAGAGTCTGCAGCCCAAAAGGAGATGGAATTTCAAACACTCCAAATCAATAATCGAACAATGGTTGCACAAATAGCAAGTCTCCAAACTACAAGGCAACACCAAGGGTAGGTACGGGTGCACTTGGAGCAAGCAGCCACGGATTTGGCTAGACTGGCAGAACTATATGGGGGTGATGATGACTATGAGGAAGAATCAGAGGAACATGGGGCCCCAAATACACAGACTGATCAAGCTGGCTCCAATAACCAAGAAGCAGACGAAGATTCAGTCACAAAATTTGAAGAGCAGATGCTAGCCGAACAAATAGAAAAGCAATCAGAGATGATGTGGTACAAGGCCATGCAACTCCTACACTACACTCTACTACTGGCTCTATTCTACGGCCATCCCCCCGTGCCCCCTTCCCCTTCGTCCTTCTCCTCCTCCTCTAGCTAGGCTAAGGCTCCTAATGAGGTAGATAGCAGGTGCCACCCTTTCCCTCATAACCTTTTGATCCGATTCACAACTGAGCTCCCCCTGTCGGGGTTCGCTCTCTCCTCTCCCCCTTAAAAGAGATAGACATGTGCTAAACCCCTCACCCCTAGTCTATACCCCTCTCCCCTAGTCCCTACCCCTCACCCCCTACCCACCCCTCACCCCCCCTAACCAGCCCTCGCCTCTTATCTACCCCTCGCCCCCCCTCACCAGCCCTTGCCCCTGTCCGCCCCTATCTACCCCTCACCCCTCGTCCCCTATACCTAGCCCTCGTCCCTCACCCTCGCCCCTATCTACTCCTCGCCCCTCCCTTTGGCCCCTACCCACCTTCGCCTCTCACCCTATCCAACCATCACCCCTCGACGAAACCTTAAACGACTCTATGTGTACATTAATCTACATCCTTGTCCCTGCTCGCAGTGCTTGGAACGATCAACTCTACACCTCATTGCACACAATTCGTCCATACTGCACGCGTACTCGCCATCGAAATTCACCTGATCTTAGTCAGATTTTCAAGATACCAGCTTTCAGCTTTCAGAGCACAGAAATCGGGATTATGCTGTATACAGAAATGTGATTGCTGCATGGGGCATACGGTGATGTACTGATGTATGTATGATCCTGGGGATGTTTTCTATGTATGCTCTTGTGGGCCTAACAGAAGCTAGTATGCAGTGAGCTCACTACTATAAGCTTTTGGGGTTTCTTAAAAAGTAATGTACAGTGTTTACAAATAATCGTCAATCAGGTGGCTATGGTAGGAGGCAAAAAACTATTGCTGAGGAAAAGGCCTCAACCACACAGGCAGGCTAATTATGAAACTAAAGTGGAATCAGATCTAGCAGCCATGACATCACGGATATGACGTCCAGTGCTCCATCTGACAAAAGTTGCAAGGCCTTGGCATCAGATGTAGATTCCAGCTCAGGCTCAGACAATGGTAATGGCTCAGATAGTTGTAGCTCAAGTGCACAAGAGAAGGATCAAAAAGGGAAAAGGAAAGCAATGAGTCACATGATCAGTCATGAAATTGCCAGGCCTGACAAAACAAAGCACAAAAAAAAAAAATCCTCAATTTTCACATATAGCAGCAGTCATGCCTATCTTGTTCGGAATAGACCATATTAAAGTCTTCTATTATGCAAAACTCACCCTCTATTTTGTAATTCGGAGAGATTTCTCCACAATAGCTTCCTGCCTTTGGAATCATTAGGGGCATAGATGTTGACAATAGAGAGCATATTTTTATGTGTTTTCATAAACACCCCAAGAGCCCTCCCAGATGGCTGTTTTGAAAACCAACTATTGGCTCCAGGTCCATGTGGACACCTGTCATACCCCGCTAAAACTATAAAAAACGGAGCCATAAAAGAGAAGCATCTCACAAAGTGTTTGTTTTCTCAAAACAATGGAGTCAAAATGGTGTTCTTACGAACACCAACAACTTTTCTTGCTTCTCTCTTGTCCTTATGCCCTTCACATTCCATGACATCATTTGGATTGTGGAGTTCATGGGGAGAGAGGGATCAACTCAACATCTAATCCCTACCCAGTCTGCTCCACTCTTATGCTAGAGTGAAGGGTCTTCCTTTTTTGCAATACTTCAAAGGGATTTTCTAGAGGGATGTTGATATTTTCACCTTTGAACGGAGCAAAGAGTAGAGAGGTTCCCTTTGCTTTTATGGCATCAGCAGCCTCCACAGTCCTAGTTTCTCTTTCCAGTCCCTTCACCCTTTTGATCCTCTTCAGCCCTAAGAGACATGCACTACCATCATAGTAGTTACAATTAGAGGCTTAGGTGTAGATGAATGGAAGAAAAAAAAACACTTTCATTGTTTGGGCACTCAAGGATTAGCAGTGTGTGTAAGGTTTCCAGTTTCTGAAACCTTAAAGGTTGTATAAGCTTAATCAAACTGGTATGATTATTGAAAAAGCTATGTAGAATTGTCTGACCATGGCAAATCTTGGTATTTTTGGAATCTTAAGCACAGCAAACCCCGGGCTAGAAATTTTCAGAATTGAATTCCGATAAAAACTGGCGTAGTTATGACCCCTGGAAGTTTACACTGTGAATTGAGTAAAATAGAAAAATTGAAGGGTTACAGTAATCATTTAAGCATAGACTTTATTAAAAGTCTCCCAGATATTTACAAGATATTTATCAATTAAGCAAAAATAGGTCAAATTATAGCAAAATTGACATTTTAAAAGCTGGCAGGTAATGGGAGGGTCATCACTGACCTGCCAGGGACTCATTTAGCAATAGGGGTCGTTTTTTGACTTGCTGGGGGCTGCTTGAACTTCAAGCAACTGCCTTTTTCAGCCGATGAGAGCTTATGAGTGCCAGAAAACTATAAATAGGACCCCTAGCTTCACATTTTGGACAGACTCGGAGCCTTGCTACTCTCTCTCTCATCTAGAGAGAACACTACACAGAAATCATTAGAGTTTAATCTCTAATTGATTAATCCTAACGGTAATTAACTTAATCCTTCTTAATTAGCAAGGTTAGATTAAGATAAATTGTTAATAAATTAAAGATTAGGCCTATGCATGCTCCTTAAACCTCTTTAAATTAATTAATCTCTGTTGATTATTGTAATTAAGCTTAGTAATATTAAGCTAATTAATTATCCTATCATATTATGGTTGAAATTAGCCAAAGTAACCATGAATTAATGATAAATATATTAATTAAGCTTAGATTAAGATGAGGTAATTATCATAGTTGCATTAGACAGTCATTAAGCTAGGAAAATTATCCTATAATTTTCTGAGTAATTTTCCTAATTAATTATGCAGAATTACTCTGTTTTTTGAGCTATTTAAATAGGGGAAATTAGTAAATTGATTTCAATTGCTACAATATATTTATCAGTGGTTAATTGGGTGTTAAGGAACCCGTGATAATTAGTAAAAGCTCAGATAATGAATCTAACTAATTAATTATGCAGAATTACTCTGTTTTTTGAGCTATTTAAATAGGGGAAATTAGTAAATTGATTTCAATTGCTACAATATATTTATCAGTGGTTAATTGGGTGGTAATGAACCCGTGATAATTAGGAAAAGCTCAGATAATGAATCTAGCTAATTAATTAGGCATAATTGCTCTGATTTTTGAGCTATTTAAATAGGAGAAATTAGTAAATTGATCTCAATTGCTACAATATATTTATCAATGGTTAATTGGGTGCTAAGGAACCCGTGATAATTAGGAAAAGCTCAGAAAATTAGTTTAACTAATTATCTTAGTGGAATTATGCTATTTTTAGGGGTAAATTAGAAGGGGAAATTAGTAAATCATGTGCTATAATTACATGCTATTTTTTAGAGCTGTATTATAGGGTAAATAGTCCGTGATAATTAGGCCAAGGTTAGAAAAATATTATAGATATTTATCTAAGTCAAGTTATACTAATTCTAGCTAAAAAGTAAAGGGGGAAATTAGTAAATCATGCACTATAATTACATGCTATTTATCAGAGCTGTATTATAGGGTCAAGAGGCCGTGATAATTATGACAAGGTTAGAAAAGTAGTATAAATATTTATCTAAGTCAAAATATACTAATTTTGGTGGAAATTTCAAGGGGAAAATTAGTAAATCATGCTATTTGATCACATTCTATTTATCACAATTAGTTTATATAATAAAGAGGCCGTGATAAATATGTCAAGGAAAAAAAAGTAGTATAAGTATTTATTTAAGTCAAATTATCCTAAATTTAGCTGAAACTTGAAGATGGAAATTATATAACTAAGTTGGAAAATAATAAGATAATTACCAAAGGTCAAAAATATCCTTATATACTTGTGGTAATTATACCATAGTTAATTAGTGAGGTTAGTAAATTATAATTGACCAAAAGTCCTATTTTTAGCAAATGATCAATTAAAATAAATAGACTTTGTGGTTAAAAGTTTTTAGAAAAATTATAGTAAGTATAAACCTATGATATCAAGTTAAAGAAAGGAAATCTTTAAGAGAAATTAAATACAATAAATATTAGGCCCAAAATAAGTAAATTATTAGCTTAAAAGTTAATAGAAAAATTAGGAAAAAGATATAGAAAATTATAAGAAAGTTCGGAGAGCTTAGAAAACCCTTAGGGAAGCGGTGGAAGAAGTTATCATGCTTATATAGACAAATAAGAAATTACTAGGTCAAGAATTTATCACTTAAGACTATAAATTTAACCTTGGATGGGTTACGGTTAAATACAAAGGTTAAGTCTAGATTTTGAACTATTTACCTAATAATTAGACGTCCTTTTTTATAAGGATAAGAAGTTATGATACCAAAAAGGACCCGAGCAAATCCTACATCTGATGATGAGGACGTAGCTCCAAAACTAACTAGAGCATCGCATGACGACGAAGCCGGGCCTAGTAGTAGGCCTACGGAGGAGAGTCTTCAGGCACCAGCGCAACAACAGATGGCCAATCAATCCCAGGTGGGTTTTCCATTATTCAATTAAGTCTTTAATTAGTTTAAGTTCTTTTATAAGTTAGCATTGCATACGTAAGAAGGATAAATTGGCTGAAAACGCAAGGTAACTTCCAGCGTACATTTGTTTATAATGTAGGAAAGAATTGTTTGGGTTAAAACTGGTTGAATTAGGAAAAATATGTTTGATCATCCTTAAGACAGCTTGTCTCAAGACACCTCCGACTCCTTGATATAAATTGATGATAATGATTGGCTTTCTAGCCACGGTTAAGTCGGTTACCCCCATGAACGATGAGTTTCTACTCCGTGTCATGTCTTGATGTTTCTACATAAGTTAGGATACCGTTTTTTTAATCCTAGGGGAGCCGCCCGGTTGTATGGGCAACTGGTTTGGTGTATGGGCACCCGGAACCTTGGGTGGGGGTTTATCCACTCCGGAATTGAATAAGGAATGGGTGCCGTTTTTTCACCCTTAGGTGGTCTTGAGACAAGAAGAGTACTGGTCATGGTTATTATGGATAATGTTTTGATTGACAGTACCCTGTCTTAAGTTTAAAGATTTTTGTTTTCTGAAAGAATGCTTTCAATGTTGTCTTCAAGGAATTACTGTGATGGAACGTTAAAAGAAACCATTATTTTAAATGTTAAAACAATAAGATAAATGAATCTTGTGTGAGTGCGGGGTGGTAAGTGGGGATTGACTAAGGTTGTCAATCATGGAAGGGTGGACCTGATTAGTCAGGTAACTATCCATTCCCGTGCAGTAAAACGTTTTAGAAACTTCTCACTTGGAAGAGGAATTCACCAACGGCTGTGCCCTCACATATGTTAGGGGAAAAAAACGTTGGCTAAGGAAACCACAATCTGAGTGATGAAGTTATAGGGCCTAAATAAGATTTTTTTTGTAGGTTGTTTGAAACATTGTTCCGTTTTCGCTGCGAGACAGGACTGGGTCTGCTTCTAAGGCTATAGACCCAAGCCATTGTCAATGGTAAAGGTCTATTCCTTGGATTTTTCTTGTTTAGAGACTCCGATTTTTATCAGACCTAGAGACCTGTCAAGGATCCCATCCCGATCTTGGTATAGGCGGGTTGGGGACGTTACAGTGTGACACTTTGCTTCACTACAAGTATCACTTGTAAAGTCTCATCTTTGTTGCCACCTATCATTGCCTTTGTTTCCTCCCCTTCGCTTGTTTCTTTATCACCCTCCATCTATACCCACTCTCTCCTTATGCTCCTTCTCTAGCACGGACTTGATTATCTACCCTATTGTTGGAGTCTTGCACTTTGGTATTGTCATATTGTCATAAGTAACTCCCAGAGTTGAGGGGAAATATAATGAGTGTAGCACCAACATGAGACCACCGTCCTTTTTTATGGTATTCTAGATACACTCTAGCCTAAACAAACCCTGTTGGAGGCCTTGCCAAGACCCTCTTGTTAGGTATAGCCAAAGGGGTTCCCAGTAGCTGACTAGAAAGCATCTTGATGTTGTCACAGATCCAAGAAGGTAAATCTACAAGCTCGACCTAGACACGATGGATTCCCTAGATTGTTTCCCTAGATTCAAATATTGGCTCCCATGATACCACACAAACAGTTGTCATGTTCAATACAAGGGGACCTTTATCGAGAATCTTTGAGATGTCAAATTCCTCCTTGAATCTTACTGAGCAAAAGCCTTTGGCTAGGTGAGTACTATTTTCAATTGCTCCCCCATGCCCTAGAATTTAAAGACCTTGAATCCATTGAATTAGCTCATATATGTTTGGGACTCTCCCAATGAATACAAACACAAGCGTAAGCTTAGCTTGCATGGCAAGTTTTTTCTTAATAGATTTTTGTGGAATTGCAAGTGTGATAGACTCCACAACTTTCACTTGCTGAGGAAGAGATTTATTTAGAGAACTATACGCACATTCCGCTAGCCTTGACTTCCCACCTTCTTTGGCCTGTAAGGAAGGTTCAGCAAGCACCTCCCCTACTTACCCATGACCACATGAGCTGATATGGCAGAGATGATTCATGAGGGTGATGATGTGGGAACAAAGTTCTATTTTATAGCTCATGCCAAGGGTGATTATGCTTGCTTGTCAAATGCACTTGATTCCTTTTTAGAAGGATTGTATGAAGGTGAATGGTCACTAATTGGATGCTATTTGAGTACTTCTCCAAGAAAGACGGTTGGTCTATGCAAGAATTCAAGAGGATACACAAAAAGGTTGATGAATACTTTTTGAAAGATTGTTCTCTATGAAAGCATCCAAAACAAAGAGGTGCTACACCACAAAGGGTTTTATGTGACGAAGAGACTCAAAAGAAGCTCATGTAGGAGTTTCATGAGAGTGTATGGGCTAGACATTGGGGCATATAGGCAACCTTCTCCAAATTGAATAAAAGGTATTGGTGCTTCATTCCTATTTGGATCAGCCGTGAAAAATTTCCTTTTCATTTCTTTGCAATCCCGCTTTACAGTGGTACGTGGCCAAAACTCCTTTTTTCCCAGTCATTTTCAGACACTTTATTTGATTTTGGAAGAGTTTTTTCATGATTCCTTAGAGTAAGTGCATGATTAGGTGTACCCACTTTGTGCACTCTAATGTGACCCAGACAACAAAAAAAACAAGGATTTTTAAAATATATTGTCCTCAAAACATGGGTTATTGTTATTGTCTTCATTTAAAATTTGGCGTCCACAAAAAACACATAGTTTTCTAACACAATGGCATGCTGTGATCATCCATATTCCATCATTATAATAATGTTTCCTTTTGCAAGGATGTGCTTGATACTACCTTTCATACCTTGTGACAATAGTGTCACACCTATGGTGATGTGTATATCTCTCACTAATAGTGATCATGCCTAGATATTTGGGCTATCAATAGAATACATATGGACAAACTTAACAAGATTTTTTGGTAAATTTTACATTTTTATATATTTTCTATGAATTTCTAAAGGTCAATTTTTCTGCTGTAGATGCGTTTATTTTTCTTCCTCAAATGTATGGCGATCCGTATGTAATTTTGCAAGATTTTACGGTCATTTGGTGGATGATATTATGGCCTATGTGGTCGCACACAAAAAAAAAATTCAAGGGTCCGTTTCTTTTTTATCTTTTCTTAAAACCTAGATTAGTCTGTTAGTGGAACAATTATGGAAAATGTGAAAAAATTCCATAAATAGTATTTTGCTCAACATTGAGCTAATTTTTAATTATGTCATAGAGCTATCTCAAGAGAGTCTGTGAAAAAAAACAATTTGATTAAATTTGAGCATCGTAAAATCCTTCTTCACAAGTTTTAATGTATTGTTCTTTGGCTAATTCTAAAGGTTCAGAGTGCTAGGGTTGGGAGAGTACCAAGCCATTAGCTTTTGACACTTGTCATTCATTGGTAGCTTTATGACAGGCTCTTGATCCTAGTTGGATATGCCATGTCATGGCATGGGTGATCCACATAAGCAACTTTCCATGGCACCATGCCACCTAGCATGCCATGTCATGATGTCAAAGATTTGACCATGCCACCTTGCATGCCACATCATCCACATGGCCCACCTTGCATTCCACCTCATTTTTTAGGCTCAATCCATCTCATTATGATTGCCACATCATTATCCATGAGACTGCCACCTTGCATGTGAGCTTAAGTGGACTGCCTTGTTACTCTCCACGTCATCTGCCACTTGACATGGGAGCTTACGTGGATTGTCTAGTCATTGCCATGTAGATTGCCACCTTGCATGACAACTCACAATCCACATGAGATGCCACATCACATGAATGTCCAAGTCACCTCCCACATAAGCCGCCACCTAGGTGCCATGTCACATAGGCACAAATGTAGATTAAATCAAAGTACATCAATTATAAATTTAATTTAAAATATAATTTATTTTTTGTATTTATATTTAAATATAAAAAATGTGCATAATTCTAAAAAAATGCCATAAAGTTTTTTACAAAATAACATAACTTTTGGATTGAATATTGAGGGATGGCTAGTACCAAGTAAGTAAATAGTTTTAACTTGAAATGAAATAGTACCAAGCAAATAGCCACGTCACATGGATGCCCAAGTCACCCCCCACATAAGTCGCCACCTAGATGCCACATCACATATGTATAAATGCAGATTAAATCAAATTACATTAATTATATATTTAAATAGTAAGATAATTGCTTTTTGTATTTTTAATAAATATTTTAAAAATTAAAAAAAATGTGTATACTATTCAAAAAACTACCAAAAATATCTTTTCCAAAATTAGATAACTTTTGGATTGAAAATGGAAGGATGGCTAATACCAAGCAAATAGTTTTAGCTTGAAATTGAATTAGAAATTATGCACAAAAATAATAAAATATCATCAAATAAGCCAAAACCCTAAATAAACATCCAATATCTATAAAATTAGAAATGCCTAGAAATTCCAAGAAATTGAAAATATTCATGAAAATACTTTCATATAATGAAGCAAAAGTCCAATATATTAAGAAATTAAAGGTGGCTAGTAGAGGGCTAGTACCAAGAGAATAGTTTTAACTTGAAATTAAATAAAAACTATGCACAAAAATTACTAAAATATCATCAAAATAAGCCAAAACCCTAAACAAACATCCAAAAATATCTTTGAAATAAGAAACGTCTATAAGAAATTTCAAGAAATTGAAAATATTCATGAAAATACTTTTAAAAAATGAAGCAAAAGTCCAATACATCAAAGATCATAATTGTCCTTGAATAATGTTTTTTTCATTGTAATTTCTTTTAAATGTTATCGGTTTACCTGATCACTCTTTGACTATGGTAGATAGTGTTTAGTTTGAGGCTAGATATAAGAGGCCTCATTTTTTAATATGGGCTCATTTGCACACCCCTCTTCTTGCATGCACTTAGCTCTCTACATGTAAACCATAAAATTGAGCTCTCAATCACGTCGATCTCGTAAAAGTGATAGGAAATATAAGCATCCCACACATGTCACTTGGGAGGGGCTTGAGGTTGTCTGCCCTAAGATAATAAGGTTCAAGGATTGGGAGGACAAGCAAAGGTCTAGAGATCAAAGTCAAGCATCACGTGTCTTGGCATCGATGTTTGAGCATGTTTCAAGTCCTGTTGTTTTGTCACCTCCCGTTGCTGCATTGCAGGCTCGTCTCCTCCCTGTCATTCTCCACCTTTGTCCCCAGTTCCTAGGGCTCTACCCCCTTCTCCCTCCTCAGCCCATGCTTTTCTAGCACCGTACATTGCTTTGACAAATGTGGTTGTGAGATGAGCTGACAAATATTGATTTGGCAATTGGGGTGGGGTCGAGTCACATGGTGTCAGACATCTCTCCACAATAGGTGCCAGTATCAGCCATCCATACCTCCATAGCTCACATGCTAGACTCTATGATGGACCTACAACTTTCTTCTCAGCCAGTGGCTGCACCCGCGATAGCTACGAGGAGGCTGAGCAGATTAGGGATCAGACGTCGTGCATTGCACATGTACGATCTTTATATGGTAAACATCTCTTATGAGCAATAGAGCGAGCTTCTTGATATGTTATTGGCACTGCTACCATCACAAAAGATGCATGCTTGTTGACATATATGGATCTCCTGTTTTTGGAGGGTGGGGTCGACATCAGTGAGAGCGTGAGGCGCTTGTACAACTCACTTTTGCGATAAGGGACTAGAGATGATTTTGCGATGAGGGGCTAGAGATGCTTTGGTGGCTCGACGAGGCATCACTGCCTCTGTGTCTTGTGCTCAAGCTATTTTCTCATGCTACATCTCATATCCTCTCCATTCGTCGTTTTGTTTTGCGGGGAGCATAGTGATTTTGTATCTTGTGCTCAACAGGTATTTCTCATGCTACATCTCGTATCCTCTCCATTTGTCGTTCTATTTTGCAATGGGTAGTGATAGGAGGTAGAGTATAGACAAGGGCTAGGACCTTTGAGTAGATAGTGGGCGTGCACCTCATGATTCACGCATCTTGGGTGGTAGGATGAGAGACTTTATAGCACAGTCTTGGGAGTAGCATTGTTGTGCTTTGCCAGACTACAAAAAAGCATTGAGGCAAATAGAGGGCATGAAGGTGTACATTGAGCATGGTGCTTGTTTCCTCAAGATGATGCAGGTTGAGTTATACCAGTCCTTTTGGAGAGCCCACCTTGAGATTTGCATTGGACAGCATACTTTTGAGTATTGTTGGCCATGATTTGTGCGCTTCTTGGGAGAGTGGCAAACCTGTTGTTGTAGATATCATGTGCAGCTCAAATATGTATATGATGCTTTGCATGGTCTCCATGGCTATGATGGAGTTGTGCTCCGTGCAATTTCATACACTCCATTTGTGAGAGCCGGAGGTAAGAACTAGCTACCATCAGATGGCATGTGTGGATGGCCAAATGTTCTTCATGCGGTCATTTTTCTTGCCTTGCCATATGGCTAGAGAATGGTGGTGCTAACCAGATTGTGAATTGGCGGTAGTATGAGTATTGGATTCATACTCTAAAGCGTGGGGACACGAGAACACACATATTACGGCTCATGTCAAAGTTTGCTCCTTGAGTTGCATTTATGGATACTTTCAAATCTTCTATCTACACATATATCCAACATACGCATCGCACAAAGAGGCAAGACCGACAATTACGTCCATCCCTTGCGTCATTTTCACATGGTACTGTAGTCTCTGTTGTTGATTTCAAAGAGAACTACACTTTATCACCACATCAAGAGATCGAGTCAAAGTACTACTTCTCTGAGCAGGTACAACTTTATTGTTCATCTACGTTGTTCTTTCTGTTATGGTAGCCTTGAACACCTTATTATTATTTTCTTTTTTTGTTTCATAGGTGGCCATCTTGGTGCACATCTCATATCGCCATGTAGAGAAGTCCATCAACAATTTTGCTAGAGCTATTGTGTGTGAGTATCACTTCTACATTAGTGATGATCCCTCTCATAGCGCACAGTTTGTGAAACACTATTTTTGATTGCATGAAACATTTTTGTAGAGCAAAGGTGTCGCTTATCCAACGTGTTTGGTTAGGTCTGACGGGTGTGATGCGCAATTCAAGAGCGCATGGTAGTTCTATTGGCTATGAAAATGGCATTGTGAGACTGGTTTAACTTGCATTTGGAGCTTCTTTGAGACAGGCCATGGGAAGGGGAAGCATCATGGTCTCGGTGCTTGTGTCAAGCATGCACTTTGGTGGTATCAGCTTTGCTCTAAGAGTGAGCGCTTCAAGGATACAAGGCAAGTTGTGGAGTGGTGCTTATTGCACATGGGTGTGGAGTCAAGAGGTAGTGAGATCGCTCTCATGCTGTGCACAGATACTTTTGGTGCATTATGTCAGATGACATTGACCCAATGTGCATGATTGTGCCACTATTTTTAGCACACAACAGCTGCATATATTCAAAGCACCCAATTCAATGATCCTATCATATTCACTAGGTGCCACTCTTGCTTTTGTGAAGCTGCATAGATCGTGACTATAAAGTTTGCCAGATTGATGAGTGGGCGGGATACAAAAGAAACTCACGGAGTTGTTACAGGAATACAAAGATGTATTTTTTGTTGCTCTTCCACCAGGTCTATCTGCACAGTGTAAAAATGTTGTCCACTAAGATGGTTGCAAAATGAATTTCAGGGCAATCAACTCTGATAATTACTAAGAAATCCTTATCAATCAAAATATTAAAATTTAGGGATATAAGGCTTAGAAGGATCTAAATCTCAAAGATATATTGACTGCCGTGTGTGAAACCAGTGGGTTCTAATCTTTCTTGTAGCTTTGTGTTTGGGATATTCTAAAATGCGATGGTTCATGCTCCATTCAAGTCTTCTCGGTCATATATTATTGAAACTTCTTTACAATATGGGCTATATATCCACAAAGAAGGCCATAACATTTCTAGAAGAGCCCACATTTGTCTCAAAAGGGGGTTGAGAAGTTGGAAGCATGTATACAAAGATCTAGGCCTTCTTTCCAACAAAAAAAAAGCTAACACATATAATTTGTTACGATTGCTCTCATGTTTTGTTTATAATTGTAGAAGATCAAAGGTTGTCTAGATAGTACTACACTAGAAATGAAAGTCTATTAAAGATTTATAGATAAATCTACAATCAGTTCTCCCAACATTCTAGGCTTTAGTCAAAGTCTAAAAAAGAAGCTTAATAAAAGATGGAGTGTGCATCAATGGACATACACGTGCTAATGTGTTGGGCGTGTCCCATAGCAATTAAGCACCCTGTAATGGTTGCTTCTCCACCAAGGTCCATGGACCAAAAGCAAAGCTCATAGTTTTAAATCACATCATGCATATGCTCAAGATGTAAATCTCACATAGATACATCATGATAGTTATCTTTTGATTGTCAAAGGAACAAGGAGACAATCATACAATACAAGAGACGAGGCCTACTTTGATGGATATAGCAATAGCCTCCATTGCTATATCTATTAATATATGAATCGTTATGAATCCATTCATATATGCATTGCTAAATTCATCAATATACACGTGGGAATATTGTGACGCATATATCAACGGATACAACTACGCTCATATTGACACATATTGACTATGTATAAAAAACAATTCTTGGCTAGAGGGCATGCAACCTTGCACATGGCTGTGTCCTACCTTTCACAAAACCAGAACACAACCATATGCCAGGCTGAATGCTCTCTGCCCAAGAAAGCAAGTAGCACCAAAAGTAGTTGTGCTCCCACAAAAGTTTGTACAAAGTCTCCTTTGCTTGTCTTTCACTATTTCAAAAAATAACCATGCCTCCTACAACATATTGTGTAGGATCCCACACAAGATTTAGGGCAAGATTTTGTATCATAACCATATAAACCATAATCATAACCATATAACCATAACCATAAGAAGTATAACCATAACAATTTGCACATGTCGAAACCATATGAAGTTTAACCATAACCATATTTGCACCTCTCCAAACCATATGAAGCATAACAATAACCATATAACCATGACCACATGAAGCATAATATAACAATCACGTATCCAAACCATATGAAGCATAAATATAACAACCATGTGTCCTACACTGCCAAGATGAGATGTACCCCTCAAAGAGAGGAGACTCTATGGAGCATCGCTCTGTTGCCTGAACCTCGAGTCCATCGACTCCTCCTCCTCTTTGATCTACTGTCACGCCTCATGTGGGAAACTGCTAGGCTTTGGCTACCTTAGCCTAAAAGCTCTACAAGCTACATCTTGGGGCGAGATGTCACCCCACAAAGACTTCAATCACACCAAGATCCCCAACTCCTCCCAAGAGGAAAAGGTCACCGCATAGTCCTCCTCAACGTAATCAAAAGGGACGAGAAGAATCATGGGAAGAAAGAGGAGAGAAAGAGATCACCCTCATCTCCATCTTCCCCTTCTTCTCAGGAAAGTAGCGGCTTATCATCGCCCAAGAGGAGAGGACATTAGAAGTCCTATGCTACTTGGAAAAGGTCCAACAAGCAAAGGAAGTTCAAAGAGGGAGGAAAGAACATCTTTTTTCTCACCTATGATGGCACCTTTGGTGCCCTAGACAAAGTGTTGTACTTTATTCAACAATTTGATACGGCTTTTGGAGATGAGGATTTCATGGAGTCCTCCAAGCTTTGACCATGCGACACCCTTGATCCACCTCCTAGGAATCTTTTGTAAACCCGGTGCAGGCCGGTACTCACGAAAGATGACCTCCACTATATAGTTTATATTTCTACATCCTGTTGTGGCCAAGGAACCATGATGAAGTTAGCAAAGTGCAGCTCTATAAGGTGTTAGATCTGCTATCTCATCTCAATGCTGACCACATCCATGTCAGACTGCCCATCCTTCTATATGTGATAGACCTTGGAGGCATTATGCTCGTGTGTGGGGCCCCAAGCTGTGTGATGTGTGCCTAGTGGGTGCCTACGTCCAAAGGAGTCGTGAGCAAGGAGGGATCAAAAGCGTCTGTAGACCCTCCCCCACATCAACCCCCATCTCCACCTGACAATCGTCGAGAGCGTCAAGAGCATCAATGACTAGGAGATGGGCTTGCTGACGGTCCAAGAGTATCAAGAAGAACTATCGACAAGCCCACTGAGCCAGCCACCCTGGGTGTGATTAAGGATCTAGGGCCCATAGGCGTGGCACCCACAAGAATTGTACCCTCCAGTAACCCTCTAGGGTCGTACCAGTATCGCATGCCACCCAATACTAAATACAAAAGAAAGGCTTCTACAATAGAAACAATCAGATATGGTTACAAAATCCTAGTCTCCATCCCAAAGCAGAAGAGAAAATGCCAAAGATGGTCACACAACGACCAACAACAAGGTGGGTTCAAAAATCGCTACTAGGAACTCAAACACAAAGAACCCACACATATCAAGAACCATAAATAAAATGCTATATCAGTCCCTACAAGAGCCAAAAAACTTGTTTCACAAAGCAATGTCAACATATGACAAGCTGAAGGAGTACGAGCGGAAGTGCGACGCGAGAGAGAGTGCGAGAAGAAGAGCACGACGATATGGTGAACTCGCTCTACTGTAATGTGTAGAGCATAGTGAGTTTTTATTAGGTTTTTACAAAAGAATATGTGTACATACCTGGCGGCCCGCCCACTTACCTGGGCGACCACATTGGGCTTTATACCCCAACAACCTCCCACTTAAAGTCCAATGTGGTACTTTAAGTGTGAGAGAAGCTACTCTACAAGCTAATATACAAGAGATGTAGAGAAGTGATGTACTACCCTACACCTAACTACTTGCGAAAATGCGCAAAGCTCTCTGAGGGAAGTCCTTTTGTAAGTAGATCAGCAGGATTTTCTGTGGTGTGAACTTTGACAAGCTGAAGTTGCTTATCCTCGAGCATTTCCCTGATGAAATGATACTTCACATCCACATGCTTTGTCTTTGAGTGATAAACTGGATTGCGAGCCAATTGTATAGCACTTTGACTATCACAATATAGCACATACATCTCTTCTTTGATTCCCAAATCTGTTACTAGTCGATTAAACCAAATTGATTCTTTGCATGCCTCTGATGCTACAACATATTCAGCCTCTGTAGTAGACTGAGTAACACAATCTTGTAATCTAGAACGCCATGATACTGCTCCACCAGCCAATGTAAAGACATACCCTGACGTAGACCTTCGGTTGTCTAAGTCACCTGCATAATCTGAGTCTGTAAAACCCTTTTACACTTAGCTCCTGACTCCCATAGCATATACGCATACTCTTTGTAGCTTTCAAGTATCTCAATATTCCTTTCACTACCTCCCAATGTTTCTTGCCTGGGTTTGACATGTATCGACTTACTACTCCCACTACAAATGCAATGTCTGGGCGAGTAGCAATCATTGCATACATCAAACTACCCACTGCAGACGCATATAGAATCTTATCCATTTCAGCATGTTCTTCCTCAGACACAGGACAATCTTGTTTGCTAAGTTTCACATATGGTGGCAATGGAACACTCAATGCCTTTCCCTTCTCCATATTGAAACGTTGCAAAACCTTGTCAATATGCTCTATTTGAGATAACCAAATCAACTTCTTTGATCTATCTCTCTCAATGCGCATACCAAGTATATGACTTGCCTCACCCATGTCTTTCATGTCAAACGATTTTGCCATCTTTGACTTCAAAGCTGAAATTTCTTCCAAGTGCTTGCCAGCAATCAACATGTCATCCACATACAAAATAAGGATCAGCCAACTGCCATCCTTAGCCTTCTTTGTATATAGACAGTGATCGAACTCACTACGTTTGTAGCCTTGAGAAAGCATAAACTTGTGGAATTTATGGTACCATGCCCTCGGTGATTGTTTTAAGCCATAAAGACTCTTTAACAACTGGCATACCCAATCTTCTTTGCCTTTCTCAACAAACCCTTCTGGCTGCTGCATGTAAATTTCCACATCTAAATCACCATGCAAGAACGCTGTCTTGACATCCATTTGGTGCAACACCAAATCTAATATGGCAACCAATGCAAGAAAGCATCTCAATGTAGTCATCTTGACCACCGGAGAGAAGACTTCCTCAAAGTCAATGCCTTGTTCTTGCTTAAAGCCCTTGGAAACAAGCCTTGCTTTGTACTTTGGCTGACTATAATGAGCGGTGATCTTATACCTGTAAACCCATTTACAAGGTAGAGCCTTTTTAACCTGTGGTAATTTAACTAGCTTCCATGTCTTGTTTTTATGCAGATCTGTCATCTCTGACTGCATGGCCAATTGCCAATTCCCGGAGTCCTTCATTTGCACTGCTTCCTTGTAACATGAAGGCTCATTGCAATCAGTAAACATGACATAGTTCATAGATGGAACAAACCTATCAGGAGGTTGCGTGACACATCCAGATCTACACACAATAGGTGGCTCAGGCTCAGCCACAACCTGTGGTTCCACTCTATCCTGTCCTTGCTCCTCTTGAGCCCTGAAATTTTGTCTTGCACGTGCAGGTCCATCTTCTTGGAAGACAACTCTTCTAATCTCCTCAACCCTCTCTGGTTTAGAATGATATTTGGATTCATTAAAGTGAACATCATTGTTGCGGACAACCTTTCTGGATTCGGGATCCCAAAGTCTGTACCCCATCTCACCAGAATTACCATAGCTTAGAAAGATGCACTTTCTACACGTTGGCTCAAGTTTGTTCCTAAATTCCTTTGGAACGTGAGTATATGCCTCACAGCCAAAGACTTTGAGATGCTTGTATGAGGGCATTTTGCCTGACCATACCATCTCTGGCACTGAATCCTTTTGCAAAACCTTGCTAGGAGATCTATTTACAAGATGAACAGCTGTTGATACAGCTTCAGCCCAAAACCCATTTGGCAGCTGTGCATTAGACAACATACTTCTGACCTTCTCTTATATGGTCCTATTCATCCTCTCAGCAACACCATTTTGAGGAGGATTGTAAGGAGCAGTAAGTTCACGTTTTATACCTTTTGACTCACAAAAGTCCTGAAAGGCCTTTGAAACATACTCTACACCATTGTCAGTGCGTAAGCATTTAAGCTTCTTGCCACTCTGATTCTCCACAAGTGTCACAAATGTTTTGAAAACACTAAACGCTTCATCCTTGTCCTTGAGAAAGTAAACCCATACTTTCTTGAGTAATCATCTATAAATGTCATAAAGTAAGAAGCTCCCCCTAGAGATAGGCTAGGCATAGGTCCACACAAATCACTATGAACAAGTGCCAACTGTGTATCTCTTCTATTGCTTCTATGCTTATGTGGCTGTTGTGTTTGCTTACCATACAGACAATGTTCACAGAATTCAAAATCATTAAATGAAAAGCCAGGCAAATAACCAGAACGAGACAAGATTTCCATTCCCTTCTTGGACATATGTCCTAACCGGCTATGCCACAAAGAAATGTTCGGCTGCTCGGTAAAGTCCTCCAGACTTTACTCCATGTGCTACTGTCATAGAACCCTTGGATATCTTCCACATTTTCTGTCCAAAAGTGGTGACGTAGCCAGCATCATCAAGTAAACCTGTGCTGATCAAGCTCTTTGTAATTGCGGGAACATGTCTCACATTCTTCAACGTGAAAGAAGAGCCATTCTGAAACTTCAATTGAACATCTCCAACACCTAAGATCTCACATGTCTGCCCATTGCCTAGCCAAACATGATCTTTAGTGGGCACATAAGAGGTAAACCACTCCTTGTTTGGAGACACATGAAGTGATGCCCCTGAGTCTATAATCCAGTCACTCAGTGCATTTCCATCATATGCTGTAAGAAGAGCTGAGTCCATTGTATTCTTCAAGAAGTAGATGTCCCCTGACACTAGACTGTCATCCACTGCAACAGTGTTTGTCACATTTATTTCTTGAATCTTCACTGAGGACTTGTTCTTCTCACCATGGTCTTCAGCTTTCTCTTTGCCTTTTTCTGCTTTCCATTCTTTGCAGTCTCTTTTCATGTGACCCTTCTTGCCACAATGGTAGCATTCTATGTCACTCTTGCCTTTAGCACTGTGGGACTTGCTACGAGACTGATTCCTCTTTCCACCTTTGTACTTTTCTTTGGTCCTTCCCCTGACAACTAAGGCTGTTCCTTTGCCTTTGTCCATTGTCTTTCTATTGGTTTCTTCAGTAAGCAGACTTCCTTCTACACCTGCTATGTTCAAACCATCTGGAGGTGCATAATTACTCAAAGCTGTGCGAAAAGTGTCCCAACTTTCCGGCAATGTGATCAACAGGAACATAGCTCTAACAGGTTCATCAAACTTGACACCTTGAGCTGACAACTGACTGTAGATTGTGTTGAATTCATTCAGATGATTGGACATAGGTGTCCCTTCTTTCATCTTCAAGTCAACAAGCTTCTTAAGCCAGTATACCTGTGAAGCTGCACTCTGCTTCTCATAAATATCACTCAGCTTTAACCATGCTTGATAAGCCGGCATCTCGTCTGCTACATTGAAGTAAACGCTTTCTGCCAAAGTCAGCATAATGGTAGAAAGTGCCAATTCATCCATTTCGCTCCATTCATCTTCGTCCATATCTTCTGGTTTTATCCCCTTGAGCTTTATAGGTTTTATCTGCTTCTTTTGTACCAACACGTGCCAAATCTGCTTCTTCCACAATGGGAAATTGGTTCCATCCAGCTTCTTGATATTGTAAAGAGCAGTGTCCTGTGATCCAGCCATAGCTACGCTTCACAGTGGTTTACTTTCCTGGGAAAAATTCAGCAAAGTTTCCCCTGTAAATTGACCTCTGAACCAATATCAACCTGTCAAATGAACCAAGAAAGCTTTAGATTCTGCATAAATTTCGGCAGAGTCTCCTTTGTAAAATGGCTCTGGTGTACTAAAAACAGACCAAAAAAACAGCTCAAAAAACCACTGTCTCTCTAACACTGTAAGCTGTGGGTAAACCTGTCCTGCACCTGTACTGTCTCTAACTGTCCTGTCACTGCCCTTTAAGCATAGACTGCGACAATGCCTCAACGGTAGTAAAGCAAAGATGCAATCCCAACTGTCTAACTCACAGTCAATACATCCTAGCTGCCTATCTAAGGGTGCTCGAGGGATCGCTCCAAGACCTGTATCACCGAAAGGATCTCAACATTCGAGAATCCCCCAGCTCAATAAAACCTCACTCGACCCTCAACAAAGGCTGCAGTAAATTTGACAGTACATAGACTTCCCACAAAGTCATACATCCACAAATTTCCCACTGTATGCTGTAACTGCTGCGGCGGTTGTTTGCTGCGTGACTCACAGCCAACAAACCCTCAACAGACATACATCATCTCTGACAATACATCCCACGTGGAAGTACCTGCAATGTCAGGATGAAATCTGGAATATCAAGCAGCAAACACAAGCTACCTGATGAACTAGTGGATGTCGCCTATAGTCTATGTGTAGATGCACCCGTGTCGTATGTGACACGCCTCCAAGAACTGTGAGCCGTCCTTCGATGTGTAGACAGCCACAAATCAACACTCTGGGAGTGTCGATATTCTCAGCACCTGCAGTCGTAGGCCGAAAACCCCAAATTTGCAGAGTCGGACCAGCACCCGTCGAGACCACGTAGTCGAAAATGGCCTGAGCAGACCTTTGTCGAAGCCGAACGATGGCCGAGATGACCTCAGAATGAAATTCTGACAACACCAAGTCCTTCGGGTCTCCCCACGAGATTTGGGGCCGTGTCTTCGCCTGTCGAATTTCACTCCAATCTGAGTTGGTGACTCTATCCTCCTGCAGTGCTGCCCCGAGCCTCGATCTGAGCTCTGATACCAGTTGAAGGAGTACGAGTGGAAGTGCGACGCGAGAGAGAGTGCGAGAAGAAGAGCACGACGATATGGTGAACTTGCTCTACTGTAATGTGTAGAGCATAGTGAGTTCTTATTAGGTTTTTACAAAAGAATATGTGTACATACCTGGCGGCCCGCCCACTTACCTGGGCGACCACATTGGGCTTTATACCCCAACACAAGCTAGTCAAGAGGAGCCGAAGTATGCCAACCTACTGTACAAAATGGTGGCATCCATATACCAACACAATGAAAGAGGCCGTAATTACCAAGAACTTATAGAGTTGGGTTTCTGGCCTTGAACAGGTACGTTAAGTTGCCATTAAAAATACATTTCATAAAAATCAGAACCAGGCAGCTAAGCCACTAAATGAGCGAGACGTTAGTCCCGGAGCTTCAAGTAATATTTTGTGTGGTCTAAGTGTCTTAGCTATTCTATGCACTACTCAAGATGAAAGAGTTGAGCATAATTACGTTGTGTCACTCATATTGGTATAGGTGAGCATAAGAGGCCAACTGTATGTATATTAAGCCTGATGAAGTGAAGGAGAAAGTCCAAAAGACACTCATGGACTGAGCATCATGGGGTATGATTGGAGAAGCCTCTACATCAAAAACCCTTCTTGGAAATGTGGAAGCTATTGGGACATCATTTGCTATCACATGTGCTACACTCGTTCCTTGAAGCACCCATCAACTCCATCTCTTACATTGCATGCTTTTGTTTGTCAAATTTCTCATATGCATATAAAGTGTCCCATAATTGGCACTTGCATTAGACATTCTACCTTTGTTTCTCCCAAGCACTCACCTTGCATGACAGGTACTTCAAGTCCAACTGCTCAACTCCAATAAGACCATATACCAAATGCACTTTTGATATTTTCCCTTTGGTCATCTAGGTTTAAGATCCTTATCTAGAAACCCTCATCATCATCCTCTTGTATATACTCCTTCTACATCAGCAATAAGGAAATGGCTACCCAAATCAATCATCAACGGCTTGGAGCTACAACTGCAAATCCCAACATACTTATTCAAAGAAAATTTTACATCCATGGACAACAATAAATCTTCATCAAACAACGGGAAAACACAAAATGGCATACAAGGACAATGGACAAACAATGAAAAATCAGCAAAAGGCTCTCAACAACAAAAATAAGGAGCTCAATTGTATTGACGCTAGTGAAGTATTACAGAATCCCAAGCACAGGTCCATCATCAAGTCAATGACAATGTCATGCACATCAAAATCCATCTTCGCGGCTAAGACTGGCAACAAAGAGGATAATGTGCAACAAGAAGCAAATTTGCCTCAACAATCAAAGCTCAAGTCATGTATCAACAACACAACATATATGAATCGCTCAAGGAAGGGAGGAGCAGCATCAACAATGACAAAGCATACAAAGCTAAAGACCAACCTTAAAGAAAAAGCTGAAGACAACCCTAACAACAAGATTTCACATCATGTCAAGGGACGACATGAGCTAGGAAGGGGGGAATGCCAACGAATTGACCTAATAGACACCCACCTAGCCAGGCATGTAGTAAGACACCACATTTGTACTCTATTATTTTTTTGAGCTAGTGTAGTGATACTCTATGTAAATCTGGATTCCAAAGAGTAGCAGGTCGATTCCCAGAGTTGTATTTCTTTCATGATGATTGTAAGTCCCATGTGAGTCAACCACCACAGGCCATTTAGAAATCCCTAGGTATAAAAGTCAATATCTTTAATGTGAAGGGGAGGCTTATCTTTTGAAGAGAAAAGAGCTCTACTGTACTTACGCTCACGTGACTACAAGTCTCCAACTTGTAATCAACATAACCAATAGTTGGGTAATCCGTTTTTAGTTTTTAAACTTGCATTATGCTCCTCTTTCCTTGCTCTTTCATTCAAGTAGCATTGTCAATTTTGTTGAGGTTCACAACTATGCATAAGTGAGCCTAACCTTCATATTTCAATGCTTAAGTTACCATTTTTTGATGTTTTGACCGTAGGAGAGTGTTCCTAGACCATAGGACGACCTTTTTGGTATGTTCTATTGCAGTTTTTACGATCTTTTTCATGATGGATCATGATTTTGGTACCTTGTTGGATTGCAACCACACTTGGTATGATAGTGTCCCTAGGTGTCTTTGACCTCCTCCTAAAATTTTGTTGCATTTTGACTTCGTTTGAGTGCCAAAATGACGTGATGACCTAGAGCAATGAGAGATGACATAGGCAGATTTCCTTATCTTTGAGTGGTGGATTGCTTGTTGAGTTGGTATGTTTGCTTGTTAGATTCACTTCTTAAAATTGACAAGCTCAAAGAGTCTCTGTGCCCCATCCGAGTCACTTCCCTGAGCATTGACATATTATGTTAGTGCCAGATAACTATGCTACAGCGGTGACCCGTTAACACCTTGGTTCAATGCCATGGACGCTTTTCTCTTGGGCATGGTAGAGCACAATTGGTGATGCATTTTCCTAAAATGAGAGCTATTACCAACTACTCATATTCCCACGTTCCCAATTTGATCCCTATTCCGTAAATTGTTGAATTTGCGAGGAAGCGGATAGCATCACCACAGAGAGACATAGCTAGGAGGGAGAGAGAGCAGACAAGACAGAGGAGTAGATAAGAGGACAAGATCACAATTGGACACAAAAGAAGATATATATTAGATTAATTTTTGTGCCTTTTAAAGGCTCTTACATGTTGTTCACACCTCATGACTGTCGTCCAACTTGGGTTGATCCCAACAATTGGCCCCTTCAGCCAAACTTGGCATAGTGACATGCCCTCTTGAACAAAGGTCTTCACTCTCATAACCCAACGAGGTTTTAGTATACTTGCCACCGTGAGTTTTAGGGTTTCTCACAACCTACGCCCAAACCTCAGGTTTAGGTTTACCCGTTAACCTCATGAGAAGTGATCATATAAAACAATGTCAGGCTCTCACAGGAAGGTATTACCTTGATATTATTGTACTCACTGGGATAGTGTCTAGTCCCTTCACATAAGGCTTCACAAAAAAAAAAACATAATAGTGGCTTAGGGGTTGGAATTAATTCGTCATCATATATCATTTTCTTCATATACATCATCATCATATGAGCTCTTCGTCATTACATCATTGTAGTGTGAACATCCTCTTAAATAAATAATAAGACCAGTTTTTACTTTAAAAACAAAACTATTATATGAAAAAAAGTGCTACGTGGGCTTAGAGCGCTACGTCAGTGTTGACATAACCCACTATGTGTGCTTACAAATATGCCATGTGTTTCAAAAAGCCGCTTGAGCATGCTCCCAACCTCCTTGCTGTTAAACTTTGCTTGCTCAGTTTGCCCACCTATAGTTCTTCTCTGCCATGGGCTTGTGCCCACTTTCTCTCTCTTTCCGTCTTGTGTTGGTTGCTATTCTAGCCACTATCGAGCTTGTAGACACTGTCACTTATTTCTAGCTATGCTTGCTCGCCCCGTTGGTATCAGATTCACTGTAGAGAATTTGATTTTCTCTCTCTCCCTTTCTCTTCAATTCAATCTGTGAACTGTTTTACTGACTCTCTGTACCAATTTGGATCTTAGCTAATCTCTCAACCTTAATCTAGCTAAGATAGCTACACACACGAGATGGAGCAAGATGTGAGAGTCAAAACCCAATCTCTAATACCACATGTTGAATTTGTGAGGAAGCGGATAGAATCACGGAGAGACATAGCTGAGAGAGAGAGAGAGAGAGAGAGAGAGAGAGAGAGAGAGAGAGAGAGAGAGAGAGAGAGAGAGAGAGAGAGAGAGGAGCGGATAAGAGGACAAGCTCACGATTGGACACAAAAAAGAGAGTTACTACATTAAGTTTTGTGTCTTTTAAAGGCTCTTACATGTTGTTCACACCTCCTGACTGCGCCCAAGTTGGGCTGATCCCAACATAAATCGAAATCCCTTTTCCCATTTGTAATTAACTTAATATACAACATAAAAATTTGGATCAACTTTCTGGCCGCCAATAAGTTAATTCTCTTGAATCCACCCTCTCACCGAACTATTTGATAAATGCACATTCCCCAAGGTAGTACTAAGATACTAGGAAAACATAATTCCAATCAAGTCAACCAGAGAATACATTTCAAGCATTTGAAAGCATCATGCAAACTATTGCATACCCTTGCGAGTGTGAATCTATCGGGTTGTTCTCACCTTTTTTCATTTTTAGAATATTTTACTTCTTTTTTTCTTTAGTTTATTAAAGTTATCTAGTTATCTTTCAAGCAATCACATATACTTCTCCAGGCATATCCCTATTCTCGTCCCAAAACTCAGAGTATCGAGGCTTTCCAATTAATGAGCAAAGAAAACCGAGCGAAGCCAATTTCGAAGCACATATGAGCAACACCCTTGATAAATTGATGAGAGTGCAACGGAGGCTTCAAAATCTCAAACCTCCTCACATATGTTAGTGCCTCACATATTGAGGCACTAACAAAATCCAAGTAACAGAAGTACATATAAAGTAATTGATTATGTATGCTTCAAAAACACCAAAAAAGGTTAGAACTAACAAACTTCAAGCAAGTCTATGAGGCCACCCAAATACCTACCAAATCTTGAAAAGACTCCACCTTTGTGAGTGTAGCCTGATGCACAAATTTATCATGGGCAACGGAGTCCAAATCAAGGACGTAAAAGAACATCAAGTAGATGTGTTTGCAAGGTACATATGTGGCATGTTTTTGTCCTACCTTTGGAAATCCTCACAAGTGCAACAAGGGTGACAACATAAGTAACTTGTTTCTCCAATGACCCAGTTGTATTGACATGGAACACATGTGACACATTGAGGACCCAAGAAAATTGACTCAAGGCCCATTGATGTAATACCCTTTGCTTTATTTTTTCCAAGCTTTGTTGCACTCAATTCTTGTTAGATAGTGGAGTCACAATATTAAGAAAACTAGAAAAATCTTCTTCTCCCAAGGGAGTGTTTGCAAAAGAGCTAAGATCCATAAGCTTATCCATCGATATCTCTTATGTTGTTGACCTATGCAATTTCTTTGTAATTCTTAAAGGTTGGAGAGATATCCATTTAAGCAAAGCATTAGAGATCACCTTGTCATCAGTTCTACTTTTACCCAAAACTGTGAATGTTTGTGATAACCTAGATGAATTGCACATCTATCGACAATGTTTTTCTCCAATGGGATGCAACAATAGGCAACACATGCACTGATGCATTCTAGCATTTGAAAACAATGGACACAAACCAATTTGCCAAACTCTAAACCAATCCAGCCTTTCTGAGGGGCTCGAGCCAATCGACCCCTCCATTGAGTTTCATTGGGAAGCTTGCCTCCAGCTATAACCTACATTAACACACTGCAAGTGGCTGCAACACCTACTAAAGAGCACCACATCTTTAAATAAGTCACTACTACAAGTCACATATTTTGTCCAAGAATGCCAATCAAATCGTTGTCACCATACTAAACATGCTTGAGTTATCACATTGTGGTAGCTTCTCAAAAGCAATATATCCATCATATTGTAATATAAGCCCAAAGACTTGCGTTACATCTCGAGATTGACTAAGGGCATTGGTAATGTTGGTTGCCATGGCAGCCATCTAATGATAGCAGCAACAATTTCTCAGTGATGGATGTGTCTTGGAGATCTTGTTTGTTGATAATAAATACTAGTGAAATCATGGAACTTTGCAACGAAGAAGTATCTACATAACAACCTTATATAACTGAGAAACCTCATGATCAATAGCATAAACATGCTCTCCCATATTATTTTCCCTACACTTGAGCTTTACATGCACTCGCAACAAAGTGAGAGAACTTTGCATGTTTAGGTGTGTCCCAAAATGCACCACTACTCTTTGGCCCAATAGAATAGTGCTACCATAGATAGCTAAGGTCTTATGTCCTCTCATGTAAAATCTCTTTCCTCATCAACTGAATCTTGGTTCCCCTCAAAATTCTCGCCTTCCAATAAAGGGGCACAAAAAATGTGCATACAGAAGAGCAAAAAGCTTTGCATACAAGAAACCTTATATAAGTGTAAAGGCTTTAGATTTTGACATAATGGACCTTTTTTAGGCTGATAGGTATGTTCTTTTTTATTGGGACACGTAAGTCAAGTGCTTTTTCTAGCAGAGACTGTCGATAACAGTCAACGTTGAGGGAGCCTAGATGAGTAGCTAGCTTCCTATAACTCTTTTTGGGCTTGCAAACTATAGCTTTAATTACTTGTCATACTACAACCTTTATCAATCAGAGAAATTGCAATAAAAAGTATTGAGAGGGTATTGTCTAATATTGGACTTCATGGGGGGATGTTGTGGTTGATTCAAACCCCAAAAGGTCATCTGGTGGAAATAATGTCCCTAGGAAATCTTCTATTGGTGGGACGAAGGCCATAGTATTCTTGGGATGTCATGGAAAGCTAGGTAGGGGTTCATCTAAAGTCCAATACAACCAATGGAAGGCTCTGCACAATGTTGTGAAGGACCATGGAGTTGATGGCAAAGCAAGAAATGAGAAGGAAAAAGTGTGGGAAGCCTTGGATGCAGTCTTTTCTTACTGTGATAAAAGTCATTGGGGAAATAATGACCTCTCCAACTTCAAGAAAGAGTTGAATAGATTCAAGATAGCTATGACAAGTGCTTGGAGATCAAAGCACCTCACACACTACATGGTAATAATTATGAATTTTGATTCTACTAATTTGCTTCAATACTTGCATAAGTTGCTAAAGAAATTATCTTTTTTTTGTGCAGCACATGATCTACAATCACACTCCTTGGTTTGTAAAGAAATATGGAAGCTTGTCAATTTGGTCTACTCAAGGTATAGAGAAGTCCCACTATCAGGCAAGAACCAAGTTTTTCAAACACACAAGACATGGGTGGAGAAGCTCAAAAAGCTAATAGCTTGTTGGAAGTATTCCAGTGGTTTTACAGACAAGTGTGGCACATAACAAGATCACAAGAGACTAAAATATTATTAGATAATTTGATATTTCTACAGCTATACAGAGAAGTACACAAAAAAGGAAGGATGCATGCAGTAGATCATCTGCAAGTGAGGTTTTTACAATGGCTTTCCAGTAGAGAGAGGCAAGGAAGAAAATGGGGAATAATACAAGGATCAATTCTAGCTCCTTGAGCCAACATCAGGCTTTTCATTTTTCCCCCTCCACTTCACGTACTCCTGCTTCTTGTAACCTGCACCTGCTTCAAGTCACCAAAAGAGGCAAGGATATAACTAGCCATAGTGCCAAAGTATGCACTTCTTGAGCTCATAAATCCTAGAGCAAGGCCAAAAACTCTAATGGCTTCTTGCTTCTCAAGAAGTATGATTTTATCCACTCCAACTCTTATTGGATGTGAACCTACCACCATTGACAGAGCCACTAGTGCAAGTATGGGGAGAGTGGGTGATTGGGAAAGTGTTGGAAGATTCCAACAGCAGTTTTTTTTTCAATAGAAGGAGATGCTCAAAAGGTCTTTTGAACCTGCATAACACAAAGTTGAATGTAAATTTCTCGTCAAAAAACCATTGAATCTTTGTTCACTTTTTATTTATGCAAAATCCAGGGCCATGAGCTTCCAAGATGTAGCATAAGCTAGACAAGTCTCTTGGATAGGCCACTTATTTTTTGAAATAGTTTAATCCTTGTACATAATACCCTTAGCTAGGGTATAAAAGGTAGCTTGGTAAAGTTTTGGGGACAAGTTTTATTATCGTTAAGAAGAAGATAAGGTTTCTCTGTACGGTGTGAGCTCCCTCTTACGATCAAGATTTCATCTATGTGCACTGCACCACATGAATACCACATCAACAAGCCAAGAGCATCAACACGTTAGCCTCAAGGATCTCTTTGCGTTAATATCTACATTGCAATCATTTTGCAAAATCCAAGCGTCAACTCCCACGACCTTCCATGTGTCATATTCTCACTATCCGAGTGTCATTTTGAGATTTTGTCTGTTGCATATGATTACCAGTGCTTAGGAGCAACTAGTAGGTGTGTCCACAACCAGATTCAATGACTTGTAATTTTGATGTTGAAAAAAATTACGATTTTTTAAAAGTATGTATATTTTAGGTTTGTTGGTCTAGAACTGTTTCTGACCTAGTAAGGAACGTGCCTGCCAAGTTTGTTGATTGGAGTTGATTTGCTATTGGTTTTTCATGTGGATATGTGATTGAATTGGAGAGATAGAAATCATTTTTTTTGCAATGAGAGAGTTTATAGATCATTTTCACAGAGTGTGTTGTATTCAAACAAGATATTGATAGCCTCTTGGTGTGCCTCCATGCCCTAGTCGAGTCATTTGGTCCCTTGGATTGACATTTTAGTCCTTGGATCGTCTCTTTGTGAGATGTGAAAGAGTTGTAAAAGCCCCCCCTCAAACATTTTCATTGTTATCAGGGAACGAGTACCTAGAGTAGCGTGAACACATTTGAATCTGGTAGAGTTACCTTAGATAGACTAGTTAGATAGAGCAGAGTAGAAGTGGAGGTCGAGGCATCCTTGGTTGTTGCATTTTTAGTGGTGAGTTTTTTTCCATAAAAGTGGTTGGTCCATAGAGTAAGGTGTTGAGAGTGGAAGTATAGCTAGGTCTATGGCTTTGTTGGCTATTAGAGCAACGAAGTTTGCATTAGGCTGAAAAAACGCAAGAAAAATGCAAATTTCAAATTTTTTGTAGTAAGTCTTTGTTTTTTAGTGTTTAGGAGTAGGGTCAGTAGATACATCTCTAGATGATATTTTACTCAAATTTTGGCTGAGTTTTTGTGTTAGCATGTATTTCAAGTAAAAATCAGGAAAAAGGAGCGAGAGAAGAGGGAAATTCATCCAAGGAATTCACTTTTTGTGAAAATTTTGATTTCTTGTGACACACTAGACCTAAAGTGATAGTAAGAACTTGTGGAAAAGTGAAAATTGTAAAAACTGTGATTCTGTTGACTAGCAAGAGAGAACTGCAATTTTTGCACCAGCTATCAACTAGAAAAATAATTTTTTGCCAAGATTTGGTTCAGTGGTAGGCCTTGATGCAAGAATCATTCCTATCAAGTCAAAACTCAAGAGAGTTGTAGTAGGAGAAGAAAATTGCATTTTTTGCACATCTGCCATTTATAGGAGTCAAAACTTGACAACACTTGGAACAAGGGTTATAATTGACCTAAAAGAAAGAAAGCCAGCAAATCAAAAATGAATTTGGACACATAGTATGAGAGTGAGGTCAACTTGTAGCTTTCAGACTCAAAAATTGTAAAAATTGGGATAAATCTCAAACCACTTGACCAAACACTGTGAAATTTGGTGAGTGTACTCTTGAAAGAAGGTAAAAAACTTGGGAATCGATAAAAGTTGTAAAAAGCAGTAGCGGAGGAAAAATCCACAATTTTTTCCTCAGCCACGAGCTAGAAAAAGAATATTTGGCTAAGATTTGGTTCAGTGGTAGGCCTTGATACAAGAAAAAACTGAAATTAGACATTTCCATATGAGGATAGACCAAACCCTAGTCAAAAAGTTCCCAAAAACATTAAAGTTGGCTTGGAGCAGTCAAAAGAGGTCAAAACTAAACCAAAATTGGTAGGTAAGCTCTACAGAGAGTGTAGAACCTAACCAAATAGAAAAGACTTCAATTTGACAAAGCTAGGTTGACCTAAGGAGAAAATTGCAATTTTTCTCCTAAAGGTTGTTGAAACTAGTCAGACACAGGTAAAACTTGGTGTGCTCATAGGCCATGGTGTGAAAAACTCATTGATCTTGTCAAAGTCAAATTTGGACTGTCAAATTGCAAGTCTCCCAAGTCTTTCATCTCATACTCCTATATAAGTAGAGCCTATACACCCTCTACTTTAGCCATATTATCACCTCTAAAATCAATTCATCCACATGGATGCATATCACCTCAATTCTTGCCTCAGTCTTTCACACATACAATGAATGACCTGTGTCAGATCTCTCAAAACTTAAAGACAAAAGGAATTCCACAATCCTCTCAGACCAAGTTCTAGGTGCTTGCTTCAACCTATAGAGTGCTTTCTTTCACCTACATATAAGGTCATGTAGCCTCATATTTACATAGCCTTGTGGCTACATTGTTACACAACTTCCTCCAAGTCTTCATTCAAGAAAGCATTCTTTACATCCATATGTTTCAATACCCATCCTAAAGCTATGGGCACTACAATAAACACACAAACAATAGTCATCTTAGCTATAGGGTCTAATTCTCCTCATAGTCAATCCCATGTTTGTGCATAACCCTTGGTCACAAACCTTGACTCGTACTTACCCACACTACCATCAAAATTAGGCTTTGTCTTGTATACCAATTTGCATCCAATTGCCTTTTTTACTTTTGTTAATGGCCCCAACTCCCACGTTCCATTTGCATCAAGAGTAGCCATATCCTCATCCATAGCTTGTTGCTATTTCTCATCTCTGATAGCATCTTTAAAACAAGTGGGTTCCACTTCCTATGTAATCATTACCATATATGCACAATGATGAGCCACATAGCTATCATAAGTCAACCTCTGCATAGGATTTCTTACTCTTTCAGACCTACATGGTTTAAGATGACTTTCAGGTGCCTTACTCCTCATCTAAACTCCTTCTTGCACTAGGTGACCCTTCTATCATTTTTCTACTGCATTATCTCTTACATTAGCCCCTAAATCATCCTTCACATCTGCATACCAACTCACCATTTCATCAAAAACCATATCTTTGCTCACCTAACTTTACCTATGATAGGATTGTAAAATTTATACCCTTTTTTCTCGAGGGAATATCCAATGAACACACATGTTTTTGCTTTGGGATCAAGATTACTTCTCATCTCATCCGGCATATGCACATAAGCTATACATCCAAACACTTTAAAATTGATACATCTAGATTTTCACCAGAAAACTTCTTTTTGGGTGTCATATCATGTATCGTAGTAGTAAGTACTGTAAACACCTATAGCAACAACTTCATCCCAATAACAATGAGGCACACTCTCCCATTCAACAACACTCTAACAACTTTTGCTATGTGCATGTTCTTTTGTCAACAAAACCATTTTGGTATAGTATATACATGCATGAAGGATGTCTCTAAATTTCGTGTTTTTCTAGAAAACCATTGAACTCATTGGAGAAGTATTCTCCCCCTCCATCTGACCTCAAGCACTTTACATGTTTTTGAATCAATTTTTCAACCAAAGCCTTGAAATTTTTACAGTGCATAAATGCCTCACTTTTTTGCTTCATGAAATAGACACATACCTTCCTTGTATAGTCATTAATGAATCTCATATAGTACCTACGTCCACCCATAGATACAGTCTTTGCCAGACCCCATAGATCTGTATGTAATCAATCCAATGCATTTTAGTTTACATTCTGTCATGAGGAAATGATGTTTTTTTCTACTTTCCAAACTGACAAGCCTCACAAATTTTATGCATTTCAACAACTTTAAAGGTTGCCAAATCTGTAACCATCTCTTTAGTTTGCATTGCCTTCAACCTTTTCAAGTTGACATGACCAATATGTTTGTACCAGATTTGATATTTGCAACAAATCTTGTACCTTGTGCGAACATGGTAGCATTCAGCTTGGGCACATTTACATTTTAAAGTTAAAAAAACTTCCATCTTTTTTCCTTGTGCAACCAAATTTCCATCCTTCTTACACTCTTTGACAAAGAGACCATTAGAGTTAAACTTTGACTTGCAACCCCTTGTCAACCATCTATCCACCAAAAGAAGCCAAATTCTTTGTGATATTAGGTACATGTATTGCATCAACCAAGTACTTTACTTTACCATCTATAATAGATAATGATACATTTCCAGTATGCATAATGGGATGTGTAATTTCATCCCCAGAATCTACATATCTAGGACTCTGCAAAGTCTGCATTTTCTTGAACCACTCACTACAATTGGTCATGTGATTTGACACACCAAAATCCACATACCATATATTATCGCAAGATTTTTCCACATTTTGCAGACATAGTATTTAACATGTGCTACACCACAAATAGCCTCTCAGACTCATCTACATTCTTTCTATTGGTTGCATAATTGTTTTGATGCCTCTTATGTGGACAGTCATGTTCATAGTGACCATGTCTTCAACAAACCCAACATACAGCATTCCCATGTTGACTTGTATTCTTACATTGTACATTACCATGACCTCTTGGACTACCCCTACATTGAAAATTTCCATAACCACTTATGTTCTATCTTTGGGCATTATTCTACTGATGTGCTTGGTGGTTTTCTCTTCCTTGACCACCTCCGTGGCCTATACCGTGTCTTCTTTTGCAGCTCAAGTTCAAACGCAGGGCAAAAAGTTTGGAACCACTAAATCCACTCATGCCACCACTACTCTCACACAGGGTGGCCAAACTGTACAAAACATTCCTAAAGAAATACCATTATATCTAAAGTAAATAGAAATACAAACACCTTTTGCCTCCAAACTTTTCCTCCAAAGTACCAAATAGGTGGAAAATTGGCCCTTTTTTGTACCACCAACCTTTGCTTTCAGTTAGATGCATTTTATCTTAGCCTTTGTCATTTATGTAGCCTGACATACACTGAGCATTAAGTAAAAGTCCAAGATCTTAGAATGTATCTCTTGATGGGAATAGGATCATGCTAACTAGGGTGGATGAAAGATAAACATCGTGCACACATGTAAGTGTGTTTTGGCTAGATTATCACTCAAGCAAATTAGGTTCCAAGATCAATTAACTTGGACTCATAAACATGATGTTGAGTATTTGCTAAGCCATCACAAGCTCACCATAGACAATGGAGATGTAATGCAAAATAGACTTGTTTTATTCATTCTTGAAATGAGCTTTAAGTAGCTCTACAGCCTTGCACCACTACATGTGGGATAATTCCTTCTCTTTTATCCTTGATTGATATTCTAGGACAAAGCTCACACTTTACAATCCTCCCCTTGAGGTTTGGACTAGGAAGAAAATGACAACTCTGGCACACTCCAATTCAGGAGCAAAAAGAACATCTCCAATCCGAGAGACCATCCCCAATCCAGGGGACAAACTATCTCTAATCCAAGAGATACTCAACACCTCCCCTCAAATAGATGTATAAAACTGAGACCAAGCTAGTCCAAGCTATCTCCAAACAAAATACAATTGAATGGAAAATGCCAAAACAAAAGCTAGAGAATGTCGTTGTAGACTAGAAGACTATTGTTGCCTTCTTCTTCATCTTCATCTTTGTCTTCTTCTGGAAAATACACTTTGGGCATTGGATTTTTGTTGGTGCTTCCTTGTCCCTTTTGAAACACTTGGAAGGAAGGTGACCCTTCTTCCCACAAATGATGCAAGTCTTTGATGCTAGACAGTCCTTTGCTATGTGACCTTCATTGCCACACGTGAAACAAGTTCTGTTGCTAGAGCTAACTGCAAAATCTCCTCCCCCTGAAGTAGCATTCCTCCATTGCTTCTTCTCCTTGAACATTAAAGAGTTGATGACATCTTGAAATTTTGGTATTGGATCCTTCTCCTCAATGATAATCATGATTTGGTCAAAGCTAGGCGGTAAGGCTGCTAGAAGAACTGCCATTTCGTCGTCCTCTGGAACTGCATTGTTTACATAAGCTAGTTGTGTGGTCATGCTTTTGAGACGATTGACCAAGCTTGCAATATCTTCGTTATGTTCCATTTGCAATTTGTATAGATCTTTCTTTAAGGTCACTTTGCTCTTCTTTTTCCTAGCTCCAAAGTTTTTTTTTTAGCTCTTCCCATGCAGTTGATGAGGTATCACAAACATCAACAAAGTGTACATAATTGTCATGCAGTGCAATGATTATGATTCCTAATGCCTGCTCGTCCTTGGCTTAATTTGTGCACTCATAGCTCGTGTCAGTACTTGTGCACTAGCAGTAGATGCCGGATCAGTGAGCGTTGGCTTTGACTACTCCCCACAACTGCTTTCTCATTAAGTAGCCTTTCAACTTGGTTTTCCAAGTATGAAAGCCCTCCCTGTTAAATTTCCCAAGCCCCTTCTCTTCCATTGCACTGATAGAGGGGTCTTAGCTTAGGAGACTCTCCTAGCCAGTGTCTACCTCTTTACACGAGCACAAATACCCCTTAGGAGATGATTGAAAAAAAATTATTTGCAAGTTATTGTGTTTGGCTACAAGATTTGGAAAGTTTTTAACAAGAGAGAGAGTAAGAGAAAATTCCTTTGAATTTTGTGAAGCTCCTCTTCGCCAGGGTGAAGCCACTCTTCACAATTAAAGGATTAGTGCCCTTGGCTTTGCTTTGAAGACTCCGATAAACTCCTTTAGATGCTTGTAAAATTGGATGCATGATATAAAGCTCCCTTTGAAATTTGAAGTGCTACCTCAAATACTCCTTGTTAGCACTTTGCATCAAAAGAAAAATTATGCCTCTCCTGCACGAAATGCCTCTTAGTAGAGGGTTGTGCTCGGATGCTTAGCTATGCGGGAACAAGGCCTGGTAAAGAGTTTGAGGGCTTTGGGACTCTTGGAAGTGCTACTCCTTGGGAGTGTTTGCTAAAAAAAAACTTGCAAACTGTAAATTAATGTAGGGCAAGTATTGACGGTTGTCAACTCAGCGATGAGTGACGAGAGGCAGGTTGAAGCTGGTTGCGCAGGCAAAACGAGTAGATAAGGGGCGGGTGCCGCACAAGAGCAATTAATGGTGCTGCTACATATCCTTAAGTGATGATGATGGCATTGATGGCGAGTTCAAAATTTTCCACGTTGTGGTAGATCACCCAAGAGCAGGTGCGGGTGCCGTTTGAGTCCGTCGAGAGGCGTGGTGTGGTCAACCCTTTTGACTTCCTTTTCTCCCAACGTTTTGAAAAAGGCCAAAAACTTAAAAGTTTTATTACCCCCCCAAAAAATACTTTGAGCATTAAATATGCAAAAAGGACACACACACACACACACACACACACACACACACACAAAATTGGGCTTCTGTTGCAGCAATTCTAGAGAGTGAGGGTGTGCAAGAGAGAAAAACTAATCAGGCTCTAGAATAATCAAATCAAGCGATTTTAGCATGGGTAGGCTTGACGGGAAGCTCTTGAATGGGGCTACACACACACACACACACACACACACACACACAATGGGGGCTACACAATTTTTCTCAAGTGAGGAGGAGCCATTGGCACAAGAAACACTCCGCACACACACAAGTTGCACTTAGCAAAAAATGAACACAAAAGCAAATACCAATCTTCTCCATAATCAAGCTAACCTAGCCATGGAGGGTAGTGGCATCTTGGGTGTGCCAAGGACATGCCCACACATAGCTAGATTAGGGTTAAATTAGCAAGAGGTGCAACTAGCTATGTAAATACCAATGGACCATAACAATAATTAAGAAATACTAATCAATTAATGGAGATGCTAATCACTAACACACAAATGCATAGCAAAAAACCTAGCTAGTATAACTTGGAGCTCTAATACCACTTGATGGGAATGGGATCGTGCTAGCTAGGGTGGATGAAAGATACACATCGTGCACACAAGTGAGTGTGTGTTGGCTAGATTATCACTCAAGCGAATTAGGTTCCAAGATCAATTAATTTGGACTCATAAACATGATCTCGATTATTTGCTAAGCCATCATAAGCTCACCATAGACAAGGGAGATGTAATGCAAAATAGACTTGTTTTATCCATTCATGAGATGAGCTTTAGTAGCTCTACAGCCTTGCACCACTACATGTGGGATAATTCCTTCTCTTTTCTCATTGACTCATATTCTAGGACAAAGCTCCCACTTTACATCTCTCTCTCTCTCTCTCTCTCTCTCTACACACATACACACACTCATTAGATTGGCACCAAGGCAAAATTGTTTTGCATAAATTAATTATGGTTTAATTGATAAAAGTGAGACCTAGATTTTTTTTTGCTTAGTAAGGTAGTAAAGAGACGAAGAGAGCTAGATTCTATTGAGTAGATATGTTATAGTGCAAGATGTTGTAAAGGAATTTATTCAAGCTATCTTCATTGAGTTCTATTTGTGCAAGTGATGTGTGTGTGTGTGTGTGAGAGAGGGAGAGAAGGGGGGGGGGGGGAGGGGAGGATGGCTCAAATGTAACTCTTCTTAATATTGACCATTAAGTAGATGATGTTGTAGTGCAAGATGTTGTAAAGTAAAGGAATTTATTCAAGTTGTCTTTATTGAGTTCTATATTGTGCAAGTGATGTTAGAGAGAGAGAGAGAGAGAGAGAGAGAGAGATGGCTAGAATATAGCTCTTCTTAATATTGACCACTCTAGACAACATCAAGGAGCTTTCATTACTTTGATAGTCTTTTGCCACCGCAGGCGACACCTCTATTGAAGGTAGTGGGAGTCTCACTCGAATATGTAACTATATAGTTTCTCTCTCTCTCTCTCTCTCTCTCTCTCTCTCTCTCTCTTTGCACATGCCCTTAAGATCCAACACAGGATGAGGTTGTTCATATAATTAGATCAAGCTTTGATAATATGTTGACCTATTGACCTCAGACCCACAACCACAATCATCTAGTAAAGGGGCAAATATAAAACCGGGTCCTTGTGAAGGGACCCTTGGCCCCCCAACTTTATGGCCTTAAAGGTCCAAAAGTGAGACACAAAAAGCCTCTTGGTAGGTGGTTAGCTAAGTGGAGTATGTTTCTATGTCATTCGATCTTGGTTCAAGCCTTGCTAGCCGCAATGTCCCATTACACCCCCTTCGTGTGGCTTCCCATTCATGGCCACTTTTGTTACACGCAAATTTTTTTCCACCATCATGTATCGCCGTTGGAGCTCTGCTCGTAGTGTGATTTCTAAGGGATATAAGTGGCGCTGCGCTCTTTGGATCCATCCATCCAGTCTCAAAATAGTGTAGCATGCCGACGACAATTGGCATTCACCTTAGGTAGCTCTCTAATAATAAGGTATTCCTAATGGTTTTTATATATATATATATAGTGCAAGAAAACTTTAAAGGCAAGAAAACCTTAAAGGGAAAAGAAGAAAAAGCGACACAAATGTATGAATGTGCATTCGACCACCTCTTCTTTATACGGACACTAAAAGTCTTTGACTTCCCACTTTCATAGCTCTTTTCATTTCGTAAAATAATCAAAGAACAATGCGTTATATTTCTCTATTAGTGCAGGGCCTCCTAATGTTAGAACTTGGGGGTTGGACGCTGTAGTGTTAAAAGCAAGTTTTTGAAGAGAGAATTTGTAATTACTTATGTTTGACATCAAAAACTCAATTTCCGTTCAAAAAGATATATTTGCATAGTAATTAGCTAGTCTTCGTTAGTATTTGATGGTAAATTAATTAAGGCTCACAAGAATGGGAGAGTTAAGAGGGAAAAAATGTGGAGTTTGAAAACGGAGAATGGGAGGGAAGTCACATCTATCATATGAGAGAGAGAGAGAGAGAGAGAGAGAGAGAAAAGGGGGGAGGGGGGGGGGCCTCAGCACTAAAGGGCAAGGAAATTTTTTGAAGTTCAAGCGGTGGGATCTACGGCAGCGAAGTCAAGACACGGCGATCGAGATGTGCGTAACCGTAGGATGTCGGGGTAAACTAAGACACGGAAAAGTAAACTTGGACAAGTAGGGGGGCTGTCCGAGTTTATTTATCATTATTTGGTTTGCCCATATGTCAACTTTTTCGTCGCGGGTGTAGCGGTTAGAGCGTTGGCCTCTCTTGGTGGTGGCGTGGGTTCGAGTCTCCCCCGTGCTTAGCTTCACAATAGGAGTTCACCTTAGGTAGCTCTCTAATAATAAGGTATTCCTAAAGGCGTCCATTTTTTTCCGCCATCCATCTGCCTCGAGATTCCCCCTTTGGACCCCCACCACGGATCCCATCTCTTTTCTCTTGTGTCCCTTAGTGCAGAGGGGGGGGGGGGGGGGGGGAGAGCTAGGTTTTTGTTAGATCCCATGTCATGAATTGCATCGTGCCATGCAAGTTGCTGGATTGTGGTGGTGAAAGAGACCAATCAAGTGTTGTCTTGCCATGTAAGGCCTTCGATGTTCCTAAATCAATAGGGGCCACTGTTGATTTTTGACCTACATGCAAGAGAAACCTCGCATAAGAAACCTTCTTCATGCCTCCGCTTGTGGGACGGTATGGTCTTTTCATTGTGTATGACATCCTTCAATCACAAGTATCTACTTCTGCCCTTTGTTGGATTTAGGGTTGCAAGAATGCACACAAAGCTTGGAGAAAAAAAGGAGAATCTCAAGATCACATAACACAAAAAGGATTATTAATTGAATGCAAATACAAAGATAAATGCTTTAAAATGATGGGAAGATGCAAAAGACATGGGAAAAAACTACCTACAGGAAAAAGGTGTTTTAGCTGCGTGAAGTGTGTTCAAAGACATTACTACCATATGATGTGAAAAAATCTCCACTAGAAGTAATGTGATGATCTTGAGCAGCAGCTAGACCCTATGAAATGTAGTCAACCCACAAAAGGGGGTAAGCATAAAGCTTTGATTCTAGGTTGCACAGAATCTCTCCATAACAGATACGGGCAATGCACCTCAATGTGCTTGGTGTGAGCTTAAACATTGGGTTCCTTGCAACTACTAAGGAGCTCTAACTATCAGTAAAGATATTGGTGGCAGATCTAGTCCATCATCCAAATCATTTATAAGGCATGTGAGCCAGATGCACTTAACTGTAGTTGTGAAATCTCCCCCGTGCTTAGCTTCACAATAGGAGTGGCCACAAGAGGATGCTTCTTGCTTAAACTCGATGTGCATGGGTTACCAACAAGCATGAAGCAAAAACCACTTTTGGATACATGAATGTCATAGAAACCAACCCCGTCTGAGTTTGAAAAATCATGTAATTTGGTGGCAATGATTCCCTTGAGATAAAAGAATTGAAGATTTATGGGGGCACTCAAGTAGCAAAAGATCCTCTTAACAACCTGTCAATGCTTAGACCTCGGGCTATGCACAAATTTTCTCACCTATGAGACTACATATGAACTGTTCGACCTCGTAAAGCATTTAAAAATAAGTCATCCAATAGCTTGTTGATAGAAAGTGACATGAAAGTAGTTTATACCATCGTGAAGACTAAATTTTTAAACATGTCTCCATAGGAGTAGTGGTATTCCTATTTTACCACAATTCTAGAACTTCTTTATTCCTTTTATTGATGAAGATGCATATGTAATTCTACTTATGCTTCTCCCCCTGAAGGTTGATCCTTCTTTTGTGTCCTCTTTTCTTTTTGTAAGCAACTACTCACATCTGAAAAGGTCGGTACATGCGCTTTCTCGAATCTCCTCTAAAATGGTCGCAATATGATGATAGCTCTTAGACAAAGCACTAAGAAGTTCGACTACTTTGTCATCGTTGGGAACTTCACATTGGATGCAAGTGAGTTGAGTGAAAATTCTTGTAGTCGATTGACTTAGCTAGCAATATCTCCACCCGTTTCAATAGCTAGTTTGTATTTGTCTATTTAGATTGATTACTTTAGAATTTTTTGGCTGTAGCCCCGAATTACTTCTCTAAGGATATCAAAGCATCATGAGCACTCGTTCATGAAATGCATGTCTGTATCATGGAGAGAAGTTATAATAATTACTAAGGCTTGCCCATCTTTAGGGAGTAGAGACTAACGAACCTGACCATGTTATGAGCCCTTTTGAATTAGCTTTGGCTGCCCAATACCCATACATACATCTGAATCAATTCAGATGTATCATCAGAGCGTCGCTCCAACAATTGCCCGCGTGATTTCAATGTCCTTAAGTAGGGGCTTTTACCTTAGCGAAGCCTCCAAATGGACACAATGCAAGGATTCGGCTACTTCAAGAGCCAAGAACTCCAACATATAGGTATTCCTAGAATGGAAAGTAATCGCAATCATGATTATGTTTAGAGGGACACATTGGAGTACTCAACAAATAAGCAAGGTCAAAGGTATGCTCATATCCAAAATGATATGGCAAACAAGGTTCAAGAGGAGCACACAAACATGCTAAAGAGGTTCAACTATCTCACTTAGAGCTTGTGATTTTGTTGCTTTCTTTTCAAAATCAACCATAAAGCCATATTTTATAGGGACCCACAAGGATGTCCCTATGTGAAACGTTGAGACTTGACCATAGGACGGCCTAGATGATTGATGTACCTCACGTTCAGCAATATACATATATACGGGAACTAATCACATACACTTCCTCTCTGCTATGACCAATGGGCTATCAAGTATGTACATGTTGAGGGTCACATACTCATCATTCACACATGGCTAGGGTAGTCACTCTTTAAGTCTAACAAATTAAGGCAACGAAGTGTGCAAGGGGTACTAGAATATGTGCAAGGGATCTCACAAAAAAAATGACGGTCATAACCAAAACAACACCACGAATACAATGCCTCCATTTGGCTACAATAAGGACCATGAAATAGAGCAAGCCAGTGGGAACCACAACTTCAAAGCACCTCCAAGTTTGAAGGCCACATGCATGCTCACACAACATCTAAAGATGAACAAAAGATCCTTTTCAATCCCTATGGATCCTTATCTTAAAGAAAACGATGGTCATTAAGCCAATCGAGGACCACCACAGCCATCCTTACAGGCAAGTCTACATACACGAGAGTGTTGGAAGAACATGCAATAGGTCCATGGATACATGGCAGGTACCAATTAGGCTGTCCAATTTATCAAGGTTGGGCAATGCCATGGATACATGGCATGAACCAATTAGGCCATCCAATTTAGCAAGATTGGGCAATGAATTTGATGGCCATGGTGATTCATACGATAATGTGGCATGTTTCTAGCAAGTGGTCTATGCTGAGAGATTGAGTGATGCACACATGAGGGTGCAAGAAGTTGGTCTCTCCCTAGGGGTGAGCATTAGATTGGTTCTAACTTGTTGCATTACTTTGAAACCCTTACCAAACAAATTATAGAGGCTCATCAATACTAGGGTCAAGCATAAATCCCTAGGCTCATCAATACTAGGGTCAAGCATAAATCCCTAACCTAGATCTTGTACTTTAGGCAAAAAGATGACAAGCGCATGAGGGATAGAATTTCACACTTGAAGCAATAGCATACTTGATGTCTAATCAAGAAAATGAAAACCCAAGAGAGATGAGTGTCAAGCTTTTTAGAGGACCTGATGAACTGAGAGATTCATGCTCATTTACTTTGCAAGAGGTATGGAACTTTAGACAACGGTTGTCACATTCTACAATGACAATTGGCAAAACGATACTGAGGGCTAGACAATAGCATTTTGCCCCCACCAATGTCAAAGGGCCCAAGAAGTGCAGCCAACGAAATACGTTGATTTTTCTCAAGAAGGAATGGTTATGAACTTCTTAGAGGCTACCAATCCAACCCCTAAAAGCCAAAACATTCTCTATGATCAAAGGCCTCGAAAGTAGAGCCACCACACATACATTTTTGCCTAAATTGTGGAAGCCCATACCATCCTTGGAAGTGTGCAAATCAAGGCAATATAAAGAACGAGATTAAAGATTGGCCTTTAGTTATAGCGTAATTTTTTTTTACTTTGGACAAATCACAAGCTCTCCATACTAGCATATTAGGGGTTATGATGTGTGTGAGCACATTTAGGTCTTCTGGGGCACCTTTTTCCCTCTTTAGGATGTTTTCTTCCCCCTTTGCTTGTATATTATGCCCATCACTCTAGGACAAGTCTTATTTTTGTATTGGCACACTCCGCAATGCTCCTTCTAGTGTTGTGTGATCTTGAGCTTCTCTTTCATCTTCTCCATTTTCATATGCGAATTCCTACAACTGGATTTCCAAAAATTGGTATCATCATGGGTTTCAACATAGCGTTGCCAGTAACCCTTCAGCTCACGTTCTCCAATTCATGTGATTTTTGGTGAGCAATCATAACCTTCAATCAAGACCTCTGTGTCAACTTGATTTCATAGGTCCCTGAAGACAACCAAAATCATGTGCATAATTTCTTCTTAATCTAGAATGCACGCAACACTTGATGAGATGTTTGATAGAGGATACATGGAGTTGTTTCATAGGTACTCAATACATGAGAATATCCAACAAGATGTCTTGAATTTCGGTGCAATAGAGCATGCATTTGGCTGCATGACCAAAGTTTGGATATTTATCTCCACAAGAGAATGTGGATACTAAAATCCTTGTTGAGCAACTATAGCAATATCAGCTACACATTGTTCAATGCAAGATAACCACATCAATTCTAGCTCTCTAACGTGTGCTTGTGAGTGATTTTCTATATGGGGCATTTGTTGGTCAAGCATTTCTTGATTTCTTTTAGTAAAAGCAATAAACTAATAAAACCACATCATTTTATCACCTAGGAAACAACACCCATCATTGCTTTTGCTATCAAACTGAATTTCGTGCTTCATTTTCGTGTCCCTTAGCATTTCTTTCAACATATTTTGGACATTTTAATCACTTCGGATCAAGCAACATATGATATAAGAGTCACATGTACAACATGCATGGCAAGGGGTCCTTGTAGTTGAGAAGCTCTACTTTGGGGAGTTTGATGGGAGAAGACCATCATGTGAATACCCATGGTCTTACATTGGTATAAGAGCCTAGGTAGTGTAGGGAGAAGAAGGTCTCTCTCTCTTTACTCTATTTGTCCTCTTGAGAGGGGAGAGCAAATTGTTTTCTATTTTTAGAACAATTGAAAACGGAAAAAAATTTCAACAATCTTCACCCTACACCTACCAAAATCATTGAGGTCTCCAATTTTATATCGCTTAAGGTTCTAGAAGCATGGTACTTTTAATTCATCATCCTCTTCATCAAGAAAGAAAAAGAAGCATCACTATAATTTCCTTTATCCATTCTAATTCAAATTTCCAATTTTGTAACTTGCAAGAGATTTATGACAAAAAAATGTTTACGCATGTTGAATTCATGCAGCACAATTTCTGCTTCCAAGTTTAGTAGAGTTGTTGTAGCTTTTGCACTTACATGCAATGGCATATTATGTATGGCACAAAGGCCAACCATGAATTCACAAATCATCATATAATCATCTTGTGTTATGATTTATCTCATGAAGGTTTTGAGTTTTGCAAGTGTATCTAAGTTATGGTGTGTGTTTTATGATTTCCATGTCTTTTCTAGATCACTCTATGATCTATGAAGATTTCATGTTTTATCTTACATCTCTTAGCATATTTTCTACTATGAAAGTACTAATTTGGCACTAGTTTTGTAATTAAACACTCAAGTGTCTTGAGGACTAAAGTGTTGTGTTTTTCTAACAACTGGTCATCATTTTTTGGTGAAGCAAGAAACAGGTAGGTCATGTTCATGCATTCAATCAGTTATAAATTGAAGAACATAGCCAAATTTTAAATTTTGCAAAATTAATATCAGATTAAGATTAAGGTGGTAAGTTTTAAGATGAAAAAATCATAAAAATTTAGTGCAATTTTAACAATTTTTTTATAGATTGAATTTAATTTCTTATCAAAATGATATTTTACATACTTTTCAAGGTCTATGGATAGGAGACAACTTGTTATAACAAGAAATTCTGCTTCATAACTTAACTCTTAGATTAGATTTCTGTTATAAAAAAATCCAAATCCTGAAAATGTTTACAAAGGAAAATTTTGGTCTTTCAAAGCTTGTTTCATAAACATGATGAGAATATAGACCAAAACTTAAGGTCTATAATGTATCTATAGGCCAACACTCATCAACTAAGAATTTTTCATGGTTCAAACTCACAGGAATCTTGTAATTTAAGCTTATTTAATAAAATTTATAGTACGTAAATTCTTGCAAAACGAACACTACTATGAAAAACAAATGATAGTGTACATATAGATTTTCCAATTGTGTCCATATAAAGTATTTGCATACAAATAAATGAGATGAAGCAACAAATCCAAAACTGGAGTTTATTTTAAGGCTGATCTTTGATAAATAAATAAAAAGAATTTCAACGAGCGTAGTTATTGGGATATGAAATAAATTGCCAAATGTGACTTGCATAACCATCAACTAGTATCACCTAAGTAATGAGGTGGTAGATCTTATATTTATGCATCTTACGACAATGAAAACTTAGATGCACAAATTGTTTTCTGTGGTCGTTATTTGATTTCACAATTGCTGCATATTTGACCTACATGAATCTCTCTATATTTAGTTCTAGTCACAAAGAATATTTTCTCCACATGAAAGTTGCAAAAATGTCAAGCACATATATAAGTAGTTACCATATATTACTACATGCATCCTACTCATTTTCTTAGAATAGGGTAGGAGTTTTAGTGAAACATCAAAACTATTGTTTTGAGTAGGTGCTCTTAATGAGTGTGTTTACTATTGAGATCACGTACAAAAGTGAGGGATTATAATTTTTACGAGTAATTTGGCTAACATACTATAATTTTGCAAAGGCATTTCTTGATATTTTTTCTATAGTTCATGTACCAACTAGTGCTAATGACTAGTGAAGGTGCCAATTATGAATCTAATTGCTCACACGCATGGGATGTATGGTTATGCAACAAATTATAAAGTATCAAAGATGGTGTGTGAGTTGCTACTAATTACATTCAAAGAACATGTGACTTCTTTGTGTGTGTGTGTGTGTGTGTGTGTGTGTGTGTGTGTGTGTGTGTGTGTGTGTGTGTGTGTGTGTGTGTGTGTGTGTGTGTGTGTGTGTGTAGGAAAGTAAACTCTAATGTATCTAAGGGATGTGTGAATTCTCATTTGTTTTGATATGATTTCTTTATATGCAAGGTATGTTCTTGGAATCACAATGTTAATTTTTGAAATATTGTATGCTTATTGATGGGATACATTTTTCACATGCAGTCTGGGTTGATACATGTTGCACAATGTAGGCATGTCTGGCTTAGATGCTACTATGTTGTAGATGTTCTTACTGCACAACCAACTCATACACAAGTGTCACTACGAGATTATATGATTTGGTTGTTTCTTTACTTCCCTATCCTGAGGCATAGACGATGCATGATGCATTACATACTTGTATTTGTTAAGCTTTTTCTATCCATAGCTTTTTCCATTAAAGACTCAAGTCCTATCTTTTTGGATATTAGTATGTCCAAGGGGTTTCTTTTGTTATCCTCTTTCATTAGTTATATGGAATGGATGCAGTATGTTATGAACACTTTTTTTCCTTCAAACCATCTACAAAATATACACGGTTTTTAGCTTCTACCATGTGATGGTACTTGTTTACCCTTTAATCTATGGGTATGGCATTGTAGAGATGATACAACATACGGTGGTATGACTCACAAACTATAGCTAATGGTTATTAGTATTAGGGAAAGTTTGAGGTCTTTTTTTTCCTTTAAACGTTTAGAGAGAGAGAGTGCTCTAAGCCAATGAGGGAGGGCTTCCGTTACGGAATCTTCATTTTGAAAATTACATTTGATTTTCTAAAATGAATTTTCTTTGAGCCACAATCTGAGGTAACTCTCAAGTACATGTGTTGTTTACCTCAAAAAGGTCTCTTTCACCGACCTCAAAGATTTTTTGAATCTTCTCACAGTCTTTTTCCCCCTCCTTTTCCCACCCCTCTTCATCTCACCTCCTCTTCTTATTGTCCTCTCCTCACCCTCAATTGCTCTACATCCTATTCTCCTTAAGCAATGGAGTCCACGCAATCCAAACGCCCTAGCACATCCATTGAATCTATCACCACTTATGCCACACTAAATGAGCACAACCAATGGATCCCAATATCTATAACCAAGGGTAGTTGGATTATAATGCAACAGAGCAGAAGAAGAAAAGCCTCATCCAAGAACCCATTATTGTCATGCTAGAAAGGGAGAGTGAAAGACTTTTGACTTGTTGGAACCAAGAATACAGTGAAAGTGGTTTTGGTGCAGCATGTTTACATGCACAAGGAGCTTCACCTACACTCCGAAATCTCAAACCTTCCTCTGCATAGAGCTAATTGTAAGTGTTTCACACTTCCTTTCTTGTTTGTGGTTGGTTCTCTTCTTGTTGTTCAAATATAAAGAGTAGATTGTTATAATTTTGGTTTGTGGTTCTCTACTATGCTCATTACATACATGTATCCCTCAAGCATAAAGGAATGGCAACCAATGGAGTGTGTCATAGATATTTTAGATATCTAGCATGGATCCATTGGTGAAGGGATTTACAAAGGGAGAATACATCGTTCTGTGAGAAAAAAAGGGATATTCTTTTATGATCATTTTTATGTCCCATCAAAATCTATGAAGGATTGGGGCACTGTCACCAAGGTTGCATTGCTGCCTAGTTTTGGAAGTGGAGAGTGGCCATTGCTAATCTCAATAACAAGTGAGAGATGTAGGTGCAAGATCTTTTACTAAGATCCAAAAATGTCTAAAGGCCAACATTGCAAGCAAGATGAGCAGAGTTTCAATGTTTATGTTCATCATTGTCTTTGTGGATTTCTTTGCAAAGCTTGATGTGAACGTCTCTAAAACAATGATGTCGGTTAAGTGCTTAGACAATGAAGACGTGTTAGTATTTTTGGATGAGGTTTGGAGTCAAAAAACACTGAATGGGATCCTTCGCAAAGTGCAATCTAGCTCCATTACCTGTAAATACATGATACATACCCAATACTTCTTTTTTATATATATAAATAGTCGATGGCATCATGGGGGGGGGGGGGGGGGGGGGGGGGGGGGGGGGGGCTTTTCCTTTAGATCAAAATATGGATGATTTCAATGAGAAACCCATTCAAGACATTGATGTATGGATGCACAACAATGAACACTTAGCAACATTGAAGATAAGAACCAAGTGCTCATTGTATCAAGTGAGACAGGACTTACACCATTAGGAAATAGATTTACCTCCAACTTTTGCTTTTCAGATATCTAGAAAGAAGGTATGTAGGAAATAGTTTCTTTTCTGATGGAGAAATTTTTGTGTGACCTATTCTTACTTTTCTTATTCAATATGGATTGCAGGTCTCGAGGAGGATTGAGAAGAAAGTTTTATGCCAAGAAGTGCCAGAAGGAATAGTACATCTTCTTCCAAGCTAAAGTCTACTAAAGCCTATGTAAATTGTATCAAGCTAACATTTTGTACAGATGCTGGTTGTCTCTTCTTATAGCATATTGATATTTTGTACATTGCCATATCAATGACAAATGACATTTTGGTTCAGATGTCTTATCTTGTTTGATTTATTGTTTAAATTTTTTGTTTTATATCTTATTTGTTTTTTATTGTTCAGATGTCTTGTTTGATGTCTATGCCATCAATATTGTATGCCTTCACAACACAATAAATAGGCCAACCCGCTGGTTTCGGTTTTCCACCCTTTCTCCTCTTCCTCTTTATGTGAGCAATAGGTCAAGAGATACGGGTAAGTATCTTGAATCCTCTTCCTCATTTCCTGTGAGCAAGAAGGAGAATAGAAAAGCCCATGATAAGGAAGAGGTGGAAGAGAAGGAAGACCCTGAGCCAATTTTCACTATCTTCACCATGGTTGGCAGATTTCCTAGGCCCTTTTGGGGTGGGATTGGAGGATGGATGGATTATGGATCGGGCCTTGACATGTTATTTGTTAACACAATTGGACTATGAAAAACATGTAGCGACAAATGCAAGGGCTGCCAAACTGAAAGACTTTATTGGGAGCTATGTAAGAAATGGAGCTAGTGAAAGTTGTAAAATTTACATCATACTCTCAAGGAGAGATTGTACTATTGCCTCTTTATGAAAAAATTATGAGTATGTAATGTTTTCTCTTTACAAAATGCTCTCAAGTAGAGAGTATGTAATGTTTTCTCTTTACAAAATGTTCTCAAATAGATAGTATGTAGAGTGTATGTCAAGTAGAATATGTACTGCTTTGCTATTTATAAAATTCTGCTTCACAAAGCACTTTTGGGGTTTTGGGAATCCTAGGACTTTTTCTTATGCTAGTTTCCTCTGTTTTCCTTGGGCTCTTCCTTGGTGTTTTGGGCTATTTTTTGTCTGCTTGCCCTTCCTTAGGCTCTGTCTCCTTGGGCTTCTTTTGCTCCTCCTTGGGCTTCTTCTGCTCCTCCTTAGGCTCTTCCTCCTTGAGCTTCTTTTGCTCCTCTTTGGCATGTGTGTGCTTTTTAGGGGCTCTTTCTGGGGGCAACATGCTTCTTTTACTTTTTTGAAACCTCTTTGGGTTTGTCTTCCTTCTTTGGCTTCTCTCCCTTGTTTGGCTTCTCTGCCTTTGCTCTTTTGACTGGGTCCTCCTTGACCTTTGTGGTGCATGGCCTCTTCCTTGGGCTTATTTGGCCCTTTGGGGGCTTGGGTGCTATGGGTAGTTCTATTTGGGCACTGACCATATATCAAATCAACTTTGTTGTTACCCACCAAACATGGTTGTCGATGTAGCAATTTCTATCGAACTAGCAAAGAAAGATTAGTATGTTAGATTACCCTAATAGTAATCTTTTCCTATTTATATTGTCAAATGCTTACCCTAATAGTCTTTTTTGGGTTGCAGTAGGTTAGTCAACCACTAGCTTTGCATTTGTTATCCTTCTCCATCCACATGACAAAGCCTCCTCTTGCAATGGTGGGTACACACACAAAAGGGGCAAAATCAAAACACAATTTTAAGCTCAAACTACTTACAACCTAGGAGCACCATACCTTCCCGTTTAAGATTTGCATGTCATCCATGAGCCTTTTGATAGGAGGAAATTGCTCAATTGTCTCTATCAATCCTATTTAGAAAGATCCGAAGCATTGTTACAAAATAATTGAAAGTGAGAGCACTAGGTAAAGTATGGGACATTTACACTTACAACTTAATCATTCGATGGTGGCCCTCAAGCGAGTTCAATAAAAAACATGTTTTAACAGTGATAGCAATTGCTATAAGACTCTCCAGTGAGAGCTATGGAAAGACCATTGGACATTGTCAAAATCTTCCAAGACAAAAATTTAAAAATAGCCTAGGGTTGCAATAGAACATACCTCTCATGGTAGGGGTAGAGGAGGAGTTCACAAGTTCCAAAATCTATATTGGATAGCTAGTTAATTGTGTCAGAATCAGTTCACAAAATAGTGAGAGATGCCATGAAAGGGTGGTAGTGTGTGTTAGTCTCCACCCAACCGTGCTATCTTATAGCCTCCCCCTAGCGTACACACTGTCCGGCCGTGACGGTGGCCTTGCCCATAGGACCCATGTCCTTACATTACCCCCCCCCTTGGAGAATCATTTTTGTCCTCGAAAACGAACGTAGGAAAATGTTTCTTAAGTGCGGAGACATTCTCCCATGTAGAACCTTCTTCAGGTCTATCTAGCCATTTTACCAACACCTATCGTCTGACATGATGTCTAGTGCGAAGCTCATGAGAATACAAAATCTTTTCGGGCTTATGAGGAATGCTTGGCGGTGCGATAAGGTCAACCAACATACCTGTGTCAATGACATTATCATTCTGTACTAGCTGTTTTCATAAACGACTAATCATGAGAAACAGGATGAGCTCGTGAGTGCTCTAGAAGAGCTAACTTATAGGCCACTTGACCTCAACGTTTGAGAATGGTAAATGGTCCACAATAGCGTGGTGAAAGTTAAGAAAATTTTCCCGTCTTTAGACTTTTTGAATGCTCCGGAACTTTGAGAAAAACCTTGTCTCCTTCTTTGAAAGTAGCAAGACGACAATTCTCATCTGCATACTTCTTATATAGATCTTGAGCTTGCTTAACATTCTGCCGAGCAACTCGAAGCATGTCAAAATGTTCTTGGAGAAAATCCTTCGCTTATCTTCTCCTTAGCCAACCCCACCGTAACGGGTGATCTAGGTTGAAATCCATATAAAAGCATAAATGGACTAAACCTTGTAGTCACATGCTTTGAACTATTATAAGAAAATTCCAATATAGGTAAGTAGTCTTCCCAATTGGTTTGCTTCTTGCTAACGTACGCTCGTAACATATCCTCTAGCACTTAATTAACTGTTTCAGTTTGACCATCCGTTTCTGGATGATCAGTCGTACTTAGATTAAGTTTAGTTTCCAACTTTTGGAACACAGCTCTCCAGAAGTAATCATCGAACTTTCGATCTCTATCACTAATGATACTAGTTGGAAGACCGTAGAGTTTATATATATGCTCTACAAATAGCCATGCTAATTTCGGTGTCTTAACCGTAGTCTTAGTGGAAATGAATCGATCCATATTTGTGAGACGGTCTACAATTATCCAAATGGCATCATGGCCACAATTTGTAGTAGGTAGTCCTACTACAAAATCCATAGAGATACTCTCCCACTTATCTTGTGGAATCTCTAAAGGATGTAAAAGACCACCTACCTTGAGGCGCCCTACCTTATTAACTTGGCACTGTTGGCAATTTAGTACGTACTTTTGAACATCATGATGTAAGCCCGACCAATAAAATTGCCGTCGAACTAAGGCATACGTCTTACGAATACCTGGATGACCAGCACTTGGACTACCGTGACAAATAAGGTTTGGCGCTTAGTGTCTGAATCCTTTGGCACACATACTCTACCTTTGTGGAGTAAGTAGACATCATCAATGGAAAAATTCTTCCATCGCTTAAGCTCTTCTTGAGTAGGGGTGGAGCTCTGTGTGTTGGAGTTTCTATCTGCACATGCAGAGACATGTTGATCTGGCTGTTCAGAGACATATGAGTGTGAGGGATCCCTTTTAAATGCACTCCACACTTTAGCATACGATTGATCTTGTGCACACTTGCCACGTAATGAGTCCAAAAATCCACTCTTTAGTTCCGTGAAAGCAAGTGAATTAATTTGAGACATCACCGACTTAGTGCATCTGCTACTACATTATATCGCCCCTTGCGATATCGTAGCTTACAATCATAATCTTGAAGGATTTATGCCCATCTAGCTTTACGGCCCTTCAAGTCTGTTTGAGTAGTAAACCATTTGATACTTTCATGGTCAAAAACTACTTCAAACTCGGCACCATATAAATAGTGTCGCCACTTTCTAAAGCGTGAATTATGGCATAGAGCTCTCTCTTATAAACAGAATAATTCTGTTGAGCTCTATCTAACTTTTTACTTTCAAAGGCTATAGGTCTTCCCTCCTGGAGAAGTACCACACCAATGGCTTTATCACAACATCAATCTCTACCACAAACGGCTTAAGTGGGTCGACGATTGCTAGGATGGGAGCAGTGGCTATAGCTACCTTGAGCTATTCGAAAATGCGTTTTTGGGCTTCTTCCCAAGAAAAGGTCGTACCTTTTGCTTTAAGTTGATCCGTCATTGGAACGGTGATTTTGGCATAGTCATGGATATATTGTCCATAAAATCCAGCCATGCCTAAAAATATTTGAAGCTCCTCAACTGTGTTGGGTTGTGGCCATCGAAGAATGGCAGCGACCTTGTCAGTGTCCATCTTGATGCCAGAATAAGAGATCACATGACCGAGGTAAGTTATCTCTATTTTAAAGGAATCGCACTTGCTTTGCTTAGCATACAGCGTGTGAGCTCGTAGCTGTTCAAACACTATCGTAAGTGTTCTATGTGTTCATCTTCAGTCTTACTGTAAATGAGAATGTCATCAAAGAAAACCACAACAAATTTCCAAGATAGGGACGTAAGACACTATCCATGAGTGTCATAAATGTAGCTGGAGCATTGGTTAGACCAAAAGGCATAACCAAAAATTCAAAATGCTTGAACCGTGTTCTAAAGGCAGTTTTGGAGATATCTTGTAAAAAGATACGCACTTGGTGGTATCCTGAACGAAGATCTATCTTTGTATAGTATCTTACCCCATGGAGTTGATCAAACAACTCATCTACTCTTGGTAGAGGATACTTGTTCTTGATGGTTATGGCGTTTAATCCGCGATAATCTACGCACATGCGCATAGTACCATCTTTATTTTTTACCAATAGAATTGGTGATGCCCAAGGCGAAGTGCTAGGTCTAATGAAACCACGGGCGATGTAGTCAACCAACTGACTCTCAACCTCCTTGGCTTCTTTAGCACTCATACAATAAGGTGGTTTACTCACCGGTTTAATGCCTGGCAAAACATCTATGCCATACTGATCACGTGTAGGGGGTAAACCCGGTGGTAAATCACTTGAGAACACATCACTATACTCCGTGAGTAAGTGAGTCAACTTTTGCCATGCAAAAGAAGAAAGTAAACTAGAGTTATGTTGGGATAGAGAATCTTGTAATTCTTGTAATGTTTGTTTTACAATAGTATGCTCTATAGAATTAAAATTGAGAGAACTTTGCTCGTTCGATTTGTTAACACTTTGTTTATCAGTGGAATTTATTGCACTTTGCATACCATTAGAATTCATTGCACTTTGCATACCATTACTAGAATTCACCGCACTTTGCTCTTGAGAATTCACAAGACTTGGAGACAAGCAGTAACACAAAAAGACTTCATCTATTAAATCTGCTTTCTGCAAAATAGAAAGCTCAGCTGTACATATAAGAGGTGCAGATGGTATATTTTTCTCACCAAGCAAAAGCACATGTTTACCATTGGCTATAAAGGATAAGCAGTTGTGTTCATAACTAGTGTGCAATGTCTTTCCTAAACCATGTAGCCACTCCCTTTCTAAAACTACATTAGCACGGTCCATGTTCATAACTTGGAAGTCAAGGGTCGTCGTATAATCTTGAACAATAAGCTCACCCCTTGAACTACCGTGTCCCATACTTCTTTATCATTCCCAGACATTTGCTCCACCACATACTTGTGAGAGCAGGGGGTCTGTGTAAGCTTCAATTTCTTGACTAGCTTATAGTTCAAGAATTTATGAGTCGCACCATCATCCACTACAATGCGAACACGTTGTCCGTTAATAGTGCCATGTATGCGAATCAAATCATGGGGGCCAAAGTTGGGCTGCCACATTGAAGCAAGCACACAACACTTGTGCTTTTCTTCCATATGAAGAACCTCTACAACTCAATATTTAGGAGATGAATCTAATGTGAGGCGTTGCACCGTGTGCATGGCCTTTTCTTTGCTTTGCAAAAGAGGACAATCTTTCTTGTTATGTTGGTCTGAAAGACATCTAAAACACAAATTGTGTTTCTTTGCACGCTCAAAATCAGCAGTATTGAGAGACCCACGTGCAGTATCTCGTGATTGCTTAGGCTTCTTAGCCTCTTGTGGGCGTGGAGAGGTAGATTGTCTCTTATTCCTCTTGGAACATGTGGGAGATCTACCTCGCCATTGGCTCTTAGCCACATTGCTCTTAGCAAAAGTATTCTTAGAGTAGAGAACATTTCCTTTCCTCTCTTGGTCATCATCATATCTTTGGGCATGACTGATGGCTTCTTCCAAAGTTTTTGGATGTTGGGTCTTGACATGAAGACGATAGTATTTGTCAAGACCCCTATTAAAACCCCGTATCGTTTGGAATTCATTTAGACCTTCTAGTTTTGATATGATTTCCCGATACTTCGAAAGGTACTATGTGAGAGAGAGGCCAAATATGCGGCATGCATCCCATGCTAACCAACTCTTATCTTCTTCATTGGAGTCCAAAAACTCTTTGGAGAAAGAAGCTTGAAACGCAGTCCAAGACGAAGGACGAGTATCTATTGGAAATGTCATCCATCACTTATAGGCCTTGCCTTTAAGAGATAGACTTGTTTCCACAGCCGTCTTTATATCCGGAGTGTGTTTCAATCTATGAATATCACTCTATTTGTGTAAGAATGTATTGACCGCATCTTTGTTGCGATCACATTTGCATTAAGTGCAGAGAGGTTGTATTCAAGTGCTCTTTGGCGATTTTCCAAAGTCTTGAAAGCAGCCATATCTACAAGGCCATGATTTCCTAGATCATCGTCATCAGGCAAATTAGTGTCAGTCGCACCCGTGGTGCCCTGATTTTGATCTACGTGCTCAACATAAACGTGTGTGTAGGTGGGATATCCTCATTGGCCATGGTAAACACACACTAATGCAAAGAGAGAAAAAAAATGACAACTTGTACCTTGTGAAATTGAAGTCTTTTTGTTTTGTATGCTCCGCGATTTGTGTTGCATGTGAACCTCGCCTTGCAGGAATTTGAGCGCTTCACTTGTCGTTTGTTGTAAAAACACCTTTGTTGATTCTTCACAAAAACCCGTCGTTTTTGTGAAGGCTTTTGTTCACTTTGAAACTACCTCCTTGAGGAAAAAAGAATTTTTGGAGGAAAAATTTTCTTCCTCCAAGAAGTGAAAAGAAAGGGTGAAGCTACTTCCTTGAAGTTTGAAGCTTTCCCTTTCCTTCTAGTTTTCCTTTTAACACAAGTATGTTATCTTTCCTTATTATACACAACAAGGGTCAATATCTTGATGGTAAAGTGTTGGCCTCTTACCCTCATGGGGTGGGTTCTCAACCCTCCTTCATGAAAGGGTTAAGCGGACCTTCCTACATGTGCAATCGATGGCGCCAATGGAGCCTTCGAAGCCTCGGTGCCGATCGAGTTTGCCTTGGTTGCGCTGTGGAGGGTGTAGGTGGGTGTCTGTCGGCGCGCTTCGCATTGGAAACTGTCCCTATCTTCTTTTTGCTGCACGATGGAGACATTGCTGTCTATGGAACGTGGGAGAGAAGCAACACGTCACACGCACATGCAACCCGCTTTTCGCTTCCTCCCAAAAATAGCTCGGATACCAGTGAAAGGGCGGTGGTAATGCGTGTGTTAGTCTCCACCCAACTGTGCTATCTTATAGCCTCCCCCTAGCGTACACATTGTCCGACCGTGCCAGTGACCTTGCCCATAGGACCCATGTCCTTATATGCTATATCCACTTTTTGTTGGATATCTAGCTATAGTCATGCATTAATAATCTACAAAAAATTTCAAAAGAACACTTTATGATTATGAATAATCTACAAAAACACATATAGAATGTTGATGGTGGTTAGGTAAACCTCAAGGATGCAAGAATAATATGGCCATTGGTCTCTCTTTGACAATGTTTGAGGATTTCAACACACTCAGCATCCAAGGTAATATAATATTTTCTTTGAAGAAGGTCATCCTCTAAGAAAGCAGTCAGTAAGAAGCCTGTGGAATTGACACCTCTCAGCAATGAAGGGAGTTAAGCTTCAAATCTTCCTAAGTTCGTTTGTTTCCAACACCTCCGTGTCAACTTTGGAGGACTCTTTTAAAACATCATCCTCTGTTATCTCCTCAACCAACATTTCAGGCTCTTTTGCCTTTTTTGATGGGGGTATGTTGAGAATGTTGAAGGTTTTCTCATCTTGCAGAGGTACTGGTTCAAGAATTTTGTTGAATCTATACCTTAATCTCCTCAAGGTAATCATATCCTTGTCCATAAGTGTGACCATGTGAGAGTGGGTTGCACATATGTATGCATCTTGGAAGAGCTCAATTAAAAAGTCTTTAGCAGCCTCTGCACACATGCCAAGGTACCTCTTGTCCAACTCATATCAATATTAAACCGCTCTGCTATTTGCCTACAGAGCCTTTGGAAAGAAAGTCTTGGATTACAATTGTCAGAGCCTTCTGTGCTCTCCTTATCTGCCTCAAGCATCTGACCTTTTGAGAGAATCTCCTTTTCTTTGCAGGTGGGAGTTTCATACCAACTCTCTTTTTGGCATGTTGCTTGTTTGAGGGATACAATTCCCTTATCTCCTTGTGAGCTCTCACCTTTGTCTGTTGGTTTGAAATAAGCCGGTGTTCCCTTGGCATCTCTTGGTTCGACATTTTCTCTAGGAACCTTCCTTGCAATTTGTTTGGTCCTTGCCATATCTCTAGATTAGACCTAAAATGAGAAAAAATTATGAATATAGAGTCACTATAGTTTTTCTTCAACAAACTATCTTAGACCTCTTCATTAACTTCAAAGGGAAACATTATATCGATATTGGACCAAAAATAAAACTTGTGTCTTCTCTATGCAAAAATAGTGAAGCCAAACATACATCCGGCTACACTATTTTCGCATTGAGAGAACATATTCAAGTGAAGTTAAAAAAGTATCTCTAATGAATATATAATTACATAAAGATACATTGACTTTCCTTGACACATTATTTTAGGCCTCCTTATGATGTTCAAAAGTCCACAATTTAAAAGATAAAATTGTGTCCCCTCCATGCGAAAATAGTATAGTCAAACCAATGTTCGACCACTCTATTTTCGCATAGAGTGGACACTACCATAAAATGAAACGCATGTCGTCGCTACGCAATAATAGTGTAGTCAAAAATTGGTATGACTACTCTATTTTCCCATAGAGAGGACACTACCAAAAAATGATCGAAAAAGGTCAGTTGTGTCATATGACCCTATGTAAAAACAATGTATTCGGACATGTGTCCGACTACTTTTTTTTTGCATAGAGAGGACACTACTAGAAAATGTCACCAAAAAAACTCCTATTGTCTCTGCACAACAATAGTTGATGTCGGACATTGGTCCCGGGCCTCTCTATTTTCGCATAGAGAGGACCCTACCGAATAAGGTTTTAAAAAAACACTTGCGTCGTCGCTTTGAATTGTAATCGATCGAGGATACCTATTGCCAACTTGGTGTTAGATTTTTCATAATAGTCAACACTTTTTATTCAGGATTATGCAAGCAAAGTTTAATTTAAATGTGCAGCATCTGAAGTTCATTGGTCACTTGGTCATTACTAACTTGATTGGTAATGCTTAGAGGCTTTACTTGTTATTATTAACATATAGTTTTATCATTATGAGCCCATATGTAGTCGAGCGAGTTTTCCCTTCATGGACTCCAAACAACAATAGATTTTGCGATTCTTGACAGATTCACAGAAGATTAGAATTTGCATTTTTCTTTACAAATTCTATGGAAAGAATGTTGCAGTTACAATTCTCTGAGAGCCTAAAGAAAGAATGGAAAAGAATTATGTGTGTACAAAGAGAGAGGCCCCACTGCTTTGTGAGTTGACTCAGGTTGTGTCCTACTGGTTCTACTCTTGGTTCCAAAGTGTGGTGTCAATCTGAACTAGAATCATAGAAGTCGCTGGGACATGGGGATAACGTATCAGCTTCCAGCATCTGGACAACTTTGTTCATGCTTGGTCTCTTCTCAGGAGCTGGTGAGGTGCATGCCATTGCCAACGACAGCATAGCTTCGATACTCTCCCTCATTACCGATCCACAAGTGGGGTCGAGGATGTCATCAAGCCGGTTCTGCTTCACTAACATCTCCGCCTGTTCAAACCAATTTGTGATCAACAACATGTCGCAACTGCTAACGCCAGAAAGTGCAGAAACCAAGCAGAATGCACTGGTGGGTATATCCTCAAAAGTTGAAGAAATCCGTGACATTCACAAGAGATCAGGATGTGAGGACAGCTCATATCACCCAAGAAGGGCTGTTGTGGCTGAAGACACTCACTCTATCAACACATTTAAATGACCAGTGTACCATGTCAGGCAGCCTGGCACAAACTTTAACAAACCCGACAGATCAATCATAATTGAACAAACATCTTACCCAACCCGCCAAATTCGTGCCCATTTCCACAAAGGTGATATCTGTTGGCTTTCGTCCACTTATTAACTCAAGCAGCAACACTCCATAGCTATATACATCTGTCTTTTCGGAAGCAATGCCGCTTTGCATGTACTCTGCAAACAATTTTGTGAGTCAAGTCAAACACACATGAAGAGTTTTGCAAACTAGCAACAGGAGATGGCAGGAGAAACCTGGAGCTAGATAGCCAAAAGTTCCGGCAAGAACTGTCGTGACAGGTGTTTCAGAACCTTCCATAAGCTTAGCGAGCCCAAAATCAGCAAGGTGTGCCTCAAGATTTTCATCAAGAAGGATGTTGCTCGACTTGATGTCCCGGTGGACTATTTTTGGACAGCAGTCATTGTGCAAGTATGACAACCCACGGGCTGCTCCGCTAGCGATCTTCAACCTGTCTGCCCATGTTAAAGCTGGTACCTGTGGCGGTCGGTGGGCTGCTTCACAAAGGACACATGTAAACAAATTAAGGTCAAAAATCCATACGGAGATGGCGATCTTGTTTCATGTTAGTGACCTTCGGTTGCTGAAGAATAGACGGTACACAGATTAAAAACATGCATGAATGTAAGTTTTCTGCTTTTTTTGACAAAATCAATTTGCGATGAACCTAAACGATATTCCATTGCAGGGACTAAATGAACATATCATATCCATAGACTTGGCATGCATTGATTGAAAACAAGGTTACGCTTACCTTGTAATAGACTTTCCAAGTTGCCATTTGGTAAATAGTCATAAATAAGCAAATTCATGGAATTAGCATTACAATATCCGCGCAAATTCACAAGATTTCTATGCCTAAGTATGCCTAGAATCTCCAATTCCCTTTCAAATATACGCTCACAGTGCCTGCCGTGTTTCTCAATCTTTTTCACTGCAAAAACATTATGGTTATCCATGACCAATTTGTAGACTGTGCCAAAACCACCAGAACCGATTATGTTAGTTTCATCCAGCATTTCTATTTTCTTCATTATGTCTCTCGATGAGTATGGAAGGTCCCCATGGAAAATATTTATCTTTATTCTGGACTCTGCAAGCAAACAGAATGTGTGATCATTATCATACTGTTCTGCAGGGTAGTAACCAGTAATGAGAGTAAGGCATGTAACATACCTGTTGACGCCACTGGCTTTATGATCTCTTCATTGACATGCCGTCTTTTATAGTACAAAAAGTAACCCCAGAAGCACACAAGCAACAGAGCAAATGAGACTCCCATAGTGCTCATAGCACCAATCAGAAGGCTGTTCACATAGGTGGCAGATGATTCGGGGGCCACTGCACCCACCAATACATAAGCTCTCCACAGATGTACATATAACACACTAGTTTTAAGCCATTTGTTTGCCAGTTTACCTGCACTTGCTATTGGAGAGGAGTCGTTCCGGTCCTTGACAATAGAAGGATCTGACAACTCACTCTTGCATACTACACGTACTTGATCACCGCACAAATCTAAATTGCCCACAAAGCTGCAAAAAGCATTTGAAAATCTCTCTCTCTCTCTCTCTCTCTCTCTCTCTCTCTCTCTCTCTCTCTCTCTCTCTCTCTCTCACACACACACACACACACACGCCACCCTCCAAGAGGAGGAGATACAACACACTCGTCAACTTGACATAAGAGTCACCACGCCCAACATGGATGATAAGAGTATGTACCAAGCTTGGGTACATAGAAGAAGAGCCACCGACGACTCCACACCAACATGGATGGTAGAGAACTATGTACCAAGCTTGGGTACAAAGAAGAAGAGCCACGCCCCTTCAACAAGATTTGGAGAGCCAGCAAAGACCTAACGAGAGAGAGGGCCCTCATCCTCCAATTCTCCCCAAAGAGGCAAGGACCTCTTTCATTAGAAAAAGGGTGATTCTACTAAAACTCACGGGCCCCCCCCGTCTACCTAGACAACAACCTCACACCAATACAAGTAGAACAACTCAAAGCACATGAAGAAGGAAAGGCATCATACCACAATGGCCGGCCGGGTCATCATTGATGGCAAGGTCGTTGCAAAGGGACTTCACACACACCACCCTCCAAGAGGAGATACGACATGCTCGTCAACTCGACATAAGAGTCACCACGCCCAACATGGATGATAGAGTATGTACCAAGCTTGGGTACAAAGAAGAAGAGCCACCAACGACTCCACACCAGCATGGATGGTAGAGAACTATGTACCAAGCTTGGGTACAAGGAAGAAGAGCCATCCCCTTCAACAAGATTTGGAGAGCCAGCAAAGACCTAACGAGAGAGAGGGCCCTCTTCCTCCAATTCTCCCCGAAGAGGCAAGGACCTCTTTCATTAGAAAAAGGGTGATTCTATTAAAACTCACGGGGCCCCCATCTACCTAGACAACAACCTCGCACCAATACAAGTAGAACAGCTCAAAGCACCTGAAGAAGGAAAGGCATCATACCACAATGACCGGCCGGGTCATCATTGATGGCAAGGTTGTTGCAAAGGGACTTGCAGTCTATGGGACACAAATGAGAAGATTCACCCTGCGGTTGGGAACTACAATGGTGATCTATAGACACAAGAACTAGACGAGGTGATGAGCAATCGAGACATTGTTTTCACAGGAGTCCAAAGAGGGGCCCACTAAGGATCCACGGATTCGAGTGGGAGTCTACCCACCAGAAGTATACACGCCAGAATACTTCCTGAGGGTCTAAAGGAGTGCCCATTCTCTTCAGAGAGGAGAGACTGAGCAGTGTAGCCTGAGATCCAAAGGCTTGTTTCATTTGGATCCGCTTAGAGATTACTCAGGAGCAGATTATATCCATCACCCTTTGTTACTTTGCACCCACAGGCTCCAAGTTTGTTACCACTAACTAGGGGTAGGGTGGTGGGGGGAGTCACCGTAGACACGTTTGATGGAGGGGCACATGCTTGGAGGAGAAGGATCTCATCTGAGTCTCGGCAAATAGCCCCTCCCACTGCCTATGAACGCCATTTACTCAAATTGGGCTCCAGTACCATCTTGTTATATATAACGGGTGGTGGGGCAGAGTCACCATACACATGTTTGATGGAGGGGCACATGCTTGGGCGAGAAGGATCTTATCCGAGTCTCAACAGAGAGCCCCTCTCACTGCCTATGGACGCCATTTACTCAAATTGAGCTCGAGCACCATCTCATTATATATAACAGGAAGGCACTTTGGCCTACGTCCGGAGGTCTGACATGCATGTCACATGGAGTCGTAGAGGGGGGGGAGGGGGGAGTACAGTGGATTATATGATGGCACCTTTGGAGGCTATACATCTCATTAACTCTTTCACCATTCCACCCATCTTCATCGGAGCCGACCATGCCTACCTACCTCTTTCTTTCATTGGGGCCACCATCTCCCACACACCCTCTACCATCTAGTTCACACAAGAACTAGCCCCTATATACTCATGCAGGCCTTTGTCCACACTCACCTCCTAAATCTCATCCGTCTTACACACATCAGACCTCAGCCTTCACACACTACTCACATTGGACATATTAGCCCCCCAAGGACTATGCCACAAAACAATTGGTATGATGATGAGTGATGAGGGCTATATTGCACCCTACGAGCACAGAGAGCTCTTGGGAAGACTACAGAGCAAGAGGCCAAAAGACAGATGAAGAATCTCACACGCTACAAGTCACGAGCTTTCAAGGAGAAAGAGGAGCTTGAGCTTTCCCACCTATTTATGAGCGTCGTTGTACAACAGCATGGCGGAGTCCTAGAGAGCGCCCGACCACGCCCATTGAGGACCCTCAGGCATGGCATGATTATGCATAGATATTGTATCAGGTCCTTGGGCAGCCCCCCGTCCTACCGTCTCCACTTTCTTTACCACAAATATGGTAACACGAACCATACATCCATTATAGCACCACAGATCTGCTCGGCATCTCATTTACACAGCCGACACTATAGCCCTGTTGATTGCATACACCTTCAATAGGGCTATGGCAGAGGCTTCAAAAAGGAGTGGACTAGACACACTATTGTGCCTATCCACAAGTCTGGCGACACTCTAAACCCAAGGAATTACAGGACCATTGTGATTGGCAGCACCATGGCCAAACTCTACTGAGCAGCACTTGAGGAGGGAGGGACTCAAAGCCCCCAGCCAAGCAGGTTACGAACGAGCCTTCTCTACTATAGATCACATCTTCATTCTGCCCCGCCTGATTGATGGGGCAAAAGCGGGGAAGAAGAGACAACATTGTTGCTTTGTGGACTTCCGCAAAGCATTTCATATGAGAGGCTCTTTCAGAGCTTCCAAGGCTTGGGTGTACCTTAACAGGGCTATATATGCTTTATATGAGCTAGTGAAGGGGAGAGTACGATGCCCCGAAGACGATACCCTATTATTAGCACCATTGGTGTGAAGCAAGGATGCCCACTCTCCCCAACCCTCTTCGGGATCAACATTGATATTGTAAGTCGGTGGCGAGGATGCAGACCTTGGAGGTGTTGAGTACATATCATGCTTTATGCTGACTAACATTGTTTTGATCTTTGAGTCATAGGAGGACAACGACACCTCGAGGCTCTTGACGACTTTTGTACACAAAGAGGGCTCAAAGTGCTTTGGGAAAACAAAGGTCATGATCTTTCATGCTTTCAGAGGAGTCAGGAGTGCGGCAGTCTTTATGGTTACAGGTAGACACGTAGAGGTGGTGGTTTATGTATACTTGGGCGTCACCTTTGTGAGCCCACCTGAGCGCAGTGTTGCCAAGAAACGCGTTTCTTCACTCATGACACCTACGAAACATTTCAGAAACGTTTTTGTATGAGTTTGGACGTTTCAAAGGTAAAGTCAAGGCTCATGTTACATGTAAACCTTGAAGCCTCTTGTTCTTTGTTTCGGTCATGAAATCCTCAATGTCATGAATGTAGCTTTTGTCTTGCTTCTAATGATGAAAGTTAGTCCTTGTCACAAGCAGATGACGTGGCTACCGGCAGCAGAAACCCTAAAAATCCTGCAAACCCTAATTTCTGCCAAAAACCCTAATTTTCAAAAAAACCCTAATTTCTGGAAACCCTAACCCTAACTGCTGGCCGAAACCCTAAGTGGCTGGAAGCCCTAAAAAGGCTCGCACCAGTGCCACGTGGCAACAGGATCTCGGATTTTGCGGAAGCTTAAAAAAAAGCAGTAGCGACGTTATTTCTGCAGCTTTTGGCCACGCAAAAGATTTGGAGAGAGAGAAAGAGAGTTGAATTGGTTTTATTTTACTCTCATGGAGAGAGAGAGAAAAACTGCTTTTGATTCGCTTTTGGGGCTCTGCTTTTGGGCATCCCTTGTAACATTTAAATATGCGGATTAGGGCTCACTTCTCAGAGCATCTGCACGCAGAGTCTGAGAGTGAAACCCTAACCGCTCTTTGTACTTTAACATTGATTTAATACATAAAGAAATACCGAAAGGGGAGCTTGTCTTTGGGGCCAATATCTCTAGGCACGGAACTCCGCCGGGCCAGTGCAAATCTATTGTGATCTGTGAAATGTTTTGAAGTGGTTATTTGGTGCTGTCGCGATTGATTCTTGACTTGGAGTGTCCAAGTCTGTTACAGTGGTATCAGAGCATGGCCGATTTCTCTTCTACGGGAAATCCGATCCCCAATTTTTTTTTCCGCGGCATCTATGGCTTCAGACAAGGATCAGTAGACTCCTTCTGCATCCGGAGATGCGAGAAGAGACCACAACGAAGATGCACGAGAAGAGTATGGCCCGCCTCGGCCTACTCAGGCGAAGCATCGAGAGATGGAGCGTCGACAGTTGATCAACGATGCAACAAAGATGATGCTCAATTTTGCAAAGGACCCGAAGATGGCAAAATATATGAGCTCTGCAGACCTCTTTGGAGGAAGTGCATATGGAGTGGCAGAGAAGCACAACACCACTCCCGAAACACGCTCTCAAGAAACCTCCTGTCCCAAAGAAATATACGGAGAAGGAATTGGAAAACATGGTTGATGCACGGATTGCTCAGCTTTTTGACGCGCACAACAAAGACAAAAAGCACGGCAAAAAGCAGAAGAAAGGCACTGACTTCCAAGGATATTTGGGTCGACATTCGACAAGGCAAAGAAACAGAAGAAGCGTGCCCAATTTGAAGGAGTACCCAGTTCTTCTTCTTCTTCTTCTGACAGTTCTTCTAGCTCTTCAGACTCGAGCGAAGAAGACAGAAAAAGCAAAAAGCGAAGCAAGAAACAACGCTTCGGAAAGGGCAAGAAAAAGGCAAAGAAGTATAAATCTAGCCCAGTGAGTGACAGTTCTACAGAGGACTAGTCTACGGACAGTTCAGACTCTGATAACGGAAACTTTTATGCGAACAAGAAGAATTTTTACAAAGCCAACCAGTATGACTTTCTCGAAGATAAAAGCAAGAAAGTCCGAGAGTTTAAGGAAGGTGGCCACGCGCTCAAGTTTGATACTTTTTCTGGATACTCAGATGCTTCGAAGGCTGTCTTTTATACAGCAGTTTGACATCGCTTTCGCGGGAGGACGCTATTCAAAGCACTCCAAGATTCGGAGAGCTGCCTCATACTTTAAGGGGAAAGCTAGCACTTGGTGGTCCACGCTTCTATTAAGCAAGACTGTGCCAGTTACATGGCTGAAATTCAAGAGGCTTTTTATTTCTTCTTGGTTGACGCAAGAGTATGAACGAGATATACGAACTGCTCGGAACCATCTTCGGATGACCAAGAGAGATACAGTGAATACTTACTGTGAAAGATTCTGGAGCTCTTTTCTACCCGCCTCTTCATTCAAGAAGATCTCGTTCAGAGAACAGATTGAGCGGTTCACCTTGGGTCTACCTACAGAGATCCGAGATCACTGCTTGGAACAAAAGTCAGCTTCTATTCAGGAGTTGATGAGTCATGCGAAGCGGGGCTTTGCCATTCACTCTGGCAGTCTGACCTACCCCACAGATGAGGTCATGACACAACGAGCCGAACAGACTTCTGGGAATGAAAGTAGAAAGAAAAAGAGCAACCTAGAGAAAAAGGATGCACGACGCAAGCTTACTCCTCAGGAGAGAGCTCGCTTCATCAGGGAGGGGAAGTGCTTTGGATGCGGGAAACTTGGACATATCTCCGCGAAGTGCCCTAAAAAGGCACAGAAAGAACGAAACGACAAGGACGATGAAAGGCCTGAGAGTTCGAGAGAAGCCGAGGAATGTTTAGAAAAGGCAAGATGAAAACAAGAGTGGTTCCAGATTGTGTGGGTACCGATCCCGACACCATGGACGAAAGTACAGAACTTTGTCGAGCTTGGGGCAAAGTGAAAGATCAAGAGGCCCTGATCTTCTTTGACGGAGGAGCCAAGGCCAACTTCATTTCACCGGAATTGGCGGCGCAGCTTGAGATCACTCCCGATTGGATGGGACCACTTACAGAGGCAGTCCTAGCGGCACCCGGCAGGGACGTGGCCATTACACCTGTCATTGGCAAAGATCGGTTGCATTGTCAAGGGTATTTGGGGCATGAGGACTTCTTCATAATGCCTTTGGAAGGTTGTGATGTTCTCTTAGAGATTCCCTCGTACCACAAGAACAACGCCGTAGTCGATTATCGGGCGAGGACAACGACATTGACTACAAAGAAGGGCAGAACCATTGTACTTGATATTAAATTGAAGGGCGAGTCTGTCCCTATTGTATCGGCTTCGACCATTTCTAAATTAATGAAATCCAATCTGTTTGTTTACTCCATCTTTATGAAAGAGTTGAGTGATGAGGATAGGACAAATATGTCTAAACTTGATAAAGAACACCAAAATTTTCTCCACTCTCATGCCGATTGCTTCTCAGAGGGCCTGCCAGGCGAGTTACCACCCGCTCGTCCTGAAGATCATACCATTGATCTGATTCCTGGAAGCACACCACCAAGCACGGAACGAAGAGATTATGAACCAAGTGAAAGACCCCTTGGAAAAGGGTCTTGTCCAACCTAGTACTTCACCGTATTGCTCTCCAGTGTTGTTGGTTTTGAAGAAAGACGGATCTTGGAGAATGTGCATCGATTATAGAGCTCTCAACAAAATCACCATCAAGAACAGATTTCCGATTCCTAGGATCGATGATATACTCTCGACAGGTTACAGGGATCCTCGTGCTTTAGCAGGATTGACTTGAAGAGCGGATATCATCAGATCAAGATAGCGCCGGGAGATGTCTACAAGACAGCTTTTCGGACGACTTTTGGGTTATTTGAGTTTTTGGTGATGCCTTTTGGCTTAACCAATGCTCCTACGACATTTAACCGGATGATGGACAGGATTTTTCGAGAGCACAGACTATTTGTTGGCACTATCTTAACGACATCATTGTTTTCTCCAAGAATGAGGCAGAACACAGAGATCATCTGCTTCAGGTCTTTCAAGCATTACGAGATCACAAGTTAGTGATTAATGCAAAGAAAAGTGAATTTTTCCTACCAGAGATACACTTCTTGGGACACATTGTCTCACCAGTAGGAGTGCAAATGGATCCGGCCAAGATAGAGACTATCCGTGATCCTAGTTTTTTTCCTACCCGTGTGGTTGCCTAGCCGTACTTCCGTACTCGGATGAGTACGGAAACGTATGGAAAGTGATTTCGTACCCGGCAGTAAATTTGGGGCAAAAATTTTTCGCCTACAATTTTTTGGTTGCGCGAGTTGGGCTGCTGACTCTGTTATGCAGGCATTGCAGCACATCAGTGAGTTGCGAGCTGCAAACCAGCGGCCAGCACATTCTCTCGCCCTCTCTTGCTAACCTTCAGCTTCTCCCGTGCCCACAAGCTAGTCTCCAAAATCTAATTTGTCGCCCTCTCTTGCTAACCTTCAGCTTCTCCCGTGCCCACAAGCTAGTCTCCAAAATCTAATTTCTGAACTTTCTATGGTTTTGTGTTTGTGTATAAAGTTTAAAACATGGTGGTGTAGTATGTAAGCTTTCAAGTATCCTATGTAGTAGGCTATCTGACGTGTGGAATTTCCAAGTAGTCTCATCCGTACTTATTCCGTACTTCCGTACCCATGTGCGTGCGACGTGTGGTTGACGTATGGAAAAACTATGTCCGTGATTGGCCCGATTTGAAGAATGTCCATGAAGTTAGAAGCTTCTTGGGACTGTGTTCGTACTACAGGCGGTTCATACGAAAGTTTACAGAGGTTGCTTCCCCTTTGCATATCTTGACACAGAAAGGAGTCCCTTTCTCGTGGGGACCCACAGAGGTGACTGCCTTTCAGACATTGAAAGAGAAATTGACTACAGGACCTGTTTTGACTTTGCCGGACTTGCAGAAGTCATTGAAGTATATTGTGATGCTTGCGGTCGTAGTCTAGGTGCGGTCTTGATGCAAGAAGGCCATGTCTTTGCTTACGAGAGCCGATTGTTCTCTAGGCCGGAGATGACAGCACAGATATATGAGAAGGAGCTTTTGGCGGTTATCCATGCTCTTACTCAGTGGCAGCATTACCTACTCGGAGCGGATTTTACTGTCTTTACAGACCATCAAAGTTTATCGCTACTTCTTGTCACAAAAGCAGCTTTCGGAAAAGCAGATGTCATGGGCGAACATCTTGTCACAGTTTCACTTCCAGATTGTCCACGCGCAGGGATAGAAGAATGTGGTGGCAAATGCTTTGTCTCGGAAGACGTTGGTTCTGGCTATTTCCGTGATACATCATAGGAGCTTCGAGAATATGGTCGACCAATATGCCACAGATACAGATTTTGCCGATATTTTCACACGGATACAGGATGGGGAGACAGTAGCAGGATGCTCCATACGGGAAGGCTACTTGATGAGAAAAACCATGTTGTGCGTTACACAGCCGTTGAGGGAAAAGGTTATGACTGAATGCCACTGTCCACCTTTTACGGACCATCGCGGCATTGCTACCACCATGAAAGGGGTAGAGAGATACTTCTTTTGGCCAAGACTCAAAAAGGATGTGGAAGAGTTTGTGCGCAGTTGCTTGGTATGCCAGAAGATCAAGTTTGATAGGCATAAGGCACAGGGATTGTTATAGCCTTTACCCATACCCACCCGCCCCTGGGAAAGTATTGCAATGGATTTCATTTTTAATCTCCCGAGAACACAGAGTGGTCACGATGGTATCTGGACTATTATTGACAGATTTAGCAAACAGGCTCATTTCATTCCAATGAAGAAAACAATCAAGCCGGATCACTTAGCGAGACTGTTTGTGGCCCAGATATTCAGATTACATGGCATGCCTGAGACGATTGTCTCCGACAGAGACCCCAGATTTACGAATTTGTTTTGAAAGGCAATTTGGGAGAACATTCGCACGAGGTTGCAGTTCTCGCCATCGTTCCACCCACAGACTGACGGGCAATCCGAGATTGCCAATTCAGTGATTCTAGATTTATTGAAGTCTTATATCTCAGATCAAAAGACTCAATGGGAAGATACTTACCTTTGGTGGAATTTGCCTACAATAACACGATACACTCTTCGACGGGGAAGGCGCCATTTGAGATTGTTGAAGGTGTTGCGAAGGTTCCACCCTTCCTGAGCACGAAAGATAAGATCTTTGAAGCGGATGAATATACGCGAGATTTGGATACGGCTTTTGCCAAGGTTCCCGAGACTTTGCAGAAGTCTCGAAAACGACAGAAAAAGGCAGCAGATCGCCATCGTCGCGACTTGAAACTGAAGGAGGATGATTGGGTGCTCTTACGTTTTGAGAAGACACGCCTAAGAAAAAAAAAGGGAAAGGAGAGGCTTTTTCCAAAGCTTAGTATACGATACTACGGCCCTTTCCAGATCACCGAAAAGATAAATGATGTCTCCTTCCGATTGAAACTGCCAGATACCTGGAGAATTCACAATGCATTTCATATGAGTCTCTTGAAACCTTTTAAAGGTGATGTGCCTGATGATGGGAAGCCCGATGAGCAACCCGAAGTAGAAGAAAATGAGGAGATCCTTGTTCCTGAACAGATTTTGGCACATAAGGATACGAAGAATAAAGGTAAAGTCCGAAGGCGGTTCTTGGTTAAGTTCAAGAACTATCATGCACTAGATGCCAAGTGGATGGAGGAGGAGAACCTAGCAGATACTCCTCATATTGTGAAACTTTACCTCGATGCTTTTGGTTTAGCATAGTCTACTCCAAATGGAACCCAGAATTCAGCTTGGCCGGAGATCTGGCGCAGTGGGATGCACAAGAGGGGAGTCACTCCGCTCCTTTGTCAACAAATGCCTTGATTTCGATACTAGAGTCACTGATGTCTCTTTGAGCTTCAGGGATACTGAAAGCTGACAGTATTCTGTTGTATGACTTTAATGAAATTGAATTCCTGATAATGATACTAATTTGTTTCTTGACTTCTTTTTAAGTGCAGGAACTGATAGACGAAATGACTACAGCAGACCACTCTTGCCAACGAGTGGGGCCTTCGGAGGAGGGTTTTTACAAACGTCTCCAGTGTCGTATTCTCTTTTCTCTCTATCTCTCAGTCTCATACACCTTAATGCACAGTGTCCATTTACTTTGTTTGTCCATTGCACTCTCTCATTAAAGAACGGAAGGCTCTCCCTTCCCTAAGTAAAAGGAACCTTGAGCACAGTTCGGAGCACTCATCTTGAGCAAAGTTCATCATTCATTCCGCTGCACCTTACATTGGTATCAGAGCTTTGGCAGTGTTCTGTATCACTCAAGGAAAGAACCACAAGAACCACATAATTTTTTTTGCTTGTTGCGGTCGCACGTAACCCAAGTCCACTTGGGCGTGTCGATTCCTAGTCGTGTTTTTGAAGAGTGACAGGAAACCCAAGAAAGAAGGGCTTGTCCAGCCTCCCCTTGTGCCTCTTTTCACTCATTGAGAGCGGACCGTGCACTTGGCGGCTGGCCAATCGACGTGAGGTGGGAAAAAGCAACCTTGGTGTGAGCGCAAGGCCGTCAAGGGGTGCGCCCGCGGAAAAGAGTAGAGCTCGGGTGAAGAGAAGATCCTTCTCTAACACAGATTGCAAGCTAAAGAAGAACCTCAAGAACTCAAGACCCCCAAGAACTCAAGAACCCAAGACCCACAAGAACCCAAGTTCCTCGTGAACTTAAGAACCCACGACTTCAGTGGACCAAGACTCACAAGAACCCAAGTTCCTCGTGAACTTAAGAACCCACGACTTCAGTGGATGGTCATTACTCGAAGTGGAATGGATACTTCACTTGGAGATGATGAGAATGAGAGAGGCGAAGAAGAATTTTCCCCACCAGGAGGTTTTTCCGACCCTCCCCCTTCCCCATCTACGCCAAGGATTGAACCAGATCCTACGGGGGCTTGGTGCAAGACGATGATGGACATGATGACAACGTGGCACGAAGCAAGAATGGCAGCCATGGAGCGTGAGCGCGAGCAATTACGCTTGGATGCCAAAGAATTTGATCGCAAGTACGATAAAGAAAAACAGAATTGAATCGCAAGAACGTTGTTCATTCTTCCTCTCTCATTTCTAATGTGCAGGCGAAGAATGAAAGCATTCAGGAGAAGGAGACTCTCTCAGTCTCGTCTTCTCCAAAGCATGATACACAAGAATTGCATGATTATGATAAGCATGATGATTTGCATGATGATCATGATGTGTTTTCTCACAAGCATGATGATTTGTATGATCAAGACACGATTGTTCACAAGGATGATGGTTTAGTTGATGCTTTTTTTAGGCGAAGCTAACCTCGTTGCATAGTCGATCAATCACGAAGAATCGATCTTTGCTTTCGAGTCGAGGTCCACAGCACCCCTTGAGGCAGATTCGATCAAACACGACGAACCGATCTTCGCTCTCAAGCCTAGGTCCAAAGAACCCTTACAGGAAGTACTATGTATTCGAATGATTAGTTAGCACGCATTGTTCCAGTGTTTCATTCGTGATGCTTTCCTGTATTTTGGTCACCGTCCTTATGTGATCCCTTTTCACAAGCATGACATTGTTCGCTGAGCACGATTCACTCATGAATGAGCACGGATGTATGCGGATTATTCATGAAAAGCTGAAAGATATGCATTCAAGGAAGTCACATTCCATGTCTCTTCCTTAGCACGACACAGTTGTAGAAAGAGCACAAGAAAGTATGAGCACCAAGCATGGGCATTTCCGTTGTAAATTGCCACAGTTGATTGATTTAGATCAGAAACACAAGATTCGATCTCATTGTTTGCGTGTGTATGGTGAACGGGGTTGGCACTCCGTCTATTTGTTCATCTACATTACCTGCACAGTCTTTAGAAAAGTCAAGATTTTTTCCATTCACTTTACATGGAATGGGTATGTTCATGTTTTTGTGTTGGAAGTGGTTTCATGAATTTTCAGTCATGGAGATTCATGAAGAAGGAAGAAGCATGACTCTAGACGAAGTTGAAGCATTGAAGGAGCTACAGAAGCCTTTGTGTCGCTTTCGGCGCGACCCAAAGAAGCAAGCGTTGCAGACCTTTATGAAGTTCAAGTATCGCACGACCCACACATCAGAATGGGCCGACGAAGAGTCCTTTTCAAGATTCCAGATGCTATTGGCGATCTCCCTCGACGCCATACAGTTCGGTACCAGTACCTCACTTTAAAAAGGAGGGGATGTCACGTGACACAGCCAACCCTATGTGTTCGTTCGTGGACAAGATACAGCATGACCAGGGTTCAGTTCAGTCAAGTTAGTCTAGAATAGGAAGTGTTCTAGCACTTTTGTGAGTCTGTTCCAAACCGTCCATGTCCAGACACTTAGATTAGATACATATCCTCCAGTTGCACACAGCATGATCATCAGCATTACCATTAAAATCCATTAGGAGCATTTTCCAGTGCATTAAACCTATTTTCCCTTTTTTGGACATTTTTCACTTATTATTTTAAGTGACTTTTGTTGGGAACTGAGTAGGGCAAATTTGGGTAAGATAATATATAAGCAAACCTAGGCTAGCACTATTGGGTAGAAGAGCAAGGAGAACACAGGCCAAGGGCAGCAGGTTCCCCCTCTCAAGCTAGACTCCCCCCTTGGTCGTTTTCAGCATCTAGCCTCATCGCCATAAGCTTCAGCCTGCTAGCATTTTCAGCCACACTGTGCAGCGTTTCCAGCTTTCAACACAGCGTTTTCAGCCTGCATATTCAGCCCTATAGCCAACATTTAAGACCGGTAACATCAGCGTTTTTGGGAAGTCTAAAAAGGCGAGCAAATCAGCATTTCAAGGCAGCAGAAAGCACTCAATTACAGCAGTCAGCCAGCATTTTCATGCTACAGCAGGTTGCGTTTTTGCATCAGCAGATTTCAGCCTCCTTGGTGTTTTTGGACAGCAGTACACAGGTTGTTGAAACACTCAATTTTCAGCCATCGACTCGGTCCGTCGTCAACTGTCGACATCGGCATAGCCATTAGACTTGCATCAGTTAGAACTTAGCATCCATCCACTTTTATACCAGATTGTGCAATCAATAGTAGACCACTCTCGCCAACGAGAGTGGGGCCTTCAGAGGAGGGTTTTTACAAACGTCTCTGGTGTCGTATTCTCTTCTCTCTATCTCTCAATCTCATACACCTTCACGCACAGTGTCCATTCACTTTGTTTGTCCATTGCACTCTCTCATTAAAGAACGGAAGGCTCTCCCTTCCCTAAGTAAAAGGAACCTTGAGCATAGTTCGGAGCACTCATCTTGAACAAAGTTCATCTACACCTTACACTGCGATTGATCATGGAGTCTAGAGACCAGCTTTGGCCATTTTCTAGTGGAGATACATAGACAGGGAAACACTACTTGCAACTGTAGCGACACCAGGGTGGCAAACACACTGCACCATAGGGTGGCAAACAATCACAGCTTACAAATTTCTTCAAGAGGACCACAACCCTACTACCATTGCTCACAAAGACATAGAGAGGGATCACCCTAGAGCAAGTTGAGACGGTTTGCAACTATAGCGGCACCAGGGTGGCAAACACACTGCACCATAGGGTGGCAAACAATCACAACTTACAAACTTCTTCAAGAGGACCACAACCCTACTACCATTGCTCACAAAGACATAGAGAGGGATCACCCTAGAGCAGGTTGAGACGGTCAAAGCTAGGAGACGTCCCCGAGCTCCAAATGACATACCTCCTCCGAGACTCCATCGCATGCTGATCCACAAGATCCACACTCGCCACGATCTGGCAGCCCAGAAGAGACAGGAGAGGTTTGCTCTGAAATTGGTAGGCCCAGCCGCAATCATACGCGCAACCCTTACACCACACCCACCCATGTACCATATCTTAACACTCCCAGTTTGACATAGAACGGAGCTAGTCAGCTTGATGCACTTCATGATTGTACTTCCCCAAGCATTAGATACCCCCCTAGAGATATGGTATAATCAATGAGAAGCCTACATAAATCTGATAAATCTGATAGATGCTCTTTCCGCCTTCCAGTAGAGCAGCAAAACCGTTTAGTGGAGCCTTCCCTACCATAGTGACCCCAAGTATCATACTATGCATAGAGCACAAACATGTACGGCGCATATCCTCCATGGAGCAGAGAATCCCCTATGTTCATGTAGCCTCGTCTGCATCCAGCTCATAAGGTCCCTCTGTTGAATCCTAAAAATAGGATGCAATCTTCAAGCAATCCTAAAAAATAATCCACCCATCCTCCATGATGAAACCAAGGGAAGTACCATGATGTAGCAGTACCGACCTCTCCAAAGCATCATCAATTTGGTGCTGGAGAATCCCCTATGTTCATGTAGCCTCGTCTGCATCCAGCTCATAAGGTCCCTCTGTTGAATCCTAAAAATAGGATGCAATCTTCAAGCAATCCCAAACAATAATCCACCCATCCTTCATGAAGAAAACCTCAATCCCCAAGGACTTATCCCTTAAATACTCTGCTGGAAATCTCCAAGGGCCTAAGCCTAAAGCATAAATGTAACCTGCCAGCCAGTAGATTTCATACTTATATATGATCAGGCTTGTTGCATCGATTATCAACTTTGATGGAGGCAAAAAGCTTTATTGATTATGGGTTATCTCTATATAGGATTGAGCACCAAATTGATGATGCTTTGGAGAGGTTTGTACTCCTACATCATGGTACTTCCCTTGGTTTTATCATGGACATAGACAATAGACATCTGAAATAGAAGCTAAAGCCAACGAAATAATCAAATTTTTCTTGTAGCAAGGATGCTTTGGGAAGGTTGGTGTAGTTAAAGACTACTACATCTTGGTACATTTCCTTGATTTTCATTATCAACATAGTGCTCAATTATACAGAAGAAAAAGTCAATTTATATAAAGCTTTATGCCTAAGTCAAATTCTGATCGATCACTAGGTATATCACCGGTGACCCCTCTAGAGCAAGGAAGCTAGGTCTTACTATATGGGCATGAACAAAATATCAATCCGTGAGGAACCATCCCTCAAAGGCTTAGCTGAAGAAAACCATTGACCCAAACAATCTAATGGAGGTATGAGGAGCAGTCTAAAGGGTCAGTGCTCTCGAAATTCGTTCAAAATACCTTTGAAGAATCATCAACCGCACAAAAGGGAAAGGTGGTAGAAAATGAAAAGTGGGTTGACACATTTAAGGATTTGAGGCTCTTCTATCAACTTGATACCACACTTATTGAGCTTCCTATGGCATTATTGAAGATGAAACTGGCCAAACCTAGGGAGGAGTGGAAAATCGATAGCTAACACCCACCTGTGGGGGGTATGCCCTAATGAAGTCCCTGGGAGAATGGTCACCAATAAATATGTGAACAAACAGCTGGAATGGAATACGGCCATTCAAGAGTAATGGGTGGACCCAGCTTGATTTTCCCAAGGTTTCCAGAATTGCCACTTAGTAAGCAACTCATTGAACAAGGGTTTCTATAAACTTGCAAAGATGTAGATTCCACCATCAACAACAAATCTCTCCATCGACTTGTAAACAGAGGACAGAGGACAGGTTGTGTCTTTGTCTTTGCCAGCTACTGTGGGCTCAATAGCGGTAGACTACTCTGGCTCGATTGCCACCGCCGAGCCGAGTCTAATGATGCTATGAGGATTGGTCTCTCCAATGACCAAACTGTACAAGGTGGCCCAACTATGACATCTCAAATTGTCACAAACTCGTGACGTGGCTGCCCAGTGCACACACACTCACCCCTGGCTCACACATTTGGCAGGCTGGATTGCTACAGACTGGCATGATGACGCGGCTGCCTATACAGCAGGGCCGGAAATCACGTAGGATGACGTGGCAGGGCTGTATGGACGCCAGCGCTTTTCACGACGGAATTTACGGCAGCTGTATGGACAGTTTGCTCTACGCAAAACCAGCAGCGAAAAGCAAGAGAAAAAGCTTACGCAAATTGTTGAGAGAGAAAGCTTTGAATAGTTGCTTTATTTTGAGCCAAGCATGGCTTGAGAGAGAAAAGGGAAAGTTCCTGCTTTATTTAAAAGGGCTTTTGATTTTCAGATTTTGGGGCTCTCCTTTTGGCATCCCTTGTACTTTTAAATAAGCGGGCTGGCCTCTCACAACTCAGAGCATCTGGACACAGAGTCTGAGTGTGAGCGCCTTATCGAAAGGGGCGCAAGTCTTTTGGGCCAATATCTCTAGGCACGGAACTCCGCCGCCAATGTCGAATAAATTGTGAACTGTGATCTGTTTTGGAGTGGTCATTTGGTGCTATCGCGGTAGATTTTTGACTTGGAGTGTCCAAGTCTTCTCGTGGGGAATCCAATGCTAGAATTGGCAATGACATGTTATACACAAGTAGATTTGCAAAATCCTTCCCAAAATACTGAATTTTTACGTACTACAGGGCTCTCTAAGCTGGATCCTCTACAAGTAGAATTGGCAATGACATGTTATACACAAGTAGATTTGCAAAATCCTTCCCAAAATACTGAATTTTTACGTACTACAGGGCTCTCTAAGCTGGATCCTCTACCCTACAAGTAGACAAGAAGGGGTTCTCCTGGCAAGTTCAATAAAAAAATTTGAAAGGCATGTTGAAGGGAACAATTGAGTCTCCAAGGATGGAATTTCTTTCTGTTTGGGCAGAATTCATCTCTACTTATTGAGATTATTGCAATGTCAAACCTGCCCTGGTCATGACAAATAAGGCCTACACCTACACCAAAAAGTTCCCAGAGGATATTTAAACCCTGGACCCTTCAGCTGATATGTTGACACCCCTAATACACTCAAATGCAGCCACATTCTGGCACTTGCGTTGCAAACCATTACATGAACAACTAGCAAAAAGTCTAGTTCTTACGATGCATTGGAGAAGGATGCCAGCACTCCAGTCTCGGGTATCTTTCCAATCAGGAAATTCATGGACAAATTCCTGCACATTAAAAAAGGTTGAGCATGGAGGTTCAACCAGAAAAATCGGTTCCAATTCAATCCAAAACTAATGAAAATCTGCATTCGAAGTATGCGCAATGCTAATACAGGGACAGTAAAGGTGAGCAAAAGAGCTCCACTGACTATTAAATCTCAACCTTCCATCATCCCATTGCCCTGTTCTTAAGAAAGGTGGAACTCTACTATAAAAAGCGTGTGGACATAATATAAAAGTAATGACATCGGCAAAGTCATAACTCTACAAATCATGGTGCCCTTCCACACCAGCCTTGATGGCGCAGATTAGCCACTACTTCCATCCCGTAACAATTGCCAAGAATATCACATCCAGCACGTGCTTTCTTTGGCATCCTTCTGAACATCAAAATCCTCATCCTCTACCTAAGAACACTACCCGCAATCCTCATCCCCCACCAAACATTGATCGAATAGACAAAGAATTGCTGGTGTATTTCATGCAGCGCAATGACAAGTTCGATTGCTCAAAAACAGAGTCTGAAAATCACTGCCAACTCCAAGCCCACATGCTATCTTGAGGTAACAATGACAAGGAAAATCTACCACAATAAAACTCATGGTCAAGTGTGTGCTAAAAAGGTACCAGTCTCAGTCTCAGACACATAGATTGTCAAAACAAATCATCCGTTCTACATAGGAAATAATGTCTATGCCCTTTTTGTTTGAAGAGAAGAATATGATCCCATCAACACAAAGGAAACCCAAGGAAGGTTCTTGATCACAAAAACTTGCAAGGAGGCCTTCACCATACAAGTATGTCAATCGCTTCAACTCTCCCAAAGAGGGTGGAATTGTGCCACTTAAAGCGTTTCCTGAAATGTCCCTGTAAAGGAAGAGCAAAATAAAACTCTTGCTTTTACAGCATGAATATTCTAGCACAGTCATGAATTAATTGAGAACTTACAATATAGCAATGCTCGAAAGGTATCCAAGCTCATGGGGAATCAAACCACTCAAAAAGTTTGATTGCAAATACCTGCAAGCAACACTGACCATTGTTTTTGATATAAAACCTTCTTAAGCTGAGCAATTAGAAGGGTTAACAACATTTGTGAAGTTTCCAAGAGACCATAGAATAGAGTAGCACATACAATGCCCTCAACTTGCTGCAGTTGCTTAGCTCAATCGGCAGTGCTCCATAGAGACTGTTATCATGTAAACTCCTGCAAAAAGAACAAAAAGGGAGCAATTCACAAGTTGACATAGCTCACTTACCTCACTGTTGTGTTCTTGATTGCCTCTTAGCCAAGGTCAATTTGTTCCTGTAGTGAAGGCTCTAGATTATATAGGTGCGACTAATCTGTTAACTGCTCTACTAAACATATTTGAACCAAGACCTATTAGATGCTGTTCTGAAGCTCCAAATTACATATACACAAAACCTGATCTAGTCAAGCAAAGACGCTCTTTCATCCTGCTAATGAAACTTTGGACACTTGGGAGCTCGAGTCTTCTAGAGAGCAGTCATCAACAGGCCTAGTTGCAACAACACAGGCAGATGACGCAAATCGATCAACGCACTGCAGTGCCATTTCATAGAGCTGATAGACAACAAAGACTTCATGTGTACAAAACCTGATCTAGTCAAGCAAAGAAGGCCTCTCTTTCATCCTGCTAATGAAACTTTGGAGACTTGGGAGCTCGAGTCTTCTAGAGAGCAGTCATCAACAGGCCTAGTTGCAACAACACAGGCAGATGACGCAAATCGATCAACGCACTGCAGTGCCATTTCATAGAGCTGATAGACAACAAAAGACTTCATGTGTCTCCGCAGCACTTGGCTTTTTGGTACACCACCATATTTCATTTCACAGGGACTGCCTTTGACAAACAACCTTTCATCCAATCCAATCAAGCTTCAAATTACTTTATGCGGAGAAGAGGAGTCTTTCGATAAAACTATAAATCCTCCTAGTCCTGATAGACAACAAGAGACTTCATGTGTCTCCGCAGCACTTGGCTTTTTAGTATGCCACCATATTTCATTTCACAGGGACTGCCTTTGACAAACAACCTTTCATCCAGTCCAATCAAGCTTCACAATTACTTTCTACAGAGAAGAGGAGTCTTTCCATAAAACTATAAATCCTCCTAGTCCTGAGCGTGCCCCAAATATCATCTTTGCTTATAAGTGGCAATTCGATTGGCATACTTTACTCTTAACAGAGACTACCAGCTTCAGCTCCAAGTTCAGACAAATATACCCTCCTAGTTCCTGATTAGTCATACACATACACACAACCACATATTTAATGAGGATATACAAATGCAAGTTTAAGGATGACACTCTTAATGAAGGGAAAACGCTCGGTCTGGCCGTGGAACAACAAAGAAAATCATGAAAGAGGTTCTTACAGACGTCTCAGCTCCACCAATTTTCCCACCAGTGGAGATATGGGACCCCATAATCGGCTGTATGGTAAATTCCTGAGCCAACGGAGGTGTACACTATTAGAATGCATGTCTGCCAACATAAAATGTGCGAAGGTTGAGAAATTCCAAGTTCTATCATGATTAACATGCAGACTTACAAGCTGATAACATGCTTCCGAGGGCTGCACCTCACTCCCCTCCAGCGGCAAGGATTCTCATCGGACATCTTCCAATTGTTGAGAACCCCAAGCGAGTCTTGTAGCCCAGCTTTGAAAACAAGTAATGCTTCACCTGTATTTCAAGAAAACGGTGACAGCACAAGGACATCAATAGGCCTTCGCCTTTCTGAAGAAATCATGAAATCCTCCCAAAGTTGAGTGCAACGTGCAGTTTTGCATGCATATTGGTGTGCATGTGGGGATTGTAGATGCTCTTGTCAAATTTTCAATTTGAAGATTGTGTCAAAACGGAGGGAAGCAGCTACCTTCAGGTGTCAAGGCATATGTAGGTAACTTGCATGTGAATACGATGAGGAAAGCCAGGAAGAAGAATCGTACGTAGGCCATGGTATACACAAATGGTGGTGAGAGCGTGGACCTGGACCTGGTACGTGCACTACATAACAATTTCATTCTGTATTTGTGAGCGCTGATGATCAGCTATTTGTTTTCTGAAATCCTTCAAGTTGCATGATCGAGGTCATTAGAGATATTTTACATACAACAGAGCTGTCCAATTGCTCTGCTGCTGCTTCTTCTTCTTGTACCTACTTATTAGATCATCAGAAAGAAGAAGAGAGGAAGTTTACACTTGCATGCAGAAGGCTGGGCACTTAAGGGGTTGAGTGGCAGGTAAGGGTAATTTGGCTTGCCCACTACCAAATCCCGGTAGCACAATTCCAATTTGTATGTATTAGTATACACTAGTGACTTTGGTTAGGCTAGTGGCAATTGGCATCCGCGCGCTCTCTCTCTCTCTCTCTCTCTCTTTCTTTTTTGGGTAGTTCCCTACGACGTTAAAACTCTCTTCTTCTTCTCTCTCTCCCCCGATGATGAGCTAGCTACACAATCTGTGCCTTCATGAACTACCTATAACCAAAACAGCAATTATTTACAAAGTGCAAAAAGAACAGGCAGTGATTGATACAGACGCCCAGCTCTTTAATGGTGTGTATGGGTCTTTGCCGTTCGTGTGTGTGTGCGCGCGCGCGCGTGTATTGTATTGTGGGAGTTTTCACTGGCTCTCCTTCCTCTGCCCGCCCCCCAGATGAATGGATAATTCGGGATTGATCTTGTGGACCATCACAAGAATTCTTTGATAGGCGTGGAGATTCAAGCGCGCGCGCGACAGAGAGAGAGAGAGAGAGAGAGAAGGGGGAGGTGGGAAATCAGAGGGAATGGTGTTGACAAGGTTAAGGTAGCCGTTTGTTTGAGTGGGGGTTTGTCAGCCCTCTCCCTCACTGATCAGAGACGCCAGAAGAGAGTCTCGTGACTAGGCTTCTAGACTTGAAGACTGGAGAGATCGAGGAGATAGCCTTCTTCCCCTTTTGACCGACCGTTGCTCGTCCATAAGGTTCCACCGTCGTTTACAATTTACACTGCCATTTAGGATTCCGGCCCTCCCCCCCGGACACGTGTCAGCAGGAGTTCATTCCGGTTGGTGTGCCCTTGCGCCCGCCACAGCGGCCAGAGACTGCACGAAGAGAGAGAGTTTGAAACTGCACGTAGCACGAAGGGAGAGACTCGAGAGTTCGAGAGAGAGACTGCACGAAGGGACGGGCCTGGGCTGAATCCGGGCATTGAATCTGATGCTGCAGGCGTGCTCCACCCTCTTTCTGAGTAGCCCGAGGCAAGCCCCCTCAACTCGAGGCGGAGATGTGGACACAGGAGGGAGCAGGCTCAGACGTGGAGTCTCTCTCTCTCTCTCTCTCTCTCTCTCTCTCCCCCCCCCCCCCCCCCCCCCCCCCAACCCAAAAACGAGCGAGCGCGTTCGAGCTGATCTGCCAGGCAAGGGGCTTCCTGGAAAGCCTCTCTCTCTCTCTCTCTCTCTCTCTCTCTCTCTCTCTCTCTGTGTGTGTGTGTGTGTCACACACACATACACAGGTGCGCGCAACCGAGGACTGGAGGTCTGATCTTTGTCGCCTCAAGCTCTGCAAGGCAAGGGGATCTCTCTCTCTCTCTCTCTCTCTCTCTCTCAAGCTCTCTCTCTCTCTCTCTGAAGCTGCCTGTAGTGCAAAATTGACGAAATTTTCCAAAGTTGCCTGTAGCGCAACACTATTCATGTGCTTATAGTCTTGGAAGTTCTCTGTTTTGGATGAGGGTATTGTTGGACAAAGGCTTCGAGAAAGTTTTCTAGCTAAAAGGAAATCCATGCTACTGGAAAGGGTGGATAAGTTTGTGAAGGAGATCATGAAGGAGGGGTGGCCTGCAAAAGACGAGCTTGAAGGAAAATTGGTACTAAAAGCTACTTCTGCTGGAGGTAAAGTTGTGAAGACTGATGAGAATAGATGGAGAGGATTTACTCAAAGCAAAGCCAAGATCAATATTGAAATTGGAGGCCAATTTTCTATCTTTGATGGCGTTATCACTGGTGTCAACATGAAGCTTGAAGAAGATAAGCTCATAATGCAAAAGTGGTCGTTTCAAAACTGGCACGATGGAGAGTACTCTACAATATGTTTGACAATCGAAGAACCTGAGATTGGAATAACGGTTGTGAAGCTGATGCAGACGGATGTTCTCAAAGAGGATAGGTATGGAAATGCCACTGTGGTATGAATGCACAAGAGAATGGAAAGATCTAAATTTTTTTTCGATCATGGCTTTAAAGACTTCTTGGCCTGTTTTGGTGATGACCAGATTTCAAATGGCGATGATGACAATTGAAACTGATCAATTACGTTTCTGATAATTTCCATGCTACGGATGGTGTAACAATAACATGTTCAACCCCCGCTTGAGTTCTCTCTCTCTCTCTCTCTCTCTCTCTCTCTCTCTCTCTCTCCTTCCTGATGATGAGGAGTACATTGCGAAATCTCGGCGGTGATTTAGGTGCTCATGAAGAGCGCCTGGAAGCAACTTGCTCTACTAAGCCTAGGTCGGTCTCTTGATCGTGCCGAAATCTTATGCATGAAGAGGCCCGGACTATTATGGAGTATGATGTAGAGAGAAAAAGAGTCAGAGAGAAAATGACGGCATTTAGACACTAAGAGAGCCAACATAGATAGAGGGCAATAATTAGACACATAGAGAGGGAACATAGATAGAGAGCGATAACTACATATTACAGACACTTCCACTTTACCTTATAATTGCAGGTAAATTGAGAGAAAAATGTAAAAATTTAAAAAGACGAAAAAGAAGAGTATTAGCCAAACGAGAAGCAAACCTACTTCTGCCACGTGTTCCTATGTTCATGAAAAGAAGGAACTCTGACATTTTTAATGTGTCTCAGCTTCATATCATGTTGTTTTCGATTCCAAAAATGCATGTTGAATGCAAGGGGAAAAGGAGAAATTCCACCCCAAAATAGAGAAAAATAACCTAATTTTTAAAATTTTCTCTTCGCGCAAATTCAAAAAAGGAATTTTGTATGTTTGGAAAAATAATTTTTCTCAAACATTGGGCCCGGGCAAGGAGAAAAGGAGAAATTCCACCTCAAAATAGAGAAAAATAAAAATTTGAGAAAAAAACTTTTGGAGGGGGAGGGGAGAGAGAGGGCACTGACAGCATTGTTCGGGAAAAAATCATTTTTCCAAATATACAAAATGTCTTTCCTTGAGTTTGCCAAGAGGTTACCTTTTTAGGTTTTGACACTATTTTTCTTTATTTTGGGGTAGAATTTCTCCTTTTCCCCTTGCGCTCAACCGGCATTTTGGAAATTGAAAACGACACGATATTAAGCTGAAACACATTTTTCCCAAACACTGCCCAAGCATGAGGCGGCGCGATCATCCCGACCAGTTACAATTTTTCTCTACTTTGGGGTGGAATTTCTCCTTTTCCCCTTGCCCGATGCCGTGCATCCTTGGGCATTCACGATGAGGATATTGTTTGGGAAAAATGTACCTCAGTTTAATATTGTGCTGTTTTCAATTTCCAAAATGCCGATTGAGTGCAAGGGGAAAAGGAGAAATTTTGCCCCAAAATAGAGAAAATTAGTGTAAAAACCTAAAAAAGTAACCTAATTTTCCTCTTGGCAAATTCAAGGAAAGGCATATTGTAGGTTTGGAAAAAAAATTGCATGTTGGGGGCAAGGGAAAAAGGAGAAATTCAACCCCAAAATAGAGAAATATAACGTAAGTTTTAAAATTTCCTCTTATCAGTTTTTGGGAAAAATGTACCTCAGCTTAATATCGTGTTGTTTTCGATTCCTAAAATGCATGTTGAGGGCAAGGGAAAAAGGAGAAATTCCACCCAAAAATGGCAAAATATAACCTAATTTTTAAAAATTTCTCTTCGCAAATTCAAGAAAGGTAATTTTGTATGTTTGGGAAGAGGAAATTTCTCGAACAATAGACCTGGGCAAGGGGAAAAGGAGAAATTCCACCCCAAAATAGAGAAAAATAGTGTAAAAATTTGAGAAAATTAATAACCTGTTTTTTAAAATCTCCTCTTTGAAAATTCAAGAAAGGGAATTTTGTATGTTTGGGAAAATAGTTTGGTTTTTCTTGAACACTAGGCCCAGGCAAGGGGAAAAGGAGAAATTCCACCCCAAAATAGAGAAAAATAGTATAAAAATTTGAGAAAATAACCTGATTTTTTAAAGATTTTCTCTTCGCAAATTCAAGAAAGGCAATTTTGTATGTTTGGGAAAATAGTTTTTTTCGAACATTGGGCCCGTGCTGCTGGGGTCAAATTCAAGAAAGGGAATTTTGTATCAGTGTTTGGGAAAAATGTACCTCAGCTTAATATCGTGTTGTTTTCGATTCCAAAATGCATGTTGAGGGCAAGGGGGAAAGGAGAAATTCCACCCCAAAATAGAGAAAAATAACCTAATTTTTAAAATTTCCTCTTCGCGCAAATTCAAGAAAGGGAATTTTGTATGTTTGGAAAAAAAAAATCTCGAACACTGGGCTCGGGCAAGGGGAAAAGGAGAAATTCCACCCCAAAATACAGAATTTTTTTCTTGAGAAAATAACATGATTTTTTTAAATTTCCTCTTCGCAAATTCAAGAAAGGGTATTTTGTATGTTTGGGAAAATAGTTTTCTTCGCACATTGGGCCCAGGCTGCTGGGGTCAATATTCGTCAAAGTGCCGTAGCAGGTTGTGGGGACGCCAGCTAGAGCATGGTGAACCAGGGTAGGCCAGCAACTCAACGACAACAAGCCAAGGTGCACGAACTAGAGAGAGAGAGAGAGAGAGAGAGAGAGAGAGAGAGAGAGAGAGAGAGAGAGAGAGAGAGAGGAGAGAGAGATGTATGGGAGTGACCAGGATTCAAGAAAAATCCATTTTCAAGAACATGCAAATACCCTTTAGGATAGAAAATTTACAAAATAACTGGCAATTTTAATAGTTTACGCTATTTTTTTGAAATAGTTTATGCCAGCAAGTTGAGCAGCACATATGATGGCAACACCGAAACTCAACATTGAGAGAGAGAGAGAGAGAGAGAGAGAGAGAGAGAGAGAGAGAGAGAGAGAGAGATTATATTTAGGTTTGGGATGAGGAGAGCACGTGACGGGGGTGACAGTAGAGCAGTTGCTAGGATGGCAAATGACATCGTCGTGTCATCCTCATTAGTGGAGCAGAGATTGACCAGGAAGACAATGAGCATGCACCAACTCCCAACACGCACGAAAATACGCATACGTTTGTGTGTGTGTGTGTGTGTGTATGCATGCAAGAGAGAGAGAGAGAGAGAGAGAGAGCCATGCCGCTGCCAAAGGCGGCGCCGTTTTACTAGTTTTTATTAAAAGTTAACGGAGTATGTCCTTTAAACATTGTAAATTCTTCACGATTAAAAAAAAAGAAATGAACATGAGGATCAACATTGATTCTGTCCCAAGCCCAAAAAAAAAGCACTAATGAAGGGAAAGCGGACGAGGGGGCGATGGAGGAGGTCTGCAACAAGCAAACGGGGTCCGCCCTCTCTCTCTCTACTACGAGCGCTCTACAACTCTCTCTCTCTCTCTCTCTCTCTCTCTCTCTCTCTCTCTCTCTCTCTCTCTCTCTCTCTCTCTCTCTCTCTCTCTCTCTCTCTCTCTCTCTCTCGTGATGAGCGGAAAGAGGAACGAGGTGGGCAACGCGGTGCGAAGCAGTTGGGTGGCGCCTTGCGTGAGAAGCTATTTTTTTAATATTATTAAGGCATGCCTCTTTGAGCACTATCTGCACGGGTGCTCGGTGGCTAGCTAGAGTCATCAGTACATGTCTTTCACGCTGTTGGGCGCATTTCTGACACCCCATTTTTTGTAAATTTGTACATACGGACATGAAGCTCGATGTCAAAATTGTGTGTGGGCTATCTTTTTGGGGGTATTTTATCTTGCTTTAGCAAGCACATGTACATGCACTGCAAATCGCTAGTCTAGTGACAGCTGTCGGGCTATTGTAAGCGCCCGTGAGTGGGTTTTTTGAAGGGAGACTTGTATATAACTTATACTCATGTACAAACTTAAAAAAGTTCAGCCAAACATCAGAAATTTGCAGGTTTTGGGTCGTTGTGGCTTCTTGATGCTTTTGGATGCAGTTTTTTGCCCCGATTAGCCTTCTCTACGTGTAGTCGTGCTGGGATAGCTTTCCGTTCGTGTCAATTTTGCTCATGGAGGCGTATGGAATCAATTTTGGTCATCTTCAGCTTTCTCGCCATTCATTTTTCAAGCTTTAAAGTGACCCAATTGGAGTTGTGCTCATCAGGTTACGACTAGTTCTCTGCAGAGTTATGGCTATGGCAGCCTAGTGGCAAATTGTATGCAGGCAGAATTGGAGGGCATGTATGTATGAATTGTGGAATTGATGTTGAAGTTGTGGGTTTGTGGTGTTCATTTGGGAAAGGGGAAGCTCTTGTCTTCATATGCATTGGTCGGCGTGTGCTGTAAATCCGTGCTTTGACAGGGTTTTGCTCCTATGTGACATAGTCTCTTAGGTAGGCGACGGCTAGCAAATTCCCAAGGGTCTACTCTTACTAAGCTTTGTGGTGTTTCAAAGGGATTTTGCAAAGCTTTTTGTGTCTTGTAGTTCTCTTTCAATGCTCTTGGGTGACATCGCTATAGAGGTGTTTCAGTTTGCTTGTTTCCCAACAACGCCAACTGCGGGAGTTCAAAATTTGCTTGCAATTGAAGTTATATTTGGGCAAAATAAGTAATGTAAAGAATCTGCGAAGATTCCCGGGCTATTAACACGATATAAAACCTACCAGTATGTATGTTACTCTAGTTCAGATTACGAAAGTTTCTAGAGTTTGAGGACCTTTCAAATCTAGTCGAGTCTAGATAAACAGGTGGCAGCTCTGCCAAGCTTTCAAGCTCATTTACATGCTTGGTGACGGCCAAACGCCTTGCAAGATTCACATCCTCTGCTCCATTGAAGTACACCCTACACGTACACACACACACACACACACACACACACAGATGAATGCAGAGACGTACATCGATGTAGAAGCTTCAGAACAAGTCGTGCTTGCTCCTTTGGTGCTGCATGTGTGTGTTTCGAGTAGACATGCACTTTCATGCAAGGGCTCATGACTCGTATCCTCTTCCTTCTCTGCTACACCTGCAATGTGTGCACACGTAGGTAGGGCCTCATACATTTGGAGTGTTATCTACTACACCACGAGCAGCAAATCCAGTGGCCTAAGTATGTAAGCCTGCTGGAGTGGCCGGAGTGTGTAGGGCCATATGAGCACCTCAGCAAGGGAACCAACAGAATGCTCTCTCTTTCTCTCTCTCTCTCTCTCTCTCTCTCTCTCTCTCTCTCTCTCTCTCTCTCTCTCTCTCTCTCTCTCTCTCTCTCTCTCTCTCTCCCCCCCCCCCATTGTTTGGGTAATATGCTAGAGTCCATCTTCCTCCATGTTCATTGCATATACGCAGCTACTCCAAGTGCTTTGCTAGTGAACAGAGACTTGCGCGGCTTTGAGGAGACTTCAGCAGCAGCTGGTGCAGGTTGAGACGGTTTGTTGCGGTAAGATTGAGCAAGGACAAAGGGTCCATGAGAGGTCAATGTGGGGTGAGCCCATTTTCTCGCAGTAGAGCAACAAAACTCTTCCTCTCTCTCTCTCTCTCTCTCTCTCTCTCTCTCTCTCTCTCTCTCTCTCTCTCTCTCTCTCTCTCTCTCTCTCTCACCCAAGTGTGGTAGATTGGTTATGCCATGTCTCTCTTGAATAACAGGTCTTGAGTTCAACTCTCATCGTATAGATCTTTGTGGTCTCTTGGGATAGTTTCATACGATGTTAAAATCCTCTTCTTCTCATGTGTGTTTGTGAATGTGTGTTTGTCAATGTGTTAAAAAAAGAGGAAAACGGTATAACCTTTCTATCACCCAAGTGTGGTAGATTGGTTATGACATTTCCCTCTTGAATAACAAGTCTTGAGTTCAACTCTTGTCGGATAGATCTTTGAGGTCTCTTGGGATAGTTTCCTACAACGTTAAAATCCTCTTCTTCTCGTTCGTGTGTGTGTTCTAGTAACAATATAACATAAATACCGAATCCTTTCAAATTACAAAAGACACTAGAAACTATGTCAATGAAAAGGTGGTATAATTCCCATTCATAGTACAGAACAGTTTTTATACACAAGTACAAGAGAATCAAGAGCCTTAAGATATATAAATCTGCCATCTTCAAGCCAAAGAACTTTGAAAACCATAGTTGAGAAGGTAACCCTCACCTGCATCCATGGAAACAACACAACTTTTAGTTAGAATTGGCACCGTATTTAGGTGATGCATGGGTATCCCACATGTTATAGATGTCACCCAACTAGATTTCTTTCAAAGATAAATAATAAGAAAGGTAAAGCTAATCATATATTCAGAGTTTTTCATTTACAATGGGAAAGAACATTTGGAACCCCTTTTGCTTTGCAAGCTCTCATGAGATAAGACCGGAGACGAGTTTTATGAGGCAATTTAACCTCGAAGTGGGCCACATATACCTACTTCTTAACTTTACAGAGTTAGGCATTAATTGCGGCTATTTTTTCTTGGTCGGTGACAGTGCTCATACGTGCAGTCAATCTACACTTTGGAGTCACCTGTAACATTAAAAGATGTTAGTAAGTAAGTCCTACACCTCCCTAGACGGAGTCTAAAACCACATGTAAGGTAGTAAGGTGCTAATCCCTTAAATCATATTACATATAGATGGGATATTCCATACTTCCTCATTTGTTCCAAAAGCCAGGGGAGTGTTTCCGCCAAGGCCCATAACATAGATGCAATAAGCAACCATTTACAGCCTCATGAGCAGCCCATTTACCACCATATCTACCATATTCCACAACCCTTCATAACCATATTCGGCCACCATCAATCTTAACCCTATTCACAGCCAACCATTCATAACCATATTCGGCCAATTTGAGCAATTTTGCCAAAGATCTATACACATAACACTAAAACGACATAGACCGTATCTAGGCAAGAATGGTAGGGTTGACCTCTGGGTTTGTTATCTCGATAACAAACCCAGAGGCACATCATCAGTAGAATAACCGCCGCGACAGCCTTAACATAATATACGAGGCTGCATGTCTTACACCCCACAAGTAGGTCAACCCTACCATATAGGGTCATTCACCAAGTATTAAGAAGAACTTCTATCATCTAAAAAAGAAATTCAAGGAAAAAATTATCCATTATTGAAAGAGGATACCACCTTTCAATGTTTTTTTAATACATGCCTATGACAAGACCGTAAATATGCATTGCCAAATATCCCTAAACTCGAAAGGGAATTTACAAAACCAAGGCTGCAGACACCAGAAGGGTGCTCATATACATGCTTATGATAAGTCATTCATAAATTGAAAGCATTTCCTAAACTCGACAGGCGAGTTAAAAACCAATGTCGTAGATACAAAAGATTCAATAGAAGTTGCCATTCATGTACATATTCCGGCATATACATGAGGAATATCACCATAACAACAAGTGAATCACAACTCATCCAAACAGTTCGGACAATAGTCCATATCAATGGCATAAGTCACATGAGATTGAGTCGAAGTAGGCAACTCCAGAATAGCCTGCTTATCCTTGCCTTTTGCCATAGAGCCGACCATTAACGCTACACCCTTTGTGGGTAAAACCCTCACAATCCCAATGTATAGACAACTACTCACAAGTACACATACACACCACAGAAGCACATAGAACCAATACTAAGTGAGCATGGAAGCTCACCTTTTATAGGGTTTGGTGCCAGTGGCCACATTCCTTCACAGTAGTATGGCGGGCCCAGCTTCAAGAGGGAGAAGATACAACAACGTCGCTTTGTACACACACACACACACACACACACACACACACACACACACACACACACACACAGAGAGCTTAGAGAGCGTTGTAGCGCAGACCCGCCAGGGGGGAGCCACTATGACATCAAGCAAAAGAGGATAGAGTTTACAGAGCCGTGCAACCCGCCAAAACCTCATAACCCCATTTAACTACTAAGGGTTAGGTACCATTAAGGTACCACCTACTAATATCTTTTTAGAAATTTACCTAGTGAATTCAAGCTTTTTATTCACCAAAGGTTCCCCAGGCCAACAATCCCTAACTAATTATACCAAGGAAATAACAACACGCCACTCCTATATACTGGAAGGATTTTGTACTTCGTGTAACTAGCCATATGTGTGTGTGTGTGTGTGTGTGTGCGCGCGCGCGCCCACCCTTACCCAAGCACCATAACTAATGAGTTTAGTAGGCTCATTAGATATGGGCCAACTTTCTCTCAGTAAAAGAATAAATAATGCAACATCAAACCTGGCACCACGCCGTTATTTTTTACTCGGAGCAGCCATGATGGTAGAAATCAAAACTCTTCTATGGAAGCCTTTAGCTTGAAACTTCCTAATAAGAACCCCTTTTTCTTCTAGGGCTGAAAATACATTAGAGGAAGAGTAAATAATTAAATGAAGAATACCTAAACAGGTATGTAAAGCAATTTCGAATGGTCTGTTGCTCTTTTTCATTACAAACTCAGTAGCAGTAAGCTTAAGGTGATCCCGTTTCCAGAAATACATAGTAGAAAAGTTACCATCAGAGTAAGAGTCAATATTTGGTTCAATGGACAGATAGTTAGTACGTTTAGTAAAAGCGATACCGTTGACAGTTTCTTGTTCTAGAAAAGTGGGTTCAATCTCTAGACAAGGAGGATAGATATCCAGCACTTGATGGGCAAAGTTGGGATTAGTGATACTTAATATGTCATCCATAAATCTAAAAGTGTGATTACACTGTAGAAGCATAGAAAGACCTTCTGCTTGGGAAGTTTGCCTAATATTCCATTTATATTCATAATATAGTAAATAAAGGTCACACATAGCAAGAGAACAAGAGAATCCCATAGGAATGCCACACATTTGACGAAAGCAGTTATTACCAAGTACAATATAGAAGTGGTTCAAAACCCACTGAATGATTATTTGAAACTGAATATTATTCATGTTTAGAGGGGAAGCCTTGCTCACTTTCTTAACCCACCTGGCTGACTTAACAAAGGAAAGGCTAGAGAACCCTTCTTTGGCTTTATTAGAGAAGGCAAAGTCTACAAGAGAATTCAATACATTTATGAGACCATATTCACCTACTAGAGGGATATTTTTGCAGCATTGGGTAATATCATCTGTATATACTAAATAAATGGCAGATGGAAGGTTCAAGAGAAAATCAGAAAAGTTACCAACTACCCAAAAATCTTGCATGTCGCGCGCTTTACATCTTCTCTTTTAATAGCACATATGTTTTTGAGCTCTTTACTTATCAAATTGAGTCCTTTAGTGACATGTTTCGTAATATAAAAAGAAGGCAATTGTGAGATCCATCAAAATTTACTTTTATGACTTTTAAAAGTTGGAAACGGGATGGGAAGTTAGGTAGTATCCTTCTGAAATCCTAACTCAGTCATACTTTTACATGTTCTTTGGATAATAATATCCAACTCTTCTTCAATGCAACATGACTCGCCACCTTTGAGTCGGTAATTGCTTCAAAGGCAAGCTTTCTGCAGATGATAGATGTTGTATGCTTTATCTAAACCCACAATGAACCATTTCGACTTAAGCTTGTCACAAGGCTAAGGAAATATCAGTGGTGAGCAATGTAGACTCAGTATGTAACCACTCTTGTGGGAGTTGTGAAACCAGTCTGGCAAAGATAGCCACCAAAGTTTTGTTCAATTCATGTTGAATTGATAACTCCAATTGGAGTTTGCTGACCAAGTCGGCTAGACATTCAATAAGTGCTTTTAAAGCAATATGAGGATTAAGTGGGTGAGGAGGTATGTGACTGAGGCCTTTGGAAAGGAGGCATCTTACAGAGTTATTCTCAATAATAGAGAGATTCGTGGTACATCCGTGCATTCCAAGAATGCCAAATTACATTGTAAACCCATCCCATAAATGATAATCACATGACAAGGGTTTTCCCTTCCTAAGAAACTCATTAGAGTATACCAGATGTAGTATAGATTTAGTAAATCTCCACTCTATTTTAACTTGGCTTAGTACATCCAAATTACCAAAGGTAAGAGATAAAGCATTTGTTAAATATAAAACGAGGTGAAAAGAATTTTAAAATTTTGTTGACGAAGACGCAATGAACAAAAATTCCGTGCACACTTTCCTCATGAGATATAAGATGCATTTTGCCAACCCCATTACATAGTACCTGCATTTACAAATTCAAGAAGTGTTTGACAGGATAGCCTCTGCCTCTCCCTCTAATCATGCTTCTTGCTTTCCCTCTCCCTCCATAAGATTCAGCAGAAGAGGAGGCTGGAGTCAAAAAAGATGTGTACAAAGAAGTGGGGGATATTAGAGAGTTGGGTCTTTTAAGAGTAGGGGAATCCTCAGCATCCGTATTAGGTTTTAGCAAGCCAAGAAGAGTTTAATACCAAGATAGTTACCATAAGTAGTCAAAAGAAGCTCGGGTTTTTCTGCAGCCAGCTCTTTGAGAAGAGAGAGCATAAGGGAGCAAAATGAATAAAAGCCATCTGAGCTAACACAAGTTCCTTGGCCTGGCCTCCAAACCAAGAGCAAAAAAGGGAGAGGTAGTGAGCTGAAGGAGTGTCAGGAAACATGAGATCCAAGTTGTTGAGGGCATACCATATAGCATGATCAAACCAGGTAATGCTTGATTCACAAGAGGCCTTAGGGTCAAGAAACCGACAAGCACATTAGACATAAGGCCTATAAATGTTCCAAATAGACTTAATGTAGTACTCAGAGTTACTTTTGGAGAACTCCATCAAGCCCTTGGTATGCACATACAAACCAATGTTTGAGCCACATTTCTTTGTATCAAGAAACCGCACAGTGAAAGGGGCTTTAATAAGGTCACCTTTATCAAGAGATTAGACGCCTCTTAATACTTTGAGTCGTGCTTCTTCTACCGAAGATGCCGAAAGATTGGCTAGAAAAACCCAGGTTTCAATAGAGATATGAGCTAAAAAGCCTTTGTTGGGAAGGGCCCAAAGGTGATGGTCCACACCAAGGGATTTGATTTCAACTTGTTTGGATAGCAAGAAGGGAAAAACCCGAGAAACTTTAGGTACCATAAGCGAGGTCTTGCTGAGAGAACACATCTCTTTTTGAAAGGCCTTGACAACATCTAGGGCCAAGGGGTCCGTGCAAAATAAATTGTTGGATACTGTTTGTACCGAAATAGAAGGAGTTGAAAAAACCTAGGGGTGAGACCACATAATTTGCGTAAGTAATTGGTGAGCTCAACACCTTCAGAAGAGAATTTGGCTAACTCTCCTTTGTGAGCAAGTGTCAGGGTGGGAATGTTCTCTATAAATTTAGATAGATCTGCTACCCCTTTCTTAGAGTTGTTGACAAGTTGGGCGAGGGTATGGACACACTTATCAAATGACATGGTTTGAACCAAGGAGTTGGTTAGATCAACAGAAGCCCCTTCTATTAAGTCAGATGACATAGGGTCATGAATGCATCTAGGTACTTGAAGCGAGGCTTTAGAAAGAGGCTCAGTAGGAAGCTCTAACCCTTGAGACCGTGCTAAGCTCTGCATAATCAAAAAAATGTTAATTAGAAAATATATGACTAATGGTAAGAACTGGTAGCCTCATCAGCCTTCAATAGACCAAGAGAACCTATAAGGGCCATGTGAAGAGAGACCCATCCAACAGGGATTGGTCCAAGGTAAATTTATCTAGGATAGAAACCAAGGGATAAAATATAATAACTAGGTCTTTGAATAGTATCAATACTACTCTTGGTGTTTGATGTGTGTTAACAATATAATATAAACACCAAAGAATCCTTTCAAATTACAAAAGAAACTAGAAACTATGTCAATGAAAAGGTGGTATAATTCCCATTCATAGTACAAAACAATCTTTATGCACAAATACAACAGAATCAAGAGCCTGAAGATATATAAATCGACCATCTTCAAGCCAAAGAACTTTGAAAACCATAGTTGAGAAGCTAACCCTCACTTGCACCCATGGAAACAACACAACTTTTAGTTAGCATTGGCACCGTATGCATGTGATACATGGGTATCCCACATGTTATAGATCTCACTCAACTAGATTGCTTTCAAAGATAAATAATAAGAAAGGTAAAGCTAATCATATATTCAAAAATGGTTTCATTTACAAGGGGGGAAAAACATTTGGAGCCCCTTTTGTTTTGCAAGCTCTCATGAGATAAGGCCGGAGACGAGTTTTATGAGTCAATTTAGCCTCGAAGTGGGTCACATATTCATGTTTCTTGACTTTACAGAGTTTGGCATTAATTGGTGCTATTTTTTCTAGGTAAGTGACATTGCTCATACATGCATTCAATCTATACTTTGGAGTCACCTGTAACATAAAAAGATGTTAGTAAGTAAGTCCTACACCTCCCTAGACGGAGTCGAAAACCACATGTAAGGTAGTAAGTATGAGTGTTAATCCCCTAAATCATAATACATATAGATGGGATATTCCATAGTTCCTCATTTGTTCCAAAATCCAGGGGAGTGTTTCCGCCAAGGCCCATAACATCGATGCAATAAGCAACCATTTGCGGCCTCATGAGCAGCTCACCATATCTACTATATTCTACAACCCTTCATAACCATATTCATAACCATATTCGGCCACAATCAATCTTAACCTTGTTCACAACCAACCATTCATAACCATATTCGGCCAATTTGAACAATTTTGCCAAAGATCTATATACACAACACTAAAACGGTAACTGAGCAAGAATCATTAGCTAGATAACAAACCTAGAGGCACATCATCAGTAGAATAACCGCCGCGACAGCCTTAACAGAATATGCCAGGCCGCATGTCTTACACCCCACAAGTAGGTCAACCTTTCCATATAGGGTCATTCACCAAGTATTAAGAAGAACTTCTATCATCTAAAAAAGAAATTCAAGGCAAAAATTATCCATTATTGAGAGATGATACCACCTTTCAATGTTTTTTTTATACATGCTTATGACAAGACCGTAGATATGCATTGACAGATATCCCTAAACTTGAAAGGGGAATTACAAAACCAAGGCCGCAGACACCAAAGATACATGCTTATGATAAGTCATTCATAAATTGAAAGCATTTCTTAAACTCAACAGGTGAGTAAAAAACCAGTGGCATAGATACAAAAGGTTCAGTAGAAGTTTCCATTCATGTACATATTCCAACATATGCATGAGGAATATTACCATAACAACAAGTGAATCACAACTCATCCAAACAGTTCGGACATTAGTTCATATCAATGCCATAAGTCACGTGAGATTGATTCGAAGAAGCCAATTCCACAATAGCTTGCTTATCCTTGCCTTTTGCCATAGAGCCAACAACTTAACGCTACACCCTTTGTGGGTAAAACCCTCACAATCCCAATGTATAGACAACTACTCACAAGTACACATACACACCACAGAAGCACATAATACCAATGCTAAGTGAGCATGGAAGCTCACATTTTATAGGGTTTTGTGCTAGTGGCCACATTCCTTCATAGTAGTATGGAGGGCCCAGCTTCAAGAGGGAGAACATACATCAACGTCGCCTTGTAGAGAGAGAGAGAGAGAGAGAGAGAGAGAGAGAGAGAGAGAGAGAGAGAGAGAGAGAGAGAGAGAGAGAGAGAGAGAGCGTTGTAGCGTAGACCCATCACGAGGGAGCCACTGTGACATCAAGCAGAAGAGGATAAAGTTTACAGAGCCGTGCAACCCGCCCAAATCTCATAACCCCATTCAACTACTCAGGGTTAGGTACCAGTGTACCATTAAGGTACCACCTGCTAATATCTTTTTAGAAATTTACCTAGTGAATTTAAACCTTTTATTCACCAAAGGCTCCCCAGGTCAACAGTCCCCAGCTAATTATACCAAGGTAATAGCAACACGCCACTCCTATATATTGGAAAGATTTTGTACTTTGTATAACTAGCCATATGTGTGTGTATGTGTGAGAGTGAGAGTGTGAGTGTGTTAATAAAAAGAGGAAAACCGTATAACCTTTCTATCACCCAAGTGTGGTAGATTGGTTATGCCATTTCCCTCTTAAATAACAAGTCTTGAGTTCAACTCTCGTCGGATAGATCTTTGAGGTCTCTTGGAATAGTTTTCTTTAACGTCGTAGGAAACTATCCCAAGAGACCTTAAAGATCTATCGGATGAGGAGAGTTGAACTCAAGACCTGGTATGAGAGAGAGAGAGAGAGAGAGAGAGAGAGAGAGAGAGAGAGAAAGAGAGAGAGAGAGGGAATGAGATAGCACTAAGTGGTGCAGCCACACGAAAGTCGAAGTGAGTGCTTCGGATAGTGATCAAGGTGTGCGTGAAGCAAGGTAACATTTTTAACAAATTGGTTATATCTTTAATTCATGTACTTTATGTAATGTATTCAATTCAATGAAATGTTATATTAACGTCTTCCACTTAACATTCTTTCTTATTGTAGGCAGTGAGTGTGCAAGACAAGGTGAGTGGCGCGGCAATAATTGAGTTGTGCTTGAAGCGGCTCGACCGTGTAATTTTTTTAAAAACTTGGTTATACTTTTTATTCATTTCAATTATTTTAATTATATATTTAAATATTTAATCATTTAACTTAATTCAAAAAGATTCATAAAGACACACACACACACACACACACACACACACACATGAAATGTTATGGTAATGTGCTCAAATGTGACCATAAAGGAGATAAAGAGCGGCTAGAGAAACTAGAGAGAGAGAGAGAGAGAGAGAGAGAGAGAGAGAGAGAGAGAGAGAGAGAGAGAGAGAGAGTAATATCAAGATGAGAGGTAGAGTAAAAGAATAAAATATTCAGTGAGATAAGATGAAAAATAAGGGGGAGAGGGGGGGGGGGTATATTGAAATGGTATATTAACTTCCTCAAAAGGGCCAAATGGCCTATGAGACCAGAAGGAAGAGAGAGAGAGAGAGAGAGAGAGAGAGAGAGAGAGAGAGATAGTTTTATTATCATCCTCGGAGGTCAAATGAACATGTCATGTGGTGTGAGTGGAAGTCATAAGTGACTCTCATTGCTCAAAAATGGCTGAAATGAGCATTTCAATAGAGAGTCCACATCGTGGTTGGGAGAGGAAGGTATGTAGGGAGAGGTCATGGCTGAATATGGGGAAAAGAGGACCTAATTTGGTCAAAAGCTGAGCACTCAAGTAGTGTGTGGTACTCATTCTCTCGCACTTGACGAGGGCATAAGGTGCAAAGTCGATGAGACTCCTCACCACTGCCCCAACGTCCTATCTCGCAGCGAAGAGAATAGGAGCTAAGACAAATGGAGGCAATGGTGCGGATCGCACTCAACGGGATGGGCTCAAGGATGTAGGGATGGGTTCGGTTACCTCATTTGGAGAAGAAGAGAAATTTGTAGTTTGGGGCAACGTGTGTGGTGTAATGGCTGAAGCGAGAACCTCCGGATTTCTCCCAAGCCATGATACATTGGTGTTGTAAGAAGGCCTCATTAACTTGGGAGTTGATCGACGCATCCTTGACCAAGTGACATGCATCCCATCTTCCAAACCATTTCTTGAGTCAAGCATCCACCCCAAGCTTAGTATTTTGCTCTTGCATGTCTTTTGGACCTTTTTACTTGCTTCGTATGCGATTCTAGGAAGTCAATGCAAAGGGCTACGTTGTGTCTTAAGCATGTACTCCACAACCCTTTGCATGCCCAAGACCTCAATGGGAAGCGATCCGGACTCAAGAAGTAAGAGCATGTAGGGTGTTTGTGTCTTGACTTGGAGAAAGTTGGTGAGAAAACGCTTTTGGACATTCTCAAACTCTTTCCAAGTAGACTTCCCGATGCTTCCACCCCACACCTCCACTCCATAAAGAAGCACCGGTGTGACCAATGTGTCAAAGAGGTACTTTTTGAGAGCCCAACACTTGATCTCTCCAGCATTGCACATGTTCTCAAATGCATAATAAGCCCTCTTTCTGGCTTCCAAGCGATGCATTGCACAATCCTTCCATTTATGATTTGATGGAACCTCAAGGCGAAGGTACTTGAAGTGATCTACCAATTCAAGTTGCTCATTGTTGTATACAATGCATGGAGTTTCGTCATTGAGGGTCTTTACAAGCATAACCTTGGTTTTAGATCCATTCACGATCACCCCGCTATGTAGGCAAAAACTTTCCAAGACACTAATAAGCTTTTGTGTATCTTCTAAGGTATGTGCCAGAGTACTACATCATCAGCATAAAGCAAAAGCATGATCACCGCATTTCCGATCTTAACCTCTTCTATGCATTCTTGCTGCATAAAATCATGAACCATGCATTCCAATTCATCAATGAGTAGCCCAAAGAGGGTTGGGGAAAGTGGGCATCCTTGTTTGACACCAATGGTTTTTGAATTACATCTCCCATACGTAATTGACATATCACTTTTTGGTAGATGCGAAAGATTGCATGCATAAATTCTCTCGGCACTTGAAGGCTTTGTATATGTCTCCAAAGATTTCCTCGCGGTACCATGTCAAAATCTTTCTTAAAATCCACAAAGCAACAATACAACTTTTTTCCTTTCAATCGAGACGCTTCCATAAGAATTCGAAGAGTGACAAGGTGATCAATAGTGCTATGATGCTTTCAAAAACCTGCTTGGCCAAGCACACATTTGCCATTTTTTTCAGCCCATTCACTTATCTTCGTCTCCATGATACATCCAAATAACTTTGCCATCAAAGAACCAACCATTATAGTGCGATAGTTGTTCATATTGTTTACATCTCCTCCTTTGTGCAAAGGTTTGATCCAATTTGCACTCCAATAATGAGGAATGCCATGCTGAAGTGCAAGTTCAAACATATCGCATATCCAATATCGTGTTTTCTTGCTTGTCCATTTAATCATTTCAGCCTTGACACCTTGAAGGTCCCCTGCCTTGCGAGTAGCAAGTTTCTCAAGCGCGCGACATACATCTTCAATGGTAAAGAAGGGAGACATAAACGGAAGGGAGCTACAATACTCCATCTTATCAACATTGGGTTGCTCATAGAGGTTCTTGCAATGCATATACATATCCTCAAGAGTCAAGTCACCAAAGCTCTCAACGCGCTTGCCTTTTAGATTTTGCCAAAACTTGCCACATGCATGTGCTTTCTCTTGCGTTAAAAGAAGTTTCTTTTTGACTTCCCACCTTCTCCTCTTCTTTTGAACAAGTGCTTTGTATGTGTGTGGACATTCCAAGTAAACTTCCTTGTCTTTGCTTGCATCCAATCTTAGCAAGTGTTTTCGGGCTTGACTACATTCCATGTCAAACCATTTCTTCTTGGTGCTACCCTTCTTAGACCTTTTTTAAGACACGTGTTTCACCGAAAAGCATTCCTTTGCACAAGAGCAAATTACTTCTTTGGAAACTTTCCACTTGCATTCTAATGTTGGGCTCTCTCTCTCTCTCTCTCTCTCTCTCTCTCTCTCTCTCTCAGAGAGAGAGAGAGAGAGAGAGAGAGAGAGAGAGAGAGAGAGAGAGAGATTTATGAAAGTGAATTGTATTGATATATTAACTTTCTCAAAAGGGCTGGCCTATGAGACCAGAAGATTGTGTCCATACATGTTCAGAGAGAGAGAGAGAGAGAGAGAGAGAGAGAGAGAGAGAGAGAGAGAGAGAGAGATGAAAATGAAATGAATTTGAAAGGCACTTATACACATACACGAACACATAGTAGACAATCATAGAGAGAGAGAGAGGGAGAAGATACACACCACACACACACACACACACACACACACACACACTCAGACATATGAAGATATGGTTGTTAATGTCATACAAATAGTAAGATCCGAAGGATGTAAGTGCCATGATGCCAAGACTAATTCCATTAGTCATAAAGCACTGTGATGAGTCTTGAAATGAAGGCATGATACTCAAGAGGGCATTGCAATATTAATCAACCTCCTATTCTTCACAATAACCTAACACATCTAGATGTTCTATACATCATGCCACTTGGGATTGAACTTAAAAGCCTTGAAAAAAACAGTCCAACAAAACTAAAAGTCGTATTGGATTTGATAATTTTTACCTCACGAAGAGAGTTTCAAGCTCACAAGGGGATGATGTTAGCATCATAGGAACAGTCCCAAGAGACCTTGCACATCTATCTTTTGAGTCTTGAACTCAACATGTTATTCGAGAGGGAACTTAGATATCCAAACTCATAGTCAAACCCAAGGCATGCTACTCAAGAATCAATTGATATATTCCACACTTAGGATCTGGAAGGAAGTTAGGGGTCATGCTTATCTTGAGAAATCCCATACTCTATCCGGAGGATTTTAATTTCAAGAAAGACCTCACATTCAGGGGCTATTGGAAGAAAATGTCGTGCTTGGCAATGCCTTGGTCAATATGTATGCCAAATCTGGTATCCTTTAGCAGGCACGTGTTTAAGGAGCCACCTATCCCAAATCATGTCTCTTGAAATTCATTGATTGCAGGATATGTTGAATGGAGGCAAGGCTAGGAATCTCTAGGATCTTCAGCAGACGCAAAGCAAGGGCATCACTCTATATGCAATCACTTATATTTGCATCATGAAGGCATGTGCCACCACTCAAGATGTTGATACGAGCAAATAATTAACGATGAAAGATCAAGAGAGACAAAGAGGGAATGCAAAAGCTTGGGTTGATTCATAATTACAAGATTTATTTGAGTTGGCCTCAAAAAATAGATTTAAGAGAAGTATGTAGAGCTCTAGCTCAATATCTTTATCGTTGAAATAGCACGACTAAGAGTTCCACAGCTTTTTTGACAATAATGTAAACAAATTTTATTTTTTTTGAAATATGTCTCTTTAGTGATCTGTTTTTGTGTAAACTCTCTCTCTCTCTCTCTCTCTCTCTCTCTCTCTCTCTCTCTCTCTCTCTCTCTCTCTCTCTCTCTCTCTCTCTCTGCAAAAGGGGGAAGGAGAAGAGATAGGAGCAAAAAAGGTTTAATGTAGCAGGAGTAGTCCTAAGGGACCTCAAAGATCTATGTAAGGAGTGTTGTCTGTAAATGCTATTTAGCAAGCTCTTTCTATCTCTTTGTCTCTGAACCGACCTTCTCTCTCCAACCTATGGCAAATGCAGTTGTATCTTGGTCGACCCAGGCGGCACCCTAATTTCCCTCAAGCTACTGTATGGCTGCAACATGGTTGCTCCCTTAAAATGCATCAATGAAACTGTAGCTACTACATGACCTACTGCACCTGCAACACATAATATGATTGAGAGCAAGCCGATAAGGTGCACAAAGGAGTGAGCGCAGGTACATGACAACACCACGAGTATCACATCCAGTGGCCTAAGTACGTAAGCTTGATGGGGTGGCCAGAGTGTGTAGGGCCACATGAGCACCTCGATAAGGGGAGCAACAAAACGTGTTTTCTCTCTCTCTCTCTCTCTCTCTCTCTCTCTCTCTCTCTCTCTCTCTCTCTCTCTCTCTCTCTCTCTCTCTCTCTCTCTCTCTCTCTCTCTCCATTTATCTGGGTTATATGCTGAAGTCCATCTAATTCCAAGTTTATTACTTCTGCATAGCTACTCCAATTGCTTTGCCAGTGACTTGCACGGCTTTGAGGAGGAGAATGTAGCAGCAGCTGCCGCAAGCTGAGACAGCTTGTTGCTGTAAGATCAAGCAAGGACAAAGGGTCCATGAGAGGGTGATGTGGGGTGAGCCCGTTTTCTTGCACTAGAGCAACATAAATTTTCCTCTCTCTCTCTCTCTCTCTCTCTCTCTCTCTCTCTCTCTCTCTCTCTCTCTCTCTCATTCCCCATCTCCATCAGAGGAGCACAACTCTTCCTCTCTCTCTCTCTCTATGAGAGAGAGAGAGGGAGGGAGAGACAACTGAAATGGACTTCCAGCTGCTTGAGAGAGAAGAAGAAGAATAGTATTTTAACGTCGTAGGAAACTATCCCAAGAGACCTTAAAGATCTATCCAACGAGGAGAGTTGAACTCAAGACCTGTTATGAGAGGAAGAGAGAGAGAGAGAGAGAGATAGAGAGAGAGAGAGAGAATGAAATGAAATGTAATATTGACATCTTTTAGTGGGTGCAGCCACACACAGGTCGAGGCGAGTGCTTCCGATAGTGATCTAGGTGTGCGTGAAGCAAGGTAGCTTTTTAAAAAAATCAGTTATATCTTTAATTTGTGTACTTTATGTAATGTATTCAATTCACTAAACTATTATATTAACAGCTTCCAGTTAACATTCTTTCTTATTGTAGGCAATGAGTGTGCAAGCCAAGGTGAGTGCAGCGGCAATAGTCGAGCTATGCATGAAGCGGCTCGACCATGTAACTTTTTTAAATGCTTGGTTATGTATTTTATTCATTTCAATTATTTAATTTATGTATTTACCTTTTTTTTCAATCATTTAACTTAATTCAAATAGATTCGTAGAGAGAGAGAGAGAGAGAGAGAGAGAGAGAGAGAGAGAGAGAGAGAGAGAGAGAGAGAGAGAGAGAGAGAGAGAGAGAGAGAGGGGGGGGGGGGGGGGGGGGGGGGGGTATATTGAAATGGTATGTTCACTTCTTGAAAAGGTCCAAACGGCCTAAGGAAAGAGAGAGAGAGAGAGAGAGAGAGAGAGAGAGAGAGAGAGAGAGAGAGAGAGAGAGAGAGAGAGAGAGAGAATTCTTTTTGAAAAAAGAACCAAAAAATTGACCATAAGGCTACACACATTTGTGTATATATAGAAAATAAAGCGCGCCTGCACACACACACACACATAAGGCTAGTTCTAGCATGTTACTACTTCCTTGGTATCTTTTGCAGGGATTGTTGGCCGGGGGTGCCCTTGGTGTACAACCGGCTTGAATTAACTAATGTTTTTTTAGTAAGTGGTACCTAATGGTATCTAAACCTTGGTGTTAATTGGGGTGGATGTATTGCCTTGCTATATTCGTGGTATGATTGGCTAGGTTTGGAAACCTTGGGTGAATAATGGCTTGAATTTACTAGAGGGTGGTACCTTAATGGCTCCTAACCCGGGTAGTTAATAGGGGTTATGAGCATTTGGCGGGTTTCCTGGCTTTGCATAACCTGTCATGTTCCACTTAACTTCATGGTGGCTCTCTCTCTCTCATTCCCCATCTACATCAGAGCAGCACAACTCTTCCTCTCTCTCTCTCTTTGTGTGTGTGTGTGTGTGTGTGTGTGTGCATGCACGCGCTTGAGAGAGAGAGAGAGAGAGAGAGAGAGAGAGAGAGAGAGATGAAATGGACTTCCAGTTGCTTGAGAGAGAAGAAGAAGAAGAACAATATTTTAACGTCGTAGGAAACTATCCCAAGGGACCTTAAAGATCTATCCAATGAGGAGAGTTGAACTCAAGACGTGTTATGGGGGGGGCGAGGGGGGGGGGGGGGAGAGAGAGAGAGAGAGAGAGAGAGAGAGAGAGAGAGAGAGAGAGAGAGAGAGAGAGAGAATGAAATGAAATGTTATATTGACATCTTTTAGTGGGTGCAACCGCACACAAGTCGAGGCGAGTGCTTCCGACAGTGATCGAGGTGTGCATGGAGCAAGGTAACTTTTTTTAAAAATCGGTTATATCTTTAATTCGTGTACTTCATGTAATGTATTCAATAAAATGAAATGTTATATTAACAGCTTCCAGTTAACATTCTTTCTTATTGTAGGCAATAAGTGCGCAAGCCAAGGTGAGTGCAGCGGCAATAGTCGAGCTATGCATGAAGCGGCTCGACCAGGTAATTTTTTTAAATGCTAGGTTATGTATCTTATTCATTTCAATTATTTAATTTATGTATTCAACCTTTTTTTTCAATCTTCTAACTTAATTCAAATAGATTCGGAGAGAGAGAGAGAGAGAGAGAGAGAGAGAGAGAGAGAGGAGAGAGAGAGAGAGAGAGAGAGAGAGAGAGAGAGAGAGAGAAAGAGAGAGAGAGAAAGAGAGAGAGAATTCCTTTCGAAAAAAGAACAAAAAATTGACCATAAGGCTACACACATTTGTGTATATATAGAAAATAAAGTGCACACGCACACACACACATAAGGCTAGTTCTAGCATGTTGCTATTTCCTTGGTATCTTTTGCTGGGACTGTTGGCCGGGGGTGCCCTTGGTGTACAACCGACTTGAATTAACTAATTCTTTTTTAGTAAGTGGTACCTAATGGTATCTAAACCTTGGTGTTAATTGGGGTGGATGTATTGCCTTGCTATATTCTTGGTATGATTGGCTAGGTTTGGAAACTTGGGTTAATAATGGCTTATTCACTAGAGGGTGGTACCTTAATGGTTCCTAATCTGTGTAGTTAATAGGGGTTATGAGCATTTGGCGGGTTTCCATGCTCTGCATAACCTATCATGTTCCGCTTAACTTCATGGTGGCTCCCTCCTGACGGGTCTACGCTACTGCACCACTTAGTGCCCTCTCTCTCTCTCTCTCTCTCTCTCTCTCTCTCTCTCTCTCTCTCTCTCTCTCTCTCTCTCTCTCTCTCTCTCTCTCTCTCTCTCTCTCTCTCTCTCTCTCTCTCTCTCTCTCTCTCTCTCTCTCTCTCCCCCCCCCCCCAACTGTACGAAGCGGCGCTGCTGTTTACCTCTACATCTTGATGATGTGCCCGCCTTTTTGTGCTAGTGGAATGTGGCCACTTGCTCCAAACTCTCTCTCTCTCTCTCTCTCTCTCTCTCTCTCTCTCTCTCTCTCTCTCTCTCTCTCTCTCTCTCTCTACCTGGTGGTGTTGCTGCACCATTCACCTCTTGAAGTCGGGCCCGCCTCTTACGGCCGTGAAGGAAGGTGCTACCTGCTCAAAACCCTATAAAAATGTGAGCTTTACATGATTACTTAGCATTGTTGGCGTGTGTGTGTGTTTATTTGGGTGTAGTAGTTTGTACATTAGGACTGTGTACGTCTTTACCTGCAAAAGGTAGTGTTAAGTATTGGATCTATGGCAAAGGGCAAGGATAAGCAGGCCATTGTGGAAATGGCCACTCCGACTCAATCCCATGTGATTTTTGGCATTAAAATGGACTGTTGTCCGAACCATTTGATGGGTTGTAATTCACTAGTTGGTATTCCTCATGCATATGCCGATAGAGGTACTTGAGTGGCAACTTATGTTGAGCCGTTTTGTATTTACTGCACTGGTTTTTTTACTCACCTTATGAGTTAGGAATGGCTATTGAATGGCTTATCATTTGCATGTGTACGAGCACCCTTTCGGTGTCTCCAGCTTTGGGTTATAACTTCCTTTTGAGGTTATGGATGTTTGACAATACATTTCTACTGTTTGTCATAAGCATGTAAAGTAACATTGTTAGGTTGTATCCTCTTTCAAACACAGGATAATTGTGACCTTGGAAGTCGTTTTTTTAATAAAAAAGGGCCGGGGGGGGGGGGGGGGGGGGGGGGGGGGTGTAAGGATTGAAATTCTGCTTAAATTTTTGATGTATAGTGGGGTTAACCCACTTCTGGGGTGTAAGACAACGGCTTGTATGTTTTGGTAAGGCTGCCGTGGCGGTTATACTATGGTGCATGTACCTCCAGGCTCTGCCAAATGAATTGTTGGTAACGATGGCTGGCGACCGAATATGGTTATGTTTATGATGAGTTATAGAATATGGTAAATATGGCTGCTCATGGGGCCGTATGTGGTTTGTCATAGGCATGTAAATAAAACATTGGAAGGTGGTATTCTCTTTCATTCACTGGATAATTGATGCAGTGATTGTGGTGTTTTTTTAATTAAAAAAATCCATGAAGTAATAAGTGATCAGAGAAATGGAAAGACACTTGATGTTTACGACATGGAATCCTACACAGTGGAGTGGCATATGGTTGGAGATCTAAAGACCTTGAAGTGTATGTACAAAGTCTCCAAAGGAGCAACAAGCAAAAGCCCTTGCCTGTACTGCATAGGAGGAGTCCATACCCTTGACAAATAGTATTGGAGGAGAGCATCAAACGGGCACCTCCAAGACCCTAACTTCGGGCCACTGTTGGACATCCCACTAGCTAGGGTTCGCATTTACACGATGCATGCACTTTGCAGGATCATTGAGAAACTCATGTTTCTCTACATTTGTTTTGCTTGGACCATTTGGCATGCACTTGCAAAGTAGAGGGTTATCTTGGCTCTAGAGATAGTTTTCTCAAATATGGGCCTGCATGGAGGACATGTAAAGATAGAGAAGGATGAGAAGAGTTCTAGGAATGGTCGGGATGTTTCAAAGAATCTCTCTATTGGTGGTGTGAAAGCTCGGCTCTTCCTGTCAATGTTGGCAAGTGGTAGACAACATAAAAGCCAAAGTGCACGAGAAAGACAAGCATTCAGATACAATAGGTGGAAAAATCTGCACAATGCAATGTGGCTGATTATGCAGACAACGGTGCAACAAGGAATCGCAAGGCAAATGTGTGGAAAATCTTGGATGCAACATTCAAGTTCTATGAACTCGAAACATGGAGCTATCACAATATGGGAAATGAAAGAAGAAGGCACAACATCATAAATCCTATTCTGATGATAACTCATTCAAGCGGTGAGCCTCAACAAGGGTCTGACACTCGACTTTGTTGGAGTTACGGCTAGATGACAAAGCCCAAGCAAACTAGAATGTAGTATGCATATTTTTCAATTGGGGGGGGATGAAGGTGATGAAAGGTTTTGTTCAAATTTTAATTAGAGAGAGAGAGAGAGAGAGAGAGAGAGAGAGAGAGAGAGAGAGAGAGAGAGAGAGAGAGAGAGAGAGAGAGAGAGAGAGAGAGAGAGAGAGAGAGAAGAGAAGAGAGGGAAGGAGTTTGGTAGCTAGAGAGCAAATAAATATGTAGAGAGAAGAAGGAGGAGGAGGAGAGAGAGAGAGAGAGAGAGAGAGAGAGAGAGAGAGAGAGAGATCAAATTATTGTTGGTTAAGATGGTGGTATCTTAGGTACCCGCATTGGAAGAAAGACATTGTGTGGGCTAGTCCTATCTAACAATTTTCTTTCTTAGGTGCTGAAAATTTGAATGTGGCTCAAAAATATCTGATTATATTGTAAATATTGGATGACCACTGTGAGAAACGAGTCCCCCAACAAACTTTTTGGAGTCACATAAGGAATCATATCGTGGCTTGCTAGTGAAGGTTACAAACAAAAGATCTCCTTGTACAATGTGGCTTTATTTGACATTGGGAACACGCTGCTCCAATGTGGCTTTATCTGACATTGGGAACACGCTGCTCCAATATGAAATGCATGGGATACATAAAGGGTAAGTATATTGGAAATGGTCCAAGAATAACCAAGATGAGAGATAGGGCAACATCACTATATTTGGAATGGACATAAATCACAAGTTCATCAACCAATCTAGTTTAGATGATCGTGCAATCCAAGAGGTTGCTGCAAAACTTTCTCCAGCTTATGTGAGTCTCTACTTGTATAGATCTACAAAAATTTTAGGTTTTTCAAGGCTTGTGGTTATTTTTTTGAAGATTTTTGCATTTGAGAGAGAGAGAGAGAGAGAGAGAGAGAGAGAGAGAGAGAGAGAGAGAGAGAGATTGAATTATCATCCACGGAGGTTAGATATGACCCATGGGACTAATAACAAAACATTACAATAGCTCCTCTAAATGAAGGCATTAAAAACATATCAATTAAGGATTGAGATTCCAGTGGGAGGGCAACAAAACCTACGGGGGGTCAGGGGAGGGAGGAGTTCTTGGATTTGAGCCTTTAGGGAAATCATTAATGCTTCTTTGCGGGAAATGGGTTCCTTCCTTAGTGAAACTTCCACTCGAGTACCCAAGGAGGACATTGAAGCTTCAATGGAGCTAGCCACAGACAAAAGCGAGCAAGTGAAGCCTTTGGTCTTCATATCCATCAAGCACTTGTCATGCTTTTGAAATAGCACCGCACTTGGCATACTCATATATTAGATGAAGAGCATGAGCTACTAATCAATGAGAAAATATACTATGCACATGCCACTTATGAAGCCTAACACTAAACCTTCTTGATGAAGCCTGAGACTAAACTTGCTAATCAGCGAGCACACAAGTCACTCTCATGAAGCTTGAGACTAAACCTGCTAAGTTTTGACTTGAAATATGATCTATCCACAAAACACAAGATTTCTTCCCAAAGTGAAAAATAAAAAATCTATGTCCACAAAGCATGAACTCTCCACCCAAAGCTCAAAATTATTTCCACAAAGAGAAACAACCCACAAATTCCACATTGTTGTTGTTGGAGCAACTCACATAGGGTTTGTACAAGACTTAGAGATGCTGGGGTGCTTGAGCTTGAAGCTAGGGCTAGGTTGTGCTTGAGGCTATGCCTTTACGTCTGTCCATATGGCAATGGATAGGAGTGTGAGATGGAGGGGTGAAAAGGGGGGGGGGGGGGGGGGCAATCACAAAGAGGGGGAGAAGGGATGAAAGAGAGATAGTGAGAGAGATAGAGAGGGCAATTGCACATTGAGAGAGGATGGCATTGTTGGTGCAACATGGGGGAGCAAGAATAGTTGTGATAGCTCACAAAAAAATTCCACCTACCATTCATGGGGGAGGCAACAATGGGTGGCAATTGGAGGTGGAAAAAAAAATATTATCCACCAAGCTCGCTACATATCCATCCCCGTTTGTCTTGTGGTAGTAATATAATGGGCTCCATTCAATGTATGATTGCAAAAAGTTTGAATAATCACAAATTTTCTCAAAAGAATAGGGCCATTAGTTTTTGTGGATTCAAAGTGAGATAGGAATAGAGTAGCAAAACAAGTGTAGATTGCGTTATATTGCATTTCAATAGAGAATTTGAGAGGGACAATTAGTGAGACTCGAGTATCATGAACAATCATGTAGGATGAGGGGTGGATTATAATTTTCTATGCACATCAACACTCTTCTCTGCATGTGTGGCCTCCTTGCTAGCTCACAAGGCATAAACCTAGCTAAACTCTCTTGTAGTCGTATATCCACACAGTGCATAAACCCATCCACCTTGGCATCCAAAGTTGGAATTCTAAAACGATGGCTATTTATTTTGTTGAGATTCCCAGCCTTAACACTTTTTTTTTGTGGTAATTTGAGGCCTTGAAGTGGACCCCTAAACTGATAGAAATTGGGCTACCCATCCACCCCCTTGCATGCTTTGCATCCATGGCCAACTACACTTGCATTTTTGTCTCCAATGTAAATGCATAACTCTTTCATGGAATTCAAATATTTATGTGCACCTTTCAATATTTCCCAATGCTTCTTGCCAAGAATCACCATAAATGTACTAAGGGACTCCCACTAGAAAACCAATGTTTCCATGAGTCCCAATCATGGCATACATCAAAGAACTAACAATTGCGTAAGTAATCTTAACCATCATTGTTTTCCTCGTTAGATTTTAGACAATCATCCTAGCTATGTTTCACATATGGAGTCAATGAAGTAGATTTTGGCTAGTCCTATGTAGAAATTCTTTAATACATTGTAGATATACTCATTTTATGGTAGGGAAAGAATCTTTTTTGCGTTTCCTTGCATAATTCTCATGCCAAGGATATAGATTGCTTTTCTCAAAGCTTTCATGTCAAAGTTCTCAAGTGGCTTTGCCTTCAACACATTGATCTCAAGAAACTTATTCTTAGCTATGAGATTGTCATCCACATATGGAATCAAACTGAACAAGCTACCAATTGTAGCTTCCTTGCATAGAGAAAATTATCAAATTTTCTTTGTTTGTAACCTCGAGACTTCATAAGAGCATAACTATAATACCATTCTCTTGGTGCCGTCTTCAACCCATGTGGGCTTGTCTTAAGCTTACGCCATGTGGGCTTCTCTTAAGCTTACATACTAACTTCTCCATGTTGGTGCAGTCAAAGTGTGTCCACCCTAGAAGAGGGCACAGACAATGATCTATATGCTAATAGGTGCAAGGCAGAGTGCTAGAGCGGATGGGAAGAGCCTGGACAGGCAAGTGGCAACGAAGATGTATGCATTATGTGGTTTTATAGGCCAAAAGGGTTCTAGAAAGGGCCAATTTGGGTGGCAGATGAAATAGGTTCAAGGTGCAATCTTTTTGCCTGGACATGAAGAGCTTGAAGTTGTCTACAAACAGGCCCAGACTGCTCGTCAAACAGAGCCACAAAGCCCAACATATGAAGCTTTGAAGTTGGAGTGCATTGCACTGAGACGGACATGCCATGTGATGCCAAGTGGTCAAAGTGGGTTTCAGCATATGGATGAGTAGAGCTCCAATTATGGAGCATGCCAATCTTCTCAAATCGTCATTTGGACTCTTGGATGTCAAAATGTTAGCATTTGAAGTTTCACTAGGGGTCAATTTTGAGCCAGTCTAGTCACCTTGGTCAATGTGCCATCTGATGTTCTTTGAAGCCCGATGAGGTTCACAGAGGTACTAAACACTATGTGAAGCTAATAGGAAGTGACGCATGTCAAACGAAGTCCGGACCGTGGAAATATTGCGGATTGAAGTTGGACGCTAGCTGAGGGCTGTGTGGTGCCAGGAGGTTTTTCCAGTTTTGGTCCACTAGTTGAAGTGACTAGTGAAATAAAAAAGAGGCCAGGATTGGAGAAGCTCGAAGCTGCGGTTGTGGATTTTCCATGGGAATTTGTGGACTGATGATTGGGGGGGTCATGCCGCAGTTGGCAAGCAGTTAAGGTCAATGGGAAAAAAGATTTTGTTGATGGTTTTGTGGAGAGCTTGGGAGAATTTGGGAGGCCAAATCGTGGAGCCGCCACATGGCCTGTAGGTAATCCCATATGCAAGAATAGAGGTTGAAAACTAGGGGTATTTATAATGGATCAAGCCAAGCATTGGGTGCATCAAAAGGGGAAAGAGCTCCCATGAGCTCGTGCGGCTATCGTGCTGTCTAGCAAGCTCTGCTCGCGCGAGGAAGGAGGCGCTCTTGGCGCACGCAGGTGGATGTGGGCTCTGGCAGGCGGTTTCGGCGGCATTTCCAGGCCGAGGTGGCCGTTGACACCATTGGTGGGGCCTTGAGCAGTAGATGATGTGGTGCTCATGTGGAGTGTGTTCACGCACCCACAGGGGCCATCCTTTTTTGAAGGTTAACTGGGGAGCACCGACGGCACCATCGGTGCCTTAGTTAAGGGATGATGCATGCATGCCTTACAGCTCAAGGTCGGGTCCAAAAATAGCAGGTCCTCACATGCAGACGGGGGTTTGAGAATAGGAAGGATTTAATGAGAATAGAGAGGGAGGCTTTAACACACCCAATAAGGGGCCAAAATGTTTTTTTCCAAGGGGGGTCTTTCCGAGAGCTTCTTTGAGAGAGATAAGCGAGCTCTCAATGCGGTTTTTTGGAGGGCTTCTCTTGGGGAGAGGACGGAGGTCGAGGAGTGTTTTTGGCATGATCTTGAATGAGTTTTGGAGGAGAAGATTGTAGCAAGCGAGGGCCTCGATAATGGATGCTCTTCTTCTTGCCGCTTTCTAGGAAGGGCTCTACGGTGCAACCAAAGTTTCCCATATTTTGTCCTCGATGATGCCATGCTGAGCCAATTGTAGTCAAGGTTTCATGGTGGTTGTAGAGAAGTTTTTTAGCAATAATTGATGCAAACCGTGTCAGATTATTGTGCGTTTCTTCCGCTTCCCCCCCTTCTTCTCTTTGCTCTGTTCCAACTAGGTGGTGCCGGTGTTTGAGATGTGTGTGCCTCCCCTGGCCTTTGTGTGTGTGAGAGAGAAAGAGAGAGTGGTCTGTGCTGCGGCACAGTCGTAAATGGGCAAGATCGGTGTGGTCTACTATCGATTGTGTGAGTTTCAAAGGTGAACTCTAGTGGATTGGGGTGCAGTGATTATCCTAATCTATAGAGAGGTAGACTGTTTTGGTTCCAGGTGTGTTCCCCTTTCCCCTTATCCATCTTTTGGTGTCCCCAGTGAGGAGCATTAATGCTCCAATTTGAAGTTTAAAGTGGTGTTTGAAAGCTGACAGGCATTTGGCAAATGGTCGAAGTATTTGGTGGTCGGATTTGAAGCTAGTAGAGATGATGGAGCCAAGCTTTGACTCCATATTTATAGGTGTTGAAGACCCTGAAGATTGGTTAGAAGATATAGAATTATGGATGATGTCGATGCATATGTTGACATATGCAGAGAATTTGCAGACGGTGTCGCTACTGATGCGCGTATAGGCAAAGATTTGGTTTGAAAATCTGAAGTGTGATGATTGGAGGTCATGGAAGGAATTGCAAAGGTAGTTTCTGGAGCTGTTTTGAGAAGTGATCACCTCGGCAAAGGCTGGTGCAAGATTGAAGTTAGTGCACCATGATGTAAGCAGGGATTTTTCCAGCAGTTTGAAGCCTATTGGAGGCAGTTGGAGGTTGCATCTGGGGTGAGATGCAATCAGTTTTTGAACCTGTCAAAGTTTCTTGAGTGCTTGCATCCAAGGATCAGAGGTAAGGTGGAAGACGGTGATGCTACCTATGAAGACATGGTGTATCTGGCCAAGAGGAAGAGCCAAAAAGTGAAGCAAAAGCTGCAGCTAGGCTTGTTGAAGCTTGCAGATTATGTACCTGTTGCAAAGCTAGCAAAGTATTCTATGGTTCAACCAAAGGTAGTGCCGGTTGTGCGAAATGCAAAGCGTGTTGAGGTAAGGCCAACAATTGATTATGTTCCTTGGAGGTTCCAGTTTATGATGTGCATGTTCCAGTGATGGATGAGTTTGTCAAAGAGGATAAACCCCTTGTTGAGTGAGCCAATGTGCCAAAGAGGTAGCAAATGTTGGGTTTCTAGAGCAGATTGAAGAGGTAGAGCTTGTTCTCGTAGAAATTTTGCATGATAAGGTTATAGAGTGCAACTCAATTTTGCATATGCCAAGAGCTTGAAAGTTGATGAAGAAAGTGAGCAAAGCCTAGATGATGGTCAAGCATTTGTGGAGCAACAAGAGGATGAGGCTGCTGATATTGAGCTAGTGTATGGTGCTAATGAAGATGAAGGTACAAGCTCAAGTTTTTGGGAGACAAGCAAGGAAGGTAGAGCGGATGAGTCCACATCCTATGGCAAGGAGATCGAGTCTAATGAGCTGGTGCTAATAAAGGTAAAGCTGTCTGATAGTGTGTCAAAGAATATGGTGAATGTCAATGTGAAAGAAGAACAGGTTGAAGTGCCAAAGCAAATGAAAGAGGTATGCTGTCAAAGAGGGCATGCAATGCTATGCTGGTAACCATGCAAATGGGAATTGCGATGGCAAGTGTTGTTACAGTGCACATGGTTTGAAGCTATGCAAGAAATGGTAAGGTTGCACTTAAGGATAGCCAAGCTGGCCTACCAAGTCAATAGGAGGATGATGATGAAGCGGAAATTGAGGGGGTTGGGCATATTTCTGATGCTCATGATCTATTGGGTGCTGACCAAAGGGAGGAGTAACTGGAGATGCCTATGGATTGTAACAATGATGCTATGGATATAGGGTTTTTGGGCCAGGTATGCATACAAAATGATTTTGATTGAGGTTTGATGAGGACAAGGATTCTATGGATGAAGGTATGCAAGTGATTATGAACAAAGATTTCACTAGGATACAGAAGATGCGAGGGTGCACCCCTCAACGGGTGGAGATTGCTTTGGATGAGTAGTGTGCTATGATTATGCCGGTAGAAGCCAATGTGGAGGAGTGCTTGTGTCAAGTGCATTGCTTTTTGCACGAGGTTTTTTGCATGGAGGCCTCCATTGTTTTTGGTCGGGAGGGAGGGTATGATATACCATAAACATTTTTTTGCGATGGTGAGCTTGTTGCTACTTGGTATGGAGTGGATGTTTGTTTGCAAATGGGTGCATGGAGTGTTGAAGGTAGGCCATGGGTGATCTACAAGCATAAGGGGCTATGTGTTGGAGAGCAGCACCATGGCATGCAGTTACAGATGGATGGAAGGAGTCAGTGCCAGGTTTATGATCCAGGTGGAGCCTATATGATGCAGGGGGTGGGGGAACCCACTTGAGGTTTGGCAAGTAGTGTACATATTATATCTTTTTTGTGGTTTGCTCATAGTTTTGGATAGTGTTTGCTAGCTTTTGCTGTTGTGATAGAAGAATAAAGCTATTTTTTGGTTGGACATGAATGTTCAACAAGGGGGTTGGGCAATGATTGTGCAACCAAAGTGTGTTGACCCTAGCAAAGGGAACGGGTAGTGATATGTATGCTAATAGGTGCAAGGCAGAGTGCTAGAGTGGATGGGAAGAGCCTGGGCAGGCAAGTGGCAGCAGAGATGTATGCATTATGTGGCTTTATAGGCCAAAAGCGCTCCAGAAAGGGCCAACTTGGGTGGCAAATGAAAGAGGTTTAAGGTGCAATATTTTTGCGTGGATATGAAGAGATTGAAGTGGTCTACAAATAGGTCCAGACCGCTCATCAAACAGAGCCACAAAGCCTAAAATATGGGGCTTTGAAGTTGGAATGCATTGCAGATCTGAGACGGACAGGCCAGGTGATGACAAGTGGTCAAAGTGGGTTTCAACATATGGATGTGTAGAGCTCAAATTATGGAGCATGTCGATCTTCTCATATCGTCATTTGGACTCCTCGATGTCAAGTTGTTAGCATTTGAAGTTTTAGCGAGGGCCAGTTTCGAGCCAGTTGGGTCACCTCGGTCAATGTGCCATCTGATGTTCTTTGAAGCTCAATGAGGTTCATGGAGGTAGTGGACGCTATGTGGAACTAACAAGAAGTTACAGCACGGCAAATGGAGTGTGGATCGTGGAGATATTGTGGGGATTGAAGTTGGATGCCAGTTGAGGGCTGTGTGGTGCCAGGAGGTTTTTTAGTTTTTGTCGCACTAGTTGAAGTACATGGTGAAATAAAAAAGAGGCCGGGACAGAGAAGCTCAAAATTGGGGTCATGAACTTTTCATGGGAGTTTGCGGACCGGTGATTGGGGGGGCCATGCCACAACTGGCAAGCAATTGAAGTCAATGGGATAAAAGATTTTTTTGATTGTTTTGTGAAGAGCAAGTGGGAGAATTTGGGAGGCCAAATCATGGAGCACTGCCACGTGGCTTGTAGGTAATCACATATGCAAGAACAAAGGCCAAAAACCAGGGGTATTTGTAATGGAGCAAGCCAAGCATTAGGTGTATCAAAAGGGGAAAGAGCTCCCATGAGCTCGTGTGGCTACAGCGTTGTCTGGCAAGCTCTACTAACGCGACAAAGGAAGCGCACGCAGGCGGCAGTGGTCTCTCTGGCAGGCGGTTTTGGTGGCATTTTCGGGTGGAGGCAGCCATTGACAGCGGCGGTGGGGCCATAAGTAGTAGATGACGTGGCACCTGCATGGGGGTGTGTTCACGCGCCCGCAGGGGGACATCCTTTTTTGAAGGAAAAGTGGGGGAGCACCGATGGCACTGTTAAGGGATGATGCATGCATGCCTTAAAGCTCAAGGCCGGGTCCAAAAATAGCGGGTCCTCACATGCAGATAGGGGTTCAAGAAAAGGAAGGATTCGACGAGAATAGAGAGGGAGGCTCTCCCATGCCTAATAAGGGGCCAATTTTTTTTTTGCCAAGGGGGATCTTTCCGAGAGCTTCTTTGAGAGGGGGAAGCGAGCTCTCAAGGTGGTTTTTTGGAGGCCTTCTACGGAGGCGGAGGAGGGTTTTTGGCATGAGCTCGGATGAGCTTTAGAGGAGAAGATTGTAGCCAGCGAGGGCCTCAATAATGGATGCCTTCTTCTTGCCGCTCTCTAGGAAGGGAGCCATATCGCGATGCAGCTGAAGTTGCCCATATTTTTGTGCTCGATATCACCATTCCGAGTTGGTTGTAGTCAAGGTTTCAAGGTGGTTGTAGAGAATTTTTTTAGCAATGATTGATGCAAACCATGTCAGATTCTTGTGCCATTTCTTCCCCTTTCCCCCCTTCTTCTCTTTGCTTTGTTCCAATTGGGTGGTGCCAGTGTTTGAGATGTGTGTGCCTCCCTGGGCCTCTATGTGTGTGAGAGAGAAAGATAGAGCGGTTTGTGTTGCGGCACCATCGTAAACGGGCAAGATCGGTGTCGTTTGCCATCGATTGTGTGAGTTTCAAAGGTGAACTCTAGTGGATTGGTGTGCAGTGATTATCCTGGGCTATAAAGTGGTAGACTATTTGGGTTTTAGGTGATTGGATGTAAATAACTTCATGAACCAAAGAAAGAATTTTCCATGAACTAGTAATTTTTTAGGGAAAAGACATTGTTAGAACTTATAACAATGTTAGTAATTTTTTAGGGAAAAGACATTGTTAGAAATAATGTACGTAGACATTGTTAAATGTGTTCTATGGTGTAGCTAGAGAGCCTAAAAATCATATAGCCTTGAGTTCCACATCTACATTCAACTTTTTAGCTGCAACATGCTTAAATAATGTTGAACTTGTTAGGGTCAGCCCAGCTTGGGCAGCCAAATTTATGTGAATGAGATGTAAAATCTAAATAAGGCCTGAAAGCCTAATGAGTACTCTCTCTTTCATTTTGCCTAATCATACAGAGCCCATCACTCACTCTAGTCTTCAAAAATCTTTCACCAACCCACAATCCTTGATGTAGAATTAATCATAGTAAAGTATTGTGCTTCTTGGCAACTGGGTAGGCCCATAAACATTTCACTCTATATGTCCATTGCTTAATGCTCCACTACATATGCCATTTCTTGTTCAACTTGAGCTTAAATGCTTCATCCACTCCTAATTTCTACTTGAATTGTTTGAAAATATGCTTGGCAATCTTTGTTGAGAAACATTGGTCTGGCGTGATTCTAGGGGAAAGGAATGAGACATAGAGAATTTTCTTAGTCCTGTCCAAACACTAGTTTTCTTCCCTAAGGGTGAGACTATACTTATTTTGAAGTTGAATTGTGGATTTTAGTTGATTTTGGACAAATAGTTGATGCCACTCTCTAATACTAGCCTTGCAATATTTTATGTCGTCCTCTTCTGCTAGGATACAAATTCTTGGTAACCACAAAAGTACCAACCAAGTTGAATCCTGTAAAAAGCACATACATTTATTCTTAAAATGTAAGGAGGGCTTCCAAGACTCTTTAATCATCTTGAAAGGCTTTAATCATCTTGAAAGGTTATGGTGGAAACATAAGTGAGCCATTCATGATTGGAGAGTGCATAGTGTAGCTTCTTAATTCATTAACAAATGAGTACAAATGAGCTCCTTATATAGGAGAAGGAAGAGGTATCTTGCTTGCATCATTAATGAGGTGTGAGAGATCATTCAAATCATCCCAAGAGGAGAGTATCAAGTGGGAAATCTCGTGTACACCTATTTTGAACTGATTTTGACCTATCTATTGGCATCATATGCAAGTGTACTATGTCTACAAAGGTCCATGGGTCATGTCTACATATATGGGCATTATTTGGGATATGTAGTCATGTATGCGGCCTTAGGGAGAGTCTCCATAAGCAATGCAGAATATGTCATGTGCCCTAACATGCCTCCCCGTGAGTGGCATATGTAGCACCCAAAAGTACAAAGGTGTCCTCTCTAGAGAATTGCCAACTGGGTGTAGGATCAGATCAAATCATCGTCTCCAGAGAATTTTGAACCATCAAAATGTGCACCTCCCCTAGAGAATGGTAGGCAACTAGGTGGTAGGTCAACCTCATCACTATATCACACGGGCATGGTCAAATGGGATCAATGGTGGAGGAGAAAAAGGTGAAGCGCGTCAATTATGAACCATCAAATATGAGGTTGCCCCAAATTTACCAATTTGCCCGAATTTACAAATTTGTCCCAAATTTACTAATCGGCCCATATTTACAATATGACATACTCGAATCACCTTTCATCGTACGCATGAGGGCGTAGTGGTTAGTGCACATGGCTTGTGGTGGGGAGGTCGGGGGTTCGAGACATGGGGTGCGGATCGACCCGAATTTACAAGCTTGCCTGAATTTACTTTTCTTCCGGCATTTACCAAACACCCCGAATTTACCAAATGCGCATCCGATGGCCCAGATCACCTTAGCCGTCGATCCCATTTGAGCATGCCCGTACGAGATAGTGTGGAGGGTAGGTCAAATTACAAATGTGATGCTTTCAAAATATTCTGTGTATTTGGCCCCGATGTCAGAAGGCCATATGTGTTGTTGATGCCATCTTCAAATCTACAAAGTTGTTTGTCAATGCGTCATCAAATTTTGCTCCATCTTTGTTTCGTACAAAATCCTTTTGTGTTGGGCCTCATTGTTTGTGTCATCTTCTTCTAAAAATTCCTTTGTTGTTGATGTTGGTTGATGCTTCTTGATAATACCTTTCCTTGCTTGAAGTGTGAAGGAGCTTGGAGTGTTTTTTTGTGTGTAGCTTGGTGCAAAAGCTTTGAGAGATATTACATGGGGTTTTAATGATTTTGCTCAAGATGGTTGCATGCAAGGGGGTCTTACCAAGTACTCCTCAACAGTGTCTATCCCTTTGATATGTCAAAAGTATAAGATCATTTCTATAAGAGCGCATGATGACATTCATTTTGTGCTATAGCCATGTGAAACCCTTCCAAGCAATGGGGAGCTTTGGTGCTCTTGGTAGACGTGGGAAAGTCCTCTTATAGGCAAAAAGCAAGCTGCAGGCACCAAGGTCGAGCAAGAAATTGAAGGTGTGCACGGGCATGCGTCAAGGGTAGCTGACGCTCATCAATATATGGCACGGCTCTAGCTAGGGGGAATCTATGGTGGGAAAGAAATCACAATGCAATCTCAGTCGTCCGTCGACTCGATGAACTAGGGGGTTAACTAAGGGTGAACTCGGGGCAGAAATGGTGCCCCGAGTTCAGTCCTAGTTTACCCCCCTAGTTCACCCACCTCGCGAGGTGTGGGTCAAACCTGGGACGTCTCGGTTGCCACACGAATGCCCTACCACCACGCTAGCGCGCGTCGTTGCCCATGTTAGCATGGCACATGATCACAATCTAGTTTACCCGCCCCTTGTTCACCCTTAGTTCATCCCCAATTCACCCCCATTTCACCCACCCCTAGTTCACTGCATGATCCGACGGTTGAGATTAACACCGCCTCGCCCCCCCAAATTTGGGCCGTAGATGCCCTCTGAGCTAGAGCCATGCCCTTTAGTGACACATGAGGACGGCTGATATTAAAGCCGCCTCGCCCCCCAAAAATTGGACCCTAGATCTCCTCTGAGCTAGAGCCGTGCCATATGGTTCACCCACCCCTAGTCACTGCATGAGATTGCCGCTTCGCCCCCCCAAATTTGGGCCCTAGATCCCCTCTGAGCCAGAGCTGTGCCATATAGTGATGCATGCCATATAGTGACACATGAAGAGGGTAGCTGACCCAAATAGATGACGCGTGCCTTCAAGCATTAGATTTTTCGCATGGTGATGAGGATGACAAGCTTGCAACACACTCTAGCATGCGACAATGTGTAGCAGGAGGACGATGTGCATCAGATTAATGCTTATGATTGTTTTCCGACACTCCTAAGGTAGTGAAAAAGATTGGTGTGGTAGTTGCTACTTGACCTTTGTTATCGTTGGGGTGGGTTTGAATATGCTTTGATTATGCAATGTCTTCTTTTGATAGGCGATGTTAAATCATGGCAATGTCAAATATTCATGCCGTGAATACTACCAAAAATAACGTAGCCACCTTCGAGCTCAAGGCCTTTCAGATCAAGCACTGTAACAATAGAATGCTAGCCAATAGAGCACGCAACTTCCTATGTGTAACCTCCCAAAATTAGGATATAAAAAATCAACCTTGTAGGTTCTAGGAGGCTACACACACACACACACACACACACACACACACACACACACACACACACACACACACACACCTAATTTTAGAAAGTGGTTAAGGACTCTAATTGTCTTGGTTTTTGGTGATAATGGGCTCATCTAGAAGCTAAACCAAAGGGCTATTAGCAAACAAATTCATAGTTTGAATTTGATCATTATGCAAAAGAAGCTAAGGGAGAGTCTCCATAAGCGTTGCAGAATATGTCATGCACCCTAGCACCTCTGCCATGCTTGCTAGAACCTATACTCAAGCTTAGTGCCAATTGGCTGAATAGAAATATTAGAGGAGAGGACTTCCCTTAAGGAGAGTTTAGTCCAAGCCTTGTAATTACATAACCTAAACTTGTTGAAACTTCTCAGCAGTAAAGTCCCATAATCTTTAGAGTCCATGGATCTAAGCACCCCGTTAGTAGCCATTTTGGTAGTTGTTCTTTAAAGATTGAGAATTACAAAATGTATCAAGACATTCCCAGAAATCTCTTATGGACTATCCATCATTACTCATAATTGCATTGGTGTCATTTGCAAATTGTTGCAGACATAGATCCTTGGCAGCTCCTAGAATTTGTATACCTTTTGGCAGCTCCTAGAATTTGTATACCTTTTCTCCATTGCTTCTTGGTGAGCCATCCAAAGGCATCTGAGCATACAACATAAAGGAGAGGGGGAATTGGGCAGCCTTGCCTTATTGATTTCATGAGAGGAAAAGCTTCAATCAAATCCCCATTAAGGGAAATTTTTGCAAAGGCATTGTCAAACAATATTTGGACAAATTTAATGAATTTCCTACCAAAACCAATGTCAAAAAGAGATTGGAAGATAAAATCCCACTCAATACTATCGTATGTCTTGTCTCAAAATCAATCTTGAAAACATGAATTCATGTGCACTGTACAAAGCATATTGACTGTTTCCCATAATGTAATGATTGCATCTAGAATGAATCTTCCTTCGATATATCCAAGTTGCTCTGGCAAGAGGATCAAGTGCATAAAAGGGCTAATTCATCTAGCCAAGGATAGAACAAAAACTTTATAGGCAAAAATCAGGCAAGTTACTGGTCTCCAACTCCCTAGGTCTTCCTTTCCCCCCTTTTTATGGATGAGATTTATTAATACACTATCCATAGAAGTAGGAAGAGCTCTTACCCTAAGTGCTTCCTTCCAAAATCTCAAAAAATAAGGGACCAAAAATTCATGGTATTTCTTGAAGAATTCATTTGGAAGTCCATCTAACCCTAGAGATTTTCATCTTTCAAGGCTTTTATAATATCTGTCAACTCCTCCCTAGTGAGGGGTTGATCTAACTGTTTAGCCAATGAGGTTGGGATTATTGTTTTCCTCAGTCTTGCAGTGGTAGCCCTGGCCTTAATTTTGTTAGCTCCTCGATCATTGAGGAGTTGACAAGATGCTATAGTAATAAGCCTTCACCACTGTCATGCTATAGTAATAAGCCTTCACCACTGTCATGTTATCTTCATGAGTGTTGACCACTTGGCCATCTGTACCTTTCAAAAAAAGTATAAAATCTTTGACCTGTTTTTAAAAGCAAGTTGAACATATTTTTATCGACTCTATCCAATTTTCCAATCCAATGATCTCTAGTCCAAAGCATAACATCCTGAGCATCTAGGAGCTCATGTCTTCTTAACTATTGGTCTTTAAGATCCAAAAGGGGGGAAGGAGGAGGGCTATTAGGGGAAACTGAATTTTCTAGGTCACTAACTCCTTTTTTTATCATCGTTCTTTTGCCAAGTCTAATCTCCCTAGCTGGATTCTTGAAGGCAATCATCAGAGTCTGAGTTGTCCTAATTGCATGGTCTCAAGCCTTAAATGCAAAAGAACGCAAGCTAAAATTATTCTTCCACTTCTTTTTGACTACTTTAACAATGAACAATGACTAATCAAGATGAATCCATCATGCTTTAGACATAATCTCCTCTTTATACATTTAAAAAACAAGTGGGAAATGATCAGACAGTAACAAAGAGCAATCTTTAACACAAGATATCTGCCAATATTCCTGCATAAGTTCACTATTCATATACAAACTGTCCAACCTGGCTGCCCTCTAGCAGGACCTTAACTGCTTGTTGTCCCATGTGAAGCCAGTAACCTGATACATGTCTAGCAATTTGTGATGATCAAGCAACTCCTCCCAATACTGTTTCTCACTACCACTTATAACCTGACCCAAACAATTGATCTGTCTAAAATATCTTCAACCATGTTAAAATTTCTACAAGGAGGCAAGGGTTAGGAAGGTTTTAATTTCTTGCCAGGTCTTGGTCCTGTTAGTAATGGAATTTGAAGAATAAATTGAAACAACAGTAAAGGTAAAGGGGTGACAAAGTGTAACACCTACCCAGCTCCCATCAGCATGTTTGAATACCTTGGTCACAAGGTTGACATATTTTACGTCAATCCCAATAGTAGTGCCTCATCTTCCTTGAGGATGATATATACAAAACCATTTATAAACACTTCCTAATCTTTTAAGATTAATTATCAGGTTAGGACCTGAGACTTTAACCTCTTTCAAGCAAATAACATCAAGTGTAAGGCTAGTATCAATGAGCCAATTCTTTATGACATATTCCCTTGTCACATTTGAAAGGCCTTTACACTTAAGGCTGACATCTTTGAAGGGAGGGAACTTCATTTTTTATTGTTCTTTGAAGGTTTAGCCACAACTGTAACTCTTGTGGGGTCCTTTGAAGTGTCCTTCTTCCTCTTAGATTTCATTGTAAGTGGGGTAGGGAGTCTTCCCTCTTCTACTTGAGTCACAAGGATGTCCAAGGACTGAGTAGGATCCTGAAGCATTTGGGCTTTAGCTTCTTCATCTTGAGCTATCAATTGCTTAGAAAAGGTGGCTCCACCTGAGGCGTGAAGGTTGGGAGGTTGAGAGTTGGGAATGGATTCACCTTCACTTTCATAAGAAGGGGAATTTATCGTCTCATCTTTGATGTTTTTGGGACTACAAAGGCGATCCTATATGTCCCTATTTCCACTAAAGATAGGTTCTTTAGGTATTGGAGCTTTCTTCCTGTTGGCACCACTTGGTCCTGCTTCATCCTTCTCTCCCTCTCTCCCTCATGATATGAGGGAATGCATAATAGAAAGGGTCATAGACATCAACTAACAGTGGGTTATAGCTATTTTTATTCCTATTAGAGGAGTTCTTAGATCCCTTATTGTTTTTGACTATGTTTCTTTTTTAGACTGCTGGCTGAAAGCTCTTAGTTTTTTGCTGAGGAGGTTCTTCACTATTCTCATAGGGCTTGAGTTCAGAACAGTCTTTTATATAGTGTCCTTGTTTCATGCAATGAAAATAGGCATTAAGAAAATTCCTATACTGCTCCTTGTAAGTGCATGAGTCTTCTAGTTGAGTCTCTAATAGGCACCTCTATCTTCAGATCCTCATTCAATTCAATTTCAATACGCAATTGAGGGTATTATTTGGGATTGATTCCCCTCCTAGCCATGTGTCCTAGAACTCTACCTATGGAAGCCCTAATCTGTTTTAACCACAGATAAAAGTCTATTGGGAGGTCTTGAAAATCCACCTAGATTGGGGCTTCGGTGGGCTTTGGGCCTCTAGGGCTGAAACCTTTATATTAATTGAAGATTGATAAGGGGGTGTTTCTGATCAACCACCATCCTTGACTCACCATTTGAAGGGCATCATTGGCATCCTGACAAAAAACTGTATAATAATTATTGGGCAAGTATTGCACTTGCAACACTTTAACAAACTTATTTTCCCATTATTGAGACAACCAATTTTTGAGGGTTTCCAAAGAGGGCCTCACCCCATGGCAAAGATCTATGACAACTCTATCATGTAGTTGCACATGCCACTGTTCAAGTTCTTGGACAGGGATGATGGCTCCTTCTTTAACACCACAGGACAACCTTGTAGATCTTTTCACAAAGGCATTTTCTTGTGAGAAGCTTGAAGCTTTCCGCAAAGCTTTGGGCTTGCTCCCCTTTGTGGACGATCATGTCCTCAGAGCATGGAACTTCCTTTCACTCATGTGCCAGATCTCGTTCACCGCATCACTCCAGGGGGGATTTGTTACCATATACATGTGGTAGTGATGTGTGTGAACACACTAGGACTGCCGGGGTATTTTTTCCCACTTTAGGAAGTTTTTCCCGTGTGCATTGTATATACGTCCATCACTCTAGGGCTATCTATCTTTCCATTGCGCACTAAGTAATACACTCTCAGTTGTGTGCCTTGAGCTTCCTTCATCTTCTTCAAGCTTTGTGTGTTTCTCTGCAACCCAAATTCCAACAAATGCTATCTCTGAGAAAATTTTAACGGTACTAGTGTTGAGCAAATTTCAAGGCTTTGCATTGTTTTTCCAATGCTACCTATATTGCACCTTAGTGCTACTTGATTGTTGCAGTTTTCAAAGCTATTGTAAGCTCTATAAGCTACAGTAACATAGCACTACTGTATATTAACTCCAGCGTTGCAATTTGTTTAATGCTCCTAGGCACCTCAAGGCTTCCAAGCCCATAAGCTCATTGTGCAACAAACCATCGAATGATTTTTCCCACTAGAGTTCAGCACACCAAGGCCTCAGAGCTTGTGCACATGCGTCAAGAGTGGATCGAGAACCACCTCACTCTAATACCACTTGTGAGGCGCTGCAAGAGCTTGTGCATGTGAGTGTGCAGTGCACTGCAACAGGAGACCAAGTGTGGTAGAGCTCTCAATGAGATTTACTCACCATTCCTTATTCTTTTGTTATGTCCAAAGAATACGTTAATCGTTAGTGATGGGCAGTCGGCTAGTTGGCATGAAACCTAACAATAAATTCAAAGTTATGCAAAGATTGATGTTGTGGGATACAAGGATTACCCGTTCACCCAATGTTGAGTAATGTCTTGGAAGGAGGGTGTGAATGAATTTGGGCATGCACAACTTTCACCATTGGTCTCAAGGGTTCCATCACAACTACCACATCATAAGAAGATTGTTGTGGCATTGAGAAATTTGAAGCACTTCTAGGGTTCATGTTATGCACATGTAGGCTCAAGAGCATGCACCCTGGCTGGAACAAGGGATTGGAGGAAAAGACATTGGGTTGCCTAGAGATGGCTGAGTTAGCAGTTCTTCCGCTCAAATTTGCAGGGATGATGCCATTTCTGACGGCATCTTGGAGCTCCATCTTTCTCTATCCCCAACAGGCAGTGGGGGAAGTGGGGGGGGGGGGGGGGGGGGGGGGGGGGGGTAATTGTCAGAAGCCTTGGGATGAGCACAGAAGGTTGATACTCTTGAGGTGGTGACAAACGACAGATGGATGTGATAGGCCTTTTCGATGCATTCACTTCCCTTCCTCCACTCTCTCTCGAGTCTTGATTGATGAACATATTTTTTTTACTAGCTCATGCGACCCTCCTACCGATGGGTCTCGCTCGCTCTTACTACCGTTGTATGTATGTGTGTGTGTGTGTGTGTACGTGTATCTTTATACATTTCTCTGTGACACACACACACAATCGACACTACCACCAATAACCTACGGATACTTATTTACCCATATTCAAATGTCAATTTGTCCCACTTTGTCTTTGGGGGGGAGGGAGGGAGAGAGAGAGAGAGAGAGAGAGAGAGAGAGAGAGAGATTATACAAAAGCATATCACTAAAGAGACATATTTCAAACAAAAAAAGATTTTGTTTACATTATTGCCAAAAAAGCTTTGGAATATATCTACTTAGAACTCTTAGTTGTGCTATTTCAACGATCAAGATATTGAGCTAGAGCTCTACACACTTCTTTTAAATCTATTTTTTGAACCCAAATCAAATAAATCTTGTAATGATGAATCAACCCAAGCTCTTGCATTCCCTCTTTGTCTCTCTTGCTTGATGTTTCTCTTACTCTTTCATCGTTAATTATTTGCTCGTATCAACATCTTGAGTGGTGGCACACGCCTTCAAGATGCAAATGTAAGTGATTGCATCCAGAGTGATGCCCTCGCTTTGCATCCGCTAAAGAGACCAACACTTCTTGGCCTTGCCTCCATTCAGCATATCCTACAACTAATGAATTCCAAGAGACATGATTTGGGATAGGTAGCTCCTTAAACACTTTTGTGCTTTCTAAAGGATACCACATTTGGCATACATGTCAACCAAGGCATTGCCAAGCACGGAATTTTCTTCCAATAGCCCTTGAATGTGAGATCTTTCTTGAAATTAAAATTCTCCGGTTAGAGTATGAGATTTCTCAAGATAAGCATGACCCCTAACTTCCTTCTAGGCACTAAGTGTGGAATATCTCAATTGACTTTTGAGTAGCATGCCTTGGTTTTGACTATGAGTTTGGATATCTGAATTCCCTCTCAAATAACATGTTGAGTTCAGGACTCATGTGCAAGGTCTCTTGGGACTGTTTCTATGATGCTAACATCATCTCCTCGTGAGCTTGAAACTCTCTTCATGAGGTAAAATTATCAAACCCGATATGGCTTTTAGTTTTGTTGGATTGTTTTAGGATTTTAAGTTCAATCCCAACTGGCATGATGTATAAAACACCCAGGTGTGGTAGGCTTTTACGTTCAATCCCAAGTAGCATGATGTATGGAGCACCAAGGTGTGGTAGGTTATTGTGAATAATAGGAGGTTGATTAATATTGCAATGCCCTCTTGAGTATCATGCCTTCATTTCAAGACTCATCCTAGTGCTTCATGACAAATGGAATCAGTCTTGGCATCATGGCACTTACACCCTTGGGGTCTTTTGAAACTATATGTATGACATTAAAAACCAAATCTTCTATGCCTCTCTCTCTCTCTCTATCTCTCTCTCTAAGTGTGTGTATGTGTGTCTCTATGATTGTGTACTATGTGTTTGTGTATGTGTAAGTGCCTTTCAAATTCATTTCATTTTTATCTCTCTCTCTCTCTCTCTCTCTCTATATATATATATATATATATATATATATATATATATATATATATATATATATATATATATATATATATATATATATATATATATATCTGTGTGTGTGTGTGTGTGTGTGTGTGTGCGTACAAAAGACACTAGAAACTATGTCAATGAAAGGTGATATAATTCCCATTCATAGTAGACAGAACAAACTTTATACACAAGTACAAGAGAATCAAGAGCCTGAAGACATATAAGTCCGCCATCTTCAAGCCAGGGAACTTTGAAAACCATAGTTGAGAGATAACCCTCACCTACACCCATGGAAACAACACAACATTTAGCTAGCATTGGCACCATATGCAAGTGATGCATGGGTATCCCACATGTTATAGATGTCACCCAACTAGATTGCTTTCAAAGATAAATAATAAGAAACGTCAAGTTAATCATATATTCAGAGAAAATCATTTACAAGGGGAAAAACATATGAAGGCCCTTGTGCTTTACAAGCTCTCATGAGATAAGGCCGGAGACGAGTTTTATGAGGCTTTTTAGCCTCAAAGTGGGCCATATATGCCTGTTTCTAGACTTTATGATGCATTTTTGTCTGGGTCAATGATAGTGCTCATACGTGCAATCAATTTATACTTTGGAGTCGCCTTAACATAAAAAGACATCATTAAGTAAGTAAGTCCTACACCCCCTTAGTTGGAGTTAAAACCAAATGTAAGGTAATAAGTATGAGTACTAATGCCCTAATTCATAGTCCATATAGCTGTGTTATTCCATATTTCCTCATATGTTCCAAAAGCCAAGAGCGTGTGCTGTCAAGGTCCATAATAAAGATGCAATAAGCAGCCACTTTCAGCCACAGGAATCAGCCCATATACGACCGTATCAACCATATACCCTAACCCAACATACCCATATTCAGAGACATAAAGTGCCACCTTCAATCATAACCGAGTTTCCAACTAACCATACTCGGCCAATATGAGCAATCCTGCCAAAATTTTAAATACATAGCACTAAAATGGCAAGAGACGTAATCTTAATAACCAACCCATAGGCTCAATAACAGAAGTACACCGCCATGACAGCCTTACAAAAGTTACAGGCCACTGTCTTTACACCCCTAAGTATATCCCCCCCATCATATAGGGTCATTCAACAGGTATTTTAAGAAGAACACCAATCATTGCCCCCCATTTTTTTGAAAAAAACCCCACAATCACTGCATCAATTATCCAGTAAATGAAAGAGAATACCACCTTCCAATGCTTTATCTACATGCCTATGACAAACCACATATGGCCCCATGAGCAGCCATATTTACCATATTCCACAACCCATCATAACCATAACCATATTCGGCCACCAGCCATCGTTACCAAAAATTCATTTGGCCCATTTAAGACATTTTGCCCAAGATCACTGAATATAACAGCATGGACCGTATCTGCACCATAATAGTCAGCTCAGTAACCAACCCAGAGGTACATGCACCATAGTATAACCGCCACGACATCCTTACCAGAATATACAAGCCGTTGTCTTACACCCCATAAGTGGGTTAATCCCACTATACATCAGAAATTTGAGAAAAATTTCAACCCTTACACCCCCCCCCCCCCCCCCCCCCCCCCCGGTTTTTAAAAAAAAAAACAATTTCCAAGGTCACAATTATCCAATGTTTGAAAGAGGATACAACCTAACAATGTTACTTTACATGCTTATAACAAACCGTAGAAATGTATTGTCAGACATCCCTAACCTCAAGAGGAAGTTATAACCCAAAGCTACAAACACCGAAAGGGTGCCCATACACATGCAAATGATAAGCCATTCCTAACTCATAAGCTGAGTTAAAAACCAGTGCTGTAAATACAAAATGGTTCAACATAAGTTTCCATTCAAATACCTCTACTAACATATGCATGAGGAATACCAACTAGTGAATTACAACCCATCAAACAATTTGGACAATAGTCCATTTTAATGCCAAAAATCACTTGGAATTGAGTCGGAGCGGCCAACTCCACAATGCCTGCTTATCCTTGCCCTTTGCCATAGATCCAATACTTAACACTACCTTTTGTAAGTAAAGACGTACACAATCCTAATGTACAAACTACTACACCCAAGTACACACACACCCCACCAATTATGCTAAGTGATCATGTAAAGCTCACCTTTGTATAGGGTTTCAAGCAGGTAGCACCTTCCTTCAAAGCAGTAAGGCGAGCTCGACTTCAAGATGTGAATGGTACAGGAGCGCCGCCAGGTAGAGAGAGAGAGAGAGAGAGAGAGAGAGAGAGAGAGAGAGAGAGAGAGAGAGCGTTTGGAGCAAGTGGCCACATTCCACTAGCACAATAAGGAAGGCCCATCATCAAGAGGTAGAGGTGAATTGCAATGCCGCTTTGTACAATGAGGGGGGGGGGGAGAGAGAGAGAGAGAGACAAAGAGAGAATGAGATAGCACTAAGTGGCACAGTAGCACAAACCCGTCAAGAGGGAGCCACGATGAAGTTAAGCGGAACATGACAGGTTATGAAGAGCCATGAAACTTGCCAAATGCTCATTACCCTTATTAACTACATGAGTTAGGAACCATTAAGGTACCACCCTCTAGTGAATTCAAGCCATTATTCACCGTGGTTTCCAAACCTAGCCAACCATACCAAGAATATAGCAAGGCAATACATCCACCCCAATTAACACCAAGGCTTAGATACCATTAGGTACCACTTACTAAAAAAATTTAGTTAAATCAAGCCAGCTATACACCAAGGGCACCCTCGGCCAACAGTCCCATCAAAAGATACCAAGGAAATAGCAACATGCCAGAACTAGCCATGTGTGTGTGTGTGTGTGTGTGTGTGTGGGTGGGTGCACCCGCCCTTACCCAGGAACCATAACTAATGAGTCTAGTAGGCTCGTTAGATATGGGCCTACTTCCTCAGTAAAAGACTAAGTAATGCAACATCATACTTGACTCCATGCCATTCTTTTTTACTTAGAGCCGCCGTTATGGTAGAAATCAAAACTCTTTTATGGAAGCCATCAGCTTGAAACTTCTTAATAAGGACCCTCGTTTCTTCTAGGGCTGAAAATACATTAGAGGATGAGTAAATAAGACCCTCGTTTCTTCTAGGGCTGAAAATACATTAGAGGATGAGTAAATAATTAAATGAAGAATACTTAAACAGGTATGTAGAGCAATTTTGAATGGCCTATTGCTTTTTTTCATTAAAAACTAAGCAGCAGTAAGCTTAAGGTGATCCTGTTTCCAAAAAAGTCTAGTGGAAAAGTCACCAATAGAGTAAGTGTCAATATTCAATTCAATGGACAGATAGTTAGTGCATTTAGTGAAAGAAATACCATTGAAAATTTCTTGTTCTAGAAAGGTGGGTTCAATCGCTAGACAACGAGGATAGATATCCAACACTTGCAGGGCAAAGTTGGGATTACTGATACTTAATATGTCATCGATAAATCTAAAAGTGTGATTACACTTTACAAGCAAAGGTTGCCATCTACATGGAAAGTATGCCTAATAATCCATTTATATTCATAATATAGCAAATAAAGGTTACACATAGCAGAGAACAAGAGAATCCCATAGCAATGCCACACGTTTGAGAAAAAGCATCACTTACCAAGTACAACATAGCAATGGTTCAGAACCCATTGAATGATTATTTGAAACTACATACTATTCATGTGAAGAGGGGAGGCCTTGCTTACTTTTTTTACCCATCTAGTTGTCTTAACAAAGGACAGGCCAAAAAACTCTTCTTTGGCTTTATTGGTGAAGGTCAAGTCTATGAGAAAATTCAGTACATTTATGAGACCAAATTTACCTACTAGAGGGATATTTTTGTAACATTGGGTAATATTAGTTGTATATACTGAATAAATGGCATATGGGAGGTTTAAGATGACATCAGACACGTTACTAATTACCCAAAAAGGTTGGATGTCCACTTTTGAGAAGCGCCTTACATCTTTCCTTTTAATAGCACATATTTTTTTTTAGCTCATCACATATCAAATTGAGTCCTTCAGTGACATGTTTCGTAATATCGATAAACAAGCAATTGGAAGCATCTGCGATCCATCAATATTATCTTTTATGACTTTTAAAAGTTGGAAACAGGATGGGAAGTTTGGTAGTATCCCCTTGAAATCCTAATTTAGTCATACTTTCCAAAGTATAGCCTTCCAAGTTCCGTATTTATAGAAACTCCTTCGCATCTTTGAGGAGAGACTCATCTTGCCATGCGTCCTTCTGCGGAGTTAGTGCCCCTAGTCAGGCTATATCGGCTCATTGTCGTCTGTGCACGCATCTTCATAACATGTTTCAAACCTAGCATTGGAAGCAAATGAATATGGTCTTTCTCTGCAAGTACGGCGGAATTATAGGGTGACGAGTTTGCCCTCTTGCCTTGCTTCATCAATGTTTGCTATGCCGCTAGTTACGCCAGCAGCTTGAGTAACCAGTCCTCTCTCTCTCTCTCTCTCTCTCTCTCTCTCTCTCAGTGTGTGTGTGTGCGCGCGCTACACACACACACACACACTCACAGAGAGACAGAGAGAGAGAGAGAGAGAGAGAGAGAGAGAGAGAGCTAGCTTGCTTTTGCACGTCATGCCTTGCAGGCCCTAGGGCCACGTCTTCATTCTCCTCCAGGCAAGCGAGGATACAGTACTGCGACAGAGCGTGCAAGGGGCAGGATTGCATGCAAAATTAGCTCTCGATAGCAATAGACATAAGACTCAATGAGTCCAGCATTGCAGATTAGGAAGTTGAGGGTGGTGGAAGAGGAGGTGACATGGAGTGACAGCAGAAGCTTATAGTGGTGGTGACAAGCGGTACTCTTTGCCGGAAGGTCTAGTGGGAGCATCGGCCTTATCATTATCACTGCATGTGCCAGTCCATCCTCCACTCTCAACATCGAGTAGCTACTTCAACGAGGCTAGCAGCACTTTGTTGCACTTTCAAACCTACAAAATTCCCTTACAACACTATTTCATCTTGCCCTCCCGCCTTCACAAAATGAGACCATCATGCCTCCTTACCCTTTGGAACATATCCCAATCCCAATTAGTGCAAAGGAAAACCAAAAACAACCTCCTAGCACTACATGAACTTTTGGTTGGGATCCTAACATCCTAATTATCACAAACCCATCTTGAACATGAGGGGAGAGAGAGAGAGAGAGAGAGAGAGAGAGAGAGAGGGGGGGGATGGTAATACTACAGAGAGAACTAATATATAAAGAGCAAAGAACTCATTCCAATTGCCCTGCTGAAGCTTCTCCTCGCTTGCTATCACCTTGTCTCTTCTCCACCATGTTAGTGACCTCTTCTGAATCCATTGCCAACCCGACTACGACTCTATTCTATCACACTGCAATCGATTTTCTTTGTCTTCGTGTCCCTTGATTCCATCCGCCTTACCTAACCTTGGCCACCCTTATCACTCACTGAGCATTGCGTAATCACACATGCTTGAATAATCAAAAGTACATCAAATCAACATGATAGCTTTGTCATATCTGAGAAAATGAAATGTTATATTAAATGTCTTCAAAAGGCCAAAATGACCTATGAGACCAAAGTGATACAATCTTGGTGAATCTAATACAATATTTGGGTATAAAATAAAATAAAGTAAAGTAAAATCTAAAATGATGATGATGATCATCATCATCATCAATGTCCGAGGATTCTTGGTATCGAGTGCTATCCAAGAATGTATTGCCTTGATCTCTGAAGATAATCATCAATGTACACCTCTATAAGTAGTTCATGTCATGCTAGAATAGTCGTGATCCTCTCATGGAGCATATGTCAATTTTGTGGTCGCCCTCGCAGACGTGGGCGCCTAGCTCTCCCAAGCTCAGCGGCTCTCTCAATTAATATACCTCTAGTGTAGGTGGGAGATAGATAGAGAGATGGGGGGGAGGGACAAAGAGAAAGAGAGAAAGGGAGACAAAGAGAGAAGAAAAAAAGCTCACTCTTAAAATTGGTTTTGGAGCAAAGTGAGCTTTCTTTTTATTTTTGCTCAGGTTGAGCAAAAATTTGGAAAAATCCCCCTTAAAAGCTCCCTCCATTCCCATTCCCTCCCTTCACATATGAGTTCTGACTTTTAGCAGCTCAGCTACCATTAGTATACATCTCACATGTTGACACAAATTCTTACAATCCTTAACAATCTATGACTAGTTTATGAGTTTTTCTTTGAGATGGCAAGATCATAACATCAGATCTTCCCTCATATGGTCCTAGGTAGGAAGGCAACTCCCTAAGGGTTTCCTCTCTACTATCTTCTGATCTTTTTGTTCTTTGGTCACTATACATGGATTACATCTCAAAGTCCATCGTACCCTTGTCAAGATCGAATTTTGCAATAGGTTCCGATTCCCACTCTGATGACACCCATCTCTAGCCTTCCTAACTATGTCCCAAAGTTCTACATGAATCACCTTTAACTTTTGGCACAGTAGGAGTTATATGGTAAACGAATTCATATGTTGTGTTCTCTACCACATGTCCGACTTCTCCTTCTCCATAACTAATCGCATTCCCAATCCCTTGAGGATGTTGGACACTTGTTTTATCCTCTTTATCATCTCTCTCGTTTGAGCTCTTTTTGTGAACCTCGTCGTCAATTGAAATCTTAGCTTCTTTCACCGGTTTTTGTTCATCCACGTCATTTAAGCTCTCTTCCATTCTCTTGTTCGTTTATTTAGAATCAACAGGTGGTTGAGATATTATCTTAGCTTGGGTTGGCATAGCTGGTGGAGGTTCCATAAGCACTCTAGCAGTCTTAATCTACTTGTTTGTCATCTCCAACATCATCTTTTCCAACTCTGCATTAGGATAAGTCATCCACTGATGTTCCATAGTCTGGCAATTGTCCAATCTCTCTTCATACGCTTTTAGAATTGCTTCCAATGGCTCAAAGTTTTTATCAACTAAGATCGAACCTCCTGAACTACCATCTTTTTGTTCCAATCCACTTGAATTTTGTTCAGTTTTGGGTGTTTCTTCTCACACGAGATGAAGATCTTGTCAGTTATTGTAATTTCTCTTGAGCTTGTGACAACTCAACTGTAACAGCCTTTAGCTTCCTATGGTACTGAGCTCTAACTCTCTCTCATAGCTTTCTTTGTTGATTTCACACTCAGGACTTGTTAGAGTTATCACTACTTTTCTCACTTGTCGCTTTCTGCTTCACTTGCACTCTCGCTAGTACCTTCAATGGCATTTTCGCATAAAAAAAGTCAGAACCACTTGAAGAGGGCATGACCTCTACAATATCCACCATCCCTTTTTCTTCCTTATTTGGATTCCGAGGACAATCTTGGAACAAGTGTTTTCGTCCACAATCACTATCATCCATATTTGGACCATTGTTTGCATCATTACCTTGGTCGGTTGGGCACTTCCTAGCCAAATGGTCTCCTTGACACTTGAAACAATGTGTGAGGGTTCTTTGTTGTCTTAGTTGTTGGACATATAATATGTGAGGATATGCATTTTGTTTAACCTCTCCTTGATTGGCTATGAACATTAGTGTTCCTTAGCTCAATGTAAACCCTTCACTCGGAGATACACTACTTATTCTCGCTTGAGAAATACAAGAGAATGCAACAAGATTCTCATGGCCATATGAATCCATAAGTAGGCTAGGGTTGTATGCATGGTGGTATCCATAGTTTTCCTCTTTGTGATACGATTGTACCGGCACTAAGGTGTTCTTTTTTGGATACTGGTCTGGATACACATACCTCGCAATTGCCTTGTCTCCACTTAGTAGTGGTGGTTGGTGCCCCAACATTGGTCTCGGTCTTTCAAATCTTAGCTAAAGAATCATTGGTCCAAAAGCATATCCTGGTGGTGATGGTGCTGGGATATTTTGTTGATACTGAGGATTCACTAGTGGGCTAGGTTGGTACTGTAGGTTATGCTAATAAGGTCTTTCCCTAACTTGACCCCTATTGTAGTAACATTCCTCAATGGTATGATTTGTCCACTTATTCTCAATGGCACACCACTTTTGTCTAGTATTTTGTTGTGGAAACATGGGACATTGATGCGTCATCAGATGATCTCCCCCACATGTCAAGCAATGTCTCAATGGTGGTATTCTCTGGTTCTGGACTCCCAAGGCTGATTCATTCTCTTCATAAGTTCATCTGCAAGATGATCCATATTCACTTCTTGTATTCGAGTTGTCCTCACTATATTTGTATCATTAACTATATCTTATGAGTCGTTTGAAGTTATATACATATCCTGTTATACTTCTTCATAGATCATGTAATTGTCTACTAAATATATATAGCTTCTCTTGTGGCCTCATCTAATGTCAAACTTTTTCAAGTGAAAATCCTTCTTGAGGTGCTCGTTCTTAATCCCCTCAATGAACAACACTACCTGCCTGTCCTCTTGGGGTTTCTCTCGTGGTGACATCTCTCAATATACTGCTTAAATTGCAAGGCAACCTCCCGTACTCTCTCTTTATCCTTTTGCTTGAACGAATGAATCTGAGACACTACATTTTGTTTAATTCCTCACATGGAAAACTCCTCCATGAAGTCTTACAATAGCGCTTCTATGTTTCCATAGTCTTCCTTTTTTAAAGGCTGGAACCATGCAAGGGCGCTACCCTCCAAAGTTAACCCAAAACCTTCAAACTGAATGTGGAAATTCATGACGTCTATAGCTCTCAACACTTGTTTAAATGATGCAAAATGTCATGGGGACCCCCTAATCCATTATACTTTAATGCCAGGCATTTTATGACTTGAGATGAATGCATGGGCCTCAACTTAGCAACATATTTCATTACCTACAGAGGTCCAAAAAAGGTATCCTCACACAATGTAGGTGCTCGTGCTCTAGGTACAACTCTCACAATCATATTTGGCACGACTCGCTCAATATGGTGTGGCATAGATGACATTGTAATGGCAATAAAGCCCATATCTATCTGTAGTTCTCTGTGGATGAGTATTCTCCACTCTGATTGTTGTTGTGTTCTTCTAAATTTTGGTTCTTCTCTTAGCCTTGTCAGTCTTTCAACAACTCCAATTTTGGCTTTTTAAGTTCTTGGCTCTAAGCTTACACTAGGAGCATTGGGTATGGTTAATTGGTCAATCAACGGAATCCCACAAAAATTGATCTTTCAAAAATCCTTTCTTGATATTGCTTCAAATGTATCCAAACTTGTTTAAGATCACAGTCTCTGTATCTATTGAAGCAAAAACATATAGGATCTTCTCTATCGTGATCGTCTTGTATCCAATGGACTTCCCTTTGTACAAGTTGATATCTTTTTCTATGGATGCCCAATAAAAAGCTATAAAGATATCATCTGTCAAGGCATGTTTTGTTTTCAAGGAATGGACTTGCATGAGATGTTTTGAAGATTACAATGTCCATGACTTAGGCCGTACATCTCTCCTTTTTTCGGATACAACTTGTTCTAGGTTGTCTACTAGTTCTGAGTCTTCTACCACTTCATAAGTAACACAAGTGCAAGAAACTATGTCCCCCCTAAGATTATTTTGGAACACCGCCATCTAGTGCATTCATTGGTAATCTATGAATCGCTTCAGTTGTGAATTTCATACTTCAACCCAAAACCCGTATGAGAACTTCACATTAGTAACATGCTATGAGGTTTTTTTTGAATCGTGTATTTTTCTCTCTTAGCAATTCCATAATGGGTGGAGGTATGAAAAGCAATAAGAACTCTCTTGATTCCATTTGTGTCATAACATTGATAAACTTAACTAGCATCATATTCTCTGGTATTTTGAGTCCTAAGCACTTAAGCTTCCTTTCTAGATGATTTAATCATATATTCCATGATCTTTATGCTTGCATGGTATGCCTAAAACTCACAAGCTGCATTATCTATGCAACAAAGTAGAAAGCGCCATCGAGTTACATAGTACACATCCAAATGCACTAGGTCAAACACAAGCTTCTTCTTGCCTAATAAACTACCATGATATGATGTACCTTCTCGTACACACAGTAATCACACATATTAAGCTCTAAAAATTTGAAAACAAGCACATAACCCAAACGAGATAGATAGTTCATTTTAATTTGGCTCAAATGACCTAATTGGTTATGCAACAAAGAGCTATTTGATTGTTTAATTATGATTACAACATAACCATTAATGTTATAAACTTGGAACGGACAAAGTGTACCGCACTTATCTCCTCTAGCCAAGACCAAACATCCCTTCATCATTACCAAAGCATATATGATCACCCCAACTATCAAGTTGCCCTGAGCAAAAATATTACTCTCGGTAAGATTTGACCAAACACCCATTGCTGAGAACACATAATGAACCATTGGCAAGCCTAAAATGTAACTCTATTGCACCAACTTTGTCACAAGCAAAGTTATTTCCCAAGTGCCTACATCCACGCCTAATACCCATAAGTAGAGAACCACTCTCTATGAGGAGTAACATGAACATGCATCAAAATCCAAAATCAAAACTTGGGCAAATGAGTAATCTCGTCGAGAAACATGCAAGTAACGAAGGGGCAAACAAGATAGCCTCATCATCACTATTGATTGCATGAACCTCTTTACTTTTAGCTTTGCCCTTGTTCTATTTCACTTCATTCTCATGCTTGTCAACCTTCTTTTCATGATCGAACACCCTTGCCCCTCAAAAATTATTTTGGTGTATTTTTGGAAGGGTAGCTCACTTTTTCAAAAAGAATCCCTGCCCCCTTTCCTCTTGCAGGAGATTATCTGTTCCTTCTTCTTGCAATTAGCGCTCAAGATCTCTCTCATCATTAGATTTACTGTAATTTTCAAGGGACTACTTTCTTCCTCCATCAACAAAGAGTTCTCCAATTTTCTTGCCTTTTTTTGCAATCTTCTATGAAAGAAGAAAGCGGCTACATCATCAAATACTATGGTTTCGCCAAGAGGTGCAAAATTGTTAATCGAAGTAACAAACATGGACCATGTTGCAAGTAGATACTAGAGAGCATAAAAAACATATTAAGCTTCCAAAATCTCAACCAATGGTGAGGCTTTGATGCTACCCCCAAATTGAAGAGCTATTTCATGAGGTAAACCTTGTTAGAAGCTTTCTCGTAAGTGTTGCATAGCATTTTTCAAAGTGACTTGTGAGACTTCTCATTGATGACAGCAGCGTTCATTGATCCTACATAATAAATAATAATTTTAGGTTTAGCCAATGCATCCAACTCGAGCAACTCTTTGTTAGTTGAATTTTCTATTTCATAATGAGAAATTTCTACCATCTACCATTTTTTATTGTTAAAGGATTCTTTGTATGACATAGACAAACTAGTAGAGTCTGGATAGTAATTTAGCAATATCTGAACCAAAAATACATTAGATATCTGTACTAGCTACAATGTGAAAGCTTTGAGATTCTACACAGACACACTGAGGTGTGATGCATATATCAGGAATAAATTACATCTGAAGAATTGAGGCCCAAGGTGGAAAATCGTCTGTGAGTCTTATTTTGACACTTTTTCTAAGGGTCAAAACTACTAGGAAAAGAAATCAACCAACGCAGCAACTGAGGGACCGGGGGGTCTCGATGGAACAGCAGATTCAGGAGCTTTGCTGTCAATACTGCCTGCCATTGCAGAATTCTGTTGTCCAGATGTTTGAGAGACGATCATTGGCACTCCAGCAGGGGCTGTAGCTGTTGGGAAGATACTCTCAAAATGTTGCACATCGATGGAAGGTTGAGACGTGCCCATAGGCAGCTGTTGTAAGTTGGAAGGGGGCGTGGAAATAACTGCAGGAAAGATCATGGAGGCAGGACTTTGCAAATCGCTTAAGGGGACTGTTGCTGAAGGGGCCAATTGCAAGCTTATCATAGAAGTAGCATCACTACCTGAAATCACCACTGATGGCAACAAATCAGTAGAACTGGCCTGACTGTTTGTGTTGGTGACTGGCTGAGTTAGTACTGTCAATGCAGGGTCCTGATGAGACACAAGAGCAGTAGAGGCTGTGCTCACTGAAGATGTATTTGGAACTCCACTAACTGATGTTTGAGCATGTAAGCTATCCAGCTGAGTTACTGCAACTCCTGGTGGCCCTTCCAGCAGAAGCGGCTGACTTGTTTGAGGCTGAGCTGGCTTTATGGCAGGTGGCTTGCTGGGGGTCAAAATAGTGTTACCCAGAATGACATTCCCCGGAGGAACAATCTCAACCAGAGGTTTTCTCTTTGTCTCGGTAAGTTCCTTAAGCACAATATCATCAGTAGATGCTTGAGAAGAAACCTGAGAAAACTCCAATGCCGGCTTTGTCGTTGACATTTTAAGTTCTTTTTCCAGTCCCTGATTCCAAGACTGAAGGATTTTCTTAAGAGCTGGTCTCCCATGTGCCTGAACCATAAAGGGAAAGGCATGTTACAACTGAATTATCTAAATGCTAATATAAAATCTCTGTGCATCATCAGCTTATGAGACACTTTACAAGAAGCTTACAATAACAATTTAGAAGTTAATGATACCTTTACAAGTGAACCATCTGAATGCAAACATAGCAACATAAGCTGATGATACCAACTTTAATTTGTATATGTTGCTTACTTGAGCATGTAAGGCAGCCTCTGCATGCATTCCAGTTTCTTCCCAAGACTTCTCTAGAAGTGCCGAGTCTCCAAGTAAAGCCGCCGCTAGTGCTGCCTCACGGCCCTGACCAGCTGCAATCAATGTATTCACAAGGACCTACAACCACGATAAACTTTCCTTCACCACCAGGCCCAGAGATCAATCAGCTTAAACAGGTGTTGTTCAACATGCCCCCTTTCTCAAAGCAACTCAATAAAAAAGAACAGTGAAGAAAGACTTGAAAGTAATGAGTCTTAGCATCAACATGGATTAAAATTTAGTTTACTTGCATGCATATACACACATTTTCCATCCTATACTGCTTTGCCATGTTTAAATGTTTAGATCATGTACCCCCAAGCGAGTAAGCTCTCCATGAGAGGCAAGTCTTAATGCCAAGCTCCTGATCTCAGAAGGTTGTAATGCACCTTTCACTGCCCCAGCTGCAGCAAGCCTTCTAAGAACATGGCTAGCAATTTGTGTCTGACCTGTAGCATCAGCAGCATCGATTAATTTTAGAAATTCTTTTGCATACTTGATGATGCCCTGCACTGAGTCTCCCCTGGCTATATCAGCTGACGGTAAACTTATTAAACCAGTTGCCTCACTGGAAGCATCCAGATCTTGTCCAATTTTCTTGCTGTTGCTAAGAGTCAACAAACATTGAAGGCCTCTTTTCAGATCATTACTTTGAAGTGACAGTTCAAATTCAAGCCTGCAGAAGTAATTTGGCCAATAAGTGAAACAAGTGAGGGCTGCATACCAGTATAATTGTTAAAAGAACTTGAGTCAAAAGCGGCCATGGAAATTGTAAGAAAACAAAATTTACATTTTTGAGATTCCAGGTAAATGCAATGCTTCTGTGGCATAACCCATTCCAAGCATAAACTGCGCTAAATCGTCATGGTGTTCCCTTCCTAGACGTGCAGCCCTACAAAATCAGTCGATGTCGGATGAATTTTACTCAATAAAAAAACTCAAACCAAAAGAAACTGCTAATCAAGCTCTGTTTTCCTACCATTTGACTGCACTAATGGCATCTCCATGAGCAGCCAGACATCTACAGCGAATCCCAGGATGTGTTAGACCAATTGCATGAGCAGTCATATATCTGGCATGGACAACAAGAGCTGAACTAATCAAACTGAACAAAGCGGTTAAAGATGAGAGAGCTTCAAAAAGACGCAACAGTTGTAAGGACCTACAAGTACCAAGATTTTTTCTGCTCTTCCAGACATTAAAGGTACCATCTAGCTATTTTTAAAGCTAAACTGATACAACTTTCTAAATGGTTATGCTCATTCTTTATTCAGCAATTACCAGCATCACAAAACAACACCACATAGACATAAAGGTAACTACCTATCAATGAGCCAAAGAACTCCATCTCTTACACCAACCACAATTAGTGGTCCTACAGGACGCTTCTGCTCTGGTGGCAAACGCGAAATCGCCACAGCTACGCCGCCTCCTGCAACAGCCACTTCGGCAGCAGATCGTCTCTCTTCAACCTTTTTGGAAACTCCTGGCTCTTCAATTTCACCTTTCGTTTGCTTGGACAATGCCATTATGGGGGGTACTGTTGGTGAATGTTGAAAGGAAGCAAGTCGAACGACCTGTATTTTGAAATTAGGGGTAGATCCACATTATTAGCAAATAATCACCAACTAGTGAGAAATAGAATGAGCTATGCTACATGCTTGAAAGAGTGTGTATGAGTGTGTAGCTATCTAATCACGTTTATCAAACCACACACTAAATGATACATTAATCTTAAAAATGAGACACAAAGGCACAATGCAAACGGCCCTAGAGATAGGAGGCATCGCCAAAGAATTTAGCTAGGCCTATGTGCATGAGGTGTATTAAATGACAAGATGACAAATGCTAAGATGGAGAGAATCCTTCTTGAAGTCTAAGGTGGCTTGCATAAAATATTTACACATGGAAAACCACTTGGGAGGTGGTTGAGAGGTAGGGTGGTGAACTAACCCTAGGCTTACTTGATCCTACAAACCCCCCTTCACGCCGCGACTTGGAGCAAGGTTACTAGTTAGGGATTAGCTAGTGGGTTCAGATCCTGCCCAGTGGGTCTTTCTAGATCATGGCCTTAAAATGTCCCATGTTAGTTGTCCTATTCAACCCCCCTGAATCAACTCACAACCAATGTCAAACTAAGGATCTTGTTTGACTAATGTAGCTATTGGCTTATACGATTTCCAAGGCAATTTAAGGTGGTTGGGATGATCCAACACTAGCTGAGGCATGCATCACAAAAATTTGTTGGGGCCTTCTTATTCATGCTAATCTCCAAGTTTTAGATGGCCATGTCAATCGCCTTGCACTTCATGCCTCCAAAGTCTTTGCCGGTCTTCCTCTTCATCACACAGCGAATAGAGCGTGTGAACAACTTCCACAATGTGTAATGAATAATTCAAAGATTTCTGAAGCCCTTGTCCAGCCTTTCAAAGTAGTTACTTTGGAACTTCAAGGACACTCTGACAACTTCGTAAATTCTGCAAAAACTCTCCCAAGTGAGCATTCAATTAGGCCAAGATTCGAAGCAGGTACTTTGTCAAAACATTCACTTGATTTCTGAAACTTCTCCAAGCACTTTGCCAAAGCTCCAAAGCTTGATGAGTGATTTACAACGCTAGCTCCGGAGACCTTCACTTCAATGATGTGCCTGAGCACTCCATCTCCACCAAGTAGAGGTTGCTTGCTTGCTAATTCCAATCCTTACCCACCCACGATTAGAGCTTAAAGAAAGAGAAAAGCCCATTAAGAAATAGATGGCACTGTAGAATGTAGTAATAATGACCAATTGGTGTTGATCAATAGCCCATGGCTCTGACTCATCAAACTTACTAAACCACACACAAATGACACATGAATCTCACAAATGAGAGACAAGGACAAAACGTAGAGGTAAAATAAAGACATAACTGGCATAAGTGAAGGTACAAGAGAAGGCCTAATTATCTAGGCCAATTCAGGGAATATAGTGCAAGAGGACAAATGCAAGAAGGCTAGAGAGAATTCTTCTAGAAGTCCTAGGTGGCATGCATAGGGAATCTAAATATGGTGAAGTAAAACCAATTGGGGAAAACCTTCACTCACTTATTAGACAAAGTGTGTGTATGTGCTTGACGTGGTCAGAAGGTAGTGGGACCAGCAACCCTAGGTTCAATTATTCCTACACTGTAATCATGTTAAACAAACATTTGGATTCATTTTCTAATGAATCAATATAACAGCACACTTCAGAAAAATTCAAAATGAAAAATTCACCTGCAACATGGGTGGTCTTAATGGAACCTTCTCTTGCACCACAGGCTTTGAAGTCTCTACAGTAATCAATGCCAATTCACCATGTTCTGCCACAGCATTTGCTTGCGAATCTTTAACTTTCATTTCCTCCTTTCTCCGCTTCCATTCTAAGTCCACAGCATTTACTCCAGCATCAACAAAAACACATCTACAAAATATGAAATAAAAACTAGTCTCACTTAGGATGTAAAATGTTTCATGTCAAAGTCTTATCAGAATTGCATGAGAAAAGGAAATGTTCTTTGAAAATTACAACCTAAGCTCTTCTCGTAGAAAAGTATTTGTAGATAATAAAAAAAACTTGATGCAAAATTCAGGTGCAATGACTTAAACTAGATTTACCAGTTTCTTTGCGTGTTCGTAAAAATGTAAACAAAAACAAGATCTATTTTTACTTCAACATTTTCTGGAGCAAAGAAGTAACAAATTTTTCAATTTGACAGATAAATGTCCATATTTCTTCAAGTAAATTACCTTTAAACTGAATGCACGAGTCTTGGCATTATTTTTTCTTCTAGAAAAAAACATATGGCACTGTTCAGAACATGTACACGAGCAAAGAAGAACAATTCTTTCCATCATAACAAATGAAAGTGCATATTCATTGTGGCTGCTCTAGCAGCTTTACATAACTAGAGCTTGAGTGCAGGAAGTTAAGCACCATGTCGCAATTGTAATATACCTTCGTAAGGTTAGAATAGTCTGAACTTACAAATTAAAAAAGGGGATAAAACACTCACAAAAATACAAAAGCAAGGGACGCACGAGAACAAGATAAAAAAGAAAAAACTATCTCACTTTATTTGCTACTAGACAAAACTGGATAAAACAAACCATTATTCACTTGAAAATCCTTTTAGAAAAGGCATAAGCAAAATAAGTTAAAGCAGCTTACTTAACTACAACTTGAAATTAGTACTCAACTTTAAATTAACAAGGATAAGACATCTCAAAGACTTAATCCTAGAAATCAGACTCCCCACAACAACTTCTAAAGGAACAAATTCTTAAATCCTAATGTAAGCTAAATACTAGAAATGAATACTTATATGAACCTACCTAGAGGAGGCTAAATATAACCAAAGTAGTACAAAGTTCAAAACTTGACAATATGCGCTTGGACAACAGCTTTGACATCCCTACTCGTGTTGTCAATGCCCGAGTGTAGGTGTAGGTATGTATAGAGGTCATTCATGCTTTGAACGTACTCTATAAAACCATCGAAATGAGTTTCTATCACCCTCTGAAGGTGATGGGCATACTCAGCCATGATAAAGGCCAACATTTGACAAATAAGAGCAAAAATACTAAAAGCACTAAAGACCTAAACAACAAAATATATTGTTACTAAGTCAAACAATAAGTGGACTTTAAAGCTCCCCACTTTTACTGAATTTAATATTGATTATCTTGAACATTCCAAAGGAAAATTCATTGAAAATAAACATATTACGATATGAGGTCGCAACTGTAAGTATCACGTATAGTAGAGTACCCAAAAAAACTACAGGTGTTTGGCAAAGACGGCTAGAAAATTTCGTTTGCAACTTGCCCACACTTCTGGAGCACGAGAAAAATTCATTCTTTAGGTGATGTTCTCTTGTGAGATTCACAGCAATAGTTAATTGTGTCTTTGCAGATGATTTCTCTCCCCCAAAGAGGAAGAGAGGAAAGGACTACGGCCTCTGCTCGAGGTAGCAGGATTGGAATCTGAGACGGCTTGAAGAGAGGGCATGCTCTGAGATCAAATCCAGAAACTTTTGATCTGAGAGCTCCAACCCTCTAGATTTTGAATAGGGCAGAGATCTTCCGAGTTCCATAAGTTTGAGATTCGGAACAGAGAGTGGAAACAGTGCCCGGCCTCCAGTTCATGTGCATGTAAACCTTTCCCCATCAGTTAAAGAGTCTATTTAAGGAGGGGGACAAGACAAGCCCATCTGCTGGTCACCACTATGGCCTCCCATCTTATTCTCTCTCTTCTCCCTGTTCTCTCAATCTGGTTTAATTATCTGAACGTATTGATATTATTGTGCGCTCCCATTTGTGACAGCCGCCCATGGAAAGTGTCGAACTTCACTCTCTCCCACTTTCTTTTCATCCATTTGACCCTCAAAAGGAGTCAACTAATCATGACAAGGTGTGGCTCAAAGAAAAGTATTTCCAATTCCACCAAAGTGGGTTCCAAAAGGTGGTACCATCCTGCTATTATAGATACATCCAAACTGTGGCACAAAAGGATAACCCTGCATTCCAAGCATCATACCTTCTATGCCTTGCATGCCTCTCGTAAATCCTAAAATGGGGGTCCCAAAAGCCCCATAGTCTCACTGTTACATCCATGGATTTGGCAAACATCTCCATAAAAGAAGGAACTCTTGAAAGATGTCATACATAATCCCCCTGCCGACATTTTTTATGAGACCATCATCACCTATCACAAATTCTTTGGTCTCATGTCCATCATGTATCCTGATGATGATCTTTTCCATGCCCGAGGGATGGTCACTTGTGAGCTTCCCAACAGGGCCGGGCATGAGAGGGCACAATGCACTTGTGGTTTCAGAGGAAAGGTAAGAGAACCGGCCCATCAGTGGGTTGCTTCAAGAATTCCCTCTAAAGATTGCAAAAAACCTTTCAGAAGTAATAGCAGAACTTCCCAACACAAGGAGACTGCATGAATACTCCTGTGGTGGTGGGTTGGGAGCGGGTACCCACCCACTCAGGTTATGAGCATCCAAAATCAAGCACATGAAGATGTTAGGCATGATGAAGTCACCATAGCAGCCCAGCTCCCCTTGTGCAAGTGCCCACATGGCAGCAATAGCTGCCTGCTAAGGTGCAAAGCTGTCGACTGTGAGGAAAGGGCATATCCTTTCCCCCCTTCTACCATTTGAGACGGATCATATCAATTTCCATCACAGTGGCATGATTCTGCAAGGGATACATCCGAGTTTGCCATTCCTATTTTACTTGATGATACGTCTCGATTACCTGCTTTTGTTAAAACACGTTTGTATTTTGCTTTGAGGTAAGTGCTGGGGGTGTTACTTTGCTTGAAATTTTTTCTTTTGCAAGAAAAAAAATGAAATTAAACACCAAACACTCTTTACATAGATGGAAGACACACGCAAGGTCCCCCCAAACAAAACCACAATACCCCTGCCTTTTCTTACAAACTTTGCAAACAGATAAACATGACAAGCGTCTACTCCCACTGCCACACCCTGCTGTTATAATGTAGCTATAGTGACTATTTGCAGCAATAAAAAATAGGTGTGTAGCTATTACTCTATTGTAGTTGATGTTGCTAGAAAAAGTTGACGCCGATGCCACACGCCACCAGTGGATCCTACAATTGCAACATTCCCCAGGTATCGATATTGTGGTCGAAGGGAAGAGATGACAACATAGTTTGCATATCCAAAAGCACAGTATTCCACAGTCTGGTCCCAAGAAGTCCACTCTGGTTGAGGTAGCAATCCACCCACAGGCTTAAATGTCTCCCAGCTGTACACCCACCCACCCCCCCCACCCCCAAAAAAAAAAGGGAAATTAAAAGAAATACAGAATAGATTAGCTCTCCAAAACTTATTTCCACGCTTCTTATAAGGAAGCAGACATTGAAATGCAATAGTTATTGACTAATACAGTGATACCAGTCCAGGCATTTCTTGCTTGAAAAGATAATCACAAACCTGTATAGTTGAAAGTTTGATGGACTTTCACCCTTTCCACTTCCATCATCAATACTGGAGAAAGCAGGGGCTATTCCTGACAATGTTGCCGATTGAACAGCTGAAGCTGCTGCCGCATTTGAGAAACTCATACGTCGTGGAAACTTGTAAGCTACTCCTAGAAGGGCACCTCCTTGAAGGCTGATCACCTGAAGCGAACAAACGCTCACTTAGTTAACACTTTCTTTGTGATCATAATCAGTATACATTGCATGGTTGATGAAATATAAAATTCCACAATTGACAAATAATTTAAGGTGCAATTTACAGGCTCAGTTCGCCCTTCAATCGCTTGTGTTAGTTGATTTGCACTCCCATCATCAAGAATGATTCGGACTTGCACCGTAGCCGATGCAGCAGCACTTGCAGCAGCTGCTGCAGCAGCGGCAGCTGCAGCTGCAGCTTCTTTGGCTTTTCTACCTTTTGTTAGCTGAGGCAATCTGGGAACCGTAGTTGATTCCAACAACGCATAGCGCTCCTTACATGCATCCCAAGCAAAATACTTTGCAGATCCAGAGTCTATCATTGACCAATCAGATACTCGATAAACAGCAAAATAAGGTACCTCAGGGCACACAACAGCTACATATCTGCAAAGTAAGATTGCAATGAAACTGGTATTGGTAAACATAACCTGGTAAAGATACAGAAATTATCCCAGCAAAGGAAGGGAACTTACTTTCCAGATTTGCTAACAGACAGTGAAGAATAAACATCGTGCGGAACAGTGCCCACATGCTTTTTCGTCTGTTTTACTTGAAGGGATGCCTCGAGTGATTCTTGCCGGGGACGCGTTGTGTCCGAAATTGCACCTGCACTTCCCACGTTGATGCTGACAGGAGTTGAGAGTTGGAAAGAAAGAAGACGTATCTCCTTCTCTATGACAAAAGCTGCTGTATGCTCCTTGCTTCCGGATGGAGTGGGAAGTGCAACTGCGGCTGGGACTGCTTTTGGGTCAAATTCACTAAGAATGACACCTACGTTTGTACCAGTGGCAACAAGATGAGGCTGCAGAGGATGTACTGCCATGCAATAGCACTGTGAACCAGGTAAGGAAACCAAATACAAGTTAAATGCGGTTCAACGATAAAGTTTGTTCATCATAATAACGCCAGTTAAAATTTAGAGTAAAATTGGTTCACCTAGACACTGCATACCACAAGCTCATACAACTAGAACCAATACCGACTGCACGCATCCATGCGCACCCAGTGCCCACCCACACCCCCACACACACAAGCACGCACACGCTTTTTTTTGGTTTATTAGTCATGGGATACCTCAAGGTGAGGGAAAACTTGAAACCCACAATGAAGATGATGTAGAATGAGTAGGCCACGACTGAATACCTAGAGAGCTGTGCATCTAGAAACAGTCAAAGAACACCTCATCTGTATATATCTAGTCGCTGCTAAAGCAGAAGCCACGAAAAAGCAAAAACGATCCCCTGAGTTGATGGAACAAGAGAACATTCCTAAAACTCCAGAGGGACCTAGGGCCCAGTATGGAACCCATGTAAAGAAAATGAAGGCATCTGCTGGCGCGTGCCCTAGAACACCAAACATCAAGAAAATCTGAGAAAAGGGAGGGAATCTCACATGCAGACATTGAGTAAGACGCAAAAATTCCTGAGTATGTTGGGAAGACCAAGGCAAATAAAATGATATACCTAGATGAGTCCAGGATAAGCCCAGACTCACCCTTGAAGGAAAGTGCAAGGTATAGACCCATGGTAGTCACCCACAAGACAATATAACCATCAGCTCCATCATGCATAGTATTGACTAAATACCACGACATCCCCACTAACGTCGTCAGTGCCCAATAGTGGGTGTAGAACTAGGTACTAACATATGCTCCCAAACACAACACACACACACACACACACACACACACGAGCATACATCAACACAAAGTTCAGCGTACTGAGTTTCTGTCATGACTCCGGAGATCAAGGGCAGACTCAGCCATAATGAAGCCTAGCACTAAAAGAAGCATTAAATGGAAAAAATTAGCACAAAAATGAGGTAGTTAATAGGGCATACACACCACAAAAGAGAGAAAGAATTAGCACAATATCAACTGGTCATAACTCGGACGAAAACTTCACAATGTGAAGTCTGCATGTCCGCTATACAACTAAAAAATATACTTAGATGAATCCAGGATAAGCCCAGACTCACCCTTGAAGGAAAGTGCAAGATATAGACCCATGGTAGTCACCCACAAGACAATATAACCATCAGCTCCATCATGCATAGTATTGACTAAAGACCACGACATCCCCATGAGTCTCTTCTGACTGCCTACAACGTCCACATTGCCCATCAGATTTTTTTTGTTTAGCATGCAAACTTCCAACAGGAAAACCCCAACCAAAGACCCCTCCAGACAAGTAGCCTTTCTGTTCGAGGAAGGGGGCGTTTTTCAAAATCTAGAAAGGCCACCAAAGAGAGGATATTTGCAGATGACAAAGTGCATTACATACTTCTGATACAGGAGGAGGAGGTTGAAGCTTGGCATATAGCATTTGAGCAGTGGTTTGAGCCATAGGAATGCTGCGCACAAATCAATGAGCCAATCTGTCGTCAAGAGAAGGAAATCGCACGTACAGCTGAAGCAAATTTAAATTTTATGCCACGCTGATCAATAATGATTACCCAAGCCAAAACGAGATTTAGCAACAGGGAAAGACAAACAATTGCCACCACCACAACAATAGCACAATCCACAAACGAAGTTGACACACTTCTGTACCATGAAATATGCCTTTCAAGTTCAACTTCCAAGAAAGCAACATGAAAAGCGGCATTCGCATGCAAACTCTCGAGACATAGAGAGTTACCAGCAGACACAATTCTATGATGCCAAGATACATGTTTGGTCACTTATGTGCCACTCAGAAATATGCTTAGTGGCACCACATCCCAGCACGTAAAAGTGAACCTGTAGTCCAAAGCTGCTCTTGCACCGCAAATTCTAACAGCAATGTAGCCTTCCTTGGTCTTCGGAGCCGCACTGCCCAATGGGCCAGCACATCAAGGGAGCAAAGCCTACAAAAGGCCGCCCACAAAAGACTCCTGGACACCCTCACCCAGTCTAATAGGCAGATGGAAGAACAAACACATGCAGAAGAAATAACAGGCCAAAACCAAAGAATAGCCCACCTAGCAGACTTCAGAGAAGTAACAAGAGCGCAATGCCCCTCAGTCAAAGGGTTGGCTGAGCTCTAGAGCGGTGGTGCCAAATGGGGTATCACACCAAGGGAAAAAGTCTAACCCAAAGGCCTTAGGCAAAGACTCCTAGACACACTCACCTAGTCTAATGGGCAAAGAAATAGAAGTGACGGCACAAAACACCACTACCAGACACACCCACACACACAAAACTACTCGCCCACTCGGGCGAGGCCCCACCAAAAGAAAAAGATAAGCTTTGCTGTAAAGATAAGCTTTGCATACAGCACTTGGTGTTTTCCACTTTCCAAAAAAAATGAGGTCTCTTACAAGAGGTGGAAAGACTTTCTCAGCAGCTTTGCGAGGTATTGAAAAGCCACCATGAGTACTAACGTTACTCGCTGTCGATGTTTTTCAAAAGAATAGGTTTGGCTATCAGCTTGGAGTGCCCGAGTCAGGTGCGATGTATGAATCCTGTTCTTAGTGCATGTCAAGAAGAAAGAAGGGTCAAAAAACAAGGTACAAACTCGTTAAGAAAAATGAGCCTTGAAACGAGGGACTTCCTACTCCTATGGAGCAAAGATATAGATTGCCCTCATTGTGGGGTTATTATGACCTGCCAAACGGATGAACCTTACCCCCCCCCCCCCCACAAAGCCGTGTCCTCCCACTTCTACTTTCTTCACGGCAAAGATGGCAAGGGAAGCCATTGACAAATTGCACACAAGGAGGGCACAGGATCATGATGGTATAGAGGCAGAGCATTTCATACATGCCAGAGATCATATTGATGATTTGATGGCCTTCATGTTCAACAAGGTTATGTGTGATGGGTTTCATGAATCTTGGAGTACATCTACGATTGATCATTCTCATAGTAACAGGGAATGGCCATTTTCAGGTCTCCGTTCCCCGTTCCCATTCCAAGTTCCCGTTCCGAATCCCCGTTCCGTGTTTCAAACGTGAGTACCCGTAACAAGGAATGGCATTTTGTGGCAGTTGCCGTTCCGCGTTCCCGTTCCGGTTTCCCGTTCTTGGTAACTATGAGATTCATTCTACCACTACTCAAGTTTAGACATCCAACCCTGCCAACTAACTATCCCACTATCATGATTGTGACCACTCGTTGGCCAAGCTATATGCATCTATACTTTGAGCACATGGGCAGAGAGAGGGTGTACGAGCTTCAAGGCAAGCTGGATTTAGAAAGGGATTCTCTACACTTGATTAGATCTTCACGCTTAGAGCAATCATTGAGGAGGGCAGAGCACATGGAAGAAGGATTTATTGTAGCTTTGTGGATTTCCACAAAGCCTTTGACACAGTCCCGAGAGCCAGGTTGATACAGCGACTACATGACTTGGGAATCTCACAGGAGGTTGTATGGGGTATCATGGCATTGTATGTGAAACAAACAACACGGGAGGATCTCCGAGCTACACGCACCGCCTATAAACACGCATCAGACGAACCACCCGACCATAGCCACCATCCGCCAGCTCCCCAATGATGGGGCCAACGTCCGAGAACGTAGGCATGCACCTGTAAGACCGAGCGTCCCATACCGCCCGGTCTCACCTCCTCAAGGTGATCTCGCGCACTCCTAGCCTCACGGGCTAGCCACTGGCACTCTAACAGTGCGGGTCGACAACTACAAATGAGGCCTTGGCCTCCTTTTATAAAAGTGACAAGCCACGTTGGCCCGGTTCACACTATGTCCGCTCGAACACTAGGCACCCATCCCGACGTTGTCATAGACTCGATTCCCTCTCCTGTAACTAAGCGGGACATAGCATACTTCCCCACTTCAGAACCAGTGATGTCCTCATCAATGAAGTGGGGATACTGAGCTTTCAAAGCTCTAACTCATTCCCAAGTAGCAAGACTGACCCTTCCATTTAATTAAATACTCATCATAAGCACTTGGGTGCGAATGATAGGTACAGTGATCTAAAACGGCCTCTGATACTAATGGAATATACTCAATTTAGACTTCCCATACATTTTCCTTGATAGGCATAACAGTGTTAGCTTCCCCTAATTTTTCTTTAAGGTGACTGACATGAAACATTGGATGCATACAAACATCCGAAGGAAGAGCCAATTTATAGGCAACTTGGCCAATTTTCTTGAGATCAAGAATGGGCCACAAAATCTAGCTAAAAGCTTATAATGATTTCCAGTTCGCATAGTTTTAGAATATTTGGGTATCTTCATATAAACCCTTTGTCCCACATCTAGTGTCCTTGGAGAGATCCTTTGATTAGCATAAGTAGTAACTCGATAACAAGATGCCCTTATACTACCCTTAGCCAATTCGATCATTCCTTGCATATCATCCAAGAAATCATGAGCTTGGCGATCTTTGACTTTGTTCAAGCCAACAGCAATAGGGTATTTAGGCTCAAACCCATACATCAGCATAAATGAACTAAATCCACTAACAAAATGCTTGCTACTATTATAGGCAAACTCTAATTGTTTCCCAATCAGATTGCCTATGAGAGACATAAGCTCTCAACATGTATTCCAACGTTTGACTCATCCTTTCAATTTGTCCGTCGGACTCAAGATGATCAAAGGACGACTTACTCACCTTTGTCCAAAGGTGCGCAAACATATCTCGTCAAATCGCCCAGTGAACTTGGTATTCCAATCACTAGCAATATCCTTTGGCAAACCATAGAGCTTATGAAGCTGATCGACAAATAAAACTGCCAACTTGGCAAACCAACAATAAAATCCACAGAACTACTCTGCCACTTGGCATTAGGGATTTCCAATGGATCTAGTAGGCCAGCTTTCCTAAGGCACTCTGCCTTGTTGGCCTGGCATTGAGTGCATCTCTTTACATAGCTCTCCAATGTAAGAGCACATCCTTGGCCGATAGAAATGGCCAATGCTAGAGTTCTTTGAATTCCTAAGTGCCAAGCGCTAGGAACATCATGGCATTTGAACAAAATCCTTTATCGAACCTCATCGATTTCCGGCACGCAGACTTTCCATTTCCAAAAAATAGTCCACCTTTGATGGAATATTGTCTCTGTCTCGTCTCTCCAGCACGACTCACTTGGGTCTCCGGATCACCCAAGCCTATACACGAGTCACACCCTAGTTCGACCTCGTTCCACATCTTGCCAAAATGTCTATCAGAATGACACAGCACTCGGAGAGAGAGAAATGAAATGAAATGTTATGTTAAAGTCTTCAAAAGGCCAAAATGACCTATGAGACCAATCTCTTACAAAATAGTGAATCTAATACCATGTCTGGGTACAAAAGAACTAGAACAAAAAATACTACTATTAGAATCCATCCTTATCTGCACTCTCGATGTCGAGAGTATGGCTCGAATCCTCTGTTGTAGTCTCTGTCCGTGCTGTGTAGCCCCCTGTCCTCAATCGTGGGCGTGTGGGTCTCCGTAGCTCCAGTGCTCGGTCGATGAGAGTGCCAACAGTGGTCGAATGAGTGTGGGCCAAGCTTTGCAGTGATGGCTGCTCCTTTGGTTGTCCCATATCTAGTGAAAAGAAATCTGTAATTTGTTTCTGGGACTCTCTCTCTCTATCTCTCCCCAGTCAAGTGTCTCTATATCTATGTAACTTAAGTGGATATAGCCCAAGACATCTCTGATCCCCATAACTCATGACCCTTAAGAAAGGACCGAAACCCTCTCTGAATAAGCAGTGGAAACGGCCCCGTATCTCATAGTACACTGTGCAATGACATATGTAATGTAGCTCTGTCTCTGGCTCTAGTTAGCATAAGCGGCATATCCTCCTATCTGCTGGTATCCCTCTGAATCTAGCAGTCTCAAACTCCAGCTGATGTGAGGATGTGCGTATCTGACCAATGGCACACTGCAAACCATGAGACATGTGTGTCCATGTAGCTCGATCGAATCACAAACCCATCTCCAGTGAGGTAGAGAAGATGCTCTCTATAGAAAGCCATCTCTCGTGCCCAACTCCTGTGGCGGCTCTATCCATGTCCTCCTGGTATCCAGGTGGATCAGGGTCCTGACGAATGAGTCTAGTAATCTCCACCTGAGAGAGAGAGAGAGAGAGAGAGAGAGAGAGAGAGAGAGAGAGAGAGAGAGAGAGAGAGAGAGAGAGAGATCCGTCGAGATTCAGCCATAGATAAAGCATTAACCTCACGAATCGGGCTAAATGCGTCAACAACTCAATTGCTTGATCCTTTTCTGTAGAAAATCTCAAAAGTCAAATTCTTGCATAAGTTCGACCCATTTGGCCTTCCGGCCTCTAAGATTACCATGATCATAGACGTAGCGCAAAGAGTGATGATCCGTCCATGCAACAAAGGTAGAGCCATACAAATAATGATGCCATTTTCTCAAAGCGTGGACCACGGTGTAAAGCTCTTTTTCATATGTTGGATAACGCATTTCAGTGTCAAAAAGTTTCTTACTTTCAAACGCAACAGGACATCCATCCTGATACAATGTGCACCAAGCTCATAATCACTAGCATCTGTTTCAACTACAAATGGCTTGCTAGGATCCACAATATGCAATATTGGTGTAGTCCTCACCAAGTACTTTAGTGTCTTAAAGTCTCATCGAGGCGCACATTCCATACAACAGGAGGCTTTCCTTTACAGTATGGTGCCGAAGTCTTCGGTTCTTTCACCCCTCCTTTCAGACGTTGCATAAGGGGAGTAGCAACTTTAGAGTAATCCTTGATAAATTGAGTTATTTGTGGAAAAATCCAACAAAGCCTAAAAAGGACTTTACTTGGCGTACATTCTTCAAAATGGGCCAATTTCACACTTTATCTAGCTTATCAAGGTCAACACGGATTCCATCGCGAGTAATAATATGACCAATAAAGAAGCTCTTTCTTGAAGAATTTGTATTTAGAGGCTTTGGCATAAAGCTTCTTAGTTCTCAGTACTTCCAGAACAGCGCATATATGCGCAAGATGTTCTAATAAACTTGGGCTGACGAGAAATGTAGAGAGACGAGAGCACAATTCAGAGGGATCGTTTCCTAGGAGTCATCGATTACAGACAGTCTAGCATAGCCTTCCGGTGCCTTGTGCAATGGAGGAAGCGAGCGTCCCTAGCTCAAATGGAGCAAAACTTATACCAGTTGTTCTTGAGCAGAGACTCAGGAGAGGCATAGCGTCTCTTTCATGAGCACTCCCCTCCCCCACTCATTACTTCTCCCGATGTATGGGGTCAGTATGCAACACCCTTATCTACAAGTACCTTCTTTACCACTAAGATGCTAAAGACGACCATTGACGGGATGAGGACTAGGAGGGCGTATGACCATGATAGTCTAGTAGCAGAGCACATTATACATGCTTTAGATATGTTGGCAAAGGTTCTTGCAATCCTGTTCAATCGTGTCATGTGAGAGGGTCTACCTGAGACTTGGAGACTATCTACAATTGTGCCTTTCTTCAAGGAAGGTGATCCATAGAAGCCTAGAAATTACCGTACTATATTATGATTGGGCACACATTGCTACGGTTGTATGCATCTATCCTTGAGCAGCAATTGAGCAGATGGGCATAGAATGAGGGCGTACGGGCAACGGGACAAGCCGGTTTTGGAGAGGCTTCTCCACTCTTGACCACATGCTGCCACTCAGAGCCATCATCGAGGAAGGTAGGGCACATGGGAGACAGAGCTATTGTAGCTTTGTGGATTTCCGAAAAGCATTTGACACGGTGGCCAGAGCCAAATTGGTGCGCAGACTAAAGGAGATAGGAGTGCCCAATGAGTTGATTTGGGGGATCATGACTCTTTATAAATCAGTGGGGGACATGTACGCACTCCACTATTGGAGTGAAACAAGGTTTTCCATTGTCGCCTACTCTATTTGGTATGTATATAGATGAGGTGTCCGATTACATTGATAGAGAGGGTGACAATGTCACGAGGACGTGGCAACTGCTAACCTTAGTTGTCGGTTTCTTTCCAATGATTTTTGTATAATGTTCGAGACCCTCTTTTTGAAGTTGCAAACGGTCGGACATTGTATGGCCAATGTGAACGGTAGTTTCACCCGCAGATGGGAAGTGGTCGGCACAGGAATTTATATAGTAAGAGGATGTCTAGGCTCAGAGCAAGATCATATAGGTCCCCACATCGCACTTAGCAAGTTGGTGGATACTAGGAAGTGAACTCAATAAACGCATAAAGTTAAGGTGGGATCACCAACAGAAGTATGAGACAGTTGGGCCACATTGCACTTTTGGATGCGGTCCCAATGATGATAGATGGTCAGATGACCAGGGCAGCCCAACGGAAGCATCTCCTAAAATTTAAGGAATTTCTATTTTGGGCCGAAATGTGTTCGCATCATTACCTTCGGTATGACAAGGGGAACATTTTATTACTCTGCTACAAAGTCAATTGATGCACCAATTGAGAGATTTTTAAGCAAGAAGCCCAATGCAGGGAAATTGCATGCATGAGTGTCAAGTGGCACTTTTTGGTCAATTTACCAAGTTTGGAGAACAAAACTCGTAACTGACTTTTTGGAGCAGTTTTGGAGGATATTAACTATGATTTTCAGCCATTTCTCTCCATTTTTGAGCTTCCCATGACTTTACCTTGACCAAGGAGCTCATTTTCAGCATTAAAAGGCATCAGATGCGTGTATACACGGCTGTTTTGCTGCATTTTCAGCAATACGCAGGTTTTGGCAGCCATGGAAATCTTCCCCTATTTGTTCACAGATGCATTACAGGTCAAGGGCAGAAGAGGGGGCACTCGATTTATGCTAGGAGGGTGCTTCAATGAGAACCTGTCTTCACAAGTTAAGAGCTATGGAGTGCTTGCTTTCCTCTCTATGTACAGTGTGGTGCTAGGAGTGATGACATGCACACTACACACTGCTCTCTCTCTCCCCTACGTGCAGTTATGTGATGCCCCACAAGAGGGCTCTTCATTTGAATGATGTACAGCTGTGTGGTTTCATGCTTTTGTGCTGAGGCCAGAGCCTCCTTGAGCAGGAATAGGGGTAGCTAATTGCTACTCCAAAGAAAGAACTGGTGAGGGTCATAACCTCACCGTACAAGTGCGATTTCAGCGTTGTGTATGCGTTGTAAATTGACTGTTTTTCAGCCATACTACGGATGCCAAAACCATTGGGAATAGTGCCCCACTGGCTGAGGACAGTAAGGGGACTGTTTGGGGCTGAAAACAGAGATGTATTCGGCCATCTCTTCAAGAATCCCGCACAGAATTGCTGCCTTTGCTCGGCAAAGTCTATCTTTTGAAAGATAGCAGCCTTGAGATGTAAATCCCAAAACTTGTCTACATATTTGTGGATAGACTCATGGGAGAGGAGCTTCAAGCTGCGCCATTCGGTAAGCACTTTGTCCTTTGCATCGCTTGCAAGGAATCGCTTCATGATGGAAACTCGTAGAGTTTTCCATGTCTTTGGGGCTTCACCATTTCCACGAAGGCTAGCCCATCATTGACGAGCTAATTTTTGGAAGTGCATAGCTACATGGCGTAGCTTAGAGGACTGAGGTGAGAAAAGAGATACTCTTTCCTCCCTCCTTTAACTTCTTTAGCTTTTGTGGCCTTCGCCATGCAGGAAATGATTTGCGATGTCCTCCCCTCTTGTATTCTCTAGGAGAATAGCCATAACTTTCGTCGGAAGAGGAGGAAGGTGAAGAAGAAGGAGAAGAGGGTGACCTCTTCCTAGCCCTTTTCTTTCTTTGTTTCCTCTCTTGCCTTGCAAAATGATGAGGAGAAGGACTATGTGTTGATCTTTTCCTCTTGGGAGGAGTGGGCGATCGTCTAGACCGCCGTCTTCGTGGAGCCACATCTTCAGAGGAGCTTAAACTTTCATTGCTTTCTTGCTCTTTGGATTCCTCCTCTCGAATGGGACAGAGTCTTCTTTTGGGGGTCTCTTCAAGAGGCCTTAGTCATTAGTCAATTTTACTTAGCAGGTAGAGGATCCCTTTTTACCCTACGACATCTTTTCAAGATGGATGACTAATCCATTTGGTGCTTGGGAGACATAGCTGCCGCAAGCATGTCTGCTCTTTAGTCCATTTCATTCTCCCAAAGCAGAGTGACAAATTCTACTTGGTGTTTGAGAGACGTCTTCATCACAAACATGATTCTAAGCATGCATACTAGTTAAATTTGTGCACAATTAAAAAGAGGACTAGTCTTATAAGACAAAAACATGAGTCATTTATAAGAAATTTGTACATTTGCTTACTCTAATGTAGCATTGTAAGCATTGACAAGGTTCATACTATCCTTAAGCTGTATTCCTTGCATCCATCTAGCATCTTCAAAAGTATAATTTTTGAACTTAATAAGATACAGTCAGATAATCTTACCATGTCGTAGTACCTTGTCTTCATGCCGAAGAACAGCTTCGGGTTATAGCACCTCTTCTTGGTCTTCAACTTCGGGAGGGTCTTCAATAATTGGTTCAGTTGGTGGCTCTCCTTTGTAGGGCTTAAGTAGGCTTACATAAAAGGCATTGTGTATGAGCCAATGGTTGGGCAACTTGAGTTGATAAGCCGTCTCATTGATGGGCTTCAAGATTTGGAAAGGACCATAGTATCTTTTTACTAGTTTAGCATAATACTTTTGATGACCCGTAGGATTTTTGCCCGTCGTTTGCCTTAATCGAGCCTTAGGAAACTTGAGTAAGACCCAATCATTTTCTTTGAACATTAAGGCTCTTCTGTGCTTATCAGCAGCAACTTTTTGCCTTTGTTGAGAGTTGGATATAGCCTCCTTAATCTTTTGAAAAGATTCTTGTAGGTCACGGCTATACTCATCGGCGGCGAAGATCTTCCCATGTACTTTGAGTAGCAAGGGTATTTTAGGTCTTCCCTCCATGATCTCAAAAGGTGCTTTCCCGTAGAAATATGTACAGTATTATTGTAGGCATACTCTACAAGAGGTAAGTACTTTTCCCATTGTGAGCCTTTATCTACTTCGGTAACATAAGTCTTGGTAGATCGAGTATCGTAAGATTGGCTATCTCACTTTGGCCATCTGTTTGTGGGTGATAGGCCGAAGAGAAATTCAATCTTGTTCCTAGATTTTCAAAGAGACCTTTCCAGAAATTACTGGTCATTCTAAGATCTCTATCTGACACGATGGATGTGGGTAATCCATGGTGCTTGAAAATCTGAGATATGAAGAGAGTTGCCATTTGATGGGCCTTAATAGTCTTTTTGACAGGAATAAAATGTGCTTGCTTGCTAAACCTGTCAACTATTGTCCATATTCCTGTATTCCCATGGATAGACTTGGGTAATCCAAAGATGAAATCCATGGATATACTCTCCCATGGTGAATTTGGGATAGGCAATGGCTAGAGTAATCCAGGTTGCTTCCCTCTATCATACTTGGTCTTTGGCATACTACACATTTTGAAACATACTCTTGTATGTCCACTTTCATGGTAGGCCAATAAAAGTACGTCTCTACTCCTTGGAGAGTAGGTTGAATGCCTCTATGCCCCGCATATGGAGGAGCATGGGATTCATACATAACTTTCTCACGAAGGGAATGGGTAACACATAGCCTATTGCCGTGGAGAAGATAACCATCCTGCAAGGTAAATGGTTCATAGTTACCAGGAACGGGAACGGGGAACGGGAACGCAGAACAAAATGCCATTTCCTGTTACGGGTACTCACGTTTGAAACACGGAACAAGGATTTGGAACGGGAACTTGGAATGGGAACGGGGAACGGAGACCTGAAAACGGCCATTCCCTGTTACTATGGAATGGTTTCTCGTTCTTACCCAAAGCAAGGGCTGACATTATGCCTCTAAAGTCAGGGTCAGTAGCATACTCATCTATCATAGAGGATAGATCATTGTGAGTAGCTATAGACACCGCATTAACTTTGGGTCGTCGTGAAAGTGCATCGGCCACTTGATTGTGCTTACCAGCTATGTGAGCAATATTGAAATTAAATTGCGAAAGAAAATTTGCCCACCTCATTTGTTTGTCGGGAAGCTTGGTTTGCGTCATGAAATACTTGAGACTTTGGTGGTCGGTTCGTAGGATAAATGGAGTCCCCAATAGGTAGTGTTTCCATGTGTCTAGGGCATGTAGAACAGCTAAAAGCTCTTTCTCATAAATGCCCAAGACTCGTTCATCAATATTGAGCCTTCGGCTCTCATATGCTATGGCATGCCCTTCTTGAAGCAAAACTGCTCCAAGGCAATCACCACAAGCATCACATTGGACCTCAAATGGCTTTGAGAGATCCGGAAGCATGAGGACTGGTTGGGAAGTAAGCTTCTCTTTGAGCTTTTCAAAAGCATTTTGCTCCTTAGCAGTCCACACAAACTTAACGTTCTTCTTAGTTAAGTCGTGTAGTGGTCCTGCTACTTGAGAGAATTTTGCTATGAAGCGTCTATAGTATGCGCACATACCAACAAAGCTTCTTAGCTCATGTAGATTTCTTGGGTTAGGCCAAGCTTTTATTACCTCTAACTTTGATGGATCCATTTGGATACAATCTTTAGAGATAATATGACCTAGGTATTGAATCTCTTGTAGGAAGAATTCGCTTTTCTTTTGGTTGAGAAAAAGCTTGTTCTCCCTCAATGCTTGAAAAATCACTTGGAGATGTTGCTTATGTTCCTGCAAAAACTTGGAGTAGATGATGATATCATCAAAGAACACTCCAGTGAATTTGCGGTATGGTCTAAAAATTTTCTCCACAAACGATTGAACGTAGATGGTGCATTAGTCAAGCCAAAAGGCATGACTAGATATTCATAAAGACTAAACGTTGTGTGAAACGCGGTCTTTAAGATATCTTCATCCACTATCCTTATTTGATGATAGCCACTCTTAAGGTCAATCCTACTGAAGTAGGTAGAGCCTTGTAGCTTATCAAACAGATCTTCTACCCGAGGTACGGGAAATCTGTTTTTGATAGTGATATGGTTTAGTGCTCGATAGTCCACACACATACGGTATGTACCATCTTTCTTTTGCACTAAAAGGACTGGAGAACAAAAGGGAGAGAAACTAGGCCTCACTATCCCTTTGTCTACCAGCTCTTGTACTTGCCTCATCATCTCCTCTTGTTGAGCTTGTGAGACTCGATAAGGAGGCTTGTTAGGTGGTGAACTTCCAGGAAGGAGCTCAATGCGATGGTCATCATCCCCTCGTTTTGAAGGTAAGTCCATAGGGATATCATCGATGAACACATCTTGGAATCCTTTTAGAAAATTAGACGAGTCTAACTCTTCTAGATTCCTACCATTTCCATTTGATGAAACATTAGTATCTTTTAGAGACTCTTTGACAAAAATCATGTACGCAAAAACTGAGCTCTTCATTGACTTATCAAAAGCAAGAGGATTTACAAGTGGAATAGTGCGACCACGCTCACTAGCATCTATATACATGTTCTTTCCCCTGTAGGTGAAGTAGATTCTCCTTTCAGGGAACTTCATGTTGGCAGCCATGCGATCAAACCATGGTGCCCCTAGGATAACATCCTCATGTTGGAGAGGAGAGATGAAGAAGTCTTCTTTCTCGACATAGCTTTGGACATGCAGCCTCAACTTCCCAATCAAGGGAGTAACGGAGGCTTGTTATCCCTTGAAAGCTACATCAGCCACTACTATATCTCCCATCTCAAAAGCTTGAATGCCCAACTTGGTGGCCAACTCCATTGATATGAAGTTAAGAGTAGAGCGAGGGTCAAACAAGATAAAGGCATCATGCTCTCTTACCTTTCCCCAAGCATAGGAAAGTGATGATCCTTTGCAATGAGCATCCTCTTTTGGAGCTTCGATGGTGCTCACCACACTTGAAACACTTATGGTCCTTCGAAAAGCTTCAAGCTCTTCAGGAGAGAGTTTGTTTTTACCTTTGTAAATTCCCTTCTCCTTGGACCGATTGTTTTTGTTGTTGGAATCGACTTGCGAAGTATTTTGAACATTGGTTTTCCCCTTTGCATCATTTTTGTCTTTGTTTTCCATGGGCTTGACAATACGTCTAGCCCCTTGATGAAAATTGATGCGTGAAGCAACCATGGTGTGATGGATTACTTCGCTAATAGTACCAGGCCGTTGAGAGTTGATGTATTCGGCCATCTCTTCAGGAATCCCGCACAAAATTGCTGCCTTTGCTCGGCAAAGTCTATCTTTTGAAAGATAGTAGCCTTGAGATGTAAATCCCAAAACTTGTCTACATATTTGTGGATAGACTCATGGGAGAGGAGCTTCAAGCTGCGCCATTCGGTAAGCACTTTGTCCTTTGCATCGCTTGCAAGGAATCGCTTCATGATGGAAACTCGTAGAGTTTTCCATGTCTTTGGGGTGACGAAGGCTAGCCCATCATTGACGAGCTAATTTTTGGAAGTGCATAGCTACATGGCGTAGCTTAGAGGACTCTGTGAAGCCCTCATCTCCAAAGGCCGCATCAAATTGCTCGATGAAGGCCAACACTTTGTCGGTAGCACCGAAGGTGCCATCATAGGTGAGAAAAGAGATACTCTTTCCTCCCTTCTTGAACTTCTTTAGCTTTTGTTACCTTCGCCATGCAGGAAATGATTTGCGATGTCCTCCCATCTTGTATTCTCTAGGAGAATAGCCATAACTTTCGTCGGAAGGTGAAGAAGAAGGAGAAGAGGGTGACCTCTTCCTAGCCCTTTTCTTTCTTTGTTTCCTCTTGCCTTGCAAAATGATGAGGAGAAGGACTATGTGTTGATCTTTTCCTCTTGGGAGGAGTGGGCGATCGTCTAGACCGCCGTCTTCGTGGAGCCACATCTTCAGAGGAGCTTAAACTTTCATTGCTTTCTTGCTCTTTGGATTCCTCCTCTCGAATGGGACGGAGTCTTCTTTTGGGGGTCTCTTCAAGAGGCCTCCTAAGCTCTCTCTCCTCTTGGAGAGGAAGGGAAATTCCATAAGCACGAAGTTGTTGAGTAACTTCGGCTTGCAAAGCAGGGTTACCCATAGCTTGCTGCAAACTAGTGACGAGATAATTCACAAACATGGGAGCATCATCATTAGCACCTTCATGTGCAAAATCAAAGCTATCAATGTTTATTCTACTCTCTTGATTATTGTCAACCATGTTAACAAAATTTATGTATGTACTTAGTGTATGCTTTTGCAATTCAAAACCTTAGTTGCCACTCCTCTTAGTCTTTAAAAATCGGCTCTTAAGTATCTACACCCACGGCTCCAAGTGGTTAATTATAGAGAGTAGAGGAGTAGGTCTAACATAGCAGAGTTGCCAAGGGCTAGCTCCTTTCGGACTTCTTATGGCTCAATAATGGTAAAGCCGTAGGCAAGTCTAAAAAGACTACATTATTAAGTCCAAAGCTCCCGAGGTGCGCACCATCCCCCACATAGTGGATTCAACAAAACCGATAATAGATCCGAGTTCCACTTACCCTAATATAATTAACAACATCAACCATTTATAGGCTACTTAAGGACCTCTCTTCTTAAGCAAGAAAAGAGAAACCAAATGCTCTGATACCAATGTAATGAAATTGGCCTATTTAATTTGAGAGTAGTGGAAATTAATGAGAGTACTTTTGAGAAATGACTTTGTGAGCATAGCGGGTGAACATAATTGAAGATAGCAACATAATCATAGCAATTAGTTAACTTGGCATGAACAATACTTTTGCAAGAGAGAGAATTCAGAGAACATGACAACAGTTGAGGACCAGATTTATGTGGAGCCGGTCCCCCCTCCAATAGGCATTTGTATTATGATTTCTCCCATTAGGAGAGACTTGTTACAATACAATCTTTGTGTTCCTTGTGACCTAGGTGATACAATGAAGATGGAAAGCTTCATGCATCACAAACATAACATAAACTTGAAGAAAGCTTTAACTATCCCAAGCCTCAGTCCCAAGACCTCAAACACCTTCGAAGGTGGAGAGAGCTAGCAGGGAATTAGAGTAGGGAAGAGGAAGAAGAAACATTTCGTAGGAGAAAGAATTAATTCCTCACTTATCATAACTCTTGTTGCTAGCATACATAATAGCATAGTAATGAAGAAGAAGGAGATGGCAAGCTTAAGCATTGAAGCATTGCTCTTGGTTGGATTTGCACTCCATATCCAAGAGTGTTGGTATATGCTCTCAACCTCTACTTGCTTGGAGAAGGAGAGGGAGCTCTTGCACTTTGCATAGCACACAATGAGAGTGTTTGTGAGTGTGAGTGGGTGAGTATACCCCCTAAGCAACCCCCTAGCTTGCTTGGGTCGACCCCCCCTTGTAGCTCATGCTTGAAGCTCATTGGACCCCTCCAGGCCTAGCCAATCACAAGCAGGAGGCATTACAAGCAGCAAGGGTAGCCTTGAGACAAGTGTCCCCCTTTCCCCTTTGAGAGAGAGGGCTAGATAAATGCTAAATCAATTAATTGAATCTCCTAAATTATTATTGGACCCCATGGATGGCCAACCAATAGGCTTTAGGCACACCATGAGGGCAACATGAGGAGGAACTTGACAAGTGTCCCTTTTGCTTTCTTTGTACCATGCATGCCTTGTGTGAGTGTGTGGATGTTCTCTCTCATCCCCCCTCATGTAGGGCTCGCCCCCTCCTTGTAGGGATTGAATCTTTGACTTTTTGACACCTCAAGCCCCTCATGCATAGGCCCAGTTCCCACCACAAGCTTGGCTCATAAGCACTTTAAGCTTGGACTGGGTCTCACCTCAAGTGCAACCCTAGCATTTCAAGCATGTCAAGCACCTCAAGCATCTCAATACTTAAGCACCTCAAGCACCTTAGTCATCAAGCAGGACAAGCACCTCGAGTTGGGTCGGGTTCCCGCGCCTCAAGCTCAGCCCTAGTATACCTAAGGTCAAAGGCCTTTTACACACATTATTGGAGGTCTTCAATGAAGCTAACCCTAAGGTCTTATGCTCCATTTGTTAGCCTTGCTCTTTGATAGACCATCTCTCATTTGGGCCCCTTTACCATTGGCCCCGTGTTGAGATAGATCTATAAGCACATGTCTATATCTTAACACTTGTTCCCGTTTATTCTCCCACATTAAGTGATCAATTTGATATGAGAAAATCATTTGGGTTGTTTAGATATTAGATTTTATGACAGTATCTACTTGAGTTACACAAACACAAAGACAGTTTATTGAGGAGATCCGAAGAGAAATAATCCCAGAGACAGATTACCGATTTCTTCACACCAGACACTGGACAGATAGAGGAGCAGCCAACACTGCAAAGCTCAGCTCATACTCACACCTGCGGTACTCTCATTGGCCGAGCATTGGAGCTAGGGAGATCGAGACGCCCACAACTAAGGAGCTATTATATCACCCTTTTGTATTGGGCACCCATTGTATCAATTGTCACAAAATGATGACGTGGCATGACCACTTGCGGACAGAGGATGCATCCGCGGATGCTGACGTGGCAGAAAGGTACAGCAGCCCGAAAATTACGCTGACAACTGACAACGTGGCAGCCTGTACGGCCTTTCGCAGTTCATGCAGACAGCTGTACGGAGTTTCTGCATATTGCGATGGATGCTTTTGCTGGCAAATTTTGGACAGGTTGCTTTTGGGATTACTTGCTTTTGAGTTAGGAGCTTTTGCGGCTCTGCTTTTGGGGAATCCCTTGTGAGAATAAATAAGCCCAAGGGCCTTTCAGTATAAGAGAAATGAGTCCCGAAGCCATAGTGGAAGGCATGTAGGCTAATGTCTTATGCATGGAAGACATGAGAGTGACCGGTCTCCACTGTCAGAGAGACAATGCATCTCCGCCTTTCGGTATAAGAGAAATAAGTCCCAAAGCCATAGTGGACCTGAAGATTTAAGAAGTGTTGCTTTTCGTGTAACTTCTTGGGTGAGAGCAAGGGCCTTCAAATAAGTGTGATGGCTCTCTCTCTCTGGCAGTCTACCGCGTGGAGAAGCAGAGTTGAGCCACAGAGTTGTACCTAGTTGAAGCAATATAAAGAAATATCGAAAGGGGCACCACAATTTGGGGCCATTGCAATCTTGGAATGGAACTCCACCCGTGTGGATTCTCTCTCTTTCAATTCAGTTGTTTTGAAGTGCTAAACGTCTGTTCGAGTCTGTTCTTTTCAGTTGGCACGTGGTGCCGTCTCATTACAATGGTATCAGAGCTCCACTCGTGTGCTTTTCTGAAAGCATACCGGTCCTTCCAAGAGCAGACAGAGCAAGGTGGTGTTTTTAATTTCATAGAAGTTTTTTGCCTCTTTTTGAGAGAGAGAGATACAGGAAAAGGTTTAAGGTTCCTACTACAGTTTGACAACATCTATGCCATGGGAAACTACACAGAAGAATCAAAGATCTTTCCAGCCACCGTTTTTCTCAAAGAGAGTTCCATGCAATGGTTTATGCCTATAGCTACCAAGCCGCACACTCCAAGGACTTTGCAAGCTTTCCAAAAAAAAAATTGCCTCGAGTTACATGACATCCTTCTTGAAGTGCAACTTGTGACAGAGTGGAGCATCCTATAAATGCTTGCCACAGAAATCTTGACGGATAACAACCAAAATTCCTAGACATCTCTCTTCAAGCTAATAACCTTGGAGGCCCAATGTGACCGCTATATCATTGGACTGTCATCACCGCTACGGGAATACTGTCTATCAAAGCCAGTTTCGAGTTTCCATTTGAAATTTTTTTGAAATGGATTTTATTGGGTTTGGGCTTGTCTTCAGTGATTGAAAATTTCTAATTTACTCATGGCTCCCGCTTTCCCGAGAGGAGTATTGAAGAGAAAAATTGTGCTCGATAATGTCTGCTCTGGCTTCCCTAGGAGGAGTATTCATGTTAGTTGTAGACCCTTTGAACATTGCAGGCTGCGGTTTAGTTGTACTCTTGGAACCTCCAAGTGACGCACGTCGCGGTTTGGGGAGCATTCAATTGTAGCAGGCCTCTATATCTTATGGCCCGGACCTTTTTAGGTTATTTGAGGTGGGAGTGATGAGGGAGTCATTGAATATCTCATGGCACAAACCTTGTTGGTTATTTACATGGGGAGTGTCATCGGCAATTGTATGTTTTTATGTCTTGTAACATGCATTTGTAGTCATGTCTGTTGCATTGTGATGTATCAACCACTAACTAATTTGAAATTTTTTAGAAATGGATTTTATTGGTTTTGAGCTTGTCTTCAGTGATTGAAAATTTCTAATTTCCTCATGGCTCCCGCTTTCCCGAGAGGAGTATTGAAGAGAAACATTGTGCTCGATAGTGTGTGCTCGGGCTTCCCTAGGAGGTGTATTCATGTTAGTTGTAGACCTCTAAACATTGCAGGCTGCGAATTAGTTGTACTCTTGGAACCTACCTCCAAGTGACGCAGGCTGCGATCTGGGGAGCATTCAATTGTAGCAGGCCTCTATATCTTATGGCCTGGACCTTTTTAGGTTATTTACAGCGGGAGTGATGAGGGAGTCATTGAGTATCTCATGGCACAAACCCTATTGGTTAGTTACGTGGGAATGTCATCGGCAACTGTATGTTTTTATGTCTTGTAACATGCATTTGTAGTCATCTGTGTTGCATTGTGATGTGTCAACCACTAACTAATTTTATATTTAGTGAGATTGCATGAATATGTGACTTTAGTACATCAAGACACACCTTTAAAGATCAGCGCAGTCCACATGTGATGGCTAATTTTGCTATGCCAAAATATCAAGAGCTCCAATATGGAATGCGAAAAACTGAATGACCCTCGGAATTGTCCCTTGGATAATTTTGCGCTAACTTGATTGTGTTTTGCACAAACTGTTGACGCCTCGACCACTGAAGATCCAGCCAACCTCCCGATCCCAGCTAAGGGGCTTGAACCCTAACACAAGAAGGATAAGTAGACTTAGCCAACTTGTAGAGCCCGGCCGAGGAGCCTAAAGGTTAAACAGGGTTACGACTTTCAAATCCAAACCCTGCCCAACTTGCAGATTCTTGCCGAGAGGCCTGAAACCTTACAAACACTCCTTGAAGACAGTTTGCATAGAAGATGATGATGTGGCAGCCTGTACGGCTATGTCCGCGATTTTCGTTGACACCATGTACGGATTTCCGTGATTTATGTTGAGGTATTTTGGGAGCCAGATTTTGGCCCTAAAGTTTTAGAAGTGCTTCTTTTCATGTAACTACTTTTGGGTGAGGCCAAGGGCCGTTGGCTCTCTCTCTAGCATTCTATTGCGTGGAGAAGCACAGCAAAGCCACAGAGCTATACCTAGTTGAAACAATATAACAAAATACCAAAAGGGGTGCCACATTTTGGGGGCATTGCAGTCTTGGAGTGGAACTCCGCCAATCCGTGTCTCGTGTGGATTCTCTCTCTCTTTCAGTTCAATTGTTTTGAAGTGTTAAAGGTCCGTTCATGTCTATTCTTTTTAGTTGGCAAGTGGTGCCGTCTTGTGACAGTCATGCGAGGCTTGATTGCACACCTCCATGGGACGCTCCCTGTCACAAATTGATGGCGTGGCATGACCACCCGTCGACATATGCTGACGTGGCAGACAGTATGGACGTCCAAAAATTGCGCTGACAGGCTACTGACATGGCAATATAGACCCCCGTAAAACACGTTGCTGACGTGGCAGAACTGTATAGAATTTTGCAAAAAGCATTGATGCTTTTGAGCTAGTTTTTTGGGATTATTGCTTTTGGAATCTTTTGCTTTGGAGTTTATTGCTTTTGGGGCTCCGCTTTTGGCAGCCCTTGTAAGAATAAAAGAGCCCAAAGGGTCTCACTCCTTAGAGCATTTGGACGCAGAGTTTGAGAGCAAAGAACCCTTCGGGAATTGTACTTTACTTAAAGGTTAATATAAAAGAAATATCGAAAGGGGCACCAGTCTTTGGGGCCAATCTCTCTTGGCACGGAACTACTCCGGGCCGTGTCGACCAAAGTGAACTATGATATTAAAGTTGTGAAGTGTTTTAAGTGATTCTCTCTCATGTCGCGAGGTTCTAGACTTGGGGTGCTCAAGTCTGTGACAGTGGTATCAGAGCACAGCCGATTTGTCTTCTACGAGGAAAATCGATTTTTCTTCTTGCGGCACATATGGATTTTGAAAAGAATAGGACGACTCCATCTGCTACCTCTGAAGCGAGAAGCAGTACGGAAAATTCAAGCAGATTAGCAAAGAACGAGTACGGGCCACCCCAGCCTTCCCAGTATCAACTCATGGAGATGCAACGTCAACAGCAGGTTGACGAGTGCGCAAAGCAGATGCTTCAGTTTGCCAAAGATCCACAGTATGCCAAATTTTTGACCTGGCACCAATGGATGAAGTGCATACTCATTGGCAGAAAGCCATTGAGTCACCAATAGAATCGGCAATCAAGAAACCTCTTGTCCCACGGATGTTTATTGAAGATGAAGTCGAGGACATTGTCAAAAAACGAGTCAACCAACTTTTGGGTTTAAAAAAAGCAACTCAAGAAACATTACAAGGGAATTAACTTCCCTAGTTACTTGGGCCGAACATCCTCTTTTGACAAAGCAAGAAAACAAAAGAAGCATGTGCGCTTCGAAGCATTGTCCAGTTCGTCCTCATCTTCGCTCGGACAACTCATCCTACTCTGACTCCAGTGATGAGGACAAAAAGGGCAAGAAACGACGAGCGGACTATATGTTTTATTCATAAAGGAAGCACTTTTACAGAGCTAATCCATATGATTTTCTTGACGACAAGGGCAAGAAGGTCAAGGAATTCAAAGAGGGTGGACAAGTAGTAAAGTTTGAAACCTTTTCAGGGTTTCGAGATGCTCCTAAGGCTTTAGCCTTTATTCAACAGTTTGATATAGCATTTTTTGGAGGCCGCTAGCGGCTATACAGAGCACTTAAAGATTAGACGGGAAGCATCCTTTTTGAAAGGCAATGCTCGGACAGGGTGGTCCACTCTTTTATAAGGAAAGAAGCACCGACAAAGTGGCTAAAATTCAAGAAACTTTTTATTTCTTCATGGCTCACTCAAGAGTACAAACGAGATGTGAGAACCCATTGCAACCATCTTTGGATGATCAAAGGTGACACTTCTGGATGATTATTGTGAAAGACTTTGGGATACTTTCCTTCCGACATCTTCTTTCAAGAAGATTAGTTTTAATTGAGAGGTTTGTTGTGGACTCCCCAAAGAAATTCGAGACTACTGCCTTGAGAAGAAGTTAGTCCATTCAACAATTGATGTGACATGCTAAGCGGAGATTCGCGATGCATTCGGGTAACTTGACTTACCCACTAGATGAACCTTCGCAAGTTAGAACAAAAACAAACTACGAACAGATACACGATCTCGTCTAACAGAAGACTAGAGAGATGAATATTTCAAAGCAGGAAAGTGTTTTGAATGTGGAGAACAAGGATGTATCATTGCACGGTGCCTCAACAAGGCATAAGAATGAGGATGACATACAGCGGGGCGAGGAGATACTCGTTCCAAACTAGACTTTAGATAGAACATTATGGATGAATTAGCATTATTTTGTTGTATGAATTTATGAAATAAGACTTTTTGGAAGAAGATTTTTGTATGGAAGAACCTGTTATTTGTAAGCATATAACACAATTATGAATAAGATGATGATGGCTTTGGAGCAGTAATAGCTCCTGATGAACCTGAAATGAAAGAGAGGGAGAAGATACTCGTTCCAGAACAGATATTGACTTTCCAAGACAAGAAAGAGAAAGGTATAGTGAACGGTGGTTCTTCGTTAAGAACCATCCGGCATTGAATGCAAAATGGATAGAGGAAAAGGACCTAGTAGATACTCCTCAGATTTGGAACTTTACCTCGACGCTTTCGGTCTAGCTGTGCCTATTCCAAGAGTTCCCACAAATTAGCGGGTTGAATCTGGTGCAAGCGGGACTGCACAAGAGGGGAGTTACTCCGCTCCTTTGTCACAGATTACCTGGATGGAATAAAGTCACTGATTTCCTTTTGGACTTCAGGGATATTGATGTAGTGACAGTATTCTGCTGGATGACTTTATGAGAGAAGTACTTCGAAATGGGAATCCCCCGAAATGATTATTCGCGCATGACATTGCTTGAGTCGAAAATCTTTATAGACATGATCGCAATATGGGATCAATTGATCCGACATCAATGAGGTTCGGGATAGATCTAGATGCCATTACTAAATACATTGCTGGCAATCATGATCTGACATTTGGAATGAATTTCTATGTGATGTGATTTGAATGTGATGTCATGTGATGTGACTATCGTCTTTCTACAAGAGTTGGATTCGTGTCGTCTAGTGCGTCGATACTTAAGAGTCAATGTCTACTGAACTAGTTTATGGATTATGTCTGATTGTGCGCGTGTAATCGATGGCGATTATAATTCTTTCAATAGGGGGTATGTCACAAATTGATGATGTGGCATGACCACCCGTGAATAGCTGCTGACGTGGATAGACAGTACGGCAACTGACGTGGCAAACAATACGGACATCCAAAAATTGAGTTGATAGGCCCCGTGCACTGTAGTATGACCACCTCCAATCTTGTCAGAGGGGTCCCCAACATGTTGAAGTCCCCCTCAACACACCACTGCTCTGCATGTGGTAAAGACTCAACAACATGAGACCAAAACTCTGCTGCGTATATATGTTCAGGAAACCCATGAGGCACCCCTGAACCTGCATAGTAATCCATTGAGCTCTGCCTGGCACAATAATACCTCTGCCCACAATGGCCTGCTGCCAAGAATCCACAATAGTCATACATACCCATCCCTAAATACCTCCAGGTTCAAATGCAGCTGACCAAAACATCTCATAGCGACCACGCAAAATCTGACCACATCGTCTAATGCGGCTCTCACACAGATGATGCTCCTGTAGCATAAGAATATCACTCTCACCTCCCACAAAATGCGTTGCTGACATGGCAGAACTGTACGGAATTCCGCAAAAAGCGTTGATGCTTTTGAGCCACTTTTTGGGGATTATTGCTTTTGAAATTCTCTATTTTTGAGTTTACTGCTCTTGGGGCTCTACTCTTGGCATCTCTTGTAAGAATAAAAGAGCCCTAAGGGTCTCACTCCTCAGAGCATCTGGGCACAGAGTCTGAGAGCAGAGAACCCTTTGGGAATTGTATTCTGCTCAAAGGTTAATATAAAAGAGATACGGGACCAATCTCTCTTGGCACGAAACTACACCGAGCCGTTTTGACCAAAGAGAACTGTGATATTAAGGTTGTGAAGTGTTTTAAGTGATTCTCTCTCGTGTCGCGAGACAGGTTCTAGACTTGGGGTGCCCGAGTGTGTGACACTCCCTGAAATGTGCAAAGAGCTCCAAAGAATCAATAGGCTACTCAATTGGCCTATCTTGAGACACCTCACGCTGATCCTGAGCTGCCTCCAACTATTGATCCTCATGCTCTGTCTGTCGGTCCAATTGCTCTAAATCATCCCCATGATCCTTGTCCTGTAACCTCTCCTCAAGAAGTCTATCTGGGGGCTATGTTGCCTCATCAATCCTTTGTCTCAATACCCATCTATAAACAAAGACATATTGTACCTCTCACCCTATCTGCTTGCTTGTGTTTGTGTCTCCTCATGACTATGTTGTCGTTGATCAATGTTGCTACTAACTCTGACCCCTCTAATCTCTACCATGTTGTCGCTCAAGATTCTGCTACAGGGCAGAACTCTACTTGGTCTATTGTGGCTGAGGGCCACTTCCTCTCTAGCAACTAGTCTATCTCTATTGTCGCCCTCTAGGGCAGTCCCTCACTAGATGACCCGTCACATGACACCTGAGACACTCATTTGGTCTACTTATAACCACAATCCTTTGCGAGCGCAACACCCCTTTCCACTCAAAACTTGTCAAAAGTGATGGTATTTGGAAACAGTGGTAGCCACCTTAACAGATGGCACAAATGTCTCAGTCCGTACTAACCACATGAAAGGTATGCCAAAGATAGACCCCATTTGCCTCAACATATCAAACAACCAAAATTGTGCACATAGCTTTGGAAAAGCATCTTTTCAAGATACCTGGGACCTAACATCTGTCCTCAAATGCAGCAATGTAAAATCTTCATACCATAGAAGTAGAAAAAAAAACATGTTCCCTAAGGTGAGATGAGAGCGAGCGAGTGTTTTAGAGGCAAGCTCCTATGATAAGAAAATAGTAATGAAAGTAACTCTGCCCAACAAAATGATGTCCTCCACTCTGCCTTCTTCTACAATGGCTAATGATCCCATTAGCCACTCTCGGATATTAGTCTAGGTGTAGAAACATCCTACTATTCGATTAATGACAATTCAGAGAGAGAATAATGATATGGTCACCAATCTTCTCTTGTAGATCGTCGAATAAAATCAAGGATGGTGCCATATCACTTCGAGAGAAGAAGATTCCAAAAGCTTTGTCTAATCTCACCCCAACCCAACCTCACCCCTCAACTAGAATCAAAAGCCTAAGAGTGAGTGAATGAGTGAGTGAGTGAATGTGTGTATGTGTGTGTGCGTGTGCGTGCATGCGGGGCAAAGCACGCGCCGCCGCACAGAATCCCGTTCCTCCAAAAAAATGACTGCGGAAAGAGTGCTCCTCGGTAGTGCTCCTATGGAAAGAGCTCCTCGGTAGAGAGCTCACCACGAGAGATCTGCTTCGTTTCATCCTCAGGGGGAAAGATCTTGCCTTGGAATCTACAGATGTGAGGAGCTTCTCTGTGAAGAAGTTGTCAGGTAATTAGCCATTGAGTCTGGTGCAGTCTCTGCTGCATACAAGGAAGTCTCCCCACTCTCCACAACAGATTGATGGGAATTGAGAAGAGAAGTCTTATGTTTATACCTTTTCAGTATAATCATGGGCATTCTGGCTGACAGTATTCTGCTTAGGAACTAATATGCATGGTTGCAACTAATGATGTTTACTCTTTCAAATAATCCTCCGAGAACGAGCCACCCCCTTCCACTCATACTCAATAGACTAAGGAAAATCCATGGAAGATTCAAGAGGCTTACCCCACCTTTATAGATGGGACCAATGTCTGCAACTGTACCAAACACACAAAAGGAGTGCCAAAGATAGATGATATCAATATCGAAATCGTCATACCACGGGACAAAGAATATCAGTTTCTCTTGTACAGAAAGAGGGGAGTGAGCCATCAGATTGGAGGTGACAAAAACTTATTTGGATGGCTGAGGAATAAACAAGATGAGTAAGTTAGCAAGCCTGGCCAAAAAAGTAATTGTACTTTCACGCAACAAACAGCTGCCTAGCCAAAATAATGTTTGATAGGTGAGGAAAATGACATCCTGGTGGCCAAAAAAACTTCTCTTCCATAATTGGCATTTCAGATTTCTCTTTCAAAGTAAAGTGCTTCGTTGGTGGTCAGGGTAACTTGAGCGCAATGGACACTCTAAACAACAAGAAAAAGAGTGCATTTACAAAAAACGGAGTGAAGACTAGGAAACATTGGGCACCTTGAATATTGGAATGAATTCTGCAAGTTCACAACATCCAACAAAAATGTACCTTGAGTTTTTTGCAGACTGCAAGCAGACTAGGGGGAATGTGCGAGGTCAGGTCACACAATGGTCTGCTAATAGCAGCATAAGTTGAATGCTGAACAGCCCTATAATTCACAAAGAAATAAGGAAAACTCAGCTTATAAGTCTGAAGATGCTGATCAGGCAATAAAGCTATAAACAGGATCACAACACAACCCATTACTTTTTAGCATGTAAGAGAACATGAACAAATGTAGCCATCAACAATGTGCAACGATTTCTCACCAAATATGGGAATCTTTTACACAGGTGAGAACATCGTGACCTGGAACTCTTGGGTGGCACCATGATGCAATACTACAGCATGCCACCTTAGCGACAGGTTTGATGCGCTTCAGATCCTGGAGTTAGTTTACAAACTTGAGCACAGGCTCTCTTATCATTCAGAATCTTCTCTTTAGAAAATAACCGTCAATGCACCTTGAAGGAAACAGTATCCCACACTGCTAACGTCTTGTCAGCTCCTATTGTTATGAGTTGTGGCGCACCCCCCAAAACTCTGGTTAGCTCAATGCCATAGACTCCACCATCATGGGCCTTGCACATGAAAAACAAAAAATCTTCATCAGGAGGAAAAAAGAACCATAACATACAGTTTGCTGACAGCAAACACTGCTTGCTGAAGTTGTCCCAAGTTAACTTAGAATGAAAAGAATATAAGTTTTACCTTGACACTTTGTTTCGGAGAAACCTCTCGCGATTCATGTATATTCTCTGCTGTCCAAATGACCATTAAGCCATCACTGCCACCAGATACGAGAAGGGTCTGTTGTCACCAATATGCAGCAACCAAAAAACAACTCAGATGAAAAAATAAGTTAACACTCTGACAGTTGTGCAATTTATAAATTCGCTCAAAGAATATGAAGCTGTTGTCACCAAATTGCAGGTATGGTTTGTCAAAAGTTACGCAATGTTGTATACGAAAAAGATTACGAACGAAAACTGAAAATGCTTATTGTGATGGAGATTAAGAGAAGACTTATGTTAAGTAAATATCCTAGGTGGCTTCGAGACTAACTTCAAAATTGATAACCCTAAGCACCTGTCTCCCTGTATTTTCCAATATTCCATTTTAGAAGGAGCAGCTGCTCTCACTTCACACGCTGTTCTTGGCCTCCTCTCAACTTGCCTCATTAAAATATGAACCTCTGCTAATCAAGGTCAAAATATTTGCCGTGAGGATTTGCTCCCATCACATGCATTTTACATAAAGGCAGTGTTTAAACTGACTTCCCAGGTATTTCTGATCACCCATTTCTTGATTTTTGCTTTCCTCTCTTGAGAGGGCTTGCACATGGCATATGCCTTGCCTTTCCCCTTTCAGCCCTTCAAGTTCTCTATATCCACAAAGCACAGTCAGCCCACCTTCTGAGCAATATGCTTGAGGTCTCACACTGATAACTGCAGCAGACTGAAGTGCCATTTCATCAGACACATTAATTACATAAGCTATGCTTTATGACATCCAGATATGAGGCCCTAGCATGGATCATCGCACCAGACGGTTGGAGTTTTGATAAATGGAGATCGATTGAGAGACCACGGGTCACTATGTCATCTAGGATGATTCGGAGCAAAAACTTCTTTGTACAACATGAGATTCTTAGAGCAAAGATGGTGCAACACCTATCACTATCATAGTAACAAGAAACGGCATTTCGGGAGCCCGAAATGTAAACGCCGTTTTGGACCGGACGAAACTCCATTTCGGACCCTTTTTTTTTAAGGCTAAATTTTGGGGGGAAAATGTTATTTTTCCGAAATTGCTATTTTTGTGAGCAGATTCGTGGACAAAGCTTTAGGAGCGAACAACAATTGTCTGCACACACGAAAAGATAGGCTCTTGTAGCGTATGGACAGTTTAGACTTGTGACATACTTTGTAAGTTGTACCTTGGTTTAACACTCTGGTATTAAAAATAGTCTATTAAGTTGTAACTTGTAGGGTAGTAGAACATAGGTTTATGGTTTACCGTTTCTTTTTTTGAAGCCTTGAGTTTTTTGAAACTTCTCAATCATGTTTTGTTGTGTTTCGGTTAGAATACACCTATAGCCCCTCCTAGGCTACTTGTTTTATAAAATACATTGTTTTTTTTTTTTTTTGAAAACAAGCCGTTTCTTGGCCGTTTCCGCCTAGGATGAAACTCCGAAAAACTGGTTTTTCCGTTTTCGTTTCTGTCGTTTCCATTTCGTGTGGTGACTATGATCACTATTGAGGCACTCACAAGTCACTAGCACGGTGTCATTTATTCATAGCTTGTAAGAGCTTTCAAAGATACAATGGATTAGCAGAGACATGTGGACCGCTACAGAGAAGGAAGGGAGGATTCAAGGCACCATAGTTGTGGTTATCAAGAGGAGGATTCTTGCTCACGCTGCCAGAATTAAGCCGCAATCCCTTTCTTTTCCCCATTGTTGTGATAATCAATGGTGGTAACTCTCTTAACCTTTGTGATAACTTAATCTCGCAGCCATATCATAGTCTCTAGATATAGTTTCAAACCGTTTATCTCTTATACTTAATCTAAAATAACTCTAAGCTTTTCTTTTTCCCTCGGATACTATCAGGTTTTGCTCTCTCCCCCGTAGCCTCAAGCCATACCTCTTCTCATCCTTGCAAGGATTTCCGCTCACGCTTTTCTCAAGTTTACAAAGCATGAAAAGGGAGCAGGGAGGATCAGGAGGGTTTAAGGGAGGCCAGGAGGATAAGCGTCAAGAGCTTTAAGCAGGTCAGAAGGAGTAAACATTACGCACAAAGATCAGCTTAAGAAGTGCTAGCAATGCCATTGACGGCTGATTTTTAGAGATTTTGAAGAAGAAACCGCACTACGTATACATATGTTCCCACATGATGCATACATTCCAAAATGGTGTCAACATCAAAATAAGCTCTCCCCCATTTTTGCATACATATACACTTTGCAAAAATCTATCTAATTTCTGATTTTGCACCTCTATTGATTTTGCAAAAATCTGTTTGTTTTATTCTCAGTTTTATCGGATTCCTGCTGTGTTAGGGAGTGTGGCGGATTGAGCACGGGGCAGGTTGTGGACAAGCAGGTAGCTAGCGCAGTGGGCGGCAGGTAGGGAGCGTGAGCAGTGGGCACCAAGTATGGAGCGCAAGCATGAAGGGCAACGAGCAGGTAGAAGGGAAGGAAGGGGGGGGGGGGGGGGGGGGGGCAAGAGCAGCACGAGAGCGATGGGGCAGCGGGTGGCGAGCAAGTAGTGGGGGCAAAGAGAGAGAGAGAGAGAGAGAGAGAGAGAGAGAGAGAGGGTGGCAAGCAAGTAGTGGGGGCAAAGAGAGAGAGAGAGAGAGAGAGAGTCAATGTGTAGCACAGTTTTTTCCATAAAAGTACAATTCATGAACCAAACATTTGCAAATGTCTAGAAAACTGGAGTACGGTATCAGATACCTTACTCCACCTTTGAAAAATGTTGGGCATTTAGTTTTTGGTCGCTTTGGGCTTGGGCATCCCTTTTGTGGCATCTCGTAAGGTTTGAGGCATAAATGTACTTGTTTGCATGCTTTTGTTGTGCAGGTCAACAGAAAGGCGAGCAATGAGCACGAAGTGTAAGTGCCCAATTTACGGAGCACAGAGCGAGAGAGAGAAAGTGCCCAATTTACATAGCACATATATATATATATATATATATATATATATATAGAGAGAGAGAGAGAGAGAGAGAGAGAGAGAAATTAAATGTTATATTAACGTCTTCAAAAGGCCAAAATGACCTATGAGACCAGAAAGTTACAATGCGGTGTATCTGATACAAGGTCAGATTAACAAAATAAATTAAACAAGGATAACAAAATATAAATATAAATACTGCGGGATCCTAAACTAAGCTACACAGTGAAGACAATATGGGAGGGGAGTAGAGATCCATCTTCATCTGCACTCTGGACGACGAAAGAGTATGGCTTGAATCTTTTTCCATAGCCTCCTTCGAAATTGTGTAGCTCCTCTCCTCCCTCGGGGTCGTCTAGATCTCCCTAGCTCCAAAGCTCGGTCTATGAGCATGCCAGTAGTGCGGGTAGACCTCTCCACCGTCGTTGGTTGCTCCTCTGTCCGTTCTTCTGGGTGTATAGTATCTAGTGTAAAGAAATTTGTGATCTGTCTCTGGGGATGTCTCTCTTCACCTCTCCTCAGTAAAGTTTCTCTATGCTTGTGTAACTCAAGTAGATAAAGCCCAAGACATCTTTGATCCTCATAACTCATGACCCTAGATAGAGGCCCAAAACCTTCTCTGAATAGACAGTGAAAACGACCTCGTATCTCATAGTACACTATGCAATGACATATGTAATGTACTTCTGGCTCTGGCTCTAGATGGCATAAGCGGCATATTCTGTTATTTGCTGGTGTCCCTCTGAATAGGCCAGTCTCAATCTCGAGCTGATGTGAGGACGTGCGTATCTGGCCAATGGCATAACGCAAACCATGCGAAAGATGCGTGTCCATATAGCTAGGTCGAATTACAAACCCATCCCCCGTCAGGTGGAGAAGATGCTCTCTATAGAGAGCCATCTTTGTGCCCAACTCTTGTAATGGCTCTATCCATGTCCTCCTCGTGTCCAACTGGATCAAATCCTGACGGATGAGTCTATTAATCTCTACCCGTGTCAGAGACTTCAGGGTGCCTGAAGAGAGTATTGAAAAGGAGGCAACCTGTCCATGGTGGAACCATGTGTCTGAAACCATGATGTCATCTGAGCATACCAGCATGATGTATCCCCGTTAAGAGCTAATTGTCTGGAGGACTCTAGAGCCACCCTGGCATATCTGTCTCTGGTAGTATCCCACAGACTGTGTACAAAGGAGACTGATCTTGTGAGCGCCTCAATCTCCATAGGGGGGGCAGCTAATTCCGCTCGAATGATATCATGCGGTACAGAAACCTTGGCTCTAATAAGCAGAGAGATCATAGATACCTGGGGCTTCTCCATACGCCTCCACCCATCCTGGCCTATAGAAGGTCCCCAAACCTGCACCCCATATAACATAGTAGAGGCAACCAAAGTATCAAAGAGCCATAACTTTGTCCTAGGTTCCTAGAACTGAACCTGTGAACACATCCTCTCCATTCCTCCCAGAGCCGCACCAGCTCTAGTTAGTCTAGTCTCTGCTGCTCTTCTCAAGGAAAATCTCGGCCCAGTAAAGACTACCCCCAGGTAAGTGTATGCATCAGTATACTCCACAATCTCCTGACCATATTTGAAAGTGGGTACTGATCTCCTGACCCATTGCGGTGTGGTGTTAAACACCATAACCTTGGTTTTACCTAGGTTTACACACAATCCACTATCCTCTGCAAAATTGCGTAGTGCATCCAACTGTCGTTGCATACCTTCTGGTGAGTCAGATATCAGCACAATATCATCAGCATATAGCAACAATGGGATCCACGTCCCTGCCAGCTGTGCACCTCTGTCACCCTCTCTATCGATGTAATCAGACACCTCATCAACATACATACCAAATAGAGTAGGAGACAATGGGCAGCCCTGTTTCACTCCAATGGTAGAGTGAACTAAATCAGATACCCCTTCTGGAGTGCGTACCCGTCCCATCACTGATCTGTACAAGGCCATAATCCCCCAAATCACCTCTATGGGCACCCCCATCTCCTGCAGTCTGCACATCAATCGAGCTCTTGGTACCATGTCAAATGCTTTACGAAAGTCCACAAAGCTACAATATATTCGTCTCCCATGTGCTCTGCCCTCCTCAATAATGGCCCTGAGTGTCAGAATATGATCAAGAGTGGAGAAACCCCTCCTCAAGCCGGCTTGACCCTTTGCTCGTACCCCCTCGCCCTCTGCCCAATTACTCAAGTGTTGCTCCGGGATGGATGCATACAACCGTGCCAATGTGTGTCCAACCATGATAGTGCGGTAGCTCCCAGGCTCTGTAGGGTCACCAGCCTTGAAGATGGGCACAATATTAGACAATCTCCAAGTCTCGGGTAATCCCTCACACATGGCACGATTGAACAAAACTGCGAGAACCTCCATCAGCATATCCCTGGCATGTATAAAGTGTTCCGATACTAGACCGTCATGATCATATGCCTTCCCGGTCTTCATTCTGTCGATGGCCCTTTGTACCATCTCAGGTGTGAAGAAAGTGCTCGTAGCTGGGCAAGGCTTGGTAGGGTCTGGAAGGGGTTCCTGTCCAGGAACCGTATATAATGATGTCGCATCTTGGCTCCACACCTCAGGTGAAGTAATCACTGGGGGAGGGGAGTGCTCATGGAAGAGACGCCATGCCTCTCCTGAGTCCCTACTCAAGAACATCTGATACAAGTCTCGCTCCATTTGGGCTAGGTAAGCTCGCTTCTTCCGTCGCACAAGGCGTCGGAAAGCAATCCGAGACTGTCTGTAAGTGATGACTCCTAAAAGAAGATCCCTCTGAAGCTGGTCTCTCATCTCTCTGCACTCTTCATCATACCAACTATTCTGGGGCATGCTCCCAGAATGTCGTCTCTTGCCCGGCTGAGTGTGTGGGTATGCCACTGATGCAACCCCGTGCAATGTCTCAGTCAGTAGCGTGGTGCACTCCTCCACTGAGAGACCTGTACCATTTGTGCCAGCTGTGCCTTCCAATAGACAGTCCCAGTGTCACAAAGTGATGACGTGGCGGACAGCAAAAACCCTAATTTCTGCCAGAAACCCTAAAATTCCTGCAAACCCTAATTTTTGCCAAAACCCTAAATTCCGGAAATCGCGGAGGCGGATTATTATTTTATAAAAAAAAAAAAAAAAATTAGAAAATGATGAGCGACGCGAATTTTGCTTTTGCTTTTTTTTTTTTATAAAAAAAAAGAGAAAAGACTCTCTAAGAGAGAGAGAGAACTGATGCTTTTGATTTTAAAAGCTTTTGGGGCTCTGCTTTTGGGCATACCTTGTAACCTTTAAATTAGTGGTGAGGGCCTCACTTCTCAGAGCATCTGGACGCAGAGTCTGAGAGTGAAACCCTAACCGCTCTCTTGTACTTTGATGATTGATTAATACAAAAAGAAATACCGAAAGGGGCGCCAGTCTTTGGGGCCAATATCTCTAGGCACGGAACTCCGCCGGGCCAGTGCAAATCTATTGTGATCTGTGAATTGTTTTGAAGTGGTTATTTGGTGCTGTCGCGGTTGATTCTTGACTTGGAGTGTCCAAGTTTGTTACAGTGGTATCAGAGCACGGCCGATTTCTCTTCTACGGGAAATACGATCCCCGAATTTTTTTTTTTCCGCGGCACCTATGGCTTCAGGCAATGATCAGTCGACTCCCTCTGCATCTGGAGATGCGGGCTGGGATCACAACGAAGATTCAGACAGAGAGTATGGCCCGCCTCAGCCTACTCAGGCGGAGCAAACAGAGATGGAGCGTCGTCAATTGATTGGCGATGCAACAAAGATGATGCTCAATTTTGCCAAGGACCCGAAGATGGTAAAATATATGAACCAGACCTCTTGGAAAGAGGTACAGATGGAGTGGCAGAGAACCACTCCCGAAACCCGCTCTCAAGAAACCTTCTACCTCCAAGAAATATACGGAGAAGGAACTGGAGAACGTGGTTGATGCACGGATTGCTCAGCTTTTCGACGTGCAAAAGAAAGGCAAAAAGCACGGCAAAAAGCAGAACAAAGGTACTGACTTCCCGGGATATTTGGGTCGTCAGTCGACATTCGACAAAGCAAAGAAACGGAGGAAGCGTGTTCGATTTGAAGGAGTACCCAGTTCTTCTTCTTCTTCTTCTGACAGTTCTTCTAGCTCCTCGGATTAGAGCGAAGAAGACAGAAAAAAAGCAAAAAGCGAAGCAAGACACAAAGCTTCGGAACGGGCAAGAAAAAGGCAAAGAAGGCTACATCTCGCCCAGAGACTGACAGTTCTACTGAGGACTCGTCTACAGACAGCTCAGATTCCGATGACGGAAAGTTTTATGCGAACAAGAAGAATTTTTACAAAGCCAACCAGTATGACTTTCTCGAAGATAACAGCAAGAAAGTCCGAGAGTTTAAGGAAGGTGGCCACTCGATCAAGTTTGATACTTTTCAGGATACTCAGATGCTTCGAAGGCTTTGTCTCTTATACAGCAGTTTGACATCGCTTTCGCGGGAGGACGCTATTCAGAGCACTCCAAGATTCGGAGAGCTGCCTCTTACTCTGAGGGGAATGCTCCTACTTGGTGGTCCACGCTTCTATTAAGCAAGACTGTGCCAGTTACATGGCTGAAATTCAAGAGGCTTTTTATTTCTTCTTGGTTGACTCAAGAGTTTGAGCGAGATATACGAGCTGCTTGGAACCATCTCCGGATGACCAAGAGCGATACAGTGAATTCTTATTGTGAAAGATTCTGGAGCTCTTTTCTACCCTCCTCTTCATTCAAGAAGATCTCGTTCAGAGAACAAATTGAGCGGTTTACCTTGGGTCTACCTACAGAGATCCGAGATCACTGCTTGGAACAGAAGTCAGCTTCTATTCAGGAGTTGATGAGTCATGCGAAGCGGGGCTTTGCCATTCACTCTGGCAGTCTGACTTACCCCACAGATGAGGCCATGACACAACGAGCCAAACAGACTTCTGGGAATGAAAGTAGAATGAAAAAGAGCAACCCAGAGAAAAAAAAAAGGATGCACGACCCAAGCTTACTCCTGAGGAGAGAGCTCGCTTCATCAGAGAGGGGAAGTGCTTTGGATGCGGGAAACATGGACATATTTCCGCAAAGTGCCCTGATAAGGCACAGAAAGAACAGAATGATAAAGACGACGACAGGTCTGAGAGTTCGAGAGCAGCTGAGGAATGTGGCAGAAAAGGCAGATAGAAAAGCAGAACTGGTACCACATGGCGTGGGACTTGCACCGAATCAAATGAATGAAAGTACAAACTTTGCCGTTTTTTTTTTTTTGGGCAAAGTGAAGGATGTAGAAGCTCTTTGAAGGAGCCAAGGCCAACTTCTTTTCACTTGGAATTGGCGGCTCGATTTGGAACTGCGCCCGACAGACTGACGCCACTGGCAGAGGTAGTTCGACTGGCACCCGGATGGGATGTTGCCATTACACCGAGCATTGGCAAACTTCGTTTGCAATGACAGGGGTGTTCAGGGCACGTGAGTGACGTTCTACTCGGGATCCCTTGGTACCACAAGAACTACGCCGTGGTTGACTACCGGGCCGAGAAAGTGACTTTGATAAATGAAGGGCTTAGAGATTGTACTTGATGAACTTCAGTTTTCTTACTCATTCTTTTGGGAGAACTGAACCATGGATAAAAGTTGAATATGTTTTGACCTGAAGAAAAGAACGCCAAGATTTTTTTTTCTCCACGCTCATGCCGATTGCTTTTGAGAGGGCCTGAAGATCATACCATTGATCTGATATCTGGAAGCACGCAACCGAATCGGCCACCTTATCGTGTGAGCCGAGTACAGAATGAAAAGATTATGAACTCAGTGAAAGACCTCTTGGAAAAGGGTCTTGTCCAGCTTAGTACTTCACCGTATTGCTCTCCAGTGTTGTTGGTTTTGAAGAAAGACGGATCTTGGAGAATGTGCATCGATTATAGCACTCTCAACGAAATCACCATCAAGAACAGATTTCCGATTCCTAGGATCGATGATATACTCGACAGGTTACAAGGATCCTCGTGCTTTAGCAGGATTGACTTGAAGAGTGGATATCATCAGATCAGGATAGCACCAGGAGATGTCTACAAGACAGCTTTTCGGACGACTTTTGGGTTATTTGAGTTTTTGATGATGCCTTTTGGCTTAACCAATGCTCCTGCGACATTTAACCGGATGATGGACAGGATTTTTCGAGAGTACAGGCTATTTGTTGGCACTTTCTTTGACGACATCATTGTTTTCTCCAAGAATGAGGCAGAACACAGAGATCATCTGCTTCAAGTCTTTCAGGCATTACGAGATCACACATTAGTGATTAATGCTAAGAAAAGTGAATTTTTCCTACCGGAGATACATTTTTTAGGACACATTGTGTCAACAGCAGGAGTGCAAATGAACCCGGCCAAGATAGAGACTATCCGTGATTGGCCCGATTTGAGGAATGTCCATGAAGCTAGAAGCTTCTTGGGACTATGTTCATACTACAGGCGGTTCATACGAAAGTTTGCAGAGGTTGCTTCCCCTTTGCATATCTTGACACAGAAAGGAGTACCTTTTTCGTGGGGACCCACAGAGGTGACTGCCTTTCAGACATTGAAAGAGAAATTGACTACGGGACCTATTTTGACTTTGCCGGACTTGCAGAAGTCATTCGAAGTATATTGTGATGCTTGTGGTCGTAGTCTGGGTGCGGTCTTGATGCAAGAAGGCCATGTCATAGCTTACGAGAGCCGTTTGTTCTCTAGGCCGGAGATGACAGCACAGATCTATGGGAAAGAGCTTTTGGCGGTTATCCACGCTCTTACTCAGTGGCGGCATTACCTACTCGGAGCGGATTTTATTGTCTTTACAGACCATCAGAGTTTGCGCTACTTCTTGTCACAGAAGCAGCTTTCGGAAAAGCAGATGCGGTGGGCGAACATCTTGTCATAGTTTCACTTCCAGATTGTCCATGTGCAGGGACAGAAGAATGTGGTGGCAGATGCTTTGTCTCGGAAACCGTTGGTTCTGGCTATTTCCGCGATACATCATAGGAGCTTCGAGGATATGGTCGATCAGTGTGCCACAGATACAGATTTTGCAGATATTTTCACACGGATACGGGATGGGGAGACAGTAGCTGGATACTCCCTTCGGGAAGGCTCTTGATGAAAAAGACTATGTTGTGCGTTACACAGCCGTTGAGGGAAAAGGTTATGACTGATTGCCACTGTCCACCTTTTACGGGTCACCGCAGCATTGCTACCACCATGAAAGGGGTAGAGAGAGATTTCTTTTGGCGGAGACTGAAGAAGGATGTGGAAGAGTTTGTGCGCAGTTGCTTGGTATGCTAGAAGGTCAAGTTTGACAGGCATAAGGCACAGGGATTGTTACAGCCTTTACCCATACCCACCCACCCGCCCTTGGGAAAATATTGAAATGGATTTCATTTTTTTTTATCTCCCGAGAATACAGAATGATCACGATGATTTTCCGATTACATGGCACGCCTGAGACGATTGTCTCCGACAAAGCCCCCAGATTTATGAGTTTGTTTTGGAAGGCAATTTGGGAGAACATTGGGACGCGGTTGCAGTTCTCGTCATCGTTCCACTTGCAGACTGACGGGCAATCTGAGATTGCCAATTCAGTGATTTTAGATTTATTGAAGTCTTGTATCTCGCATCAGAAGACTCAATGGGAAAGGAACTTACCTTTGGTGGAATTTGCCTACAATAACACGATACACTCTTCGACGGGGAAGACGCCATGAGAGATTGTTGAAACTGCTGTGAAGGTTACATCCTTCCTGAGCACGAAAGATTAGAAATTTGAAGCGGATGAATATTCGCGAGATTTGGATACGGCTTTTGCCAAGGTTCGCGAGACTTTACAGAAGTCTCAAGAACGACAGAAAAAGGCAGCGGATCGCCATCGTCGCGACTGGAAACTGAAGGAGGATGATTGGGTGCTCTTACTTTTGAGAAGGCACGCCTAAGAAAGAAAAAGGGAAAGGAGAGGCTTTTTCCAAAGCTTAGTATGTGATACTACGGACCTTTCCAGATTACTGACAAGATAAATGATGTCTCCTTCCGATTGGAACTGCCAGATACTTGGAGGATTCATAATGCATTGCATGTGAGTCTCTTGAACCCTGTTAAGGGTGATGTGCCTGATGATGGGGAGCCTGATGAGCAACCCGAAGTGGAAGAAAACGAGGAGATCCTTGTTCCTGAACAGATTTTGGCACATAACGATACGAAGATAAGGGTAAAGTCCGAAGGCGGTTCTTGGTTAAGTTCAAGAATTATCCTGCACTTGATGCGAAGTGGATGGAGGAGGAGGACCTAGCAGATACTCCTCAGATTGTGAAACTTTACCTCGATGTTTTGGTTTAGCATAGTCTACTCCAAACGGAACCCAGAAACTCAGCTTGGCCGAAGATCTGGTGCAGTGGGATGCACAAGAGGGGAGTCGCTCCACTCCTTTGTCAACAGATGCCTCGATTTTGATACTAAAGTCACTGATGTCTCTTTGAGCTTCAGGGATACTGAGAGCTGACAGTATTCTGCTGGATGACTTTATGAAATGGAATTCCTGATTATGATACTGATTTGTTCTTGACTTCTTGTGAGTGCAGGAACTGATAGCCGAAATGACTGCAGCATTTTGGTCTGATTGATCTCGAATAGACATGGTTGCAATAGGGGTTAGTCAATCGGACATCGATGAGGTCCCGATTGGACCTAGATGTGATTGCTAGCTACATTGCCGATAAATCATGGTCTAAGATCCGAATGAATGTTGAATGTCATGTGATGACCTGTGATGTCTGGTGATGTCCTGTGATGTCGTGTGATGTGACTGTCGATTTTGTACATGTGCTAGATGTGTGTTCCTAGTACGTAGGTACTAACAGTCAATGTCTGCTAAGACGGTTTATGGCTTTTGTCGGTTTTGCAGGCGTAATCGCGGTCGATTACAATGCTTTCAAGAGGGGGGTATGTCACAAAGTGATGACGTGGCGGACAGCAAAAACCCTAATTTCTGCCAGAAACCCTAAAATTCCTGCAAACCCTAATTTTTGCCAAAAACCCTAAATTTCGGAAATCGCGGAGGCGGATTATTATTTTATTTTTTTTATAAAAAAAAAATTTAGAAAATGATGAGCGACGCGAATTTTGCTTTTGCTTTTTTTTTTTTATAAAAAAAAAGAGAAAAGACTCTCTAAGAGAGAGAGAGAACTGATGCTTTTGATTTTAAAAGCTTTTGGGGCTCTGCTTTTGGGCATCCCTTGTAACCTTTAAATTAGTGGTGAGGGCCTCACTTCTCAGAGCATCTGGACGCAGAGTCTGAGAGTGAAACCCTAACCGCTCTCTTGTACTTTGATGATTGATTAATACAAAAAGAAATACCGAAAGGGGCGCCAGTCTTTGGGGCCAATATCTCTAGGCACGGAACTCCGCCGGGCCAGTGCAAATCTATTGTGATCTGTGAATTGTTTTGAAGTGGTTATTTGGTGCTGTCGCGGTTGATTCTTGACTTGGAGTGTCCAAGTTTGTTACACCCAGATCTCCTCTGAATAAACGAAATCAGTCTCTCGAGTAAATGTATAGCGGGTGTGACCTGCCTCCTGATGTTTGGGTTCTACTATACTGAAATTTAACGGATAGTGTCAAGAGAGCATGGTCTATTGCTATGCCCACTGGCCTGGCTCCCACTCTGAAATCCTGAATGCAGGGGATAAAACTCGGTTGTGTCATGACATAATCCACTGTACTGGCCCCATGTCTATGAGGAAAGCATGTGAAACCGGCTGCTCCAGGAAATCGCTGTAAGCCATTAAGTATGGATAATCCATGTGTAGTCGTCATTTCCATGAGGTATCTCCCATACTCCGTTTGCTCTCTGTCATCTGAGCATCTGTCAAGCCCCAACTCACCCACATTCAGCTCTCTAAGCATCTCATCTGAAGTGTCGTAGAAGACTGTCTGCGAGTTGCCCGTCCGGGCATTGAAGTCCCCTAGGAGAATGATATCACCAGCCCTAGAAAACTCCCAAATGTCATCATCTAGGATAGAGAAAGGCGCCTGCCCTCTGGATGCAGTATATATTGATGTACTGGGAGGAAAGTAACATATGGCAATATATAGTAATCGACATGTGTCAGGTCTCAGTCTCACCCACATATATCTAGCCTGATCATCTCTTCGTAAAATATGCAGTAGTGGTTGTAGTTCCTCTCTGAATAGCACTGCTACTCCTCCTAAACCTCTACTCTCGTGCTCAGATCTCGCATTTGTCCTTTGAGCTGTTTCCCATCTGTATCCCACCACGTGTGGCATTACCTGTCCAAGGGCCTGATGAGTCTCTGAGAAGAACACAATATCCTTGTCTTTGAAACTCTCCTCAAATGCGCCCACGTCCAACCTCATAGACCCATTACAGTTCCAGGTAGCCATCTTCAGTGTGGTCCCATAGGTCTCGCACCGTCATGCAGTACGCCGCTCTAAAATCACCACCCGTCCATCTCTGTAGAAGGCTATCTTTCCCTTCTCCCTTGCCGCTGTAATCTCTGGCATTACCTCTCTCATATGTGTGAGCTGTGAGAGAGTCAGGTCATCACCGAGGAAAATACCTGTCTTTTTGAGAGTAGGCCTCTTCCTCAAGAATTCCTTCTTCTCTTCCAACGAGGGGAAGCGTAGTATGAGAGCTCTCCCCTTTGAAGACTCACCCATGCCATCACTTTTCTTACCTACCCTCCATGCCTTTGTGTGCAAAGGCTTTTCCATCCCCATCATGGATGTAAGGCTTGTGACCTCTTTCTCCACATTGTTTATTTCTTTGAGACCGGTCACTCTCACATGCAGTGCTCGCATCGGCCTTCTTTGTTCCTGTTCGAGAGTCATGTTGATAAGCGTCGGTGTACAAGGAGTTTCTCGACCTTTCCCTTTCTTGGCGACCTCAATCCATTTTTCAGCCTTGTCCGCCTTTTTCTGTGTCCTTGTTATCATCTCCGCCCATGAAGATGTCTTTGCCACACTCAGTTTCTCTTCCTCTATGATCATCCTTACCTGTTCCTTAATTTCCTTGATTTCATCTATTACCGAGGGTTGAAATTCGCCTTCCTCTAGTCCATTGCTTACTCTATCAGCAAGCTCCTGTTTAAGAGCTGAGACTTCTTTTTTGAGTACTTTTGGGTTCTTCTGTTTGAGGGTTGAGACTTCTTCTTTGAGTGTCCGTATTTCTGCGTTAAGGCTCTCTTTCTCCTTCTTCCACTGTGCGCCCTCATTGAAGACCATCTGAAGTAGATTGGCCATCTCCTTCCACCATCCTTCCATCTCTGTTTTCCACTCCTTCATTTCCCTCTCCATCTGCGCCATCCGCTTATTTGTGAGCACGAAGGTTGCCTTTGCTCGCGGCTTGCAAACAGGTGAGACATTGGCGGCTTCCGTGTCCTATGCAGGGTCTTCTTCAAGTGGATCCCTTACGGTGAGGCCCAAAGAATCGGGGAGGGGGGGGGGGGGGGGGGGGGGGGGGGGGGGGGGGGAGGGGGGGGGGGGGGGGGGGGGGGGGGGGGGGGGGGGGGGGGGGGGGGGGGGGGGGGGGGGGGGGGGGGGGGGGGGGGGGACAGATGGGGCCGGACGGGGGAAAGGGGGCGCACGATAGACTGAAGAGGGAGGAGGAGGGGGAGCCGCGATAGACAGATGGGGGGGAAAGGGGGGCGCGCGATAGACTGAAGAGGGAGGAGGAGGGGGCGCCGCGATAGACAAATGGGAGGGAAAGAAGGGCGATAGACTGAGGAGGGGGGGGGGGGGGGGGGGGGGGGCGGCGATAGATAGGGGGAGGGGGAATAGCTGAAAAACATAAAAGTTTAAGCTTACAGTATCTCTCAACTATGGATAGACTCCATGGGCCCTCATTGTCCCCACACCCAAATCTAGGAACTGCCCTAGATAAGGGGCATGATATAAGAATTGCTTCCGTGGCTCATCCCCAAGAAAAAGACCCGGTACAATGAGCTTGGAAAGGAATGCACTACTCTGCAACTCTTAATCAATGATACCCAACCCTAGGTCACAGTACGCCATGCAACCAGAGGGCGGTTGTCTCTAGTGCCATCCGAGCCCCCCACAAGAAAATATGAAACAAGCACCACAATTGAAGTAACACTCTTGAATGCACATCCAACAAGATGTAGTATAAGACGTGGTAGCAAGAAGCACCAGGTTCACAATTCAAGCTCTACCAGGAAGAGAGCTTCTATCAGACAGATTGCAAAACTAGCTCAAACTGCAGTTGTGGAAATACATCAATGACAACCTCAAGTCATGACATGTCTGACCTGGTGCTAGCCGAGTGAAACCATCAAACAATTCCCAGTGGCACATGTCATCCACACCCACCAATAACCCGAAGGACTTGTGCCAATTTATAAGGGCACCACTGGTCAATGGATAAGGCGTAAGGTGTTGAGCACAGGAACAGAAAAATGGAAGAACAGCCTAAGCTAGTAAGTCCGAATCCTCTCGCAATAGCATACGACGACCATTGAATTGTGGTGCCTGTCCTCGTAAATAAGAGACATAGCCTCAGCAGAAAAGAGTGAAAAGTAATGAGCCAATGGACAACCCTGAACACACATCATTAGAGCTCAAAGCATCTGCCAAAACACCCACCAATAATAAGTGCATTGGAATCCAATATGTAAAGCGATGTATTCATCTCTCTGAAATCCCATCCTCTGCACAGTGCCCTCAAGGAAAACCCAATCAACATGATCGTATCCCTTTATGAGGTCGAGAAGGATAATGGCAATGGGCTGGGCAGACTGTCTGGCCCACTTGACGGCCCCCTAAAATGTCTTAAGGAATCAAGCCTTTCACGACCAAGCATCTAAATATTTGCGGAATTCAGGCAAATATTTCCCATCATCCACAAACATAAATGCATTCAAAATAGTTGTTTTGCCTCCATCTTCTGCAAACCTATGTTCGGAAAAACCGTTTTGGATTCCTTTGTTAGCCTCACCACTGCAGCAGTTGGCTACTTTGAGTTCCAATTGGAAGGAAACTGTCCAGCTTGAAGAAAGTTTCATGTCAGCTAGGTAACAAGCAGATATACATCATCCACTTGCAAGTTTCTTCAAAATATATCTCATGTGCTGCTGCATGTGATAGACTTCACAGAAAATTACAACTTTGAAGAAACAGACGAACTTAGAGAGTCTCCCAAACAAAAGTAGTTGATGCTAAAAAATAGAACTTTCTTTTGAGCCAATACGCAGAAATCACATAAAAGTATTGATCTTAACTAAGCCATTGCTCTTCAAGTGCACTTACTTCACCAGAAGAAGACAAGAACGTCATCAAGCAAGATACGCTTCCTTTGTGCCCTCCAACATACTTCCTTACAACCTGAAACATTTGCCTCTTAGCCATCTGATTTCATAAATAATATCAAACAAAAGTATGATCATAATCTTACACAAGCACCTGCCACGATGCCATGGAGAGAACCCTAATTACCCCATCTGATCCACCGAATCCAACTAATGGGCCATCCCCAAAAGCTGAACAAGCAATAAACTCCATACTATAAGAAAACAAAAACACACAAATCATCGCAAGCATAGGTGGCACTCCTCTGTCCAGAAACTTGATGGTCAAAAATAAGCCTCAGACTGCAGGCAGCAAAAAAGCAAACAAATTTATTCTATATAAAAAAAAATCATCGCAAGCATAGGTGGCACCCCTGTCCAGAAACTTGATGGTCAAAAATAAGCCTCAGACTGCAGGCAGCAAAAAAACAAACAAATTTACTCTATGTAAAGAATCTTAAATGCATAAGTATCGAATATCAGGCAATCAGAATGCGATAACATTGAATTCTATGTGAAAAGCAGCAGCACAAAGCAAAAGGCTTTTTACAATTTAAAATAGATATTTTCAAAGGGCATTAGATTCATAGAACTAGATCGAGAAACTTGGAATGCATTACTATTCAACAAAATCATTGTTAAGATTCTGTAACAGTTAATTGAGGTGTACTAAGCCTTGCCTCCATGAACTCCAACTTGTCGAATAGATGTACACAACAACCCAAGATGTTGATATGAAGAAGATAGGAACCATAAAAATAGTTGCAGAAAAGACTAGAGCATGAATGTATAATCCACAAAGATGAAAATTTACCAGAGAGGTGACTTGTTCTCAAAAATTTGTTTTGGTACATCTTTCGAGCGCATTGTAACCATATCCAAAAAGATAACCTTATTTTCACAGCATATAACCAAAAAATGCCTTCCACGAACAGCCTGAAGCCCTCCTGCAGGTGTAAAATGCTGATTGACTGCGACTGGGGCCTCAGCTGCAGCACTACGGTTGAGCCACGCTCGCCAAAAGCAGACATCTTCATCATAAAATTTGATCTGCTTGACACTTGAAAAAGAAAACAACTCATGTGAGTGTGCTCTATTGTATAAGCTATACATCAAAAAATAACTCTAATCAAAACCAGAGTGTACTCCAGATCAACTATGACACAACAGACCTTCCACCTCGAATAGCCTCCGCTATCTTCGCCTTAGGTTCTTCAAGAAAAGAAACAAACACAAAATCAGGCAAAGAATATACTTAACAGCATCTTCAAAACTGTTGTGTAGAATAATTCACTTGCAGCTTAGTCGGGGCTTCATCAGCCTATGCATCTTGCTAACACTTGAAATAATCGACATAAAACACAAATCACATTTTTTTTGAGAGCAAAGTAACGTTGGAGACAAAGTTATTACATCAATTATGGAAACAAAGTGAGAAACATAGCTAGAGGTAGACCATCTGTGTATAGGAGGTACACTGAGGTATACCAATGGGTACAGTGATAAAAGCATGCACGGACTGGTTTGTGAGTTGGCCATTAAGTTATAATCAAGTTAAGGAAGCCATAAGGGGCAGTGCAGGAGAGTGGCCCTAAAGAATTAGAATGGCATCCATCTCTGAAGACAGACACGTAAGGGGGAATTTAGGGGCTCGCAATGAATCGTACGAGGCTGGATAGGAGCTTGTCTCTTGCCCTCCCATTGCTGTCACACTCTTATCAGAGTCTGTCAATGCATGCCATAGCTCACGGCTCTATTGAGCAACTGAGTTCCACAAGGCCGCTACCCTGCTGAAGTCTTACCGCAACATAGTTTCATGTTGCTGAAACTTGAGTCTGAGCATAATCATTTGTTGGCTGAATATAAAACATGAAGAGAAAAAATCTGAGCTGAACCTTTCCAAATAGCTGAAAGTCCTAGTATGATTTATCAGGGGTATCAAGCACAGCCTTAATACATTCTTGGTAGCTTAAACAGAAAATCTGCACACTCTGAAAGAAATTCAGCCGAGGAGAGGTGTATCAAAATTGCCTGCAAATTATGACAAGAGAGGAAACCATGGAACCATACCAAGAGAATTTAATACAAAGAACCCAGTGCAGAGAGGTAACCCCACCCTCAACGAGGACAAACACTTAACCCAAGGAAAAAACCAAAAACAGGAGGAACAGGAACGCAAAGTCAATTAAGCAAAGGGTTGAAACTTGACTGAGATCAAAAGCAGCATTTCCCATGTCATGTATTTCTGATGTGTCAAGCCATTGAAGAACAGAGCCAACCTGCAAATCCCAGCTAAGGGGACTAAACCCTACGAAGAAGCAGGAGCATAAGAAGAAGTCCTACCAACTTATGGGACCCCGTCCGATAGGGCCAGGGGACCTAAAGGCATTAAAACTAAAGTGGGACCAACATGATGACGTGGCAGCTGTACGGACAACCCGCAAAACACACTGACATGCTGGTCTCATGCATTCAGTTTGTACCAGATTGTGCAATCAATAATAGACCACTCTCGCCGACGAGAGTGGGGCCTTCGAGGGAGGGTTTTACAACGTCCCTGGTGTCGTATCTCTCTTCTCTCTCTATCTCTCAGTCTCATACACTTACATGCACAGTGTCCATTAACTTTCTTTGTGATCATAGCATTCTCTCATTAAGAACGGAAGGCTCTACCTTCCATAAGAACAAAAGGAACCTTGAGCACAGTTCGGAGCACTCATCTTGAGCAAAGCGCAAACAATCATTCCGCTGCACCTTACAAGAATCTTCTCGGGGATGCACACCATGGCACTCCCACTCCTCTGTCTATCTGTCACAGTAAGAATCACCGGCGCGTGATCTGAAAAGGTAGTCCCTGCCAAAATGCATGCAAATCCTTCCATGGCGCGTGATCTGAAAAGGTAGTCCTTGCCAAAATGCATGCAAATCCTTCCATGTCACAGATGCGGTCACTTGCATAGAAGCGACCTATCCAAGATAGATCACGCTCCATACTCTACGGTCAGATCAAGCGAAGGATAGATTATCTGGGGTCGCACAAAGCGTGCATGCTACCAAACATCTGAAATCCCCAAGATCATATATAAGCGCTCCCAAGATGCCAACTCAGCCCCATGCACAGTAGCATGGCTGCCTCCAATCCTATTTGAGGGGTCCTCCAACATGTTGAAGTCCTCCCCAACACACCACTGCTTTGCATGAGGCAAAGACTCCACAATGTGTGACCAAAAGTCACCTTGTGCACTCAAATGGTTGATGTTCACGAAGCCCATAAGGCTACCGTGAACCTGCATAGTAACCCATTGGGCACTACCTGGCACAATAATACCCCTGTCCACAATGGAATGCTGCCATGAGTCCGCAATAGTCATACATACACCTCCCTCAATGCCTCCAAGCCCAAAAGCAGCTGACCAGAAGGTCTCATAGCGGCCACGCTGAATCTGACAACATTGCCGAATGCGGTTCTCACAAAGATGGTACTCTTGAAGGATAAGTATATCAATCATACCACCCACAAGGCCAGGAGGTATATTTTTCCTATTGCCTTCGTTAAATATGTGTTACATATTCTTATTTATTTTACTTTACTTGTTCTCCCCCAAAATCCTTGAAAAGGTGCAAGTGGACATTGCATGGCCAGTGCGAAACAGCTACAGCCAATTTGCCGAACGGGTTTCTCACATCGAGAATCTAGGTCGGTCGGTCGATGACTGGTCGAGGCAGTTAGCACTGAATTCTAATGAGCATGTGTGAGCCTAAATGGAATCTGGGCCATGCGGCAAGTCATTGACAGCTTTATAAGTTAATAGAGGTTGGGAAACTAAACCATAAGGGGAAAACTTGACACATGTGTGTCAGCAGGAGAGTAACCTGGATTTTCAAGTTCACAGCTTTAATGAAAAGCTTGTCTTCTCCCTTGTCTCAAGTAGCGTGATAATTCTGCACTCGTGCATCTATCTTCCCCTTACACATATGGTAATGTCCCACTAGTTGGACTCCTTAGATCACTATGTACACTCTTGTGGGTTTTATGCACGTTTGTCAAGGCAAGAGCCTTCTGAACAAGAACCGGATTAGCTAATTGGTAATCCCTGTCACAAAGTGATGACGTGGCTACGGACAGCAGAAACCCTAATTTCTGCCATAAACCCTAAAATTCCTGCAAACCCTAAAATCTGCAGAAACCCTAATTTTCTGGAAACCCTAACCCTAATTTTCTGGCTGAAACCTTAAAGCGCTGAACTGCCACGTGGCCAGGGAGTACGGATTTCCGGAAATCGCGGCGGGTTTTGCAGGCTGAAAATCTCAGCTTTTGGCAACGCAAGTTGAGAGAGATAGAGAGAGAGAATATCTGCTTTATTTTATTAAAGCCCAAGAGACCTTGAGAGAGAGAGGGATTTTGCTTTTGATTTGAAAGCTTTTGGGGCTCTGCTTTTGGGCATCTCTTGTAGCTTTAAATAAGTGGTTTTGGGCATTCACTTCTCAGAGCATCTGGACGCAGAGTCTGAGAGTGAACCCCGAGCCACTCTCTTGTACTTTGAATTGATTAATACAAAAAGAAATACCGAAAGGGGCGCCAGTCTTTGTGGCCAATATCTCTAGGCACGGAACTCCGCTGGGCCAGTGCAAATCTATTGTGATCTGTGAATTGTTTGAAGTGGTTATGTGGTGCTGTCGCAATTGATTCTTGACTTGGAGTGTCCAAGTCTGTTACAGTGGTATCAGAGCACGGCCGATTTCTCTTCTACAGGAAATCCAATCCCCAAATTTTTTTCCGCGGCACCTATGGCTTCACGCAAGGATCAGTCGACTCCCTCTGCATATGAAGATGCGGGCAGGGATCACAACGAAGATTCCGGCAGAGAGTATGGCCCGCATTGGCCTACTCAGGCGGAGCAAAGAGAGATGAAGCGTCGTCAATTTGATCGACGATGCAACAAAGATGATGCTCACTTTTGCGAAGGATCCGAAATTGACAAAATATATGAGCGAGACTTCTTTTCAGGAAGAGCATACGCAGTGGCAGAAAACCACTACACTACCCTTGAAACCCGCTCTCAAGAAACCTTCTGATCACAAACAATATTCAAAGAACGAATTACAAGAGGTGGTTGATGCACGGATTGCTCAGCTTTTTGACGCGCAAAAGAAAGCCAAAAAGCACGGCAAAAAGCAGAAGAAAGGCACTGACTTCCCGGGATATTTGGGTCGTCAGTAGACTTTTGACAAGGCAAAGAAATAGAAGAAGCGTGTTCGATTTGAAGGAGTACCCAGTTCTTCTTCTTCTTCTTCTTCTGACAGTTCTTCTAGCTCTTCAGATTCGAGCAAAGAAGACAGAAAAGGTAAAAAGCGAAGCAAGAAGCAAAGCTTCGGAAAGGGCAAGAAAAAGGCAAAGAAGGCTAAATCTCGCCCAGAGCCTAACAGTTTTACTGAGGACTCGTCTACAAACAGCTCAGATTCTGATGATGGAAACTTCTATGCGAACAAGAAGAATTTTTACAAAGCCAACCAGTATGACTTTCTCGAAGACAAAAGCAAGAAAGTGCGAGAGTTTAAGGAAGGTGGCCACTCGATCAAGTTTGATACTTTTTCAAGATACTCAGATACTTCGAAGGCTTTGTCTTTTATACAGCAGTTTGACATCGCTTTCGCGGGAGGACGCTATTCAGAGCACTCCAAGATTCGGAGAGCTACCTCTTACTTTAAGGGGAATGCTCATACTTGGTGGTCCATGCTTCTTTTAAACAAGACTGCGCAAGTTAAATGGATGAAATTTAAAAAGCTTTTTAGTTCTTCTTGGTTGACGCAAGAATATGAACGAGATATACGAGCTGCCTGGAACCATCTTCGGATGACCAAGAAAGATACAATCAATGCTTTTTTGTGAAAGATTCTGGAGCTCTTTTCTACCCGCCTCTTCATTCAAGAAGATCACGTTCATAGAACAGATTGAGCGGTTGACTTTTGGGTCTACCTACAGAGATCCGAGATCACTACTTGGAACAGAAGTGAGCTTCTATTCACGAGTTGATGAGTCATGAGAAGCGGGGCTTTGCCATTCACTCTGGCAATCTGACCTACCCCATAGATGAGGCCATGACACAACGAGCCGAACAGACTTCTGGGAACGAAAGTAGAAAGAAAAAGAGCAACCCAGAGAAAAAGGATGCACGACCCAAGCTTACTCCTGAGGAGAGAGCTCGCTTCATCAGAGAGGGAAAGTGCTTTGGATGCGGGGAACATGGACATATCTCCGCGAAGTGCCCTAAAAAGGCACAGAAAGAACAGAATGATAAAGACGACGACAGGCTTGAGAGTTCGAGAGCAGCTGAGGAACGTGGCAGAAAAGGCAGATAGAAAAGCAGAACTCGTACCACATGGCGTGGGACCTACACCGAATCTAATGAATGAAAGTACAATCTTTGTCACTTTTGGGGCAAAGTGAAGGATCAGGAAGCTCTTTTTATGGAGCCAAGGCCAACTTCTTTTCACTGGGAATTGGCGGCTCGATTTGGAATTACGCCCGACTGAGTGACGCCACAAGTGGAGGCAGTTCGACTGGCACCCGGATGGGATGTTGCCATTACACCAAGCATTGGCAAACTTCGTTTGTAATGACAGAGGTGTTCAAGGCACACGAGTGACGTTCTACTCAAGATCCCTTGGTACCACAAGAACTATGCCGTGGTTGACTACCGGGCAGAGAAAGCGACTTTGATAAATGAAGGGCTTAGAGATTGTACTTGATGAACTTCAGTTTCTTTACTCATTCTTTTGGGAGAGAACTGAACGATGGATAAAGGTTGAATATGTTTTGACCTGATCAAAAGAACGCCAAGATTTTTCTCCACACTCATGCCGACTGTTTTCCAGAGGGCCTGAAGATCAGACCATTGACCTGATACCTAGAAGCACGCCACCGAACCAGCCACCGAACCGTGTGAGCCGAGTACAGAATGAAAAGATTATGAACCCAGTGAAAGACCTCTTGGAAAAGGGTCTTGTCCAGCATAGTACTTCACCGTATTGCTCTCCACTGCTGTTGGATTTGAAGAAAGACGGATCTTGGAGAATGAGCATCGATTAAAGCGCTCTCAACAAAATCACCATCAAGAACAGATTTCTGATTCCTAGGATCGATGATATACTCGACAGGTTACAGGGATCCTCGTGCTTTAGCAGGATTGACTTGAAGAGTGGATATCATCAGATCCGAATCGCGTCGGGAGACGTCTACAAGACAATCTTTCGGACTACTTTTGGGTTATTTGAGTTTTTTTGGTGATGCCTTTTGGCTTAACCAATGCTCCTACGACATTTAAACCGGATGATGGACAGGATTTTTCAAGAGTACAGGCTATTTGTTGGCACTTTCTTTGATCATATTATTGTTTTCTTCAAGAATGAAGCAGAACACAGAGATCATATGCTTCAGAGATACATTTTTTCTGGGACACTGTCTCAGCAACAGGAGTGCAAATGGATCCGGCCAAGATAGACACTATCCGTGATTGGCCCGATTTGAAGAATGTCCATGAAGTTGAAAGCTTCTTGGGACGGTGTTCGTACTACAGATGGCTCATTTGAAAGTTTGCAGAGGTTGCTTCCCCTTTGTATATTCTTGATACATAAAGGAGTCCCTTTCTCGTGGGGATCCACAGAGGTGATTGCCTTTTAGACATTGAAAGAGAAATTGACTACAAGACCAGATTTGACTTTCCTGGACTTGCAGAAGTCATTTGAAGTATTTTGTGATGCTTGTGGTCGTAGTCTGGGTGCGGTCTTAATGCAAGAAGGCCATGTCATTGCTTACGAGAGCCGATTGTTCTCTAGGCCGGAAATGACAGCACAGATTTATGAGAAAAATACGGAATTTGCAGATTTATTTTCACACGGATACGGGATGGGGAGACAGTAGCCGGATAATCCCTTGATGAGAAAAACCATGTTGTGCTAACGTTACACAACCGTTGAGGGAAAAGGTTATGACTGAATGCCACTGTCCACCTTTTACGGGTCATTGCGGCATTGCTACCACCATGAAGGGGGTAGAGAGATACTTCTTTTGGCCGAGACTCCGAAAGGATGTGGAAGAGTTTGTGCGCACTTGCTTAGTATGCCAGAAGGTCAAGTTTGACAGGCATAAGGCACAGGGATTGTTACAGCCTTTACCCATACCCACCTGCCCCTGGGAAAGTATTGCGATGGATTTCATTTTTGATCTCCCGAGGACACAGAGTGGTCACGATGGTATCTGGACTGTTATTGACAGATTTAGCAAACAAGCTCATTTCATTCCAGTGAAGAAAACAGTCAAGCCGGATCACTTAGCGAGACTGTTTGTGGCCCAGATCTTCAGATTACATGGCATGCCTGAGACGATTGTCTCCGACAGAGACCCCAGATTTACGAGCTTGTTTTGGAAGGCAATTTGGGAGAACATTGGCACACGGTTGCAGTTCTCGTCATCGTTCCACCCGCAGACTGATGGGCAATCTGACATTGCAAATTCAGTGGTTCTAGATTTATTGAAGTCTTATATCTCAGATCAGAAGACTCAATGGGAAAGATACTTACCTTTGGTGGAATTTGCCTACAATATTACACAATACACTCTTGGACGGGGAAGGCGCCATTTGAGATTGTTGAAGGTGCTGCGAAGGTTCCACCCTTCCTGAGCACGAAAGATTAGATATTTGAAGCGGATGAATATTCGCGAGATTTGGATACGGCTTTTGCCAAGGTTCGCGAGACTTTGCAGAAGTCTCAAGAACGAGAGAAAAAGGTAGCGGATCGCCATCGTCGCGATTTGAAACTGAAGGATCATGATTGGGTGCTCTTACGTTTTGAGAAGGCACGCCTACGAAAGAAAAAGGGAAAGGAGAGGCTTTTTCCAAAGCTTAGTATGCGATACTACGGACCTTTCCAGATCACTGAAAAGATAAATGATGTCTCCTTCCGATTGAAACGGCCAGATACTTAGAGGATTCACAATGCATTGCATGTGAGTCTCTTGAAACCTGTTAAGGGTGATGTGCCTGATGATGGGGAGCCTGATGAGCAACCCGAAGTGGAAGAAAACGAGGAGATGTTCCTAAACAGATGGCACATAAGGATACGAAGACTAAAGGTAAAGTCCGAAGGCGGCTCTTGGTTAAGTTCAAGAACTATCCTGCATTTGATGCGAAGTGGATGGAGGAGGAGGACCTAGCAGATACTCCTCAGATTGTGAAACTTTACCTCAATGCCTTTGGTTTAGCATAGTCTACTCCAAATGGAACCCAGAATTCAGCTTGGCCGGAGATCTAGTGCAGTGGGATGCACAAGAGGGGAGTCACTCCACTCCTTTGTCAACAGATGCCTTGATTTTGATACTAAAGTCACAGATGTCTCTTTGAGCTTCAGGGATACTGAGAGCTGACAATATTCTGCTGGATGACTTTATGAAATGGAATTCCTGATTATGATACTGATTTGTTCTTGACTTCTTTTAAGTGTAGGAACTGATAGACGAAATGACTGCAACATTTTGGTCTGATTGATCTCGAATAGACATGGTTGCAACAAGGGTTAGTCAATCGGACATCAATGAGGTCCCGATTGGACCTAGATGTGATTGCTAGCTACATTGCCGATAAATCATGGTCTAAGATCCGAATGAATGTTGAATGTCATGTGATGTCTGGTGATGTCCTATGATGTCGTGTGATGTGACTGTCAATTTGGTACATGTGCTAGATGTGTGTTCCTAGTACGTAGGTACTAAGAGTCAGTGTCTGCTAAGACGGTTTATGGCTTTTGTTGATTTTGCAAGCGTAATCGCGGTCGATTACAATGCTTTCAAGAGGGGGGTATGTCACAAAGTGATGACGTGGCTACGGACAGCAGAAACCCTAATTTCTGCCAAAAACCCTAAAATTCCTGCAAACCCTAAAATCTGCCAAAAACCTTAATTTTCAGCAAACCCTAAATTCTGGAAACCCTAACCCTAATTTTCTGGCTGAAACCCTAAAGCGCTGAGCTGCCACGTGGCCAGGGCATACGGATTTCCGGAAATCGCGGCGGTTTTTGCGGGCTGAAAATCTCAGCTTTTGGCGACGCAAGTTGAGAGAGATAGAGAGAGAGAATATCTGCTTTATTTTATTAAAGCCCGGGGCTTTGCTTTTGGGCATCCCTTCTAACTTTAAATAAGTGGTTTTGGGCGTTCACTTCTCAGAGCATCTAGACGCAGAGTCTGAGAGTGAACCCTGAGCCACTCTCTTATACTTTGAATTGATTAATACAAAAAGAAATACCGAAAGGGGCGCCAGTCTTTGGGGCCAATATCTCTAGGCACGGAACTCCGCCGGGCCAATGCAAATCTATTGTGATTTGTCAATTGTTTGAAGTGGTTATTTGGTGCTGTCGCGATTGATTCTTGACTTGGAGTGTCCAAGTCTGTTATAATCCCCCACAAGTACACACAGTTCCATCGCGACAGATTGCAAAACGGGAGAGTTTTCTCACATGAAATTCGTCCAAATCGAGTCCCATTGCGAGTGAGAGCTCCCGCAACACTTATAGACGTATTTGCACTGCTCAAAACAATCCAAAAAAGAGAATTTCAGCTTGTTGCAGTTCTGCACCTAAACTACAAAATAACATTTGGCAAGCTTCGAGGAAGCCTTGCGGTGGTTATACAAGAGTTTGGGCACCTGTCAGTGACCAAAACAAGAAATTACAGCACGCTGAAATTTACTTACAGCTCACCAGAAAGCTTCTACAATGCAAGGGAGCCAGTCCTAGACTACCGAAATTGGGTCGAAAATCTGCAATTTCAGCCCTTGACAGGTTTGAGCATCTTGGTGGCAGTTTGTTCTAAGTGTTTGGATCTATATACCTTCATAAGTTCAGAATAGTCTGAACTCACGAATTATAAGAGGGAATAAAGCACTCATAAAACTATAAAAGCAAGGGACACACGAAAAGAAAAGAAAAACAAAAACAAACAAACTAACTAACTAAATCACTTTGATTGCTTCGAAACAAAACTAGATAAAACAAAACATTATTAACTTAAAAATGTTTTCAAAAAAGGTATGTGTAAAATAAGTTGACGCAACTTACTTGGCTTAAAACAAGTACTCAACTTTAAGCAAAAAAAGGAAAAGACATCTTAAAAACTTAATCCTAGAAATCAAACTTCACACAACAACCTATAACGGAACACATTCTTAAGTCCTCAGGGAAGCTAAATATGAAATCGAAAAATGAATACTACTACAAACCTACGAAGAGCAAAGAACCAAACTTGACAATATGTGATCTCAACTTCACTCCTTGTCCAAACAGTAAGAATAAGATTATCACCGTTATCATGCATAGCTTGGACAACAGCTATGACATCCCTACTCACGTCGTCAGTGCCCAAGAGTAGGTGCAGGTTCCTGACATTCCTTCTTTTCAAGATTTTATGTACTTGAATTCGAGTTCTGTAGGCGGAGGGATTTATCCCAAGGAGTTTTGTGAACTTAACTGTACCACAAATAGTGATTGTTGTGCCTTTTTAGACCTTAAATTTTTCAGACTCCCTTGGGATTAGAAGTAGATTTCTATGATAAGCGCCTTGAACCAGAATATGCCAATCTAAAAATCATCCGCATGCCTCACATTTCTTCGAACATTTCTCTTTTAGCTAAGTACGGTGTCATTTGCTCTCAACTATTTAGATTTTCTCGTCTTTGTTCTAGTAAATCTACTTTTGTTGTTCAATCTTGCCATCTTATTTCTTTTCATCTAAGTGTTTGGATCGTTTGTTTTCAATTGAATAAAGAAATACCAAAAAGAGTGCGAGTCTTTGGGAGGGCCTAGAGGGTGTCGGTCTTCGTGTGCGCAGTGACAATCTAGTTGCTGGATGCATCTGTGTTCTCTTCTTCCCAATCTTCACTGTGAAATTAACAGGTAATTGAATTAGTACCGCCCTATATTGTGTACTAGCCAGTTTCACGAGATGAGACCAACCCTTTTAGTGGTTCATGCCTAAAGCTACACGTATAGCAAGGGCAATGTCCACTAGTTGACTCTCAATCTATGGAAATAGGGTTGGAGACTTATCAAAGGCACCCCATACTTCATTTTGATCGAGCGGGGACCTCACATGGAGATAGAGACTTTCAACCCCTCTGATAAACTTCATAGTTTTGTTGATAGGCTTGAACCAAACCTAAGGGATGATGTTCATAAATTCCACCCTGCCACCTTGAATGATGCCATCGGCGCCATCGCCTATGTCGAGCGTTGTGGCAATAATTAGCGCCCTAACAAGAACTTTTCATATGGTGACCAATCTTCTAATAGTGCCCCCTCTTCTCAACGCAATCGCAGAGGACAATTTAGCCAAAATCAGCGTCCTTTTTTTGGATCTAAATCTTCTAAACAAAATTCTTTTTGGCTTTGGTTTTTCTTGCCAAGCAAAAGCTTCTCACACATGATCTTATGTCGGACAATCCTCAGGCAATAATCGGAATCGAGAAAGGTCTTGGTGAGATCACCAAAGAAATGATCGTCGTGATTTTTAATGCAATGCTGCATCTGGGCAACAAGCCTCTTCATCGACCCCCTCCGTCTACCAATCCAGCCGTCCAGGACTACACAATCTATTCTGGTCCGCACAGGTGGAATGATTGCCCGAAGCATCCTAACCATCCAACACTCACCAAAGTTCCAATATGTAGTCATGTCCAAATACAGAACAGTATCTACCTCCCATGATGGATAACGGAAAACAAGTTGTTTGTGTTTTCAAAGTGGTTAGTGCTTTGATGTTGAATGCTCGCAATCGCACTTCAGTTCCCATTGATCTCTCCAACCTCTTGTGATGGATAAAGGAAAACAAGATGTTTGTGTTGTTCGTGTTTCCAAAAGTATAGTGCTTTGATGTTGATTGCTCGCAATTGCAGTTCCCATTGATCTCTCCAACCAAGTTCTCAATCTTCTTAGCTTCATTGGCAAGCATCCTGTCACAAATTGATAATGTGGCATTCGGAAGCTCATGGAACACGCACATGAGGGTTTCTCTCTGCCTTCAAGCTCCTTGACTTACCCAACGGACGAGCCACTGTCCAAGTCGACGAGGAAGGAGTCTTCCAAGGAGAAGAAGAAGGGCAAGAAGCAGAAAAAGAAATTCAAAGGACCCAAATTGACAAAAGAGCAGTGTGTTGAGTACTTCAAAGAGGGCAAGTGTTAAGGATGTGGCGAACAAGGGTACATCTTCGCGAGGTGTCCAAATAGAGGACCAAAGGAAACCACTAATGGTAAATCACAAAGTTTCAACAATTCAGAATAATGTGCCAGTGGACACGGAGCCAGAGCAACAACCATTAGGTCCTAGGGCACAAGAAAAAGAAACAGGAGAATAAGCTAGTCCATCGACAATTTGGTCAAGGGCAAGAACTATCCGGCTCTCAATGCAAAGTGGATGGAGAAGGAGGACTTCGCGAATTCTCCTCATGACTAGAGCTATACCTTAAGGATTTTGGCTTTAGCAAGTGTCTATCTCTAAAGTGCACGTCAAATCAATGGGTTGAATCTGGTGTGGTGCGTGTTGCATAAAAGGGAAGCCACTCCACTCCTTTTGTCACAGATTGCCTGAAGAAAGTCACTAATTGGTAATTTCTCCATGAGATTTTAGGGATATTGAGAGGCTGACAGTATTATGCAGAATGACTTTATGAAAAGATGTACATTGAATTGCTAATTTCCTAGATTGAACTTGTCTACATGTACTCTTTCATGTGTGTATTGTTTGAGTATATGTTAAAAATTGAGATGTATGCAACATTTTGTCCATACAAGGGAGCTCATTCCTCATCCATCCCATAAGGAAGATGGACTAACATCTCTCCCCTACAATCCTTAGCAACATGGTGTTGTGAATGGAAGGAAGAAGATAATGAAGGAAATGGCACGCATTCTCTTGCATCATGCCTCTCTACCTCCCTCATTTTGGGGTGATATTCTCAATAGTTCTCTCACAAGTCGAGAGTATCACTCCAAAGGAGGTATTTAGGGAAACCTCTCTCCCTGACACTCCTTAGCAAATGGTGTTGAGGTCAGAAAGAAGAAGATAGAGAAGGAAATGGCACGCAATCACTTGCATCATGTCTCTCTACCACCCTCGTTTTGGGGTGAAGTTGTAAGTACATCAGTTTATCTTTTCAATCACTCTCTCACAAAAGCAATAGATACCATCATTTCAGAGGACATATTTACAGATCATGAATCTACTATCTCATATTTCTTTTTTTTATCATAGTGCTTATGTTCATGTGCCTTGTAAAAAAAAAAAAGGACTTTGGATGTTAAATCCAAAGGGGTAATATTTTGTGGTTACACCCCGTGATGCTCCGTTTGACGAGATTAGATTAGATTTGGTTTTGATTCTACTGGAACCTCTTCAACTTATAATGGTATTGATCCACTTTCGGATATTGAGATCGTTCAGCCTCTCCTCCCCTTGTCACCACTTGTATTCAAAGAGTACCACAATCAAACGGTACCTCGATTAATACGACTATCTTGATCACATAGGCCATTCTGTCCCTATTAAATCCATCTGCAGAATCTTAAACTTCTCAAACATATGACACACATCAATCCGGACACTCACAAAATATGATTGGGGACTCACTCCTACCAATAATTGTCAGTGTGAACCTATCACCTTCATCTGGACAAGAAGGAGCTAATATGAGCATGTGACAAGTAAGCAGATACCAATTGTGAACGTGTTTGGCATCCAAACTTTACAGAGCTTCTTACCTGCTTCTCCCTCTGCAAGTTTCTGCAACTTAGCATCAACCAAGCGCCTAGCATCAACTCCACCAGCATTCAGCTCATAGACGACCTGTTAAAAAATTAGAATAACGTGAAAATCATTGATTGCGTCTAATAGAAAAAAAAACAGAAGCGACCGCTTGTACCTGGCGATGCTCCCAGTCCCATACTACTACATTGTCAGAGGCGTCAGCAGTGGCGAGCCATGGATGTGCCGGATGTAGTTCCAAGTGTACAATCTTCGCGCTTGATGGTCGAAATGCTTTAGATCGCAACATCCTCTCGCCTTCGAAGTAGAGTGGTGCGATCTACTTTCCTGCTACTTCTGCTCAATCGACCATTGTGAAGAAGGCACATGTGTCCTCTTGGTTTGAAAAGGTAAGTTTTTTTAAAGATTATATTTTTAAAAAAATTATAAATGGATCTTTTTACCATTGTAATTTGGTCCTTCATTTAAAGCTCTCTTTATTCTTTCTATTCTTTTTGTCTTTGTTGGCATGTCTTTGTTGGCACTGTCTGCTTGCAAGTAGTGATATAGGTGTGGTGCATATCAAATCTTGTACACATTTTTTAGGCTTTCTTTTAAGCTATTTGTTATGATCTATATCTATACTATAATAAAAGGGGGAGGGATCCGGTGCCTCCGTCCCCTACACGTGGCGAGCCTAGCTTCATCCGGCCTTCCTGGGCAGTGATCGAGAGAGAGAGAGAGAAGAGACTGCGCAAGCGGCCGTCAAGCGGGCACTGTGCGAAAGGGGCTCCTCACTCGCTCACAGCTCGCGCACGCTCAGTGTGCTGCTTGAAGGTTCGCCGTTGCATTCAATAACCGTAGGCTCCATTAATTTGCCACCAAAGGCCAACGGTCTCGAGGCTCCACGTGGGCATCGGCCTCCAAGAATGGAAAGGTTTCTTGAATAGCGGGCGCGTGCATAGTAGTCAGAAGTGAACTCCCGTAGCCCAATTAGAGCTTCGATGCTTGACATTCCTCCAACTCCCTCTGCTCCGTTCAGGATCTCCTCCAACCCTCCTCTCCCTCCCTCCCTCCCGCATTGGCCTCTTGCCGCCAGCCAGCCTTGCCTCCTCCCCTTAGTCCTCCGCCATAAATGAGTGTTTCTCCTCTGTCCTCAGTCAGGCCTTGCTCTTCCATGCCTAGCTTGCATTGAGTGTGAAGCTATAGAAATCAACAGACGATGCCTGCCTATATTAGGTGCTCATCCATCAAATTGCACACGATGCAGTAAACCATAGCCCGAGGTAGAGAATGATGGAGGTATTGCCCGGAGATAGAGAGAGAGAGAGAGAGAGGGAGAGAGAGAGTCGTTGTCTCCCTCGACACCTCTAACTTGCCATCCGTCATCCTTCGGTAGGCGCTCACCTGGCTCATCCGGTGACGGCTCTTCTCCATACCCTACCACTCATGCTACTTTTGGCAGCTCCCTCGCTACACCTAACGATAATGTGGGTCCTTCGCTTGCAATAGTTGACTCCAGCCCCCTCCTGATACCTGTGCAGCTGGTCTCTCTCGTGACAACCCCTGCAACTCCCACAACTCCTAGCTATGGTCCTAGTGCACACAAACGCTCCTGCGGGTATGTATAACTACTTTTTTCAATCAATATATTGTTGTGCTATTGATAATAATACAATTTCATATTGGCCTCATTGCATGTTATGAAGCCATCCGTCCAGGCTAGCCTGTCTAGGCTGCATATTCAGAGGAAGGCACCATCCATCTTCAGAGCCGAAATGACACTAATGGAGGCGCAACGTTTTTCTTTCCCATCTCTCTCTTTTTGCACCCTACCAGGTACATTGATGGGCAAGAAAAAGTCAACAAAAAGAGGAATTAAAGTACTTATGCTGGTTAAAAAGATAATGTATGAAAACATGTACACAATGTGTCTGTCGCTTTACCCTTTATTGCGGCAATTATTTGAATCAAACCTTTACCCCTTACTGCATCAGTTATTTGAATCAAAGCTTTTCTTTTAAAGAGAGAGAGAGAGAGAGAGAGAGAGAGAGAGAGAGAGAGCTTTTTTTGAAACAATCCCAAGCAATGTTCGAGAAAAATCATATACAAAATTCCTTTCCTTGAATTTGCAAGAGGAAATTTTAGAAAATTAGTTTTTTTGGGGTTTTGCACTATTTTTCTTTATTTTGGGGCGTAATCTCTCTCTCCTTTTCTCCTTGCTCTTCGCATACATTTTTGAAATTGTAAACAACATGATATTAAGTTGAGACACATTTTTCCCAAACACAGCTCTCGAGAGACCTCAAAGCTCCAAAAGGAAGCATCTTGCACTTTATACTATGTATATTACTTTGTAGTGAACTCTAATAACTTTTTTTCTTTTGCCACTCACAATTGTGAGTTGAGAGAATTTATATTAACCTGATAAGAATACAATCATCCTCAAGCATTGCATGTGCCTTGAGGGGGCTAGGGTTCTATACTATAATAAAAGCGGGAGGAACCCCTCCCCCCCCACGGCGAGCCTAGCTTCATCCGGCCTCCCCTGGCAGTGATTCCTGCAAGGCTGCAACTGTTCGTGTTGATAGAGAGAGAGAGAGTGAGAGAGTGGAGACTCTGCTTAAGAGAGAGGGGCGGCCCTAAGGCAGACTCTGCGCGAACACGGGCTCCTCACTCACTCGCAGCTCGCGTACGCTCAGTGTGCTTTGTGCAGGAAGGATCACCGCTCCATTACATAACCACAGGCTCCATTGATTAACCACCGAAGGTCAACAGCCATGTTAGACCCGTCTCAGCTCTATCGACGTGAGAGAGAGAGAGAGAGAGAGAGAGAGAGAGAGAGAGAGAGATGCTAAGTTCAGGAAGAATCATTTTTCCAAACATAAAAAATTCCTTTGCCAATGGCCATTTCTGACCCGTCTCAGCTCTGTCGACATACAGGGGGAAGAGAGACACACATACACACACACACACACACACACACAGAGAGAGAGAGAGAGAGAGAGAGAGAGAGAGAGAGAAGGGGGGGGGGGGGGTACTGGACCACTGGTGAGTGGCAGTGTTTGGGAAAAATCATTTTTCCAAACATACAAATTAAGGGCATTTTTCGGTCATGTCAAACCGGGAGTTGACATCCTCTCAGCTCTGTCGACGTACAAGGGGGAGAGAGAGAGAGAGAGAGAGAGAGAGAGAGAGAGAGAGAGAGAGAGAGGCAGTGTTCAGGAAGAATCATTTTTCCAAACATATAAAATTCCTTACCTTGAATTTTCAACAAGGAAATTTTAGAAAATTAGGTTTATTTTGCGGGTTGTTACACTATTCTTCTCTTTTTTGGGGGGGAAGCCTCTGGCTTGCCACCATGGACCTCGGTTGCAAAGCCCATTCGCCTTGAGTTGAGTGTGCATTGACAACAGAGCCTCGAGCTTTGAAAGCAGCCCCACAACCCAAGAGCACCAACGGCACTGAAGAGGAGAAGCTCATCGCTATTTCTTTGCTCGGTTACTCGACGTCGTTTTGTGGTTGTGGTGTGCAGGGCTTGGTGCCACAACCCACCCCCCCCCAACACACACACACACACACACACAAAAAAAAAACATGCATGTCTCATCATCTCTTTATACGGTACCCTGTCCCCAGGTTGAAGAGACCGCTATCAGCACGATGCTTATGTAAACAAGGTTGCTTGCAGTAGATTCGTCTTCAAAAGGCCAAAGTTACCCATGAGACAAAAGAGTTTACAAATGATCTATCGGATACAATGTCTGTGTAAAAGACAAAAAATTGAAAACTAAAAAACTGAAACTAAACTGAGCTAAAGTGAAATGGAACAAAATGAAATGGGATGAAATGAAAGGCTGAGATGCTGGAAGCAAGATCATATCCTATGATATCCAACATCGGTCTTTGGCGAAGCTCATCAGTGTCCTCTTAGTGAGTACTCCGACTGGGCATCTCCCATGTTGTGCCAGAATAGTCCGGACCCTCTGGTGCAGCTTCCACCGATGTCTCGATGACCCTCATAGTCGTGGGCATCTGGATCTCCCAAGCTCAATGGCCCTGTCGATAAGTGTACCTTTGGTACAAGTGGACTCTGAAGTCTGTTGTGATGCCTGCTCATTTGAATGCCACGTATGTAGTCTAAAGAAATCGGTGATCTCCCTCTCTGATAGTCTCCTATTGTGTGGTCTCCTAGAGAGGCTCTTCCTATGTCTCCACAGCTCCATTGAAAATAGTCCAACGCATCTTTGATCCTGGTATCTCATAACTTTGGTGAGTGGTCCAAAACCCTCTTCGAATAGGCAGTGGAAGCAAGGGGTTAAGAGGGGCCATGCCGCCGCCGAAGGCGGTGCCGTTTTATATTGGTTAGTAATAAAAATAGCTTATCTCTCTCTCTCTCTCTCTCTCTCTCTCTCTCTCTCTCTCATCTGCGTTGCCGCTCAAAGCAGACAAGAGCTCCCTCTCTCTCCCTCTCTCTCTCTCTCTCTCTAATAACAGGCAGTGCCGCCGTCTACGCGTTAATGTCGGTCTTGTTTATTTTGGATTGCTTAAAAAATAAGTGCATTCATAGAAGTTTGATCCCATGATGTGAAATATTATAGTATTTTCATTTGTGAAAGAATATATTTATTTAAGTACCTACTACAAGACATTTCATGAAATTGTTTTCTTATTTCTTATGCTTTTATGTTTTCTTATGAAAGCATCAAAATATTATTTAAGGAAAGGAGAGTGGGTGGAAACGATTGGGTATTGTCCACTTCTCATCTCATGTTGTAAATGTTAATTTTTTGTTTAAATCAAGTACCTCTTTAAAATAGATCTTTACATATATCTCTTTCACACTTTATTAACCTCTCTCTCTCTCTCTCTCTCTCTCTCTCTCAATCAAGTCATTTCTAAAATACATTAACTATAGAGTGACATGGTCATGGCCAATATGTGTGTCATAGTGAGCTGATTGTACATCGCAAGTGACAAACGTCCTCAAATTTTCAAAATCTTAATACAGTGAGACTAGTGACTGTACCATGATATGAGTCATGGGATATGGCTATGGCCAAGATCACTCACATAGTCTTTCATACTTATATCTTTTCAATTCCTGAGGTCTTAATGCAATATATGGGTCATGGATACATATTTGTGTGGATGCCTACTTTTTGAAAGAGTATAGTTATCTAGTGACATCCATATTCTTTAAGGCTCCTTACATGGCATATGAGATAGAGCAAGATATATTGTAAGGAGTGCATGCTTTTAGAACCCTTTTATCAGGGTTTTATGAGAATGCATAAGCAAGCAATTAATAGCTTAAATTTTTTAAACATGTAAATTTCCAAGCTTTGTAAGTAATTTTTTCAATCAAATATAGCAAATACCCATTGCTATTTTGTTGTGCCTTAATTCTTAAGGCTCAAATTTTCGCACTTTTAACCATAAATAGCAATTAATCCTTACTAGCTTAAATTTTATAAATCTACCATTTACAATAAGGCGTTAAGGAAAAGGTTTCTTTTTTAGCAGCATCGTTTCTCTCTCTCTCTCTCACACACATACACACACACACACACGCACACACACACAGAGTCAAGTGAGTTCTCACCTTTTTGAAATAGATTTTTAACCCTCTCTCTCACACGCTTAATTAGCACCTCTCTCTCTCTCTCTCTCTCTCTCTCTCTCTCTCTCTCTCTTTTTGTGTGACCCCTCAATCCTCAACCTTTGCCTTTGGAAGGCCAATGTGAAGACCTCACCTTGTTCTTATTAGAGCGGGTTCACACGAGCGCGCCGGCAATGTCTCATGTGTTTGCTTCCTCTGCCTCCCTGGTTCACACAGAACGGCGCCATGAATCTTTGCTAAAAAGCGTGTAGAGCAAACAACCACTAGCCCAATCAATGCATACCAACGAGGGTGCACACGCCTGTCTCTCACTCTTTCGCCGCTCCATCTGAACCCAGTATTAGTCAGCTTGGCAATTTATACTTTCCATTTTCATGTTTCTTAGGGTGGGTTCAGACGAGCCCGTTTGACGATGTCTCGTGTGTTTGTTTCCTCCATCTCCCTGGTTCACACAAAACAGCGGCATGAATCTTTGCTAAAAAGCATGCAGAGCAAACAACCAATTGGGTGTAGTTGAGCGGTGAAGCTTATTGGTTGCCAGCCTCTGGGTGAGGGGGAACAAGTTAGGCTACCCACATTTTGCATTGAAAAGGTAGCAGCAGCTTCACTCATCTGGCGCCGGGGGGGGGGAGGGGGGGGGGGGGGGGGGGGGGGGGGGGGGGGGGGGGGGGGGGGGGGGGGGGGGGCCTCGCTCGACTTTGAGTGGGTCTGGAAAAGAATTATTTTTTCCAGCCTAATCTTTGCATGCCAACGAGGATGCACACCGCTATCTCTCACTCTTCCACCGCTCCGTCTGAACCCAGTCGTAGTCAACTTGGTAATTTATACTTTCCATTTCCATGTTCCTTAGGGCGGGTTCAGAGGAGCCCGTCGGCAATGTCTCATGTGTTTGTTTCCTCCACCTCCATGGTTCACACAGAATGGCGGCATGAATCTTTGCTAAAAAGAGTGCAGAGCAAACAACCAATTGGGTGTAGTTGAGCGACGAAGCTGATTGGCTGCTAGCCTGTGCAAGGGGGTTCAAGTCGGGCTGCCTACATTTTGCACTAAAAAGTAGCTGGCAGTCTCAGCCCAATCTTTGCATGCCAACGAGGACACACACTTCACTCTTCCACCGTTCCGTTTGAACCCAGCCTTAGTTTTTATATAGAGTTTGTTGGCCTCTTAGTAAAGCATGGAACTTTTGGAAGGAATTGCCACCGGATAAATCTTGTTGACTAATGCCACATGGCAAGTTAATGATGGCAAACCTATTTTGTTCTTTTTTTTAAAGCATAGTCTTATGTATATGTGGGCCAGCATATAATTGACAAAGAAGTTGAAAGTTGACTTCTTAATTGTATAATGTACTACAAATATTTATTTATTGTAAACTATAAGACACAGTGCTAACATGCCAACAAAACGCTCTCTCAAAAGTATTCTCAACTCTAAAAAAATTCCCTTAAAGGATCCACAAATAATATCAAAGCACTTACACTATTGGTCTAGAGCATTTGAATTAAACCAAACACACCCCAAAAGTGCTAAGTTCAATTCCCAGGAAACCTTAGAATGGGTGAGAGTGGTAGCCAATCCACCAAGAAGAGATTAGTAGGCAGAAGGGTAATTTAAGTCCTCAAAGGGATTGCCATTTCGTCGAAATGCAGTTACTTGGTCTAGAGCGTTTAAACTAAATCAAATACATCCCAAATATCAAAGCAACAATTAAACTTTTCATACTCCAACGAATTTGAAAGATAGTGAAAGAGAATATAATGTCCAAAGTACACAAGTGCCATATAGAATTATGGTGGACGATTGTAGTGTCTTTTCAAATTTCATAAGTACAAAAGTCGTGAGGTGCCTAATCCACTCTACTAGACAGGTATGAAAGTTAAAAGCAATGTGACAGACCTAAACTTCTTATCAGTGTGATGTTGCGCACTTTGTTCGTTGAATTCATCATTAGTCTTTGTTCTCTCTCTCTCTCTCTCTCTCTCTCTCTCTCTCTCTCTCTCTCTCTCTCTCTCTCTCTCTCTCTCTCTCTCTCCCCCCGCTTCCTGCAAGCTTTATTTGTTATGCACACAAAACCCATCCCCAATCTTACCATGATTCTCTAAACTCATTCGGGTGAATCCTGGAATACAAGCGTTCCATGTCAACCCGAGAGAGTTCAAAGAAAGAATTTTATAAATAATAGACGTACCATTGCGCCCTCCTAATAGCTGTTGAAAAGCAACACAAAAGCCGCTCTGCATGTATTGAACCATAAAAGACCAATCTCGTCGCCTGGCTCTTAGTGCTTTTGTAGAGGAACAGTCGCGCGGAGTGTGGGCATGCACTCAGCACAAAGAGTTTCTGCTGAGTAGTAGCAGCGTGGACCTGCGCTCATCACGAAGCAGCAGACAATCATGGTAAAGGGGGAGAGATTTTGATTCGGTAGCAGGATTTTAGTGGATGTGAGCTAATGGCATCTCTCTTGATGCAATCGCCTACCCTTGCATCTTGAAGGCATGTGGCACTATGCAAGATGAGCGAAGAAGAAGAAAGAAATAGGATATATGCCGATATTCATGATAGTGGGATACTTGAACAGAACACATACTTAGACAACACATTAGTCGGAGTCCTTGATAAGATTCTTGTTCAAATAATCGTCTCTTGGAGTACATTCTTTGTGGGATATGCCCAACATGGGTAGGCCACATTGAGCTACTTTTAATGGATGTGAATTCACGGCATCTCTCATGTCTGGAATGTCGTCTCTTGGAGTGCACTGATTACTGGATATGCCTGCCAACAAACGTTGAGCTACTTTCAATGGATGTGAACTAAGGGTATCTCTCATTTGGGGGCTACAACTTTAGGACATTCTATTGCAATATTCCTTCTCTCTTCTCTTATGTTATGCTCTGTGTAGAAATTGTGTCAACATATTTTCCTCTTACAAGCTATCACCATCATAGCTATTCTTGTGTGTGTGTGCGTGTGTGTAGGTAGCTTGCAATATAGCAAGCAAGTGACATCAAATTATAACAAGTATAGTAAGACGAATTCTTTAAAATATAGGAACGTCCATTAAGATTGGCAAAATACAACATAGTACATTTTAGGAGAACATGTGTGTAGAATATAGAAAGCTCCACAAATGATACATGCTTCCATTATGAGAAAAGAACAAACTAGTACTTAAACTTGTAGTCTAAGACTGCAGGTGTCTTTGTAAGTGGGGCACTTGTCATCGATGTCCACTATATATTATACACAAATTAAAAGAAAAAATCACACATATTTTGTTCATGATTTGAGTAGGAAGGTCCATGTAGAATTGGTTAGCGTAGTATGGCCCAATGAGGAAGTCTTGTAAGTTGAATGTCTCAGGATCAAAGAACACCACCTTCATATAGAGTTGAAGGTGCTTCATGAAAGAGAATATAAGCAAGATTATGGTAGTTAGTTCTCAGAGTAAGGCAGTACGCGGGTGGGAGTGGTGGAAGAACTGGGGAAGGTGGTGGATCTGCAAGGGTTTCTTTTGATAGCTCCCGCCATGCACGATTTCAACCCAGATAGTGGGGTAGTGGATTCATGTAAGGCGATACCTTGATTATACCCCCTTCAATAATTGTATGATAGTAGCCCATGTCATAGTGTACCCTTTTAGATTTGCCAAAAACTCTTTATGATAGGTAAATATAAAACCTAAGGAGAGGTTCCTACAATATTCTCAAATGAAGCACAAGTTGGTGTGTATAACCCTCCTTTCAGACTCGCACTAGGTCAAGGTAAGATTTTGATTTGGAGAGTCCACTAATTGGGGTGCTAGGCTCCCATTAGGGACCTAGTGCCCACATTTTTAGGCATGAGTCGATATTTTTGAACTCCTTACAAGATTGTAGTTCCTCTAAAGAATTTAAGTACTTATAGATGATCTGCCAGAGTTTTATTTGTTCATAAATTGTTGTTGCAAAAAGCTTTTACAAGGTCCTAGGTATCTTTGCTTGCTTGCTCTGCTAAATGATTGCTCAAAATGATGGGTTTGATTTGGGAGAGGATGACTTTATAAGCCCATCTTGAAGGTCTATTGCTGCTTCTATGAGTAAATTTGAGCACCTTTACTAGTACCATCAACTACTTATTTATCCTAGTTCTTTGTAGCTGGTTGTTGTGAACTACTAGCTTCATGCTCAAGAATGATGTGCTAACACCAACAAAAAAGGGATCAATGTCATCTATGGAAAGGTAGGAGATGTAAATTGGGTGAGTGATGATAAAATGCTTAGAGGTTTGATTGTTGACCCAAAGGATGTCATCAAAGTACTAAAAAGGGAAGCTGAGTTGTTGTAGGTGAAGTCGGAGTTGAGGATGTTTTAGGCAAGAGTTCATGTAGGTTTATTCTAATACATGAAGGTAAAGATTACACCAAATTGGGGAACATGCAAGTCCCATAGGGATGCCATTGACTTGTCCACATAATCTTCCATTGCATTGAATGTACATATGAGCTATCAACCAACAACTAAGCTCCATAGCTTGAGCTTTATCAAAAGAGAGGTGGTTCTTATATGATTGATTCGACCACAATCCACACATATATCTATTGGGGAAAATTTTAAAATGTATGAAAGGTCCTTGTTAGTCAAAGGCATAGCTAAGTAAATTGTTGATAATCGTGCTTAGGCCTATACCTCCATGATGTGGGATATTTTTATAGCATTTCTTTATATCAAATAAGAAGAATGAGGTGACTTGATCAAGTAGGTTGAGGTTAATCTCATATAGGGAATCTACCACCCATCATGATTGTAGATTTATATCAAAACATAGGAGAGCTTTTTGATTTTGTAGATGAGCTAGACATGAGATACAAGTTTTTAGTATGCATGCTAATAGGAGTGAAGCTTCAGTAAAACAACAATTAGACCCACATATGATCCATCTAAAGGATTTTTTGTGAGCATTGTAAATAGCCATGAGACAAGGGAGAGGGAGATGGTTTTTAGCTTGAACTCTAATCAAGAAGAATTAAATCTCCTGTAGAGTGGCGGGGGTACATTTATCACTAGAGAGGAAATCATTTCCTTCTAACCTCTTCCAGGCCTCTTGAATCATAAAGGAAGGGTAGATGAATACAAGGTTGTTAGCTACTTTGTCTAAGAAAGTAATAAAATACTTGCTTTTTAGACTATCAATTTGAGGGTCAATGCGAGTTATCATTTTAGTGGAGAGTTTTGTTGGGAGAAAAGCATCACAATACTTCCAAAAGAGACTTTTTACTTGATCCTCATGCAGATGAGGTGGCAGGATCAGAATGCCTTCCCTTGTGATTTTGAGAAGACAAAGCCATAGTTCATTGGTGGCAATATGTCTATATAAGGGTTGAATGGCTGATTGAGTCCCTTCATAAGTGTGGATCTTATGAGATTATTCTCAAGAAGCATGAGATAAAAAAAACAAAACATGTTTAAAGTTTGGATGATAACCAGGCATTACTTTAGTACAATGACAAATAAGTACAATAGGGCAAGTAAAAACATCCTTACCATTCCATACCATAAGCTTGATGGGGTTTAGAAAAGACCATGCAAAACAAAGGTTGGCCATATATCATTAGTTTTGATGCTAAGCCCGTACAAAAATAGCCCAAAAAAGGCTTGAATAGACCTCAAGTCCATGAAAGCATTCCAATAGGTTCGATGAAAGACAATGCGGTTCCTAAGTGGCTGAGCTTGGGAGAGTAATCTTTGGCTAACCTCATTCGTGATAATATCATGCATCATGCAGTCATTCAAAAGTACAACAGTTTTTTAGCATTAGGGGTACAACCAAGTGTAATTGTAGAGCGGGTTCTAGAGGCAGACGTAGGATTTTGATTGAAGCAAGGGTAGGAGGCTGATTGTCTTGTAGCCTGTGCAACAGACTGGTTGATAGTGGAATGGTTAGCAAATGATTTGAAAGGGGAAAATACAGGGTTCCATGCAGGTGGAGTAGGTGGCCGAGTCAAACACCGTGGGTTTTTACTTTTATTTTGCTTTCCTCTACCCTAGTCCAATCGACCTCTTTTTCCATGTCTAGACTCTACAACCTTTTGGAGGAATGAATCCAATTCATTATTTTGAACATTGAATGGGAATTGTTGGAATAGAGCAAATTGTTTGATGAATACCTTTAGCCTCTCCCAGTACATAAAGTGAATGAGGAGCACTTTTATGCCTTCTTGCCCTTCAGTTGAAACCCACTTCAGAAATCTGAGGGTTCTCTTCTTCAAAGAGTTAGCTGGAAAAAAGGAAGCGACTTTAAAAATTGTCAACCATAAAGCATGATCAAACCAGAGTACATTGCCATCATGACATTGGTCACCTTCGCCATTAAACTCAACCACATTTGATAAAAGGTATGTGGATATTCCATAGATGTGTGGTGTAGCTAGGAACTCAACTAGTGAGGGATATGACACATTTTACCCCAAGTTTGTAGAACATCTATGTGTTTCAAAATGTTCCATAGTAAATGGGCACCCAATGAGATAGGGCTCAATAATATTGGGTGAGTTGGTCACAATCACGGGGGATTCACTAGTACTAATAGGGGAACGCCACCCCTACGTGCAACAAAATTGCCTTTTTGACCCCTACATACGGGACCCTCCTATGTAAAATCTATTCATTTGGTCTTAGAAAACCCCCCTATTGTACACTCACGTGATACCATACGGTAACCCTTAGTGAATCCCCCATGGTCACAATAATGTGATGCAGACCAATTCTTGCCGCTTCTTTATCCTTGTCATTTAATATGGTGAGAAGAAACTTCTCATTGATGGGAGCTAGTAAAGCATATCTCCCAAAGCCCCAAATATTTTGATTGGTGTCTTGCATCATAGGTTCTAGCCGTTGGTGTGGGATGAAAGGGTCAACGTAAGCTTCTATAGGTTTAGAGACTTTATCTAAGGGAGCCCCTAAAACAGAAAATTCCTCCTTCATTGCTTCTTGCTCGTCATCTTCGAGTTCATCTGTTATGAGATTACTCATAGGGTTTGATGGTGGGGAAAAAGAAAGCATAGGTGCCCCTTGCATCATACTTTTCCTCCTTTGTCTGATTAGGGGTCATTCTGCAGGCTTTTGGCATGCATCTCCATGATGGAAGGAGAATTTTCGCCATGCATTCACACCTTTTAACCAAAGGTGGTTATTAAAGCTTATGGCCGCCGACCAATATCAACCTCAAAACCCCTCGATTGTCCAATTTCAAAACCCGTTGGCCAGCTATTCCTAAATCCTTTTGGCCACCGATTTTAACCCTCTTTTGGGTTGCCCATCAAGATTAAAACTCTTTCACTTGAAGCCTTGCTTGCCAAATGTTTGTCTAGCAATCCATGAGCCTCAAACCCTCAGCCTTGAGGTTACAAGTATTCAGTGTCGAGACACTCTTGAGGAGTTTTGACCGCAAAGAGTGAGCTCCAAATGTTGGCTTCCTAAAATCTTCCCAACACTTTCAAAACATTGATTTATTAAATTTAAAAAAATTCAACAAAACGACTAATTGAATGATCACAACGCAAAAAGAGAGCAACATAAAGAAGAATGAAAACACAAGACACCATATTGGGTACCAACTATCCCCATCAAACTGTTGGAATTAGGGTTGCAGAGAAACGCACACAGCTTGGAGAAGATGAAGGAAGCTCAAGGCACACAATAGAGACTGTGTTACTTAGTGTGCAATGGAAAGATAGATAGCCCTAGAGTGATGGGTGTATATACAATGCTCAGGGGAAAAAACCTCCTAAAGCGGGAAAAATTTCCCCGGCGGTCCTATGTGTTCACACACATCACTACCACATGTATATGGTAACAAATCCCCCCTGGAGTGATGCGGTGAACGAGAGCTGGCACATGAGTAAAGGGAAGTGCCATGCCCTGAGGACATGATCAGTCCACAAAGGGGAGTAAGCCCAAAGCTTTTCGGAAAGCTTCAAGCTTCTCGCGAGACAATGCCTTTGTGAAAAGATATGCAAGTTTGTCCTGTGTTGGCACATAAGCCAAGTTGGTCCCTCCTGCTAAGAGCCTATCCCTGACATAGTGGTAATGCACCTCAATGTGCTTTGTGCGAGCATGAAAAACTGGGTTCCTCGCAACTGCCAATGCGTTGTGACTGTCAGTGTAGATAGTGTTGGCAGTGTCCTGTCCAACACCCAAATCAGCCATAAGGTGTCTGAGCCATACACACTCAACCGCAGATGTGAAGACAGCCCTGTACTCAGCCTCACAACTTGAAGTGGCCACAGTAGGTTACTTCTTGCTCAACCATGATATATATGAACTGCCAAGCATGAAACAAAAACCATTGTTGGACACTCGCATGTCAAAACAACCAGCCCAATATGAGTCTGAAAAACAATGTAAATCTGGCAGCAATGATCCCCCTTGGGATAAAACAAGCTAAGATGTAAAGTGTCACTAAGGTAGCGGAAAATCCTCTTGACAGCCTGCCAATGCTTAGACCCTAAGCTATGCATAAATCTGCTGACTTGTGAGACTGCAAACTGAATATATGGCCTCGTGTTGCATACATAAATGAGGCAGCCAACAACAATTTGGTAAAGAGTGACATCAACAGGATCACCAGCATCATGTAGACTCAACTTCAAACCTGTTTCCATGGGAGTGGCAATAGGTTTGCAATCCTCAAGTCCAAACTTACATAGCAATGTCACTACGTAACTTTTCTGACACAAGGCAATACCACCATCACACTGCTTAAACTGTATACCCAAATAATGATGCAACAGACCTAAATCTTTCATCTTGAAAGTAGCATTCAAATCAGCCTTAAATTCAACAATATGTCTCTCATTTGGTCCAGTGATCAGAAAATCATCGACATAAAGAACCACAATGAGAGGTTCATCACCCTCACACTTTACATACAATGTGCTTTCTGTTGGACTGTTACGAAAGCCTCGTTTAACCAAATGAGTGTCAGCCTTCTCATACCAAGCACGAGGAGATTGCTTCAACCCATACAAAGCCTTCTTACATCTGCACACTTTGTCCTCTTGTCCTTTTATGACAAAACCGTGAGGCTGCGTTACATAAACTTCCTTAAATATATCACCATTCAAGAAAGTAGTAACGATGTCTGATCGATGTACATCACAACCAAAATGAGCTGCCAATGCACATAGAAAACACATAGTAGTCATACGACAAGTGGGAGCAAAAGTCTCTTCATAATCTATGCCTTTTTGCTGTGCATAACCCTTTGCAACAAGTCAAGCCTTATGGCGATCAATCCCACCATCCGGCTTGTGTTTCAACTTGTAAACCCACTTTGTGCCAATGGCCTTTTTGCCAGGAGGCAAATCACATAAAGTCCATGTTTCATTTTCTATAAGTGCATCATATTCTGATTGCATGGCAGCCATCCAACTTTTTGAATTCTGTGCTTCATCAAAAGATAGAGGCTCCTCAACATCATGTAAGCTAGACACAGCCAAAGCATAACAATCTGATGCATAAGATGCATGGCGAGAGCCTGAACGAGTACGACTAGACAAAGGTGCATGCAATTTACTGTCACGCAAAGTGTGCAGCACCCATTTTGGCATACCTCTAGCTTGCTCATTTTCAGCCCTTTCCTCATCAAGTACATCATGTACATCTGCATCAGTAATAGGCTGATCTGTAACATTTTCAGAAACCCCCATAGGCTGTACATTTGCCTCATTGGAACTTACATTCTTATTTCCGTCACTGAAAAGAGGCAACAAAGTGTCATAAATGTCCTGTGAGCTTACATTACTGTCTCTAGTACATGACAGCAAGGGCTGAACAGAATCTTCCACAAACACTACATCCCGAGAAACCAAAATACGTTTTGTTTGCGGATGATACAACCTGTAACCTTTGCTTTCGGCACTATAACCAACAAAAATACATTTGACAGCCTTATCATCCAATTTTCTATGCTGCACTTGTGGCACCAAAGCATATGCCAAACAGCCAAAAACACGCATGTGCTCAATAGAAGGCTTTATATCATGCCATGCTTCATATGGAGTAATAGACTACAAAGATTTCGTAGGACACCTGTTAAGTACATAAGTGGCACACATGATGGCCTCAAGCCAAAAAGAATGCGGTAAAGCTTGACTTTTGACCATACATCGTGCCATTTCCGTAAGTGACATGTTTTTCCTCTCAGCAACACCATTTTGCTGAGGTGTATAAGGCACTGTACATTGGTGTTTTATCCCACGACTAGCCATAAATGCATTGAATTCATGAGACATATACTCCCCCCCTCGATCGGAACGGAGGGTGCCCATAGTACATTTCGAGACATTTTCAGCCATAGCCAGAAATTGTTTGCAGCACATAAAAACTTCGAACTTCGCTTTAAGCAGAAATACCCATGCATGCCTGGAGTAATCATCAATGAAAGTCACGAAGTACAGGTAATTGCCCAAGAATGGAGTTTGCATGGGCCCACAAACATCACTATGCACAAGCTGCAACCTACATGTGACCCAAACTGAACCATCCTTTGGAGTTTGCATGGGCCCACAAACATCACTATGCACAAGCTGCAACCTACATGTGACCCGAACTGAACCATCCTTTGGAAACTTAGAACGCTGCATCTTACCCAAAATACAACCTTCACAAACATGTTTGACAGGTGCTTCAAGAGGCGGCAAAGAAGCAACCATATCAGGTTTCTACAAACGCAGCAAACTGGCAAAATTCAGATGACCAAAACGTGCATGCCAAAGTTTTGCATCTGAAATAGCCCTTGAATCTGCAACAGCATTTGCAAAATTTTGTCCACACATTTCATACAAAGTGAGCTTATACAGCCCACGGCACAAAAGGCCAGATGCAACAATTTCATCACCAAAACTGAGATCATGAACTGTACATCTGTCATCAAGAAATTTGACTACATGTCCAAGTCTAGCAAATGCAGATACAGACAAGATATTCTTCTTGATCCCAGGTACATAAAGTGCATCAACAAGTGTGAAAGAACTGCCATTAGCAGTAGTAAGCACAATCTTTCCAACTCCCTGAATTGGATAAGAGGCATTGTTGGCACAAGTGACTGAATTCTCATGAGGGACATACTCAAGAGAGGTGAACAATTCACGATGTGAGGTAATGTGCTTTGTAGCACCACTGTCGAAATACCACACATGTGAATCTGCAGCAACAACTGACAAGCATGCATCATGGACAGCATGATTGTAAGTGCATCTGCGCTAAAAGCCCATTCTCCACCAACATCAGCAACACTGTCTCCTTTCACAAAAGACTCAACAATGGCTGCATTTGTAGTGGAACCAGCATTTTTAGTGGAACCCCCCTCTTTCTTCTTAGCCTCTTTGGCCTTCAACTTAGGACACAACTTGATCAAGTGATCATTAGCTTTACAATAATGGCAATGCATCTTCTTTTTACCCTTATCACCAGAATTTCCAGACGAATTGTTGCCAGCAAAAGCATTAGGAACATAATTTTTTCCACTTGCAACAGAACCATAAGAAGTGGCTGCATTACTGTTACCACCCTTTCTTTGAGAAGCAATAAAAGCCTCTTCAATTGCACGCTGCCTAGTCCTGTTTTTTCTAGAAAGTGACTCTTGCAACAGCAATGTGCATGATGCATCAAACTTGACAACTTCAGGGTTTCCTTGGGTCATCAGTCTCCAAGTACTAGCAAAAATCTGGTAGGAGTCTGGTAAGGCATCAAGAACTGTCTGCACAAGGGAACTGTTTGAAATAACTTCACTTGCAAAAACAAGCTGCTCATTGATATCCTTAACACTAGCAAGGAAATTGTCCATATCATTTTCCTCATGCATAATCTTCGACTCTAGCTCTTTACGCAGCAAAGCAATTTTAGCCTCATTGCGACTTCCATAAAGGCCAGCCAAAATATCCCAAGCTTGTTTTGCAGATTTTACTGAACGAATGTGAGGGACATTGGTGCGCTTCACAGACAACACAATCAATGCATGAGCCTGCGCATCCTTTACATCCCGACGAGCTTGTTCTACCGTAGGCAAAACAACTCTAACAGCAGCAATCCTTGCAACAAGACCTGCAACATCCTCAACATCGCCTACATCCTCAGAACCAGGACATACATCAATGCCCTGGACAATGTTCCAGACGCCTTTTGACACAAGAACATGTTGCATCATATAAGCCCACATGGGTAGTTGTCCCCATCCAACCTGTCCTCAGCAGCAAACATCTTGAACACATCTATGTTGTTGTTGTCAGCCATGGTAAATGCTGCACCTGATGTGAAAACGGCCAAAAAATAGGAGAAACGGAGCGGGAACAACATGTGCTAAATAGCACAAACCGTAGAAGACTATAAGGCACCTGTTATGCAAAAAACGGCACTAGAGTGATGGGCGTATATACAATGCACGGGGAAAAAACCTCCTAAAGAGGGAAAAAATGCCCCGGCGGTCCTAATGTGTTCACACACATCACTACCACATGTATATGGTAACATCATCTACATAAAAAACCACAATGAGAAGTACATCACCCTCACACTTTACATACAATGTGCTTTCTGTTGGACTGTTACAAAAGCCTCGTTTGACCAAATGAGTGTCAGCTTTCTCATACCAAGCACGAGGAGATTTCTTCAACCCATACAAAGCCTTCTTACATCTGCACACTTTGTCCTCTTGTCCTTTTATGACAAAACTGCGAGGTTGCGTTACATAAACTTCTTCAAATATGTCACCATTCAAGACAGCAATAACAATGTCTGATTGATGTACATCCCAACCAAAATGAGCTGCCAATGCACATAGAAAATGCACAGTAGTCATACGACAAGTGGGAGAAAAGGTCTCTTCCTAATCTATGCCTTTTGCTGTGCATAACCCTTTCCAACAAGTGCAGCCTTATGGCGATCGATCTCACCATCCGGCTTGCATTTCAACTTGTAAACCCACTTCGTACCAATGGCCTTTTTGCCAAGAGGCAAATCACATAAAGTCCATGTTTCATTTTCTATAAGTGCATCTTATTCTGATTGCATGGCAGCCATCCAATTTTTTGACTTCTGTGCTTCATCAAAAGACAAAGGCTCCTCAACATCATGTAAGCTAGACACAACCAAAGCATACCAATCTAATGCATAAGATGCATGGCGAGAGCCTGAATGAGTACGACTAGACAAAGGTGCATCTAATTTACTGTCACGCAAAGTGTGCACCAGCCATTTTGGCATACCTCTAGCCTGCTCATTTTCAGCCCTTTCATCATCAAGTACATAATGTACATCTCCATCAGTAATAGGCTGATCTATAACATTTTCAGAAACCCCCATAGGCTATACATTTGCCTCATTAGAACTTACATTCGTATTTCCACCACTGAAAAGAGGCAACAATGTGTCATAAATGTCCTGTGAGCTTACATTACTGTCTCTGGTACATGACAGCAAGGACTGAACAGAATCTTCCACAAACACTACATCCCGAGAAACCAAAATACGTTTTGTTTGCGGATGATACAACCTGTAACCTTTGCTTTCAGCACTATAACCAACAGAAATACATTTGACAGCCTTATCATCCAATTTTCTACGCTGCACTTGTGGCACCAAAGCATATGCCAAACAACCAAAAACACGCATGTGCTCAATAGAAGGCTTTCTATCATGCCATGCTTCATATGGAGTAATTGTCATAATAATCAATATCTAATTCTCCTAAATGATTTTCTCATATTAAACTGATCATTTAATGTGGGGAAGTGCCAAGGGAGAAAAAGCTAGAATATTGGTTAAGCTAGCAGACCGGCCACAGTAGGGATCCAAAGGAGGGAAAATAGGGATCCAAAGGGGGGGCCATCTGCAAAAGAGCCATGTGAAACAATGGGCCAAAAAGACCCTAAGGTTCAGCCCATTAAGACTTCCAAAATGCTAAGGTTCCAAAATTCAAAGGTTGTGTCCAAAGGTCAACCCTAGGGAAAATTGGATGCTTAGTGTGTGCCCAAAAAGTCTTTCTACATCCCTATATGGGAGGGGGCGAGCCCCAAAGCTAGGGGATGAGAGAGAAAGCCACACACACACACACAGGCTCCCTTTACACAAAGGGAATGAGGGACACATGTCAGCTCCCTAGGCCAGATGCCCACAAGGTGTGCCCAATTCCTATTGGAAGACCCTTGAAGTGGACCAATGAGAATTAAGCTAGAGTAAATCTAGTTTAATTAATTTAAAAACATTTAATAAAAGAAACCAATGAGAATTAAGTCTCCTAGAAGACTATTGGGCAGTCTCCCAAGGGGTCCAATGAGCATTCAGGAGCCCCATGGCTTGCCTGATTCCTATTGGCCAGGAGGCAAAGGGGTCCAATGAGAGTTTAGTTTAATTATTTAATTACCTAAAGCTCTCACAAAAGGGGAAAGGGGGACACATGTCTAAAGGCTATCACTTATGCTGCTTAATTCCTATTGGCTTGACCTGGGGAGGTCCAATGAGGCAAAGGCCAGACTTATTTAGCAGCTAGGGCTCGCCCAAGAGAGAGGGGGGGCTGATTTTTGCTTGGCATTGACACTCACACTCTCACACTTGACCATGTGTGAAGGGAAAATACTCTATCTCCTCCCAAGCTTTAATGGAGAGCTCATCACCTACTCCAAGCTTGTGAGATAGAAGCCTACATCAACACTCTCTTGGCATGTGGATGCAAATCCAACCAAGAGCCAAGCTTCAATGCATGCTCATCTTCTCTACCAAGCTAATTACTAAGCTAAGCTATGCTAATATGAGTGATTATGTGAGGAGATGTACTTCTTTCTCGTAAGATACTTCTTTTTCCTCTCAATCTACTCTCATATCCTTCTAGCTCTCACCATCTTCGAAGGTGCGTGAGGTCTTGGGTCTGAGAACGGGGATAATTCAAGTTGTGTTTGATTAAGTGTTTTGCTTGGTGTATGAAGCTTCCATCTTCATTGCACTAGCTAGTCTTGAAGGAACACAAAGAATTGTATTGTACAATGTCTCTCTTGATGGGAGAAACCATAATACAAAGCCTTTTGGAGGGGGGACCGGCTCCATGCAAATCCGGTCCTCAACTGTTGTCAATAGCTTAATTGCTCTCTCTTTTGAAAGTATTGTCGATGCTATCTAACTAGGTGTTATGCTTTTTGTTGCTCTCTCCACCCAAGCACTCTTGTAATTCTCATTAGGAATCTATTCTAATGAAATGCCCACTATATTCATGCTAATTTCTGCTACACATAAGATTTTAGGCCATTAAATGTTACATTGGTATCAGAGCTCAAGGTTTCTCTTTTCTTGCTCAAGAAGGGAGGTCCTCAAGCTAGCTACAAATGGTTGGTATTATTAATTGCCTGTGAGTAAGTAGAATAGGGATTTTTCAGCCTTGCAGTGCGCCTGCCTTTGTGCAGTTAACGGGGCATCACCGTCGAGAGCTATGGTCTTAATAGTGGAGTCCTACGGGGCTTGCCTACGGCTTAACCACTATTGAGCTATTAGAAGCTTGACAGGAGCCGGTGCTGTTTTGGTGTCGAAAGACCCTCTCTTCTATTCCTTGCAATTAATGGTATTCGAGCCGCGGGTACCGTAGCTTGAGTGCTTTTTCTAAAGGGGTAAAGAGGAGTAGCAACTAGGGCTTGAAGTGCCAAAGTACACCTAAAAAGTTTACACCTAAAAGTTGTTAGAATGGCTGACAATAGTAAAGAGAGTGAAATTAATGTTGATAACTTTGATTTTGCTCATGAGCAAGCTACTAATGATGCTTCAATGCTTGTTAACTATCTTGTTTCTAGGCTTCAACAAGCCATGGGCAATCCATCTCTCCAAAGTGAAGTGCAACGGCAGCTCCGTGCTCACGGGATTCTCCAAGTTCATCACCATGACGAGAGAATACCTAGGAAGCCTCCTTGTGAGACTACCAAAAGAGGTCTCTCTCCGATTCGGGAAGAAGAAGAGAATCCATATGAAGGGCTCAAGAACTTACTTCTTGATGATGCATCTCCTTCCCAAAGGAGAACTCAAGAGCCTCCACCGAAGGAACGAGAAAGAAGCGAGTCTCCCGCCACCTCGGCGGAGATGGCTCCACGAAGACGGCGGGCTAAACGCTCTCCATCACCACCAAAGCGGAGAAGACCATCATACTCTTCTCCACGCCATAATTCAAAGAGGGATGATAAAAAGCAAGAGAAGAAAAAGGCGAGAAAGAGGACACCCTCTTCTCCATCTTCTTCATCCTCTTCCTCTTATGAAAGTTATGGTGAAGACGACAAAGATCAAGACAAGAAAAAGGCGAGAAAGAGGTCACCCTCTTCTCCACCTTCTTCAAATTCTTCATCTTCTGAAGAAAGTGATGGTGCAACTTTTGAACCATCAAAAAGAAGAGGCCATAGGAAATCCTATGCCGCATGGAAGAGGTCGTCCAAGCTGAAGAAATTCAAAGAGTGAGGGAAGAGCATCTCTTTCCTTACCTATGATGGCACCTTCGGTGCTACAGACAAAGTTTTGGCCTTTATCCAGCAATTCGATGCGGCGTTTTGAGATGAGGGCTTCACGGAGTCCTCTAAGCTACGCCATGTAGCTATGCACTTTCAAAAGTCCGCCAGACAATGGTGGTCTAGCCTACGAGCCAACGGTGAAGCTCCACGAACATGGAAGGCTTTAAGAGCTTCCATTATGAAGCAGTTTTTGGCCACCGATGCCAAAGACAAAGTACTCACCGAATGGCGAAGCTTAAAGCTTTCTCCCAATGAATCCATCCACAAATATGTAGACAAGTTTTGGGACCTACAACTCAAGGCCACTGTCTTCAAAAAGTTGGATTTTGGAGAGCAAAAGCAACAATTTTGTGCGGGCTTAACCGAAGAAATGGCGGAGTATGTCAACTCCCAAAGGCCACGTACCATATCGGCGGTAATACACCATACTATGGTGGCCTCGCGAATCAATTTCCAAACGGGGGGTAAAAGAAATAATAAGCCCCCGGAAAACAAGGGTTCCAATGAGCCTAAGGGGAAGGACAATGTCCAAAAGTCTCCTAAGGGCAATTCCAACAAAGCTAAAGAGAAGGGACTTTACAAAGGAAAGAATAAACTCTCTCCTGAAGAGCTTGAGCGTTATCGTAAAGATAACCGGTGTTTCAAGTGCGGCGAACAAGGGCATGCGTACCGCGCTTGTCCCCAAAAGAACAACCGCCAAGATCCTCCTAGAGCTTCTTTGGTTGAAATCCAAGAGGAGGAGATTCACCAAACTCACCACAAAGGATCTCCTCTATGCCATGCTTGGGGAAAGGTAAGAGAACATGATGCTTTTATTCTCTTTGACCCTGGTTCTACTCACAATTTCATATCTATGGAGTTAGCCACCAAGCTAGGCATACAATCCTACGAGATGGGAGATATCCTACCCGCAGACAGTGCCTTCAAGGGGCAAGAAGCTTCAGTCACTCCCTTAATCGGGAAATTGAGGCTTCATGTCCAAGGCTATGTGGACAAAGAGGACTTCTTTATCTCTCCTCTCAAGCATGAGGATGTAATCCTAGGGGCACCATGGTTTGACCGCCTGGCTGCCCATGTTAAATTTCCTGAAAGGAGAATCTCCTTTAAGTTCAGGGAAAAGGACATGTATATAGATGCTAAGGAGATGGGTAACACCATCCCCATTGTACATACACCAGCTTTCAACAAGTCAATAAAGAGCTCTATTTCCGTGTACATGATTTTTGTTAAAGATTCTCAAAATGAACCTAATGCTTTAGCAAAAGAAAATAAAAGCAACCAAAAGGAATTAGAGTTATCCAATTTTCTCAAGGGGTTTCAAGATGTCTTTATTGACGACATCCCTTGTGAGCTACCTCCTAAACGAGGTAATGACGACCATGCAATTGAACTTCTTCCAGGAAGTTCACCGCCTAACAAACCTCCTTATAGAGTTTCTCAAGCTCAACAAGAGGAGATTATGCGGCAAGTGCATGAGTTAGTTGAGAAGGGCATGGTTAGGCCTAGCTCATCTCCATTTTGCTCACCTGTGCTATTAGTGCAAAAGAAAGACGGCACATATCGTATGTGTGTCGACTATAGAGCACTAAATAGAATCACTATCAAGAATAGGTTTCCCGTTCCACGGGTAGAAGACCTATTTGATAAGCTACAAGGATCGACCTACTTCAGTAGGATTGACCTAAAAAGTGGCTATCATCAAATAAGGATAGTTGATCAAGACATTGTAAAGACCGCATTTCGTACTACATTTGGTCTTTACGAATACATTGTCATGCCTTTTGGCTTGACTAATGCACCAGCCACATTCAACCGATTGATGGAGAAGCTGTTCAGGCCTCATCGAACCTTCACTGGAGTGTTCTTTGATGATATTATCATCTACTCTAATTCATTGGAGGAACACAAGCAACACCTCCAGGTAATATTTCAAGTTTTAAGAGAGAATAAACTTTATGTTAATCGAAAGAAAAGTGAATTTTTTCTTGCAAGAGATTCAATATTTAGGTCACATTATCTCTCAAGATGGAATCCAAATGGATCCATCCAAGTTAGAGGAGCATGGTTGGGTAATCATAAAGAACTGTTGATGTATGGAGCTTTGCAATGTGGAAGCTTGAAATGAGAGGAGTGTATCTTAGTAAGGGTGATCAAAGATAAGGATTATATCCTAGAACTATTTCTTGAAGAAGTATAAGAGCCACTAGAATGGGAACACATCTTGGCTACTCTAGATGTGTGCGCTATTCAAGAAGGTCCAACAACAAAGTTTTGTGATTAAGATGACTTTGATGTCGTACCTTACTTTGTAGCGAGTTTGATCCAAGAAAAAGAAAATGAAGAAGAAGACAAGTTCTATGAATTTGTAGAACACTTGGAGCTTCAAGAAGATGCTGACAACAGAAATCCAGACAACACAACAGGTGACATAAACAACACTTTAACTAATGCATGGTTTTATGATCGTCCAGATCAAAGACCCACGGACCAATGTCAATGCTACAAGAATAAAGTCCATCAGAAGTGGATTCCAAAATCCTCAGTAGAAATGCAATTGCAACAAGCATCCTCATATGTGACTCCTATTCATGAAGAAAAGACTTAGCCAAAAAGAACACAACCATGTCAATGAGCTAAGAACGTGCTAATCAATGGGATAGAAAAGCCCTCCCAAAAACAGCAATCGAAGAGCAAACAAACAGTAACTTTGCATAACCAGCAAAACCATAAAAGGAAAGTGCTAGAATGCAACCTTGCTGAGGATAGCAGCGACAATGATGATTCTTATGACATCCCCTACCAGAAACTCAGGTCATCATGGTCACTAGCAGCGTCAGTAACAACCAAGGAAGGCAAAGAGCAAAGAACAACAAGTGAGAATCAAAAAGTTCGACAAATCTAGATACCAAAGAGCCAGCTCGGTCAAAAACCTGTATGAATCAAGAAGATGAAGATCTCTTATAAAAAATCACAAGATCCAACACCAAATGGAAAACAATCAAAGGGTGCAAGAACGGCTAAGAAAATCACAAAGTCAGAAGCTTTTGCAACTCAAATTTGGGTTCCAAAGAAGTTGAGCGAAGCATAAATAGATCAGGAGTTTATTTGGATTTTGAAATGATTAAAGTATCAACTCCCAAAGTCTAAATCTCATCCTCAACCAAGCGTACAAGGGCTGAAGCAAAGATCGTTGACGACTCACACAAAGACAAGGTGGATTCGGCCAAAGAAGTCTCTTCAAACACAAACAAAGCAGGGACAAGTATGGTTCCCAAACGAGTAGCATCAATGAAACAGCCAGTAACCAGGAAGAAGTGGATCCCAAAGGAAACCAATAAAACTATTGTCACTACACCGCCGCTTGAATTCTTTCAACTCCTCCTATGATTACAACATAGTTAGAAGAGAGCTCACTTCAAGCCAAAACCCACTACTATGGAACAATGCCAAATACGACAACCAACCACAAGGCTAAAATGTATCAACAGATAATCAAGCCTTCAAAAACTCTCTACAACCTTCAATCCAACAAACGACACAGGAGCTTCAAAGACCATCACATTGATTCAGAATAGGAAGCCTTGCCAACAAATGTCGATAAGAAAATTGCTTATACCCACATCTTGCATCATAAGTTTTTTCCATGCATTGACTGTGTATGCATAATAGGGCTACATTATAAGGCTTGCATAGGCACACTTTTTGATTTCCTAAGCACAACACATACCATTGGCGATACCCTATCATCTAGGAGGACTCCAAATAGGGGGAGGGAGGCATTCTAAATGCGAACCTAATATTATGAAACTACAGGGCAATGTTTTCTGAGTTGTATTGAAGTTTTACATTTGATTGTGATGATATTTTTTTGACAAAATTCAGAGTATATGCCCTCATAATTGTGCTACAGGAGGAGTACGGGGACAAAAGCCATATATTAGCCCCTAGGGACATGTGTGCATTGCACATAGTGTTTTGAATTCTATTCAAACGAACTTGCTTTTTATTGAGTTGATTTTTTGGTTTTGTTTGATTCTTTTTTGAGATTTTCTTGAGAAAAAAAGGGAAAAAATCCATAATCTAGATGAAGAAAATGCTGAATAGATGCCTGTGCAGTACAAAGAGAAGTGAGTACTGGAAAATGACAAAATTCCACGAGGTATGCCTCAAAATCCATACGTACAATGGATAATGTCAGAGGTAAGAAAAGGACGTTGATCAGTCTTTAACACCAACATGAGGCCAAAAATGATTGAGGATGGTCATTAAACTCTGGGATGGACTACAAGGACAAAGAAATTTGGTGATGTGACTAAACAAAAGCACCCATCAAGTGTAAAGTTTCCTATCAGACACTTCATGCGACTACAAGGCCGTATACAAGTAGATCTTTATATCGTTAATCTTGTATCTTGTATGTGACTTAATGAAGCTTAACAAACAAAAGGGACTAACCGTATTGACAAGAAAAAAAGAGGTAGAAATGACAATTCAGTCTTCTTTCGTGATAGATATCAACAAGAGCAACCAAGGATCAAGCCAAATTCTGGTCATCATCATTGGTTCTACATGTGTTTGGTAGCCTGAAGGTGCAGCTGTTCTCGAGAAGGAAATCCAAAAAGTTAGCTTGTAAAGTCAAATGCAAGTCCAAATCAAGCTAAACTTTGTCAATAGGCTACGAATAGAGGTCCTTAAGGGTTAAAAAAGAAAAAAGAAAAAAGAAACCTAGCTAGCCAAAGATGCTATTTTTTCAAAGTTGAAGCGATGATAGCCACCTACATACCCTGTACATCATGTATATGAGCTTTGGGGACGAATGGACAATGATACCTCATAGATGATCATCTATAATAGCTCATAGATGGTCATCTGTCACGAATGATTCTCGATAAGGTCCTTTTGAAGCAAGTCACTAACTTGGGAAATTAATTGGGGTTTGTCAAAATTTAATTAACTCATGTATCAAGTAGAAGCAATATAATGATTTACACATCACACAAAAGCTAACAGTGAAAAATGCAACTTTGGTCACCTTAATGCAGGAACAAAGGAGTCACCCATGAAGAAGAGCAGACACAAATGGTAGACAAACCAACCTTCACAGGGTTACATATCTTGTCCTTGATGAGGCAAGTCAAATGCTGGACATGGGTGTTGAACCTCAAATCAAAAAAATTATCCCCCAGATTCAGCCTGGCAGACAGGCTTTGTATTGAAGTGCAACTTGGCCTAAAGAAGTTGAAGATCTAGATAGACAATTTCTATACAAAGTTGTCATTGTAGAAGTCGTTTCTGAGAATGAGAAATACTCAAAGTTGACAGAATTACTGGAGCGAATGATGGATGGAGCTTTATCTATCCATGATGATAAGAGTCAAGCTGAATGAGATTGGGTTCTTTCTGAATTTAGATTTGGCAATAGCCCTATAATGATAGCAGCAGATGTTGCAGCTCGGGGCTTGGCACTGAAGGACATAAAGCTCGTCATCAATTATGATTTTCATGGATCATAATCTTGTTGTGGTTTGACAAAAGTATAGACAGTGGAGCAAAAAAGAAAAAAACAACAACATAGACCGCACCAACATTGACAACCAGGTCATGTCAGGGACGACATGAATTTGGAGGGGGGAATGTTGACCCGTGGGTCAACATTACGACATAACTTAACAAATCCTTATTTTCTAAGAGTTATGAAATGCTATGGATTATGGTTAAAAACATCATTTGTAAAAAGTAGTTAGTCTAGTTGCAAAAGCCAAGGTGCAATGGCACTTCCAGATTGTAAATACAAAGCCACTTGACCCTTTGAACTTTATTTTAGATTTAACCTATGGTAGCCTTAGTATATAAGGTACCTAGGTCATTTTGTAAGAAAAACGCTAAATCATAATCAAGTTTTGAGCTGCCATTGGTTGTATGTGAAAGAGAAATAGAAAGAGTGTGAGCTTCATCCTGGCGCTACTCCCCGCTCGCTCATCACATTGGATATTTGACTACACCATCGCCATAGGCTTGGAGAGAGCTACGCATCAACGCCAAGCATTCCACGCGAGATGAAGCCCACGTGCTAACGCATCTACCAGCTATTTGTGATCGTAAGTATATCAAATGATGTCTGTTTTTTGTGTGCAAGTAGTCATTAGAATCGTGGAGACATAAGCTATGCATAGGTACTCATAGATTTCAATTTTGGGCACTTCCAAAATTTTGCTCTGTCTTCGTACGTGTTTTCTGCAGATGGGTCTAGAGTGAGGGTTTTCAGTGTAGAGGCTTTACGACAGGTGTATCATGGTGAGGGGATGGTGTTCCTTAAGTTTCGTACAATTCTGGTATGGTTTGGTGAGTTTCCTTCCGTTTGTGTGTATGTGGGTTGGGTGGTGTAGTTGAGAGTAGTGAGATTCCTGATTTTGGTTTAGTTAGCCTTCTAAAGTATTCTTTGTGTGGGATGGTCTGAGCCTGACAAGCTTTAGAGATTGCCTCCGTGTGCCTATCGTGTCATCTGTGTCCTCGATTGATCTAGGTAGTGTTGCATGCACTTTATAGGTGGTGTGATTCACTCTTGCAATAGCAATTAAGAACCTCAAAGTAACTCAGACTACCAAGATCACACAGGTACTTCTACTTCTTAGCTACATAGTCTTTTATGTATCCAAGTTAAGATTGGTGATAATGCTTTTAAATTATTACATGATGATGGGAGCACACATGATTTCATTTCTACACGTGTTGCACAAAAGTTAAAATTACATATGACTCCCATGAATTATAAAGTAAAAGCACTTTTCCTAGGAACCAAAATAAATTGTGTGTGTATAATAAAAGATTTAAAATACCAATTAGGAGACTTCATTGAATCACAAGATGTCTTAGTAGCACCATTGCAAAACACATATTTAATTTTGGGTATGCCTTGGAGACATCATTTTAATCCAAAGATTAACTATGACAAACATAAACTCATTGTCATACATAATGAAAAATCTTTGGCATTACAAGCTAACCAATAGCTAGGACTAAAACCTCTTCTTAGTCACACTCAGGCTAAAAGGTTAGCTCAAAAAGATAACAAACAATTTTTGGTTCGAATCAATGAAATTGAAACACACAAAGACCAATTGTCTTCTTCTCATAAAAAGTATATATATATATATATATATATATATATATATATATATATATATATATATATATATATATATATATATATATATATATATATATATATATATATATATATATATATATAAAAAATGAAATTTTCATTGAAGATTTAGCTTCAAGATTACCTCCTTCTAGAGTGGAAGACCACACAATAGTGTTGATTTCAGGGAGTGTGCTACCTGATCGAGCACCATATCATCAAAATCAAATTGAACAAAGAGAAATCCAGCATCAAATTGAAGATTTATTAAATCGTGGTTTGATTAAGCCAAGTAGTTCTTGGTGCACCACTTATTTTAATTAAAAAAATGGTACTTATCATTTGTGCATTGACTATAGAGCACTTAATAAAATCATTGTGTTGATGACTTACTTGATAAGTTGAGTGGTGTATCCATTTTTAGTAAGATAGATCTTAAATCTAGATATCATCAAGTGCATATCATGGAAAGTGATGTTCATAAAACTGCATTTTAAAGAAAAATTAGTCATTATGAATCCTTGTAATGCCTTTTGGTTTAACAAATGTACCTGCTACATTTTCACACATAGTAAATTGCATCTTTTTGAAGCACCAAGATTATGTTGTGTTTTTCTTTGATGACATATTGTTTTTTACTAAGGATGAAAATGACCATTATACACATTTGGATTTGGTTTTTAGATTGTTAAATAAAAACCAACTTTATTTGAATCTTGAGAATAGCTTATTCTTCAAAACTCAGATTAGATTGAATATTAAAGTCTGGTGAAGAAATCCTGTGGATCTTAAGAAGAATCAATGTATTATTAAGGAATGGCTTAGACCTAATACTATTCATGAAATTCAAATTTTTTTTGTGTGGTTATTATAGAAAATTCATTCAAAAGATTTCATGCTTGGCTTTTGAAAAAGAACACAACTTTCACTTGGAAGAATAAACATCAGAAATCTTTTGAGACACTCAAATATGCACTTGCAATTCCCCTATTTTACAAATTCTTGATTTCAAAAGACCCTTTTTTTTGTTACGACTGATGCTGGCGAGGGTGGTATTGGTGGCGTAATAATGCAAAATAATCATCCCATTGCATATGAAAGTAGAAAGCTTAAATCTAATGAGCTCAATTATAGCACAAATATCTAATGGCTTCAAAAGAAATAAAAGGCTTTTGTAATAGCTCCAATCGCTTGAAAAGGCTAGAGGATAGAAAATCAAGAAGACAAACACAAATGTATAAGGTGCATTTTGAGCATCTTTATTTATATGCACACAAAAGGTCTTTTGGCTTTTCACCTCCATGGTCTTTCATTTCCTAAACTCACCCTTCACTTATGCACTCGAGACATTTTGAAAGGATTTTTAATTTTTGGAGATTGCAGAGACCTAATAGCACTTATGACAAAGAATTGCTAGTTGTTATGCATGCTTTGAAACTGTGGAAACATTACTTGATGGGATCTAAAAGAATTTTCAATTTGCTTTCACAACCAACTATCTATGATTGTCACATTAAGTGGCATCATTCATTCAACAATTTCATCCACTCATTTAGTATCAACCAGAACATGAAATAAGAATGTAGATGCACTAGGTTGCATGCCATCAATTAATAACCATTTTGTTGTGTCTGTTGAAACTTTCTCAAAAACGATTAATATTTATGCTTATGACTTTGACTTTGCTAACATTTATGCTTACTTTTATAACCATACATCTTTTGTTCATGTATAATACTCTTTTCATGATGGGCATCTGTTCTTTGAAAAGAAATTGATTATAATCATTGCATTTTGTCAAGTTGTCTTTAAAGAGTACCATGAACCACCTTATATAGGCCACCATGGGATTTCTACAACTATTCACATACTAGAATCTCAATTTTATTGGTCCTCCCTTCAAAAAGATTATGTTTCATATGTTGCACAATGTTTTGTTTGTCAAAGTATCAAGCGTCATCATGGTAAGAAATATGGCTTGTTGACACCTTTACCTTTTCCCGACTCTATTTGGCCACACATTTCTATGGATTTTATTATTGAATTGTCACTCACTCATGCACAAGACGATATGATTTGGACAATCATATATAGATTTAGCAAGCAGGCTTACTTTCTTCCTTGTAAGGAGACCCTCTTAGCTAAGCAAGCGGCTCAATTGTTTCTTAAGCATATTTTAGCTTTGCATAGAATGCCTAAATCTATGATGCTGATTGAGATAGACATTTTTACCGATGACTTTTGGGTGACACTTTCACAAATTTAGGCACTCAAATAGAATTCACTTATGTAATTCATCCGAAATTTAATGGACAAACTGAAGCAACCAATAACACCATTCTAGATCTTTTACAAACATACATTCATGAGAGGCCAGGAACTTGGACACATACATTTACTTGCTTCAATTTGCATAAAACAACACTCCTCATTCATCCATGGGAAAATTACCATTTCAAATTGTATATGGGTACTCATTGCCTACTCCTTGGTCTTGCATTTCTCCTAAAGTACCAAATGATGATGAAATAACTCGACAACACACCCAAATCTTGGAGAAAGCAAAACAAGAAATTCACAAAGCACATCATGCATACATCAACAAGAAAATAAAAAGAGACAACCCATGGAATTCAAAGAGGGAGATTTTGTGATGTTTCACATTGAAAAGAGACTTCTTAAGAGCGTAGAGACTAGTTCTGATGTCAAGTTAGCACCACAATATTATGGTTCCTTTAAAATCACTAATCATATTAATGATAATTCCTTTTGATTAGCTCTTTTTGACTCTTGGAAAATTCACAATACCTTTGACATAAGTCTTCTTCGTCGTTTCAAAGGTTCTCTAACTACCACCATTCCTATCATTTATGATCCACCCTTTTTTTTTTAAAGATTCTAAAATCCTTGTACCTAAATCCATCAACACTTTGACACACAATGATATGTTACATTGTATTATTTGCTTAAGTATAAGAATCATGTCCTTGAAAGTGCCAAGCGTATGCTAGAGAGGTTTTTCCGCTCTCATCCTAGTATCCTAAAATCATATCAAACTTAAACAAGCTAAACGTTTTTATTCTTTATCTGAAGTTTTTCCTTTGACTGATGACTGTGGTATTTCATACCTGAGGTTCGCCCTTTTACTATTAGTCTGTGGTATTTGATACCTAAGGTTTGCCCTTTGAAAACTATCTAGTGAGTCATTTAGAGCAATACTTGACTTAGGTTCTGTCCTTTGAATAGTGTAAAAAGTGATTGCTTTTCACTATTTTCATGCTCTTCTTGTCTTTGTTAGAGGACCCGCTAACAAAGGTCTCTTTATTTTTCAAAGGTATTTGGATATGTGGATTGCACTTACCTTTTTGGTTTCCTCTTTTAGAATATTATGATGAGCAGTGGAAAGTTCCCTCTAGGTAATTAACTTGATCCAACATATATTGTGTGGATATTTGCCTCGTCTTCACAAAGATTTTTAAAATTCCTAGTTTTCTTCTATTTTTTGCAACTGAGGGTAGTTGCTTTCCTATCGGGGAGGACTGTTAATCACTATTATTACTTTTGGACATTCTCAAAAACCATTCAAAAGAAGCAATGTAAATAGAAATCGCCTTTACCTACTACTCTCAATATTTAAGTAAAAAGAAACCACTTCTATTTTTGTGTGCATGCATGAAGAGAGAACATGCACCGTCCTTTTTCAGTAGGAAACGGCTTCTTGACTCTTCATGAGAGCATCCTGACTAGGTGACTTAATCCTTTTGCCTCCCTTTCAAAGCCAACAGAGCCATTAATATCTCCATTAGAGCAAAGCTGTAGAAGATACACTTTTGCCCTCTTTTATATAATTTTTTTCTCTTAATCATGGTATACCATGTCTTGATTGCGTATCTCATGCTCTCTTATCTTTTATATATTCATCTTATTGTAATTCATGCTCCATGAGTTGAATAAAGAGGTGGAAGGCAAATACTCAAATCATATTGTTTGATGGGGATAGTTGGTACCCAATATGGTGTCTTGTGTTTTGATTCTTCTTTATGTTGCTTTCTTTTTGTGTTGTTACCATATACATGTGGTAGTGATGTGTGTGAACACACTAGGACCACCGGGCATTTTTTCCCTCTTTAGGAGGTTTTTTCCCATGAGCATTGTATATACGCCCATCACTCTAGGGCTATCTATCTTTCCATAGCACACTAAGTAACATACTCTCTATTGTGTGCCTTGAGCTTCCTTTGTCTTCTCCAAGCTGTGTGCGTTTCTCTGCAACCCTAATTCCAACAACTGGTATCAGAGCAGGTTACATCCTCCCAGGTTTAGTCGCCAGCTGTGCTCCAACACACGCCTGCTCACTTTCTCCGATTACAGTGAGGTTTGGTTTGGCAAACGTTCGCAGGTCGACAAATATTTCGAGAAATCTCATAGAGCTCGATCTGCTCAGATTTTTTATTCGGGCTCATTTCGGTCTCCGTTTCCACTACAGGCAGATCTCCATAGGCAATTTTGTCATTTTGTGCAGAATTTCTGTCAGTGCCGTTTTTTGTATAACAGGTGGCTTACAGTCTTCTACGGTTTGTGCTATATAGCACGTGTCGTTCCCGCTCCCTTTCTCTTATTTCTGGGTAGTTTTCACATGAGGTGCAACATTTACCATGGCTGACAAGAACAAGGATGTGTTCAAGATGTTTGCTGCTGAGGACAGGTTGGATTGGGACAATTACCCTATGTGGGCTTACATGATGCAACATGTTCTTGTGTCGAAGGGCGTCTGGAATATTGTGCAAGGCATTGATGTACGTCCTGGTTCTGAGGATGCAGGCGATGTTGAGGGTGTTGCAGGTCTTGCTGCAAGGATTGTTGCTATTAGAGTTGTTTTGCCTACGACAGAACAAGCTTATTGGGAGGTAAAGGATGCGCTGGCTCATGGATTGATTGTGTTGTCTGTGAAGCGCACCATTGTTCCTCACATCCGTTCAGCAAAATCTGCAAAACAGGCTTGGGATATTTTGGCTGGTCTTTATGCAGGTCTTTATGCAAGCCGCAATGAGGCAAAAATTGCTTTGCTGCGTAAAGAGCTGGAGTCGAAGATTATGCTTGAGGAAGATGATATGGACACTTTCCTTGCTAGTGTCAACGATATCAATGAGCAACTTATTTCTGCAGGTGAAGTCATTTCAGACAGTTCCCTTGTGCAGACTGTTCTTGATGCCTTACCAGATTCTTACCAGATTTTTGATAGTACTTTGAGACTTATGACCCAAGGAAATCCAGAAGTTGTCAAGTTTGATGCATTATGCACATTGTTGTTGCAAGAATCACTTTCCAGAAAAAACAGAACTAGGCAGAGTGTAGTTGAACAGGCTTTTATTGCTACTCAAAGAAAGGGTGGTAACAACAATGCAACCACTTCTTATGGTTATGGTGCAAGTGGCAAAACCTTAAATGCTAGTTCCACTAGAAATGCAGCCATTGTTGAGTCTTCTGTAAAAGGAGACTATAATGGTAATGTTGATGCATAATGGGCTTTTAGCGCAGAGTGCACTTACAGTCCAGCTGTCCATGATGCATGCTTGTCAGTTGCTGTAGATTCACATGTGTGGTATTTCGACAGTGGTGCTACAAATCACATTACCTCACATCGTGAATTGTTCACCTCTCTCGAGTCTGTCCCTCATGGGAATTCAGTCACTTGTGCCAACAATGCCTCTTATCCGATTCAAGGAGTTGGAAAGATTGTGCTTACTGCTAAAAATGGCAGTTCTTTCACACTCATTGATGCACTTTATGTACCTGGGATCAAGAAGAATCTTTTGTCTGTATCTGCACTTGCTAGACTTGGACTTGTAGTCAAATTTGTGGATGACAGATGTACAGTTCATGATCTCAGTTTTGGTGATGAAATTGTTGCATCTGGGCTTTTGTACTGTGGGCTGTATAAGCTCTTATGGGCACCCTCCATTCCGATCGAGGGGGGGAGTATATGTCTCATGAATTCAATGCATTTCTGGCTAGTCGTGGGATAAAACACCAATGTACAGTGCCTTATACACCTCAGCAAAATGGTGTTGCTGAGAGGAAAAACAGGTCACTTACGAAAATGGCATGATGTATGGTCAAAAGTCAGGCTTTGCCGCATTCTTTTTGGCTTGAGGCCATCATGTGTGCCACTTATGTACTAAACAGGTGTCCTACAAAAGCTTTGTAGTCTATTACTGTAACATTTAATGGCTTAAAATCTTATGTGTAGCGGAAATTAGCATGAATATAGTGGGCATTTCATTAGAATAGATTCCTAATGAGAATTACAAGAGTGCTTGGGTGGAGAGAGCAACAAAAAGCATAACACCTAGTTAGATAGCATCGACAATACTTTCAAAAGAGAGAGCAATTAAGCTATTGACAACAGTTGAGGACCGGATTTGCATGGAGCCGGTCCCCCCTCCAAAAGGCTTTGTATTATGGTTTCTCCCATCAAGAGAGACATTGTACAATACAATTCTTTGTGTTCCTTCAAGACTAGCTAGTGCAATGAAGATGGAAGCTTCATACACCAAGCAAAACACTTAATCAAACACAACTTGAATTATCCCCGTTCTCAGACCCAAGACCTCACACACCTTCGAAGATGGTGAGAGCTAGCAGGGTATGAGAGTAGATTGAGAGGAAAAAGAAGTATCTTACGAGAAAGAAGTACATCTCCTCACATAATCACTCATATTAGCATAGCTTAGCTTAGTAATTAGCTTGGTAGAGAAGATGAGCATGCATTGAAGCTTGGCTCTTGGTTGGATTTGCATCCACATGCCAAGAGAGTGTTGATGTAGGCTTCTATCTCACAAGCTTGGAGTAGGTGATGAGCTCTCCATTAAAGCTTGGGAGGAGATAGAGTATTTTCCCTTCACACATGGTCAAGTGTGAGAGTGTGAGTGTCAATGCCAAGCAAAAATCAGCCCCCCCTCTCTCTTGGGCGAGCCCTAGCTGCTAAATAAGTCTGGCCTTTGCCTCATTGGACCTCCCCAGGTCAAGCCAATAGAAATTAAGCAGCATAAGTGATAGCCTTTAGACATGTGTCCCCCTTTCCCCTTTTGTGAGAGCTTTAGGTAATTAAATAATTAAATTAAACTCTCATTGGACCCCTTTGCCTCCTGGCCAATAGGAATCAGGCAAGCCATGGGGCTCCTGAATGCTCATTGGACCCCTTGGGAGACTGCCCAATAGTCTTCTAGGAGACTTAATTCTCATTGGTTTCTTTTATTAAATGTTTTTAAATTAATTAAACTAGATTTACTCTAGCTTAATTCTCATTGGTCCACTTCAAGGGTCTTCCAATAGGAATTGGGCACACCTTGTGGGCATCTGGCCTAGGGAGCTAACATGTGTCCCTCATTCCCTTTGTGTAAAGGGAGCCTGTGTGTGTGTGTGTGGCTTTCTCTCTCATCCCCTAGCTTTGGGGCTCGCCCCCTCCCATATAGGGATGTAGAAAGACTTTTTGGGCACACACTAAGCATCCAATTTTCCCTAGGGTTGACCTTTGGACACAACCTTTGAATTTTGGAACCTTAGCATTTTGGAAGTCTTAATGGGCTGAACCTTAGGGTCTTTTTGGCCCATTGTTTCACATGGCTCTTTTGCAGATGGCCCCCCCTTTGGATCCCTATTTTCCCTCCTTTGGATCCCTACTGTGGCCGGTTTGCTAGCTTAACTAATATTCTAGCTTTTTCTCCCTTGGCACTTCCCCACATTAAATGATCAGTTTAATATGAGAAAATCATTTAGGAGAATTAGATATTGATTATTATGACATTACCTCTCTCTTGAAATCATAGTCGTCCTCGACTATGGTGTAGAGAAGATAAAGCATATGCATGAGTCCTTTTCTTAGCGGGTAGAGGATCCCTATGTTACCCTACGACATCATTCCATAATGGATGACTAGTCCATTTGGTGCTTGAGAGCCTGAGGCTGCCGCAAGCATGTCTGCACATTAGTCCTATCAGTCTTCCATAGTAGAGTGACAAGCTCTACTTGGTGTTCGGGAGACGTCGTCTCCGCAAACTTGATCTAAGCATGCATACTACTTCATTTTTGTGCACAAATAAAGAAAAAGAGAGTCTTATAAGACAAAAAAATTTGTTCATTTTTAACATTTTGTACATTTGCTTACTCTTGGGAAGCATTGTAAGCATTGACAAGGTTTAGGTTATCCTTTAATTGTATGCCTTGCATCCATCTAGCATCTTCAAAAGGATAATTTTTAAACTTAATAAGATATCGTCGGATAGTCTTACCGCCTCTTAATACCTTGTCTTCATGTCGGAGAATGGACTCGGGCTGCAGCACCTCCTCGTGGTCCTCGATCTCCGGTGGGTCTTCAATAGTTGGTTCTTGAGGTGGCTCTCCTTTGTAAGGCTTTAAGAGGCTCACATGAAAAGCATTGTGTATGAGCCAATGATTGGGCAACTTAAGTTGATAGGCCATCTCATTGATTGGCCTAAGAATCTGGAAGGGACCATAATACCTTTTTGATAGTTTAGCATAGTACTTTTGGTGGCCCGTAGGATTCTTGCCCGTCGTGTGCCTTAATCGAGCCTTGGGAAACTTTAACAAGACCCAATCGTTTTCTTTAAAGGCTTGGGCTTTTCTGTGCTTGTCAGCAGCAGCCTTTTGCCTTTGCTGTGAGATAGAGATAGCATCCTTAATCTTTTGGAAAGATTCTTGTAGGTCTCGGCTATACTCATCTGCAGCGAAGATCTTCCCATGTACTTTAAGTAGCAAGGGACTTTTTGATCTTCCCTCAATTACCTCGAAAGGTGCTTTTCCTGTGGAAGTATGTACAGTGTTATTGTAAGCATACTCTACTAAGGGTAAGTACTTCTCCCATTGGGATCTTTGATCTACTTCCGTTACATAGGCTTTTAGTAGATCGAGAATGGTTAGGTTAGCTATTTCACTTTGGCCATCAGTTTGTGGATGATAGGCTGAAGAGAAGTTTAGCCTTGTTCCTAAATTCTCAAAGAGACCCTTCCAGAAATTACTGGTCATTCTAGGATCTCTATCCAACACTATGGACATTGGCAAGCCATGGTACTTGAAAATTTGTGAAATGAAGAGGGTTGCCATTTGATGGGCTTTGATAGTCTTTTTGACAGGTATAAAATGAGCCTGTTTACTGAACCTGTCTACTATCGTCCATATTCCCGTACATAATTCTATAAGGACTAGACTCCAGATTCTTTGTCTTACCAATTTTTTATATGTCCCATATGTAGGCAAACCCATTGAAATCAAATTATCCACTACCAAAAAGAGGAAACCAGAACCTGCTCCTGTTCATGAAATCAAAAGGCCTCGTACGGAGGAGGAATAAAAGGTCTAGAAATCTACAACAAAGAAGGGAGAAATTATTACATATGAAGGCCAGACATGATTATTTTTGCTACACTTGTCTTGATCCTGGTCATCAGTCTAGGGATTGTCCATTTAATAATTCAAGCTTCACAAAATTGGTGGACAATTAGGAACCTAGAAAGCTCAACCTAAATCGGAATTTTAAAAATTTTAGACCTAGAACATCTACAATTTAGAGGAACTTCAATCAACAGAACCTTAACCAAAATCAGAGACAACCTCAAAACCAAGGGAGCTTTAGACTAGGCAATCCACCTTTTGTCCGGAATGGACCGCTTGCCAACAATAACAACAATGGAAATGTTAATCGTCAACCTTGTCCATGAGGAAGAGGAAATCGAAGACCTCAAGTTAACAGAGCTCAGGGGGCTAGAGGTGAAGGAAATCATGTTGTAATTGAACATCAAGGAGTGATGAACAATTTTTAATTCCAACCCCAGCAGACTATCAAGGTAACCATTTTACCTTATTGATTGATTCAAGGAGTACACATTCTTTCATATCTCCTAAGTGCATGAGAAATCTCATTTTGCCTGAACATCCTAATATATAACCTTATAGTGGAATTAGCTACGAGTAGGAAGGTCAAATCTTCTACTTCAGTGGGTAACTTGAATTTTGCTTTGGATGGTCACAATACGTCTGCAAACTTCAGAGTCTTAGGGATCCTAGGAATGGATTGGCTTAAAACCAATGATGCTCACATACATTGTAAAGACGCTTCATTGAATTTCAAAAATGACAAAACTCCAGGGTTATAGTTATTGGGAAACGGAGAAAGCGTAAGCTCAAATTAGTGAATTTTACCAAACTTATGAAGAGTCGTAGGAAAAATGAAAGAATCTAGGTAGTAAAGCTTAATCCTAAGGAGAAGAAGATAGATTCACCTGAACCCAAATGGATAACAAAATTTAATGATGTATTCCTTGACGAACTTTCACAGTTACTGCCCAAACGTGATGTTGATTATGCAATAGAGCTTACTCTAGGAGCTCACCCAGTTGCCCATAGACCATACAAAATGTTGGTACCTGAATCTACGTAACTCAAGGAGCAACTAACTCAACTTCTTGAACAAGGCTTTATTCGACCCAACGAATGGCTTGTTCACTTGCCCTTTGTGCTTATCACTTTGCACAAAGTTTGTATGTTTCCACAATATGGGTTGCAAGAAAAATACAATAACAACTTTCCCTTGATGATTGAGATACTCAATGAAACATTGGATGCTAAATCCCCAAAAAACTCAACAGTCATTTGGGAGTATAAATAGTGAAAAGGAATATACACAAAATCAAAGAAAATTAGATGGGAATATGGAAATCATCACAAACAAAAACTCCAATCAAAACATGCTAGGTGATTACAAACCAATTGATGATCAGGAGAATCACAACCTCGCGACATGTCATTCTAGGATTTGAGAACTATAAATGAAGTTCCTTGAATAGTTGCAGCAAACCACACTAGAATCATTAGGCCATCTAATTTCCAAAAGTGGGTGAAGAAATACAATGGGATAGGAAATCCATATGATCATTTGGCCATCTTAAACCAAGTGTTGCGAGTTGAATGGGTATATGACTTTCACACTCATTATAAGAGTTTTGGAATGACTCTAGAGGGAAAGGCTTTAACTTGGTTTCAAATACTAGAAATTAGGATAGTTACAAAAATTCACACTCTCACTCAAAGATTTGTAGCTTCATTCTCAAAGACAAGACTAAACATAGTATGGTAGCAAATCTATAACTTGTAAAAAGATAGTTGATAGGTCATGGGCTGATAGGTATCAATCCATGAGACGTAATTGATGCCACTAGTGCAAGGAGGCTGATGCATAAGGAGGCTACAAGAAGTTGTTAACTTAATAGAAAACCCAATCACAACTCACTCCTAACCAAGTGTAAGTGTCAATCTCAAGTGTTTGTCAAACACTAAGCTATTCTTCTAAACACATGCCCAAATGCACATTTCACCAGGCTATAGTGCACAAAACAGAACCAAACTCGCTAGGCAAGACCAAATAGAACCTTCCTACAATCACAAACCCCCAAACCAATGCATGGATACAAATTAAGTTACTAATAATTGCCTATTTTTAGTAGGTCAATTTTGACATTTAATGCACTCGATAGGTTCCTCTAACGGAGCTCTATCCTCTCTTATGCTCAAAAATCAAAATAGATGCATAAAACTAGTTCAAGAGCTAAAACAACAAGAGGATTGGCCACACCAAAAACACGCAGACTTGGCAAGAAACTAACATTGATGATCGTAGTGCAAGGCACGTATTTTCTATAGCAATTTAGGTGTCATATTCTCTCTTTGGATGAATTGCCAATAAATGTGCCTAGAAAGTTGCAAACTTTTTGCTCCACATACACCATCAGAGTTCTAAAAATTTAAAAATATGCAATTTTCAAGACACAAAATGCACAATAACTACATAAAATTGTGTCATAGAGCTTCCATCTAGACATACTAGTGAATTGTGATCGATGACAAATTGATTCATAATAGAGGCATGGAGGTGCTGCATTGCAATGCACTCAATCCAACAAACAATCCATTTGCATTGATTACAAGGACATGACATTCTGGCCAAGGGATACGCATCTCGATCGAACGAGCCCACATCGTCATACCTACTCATAATGCATGTACACACAAACTTAAATTTACTGTTTGAAATCAGATAACTACTACGATTAGGGTTTTTGATTGGGATAAGGTCAGAGCAATTGTTGGTGAAAAACGTTTGTTGTGCTAAGTTAAATTAAAACGCAAACATCCAACCTAAAACTCAAATCCTAAATCTAGAACGCAAACTAAAATCAAACTCTAAGCATAGCATATAAACCATAAACCTAAAACACAAACTTAAACTTAATCCCTAAACCTAAAATGCAAACCTAGACTCAAACTCAAACCTAAAACACATATGCAGACCTAAAATACAAATCCTATATCTACAACACAAATCCTAAACCTTTAATGAAAATTTAAACTATAAATTTACAACACAAATCATAAACCTGAAACGCAATTTAAGCCTAAAACACAAACTCAAATGCAAATCCTAAACCTACATTAAGAAACCCTTAACCTATAAGACAAGCACAAACATAAAAAAAATCTAAATCTAAAACACAAAACTAAAATGAAAGCTTAAAGCACAAACCTACAATGAAAACACAAACTTAAAACTATGATCGCTATGGTGGGGCCACAAGTCAGCCATTCATAGATGCATCGCAAGTCTAACATGCAAAATATAAACCAGAAATGCAAACTTAAAACTATGATGGCTATGGTGGGGACACGAGTGATCTATTCATAGCTTAATCATTATCAAAATAAACTTAAATCAGTAATTGATCAATGACCAATGCACCAAGAGATATGGTTGTAAAATAAGCTTCATCCATTAAGCATAAAGGTGTGAAAAGTGTCTCTATATAGGCATATAAGAAGAGGAGCCTATTGAGACCTTAGCATACAACAAAAAATGCATGTGGCTACTCGTGCACGCTTCAAAGGCTATAATTTACAAGTCTTGTTTACATGTTAGAGGAAGTCCACACAATGTCTAAATCTACACTTGGTTCTACATAGGTAGAGGGTTTCTACAGACAAAAGGTGCAATAGAAGCTCACAACTAGCAAACCTTTCCTTGTGGGTTATGTTGCACTTACAAAATGCTCCCCTCAAAACAAACTAATGGTATGGTACGCAATACACAAGCCTCCCATCAAACAGAAGGTTAAGCACACAAGTCACCCATACACAAGGGTAGCCCCACACGCTTCCTACACAAAATGAGGATTGGTATACAAAGTGTTTTGACTTACTTAGCAAAACATGATCTCTATTGTAGACTAAGCCCACATGGTTGTCTTCATCTTTAGAGTTGTCAATAACAAGGTTGATTTTTTATTTGCCTTTACCTTTGAAATGTTCCTTATGGTTAACTTATTGTGCTATGTTGTCTTTAACTCTAGCATGGTTATTCTTACCACGCATGCTTAACAATGGAAAAAAGTTGTTTATGCATGAATAGACCTTGGTTTTTACCTACCATGTATGAAACCCTCGACCATTAAAATTATCCATTTTTTAATCTCCCCCCATGATGGTCCATGACCTATGAGTTAGAGAAAGGTCTTACCCAGTTTGGGTAGTGTTTAATCCTCAAAATAAATTTAAAAATTGAGATTGCACTAAAACATGATAATGGCATACATAATGTGGAACAAGATCGGTGTGGTATAGAAAGATAAGGGTAAAGGCTTATTTGAATGTTACTTTGTTCAATTTACCACAAAATGCTACTTGTATTATTATTTTTCAAAGGTTAATATTGGCATCAAAAAAATTTCAATACTTGCCTTGGCGCTTTGATCAAAATCTTGCCCTTTGTTTTGTTGATGGCTGGCCAAAAGGGTTTGAAGATTAAGAGACTAAGAGCCTTGCTAATTGTGTCGATGGAAAAGGGTGCTTGGGGTTCATAAAACCAAGAGGCCTTCAAGGCCATCGAAACTCTTCCTTTTTGAAGTTCCACTTGTTTAACAAAAAATATTTTTACCAATTTAAGGCTTTTGATAGTGAGGGTCTAGAGTGTGGGTGTGGTAGGTATAGGAGCGTGTTGCATGCCATGTGTGGTAAGTACGGGACCGCTAGTAAGTTGCTAACAAGTGGTGAGGTGGGCCTTTGTCAGCAAGTTTGTTTGTGGCAACGGAGAATAGCACAAGAGTATGTAGGTATTCTACAGGTCACACATGCATATGCAGTTGCCACTTAGTCAACAAGGCACTAGGGTGGGAAGCCAATTGCAAGTGGGGGCTTATGACAAACTGATGTCAACATGTTGAGGTAAGCGAATAGCACGTTGGGTTTAGGGAACAATTAGTAGCGCATTGAATTTTATGCATACGTAAAATTATTAGCAAGAGCTACAACTAGTGATGGCTAGTATAATTGGTGGAAAACCCAGCAAGCAAGTGTTGCATGCAAGCTTTCAAATATTTTTAGTAGCATGCATAAAGATATCTAGGTTGCTAAGTAGATTTGTAGGTTGATAGCATATACAAAATCACATATGGATAATTTTACCTTAAAAAAGGCAAAAAAATATTTCTCGCTATTCAAGAGGTGGCTCCCACCACTTCACACACAAGCAAACAAGCAAACACACACACACATATAGAAAGCAATTTAGGAGCTCTAATTATATCTAAATTTAGAACTTATGTTCTAATGAAAGCCAACATAAATGAATTTTGGCACACAAAATTTAAAAAATGAAGCTTTTGGATTTTGCAATATAATAAAGAAATTCACGCCAAAAACCAAGAAAAATGACGTAAATAATGAGGCAAAAATGCTTAATTACTCTCCCTAATAGTGCATAGAAATGTGCAATTGGTACAAATTCCTCCTCCTAGTCAATTTGTGTGGGCAAGGGTAGTAAATTAGTACATATCCCATCACAAATTGGCTTCACATAGGGAAATCGAGAGGCAAATTATGAATCTAGTTTAATCGTGCATGCAAAGAATTTATAAATCCCTAAGTGATCAACCATACATAGCAAGAAGGGGGATGCTGAGATGATTTAGCACAGAGGTAGCAAAATTATGCTACGGACCCATTAAATTAAGAAATACTAATCTATCCATCTCTCTGATTACCAACTGATAGCTATGGTGGGTACACAAGTGAACCATTCATAGCTTAAGGATGATTAGAATAGATTTAAATTAATGTGTAATCAATGACCAAGGCAGCAAGAGTATATGGTGAAAGGCTAGGGTGGGTTAACAGACTAGCATTCATGTTAACATAATTGATAAGTACACTAATTAACTCAATGCAAGAGAGGGAGACTGTAGACACAAACTAGTAGCTTAATTAGAAATGAACTAGCAATATTAGGAAGTGTGTACAAATGAGTGGCTACTTAAATAGCTAGGTGCACCTCTCAAGGGCTACATAGGTATCTATTCCCAAGGGTCAAGGGGCAACTCCCAAAGGGCAAGAGTGGCTCTATAGAATGTGGAAAGCTAGGATGACTGGGATGCCTTTTCGGACTCTTGTGCAACTCACCCATGCCATATGTGCTAGGCCATGTGCCCTCACATGCTCATAGGGTGAAAACACTGCAGACTGTATAATAGGTCATGCCCGTAGTATTGAGAGGTCTAGGCCAAAGGCCATGATCCCAATAATCCTTCGCTTGGACTTTGGACTCTAGTAAAGTAAGCTGTGAACCGAGACTCAATGCCACACATCCTAGTAGTCACATAGACTGGGGTAGCCACACACTATAGTCATGCATACTAAAATAGGTTTCAACTGATACGGTGTCATACACACTAAAGAATCATCCCCTCAAACAAAGAAGGCGAAAGAACATTCATATCTACAATACGTCAACATACTCGCAAAAGTGGTTAGGGGTAGCACAAACATGAAGACAATTCTCCTTCTCTTGATCTTCGTCTTCGTCTTTGTCCTTTGAAAATTTTACTTTTCCTTTGTCTTTGTTGTTGCTGTTGTTATTGTGGCATTTTTTTCCAATGGATGACCTTTGATGTTGCATTTTCTAGAGAATTGTTTTGGTAGAAAACTTTAGAAAAATGCCATGATTTGCCGCATTCGTAACACTTCTTATTATTGATCACAGTTGATGAAGATGTTATGTGAGCCCCTTCATTGGTGAAATCCTTCTTTGTTTGATTTTTCTCTTCTTCGATCAATGCATTGATCACATGTTGCAAAGTTCATGTAGAGTCCTTTTGTTCAAGCATTGTGACCATGCTGTCAAAATTTTCAGGGACAACACTTAATAGCACAACAACCTTATTTTCTTCAAAAATTCGTATAGAAAGAGGCACCTTATTGACACATTAGCATACAACAAGGCATGTATGTGGTTGCCATGCACCCTTCAAAGGCTAGGCTTAACACATGTCTTGTCTACATGTAAGAGAAAGCTAACAAAATGCCTAAGTTTACAAATGCTTCCATGTAGATAAAAGGTGTTTACATACACAAAGAGCAAAAAAATCTCACACCCACCAACTAAACTTCAACCTAAAATGCAAACCCTTAAATTGTCCACAACCACTATATGTTCTGCTTAACACACAGACGTGGTGTACTGTTGGCCACATAGAATGATAAGCTTTAACATTTTGGAATCAATTTTAGGATTAGGTATTAGGCTTACTGATTGATATTAGGGTAGAGTGTTTGTGATTAGGTCTATCCTTTGGGACTCTGTTTTATTGTGAATTAAATTAGAAGATTGTGCTGGTGTTTGGAATTAAGTTATTGATTTAAGTTAGAGCTAATGAGCTTAAACTAACCATATACCAAAGTCCTAAACAAACCTAAAATGCTAATATCTTAAATCCTACTACAACCTAAAGTTCTAAATTATAACTCTAAACTTGAAAACCTTAAACCACCTTGAAGTAACCACTAAACATAAACTAAACTTAAATCTAAGACTTAAAGTAGCCCCAAAGTAACACTAAAAGAATCCATAAACTAACCATAGAATTAATTATAAACTGTTACCATATACATGTGGTAGTGATGTGTGTGAACACACTAGGACCGCCGGGGCATTATTTCCCTCTTTAGGAGGTTTTTTCCCCCGTGCATTGTATATACGCCCATCACTCTAGGTCTATCTATCTTTCCATTGCACACTAAGTAACACACTCTCTATTGTGTGCCTTAAGCTTCTTTCATCTTCTCCAAGCTGTGTGCGTTTCTCTGCAACCCTAATTCCAACAATTGGTATCAGAGCAGGTTACGACTTCCCGGGCTTAGTCGCCAGCTGCTCTAGCACACGCATGCTCACTTTCTCCGATTACAGTGAGGTTTGGCAAGCGTTTGCAGGTCGAAAAACATTTCGGGTTAGCTCATAGAGCTTAGTCTGCTCATATTTTTGATTCGGGCTCATTTTGGCCTCCGTTTTCGCTACAGACAGGTCTCCACAAGCTATTTTGTCATTTTGTGCAGAATTTTTGTCAGTGCCATTTTCTGCATAACAGGTGCCTTATAGTCTTCTACGGTTTGTGCTATATAGCACATGTTGTTCCTGCTTCGTTTCTCCTCTTTTCGGGCAGTTTTCACATCAGGTGCAGCATTTACCATGGCTGACAACAACACAGATGTGTTCAAGATGTTTGCTGCTGAGGACAGGTTGGATGGGGACAATTACCCTATGTGGGCTTACATGATGCAACATGTTCTTCTATCAAAGGGCGTATGGAATATTGTGCATGGCATTGATGTACGTCCTGGTTCTAAGGATGTAGGCGATGTTGAGGATGTTGCAGGTCTTACTGGAAGGATTGCTGCTATTAGAGTTGTTTTGCCTACGATAGAACAAGCTTGTTGGGATGTAAAGGATGCGTAGGCTCATGCATTGATTGCGTTGTCTGTGAAGTGCACCATTGTTCCTCACATCCATTCAACAAAACCTGCAAAAAAGGCTTGGGATATTTTGGTTAGCCTTGTAGAGGGCTGGATAGTTCACTGTGTGGGAACGTCTTCTTAGGAGATGGGTAGCGAATTACTATGGTAATTACTACAGTAAACCCAAAGTGTATAAATAGGGCCCATTACATTGTAATCGGGTTGGCAATTGTTATCATTTGGGTTAGCGCCTTGGCTACACTTGTACTTGAGAATCATTGGCAGTATTGTCGGCTGTACTCTCTCTTTGTAAATCATATTCGCTGTAATCTTGATCTGTAATTCCAATCATGGCATATATTCCAGTTACACTTAATTCTCGTCCAGTCTTCTAAATCTGAACCTGAACCTTATTTCCAGTACATAAGTCTGATTCTTATTTCAGTATCCAAATTCCAGTCTAGTTTCTGATTCCTGTCCAGTCTACTGTCTGAAATCTTCCTACACTAGTAGCTGAAATCTTCTAACATTGGAATTAGCTGTCTTAAGAGATCAGCTCCAATTCCATTTTGGCAATCACGGTGGCTCGGGTTGAAGCTCGTTGACTGGAAGACTCTTCTCCCAGTTGGAAGTTTTCAGTAATGGCACCAAAATCCAGTCGTGGCCGGAAATCCACCATTCGTGTTGACCCCATTCCTGAGGAGTCAGGAAGAGAGTCTAACCCCAAGCAAGAGAAGATGACTGACACTGAGGCTCAGGAGGAGCATAGTCAGGCTGATGAGGCACAGGACTCACAGCACTCCAGTCATTCTCGACGCCGACGGGCAAAATGGGAAGCACGAAAAGCCAAGAGTTCCAAGAGTTCTCGGTCCCGACAGAGATATGAGGATACCAAGGGAAGTAAAGGTAGTCACCGTACTTCTAGCAGACAAACCAAAGAAGACACTGACACTGAGACAGAGAGAGAGAGATTGATTGGGATGCTGGCACTGACAATTGCAAGAAGACTCCCAAGCGTCATTCTGAATCCAAGAAGAGAAGTGGAAAGATCAATAGTAATCAGAATGATTACACAGCTTCCCTGAAGATTTCTTTTCCAATATTCAAGGCAGGGAAGAAGGATGATCCAGACGTTCACATACAGGCTTTCGAGGAGTATGCTGAACTGAAAAATATTGATGAAGATGATTGGGGGGAATATTTTCCACAAACCTTGAAGGAGGCAGCGAGGAAATGGTATTACCATTACCCTGCCTGCCAGCTCAGATCATACAATAAATTGCTTAAAGCCTTCAGGTTGGAATATTCCGACAATAGAGGGGACAAAGATATTCTCTGTGAACTATATAAGATCAAACAGAGAAATTTATCAGTCCGTAGTTATGTGGAAAAGATCAAGGAGCTAACCAGACAGTTATTACAGGAACCGCCATCTGTGAAGAGGTTGAGGGCATGGTTCCTGAATGGGTTCAGAAGAAAAAATCTTAGGAAAAAAGAGGTACCAACCCCTACCAAGAAATTCAATGATCTGGTCCAAAGGGCATTAAAGCTGGAACAGCAGGCCAAGAAGGAAAAGAGCCACAAGAAGCGAAGGACCAGTAGCAGTAGCTCTGCTACTGAAAGTTCTGATTCCAATGAGATGTCCAGTAGCTCCGAGAGCAGCTCTAATGAACGAGCTAAGGAGAAATCAAAGAAGGGATCCTCGACCAAGAAAATTGAAGAAATGGCTAGATAGATTGCCAAAATTAGCCACACAAGACAGCCAATTCGGAAGATGGAGACTTGGTGTTCGAAAGCAAATCCAAGGACCATATCTCCGATGAATGTCCACAATGTACCTACTGTAAGGCTTTTGGTCATCTATGGAACAATTGTGGCATCAGAATCCACCACTTTAAGAAAAGCAAAGATCTGTCAGTGGTTGCCTACACTGAACCAGTGAAGGTAGAACCAGTCAAAGTAGCTCAAGAGGAGCGATCAGGTCCCAGTGGTATTGGTCAGGGACGTAGCCGATTCCAACCAGGTATGGGCAGAGGTAGAGGAGGAGGCAACTTCCAGAACAGGAGCATGAATTGCTACACTTGTGGGAAGTATGGCCATTTTGCAGCCCAATGCCCAGATGCACCTGCAACTACTATTACTGAGGCTAAGGCACCAGAGCCAGTCCCAATCAGGGTAGTTACTAGAAGCAAGGGTGTAGTCATTGAAGAAATCCCAGACACTTTAGAAGCAACAGTCAATCATAATAGCAGCAAGTGGGCTCAAAAAAGAGAAATTTGGAAGACCAAAGGTAAAGAAAAGGTGGTAGATGAGTGGCAAGAGCAGAGGAAACTAGTGGCTAAAATCACGGAGGATCTAGCCAAGAAGCTGCCAGAGCCGCCAGAAAGTTCCGAAGCTAGAGTCATTCAGAGGATACCAACCCAATCGATTGATAAAGATCAGTCAGTACCGGCCATAACTGAGACCATGCTGGCTGTGGTACATGGACTAGCTGATGAACTGGGAGTGGATGGAAAGGGTGGAAGCACTGCAAAAGAGGAATGGCAGTGTGAAGATACTAGTTCTTCAAGCTCTGACAATCAGTCTGACCAAGAGAGAGAAGAAATTCATATAAAAATTTGTGATAGAATTCAGAAGCTGATTGTAGAGCTGGAGGATATCAGAAAAACCTTGCCTGAGGTGGCCAACTTTATCAGATAGCGCAGGAAAGCTGAGACAGAGGCCAGAACAGTGGACCTCACGACTGTCCGAGATGATGAAGTTCCACTTATTGAGGTGGACTACAAGGTTAGGAAGCAGTGGGAACCTCTCTCAAGTGTTATCCTAGATGGAGGAGCAGGAGTCAACATAATGGGAGTCCATCTTCAACAAAGAATGGGTATCACTAATATGAAACCAGTACCATTCAAAGTACGAATGGCAGATCATAGAGTTGTACAGGCGATGGGTATGATTGAAAATATGCAGATAAGAGTTGGAAGGGAGAAATTCAAAATCAGTTTCCTAGTCCTGGATGTGCAAGGGGCATATGGGATGCTACTAGTGCACCCATGGTTGAGAACAACACATGCTATTCATGACTATGCAAACCAAACATTAACCATAGAAGGGGCCAGTGGTGGCAGAATCCAAATCCAGACAAACAATACTAGGAACTGGAGAAAGGAACTGAGGCCGAAGGAGTTATGTCAAAAGTACAGGGCCAAGAAGATCGAGCGAATGCTAGCGGCCATGAGCATATTCCCTTTGGCAGAGATTGACTTGAATGCAGTCTTGCTGAATAAAGAGCAGGCTGACAAGCAGAAGAGACACTTCCCTGATCAGTTTACTGAAGTCAATACAGGGGAAAGAATAGTTCAGCTAATTGGAAGGATGGTGGAACCAGCTGATACTGGTATAGTAGAGGAACCAGTATGTTCTGAAGAGTACCAAGTGGATCCGAATACTGATTCAGAAATGAATGGACCATCCTGGGATTACGTTGAAGAATCGACCAAACGAAAAGGAGGCGGGCCAAACTGGTTGCTTCTAGACGACCAAGAAGTGGAAGAATGGAACCTACGATCGAAGGATAATCCTAGGATGATCAAGGTCAACAAGCACCTCAACCCGGCAATGAAGGAAAAGGGACGGAAAATGTTCCAAAATTATAAAGATGTGTTTGCCTGGGAACATACAGATGTGAAGGGAGTAGATCCTGAAGTATGTCAGCACCGAATACCGCTGAAACCAGATGCTAGGCCAGTACGATTGCAAAGATACCGGATGAACCCCAACTATGCAAAGAAGGTCAAGGAGGAGATTGATAATCTTCTCAAGGCTGGGTTCATCACAGAAGTGGCAAGCAGCGATTGGCTATTTCCCATAGTCATCGTTCCCAAGAAGAATGGAAAATTGAGAGTTTGTGTCGACTATAGGAAACTAAACGCCCAAACTATTAAAGATCCATTTCCCTTGTCTTTTACTGACATGTTGCTTGATGAGATTGTAGGATATGAGATGTATAGCTTCATGGATAGTTATAGCGGCTATAACCAGTTACAGATCGCTCCTGAAGATAGAGCCAAGACCACTTTCATTATTGAGTGGGGAGCTTTCATGTATCTGGTGATGCCTTTAGGCCTGTGCAATGCACCAGCTACCTTTCAGCAGTGTATGACGGAGATGTTTAATGAATTCCTTCATCGGTTCCTCGCCATTTTCATGGATGACTTTACTATCTATTCAGATGAGGAACAACACCTTCTATTCCTAGAAATGGTTTTCAAACGTTGTTAGGAGAAGCGGATTTGTTTGAATCCATTCAAATCTGTTTTTTTTGTCTGGAAGGACAGCTACTGGGACATGTGGTTTCCTGCAATGGAATAGAGATGGCCAATGACAAAATTCAGTGTGTTCAGCAAGCTAAAGCACCCATAACTGCTTCAGAGTTGAGCTCTTTCTTGGGTTATGTGAATTTCTATAAAAGATTTGTACATAAGTTTGCTTCTCAAGCAGTACAACTATATGAGCTTACAAAGAAGACCAGTAAGTTCAACTGGACTGCTGAATGCAAGGAGAGCTTCCAGAATCTAAAAAAAGCCATTACCAGTAAACCAGTCCTTAGGCAGCCAAATTGGGATAGTATTTTCCACGTACATGTAGATGCTTCGGGATTGGCAATGGGGGCAATATTAGCTCAGCCAGACGAAAGAACTGATTATCCGGTTTATTTTGCCAGTCGCAGATTCAGTCAAGCTGAACAAGGCTATACAACTACTGAGAGAGAAGCCCTTGGAATGGTTTTCAGCGCTACAAAGTTGAGGCATTACTTGTTGGGCAAATTATTCCATTTTTATGTGGACCATGAGGCTCTTCTGTTTCTGATTAATAAAGTCATTATTCAAGGCACGCTGATAAGATGGATGATGTTCCTAATGGAGTTTGAATTTTGAATTTTCCATAAGCCTGGCAAAAACCATTGTGGAGTTGATTTTCTCTCAAGAAATACGGAAGGATATTCAGAATCACCCTTGAGAATGCTGATTTATTTCAGTTAGAGGTAGAAGAATCAGTTGATCCTGAATGGTATGATATTTATCAATTTCTTTCCCAAGGTGCCTTTCCAGAGGATTGGAAGCAGAATCAGAAGAAAGCTCTCATCATAAAAAGCCTGAAATTTACTATCATAGGAGGATTACTTTATCGATTGGGTGTTGATGGTATACTTCGACGATGTGTCCCTATGGAAGGAAGAATGCAAGTAATTTCATAAGCGCATAATGATGAATCTGGTGGACACTTTTCCAACGAAGTAACCTACAAGAAGATTCTGCAAGTTGGTCTGTGGTGGCAAACACTGATTGCTGATGTCAGAAGTTTTTGTAAAACTTGTGACATATGCCAAAGAATGGGTCTGCAGATATGACTCCTTTGATGCCAGTACAACCACTGGGAGTGTTCATGAAATGGGGACTAGATTTTATGGGACCTTTTAAAAAGGTTACCCCTAGGAAGAACAAGTACATAGTAATGGCTACTTGTTATGTAACCAAGTGGGTTGAAGCTAAGGCTCTTCCTGACAACACAGCCAAGTCAGCTGCAAGGTTTCTATTTGAGAATAATGTCTGCCGATATGGATGTCCAGTAGAGATTGTGACCGATCAAGGAACACATTTTATTAATGACACTATGGAAATCCTATTGGATATGCTTTCAATCAAGCATCGGAAATCTACTCCTTACGATCCCAGATGCAATGGACAGGCTGAAAGTAGCAACAAGACAATAAAAACTATTCTTACTAAGGTGGTGCAAAAGAAACCAGACCAGTGGGATTTGAAACTTCAGACTGCTCTATGGGCTTATAGGACAACTTATAAGGTAACTACTGGAATGACACCATTCAGAATGGTGTATGGCACTGAAGCTCTGGTTCCTATGGAGTTTGTGATCCCAAGTCTGAGAATGGCTGTGAAGTATGGCTTAGACTTCAACCATAATCTTAACAAATGGCTAGATGAACAGATGCAATTAGATGAACTCAGGCAACGGGCTATGTTGGAACAAGAAATTGTTCAACAAGGAAGGAAGCACTGGCATGATCACCGAATTAAAGTTTGGGAATTTTAGAAAGGAGATTTGGAGCTTCTATATCAGTCTAGATTGGGTCCAAAGAAGCCAAACTTGAAGATTGCCTGGGCAGGACCATTTGAGGTAGACTGGGTCTTCTCCAATGGCACAGTCAGACTGAAAGATTTATCTGGATTATTGTTGCCAAGAGTATATAATGGGGCAAAGATCAAGCTTTATTATTCAGAGGCTAGAGAAATTGGGCAAGAACAAGGTACTAAGGAACTGGAACTTGTTGATCAAGAGATACCAGAATCAGACATTTTTGGACTTTTTCATGTGCAACCTGTTCCAATTTCAGAACCAGTACCAGAAGAACCAGATGAGACTGATCTTAGATTCAGTACCAGTATGGTCGAGCCAGACTGGAAATCGGTCCAATATCAGTGGGGACACACTTTTCAAATTTTAAGCGCCCAACGGTTAGATGGCATGCTAGTAGTAATTATTTCAAGGATGGGTCGCAGTCTTGTCTAATGCATGTCTGCCACGACATCAGCGACGCACACAAGTCTAGGAACGGCGAGTGGTGGAGCTTTTATGGCGCGAACACGTATAACACTCAGGAGAGTTAGCTTTTTTCCTCACAAATCCCCTGCGCGACGCTTTCCTCCTGTTAACCATTCGCCATTGCCAAGCTTCGAGGTTTCTTCGCTACAGCCGCAAACCTCGACCTCTGAAGAGACAGTTAACTGTCAGCTAGCCTTGCCAGCGACACCACGGTACGGCTTTGACAGGACAAGTAAGTCTTCTTCTCCTTCGTCTGTTTCATCATCATCGTCTTCACAGTGTATGGGTAGAAGGAAACGCTCAGAGAAGATGCAGGAGTCTCTTGAGGAAACCCAGGCCATAGTTGCTGCTGCAAAGGCAAGCCTTCCTATCATACCGTACAGTAAAATCCAACATTATGTATTCACTGATCAAGCAATGACTGAGCTACAACTATGGGATCTCCGAGTTGTGTTGCAAGCTACAAGAATTGCTTTTGACGCAGACATCATCAAGCAAGTTCTTGATTCTTTCGACGCTGAAGATGGCAGTGCCATGGTAAATGGTAGAAAGGTGTCGGTGACATCAGCGACCATAGCTTTTGCATTCAAAATGCCCAACGAGTCCAAACCATCTATGGAAACTCCACATCAAATAAGTATAGCTATGAAGGAGGATGAAGCGGCTAAACGTAAGCGCAAGGCAAGTGGTCAAGGAGTTCCAGTAGCAGGACTGGAAGCTTCCACTGCTTACAGGTTTGTAGCCGAAGCAGTAAGCCTTGAAAACAACCCAACGTATGTATCCGAAAAACCTTTTGCTATGCTATTGGCCAAGATATTGGATCCAAAGGTTCCTATTAACCTTTGTCAAATCCTCTCGCACAATGTACTCTAGCAAACTGGCAAGCTAAAATCTCAAAATGTTTTTAAAGCTTGGTATGTTTGGCAATTCTTGTATTGGGCCACTGCTACAGATGCTCATGAGCAGGTAAAAAAGGCTTGGAGTGAGAAACCAATTTCTGAACCTAATAACATTGAGCTGTCCTCAGACGACGAAGCAACGAACAGTCAGACTACTTCAACATACTTGAAAAGAAAAGCAACTGCAGAACAGGCTGGCACTTCAAAGAAGCCAAAGACTACACTGACAAAGAGCAGTGAGTTTTTGAGGCAGATAGAAAGCCAGGTCAAGACAGTGAATACTGAGAAAGCTATAGTGAGCCAGACAGAGCAGCAATCTGCTCAGAAGACTGTGCCTAGCCAGTCAGTAGCACAAAGTGCAGTTGCTACTGGTTCTGGAAAAGATCAGGCCAAGCCAGCCACTTCTGCGAAGATAGCAGACCAGTTAGTGGACAAAGGCAAAGGTCCAACTTCTTCGACTCTGCCAGGTGGAGTTCCTACTCCAAACACTGAACACATTCTGCACCTGGTAAAACAGGACAAGTTGCAGCAAATGCAGACTCATCAATTGAAAGGGCATCTTCTGCTAGGCAAAGCTGATAATGCAACTTTACCCTGCATGGCTCCAACGACAATATATGAGCCTACTGATTCTAATCCAGCTATAGTTAAAGACAGATGGTCAGTCCTCATACGGTCTTCTTGGAATACCATTGTCAGTTGTGTGGGACAACTGATGGAGGCTGTTGGATCAGAAGATGAAGTGAAAAAGCTTAAAGCTGACTTGAAGGAGGCGGAAGATCAGATTGAAAAGCTCCAGAAAGCCCGGGAAGAGCAGAACATACAACACATGGTACTGGAAGCTCATTCAGAAAGGGTTAATGAGTTGTTAAACAAGAAGCTAGCTAAGGCTGAATCTGAGATAATGATCATCAAGAATCAACGAAATGAAGCACTGAGAGCTGCAGAACGGGCTGAAACAACGCTCAAAATGAAGCGGGTGGAATTCAACAACTTGTTCATTCGCCATACAGCTCTGAAGGCTTCTCTGACTGAAAGATACATCTATACCAGCTTGGCTGAAATTCTAAATCCAACAGGCAATGATGTTTTCGATTTAGAGAATTTGAAGTCCTTGATGGAAATTATGCAGAGTGATTTGCAGGACAAGGTGACTGAATATAATACTGATCTGGTGAATTAAGCTATGTTAGATTATATTGAGCAGCAGACTTCTCCGGATGAGATAGAAGAAGACAAGGAAGATGAAGATAAGGAGGATGGAGCTGATAAGGAGGAGGATGATCAAGAAGCGGGGCATACAAATGATGATGATGATGCCCCACCACCATCTCCACCTCCAGGACCTGGTACTGGTGATACAGGGCCAACTAAAGGAGGCCAGTCAACAACCAGACCGGCCAGGCCAGAATGAGGGCAGCAGGAAGGACAGAATGAAGGGCATTAGTCCGGTAACGAGTAGACTGAAGAGCAGCAGCCCAGTCACACTGGGAATTAGCCAGCTGATTAGTCCCAACTCAGCAGGGATGCGAAAGGGAAAATGAAAGTGCAGGATGAGGGACAGTTGTTGATCGTCAACACTCACTGCAGCTTATTACCCTGAATAGGCAATTGAGACATCAACAGGCCTCCATAACCAGACATTATCTGGAGGATGATGATCTCCTGTCTGATTTGGAAAGATTTCAAAGGCTATATGTTGGAGCTAGGGAAATGGTGGAACATTGGAAATCAACAGCTTTCCATGATAAAGAAGCTTGCCGTTTACCTGCGCATCCTAGTACAGTCCAGCTGCTGGAACGAGTTCCTGAATGGATACTCACTGCTGACGAGAGCGTGACAAACCCATACTTGCAAAGGCAATCTACTGCAGATTGTCGCTCCCTTGCCCTGGAACTAGAACTTCTGCTGGGTAACAGACCAACTTACCGATGTATGAAGGATGTTAGGGAACAACTAAAGGAAGTTTTGGTGCAAATGCAAACTGCCAGAGGAGTTTTGGATCAGAGAGTCAAAGCCATTATTGAGGACCAGACAGCCACTAGCAAAGGACCTTAGACTAGAACGTCAGTCGGAGCACATGCAACTGCTCTCCGAACATTGTTCCAGCTAGTGAGAATCACCAGAAAGATGATGCAGTAAGAGAACCACGCTATTCTCAATTTTTTAGAATTCGTGCATGATTCTCCAGTTCTCTTGTATGCTTTTCCAGCAAGAGAAACAGAGCTGCCAAGATTCTTTCCATCACTATATCCTCAACACCCAGAACCAGTTGATCGCCTTACATACTTCAAAATCACTGATGAGCTTCAGGATTGGTATGAGCGATCGACTGTGGAATGGAAGACTTGGCAAACACGTCAAACACTGTTCAATGATGCTCTCCAAATCAATGATATTCAGGCATTGAAAGAGGAGATGCATAGGATCCAGATGTGTATGGGCCAATGGAAGATTCAAATCAGAGGTCTGACCAGGATTACTAATCAGTTGCTACAACTTACGGTGGAATCTTCTAAATTGCCTAAAAAGGATATTGCAGCAAAGCCGGGTCTAGCACCACTGTCATAATAATCAATATCTATTCTCCTAAATGATTTTCTCATATTAAACTGATCATATAATGTGGGGAAGGCTAGGGGAGAAAAAGCTAGAATATTGGTTAAGCTAGCAGACCGGCCACAATAGGGATCCAAAGGAGGGAAAATAGAGATCCAAAGGGGGGGCCATCTGCAAAAGAGCCATGTGCAACAATGGGCTAAAAAGACCCTAAGGTTCAGCCCATTAAGACTTCCAAAATGCTAAGGTTCCAAAATTCAAAGGTTGTGTCCAAAGGTCAACCCTAGGGAAAATTGGATGCTTTGTGTGTGCCCTAAAAGTCTTTGTACACTTATGGTGGAATCTTCTAAATTGCCTGAAAAGGATATCGCAACAAAGCCGGGTCTAGCACCACTGTCATAAGAATCAATATCTAATTCTCCTAAATGATTTTCTCATATTAAACTGATCATTTAATGTGGGGAAGGCTAGGGGAGAAAAAGCTAGAATATTGGTTAAGCTAGCAGACCGGCCACAGTAGGGATCCAAAGGGGGGGCCATCTGCAAAAGAGCCATGTGCAACAATGGGCTAAAAAGACCCTAAGGTTCAGCCCATTAAGACTTCCAAAATGCTAAGGTTCCAAAATTCAAAGGTTGTGTCCAAAGGTCAACCCTAGGGAAAATTGGATGCTTTGTGTGTGCCCTAAAAGTCTTTGCACATCCCTACATGGGAGGGGGAGAGCCCTAAAGGTAGGGGATGAGAGAGAAAGCCACACACACACATAGGCACCCTTTACACAAAGGGAATGAGGGACACATGTCAGCTCCCTAGGCCAGATGCCCACAAGGTGTGCCCGATTTCTATTGGATGACCCTTGAAGTGGACCAATGAAAATTAAGCTAGAGTAAATCTAGTTTAATTAATTTAAAAACATTTAATAAAAGAAACCAATGAGAATTAAGTATGCTAGAAGACTATTGGGCAGTCTCCCAAGGGGTCCAATGAGCATTCAGGAGCCCCATGGCTTGCCTGATTCCTATTGGCCAGGAGGGCAAGGGGTCCAATGAGAGTTTAGTTTAATTATTTAATTACCTAAAGCTCTCACAAAAGGGGAAAGGGGGACACATGTCAGAAGGCTATCACTTATGCTGCTTAATTGTAATTGGCTTGTTGACTTGGGGAGGGCCAATGAGGCTTCAGGAAGAGCATTTAGCAAGAGGGCTCACCCAAGAGAGAGAGGGGGCTGATTTTTGCAAGGCATTATCACACACATACTCACACAAGCTCATGTGTGAAGAAAGAGAAGACTATCTCTTCCCAAGCTTTAATGGAGAACTCATCACCTACTCCAAGCTTGTGAGATAGAAGCCTACATCAACACTCTCTTGGCATGTGGATGCAAATCCAACCAAGAGCCAAGCTTCAATGCATGCTCATCTCCTCTACCAAGCTAATTACTAAGCTAAGCTATGCTACATATGAGTGATTATGTGAGGAGATGTACATCTTTCTCGTAAGATACTCCTTCTTCCTCTCAATCTACTCTCATACCCTGCTAGCTCTCACCATCTTCGAAGGTGTGTGAGGTCTTGGGTCTGAGAACGGGGATAATTCAAGTTGTGTTTGTTAAGTGTTTTGCTTAGTGCATGAAGTTTCCATCTTCATTGCACTAGCTAGTCTTGAAGGAACACAAAGAATTGTATTGTACAATGTCTCTCTTGATGGGAGAAACCATAATACAAAGCCTTTTGGAGGGGGGACCGGCTCCATGAAAATCCGGTCCTCAACTGTTGTCAATAGCTTAATTGCTCTCTCTTTTGAAAGTATTGTCAATGCTATCTAACTAGGTGTTATGCTTTTTGTTGCTCTCTCCACCCAAGCACTCTTGTAATTCTCATTAGGAATCTATTCTAATGAAATGCCCACATAAGTTATTAGGCCATTAAATGCTACAACTTACGGTGAAATCTTCTAAATTGCCTGAAAAGGATATTGTAGCAAAGCCGGGTCTAGCACCACAGTATAAGGAGATGGTTGAGATTCTTTTCAAAGCTCGAGTCAAAACTAATCAGCCTCTTCCAAAAGGATGGATCCATACTGCTTCGCATTGTCATAAGCTGGCCAGAACCAAAATTAGCAAGGGCAGGCGTACACTCTATGATCCTGACACCAAAACCTATCATTCCCTCACGCCTTATGAAGTAGAGATGGACACCGATAGGCGGGATCAACTTGAGCAGGAGGCCATTTACCGACTGATTCAGAGGAGAATGCTGGTACTGGGACTTCTTAGGCACCCTCCAGGTCAAAGGGCAAACGGAAGACGATCCAATGGAAGGATACTGGGTAGTTCCATCTTAGAATTCAGTGGCAACTTTTCTTCCTCAGCAGGCAGGTGGAGATGAGAGCTCTACCTTGGTCTGATGAGAGCTCCACCTTGGCCTGGTGAAGCTCTACCTTTGGCCTTTTCAACTGCCTCTTGCAGTCCCTTGGCCTTTTCAGCTGCCTCTCGCAATCTTTGTATGGCCACTTTGTCAGTGGTCAAGCCAGATTCCTGACATCAGAACCAAACGATGAAATTTTCAGTCTGACATCAGAATCAGATAGGGGAATTTTTCAGAAATTTTGGAATCTTGCCAAAATTCAACAAAGAAGGGAAGGATGTAGACGGCTGGATAGTTCACTGTGTGGGAACGTCGTCTTAGGAGATGGGCAGCGAATTACTATGGTAATTACTACAGTAAACTCGAACTGTATAAACAGGGCCCATTACATTGTAATCGGGTTGGCAATTGTTATCATTTGGGTTAGCGCCTTGGCTACACTTGTACTTGAGATCATTGGCAGTATTGTCGGCTGTACTCTCTCTTTGTAAATGATATTCGCTGTAATCTTGATCTGTAATTCCAATCATGGCATATATTCCAGTTACACTTACTTCTCGTCTAGTCTTCTGAATCTGAATCTGAACCTTATTTCCAGTACATAAGTCTGATTCTTATTTTAGTATCCAAATTCCAGTATAATTTCTGATTCCTGTCCAGTCTACTGTCTGAAATCTTCCTACACTAGTAGCTGAAATCTTCTAACACTAGATTAGCTGTCTTAAGAGATCAGCTCCAATTCCAGGCCTTTATGCAAGCCGCAATGAGGCTAAAATTGCTTTGCTGCGTAAAGAGCTGGAGTCGAAGATTATGCACGAGGAAGATGATATGGACACTTTTCTTGCTGGTGTCAAGGATATCAATGAGCAACTCATTTCTGCAGGTGAAGCCATTTCAGATAGTTCCCTTGTGCAGACTGTTCTTGATGCCTTACCAGATTCTTACCAGACTTTTGCTAGTACTTGGAGACTTATGACCCAAGGAAATCCAGAAGTTGTCAACTTTGATGCATTATGCACATTGCTGTTGCAAAAGTCACTTTCTAGAAAAAACAGGATTAGACAACGTGCAGTTGAACAGGCTTTTATTGATTCTCAAAGAAAGGGTGGTAGCAACAATGCAGCCAATTCTTATGGTTCTGTTGCGAGTGGCAAAACTTTTGTTCCTAATGCTTCTGTTGGCAGAACTTCGTCTGACAATTCTCGTGATAAGGGCAAAAAGAAAATGCGTTGCCATTATTGTAAAGCTAATGATCACTTGATCAAGTCGTGTCCTAAGTTGAAGGCCAAAGAGGCTAAGAAGAAAGAGGGTGGTTCCACTACAAATGCTGGTTCCACTACAAATGCAGCCATTGTTGAGTCTTTTGTGAAAGGAGACAGTGTTGCTGATGTTGATGGAGAATGGGCTTTTAGCGCAAAATGCACTTACAATCCTGCTGTCCATGATGCATGCTTGTCAGTTGCTGTAGATTCACATGTGTGGTATTTCGAAAGTGGTGCTGCAAAGCACATTACCTCACATCGTGAATTGTTCACCTCTCTTGAGTCTGTCCCTCATGGGAATTCAGTCACTTGTGCCAACAATGCCTCTTATCCAATTCGGGGAGTTGGAAAGATTGTGCTTACTGCGGCTAATGGCAGTTCTTTCACACTTGTTGATGCACTTTATGTACTTGGGATCAAGAAGAATCTCTTGTCTGTATCCACACTTGCTAGACTTGGACTTGTAGTCAAATTTCTGGATGACAGATGTACAGTTCATGATCTCAGTTTTGGTGATGAAATTGTTGCATCTGGCCTTTTGTGCCTTGGGTTGTATAAGCTCACTTTGTATGACAAGTGTGGACAAAATTTTGCAAATGCTGTTGCAGATTCAAGGGCTATTTCAGATGCAAAACTTTGGCATGCACGTTTTGGTCATCTGAATTTTGCCAGTTTGCTGCGTCTGCAGAAATTTGATATGGTTGCTTCTTTGCCGCCTCTTGAAGCACCCGTCAAACATTTTTGTGAAGGCTGTATTTTGGGTAAGATGCAGTGTTCTAAGTTTCCAAAGGATGGTTCAATTCGGGCCACATGCAGGTTGCAGCTTGTGCATAGTGATGTTTGTGGGCCCATGCAAACTCCATCCTTGGGCAATTACCTGTACTTCGTGACGTTCATTGATGATTACTCCAGGCATGCATGGGTATTTCCGCTTAAAGCAAAGTCCGAAGTTTTTATGTGCTTCAAACAATTTCTGGCTATGGTTGAAAATGTCTCGAAATGTACTATGGGCACCCTCCGTTCCGATCGAGGGGGGGGGTATATGTCTCATGAATTTAATGCATTTCTGGCTAGTCGTGGGATAAAGCACCAATGTACAGTGCCTTATACACCTCATCAAAATGGTGTTGCTGAGAGGAAAAACAGGTCACTAATGGAAATGGCATGATGTATGGTCAAAAGTCAAGCTTTACCGCATTCTTTTTGGATTGAGGTCATCATGTGTGCCACTTATGTACTTAACAGGTGTCCTATGAAAGCTTGCAGTCTATTACTCCATATGAAGCATGGCATGATAGAAAGCCTTCTATTGAGCACATGCGTGTTTTTGGCTGTTTGGCATATGCTTTGGTGCCACAAGTGCAGCAGAGAAAATTGGATGATAAGGTTGTCAAATGTATTTTTGTTGGTTCTAGTGCTGAAAGCAAAGGTTACAGGTTGTATCATCCTCAAACAAAACGTATTTTGGTTTCTCGAGATGTAGTGTTTGTGGAAGATTCTGTTCAGCCCTTGCTGTCATGTACTAGAGACAATAATGTAAGCTCACAGGACATTTATGACACTTTGTTGCGTCTTTTCAGTGGTGGAAATACAAATGTAATCTCCAATGAGGAAAATGTACAGCCTATGGGGGTTTCTAAAAATGTTACAGATCAGCCTATTACTAATGCAGATGTACATGACGTACTTGATGAGGAAAGGGCTAAAAATGAGCAGGCTAGAGGTATGCCAAAATGGCTGCTACACACTTTGCGTGATAGTAAATTGGATGCACCTTTGTCTAGTCGTACTCGTTTAGGCTCTTGCCATGCATCTTATGCATTAGATTGTTATGCTTTGGCTGTGTCTAGCTTACACGATGTTGAGGAGCCTCTGTCTTTTGATGAAGCAAAAAATTCAAAAAATTGGACGGATGCCATGTAATCAGAATATGATGCACTTATAGAGAATGACACATGGACTCTATGTGATTTGCCTCCTGGCAAAAAGGCCATTGGTACAAAGTGGGTTTACAAGTTGAAACGCAAGCCGGATGGTGAGATTGATCGCCATAAGGCTCGAGTTGTTGCAAAGGGTTATGCACAGCAAGAAGGCATAGATTATGAAGAGACTTTTGCTCCCACTTGTCGTATGACTACTGTGCGTTTTCTATGTGCATTGGCTGCTCATTTTGGTTGGGATATACATCAATCAGACATTGTTATTGCTTTCTTGAATGGTGACATATTTGAGGAAGTTTATGTAATGCAACCTCATGGTTTTGTCAAGAAAGGACAAGAGGACAAAGTGTGCAAATGTAAGAAGGCTTTGTATGGGTTGAAGCAATCTCCTCGTGCTTGGTATGAGAAAGATGACACTCATTTGGTCAAATAAGGCTTTCGTAACAGTCCAACAGAAAGCATATTGTATGTAAAGCGAGAGGATGATGTACTTCTCATTGTCGTTCTTTATATCGATGATTTGTTGATCACTGGACCAAATGAGAGACATATTGATGAATTTAAGGCTGATTTGAATGCTACTTTCAAGATGAAAGTTTGGGGTTGTTGCATCATTATTTGGGCATACAATTTAAGCAGTGTGATGGTGGTATTGCCTTGTGTCAGAAAAGTTACATAGAGATGGTTTGAAGTTGAAGTTACATGATGGTTCTCAGTGTGATGGTTTGAAGTTGAGTCTACATGATGCTAGCGATCCTGCTGATGTCACTCTTTACCAAACTGTTGTTGGCTGCCTCATTTATGTACGCAACACGAGGCTAGATATTCAGTTTGCAGTGTCATAGGTCAGTAGATTTATGCATAGCCCAGGGTCTAAGCATTGGGAGGCTGTCAAGAGGATTTTCCGCTACCTTAGTGGCACTTTACATCTTGGCTAGCTAAAAGCTTTCCGCAAAGCTTTGGGCTTACTCCCCTTTGTGGACTGATCATGTCCTCAGGGCATGGCGCTTCCCTTTACTCTTGCCAGCTCTCGTTCACAGCATCACTCCGGGGGGGATTTGTTACCATATACATGTGGTATTGATTTGTGTGTGAACACACTAGGACTGCTGAGGCATTTTTTCCTTCTTTAGGTGGTTCTTTCCCCCATGCATTGTATATACACATATCACTCTAGGGCTATCTATCTTTCCATTGCACACTAAGTAACACACTCTCTATTGTGTGCCTTGAGCTTCCTTCGTCTTCTCCAAACCGTGTGTGTTTCTGTGCAACCCTAATTCCAACATAAACTAATCGTAAACTAGCTTTAAAATTATCCTTAAATGAAGCCTAAGGTAGCTCTATAGAAACCGCAAAACTAATCATAAACTAAACTTACATTTAAGACATAAAACTAAACTTAAATGCAAATGCAATTATCCTTGGACAAAGCTTAAAGTTGCTCTATAGTAACTTCAAAACTAATCATAAACTAAATGTAAACTTAAAACACAAAACTAAACTCAAACTCAAATGCAAACGCAAACCATAAATTTACAACACAAGATATAAACCTACAATGCAAACATAAACTAAAACCCTAAACTTGCAAACGTAAACTTAAACCGTAATGTAAACCTAAAATGCAAATGCAAATTTCAAACATAAACCTAAAACACAAATGCAAATCCTAAACCTACAACAAAAAGTAAACCTAAAACGTCAATCTATGACACAATTAAAAATGTTTTAAGAAAATGCAAATCTAAAACACAAACTTTAAACGATAATGCAAACACAAACTTAAAAAGCAAGCCTAAAACAAACATCCTAAACCTAAAAATGCAAAGTAAATCTAAAACACAAACCTAAAACTAAACCTCATTTTAAAACACAAACCCTCAAATTGCTCACAAGCACTACACATAATACATAATGAAAAATAGATGTGGTAGATTGTTGGTCACATGGGAATAGGTGTGGGGATTAGGTTTATTGTCTAGGATTCAATTTTAATGTTTGTTTATTGCTTACAATTATTGTGTGGTATTAGGTTTAGCATTTGGGATTAGAGTAGAGTGTTTGAAAAGAGCTCTATGGATGTAGGTTAATTGGAACCTAAACTAACCTAAAATGCTAATACCATAATTCCTACTACAATTTATAATACTTAAATAACCCTAAACTTAAACTAACCTTAAAACACCTCTACAATAGTCGATAAACCTAAATTAAAATGACTTATAAACTAACCCTTAACTGCCCACTAACTCCTAAACCTAAATCTCAAACTAACCCTAAAGTAGCAACCATAGAATTAATCTTAAACGAACCATAAACTAACTATAAATTAATTTTAAACGAAACCTAAAGTAACCCTACTGTAATCACAAAACTAGTCATAAACTAACCATAAAGTTAATCATAAATTAACCCTAAAACTAGAATCTTAAGTAACCCCATAGTGATCGCAAAACTAGCCCTAAAATTAGTCTTAAACTAACCATAAAACCTATACTCTAAAGTAAGCTTAAAATGCTAAACCATAAACCTTATTTTACATTAAATCTTAACAAAACCAACAAAACTCTATACTCAATTAACATAAAATAAATAAAATCAGTATTAATTAACTAAATGAAACTTAATTAATCAAATTATTTAATTGATATAAACTTAATAAAGTAAACTTTAATACAAACTAAACTATTTGATTTTGAAAATCAATTATAAATAAAACATAATAAACTAAAACGCCTTAAATAACAACAATTAATCAAACATCAAACTAAATAGTAAAAAAACTCTATATGTCACACATATCTACTGCTAAATTTACAAATCTTTTCCAAAATTATACAATTTCATAGGTTTATGCATGCTTCTTTGTTTCTCTCTCTATGTGTGTGTGTGTGTGTGTGTGTGTGTGTGTTATAAGATAATACTTTATACACAAAAGAACATATTGTTCAAAAGATAACTGGCTTTAGACATTAGGAAGGTGGTTTGCGCAAAAACAATTCTATATTCGATTCAATTTTGTACAATATAATAAGAATGCAATATCATTCCAGTTATCCTATACATGAGAACTATTCCGATTCACGAGGATGATATTGCCTTCTTCATCTCCGAGGTTAGACAGCAACAAAGATAAACATCTTTAAGTAAAAATAGAATTCTCACATGCATCCGTATAGACAAGACAATTTTTTTTGTTAGTTTGGCTACATGTAACACGTGTCAAAGAATCTCTTAGTTGTTATCCATGTCATACATAAAAATTATTAGACAAGCGACAATTCTATATGTGAAAAAGTACTTAAAGTAAAAACGTGATCCCAATCTTAAGCTTAAAAAAACATCCTTTCCTTTGAAGCTTATTGCAAAGTATGAAAATATTGGTAGTAAGTTTTATGGTTTCCAAAGAAGCTAGGAACCTCTTTATGTAGCTTTCATTCAATTGAAAGGAAGCCCCTTCCATAAATTCCATGAGCAATCCATATAGTCATAGCCATACCATGTTTCCAATTCTCTCATTTTCTACTTTTAAAAAGTAATGCAAAGCAACCCGAGCATTTAAGGGTTCACAATCATCCACATTCAATTGTCAGACTTAGGATACAACATGCAAAAAGTATGTCCTCTACGTTTCATAAAATAGCGGAATAGGAAGAATCTTGTGAAGATGCTTTGTGTCACATCAAAGGCCCATGAGGCTAGGAGTAAGAAGAAGTGGTAGCGAAGGCGCAACGAAGGAGAAAGTCAAGGGCAAAGCCAGCCAGGGCAGCTCCCAACCCTCGCACGATGCAGACATGGGAGGGATGCAAGCCAGGTGGTAGGGAAGGTTTTGCAATAGAGTAGGCTGAGACGTTTTTTTTTCCTAAAGATTTCTCATAGGGGATTTTGCACAAGAGCGTTCATAGTGGGTAGGCTTAGCTCAGTAAGTTTTACTCGAAGCTACAAGTTTCAAGCTCGATCTCGCTCAAGCGAATGAATTTTGGAGACTCTCCATCCTTCAAAGGAATTTGAGAGAATTCCATCCAATAAGATTAGAAACACACCGATATGTCTCTTGAGAGAGAATGTTTTATCAACAACATGCCATATTTTAGTAAATCAAGCATACACCTATGAGTCCAACTTTCCATAGTTCTAATCATATAGTAAATGGACAATCATCATCTCTAGCCACTTCCATTCTTTAAAGCAACATCTGATTATACTTATCAAGGCATGGAATCATAAAAACCAGAAATTAGATGCAAATTGCATTATGTAACCATGTGATAGAGAAAAAGCTTGCAAGGAAGAATGGTCGTCCATCCTTTAGACCAATAGCCTTATCAGCTAGTCACAAAAACAAAGAGTGTCAATATAGGGTTAAGAAAAAAGTGAAGGGAGGAAATTTGTCCCTTGAGCAACCAAAAGAATTCATGAGGTGTTTTTTGCAACAAACAAGCAATTCAAGTAGGAGACTAATGCACAAAATTATGATAGGGAAGATTTCCAAGCATAATATCTCGACTAAATCTTGTGTAGAGTCAACAAGGTAGTGGAGCAAAACTTTTAGTACTAAAAACCAAGTAAAATAGAAATCAACAACCAATAGAAAGAGCAATAACCCATACATGAGTCCAACAACATGTCGCTAGAACTAGTCAAAAAAATATAGTGCCATGTCTAAAGACTAAAATTTCTCAAAGAGTTATAAGTAAACTAGAAAATCATAAGTCCACAACCCATCCTTATTATAGGTTCTGATCAATATAAACACTCCATGAGAGGAAAACAAAATATCGAGATATTATATAGCTAGAAATAAAAAAACGTCATCATGCTGTTTTTGCCATAAGTAAACATTGTGAGAGATTATGACATCAAATCCAATCAAGAAGTCAGAGTCATGCAAAAAAAAAAATACTGTAGGATCTAGCCCAAGCCACTCAAGCTCAAGAAAGCAATGGGAAAAAAACCAAGTTTTAATGGACTTCGTTTCCCTAGGAAATAGATTTGAGAGGATAATTTATACAAGAGTAATTAGAGACCATCATTCTAAGGCATAACAAAAACAACCAGAATTCCAGAATCATCATAAGAATTAGGAGGGAAAAGGCAACCCCATGTTCTTTTGTGTACATGACTGCATGAATCCCTTCAATAAAGCAAAAAAAAAAACTTTCTTGAACCAATTACACACATCTAGCATATAATCATCAGAGATTTCTATCAAGGCATTGGTAAGTTGGACCCAAACACTAACCAAGAGGGGCGGATCATCAAACACCCGATAGAGAACATCTATGATTATAATAACCCTAAAAAAATGAAGACATCCCGTTAGTAAATGCCAACAGTCCCAAGTTTATATTCCAAAAAACCTACAAAATTATCTTAAAATAGAAGGGTTAGTCCATCTACTCCAACAAGGTAAAAATTGCAGAGATAATGTGGCTATGCAAGTTAAGTAAAAGCAATAAATAACTGTAAGTGATGGATTTCATCAAGTATCATGCTGTCAAGAGCGGGAAGAGCCTAAATTAAACAACATCTTTATCGAGAAGATAGAGAACAAGTGTCAGTTGTGTCTAGGCTCTAGGGAAACAACTCCGATGTCCAGTATCCAGTTCCACAGGGGTAAAATAATACCGAGCATGCCTAGAGGCTACAATCAAGCCAACAACCATGTTCCAAGGTGAATTAGTCCGCGACGCGTTACTATAAAGCATTCACTTCCATGGTGAAGAAGGTTGGGGTAAAGGCGCACCGAGGCTGTAAGATCCTCTTCTCTTTGAGCCATACACAAGCATGGCGCTAAAGTTTCTGAATAAGAAAGGGTGGCATACCGGGAGCCTGCGTAATATCGAGAATGTATGGAAGGCTGAACAGAAGCACGAGGCTGAGAAGCGCAAACTAGAGGAGCTGAAGAAGCAGATCAATGAAGAACGGGAGGCACAGGAATTTCGCCTTCTCCAGGAGCAAGCAGGCATTGTTCCGTAAGTATTTCACAATGGTGCCATGTATAGTTCAACAGTAAGCTCGTACTTTATAACCAAGAGGTCGTGGGTCCAAACTTCCTCAGAGACGATGCTGACTGCTCTCAATGGGTTGTTGCTCGACGTTCTGAAAAAGTATTCCAGCTTTTTAAAAGATTTTTTAGCAGATTTTAAGCCAAATGCTCGAAACATCTTACCCAGCCCCCCTGCAAGTGTTGCAGCTGGCAACTAGGAAGCTAGCTGTTGCAGGTGGCTACTGAACAATGGTCTCTAGTACTCCATCAATGTGCAAGTATTGCCTGGTCAAAGGCCAGTTTAATTAGTGCTTGGCATGAGGGGGTTCGCAAAGGGAGCCATTCATTCAGCCAACGCAAAACGCGGAAATCCGTACAGCTTGCCACGTCATCAACGAGCATAATTTTCGGAAATCTGCCAGCTTTTCCTGTGTGTGTGGATCTTGCTTTATTTTAATTCTTTATGTCACTCGGGGCCCCATCGGACGGGTCCCCATAAGTTGGTAGGACTTCTTCTGTTACTTGTTCTTCTTAGGGTGTAGGCCCCTGGACCGACATCTGCAAGTTGGCTACCTTCTTCAGGCCTTTGACCCGTCATCAGTTTGTGACAGGCAGAACATTTTACTGGCAATTGGCATTTTATTTATTAAAAAGCACCATTTTCCAGGGTCGTGGGTTGCAGGTGAGCTTGCTCGACCCAGCATGAGATTACTATATAAGGGGAAGAGGGGGCGCTTACTGCAGGCAGAAGAGGCAGCAGAAGAAGCTCAGGCAACTTGCAGTCCACCTTCTCAGCAAGACCGGCAGAAGGCCTTAGCGTTTTCAGCCAACAGAAGTAGCGAGCGTTTTTGGATTCCAGATCCCTTAGCGTTTCCTGCAGCAGATTTTTCCCAGCGTTTTCTTTAGCAGCAGAGCACCTAGCGTTTGCAGTTCCGTCGCGGGATCTTATCGAGATCGGGGCGTTTTCAGTTTTCAGCACTTAGCCTTTGCAAATTCAGCCCCTAGCTTCGCAGATCCCACCTACCTGCAACAGATCCTCACCGAACTGTCGAGTCAGCCAACGTTTGCAGTTTCAGCCCGTTGTCTTCAGATTTCAGCATTTGCGTTTTCAGTGCACCGTCGTCGAGTCGTCGTCATCGCCATCCTTGACGACACATTTTCAGTGTAACAGAAAGTCAACGTTTTCCAGATTTCAGTATTTCAGCCCTAGCGTTCTCAGTTTCCAGCCCATCCTCGTCGTCGCCTCGGCAAGTCCATTGCATCGAGACCATTGTACTAGATTTGTGCAATCTATAGCATAGACCTGAGTCGTCGTTATCACTATCCTTGTCGACATAGTGTCAGTGTTCAACAGAAAGTCAGCGTTTTTCAGATTTCAGCATTTCAACCCTAGCGTTCCCAGTTTCTAGCCCGTCCTCGTCGTCGCCTCGGCAAGTCCATTGCATCGAGACCATTATACCAGATTTGTGCAATCTATAGCATAGACCTCTCTCGCCATAGAGAGGGGTGCCCTTTGAGGAGGGTTTGAGAACCATCTGGTGTCGTATTCTTCTCTCTCTCTCTCTCTCTCTCTCTCTCTCTCAGTATCAATACTTTCATTCATAGTAGCATTCACTTTGTTTGTGATCACTGCACTCTCTCTACAGGAACGGAAGGCTCTCCCTTCCGTAAGTAAAAGGAACCCTTGAGCACAGTTCGGAGCACTCATCTTAAGCAATATCAACATTCACTTTCGCTGTACCTTACAAGATTTTGGCACATAAGGAAAGAAAAGTTAAGGGACAGGTTGCAAGACGCTATTTGGTGAAGTTCAAGAACTATCCACCTATGGATGCAAAGTGGATGGAAGAGAGTGAACTTTTGGAGTCACCAAATGTATTGCTGTTTTACCTTGAGGCCTTTGGGTTACAACCTACGTGTGCCCCAACTCAACGTGCTCAAAGGAGGGGTAATGATGGAGCTAGTATATCAATTGTACATATGGGGATTCAATGCAATAGAGGGGGACATTGCGCTATAAATGCTAAAGGTGTTATGCTCACTTCTATCGTAGATGAAAGTATGAAAGTTTCATTAAGTCATCTGTATCTATGTTTCATCACCTTTCTTGCGGATACATGAGAGATAAAAGGGTGCTAATCACACTAAATCATCTATGGCATGTATATTTGGCACGCAATCGAGGATTTGCGATTTCAAGAGGGGGGTGTGTCACGAGGCTGTGGCAACGACTAACCTTAGTTGTTGGTTTCTTTCCCTTGATTTTTATTTAATCTTTTGGGATCCTCTTTTTGAAGTCACAAATGGTCGGACACTGTGTGGTCCGTGTGAAACAGAGGACGACTGAGATTTTCACCCGGAGACGGAAAGGGAAGGTCGCCACGAGATGGTGGGTCTAGTTGGCACTGAAATCCAAGCAGTAAAAGGGTGTCTAGGCTCTGTCCAAAGTCATTTAGGCCCCTCGCTACACTTATAAGTTGGTGGGTACTAGGAAATTAACTCCAAAGAGGCAAAGTGGACACATGGTGGCTCGAGAGCAGTTCTCCCAACTTGCATGAAGAGGGGGTGCCTATTTCAAGAGGGGAGGCTGATTTTAGCTAAGTAAGTGACTACTGAGTGTGGGTGAGTAGTGGGTGCAGGTTTCACAACTTTAATGGAAAGCTTGCCTTCTCCCTTGTCTTATGTAACACGATGATACTGCTCTCGTGCATCTCTCTCACCCTTTGAATACAAAAACGTGATTTCCCGCTTGACGGCTTTTCATCTGTATGTATAGTTGTGTTGGTTCATGCGCGATTGCCGAGGCAAGAGCCTCTTGCACAGGTACTGGATTAGCTAGTTGCTAATCCCCTGCAGGTACAAGTAAACTCGGAGATATTTCATGCGAGGAATCTCGTCCAATTACCCATCTTGCAACTGCTCGAAGATCCTTGCAAAATCTTCATCAGTAGCATAGTGTTCCTTCATGTCATCAAGCTCACGATGATAAGGAATTGACAGAGCTGAAATTTGTGGCTTTCTAGATAACGCATCAGCCACAATATTCTTCTTGCCTTCCACATGTTGAATCTGAAAGTGGAACATAGAGAGAATGTTTGCCCATCGCGTGTGCTTTTTGGATAACTTTGACTGGGTCAAGAAGTATCGCAAGGTCTAATGATCTGTCTGGACAACAAAATCAGCACCTTTAGGTACTGCTTCCAACTAGAAAGCACATGAATCATGGCCAGTAGCTCTTTCTCATAGATTTGCATAGTATTTTCTGGCCCTTGCAAGATTCTGCTTTCATAAGCTACTACCTGACCATCTTGCATTAACACTGTCCCAATACTAGTGCCACACGCATCACACTAGACCACAAATGACTTCTTGAGGTCTAGTAAGACAATTACTAGATCCGAAGTCATCGTTTTCTTTAAGAGATTAAAAGCTGAAATCTCTTTTTGTGTCCATTTAAACGTGCCCTCTTTCTTTTGTAGAGCATTAAGGGGTGAAGCAATCTTGGCAAAGTTCCTGATAAACCTTCCGTAGTAAGAGCATAAGCCCAAGAAGCTACGGACATCGTGCACAATCTTCAAGTTTGGCCATGTCTTAATTGCTTCAACCTTGGTAGGATCCATTCAGACACCATCCTTTGACACTATGTGGCCAAGAAAGTGGATCTCCTCCAAGAAGAATTCATTTTTCTTAGGATTGACAAGCAACCTGTTGTCACGAGGACGTGGCAATTGCTAACCTTAGTTGTTGGTTTCTTTCCGATGATTTTTATTTAATTTTTGGGACCCTCTTTTTGAAGTTGCAAATGGCCGGACATTATGTGGCTAGGGGTAAGTGACCCTACAGGTGCGAGAGCTTGAGGGCTATCCACAGAAGTGATCGGCACGTGAATCAGAGCGCAAAATGGAGAATTTAACGTGCTGTAATTTCTTGCCAGGTTTTGTAAAGTGCTTTAAAGTGTGTGGAAAGTCACCACGTACTTTGGATTTTGTCCGTGGAGACTTCTATTGTGGTTATGTTGCCGAAATCGGGTTAGAGTAGAGGAATATCAGCCCGATAAAAGTGAGACAACTTGTAGAAGTTTACAGGTTTTTCTCAAGTTTAATAAGAATAAAAAAATACCGAAGGGGGCACCAGTCTTTGGGGCCTACAGGGTGTCACTGTCTGCTTGGTAGCGCTCTAGCTACCAAGTCGTGAAATGTCTTGAAGTGTTGAATTCTAGTCATTGGTTTATTCGTGAAGTTCTTTGTGTCTTGAGTTCAAGTAAAGTAAAGTTTCGGGTGAAAGCCAAAGTCTATCGCCCTACGGACCAGTTTCATGGTTTCGTTGCCGTGACAATCACTTTCTCCTCAAGAAGTGAGCCTCGATTGGTTTTTTGGTGAAGACACCGAGTACAGGAAGTTGGAATTACACTATGGCTGATAGGACCAACGACGCTAGGGAAGAGGGTTTCTCTTCACAAGATAGAGAGACTATCCCTCCCGTGTTCGAGGTTCGGGAGAGTTCACGGCCACCCCTGGCTGTACCTTTTGTTGATTTGAATGCTCTACAAGGTCAAGGGTTTATGATTGGGCAACTAGACGAGGATGCATTCAGGACACAATTGGTTGCTGATGTGAATGTGTTCTCTCGGTTGGTGCAGAATCCTAGATTTATGGAATATCTGCGAGCGTTGTCAGTGCCACAACAGACAGGGCAACCGTCTTATGCAGTAGAGCTTGTTGAGGCTCAAGCCCAGGTCCCTTGTGCGTCCCAGCAGGGCAGGGAGCACTCATATGTCACGGAGCCACGTGGGGCTCCAAGACAAGTTCCTTCTGTCTATGAACAAGTGGTTAGGACGCCTATTCCACAGGCTTTACCAGTTCAGCCAGCCACTTTTCAAAGTCCACATGTTGCATTAAATGGACAGGGAACTAGTTTCCAAGCAATGCATTAGGTCTTTCCATCACCCACGGTACATCCTGAATATTTCGGAGGTGGATCTGTGTTCCAAAGTATGGCTGGTTATGCGCCTGGAAACCAACAATATATGCCAGGAACAGTCTTTGGGGGTATGCAAGGCATGGCGCGGAACCCCATGTATGGTAGTATTGGCATGCAACAAGGGTTTCAGTGTAATCAACGCAAATTTGGGGTGCCACAGGGCAATTTTAGCATGGCTGGTTTTTCTGAACAGCAGCTAAATATGGCATGAGCGACTCAAAATGTCTATGGCCAAGGGGCGCCGATGATCCCTATTACAGTGCCCATGTTGCACACACTTCCCTACGACAATTTGGGAGTATTGGAAAAGCCAAAACCATACAAAGAAGGTGGTGCAACGGTAAAGTTTGATACGTTTAGTGGTTTCGAGGACGAGACGAAGGCTCTTACTGTCGTCTAGCAGTAAGACCTAAGGTCAGGAAAGTTACCACTTTCTTGAAAGGCAATGCGCTCACATGGTGGACGACACTGTTGATGCAAGGACAAGCATCCGCCACTTGGGTATACTTCAAGCAAATGTTTGCATTTGCGTGGCTGTCAAATGAATTTGAAGCCGATGTCATGACGGTTTGGCACGAACTTACTGCCACTACTTGCAAGAGCTCAGAGGAGTACAATCGGAAGTTTTGTAAATAGTTGCTCTCAGTTTCTTCCTACAGGTTCGTGCCATTGAGAGAGCAGATAAAGAAATACTGTTGCCGGCTGCCTAAAGGGCTTCAAGATTATTGTACAAAGAACAGAGTGGCTACTCTCACTCAGCTTATGGAAGTTTCCAACACTGGTCATGCCTTGTTAAAGGGAGAAGACAATGGGTTTTGGGGTTACGTGAAAGGGGTACGTCAAAGAAAAGACCAACAAAGAGGTCCTTTGCAAAAGCTGCTCTTGCAGCTTCCCAGGAGTATGAAGGAGAAGAGAAAGTTGAAGATTCAGCCGAGTCTTCTCGAGCACATGCCAGAAGAAAGAAAAGTTAAGGGAAAAGTTACACGACAGTATTTGATGAAGTTCAAGAAGTAGTCACCTATGGATGCAAAGTGGATGAAAGAGTGTGAATTGCTAGAGTCACCAAATGTATTGCAGCTTTACCTTGAGGCCTTTGGGTTACAACTCACCTTGAGTCGGAGCGCAAAACGAAGAATTCAGCGTGCTGTAATTTCTTGCCAGGTTTTGTAAAGTGCTCTAAAGTGCGTGGAAAGTCACCGTGTACTTGGGGGTTTTGTCCATGGAGACTTCTACTGTGGTTATGTTGCTGAAGAAATTGGGTTAGTAAAGGAATTTCAGCTCGATAAAAGTGGGACAGCTTGTAGAAGTTTACAGGTTTTTCTCAAATTTTATAAGCTACCAAGTCATGAAATGTCTTGAAGTGTTGAATTCCAGTCATAGGTTTATTCGTGAAGTTCCTTTTTGTCCTAAACTTCAAGTAAAGTAAACTTTCGGGTGAAAAGCCAAAGTTTACCGCCCTACGGGCCGGTTTCAACCTGTTACTGCGTAGCTCTTCGACCACAATGGTCAAGTGACGCTTATGCTCCTCTTCATTCTCTGTATAGACTATCATGTCATCAAAGAATGTACCAACAAACTTTTGATGTGGGCGGAAGATTCGATCCATCATCCTATTGAACGTAGTAGGAGCGTTTGTAAGACCGAACGGCATCACTAAGAACTCGTATAGATCAAATGTCGTCCTAATCGCAGTCTTGTGCACACCCTCTCACATGATACAAATCTGATGGTACCCACTCTTAAGGTCTATCCCGTTGAAAATTGCAGCCCTCTAGTCGATCAAGAATATTATCAATTCTTGGGATAGGAAACCTGTTCTTGATGGTATTCTTATTCAACGCACGGTAATCAATACACATACGCCAAGAGCCATTCTTCTTCTGCACTAGAAGCACTGGGGAGCAGAAGGGTGAAGAACTAGGTTGAATCAAACCTTTTTCTAACAGCTCCTCTACTTGGCCCATAATCTCTTTCTGCTGAGCCGCACTAACCCTGTAGGGTGGCCTGTTTGGTGGGCTACAATCTGGCACAAATCTATCGCATGATCCTTTGGCCTCTTTGGCGGCAATTGCGACAATAATGAGTAAGAAAAACAGTCATTAAATTCTTGCAAAAATGCCAACCTTTTCTTTATCTAACACATATAAATTTGACTGACAATTGTCTGAAACACCATGTGCAAAATTCAAGTACGCATAAAGATGATTCTTAATCACAGAAGTGATAGCCGAAGCCAAAACATTAGGAACAGACTCCCCTCTAAGCTTTACATCCAGGATGTGAGTTTTGTCCCTATGCTGAAGTGTGATCTTCTTGTTGAAGACATCCAATACTCATGTATACGGAACATCCACCGGATTCCCAACAGCGCATGGCATCCTTCCAATGACATGATGTAAAATTCCTATCTGTCCACATATGACTGAATATGCAGGTGCGGCTTTCCAATGGTAGGCGTAACACACTGTGAGTGGCCAGGACATGCCAACCCTGCCTTTGGTGTGTACCTGAAACCGGCCCGTAGGGCGGTAGACGTTAGCTTTCACCTGATTCTTCAACACTTGACTTTACGACACAAAGCAATGACATAAAAGGAACCTGTAATTGAGACCGAATTACACTTCAAGACAAATAGCACGGCCAGGAAGCTAGAATGCTTCCAAGCAGACAGCGACACCTGTAGGACCCTTTCGGTATTTCTTTATTCTTTAACAGAGGGAATGAAAACTGTGGTCCCCTACAAGCTGCCCTGCACAATCTGAGCTGAATTCCATCTGTTCTGGCCCGATTTCGGCAGCATAACTGTACTAGGACCCTTCACAATCAGTATCCCCATGCATTAGATGACTTTCCCGACGCATTCGGACACTTTGCAAAACGTGGCGAGAATCTGCAGCACGCTGAATTCTCTGATTTCTGCCCCGAAAATGCACCAGATCACCTGTACAACGGTCCCCTCGCGTCCCCGAACGTCGTGGGGGTATTAGGGACCGTTTAGGGCCGAAACCCTAAACCTGTACAAATACACAGCAGGCTGTAATTCCCTGTTTCGGGCTCCGTTTTGCGTGCCGGTTGCATCCGTAGCAAGTCCTTGAGCTCCCGCACCTGTAGGGCTACTTGCCCTTTGAATTGGACAAGATTTCGCATGTGAAACCTCTCCGAATTCACCTGTACCTGCGGGGGATTAGCCGCTAGCTAATCCAGTACCTGTGCAAGAGGCTCTTGCCTCGGCAATCGCGCATGAACCCACATAACTGTACATTGGTCAAATGAAAAGCCCACTAGTGGGGCATAACATACTGCTCGTAGGGGAGAGAGAGAGCAGTGCGTAGCGTGCAGGGCATCACTCCTGGCACCGCACTGTACATAAGAGGGAAAGGAAGCACTCCATAGCTCTTGCAACCTATTGTAATCCACCTACAGCTGAAAATTGCGCCCCCTTCCTCTTGTAGTCTCCCCTCAAAGTGGCAGAAGTGGTCACAGAGTGACACCTCGCCAAGTTTCCCACTTTGGCCAACTTGGCTAAAAATATCTCAACGGGTGCGTCAGTTGACTTGGTAGCAGAGCAATAAAATGTTCCCCTTGTCATTCCAGAGCTAATGACGCGAACACATTTCACGGCCCAAAATAGCAGTTCCCTAAATTTTAGGAGATGCTTCCACGGCACTCACATTGGTCATCTGACCATCAATCACCACTGGAACCACATCGAAAAATGCAATGTCGGCCAGGTATCAGGTGATTTACACTTGTAGCCCCACCGTGGCTAAACTTAGTCCATTTGCCCAACTTCAGTGCTCACTGGTTATCCGGCCTAGACTCTCAGTGTCTGCCTCACACCATGCAACTCGGGCATTGGCATTTCCAGAGGGGTGCTTTAAAACAAGTCAAATAAAATTCCCCCAAGAAGAAATCAACAAGTAAAGTTGCCACAGACTCGTGACATACCCCCCTCTTGAAATCGCGAACGTCCTCGTTTGCATGAATATTAATCCATTAGTGTGTACAACACTTCGTGGACACCGTATCACGGCTGTCAACCTTATCGTGTGTACACACGTGGTTAACATGGTACGAGACATACATGCTCATAGTTAACACTCTTGTGTATTCAACACTTGTTAACTCATGTATGGTCTACCTGTGAGACTGTTCCATTGACATAGTGGATAGCTTTCACACTGTGCCATTGGCTTTAATAGAGTCCATAACTTTTAGTACACTTCGAATCTTTTCAAGCATAATAAACCAACAGTTTAAAAATGCGTCAACATGTACTCATTAGAAGCAATTGCTGTACTCTTGACAACTGACAAGACATACTTACTTCTATAGCACTAAACAGACTTTTGGACAAAACTTTTATTCCCCAAGGGCAATTGCCATGCAAGGTACACTTCTATTGCACTAAATCCATAGATACATGAGAAGTGCTAGCTCCTAGATCACCCCTCTCTAGAGGCGCATGTCTCTTTCCTTTTGACCTTTGCTCTTCTTGGGTTGGAGAATATGTAGGTGATAAACCAAAGGCTTCAAGGTATAGCTGCAATACATTTGGTGACTCTAACAGTTCACTCTCTTCCATCCACTTTGCATCCATAGGTGGATAGTTCTTGAACTTCACCAAATATCGCCTTGTAACCTTGCCTCTGACTTTTCTTTCCTTGTGTGCCATGATCTGTTCTGGGACCAAAATTTCATCAAGCTCTTCAACTTCTGGCTGCTCTTCAGCTGGCATATCCTCTAGCACATCACCAATAAATGGTCTGAGAAGACTCATGTGAAAAGCATTGTGAATCTTCTAGTTCTCAGGCAATTTCAGCCTATAACTGACGTCACTGATCTTCTCTGTTACTTGAAAAGGCCCATAGTAATGCATACTAAGCTTCGTAAAGAGACTTTCTTTACCTTTTCGCTTCTTTAAACGTGCCTTTTCAAACTGCAAGAGTACCCAATCACCAAGTGAAAAGAGCAATTCACGACGGTGGAGATCAGCAGCTTTCTTTTGCTTTGCCTGTGTCCTTTCAAGGGCATGCTTTATCTTCTGGTACATTTCATCCATATTTTGTACATATTGATCTGCTTGGAAGATCTTTTCCTTGGTATGCAAAATGGGAGGAACTTTCACATGGCCTTCGACAATTTCAAAAGGTGCTTTGCTTGTTGAAGAATGCAGTGTGTTATTGTACGCATTTTCAACCAACGGCAAATACTGCTCCCACTTCGCCTTGTGCTCTGACACATAGCACTTAAGCAGATCCAAGACAGTAGAATTCGCCTCTTCTGATTGTCCATCTGTCTGTGGATGAAACGATGACGAGAACTTAAGCGTAGTGCCCATATTCAGAAATATGCCTCTCCAGAATAGACTTGTCATCCGTAGGTCACGGTCACTGACAATCGACTGTGGCATACCATGGTACTTAAAGATATTGTACATAAAGAGACGTGCCATCTGATATGGTTTTATCTTCTTCCTAACAGGAATGAAATGAGCTTGCTTGCTGAATCTGCAAATAATGGTCCAGATTCCATCATTCCCTGTTTGTGTTCTTGGAAGGTCAAAGATAAATCCATAGCTATGCTTTCCCATGGTTTATCTGGAATCGGCAATGGCTGTAACAGCCCTGGTGCCTTTTGCCTGTCAAACTTGACCTTTTGGCAAATCACGCATGCTCGCACAAAGGCATCCGCATCTCTCCTCAAGGTAGGCCAATAAAAGAATGTCTCAACCGCTTTCAATGTAGCATCAATGCCACGATGCCCTGCATACGGTGGGACGTGACTCTCTACCATGACGTTATGTCGCAATGGCCTAGTGACACAGAGTCTGCCATGCATCATCATAAAACCATCTCTGAGGAGGTAGTGCTCATGACGTTGTCCTTCATGTAACTGTTCGAAGATCCTTGGAAAATCTTCGTCATTTGCATACTGTTCCTTCATGTGATCAAGCTCATGATGATAAGGAATTGACACAACTGAAATTTGTGGCTTTCTTGATAACGCATCAGCCACAACATTCTTCTTGCCTTCCACATGCACAATTTGGAAGTGAAACATGGAGAGAATGTTTGCCCATCGCATATGCTTTTCCGATAGCTTTGACTGTGTCAGAAAGTATCGCAAGGTCTGATGATCTGTTTGGACAACAAAATCAGCACCCAACAGATAGTGTTTCCAACTTAAGAGGGCATGAATCACAGCCAGTAACTCTTTTTCATAGACCTGCATGATCATCTCTGGCCCTTGCAAGATTCTGCTCTCATAGGCTACTACCCTGCCATCTTGCATAAGCACTGCACCAATGCTACTGCCACAAGCGTCACACTGAACCACAAATGATTTCCTGAGATCTGGCAAAACAATGACTAGATCTGAAGTCATCTTTTCCTTTAAGAGATTAAAAGCTGAAATCTCTTTCTGGGTCCATCTGAAAGTGACCTCTTTCTTTTGCAAAGCATGTAAAGGTGAAGCAATCTTTGCAAAGTTGCGAATGAATCTTCTGTAGTAAGAACATAGCCCTAAGAAGCTACGGATATCGTGCACAGTCCTTAAAGCTGGCCATGTCTTGATTGCTTCTACCTTCGCAGGATCCATTCGGACACCATCCTTTCACACAATGTGTTCGAGGAAGTGGATCTCTTCCAAGAAGAACTCGCTTTTCTTGCCATTGATGAGCAATCTGTTCCTGCGCAACTCTTCGAACACAATGGTCAGGTGATGCCTATGCTCCTCTTCATTCTTCGAGTAGACTATCATGTCATTAAAGAATGTGCCAACAAAGTTCTGATAGGGACGAAAGATCCTATCCATCATCCTATTGAACGTAGCAGGAGCATTTGTAAGACCAAATGGCATCACTAAGAACACGTAGAGACCAAATGTCGTTCTAAATGGAGTCTTGTGCACATACTCAGGCCTAATTCGAATATGATGGTACCCACTTTTAAGGTCGATCCTGCTGAAAATCGCTGCACCCTCTAGGCGGTCAAGAATATCAGCAATCCTTGGAATAGGAAACCTATTCTTGATGATATTCTTATTTAATGCACGGTAGTCAATACACATGCGCCACGAGCCATCCTTTTTCTGTACTAAGAGCACTGGAGAGCAATAGGGTGACGAGCTAGGCTGAATCAGCCCTTTCTCTAAGAGCTCCTCCACTTGGCTCATAATCTCTTTTCGTTGCGCCTCACTAACCCTATACGGTGGCCTATTTGGTGGGCTACAACCTGGCACCAAATCAATCGCATGATCCTCGGGCCTCTCCGGCGGTAGTAAAGACGGTAATGAATCAGAAAAACAGCCATTAAACTTTTGCAAAAATGCTAGCTTGTCTCTATCTAACATAGATCAATTTGACTGGCAACTATCTGAAATATCACGTGCAAAAACCAAGTACGCAGAAAGATGATTCTTAACACAGAAGTGATAGCAGAAGCAGATACAATAGGGACCGACTCTCCTTTTAGCTTACATCCAAAATGTGAGTTTTGCCCCTGTGCTGTACAATGATCTTTTTGTTGTAGGCATCCAAGACTCCATGCACTCGGAACATCCATGGGATCCCCAACAAGACATCACATCCTTCCAGCGGCATGATGTAGAACTCTTTTGTGTCCACATACAACTAAATATGCAGACGCAGCTTTCCAATGATGGGAGTAACGCACTCTGAGTGGCCAAGACATGCCAATCCTGCCTCTGCGGTATACCCCATCTCTTCAGCTCTGATGCCCAGCTTCATCGCTAATTCTGGCGTGATAAAGTTCGCTTGGTATCTGGATCAAAGAAGATAAGTGCCATCTGGTCTCTAACTTTACCCCACGCTCTGCATAACTCACTGGCATCTGTACTAGGCCTGTTGCCCAACATGTCTGGCACTAAACCTGCTGAGGGCATAGGCTTCTTTCCTTTCCTGTCCTCTTTGTCATCTGAGTCAGCTTGCCTTTTCTTTTGTGGACAGTTGGTTGCAAAATGACCAGTCTGCTCGCATATAAAGCACTTGTTTTCAGCCATCAAGACTTTCTTTTCCTCGGGCGTCTTACGCATAAAAGGCTTCCTTTTCTGCTTCCTTGCTTGCGCTCTAGAAGTCTCGGCTGAACCTTAGCCTTTATTGAACCTAGCTAGCCCCTGGGACGCTTCAGGAGCCGCTCTCGTAAAGGGCTGCTTTGCTGAATTTTTCTTGTGCTGCCCTCCTTTCTGGTTGCTCGGAAACCCAGTGTCTTCTCCTTTCAACAAGGCAAGACCAGTGTTAGCAACTTCCATAAGCTGAGTGAGGGTAGCCATTCTGTTCTTGGTATAGTAATCGCGAAGCCCTTTAGGCAACCCACAACAATACTTCTCTATCTGCTCTGTCAATGGCACAAATCTGTAGGAGGTCACTGAGAGTAACGCTTTACAAAACCTCCTATTGTACTCCAACAAGCTCTTGCATGTAGCCGAAGTAAGTTGGTGCCAATCTGTCATGACGTCCGCTTCAAATTCATTTGACAGCCAAGCAGATGCAAACATTTGCTTGAAGTAAACCCAAGTGGCGGGTGCCTGTCCTTGCATTAACAATGTCGTCCACCATGTGAGCGCATTGTCCTTTAAGAAAGTGGCAGCTTTTCTTACTTTAGAAGCCTCTGTTAAATTCCCTGCCACATAAGCTGTATCAAACTGTTGGAGGAAGGTAAGAGCCTTCCGCTTATCCTCCAAACCACTGAAGGTACTGAACTTTAGAGCTGCACCACCTTCTTTGTAAGCCTTCGACTTCTCTAGTGCCCCCAAGTTGTCATAAGGGATGGTGTGCAACATGGGCACTGTGGTAGGCATGATCGGCACATCTTGGCCATTCACATTTTGCGTTAGAGGTGCGATATGTGGCTGCTGTCTAGAAAAATCAGCCATGCCAAAATGACCCTATGGCACTCCAAACTGGCCTTGGTTGCAGTGAAAACCTTGCTGCATGCCGATACTACCATACATGGGGTTTGGCATGATGTGTTGCATTCCCCCAAACACTGATCCTGGCATGTACGGCTGACTTCCAGGCGCATAACCAGCCATACTTTGGAACATTGATCCACCCCCGAAATACCCAGGATGTACCGTGGGTGGTGGAAAAACCTGACGCATTGCCAGGAGATTGGTTCCCTGTCCATTCAATGCAACATTTTGACCCTGAAAGGTGGCGGGCTGAACTGGCAAAACCTGTGGAGTAGGGATCCTCGCCACCCATTCATGGTCAGGAGGGACCTGTTTAGGAGCCTAACGTGACTTCGCAACATGTGAATACTCCCTATCTTGCTCAGTCACATGGAGGACCTCGGCTTGAGCCTCAACGGGCTCTGTACGCTGAGGGCACTCCCTTGCCTGCTGTGACTTTAATGGTGCTTGCAGATAATCCATAAACCTCGGATTCTGCACCAACTGAGTGAAGACATTCACAACAACAACTAATTGTGTCTTGAATGCATCCTCTTCAAAGTGCCCAATCATGAACCCTTGAACCTGTTCTTGTTGTGCATTCACACGGACAAAAGGCGTAGACAGTGGCGGCCGTGAACTCTCGCCAACTTCATGCTGTAAAGGAATAGCTTGTCTACCCTGGGAAGAGGAACCCTCTTCTCTAGCATTGTCTGTCCTGTCAGCCATAGTGTAATTCCAAGTTCTTGTGCTTTGTGTCTTCGCCGCAAACCAACCAAGGCTCACTTCTTAAGGAAAAAGTGATCTTGTCCCGGCGACGGAACCATGAAACTGGCCCGTAGGGCGGTAGACGTTAGCTTTCACCGATTCTTCAACACTTGACTTTACGACACAAAGCAATGGCTTAAGCGAAGCCTGTAACTGAGACTGAATTACACTTCAAGACAAATAGCACGGCTAGGAAGCTAGAATGCTTCCAAGCAGAGAGTGACACCTGTAGGCCCCAAAGGTTGGCGCCCCTTTAGGTATTTCTTTATTCTTTAATAGAGGAATGAAAAATGAGGTTCCCTACAAGCTGCCCCGCACAATCTGGGCTGAATTCCATATGTTCTGGCCTGATTTCGGCAGCATAACTGTACTTGGACCCTCCATAGTCAGTATCCCCACGCATTAGATAACTTTCCCGACGAATTCGGACACTTTGCAAGACCTGGCGAGAATCTGCAGCACGCTGAATTCTCTGTTTTCTGCCCCGAAAATGTGCCAGATCACTTGTACAGCGGTCCTCTCGCGTCCCCGAACGTCGTGGGGGTATTAGGGACCGTTTAGGGCCGAAACCCTAAACCTGCAAAAATACACAGCAGGCTGTAATTCACTGTTTCGGGCTCTGTTTCGCGTGCCGGTCGCATCCGTAGCAAGTCCTTGAGCTCCCGCACCTGTAGGGCTACTTGCCCTTTGAATCGGACAAGATTTCGCATGTGAAACCTCTCCGAATTCACCTGTACCTACGGGGGATTAGCTGCTAGCTAATACAGTACTTGTGCAAGAGGCTCTTGCCTCGGCAATCGTGCATGAACCCACATAACTGTACATTGGTCAAATGAAAAGCCCACCAGTGGGGCATAACATACTGCTCGTAGGGGAGAGAGAGAGCAGTGCGTAGCGTGCAGGGCATCACTCCTGGCACCGTACTATATATAAGAGGGAAAGGAAGCACTTCATAGCTCTTGCAACCTGTTGCAATCCACCTACAGCTGAAAATGGCGCCCCCTTCCTCTTGTAGTCTCCCCTCAAAGTGACAGAAGTGCTCACTGAGTGACACCTTGCCTAGTTTCCGACTTTGGCCAACTTGGCTAAAAATATCTCAACTGGTGCGTCAGTTGACTTGGCAGCAGAGCAATAAAATGTTCCCCTTGTCATTCCAGAGCTAATGACGCAAACACATTTCACGGCCCAAAATAGCAATTCCCTAAATTTTAGGAGATGCTTCCACGACACTCACATTGGTCATCTGACCATCAATCACCACTGGAACCACATCGAAAAATGCAATGTCGGCCAGGTATCAGGTGATTTACACTTGTAGCCCCACCGTGGCTAACCTTAGTCCATTTGCCCCAACTTCAGTGCTCACTGGCCATCCGGCCTAGACTCAGTGTCCGCCTCACACCATGCAACTCGGGCATTGGCATTTCCAGAGGGGTGCTTTAAAACAAGTCAAATAAAATTCCCCCAAAAAGAAATCAACAAGTAAAGTTGCCACAGACTCGTGACAGTACCCCATCTCTTCAGCTTTGATGCCCAACTCGATAGTGAGTTCTGGTGAGATAAAGTTTTCTTTAGCACCTAGATCAAAGAAGATTAGTGCTGTCTGGTCTCTGACTTTACCCCACGCTCTGCATAACTCACTGGCATCCCAGTTTGGCCTATCACCCACCATATCTGGCACTAACCCGACCGTGGGTTTGGACTTCTTCTCTTTCTTGTGTTGGGTATAAAGGCCTAAACAACCCCTTTGTACATGCTTGTTTTTTAAAAAGAGGTCACTTGTAATAAAATTAGGGCACCCAAGAACCCATCCGGGGGTTTGCCTCAAATCTGACGAGTCTCTCTCTCTCTCTCTCTCTCTCTCTCTCTCTCTCTCTCTCTCTCTGTGTGTGTGTCTCAGCGCACTCTCTTGTGCTTCTCTTCTTGCTGCGCATCCCTCTATCAGAGCCTACACTTGCTCCTTCAGGCTTCACCACCTAGTGTTTCTTCTTCTGCACTGTGGCACTCCTTTCAACTGGTATCAGAGCCTAGGGTTTCTCTTTCGGACCTGGGTAGCAAGTACAGGTTCAACCAACAGCTGTTATTGAAGTCCGGAGCGCAAATACTTACTCGTTTCGCGAAGACGCACTCATTTGGGAGCGGATAGGTCAGTAAAACAACAAAAACAGTCCACTAGATTTGCGTCGAAAATCTTCATTAAGAATAGAGCCACGCACACCATCATACGAAAGATTTGGGTTATTACTCAAAGAGACCACAAGTGTTTCCCATGAGTTTGGCAATGTCATAAGCAAGAAAATGGCTTTCAGCTTGTCATCAAATGCCTGAAGCCCAGTGTCTTGCAATTGATTTAGAATACCTGTGAAAGCACTCAAGTGCTCAGATGCTGACCTAGCCTCATGAAGCTGCATATTTACCAACTTACGTATCAAAAGCACCTGATTTTAACAGGTGTGGTATTCTTATAAGTGGACTTAAGCTTTTGCGAGATCGCATAAGCCGTGTCCAATCCTTTGATATCCACAAGAATATCATCATTTAGAGCCATCTTGATGTAGGCCATAGCCTTTTGGTTCAGCTTAGCCCATTCCTCATCGGACATTTGTTGCGGCTTATTCTCTTCCAAGGCATCCTCACAATCTTTCAAGAAAAGAATATTCTGAATATGATCTTTTCAAAGATCGAAACCCTGACTAATAAATCGTTTGATTTCATCAAACTCTTTGTGTCACAGTTGGAAGAAGTGCTAGCCATTTCAATAAAACCACAGATATAAATGTAACGCAACAACAAGGGGCTGAAATTTTCTGCGCAATAGCCCAACCACAATGTGTTACATGCGATTATTGTTTGACTTAATAACACCTTATGTTGTTGTTTTGATCTTTAGCGCTTCTAGTATTTTTACATAGCTTGACAAATTGCGAGCCTTTATCATGGCTGAGTATGCCCATCACCTCCGGAGGGTGATAGAAACTCAACTCGTTGTTTTGTAGAGTACGTCCAAAGCATGAATGACCTCTATATAAACCTGCACCTACTCTTGGGCACTGACGACGTGAGTAAGGATGTCATAGCTGTTGTCCAAGCTATGTATGATAAAGGTGATAATCTTATTCTTCCTGTTTGGACAAGCAACGAAGTTGAGATCACTATTGTCAAGTTTGGTTCTTTGCTCTACGAGGTTTGTAGTAGTATTCATTTTTCGATTTTGTATTTAGCTTACCTGAGGACTTAAGAATGTGTTCCGTTAGAAGTTGTTGTGTGAAGTTTGATTTTTAGGATTAAGTTTTTAAGATGTCTCATCCTTTTTTGCTTAAAGTTGAGTACCTGTTTTAAGCCAAGTAAGTTGCGTCAACTTATTTTACACATACCTTTTTTTTAAGTTAATAATGTTTTGTTTTATCTAGTTTTGTTTCGTAGCAAACAAAGTGATTTAGTTTGTTCTGTTTGTTTGTTTTTGTTTTTCTTTTCTTTTCTTGGTTCCTTGCTTTTATAGTTTTATGAGTGCTTTATTCCCTCTTATAATTCGTGAGTTCAGACTATTCTGAACTTATGAAGGTATATTTTTCAGTCATCTTGCGGACATGCAAATCTTTTTGATTTTCGTCCGAGTGGTGACCAGCTGTTGAGCTTCATGAAGATATATTGGGAGGGTGTGCATACCCCAACAACTACCGATCTTATACTCATGTGTCGATGTGATTTTATGTGTGTATTACTACTATTCCTTGTTTTAAATAAACCTTTTTTTTTAATAATAATAAGAAATGGGTCTTTTTGTAATTTTGGTTGTATCTTGATTTATTGTGTAGAGCTTCTTTTCGTCTTGATTTTTGGTTTGTTTGAGTGTCATGTCTTTTATTTTTTAATTTGTCTTGATTTATGTATTTGTTGTTTTTTGCCTTTGATTGTGTGTATGTGGGTTTGGTTATTGTTGTAAGAAAGTTATAAATCTAACTTTGTAGATTGCATGTTTTTAATAAATAATTCTTTTCTCTTAAAACTCTTAAAAAATAAAAATAACATCTTAATTTGGGTCCCTTGGATCAAGGGTTTCTTGTGTGGTTTCATGAAATATCTCTTGTGAGAGGAGAGGTTGAGTAGTGATTCTAGCAAGGGATCACGGACACTCGATTGCACGCTATTGTCGATGATCTTTTGAGTGTAGCAAGCAGTCTTATTTAAGGACTTCACTGCTTGGCAGCAGCCCTGCTATACAAATGAGGGGTGTGGCTAGCACCAATCTAGCCTTAGGATCTTTAGCCTTGAGGCGGGCGTTGATTTGAAACACTGACCTTACTACAAAAATGAAAAACACTTTTACTTCTTCTTCAGCTTCAACGAGCAATGTTGATGACTCTCAGGTACGTCTTTTCGAACCTTCTTTCTTTTCAGTAGCTAGAAGTAGTCATAATCTGTATCAAGAAAGATTTAAGTTTTTAGCTAAGTCTAATTTGAAGAATTTGCATGTTTTTGGTGATGGTCCTATTCATTGGGCTTCTTTTAAGAATGTCTTAGTTAGTACTTGTTACACAAGTTCTTCCATATAAGCCCTCAATCGTTTGAGGCGTTTAAGGAAAAAACATCTTGTGGTAGATCGTCCTCTAAGTCCGGTCATACCTCTCAAGTTATTTATGTTATTTATAGTATTCACGATAGTTCTATGATGTATGTTGGCCAAACCTTTCGAACAACTTTTGTCCATTTTCAGGAACATGTAAGAGAAGCCAGAAAAGTTCAAAGTAAGAGCACCGTACGTGAAAGTGTGAAACCCTTGTATGCGGCAATAGCAAAACATGGCTTTGAGTCTTTCCGTTGTTTTCCCATTGAGCACATAGAGGGTAATTTTAGAAACTCTAAAGAGTTCTATAAATCAGCATGGCCTCGAGAGTTGTTTTGGATGAGAACTTTGCACACTTTTTTCCCTAAAGGTTTCAACTTGGAAGGAAAGTCTTCTTTACGTAAAAATAAGACAATTTACCATAAGAAACCTATGCTTTGGCGAAGGCATCCCAAACCCGAGTTAGTTCTCCCTTCAAGTCAGTTTAAAAGAACTTGGATTCCTAAAGGTTCTTCTTCAGATCCGTCTTCTATCCCTGAAATCAATCCAGTTGTCTTGCACAACACTATTTCTAGTAGAGTACAAGGTCTCCCTAGGGCTTCAATCTCTAGAATTGAGAGTGATGACCCTTCAAACCATAGAATTTTTGCCTATAGAGATTTCAAACGGAGATTGATTTACCTATCTAGAGCCATGGAATTGGGTTCTTTTTCTTATAAATTATTTGAAAGGTATAATATAAGGATCCTATTTAAGCTCTTGTATACCCTTGAGAACTACTCTTATGAAGATTTGGAGTTAAGAGAGTCTCATAGTACTTAACTTCGAGTACTGTTAGACAAATTTCTGAAGTCCAAATGTCCTAGTATGAAAAATCCCTTGGTTAGAAAGAAAGATTTGTTGATAACTATCTTTACCTCCCCTGACTTAGACAAGATTGGATTAAGCTCTATTTTGAGATCTCAAGAAGCTTTGAATGCTCTCCCTCCTTGTGTGAGAAAGGTATGGAACCATCCTGTTGTAGCTTTCAAATATGTGAAAACTTTAGGACAAAAAGCTTTCAACTATAGTGACATAGGACGTAATCTTAAAAAGCAAGAAAGGCAAGCAATCTCAAGTATTGATTGCCCTTGTAGTAAAACTGCCTTTTCTTCTTACGTAAATGGAGCTTTGGGTCATGTAGTTACTGTCGATTATTCTATCCTTCCTTCGGATTCCTTAGAAGACCTTTTCTCAAGAGGTACTAAATATAGGCTCCCCTCCTCAAACGACTCTTGCCTTCTCAAAGCCATAGAAAAAGGAATTTCTAGTTTCGTAGTAAAGTTTGAGGAGTCTTTAGGAGTTCAAGGTATTTTTACCCATTGGAAGTTTGTAGTCCTCAAGAAAGCTTCTTTCAAATTAGCATCTTGCTCTCGGAATGTTTCTTTAGGAAGGAATAGCTTATCTTCTTCTGATCGTGATGCTCTTAGGAAATTTCATCGTGATTTTGTAATCTCTTATGTAGATAAGTGCCCTAATAACTTCGTTGTTACGTGTAAAAAGTTCTATTTGGAATGCTTGTTAGGTGAAGTAAACCCTCAGACTTACATTGATTGTGATCTTTCAATGCAAGAGGTTATCTTGAAACATCAAGACTTTTGTAAGTCTTTTGGTTTCAAGTGTCAGCTTAAATTACCTTTTTTATATACCGTTTGGAAGTTCCACAAGAACCCTATAAAGCCTAGATTTATAGCTACTTCTTGTAACACCTCTTTGACCGAGGTTTCCAAATGGCTTAGTTATTGTTTCAAAGCCATTTTACCTAGCGTAAATGATTTGTGGAAAAATATGCTAAAGGAAGCAGACGTACCTCATAGTTATAGGGGACGGGGGGGACGGGCCCCAGGGCCGGGGAACGGCCGTAACCGGGCCGGGAACGGCTGGGAACGCCGAGGGACGGACGGAAAACGGGCTAGACGGGCGGGTCGTAGGGGGGACGGACCGGGGACGGCCGGGTCCGGACCGGGGTCGGACGGACCGGACGGGGACGGCAGGGGTCGGCCGGGGTCGGATTCAAAAAAATGGCCGTTTTTGACCGTTTGCAACGGCTCTGTGCAGCCCCAACTGCCATATTTTTTAAGCCTTGGCCCTTGGGAGGCTATAAAAGGCTCCCTTGGGCCTCTTAATACTCATAGTCTCAATGCTCAATGCTCATTCCATTTCCCTCAAGCTCAAGGCTCAAGCTCATTCCATTTCCCTCAAGCTCAAGGCTCAAGTTTGAACTTTGAAGCTCTCCTCTCCCTCTTCTACCCACTTTGAAGCTCTCCTTTACTCTCTCTCCACACAAGCTCTCCTCTAACCGTTCTAACTTCTAAGCTCTACTCTCTCGAGTCTCTCCACCATCATGTCATCTCAAGCCAACTCCACTTCTCAAGCCGCTTCTTCTCTAAGGAGGCCCACCGTGCAAACGTGGTCGTGGTGGGATGAAGTCGACTTTAGCTCGCGTGGCAAAGGTGGCGGTGCAAGACCATGGACGTTCAAGCTATGTCCATACAAGAGATCGGGTTGTTCAAACAAAGTGCGAGCCCATCTTCTTCATGAACCCGGTCACGAGGTGAAGTTTTGCCCTCATGTAGCTCCCGAGAAGAGGTTGGATCTTCTTGAGAAACTCACGGTGTATGAGGTTGTGGAAGCGGCCAAGAGGGGCCGTTTTGTTGCCGTTGATCCCTCCGCCACGACGACACCGCGAGAGCAAAGGGAAGCCAACCTTGCGACATCTCTCGAACCTTCAAGAGCCATGGATCTACACCGTCCTCTGCCCTTTTGCATCGCCAAACCACTCTCAACGAAAATTGGAATCCTAAATTGAAGGAAGAGTTAGATAGGTTGGTTGCTCGATTCTTCTTCCACGACCACATTGCCTTCCATGCTTTGCGGTGAGTTTCCCTTGGCATATGCACATTGCAATCTTCCATTTTGTATTCATAATGGGTTATAATTTCTCGACTCTCCATACTAACGCAACATGCTCTGTTTTGTATGGATAGGTCTCCATACTTTCGAACCATGGTTACGAAAATAGGGGAATATGGCTCCTCTTAAGTGCCACCTTCATCGGAGAGGCTTCGCACCACCCTCCTTGACAAAGAGAAGCTTGCTGTGGAGCAAGCGGCCCAAGCAACAAAGGATTTGTGGGAGACCAATGGCGTCTCTCTTCTTGTAGATGGATGGAGTGACACCCGCAAGCGGTCCATCCACGGGGTGGTGGCCTACTCTCGGGGGGAGATGTACTTTGTGGAGTCACATGATGCATCCGATAGTGGCAAGGCCGCCGAGATGCTTGCTGCGGAGTGGACAAGCACCATAGAGATCACCGGCCCGGAGAATGTCCTTTGTATGGTTGCAGATGGAGAGGCGTCAAATAGGGCAGCCGGAGCTATCATTGAGGGCATGTATCCCAACATCCATGTCACATTTTGCACGGCGCATTGCCTCAATAACCTCCTCAAGGACATAGGGAACTTGTCATGGATTTCACCCACCATTGGTGACGCCTCTCGAATTGTATCCTTTGTGCTCAACCATCAAAAAGTGCGCCATGAATTCTCAAAGAGGAGCCACTTGTCTTTGCTCAAATATTCAGAGACAAGATTTGCATTCAATTGGCTTATGCTAGGCCGCTTGTCTACATGTGGCGGAGCCTTAAGGGGCCTCTTTCTCAGTGATGAGTTCCAGGCCATGCCGGAGTCTACATCAGCAGTAGGATTGAAATGCCGAGAATGGGCCGACGACGCCGCTTGGTGGGAGGAGGTGAAGACTCTTGACGCCATGGTCAAGCCTATTCTACACCTACTTCGAGTGGTGGATGGCTTGCAGCCATGCATTGGCAAAGTCTACGAAGCCATGGATCGGATGATAGAGGCACTTGAGAAGCTTGTGCCTGACCCTGTTCAGTATGCGGAGATTCATGGCTTGTGTGAGTCGAGGTGGAATGGATACTACTCTCCACTTCATGCGGCAGCTTATGTGCTTGACCCTGAGTTTCAAGGAAGGCGTCAAGAGACCGACAAGGAGGTGAGCAAAGGATGGCGGCTTGCATTGGAGCGCCTTGAGCCTAGCAGTGACATTAGGCGCAAGATTAGAGACGAGCTACTCAACTACAGGCAAAAGAAGGGCTCCTATGGATGTGTAGATGCACAGCTTGATCGCAACAAGATTGGCTCGGTTTTGTGGTGGGAGGACTATGGAGGAGATGGCCCACATTTACAGCGCTTGGTTGTTCGTGTCCTTAGCCAAGCATGTACCACTAGTTGCTTGGAGCAACTATGGAGTGTGTACAGCCACATTGCCTCTAAGAAGAGGAATCGCCTTGGCGTTCAGAGGGCCAATGATTTGGTGTTTGTGAGCGCTAACTTGCGCATGCTTGCCAAGAGCGTCACACACAAGGCAGATCCTTTCAATGCTGGGGAGATGGCACAAGAGAATCCATCTATGGCCGATACTCTTTTGGAGGAGCTAGAGGAGGATTTCGAGCCTCAATGCGAGCCTCCCGAGCCGGAGCCCTCATACGTTGCTGACGACCTCGACTACGACGACGATGTGGAGATTCAGCAGGCGAGCACTTCTTGAGTTTGATGATCATTGATCACTCGACTCTCGAGTCTAGACTCTTGAGTCTACGACTGTACCTACTACATAGCCCTTTGTACTTTTTGTTATCCTTGAGGCCTCAGGCTTGTCCTAAGTCCTTTAGGCTTTTGACTCTGGAGCCATTGTGGCATGCACTTCTCATTTTGTATCCATCGATCATCGATGTTTTATTAGCACATTTCAGCCTATATGACTCGTGTTCTTTGGTCTATTTAGTGTAAATTTATGGTCAAAGTGATGCTCTATGTGTGTGGCATGTGTGCAGGTCAAAAAATGCCAAAAAAACACTCTTTTTTTTTTTGCCGTTCCAACCCCCGTCCCCGTTTCCTGACTTTTGCCGTCCCGACCCCGACCCGCCGTCCCATGTAACTATGACGTACCTACCAATTCAAGTTGGATTTTAAATGATTTAGTAGGTGTGATTCCTGTTTTAAAGTTTTTGAACTCTTCAAGAAGCCTTAAGGAGAAATCTTCTCCTTTATGTCTCCAAACTTTTGACTTTACAACGCTATACACGAAGCTAAATTTGGAGGACCTTAAATTTAGAGTCAAGTCTCTTATTTCAAAAGTTTTTGCGTACAAGCTTGAGAAGGATAGGTACAAGGCATTGCTAGTAGAAAAGTTAGCCTTGAACTTTGACTTCTTATGGCTGAAAAGTAAGAATGTAGATGTAGACAAAGCAAGAAAGAGATTTACCAGGATTGTAGATGACATTGACATCATATCTTGGTTATATTTTCTTTTGGACAATTTATATATAACCATCGGCGACTCTCTTTTCAAGCAAACAATTGGTATCCCTATGGGCACCAATTGTGCTGTTTTTCTTGCTAATTTCTATCTTTTTACTTATGAGTTTGATTTTATGGAGCGTCTTGCCCTCGCTAACACTTGCCCAATATTTTTGCACAAGTTATGTAATGTAAGACTCTTTGTAGATGATCTTTTTGTCCTCGACGTTCCTTCTTTTCAAGATTTTATGTACTTGAATTCGAGTTCTGTAGGCGGAGGAATTTATCCCAAGGAGTTTTGTGAACAAATAGTGATTGTTGTGCCTTTTTAGACCTTAAGATTTTCCAGACTCCCTTGGGATTAGAAGTAGATATCTATGATAAGCGCCTTGAACCAGAATATGCCAACCTAAAAATCATCCGTATGCCTCACATTTCTTCGAACATTTCTCTTTTAGCTAAGTATGGTGTCATTTGCTCTCAACTATTTAGATTTTCTTGTCTTTGTTCTAGTAAATCTGCTTTTGTTGTTCAATTTTGCCATCTTATTTCTTTACTAGTTGAAAAAAGATACTCATTCAAAAGAATCATGAAAAACGTTCATTCATTTTTGCATCGTAGTAACTTTATTTTTAATGTTTCTTCCTTTGGAATGTTCAAGATAATTAGTAGTAAATTCAATAGAAGTGGGGAGCTAAAAAGCCCACTTATTGTTTGACTTAATAACACCTTATGTTGTTGTTTTGATCTTTAGCGCTTCTAGTATTTTTACTATAGCTTGACAAATTGCTAGCCTTTATCATGGCTGAGTATGCCCATTACCTCCGGAGGGTGATAGAAACTCAGCTCGTTGGTTTTATAGAGTACGTTCAAAGCATGAATGACCTCTATATAAACTTGCACCTACTCTTGGGCACTGACGACGTGAGTAAGGATGTCATAGCTGTTGTCCAAGCTATGCATGATAAAGGTGATAATCTTATTCTTCCTGTTTGGACAAGCAACGAAGTTGAGATCACATATTGTCAAGTTTGGTTCTTTGCTCTACGAGGTTTGCAGTAGTATTCATTTTTCGATTTTGTATTTAGCTTATCTGAGGACTTAAGAATGTGTTCCGTTAGAAGTTGTTGTGTGAAGTTTGATTTTTAGGATTAAGTTTTTAAGATGTCTCATCCTTTTTTGCTTAAAGTTGAGTACCTGTTTTAAACCAAGTAAGTTGCGTCAACTTATTTTACACATACCTTTTCTAAAAACATTTTTAAGTTAATAATGTTTTGTTTTATCTAGTTTTGTTTCGTAGCAAACAAAGTGATTTAGTTTGTTTGTTTGTTTGTTTTTGTTTTTCTTTTCTTTTCTTGGTTCCTTGCTTTTATAGTTTTATGAGTGCTTTATTCCTCAGACTATTCTGAACTTATGAAGGTATATATTCCGCAACTTTCTTACATAAATCAGCCCACAATCAGTAGTTCTCAATAAAATTGGTAATTTCAGCTGTGCCACATTGTCAAAAAGGACTTGTAATCAGCTGTATACGCCGATTTCCGCGACGAAACTCCTCGAAATGGGCTCTCGAGACCTGTTCCAACCTACTACACACTTGTATACTGCTGTAATAGCCTGTTTTTTAAAACTTAAAACAACTTTTTATTTCTTAAAGGAAAAGATGACTTCAGATCCAATAATTCTTTTACTAGATCTCAGGAAGTCATTTGTGGTCCAGTGTGATGCGTGTAGCAATAGTATTGGGGCAATGCTAATGCAAGATGGTCGGGTAGTAGCTTACAAGAGCAGTTTCCAGAATATTACCAAGGCAAGAAAAGACCATGCAATTCTATGAGAAGGAGCTACTGGCTGTGATTCATGCGTTTTCTAGTTGGAAGCACTACTTGTTAGGTGCTGATTTTGTTGTCCAAACAGATCATGAGACCTTGCGATACTTCTTTACACAATTGAAGTTGTCTGAAAAGCATATGCGATGGGCAAACAATCTCTTTATGTTTCACTTTTAGATGGTGCGTGTGGAAGGCAAGAAGAAAGTTGTGGCTGATGCATTATTAAGAAAACCACGAATTTCAGTTGTGTCAATTACTTATCATCATGAGCTTGATGACACGAAGGAACAATATGCTATTGATGAAGATTTTGCGAGGATCTTTGAATGGCTACAGGATGGCAGTGCCATGATCACTATCTCCTCAGGGACGGTTTTATGATGTTGATGTGTCACTAGGCCATTGCGACATAAAGTTATGGCAGAAAGCCATTTCTGACCATATGTAGGGTATCATGGTATAGATGCGACAGCGAAAGAGGTCCATACATTCATTTATTTGCCTACTTTGAGGAGAGATGTGGATGCCTTTGTGCGAGTATGCGTAATTTGCCAAAAGGTCAAGTTTGACAGGCAAAAGGCACTAGGGTTGTTACAGCCAGTGCCTATTCTAGATAAGCTACGGGAGAGTATTGCTATGGATTTTATCTTTGATCTTCCAAAAATGCCGACAAGGAATGGTGGTAAGTGGGAAGAGTATTTACCTATGCTTGAGTATGCATACAGTAATACGGTGCATTCGTCAATAGGCAAGGCACCCTTTGAGATTGTTGAAGGTGGCAAAAAGGTTCCTCTCATTTTACACACAGGACAAGATTTTTGAGACAGATCGATATGTAGAGAACATGAATGAAATCTTGAAGAAAATCAAGATTGCCTTGGAGAAGACTCAAGCAAAGCAGAGAAGGGTTGCTGATCGTTATTGACGTGAATTGTTGTTTTCACCTAGTAATTGAGTTTGAAAAGGCAAGGTTAAAGAAGATGAAGGGCAAGGAAAGGTTATTTCCCAAGCTCAATATGCGTTACTATGGACCTTTTCAAGTACTTGAGAAGATCAGCGATGTTTCTTATAGGCTTGCGTGACACTTGGAAGATCCATAATACGTTTCACGTGAGTCTTCTAAGACCCTTTGTGGGTGATGTGCCAAAAGGTATGCGAGATGAGAATCAACCAGAAGTTGAGGAACTTGATGAGATCTTGGTACCGGAGCAGATTTTGGCACATAAGGAAAGAAAAGTGAACGAAAAAGTCGCATGATGTTATTTGGTGAAGTTCAAGAACTGTCCACCTATGGATGCGAAGTGGATGGAAGAGTGTGAACTACTAGAGTCATGGAATGTACTGCAGCTTTACCTTGAGGCCTTTGAGTTACAACCTACGTATGCCCCAACTTAACGTGCTCAAAAGAGGGGTAATGATCAACTTAACGTGCTCAAAAGAGGGGTAATGATGCAGCTAGCACATCAAATGTACATATGGATTCGGTGCAATGGAAGTGTACACTGCTCTACAAATGCTAAAGGTCAGGCCCAAGGGACCTAAAGACAATAAAATAAACCAAGATACACACACTCTCCAACTCTCTTGAGTAACACATGATGACGTGGCGACTGTACGGACGCCCCACAATTTGCGTTGACATGTTGTACGGACTGTCGAAATTCTTGTTGGCTGTTGACGTGGCACTTGTGCGGATTTCTGTAATTTGTGTAGGCTGATTTTAGTGCCAGCTCTCAGGCCAGATGCTCTTAGACTTTATGCTTTTTATGTAAACTTCTTTTGCAGGGCCAAGGGCCTTGAAATATGAGCCAAGGGCTCATTCTTTGGCACGCTCCCGCGTAGAGGTGCACAGGATGGAGTACCAGCATTGTACTGAGTTCAAGCAATATAAAGAAATACCGATGTCTAGGTGTGATGGGCTAATTTTACTACGCCAGAATATCAAGAGCTCCGATGTGGAATAAGAATAAACTGCTTATTGGATGAGATTTTTTTGGGAAGTCAACGACCCAGGATATCAAGAGCTTCGATTTGGAATGAGAAATTGATTGTCCCTCGGAAGGACCCTTGAAAATTTTTGAGCTAACTTGAGTTGTTCTGCAGATATGCTGTAATTGCGGACGATTACTTTCTTTCAAGTAGGGGGATGTCACATCTGCTGACGTGTCAAGCCGCTAAAGAATGGAGCCAACCTCCAGATCCCGGCTGAGGGGCCTAAACCCTAATAAGAAGCAACAGAAGAAGAAGAAGCAACAGAAGAAGTTTTACCAACTTACAGAACCTCACCGAGTGGGGGCAACTTTTAAAGAAGTTCCCACCAACTTATGGGACTCTGTCCGATGGGGCCTAGGGAACCTAAAGACAGTAAATAAAGCAAGAAACAAACACTCTCCAACTCTATTGCCTAACACATGAGGATATGGCGATTGTACGGACGGCCCACAATTTGCGTTGACATGTTGTACGGACTACCGAAATTCACGCTAGCTGTTGACATGGCACCCGTACGGATTTCCGTAATTTGTGCTCGCTGATTTCAACGCCAGCTATTGGGCGAGATGCTTTTAGACTTTATGCTTTTCATGTAAACTGCTTTTGAAGGGCCAAGGGTCTTTAAATATGAGCCAAGGGCTCATTCTCTGGCACACTCCCGCGTAGAGGTGCAGAGGATGGAATACCGGTATTGTACTGAGTTGAAGCAATTTAAAGAAATACCGAAAGGAGTGCCAAGGTTTGGGCCCAATGCTCTCTTGGGGTCGAACTTCGCCACTCCTCGTCTCGCGTGTCATGCATCTCTTTTAGTTCAATGTTATTTGAAGTGCTTAAAGTTGTTCAATCTGTTCTTTTTCGTTGGCATGTTGGTGCCCGTCCCCGTTACATGAGATGCTTTTATAGCTTCGAAGAGGTAGCCAAACTAGCAAAAAGTGCCAGAGAGAGGCCCTCTTTTTATAGTACTTGCAAGCAAAAAGCAGCAAATTAATGGGGCATCTAGTTTTAGGACAAACCAGATTTTATGGGGTGCCAGCTTTTTGTATTTTTAAAAAATAAGTCAGTTTTAGAGAGAGAGAGAGAGAGAGAGAGAGAGAGAGAGAGAGAGAGAGAGAGAGAGAGAGAGAGAGAGAGAGTCTGCTTTTAGGGAGAAAATTTTGTCCAATTCTAGAGAGAGAAATTGCAGGTTCTAGAGGGAGAAAATCTGTCGTAGAGAGAGAAAGGAGAAAATCAGCAGATTCTAGAGAGAGAAAATCAATGCACAACATAGAGGACTCTAGCTTTGACAAACAGATTGGCATGGACCACCTTTCCAGAGAGAGAGAGTTTGTGATTGGCCAAACGAACGTAGTTATCCGTTGCATCTAGGACCTTGACACAAAAACCCTAACCCTAAAACTTGTCGCAGAGGAGCAGGCCCTGATAGATACTCCTCAGATACTAGAGCTTTACCTTGAGGCTTTTGGTTTAGCTCCGACTATTCCAGAAGTGCATGTTGAATCGATGAGTTGAGGTTGGTGCGGTGCATGCTACATGAGAGGGTGCCAACCGATTTCTTTTTGAGACTATGGGGATGTTCACAGGCTGATAGTACTCTGTTGAGTGACTTTATAATATGTACATAAAAGTTTACCATAATTGTGATTTGGAAGTCCTTAATAACTGAATAATTCATGTACACTTACAATTATTGTTGTCTGAGTATGTGTGAAAGATGGTATGTCTGCGACAATTTGTCTTGTTGATGTGAACCTGGAGCGTTGAGATTTTGTTGCTAAATTGACTATTTTCTTATTTTTTGAATAATTTCTATTTTATAAAATTACAATATTTAAATTTGTGCACTTCAGAAGTGGTAAGTTAGGAATTGTGAAGTGATAACCATCAGGAACGGACATCTCTGATGTGCCATAGTGGTTTCCGGATCCCATGGTGGACAGGATTGTCTATCCTGGGGCCCTTTGGTTTTCTCTAGAGAAGTGGTGTGCTTAATGTAGTGGTGGACTGGACTTGTCAGATTCCTTTTTCACTCTTGGAGGTCCCAAGATATCTGGTCTTGTTGTGCACCGAGGATCTGAGAGGGGGTGTTAGATTTACAAAGGTCATCTTTTCTAAATGTAGTGAGAGAGGGCTTCTTTGTGGCTGTGCTTGGGCTTATGAGGCTTTTCTAGGTTCTAGGCATCACTAGCGAATCGCCACTTGTGCCTCTTTTGGCTGGGCACCCTATTTTCTGCATTTGACTTTCATAATCCTGGATTTGTGGGTTGTGGGTCATTATAGGAGGTGTTGGGGGCGGTTATTGTCTGCCCCTATTGGGATGGGGGCACCCCGATTCTGGCAGAGTTGTGGAGACCTTGTATCCTCTCTTTTGTGTAGAGATTCCTTGCAGGGCTTCTCCTCCTTGGGGAAGGTTCACTTGATTTGGGGATGCTGACAGAGCATAAAACATAAATGCTAGTTTTTTTTTCAAAAAGAAAACCTGTGAACTCTTTATATCTTCAAAAGCTAGAGGATCAAATGCTCATGGGTAAAGACGTGATGGATCTGAGTAGGTAACTTGTAAGTTGCTCATGTTCAACGATACATGGTCCTTAATTGAGGATGGAGGGAAAAATTTCTAGGCACATGAAAAATAATATGGAAAACACGGGAAAGGATGTTGTCTGGCTTTGTTCTTGCATGTTTGAAAAATAAGTTATGTCGGTGAAGTTAGTAAATTGATACATACTTTAGTGCGACATGCAGCCTAGATTGAGGATACGTTTCCACGCTTATTTCCAAGAAAAATGGTTAATGGCAATTTTCAAGAACATTTAGAAAGAGTTCAAGGTGATCTTTGCAAGTATTAATAAGTGACATCATTTGTTTGTGGTTGTGCAGAGAAAAGTAATTTGTGATGAATGTCAAGGAAAGTGTGAGTTTAGCTTTTAGCTTGCAATTCCATGTCTTAGGGTTCTTGAAAATTAGATTATTTTGATTGGCTATATTTATTGCAGACTTGAAATGTAAGAAATCGTCCTTTACACTTCTTTTTGATGATTAACTAAGCTTTCATTCTATTCACAGGAAACAAGAACGTCTCGAGTTCCTTTATGATTCGGGTTTGGCTGTTGGACGAAGCTCTACGGATGACTACTTGCTTGGAAAACCCGTAGAAGAGAAAAAAGGCGATGATGATGTTACAAAGGTATGTGTCATTGCTTCTGTGTAATTGTTAAATAGACACATCTTGCATTATAGAGAAACTTCTTTGAGCATGTTATATAAAGCTTTTCCTTTTGCTGGTATTCTGAATCAACTTTATTTCCCGTTATTGCCCTCATGTTGTCAAGGACTTGCAAGTCGTTCTATGACATAATTTGTCTCAAAATGATGATGTGTCACACCTGCAGCTCTAAACAGAGGAGCGTATGAATGCCGGGCATATCTCTATGGACAAATGATGTGGCACTGCTGAATAGACTCTTTGATGACAGGCAGAGCTGTACAAATAGTTGACTGTATGGACAGATGATGTGGCAATGCTGTATGGACTCGATGATGACGAGGCACCGGCAGGCGGACGCTGTTGACGTGGTAGGGCAGTACAAACCCAAACTACTGGTGCAGCAGCTACCTACTGCAGATGCTTTTTGAGAGTCCCTACGTGTGAAACCAGATTGTCAAGAGTGGTCTCTGCTATTAACAGGAGCAAGTTGTACACTTTATTGCATAATATTAATATAGATAAAGTAATACCGCGAGGGATGTCTAGTTGAAGGGCCAATTTGTGTTTTGAGGGGAACTCCTCCCCTCTTTGTCTATGTTTTGAAGGTTTCTGCTGTCAGTTGACCGCTTGACTTGGAAGAGCCAGCCAATTTTAGTCGTATGGTTGGTTGCTTTTCTATGGACAATCCAAGCTGGTGTTTCATAAAAGATTCAAACGCCATTTAGAATTTTCAGGAAACTAACAACAAAAGTATGTAATATGAAGTAGTGGTGGTGGAGAAAGAGGTTGAGGTGGAAGTTCTAGAGGAAGAAACCAATGTCCATGATGAGGCTCCAAAGAGTGATGATGAGACAAGGGCTGTGGCAGACAATGTCTTGGATTTCTCGGAATTCATGAGATATAGAGCTCTGCATCCCCCGAGATTTCGAAGCCTTCTTCTTCCCGACAGCTTTAGAAGTCCCTACTTTTTTTTCCTCCTCCATTGGACGTGGTAGAAATATGACCATGCTCATCACATGTGAAAATACTTTCTTTGCTTGTACCATTCCAGCTTTTACTTGGCTGAATCTGTGGCTCTTTAGACTTAGCCCTCTTGCCAGACTTCTTCTTCTCAAAACTTGTCTTCTCCTCCTTGCCTTGCTTTTGCTCCGTGTTGTGTTACTTCTCATTTTAATCTTTATTCTCGAACGTCAACTTCCACGAAAACTTTTGGTTGTATGCCTGAAGGGTATCTATCTGTATGCCTAAACCTGAGGTGGTTTCACGCAGGCAAGTTGTCTTCTTGACAAGCTGGTGTCGACCATAGGGAATCAACATGTATTTGAATCCCACAAATGTCCATGGTGCCTATCTTTGCTACAATAAAGTCGACCACCACTCCCCTTGAGAAAGAGGCTACTTTCTGTACTTTGGAAGCTTCGGCGAATTTGCCTCCAGAGAGAGCGGTATAAACTGCTGGATAAAAGTAAGTGCTTTCTCTTTGTCTCGAGGCTTTGAGAAGTGTCGAACTTGACGTTTAGGCCTCCTTCCTTTGTAATCTTTTGACCCTCCATCAGAGACTGTGCGCAAATGGAGCATGTCCGATCAACTCGTTCCTACAAGTGAATATTTGTGAGTGATGGGGACTATGTGCACATGCTATCCGTTCAAGCTTGTGAAGGTGTTGACATTATCAGGCTGACACAACTTTTGCAGAGACCGGTGTGGGTTGCTTGTAGAGGTTTTGCAGCCACTGAGGACCTTTCTTGCTGCTCTAATGGAGGTGTTCTAAGTGTTGGGGGGGCAGGGAGGGGGAAGGGGGGGGGGCAGGGGCAGGGGCCTTGATCGTTTGGAACGCATGATATGTTGCTAGCTACCAAATAAAAGGTGGGACCTTTACCTTTTTGAATGGAAATGTGGGCGAATGGCTCTGATGTGCGCACTGCAAGAGTCAACTGAGCATAAGCATTTGGTCGTAGAATTGTGTTGCCTCACTGCAAGGTGGATCAGTACAGGGGATCTGTATACACGGAAAAGGGGCACATTTTTGTAAGAAATAAAGATTAAGCTCTGGGCAGCCTTCTAAGCGGGCACTTTTCACATGCAAGGGTTTATGGGCCTTGGACAGATAAGATAAGGAAATTGGGTTAAAAGTCCCCAAATGCCCTACTCTTTGGTTTTTGGAGAGGGCTCTAGACTTAAATTTGTGATCTTGCATGTGTTGATTGTGTTTGTAGAAGATATTGTAGACCTGGATATGTTGTGTGGTGGATTGACTTCTTGTATGTCTCTAAATCTCATTTGAGAATGTCCTAATATGTTATATAATTATGCTTTTAAACTATGGTATGTCTCTTTAAAATCCAAATCATATAGTACAGTGTACTGTATGCTGTACGTGTATGGTACACTACGTTTAGTTCCACCTTGCTCGCTGCCAAAAGTTATAGCCATATTCACTGGTCCCACCGACTATGCAGTGATCCCACCCTTGTGGAATGGTTCCCCTCCATGATAGGCATTGTGCCACTCATCCTTCCCATGTATGATGCGGCCACGCATCCCGGCTCCCTAAGGCCCAAATCCACCAGCTGAATCCCCCTTGAGGCATGCAAAACTGGCTCATGGATGCCATGTTTGAGAAAGCTGGATTCCTGCCTTAAACATGTGTATCGCATAAATCCTTGTATGTGCTACAACTGCTACTTCTAGTTGTCAAAAGAATTGAAACCCTTCTTGTTGCTGGAAGATTTGGTTGCCTTCACCTTTGCTTCAGCGTCAAATGACTCTTGACTACACCCTTCCATTGTGAGATCATCGTGTTCATAGGCTTGGCCTGCATGTACTTTGCATCATTAGGATCTTTGAAGTAGGCGAGGAGATGATCCATGAGCACGTTGACTACGGCCTCTCTACCCTGCTCCACAAGTGATGGAGTGGGGTGCTGAGTCTCTTGCTGATCGTCCACCACCTCCTCATCAGCATCAACCACATCTGCGACCTCTTCCTCAACTTTTTCTTCAACCCTCTTCCCCTTTCGCTTCCTGGTACTCCTGCTCTTCTTGATGACTGGGAGATGCTGCTTCCAAATGAGTTGCTGCAGTTCTGGACAGGAGAATTGTCGACTGGTTGTTGATACCATCGAACATCAAACCAGCTGGCTGCTTGGCTTGCGGTGAAATCACTACAACAGTACCAAGCTGAACTGAAAATAGAGCAGAACTCACAATAACACAAGGCCCCTCAACAGGTGCCTTTTGCGACCGGTAGTCCTTTTTGTATTAGTTTCCACTAAACAATTGCAATTACAATTCTTCCGTGAGCGCACTCACATGATCTGAGATAGAACTGGTGCATTGACCGGTAGTCCTTTTTGTATTAGTTTCCACTAAACAATTGCAATTACAATTCTTCCGTGAGCGCACTCACATGATCTGAGATAGAACTGGTGCATTGGCCTTTAATTTATAGTCCCCAAGGGCCCAAACACATTGAAAAGCATTTGCTATTTAAAACTGGTGCCCTAGGTTATATTCCACGTGGAAATCAAGAAGAAAAGCCTGCGTAGAGAAATTCCCACGTGAGCATGGCCGTACAAACTGCCACGTCTTCAAGTCAGCTTCCATGTCTTCAAGTTTGTAGTGTGTGCCACCTCATCAATCGGTGCAAACTGACGCCATCATGCCACATGTAAGGCGTCCACGATCTCCTCCCTTGGTCTCCGTGCTTTCGGGTCTGTTGCATATGGTGGGTGACATCACCAATCTGTGACTGTGGACTAAAGTTATCAAGTTGATTGGGAAGATTAAGTTTCTCTCGCTGGATGATGTAGCATGTTGCTCAGTTTAACCCTTAGTATAGTGGTTCTTTGACTCAGGGCACTGATGACAGGGAGGGGATCCTTTGGGAGGGGACACTGGCTTTGATAGTGCCCATGTTTCTCACATGCCTAACATAGCACTCAGCGATTGGCTGGGCAAGAAGTGGCCAAGGATGGTGAGGTGTTTGGTCAGAGGTGGTCAGGTTCAGTGCTTGGCAATAGCAGTGTAGAAGCTCTTCGGGGTCAAGGCTAAGGTACTGTTATAGACGCTCTGAGGTTGGCTACTGTGCAAATACGTTGAAGTGAGAGTGGTTAACAGAGGCAGTATGTGATTAAGTGGGCCATAGGGGGTTACCATGCTAGGAGCTGAGATAGTAGCGGTCCTTATCTTCAGGGCCATTTTTCTTACAGAAGTGGCATTCTGCCTGACATGTGCTGCACCATATCTGGACCTTTCACTCTTGTTCGCCCCGACTTCGTTTAGTTCCCACCTTAGCTGCTCCACCATGTCTTGTTGTTTTGGAGAGAGAGAGAGAATGAAATGTTATATTAACGTCTTCAAAAGGCCAAAGTGATCTATGAGAGCAGAAAGTTACAATTTGGTGGATCCGATACAAAGTTTGAGTAGCAAAATAAAAATAAAAAACTATACTATGGAATCCTAAGATGCTAGATGTGAACTAAGCAGCTAGCTGGGATTGTGTAGGATCTGAGTGGGGGGTGAAGCGAAAGGGGGGGAGGGGGGGATCTAATACAACACAATGTGGGTGCATCCTTAGAAAGAGCTAAATCACAGTAGATCCAGCATCGGTCGCTGGTGGATTAGTAGTCTGACTGGGCATCGTGCATGTGCTGGGCCAAAGTGATCCGAATCCTCTGACGCAGCCTCCGTCGATGCTTTGTAGTCCTCCGCAATTGTGGGCGTTTGGATCTCCCCAGCTTGGTCGCTCGGTCGATAGGTGCCTCTGGTGCGAGGAGAATGTGGGCTCTGCTTGTGGTGATAGCTCCTTCGACTGTCTAGTCTCTGCTCTAAAGAAGTCCGTGATCCGTGTGTGAGACTGGCTAGCCTCTCCTCTCATCAGGCTCTCCCTTTGTCTGCGCAGCTCGAGCAAAAACAAACCGAGGCATCTTTGGTCCTCGTATCCCATGACTTTGGAGAGTGGTTCAAAGCCCTCTGTGAACAGGCAGTGGAAGCGGCTCTTATCTCATAGTAGATTGGGCAGTGGCATGTGTAGTGCAACTTTGTCTCAGGCTCCATGTGACACAGGGGGCATGTCCTGGCCTCTGTCGGTACTCTGCCGTATCTCTCAATCTCGACCCGAAGCTGGTGTAAAGATGTGCATATCTGGCCAATAGCACATCGTATCCCATGAGACAAATGGGTGTCTATGTATCTGGGTCTCGTCACAACGCCGTCCTCCATAAGCTGGAGAAGATGCTCTCTGTAGAAAGCCATATTCGTGCCCAACTCCTCTGCTGGATGTATCCATGTCCTCCTGGTGTCTAGCCGAGTAAGGTCGTGGCGGATGAGGCGGGTGAAATTGGATTGTGTAAGAGTTAGAGAGGGTGCATCCAATGAGTACTGGAAGGGGGGCAATCTATCTATGGCGAACCCATGTACCTGAAACCATGATGTCATCTCCCCATACCAGCATGCTGTATCTCCTTGCATGGCTTACTACCGAGAGGACTCAAGTGCTAGGTGGGCATATCTGTCTTTGGGAAGTTCCCACAGGTGGTGTATGAAGGAGACTGATCTGGTGAGCGCCTGAACCACTAGTAGGGGGGGCAGCTAGCTCTGCTCGAATAATGCCACACGGTACTGAAGCCTTGGCTCTAATAGCCGCAAGATCATGGAGACTAGAGGCTTCTCCATGTCCCCCCATCCATTAGTGCGACCCGACCTCCCATGATGATGCAATGAAGGTCCCCATATCTCAGCTCCATAGAGCAATGCGGAAGCCACCAGAGTGTCAAAGAGCTAGAGCTTCGTCCGAGCTGAACTTGTGAACACATCCTCTCCAATCTACCCAATGCTGCATGGGCTTTGGTCAGTCTAGTCTCTATTGCTCTCCTCAATGAAAATGCTAGTGCACTAAAGACCACCCCAAGGTAAGTGTAAGCATCTCTGTACTCCACTGTCTCCTGGCCGTATGTGAATGCGGGTGCTGACCTCCTGATTCACTGTAGGGTGGTATTAAACACCATAACCTTGGTTTTACCAAGGTTGACAGACAAACCACTTTCATGGGAAAACCTATGCAAAGCATCCAAGTGACGTTGCATCCCTGTGGAGAGTCGGAGATCAACACAATATCATCAGCATATAACAATAGTGGAATCCATGTCCCTGTCAGCTGTGCACCTCTATCACCATCTCTCTCAATAGTTAGAAACCTCATCCACATACATACCAAATAGAGTAGGAGAGAGCGGGCAGCCCTGCTTCACCCCAATAGTGGAGGGAACTAGTGTAGGTAGACCCTCTAAGGTTCGTACATGCCCCACTATTGACTTGTATAATGAAATGATCCCCCAAATGAGCTCTTTGGGTACTCCCATCTCCTATAGTCTGCGCATCAGTCTTGCTTTGGGTGTTGTGTCGAAAGTCCACAAAGCTACATTAGATCTGCCTCCCATGTGATCTGCCCTCCTCAATAATGGTTCTGAGTGTCATGATATGGTCAAGAGTAGAAAAACCCTCCTGAACCCTGCCCGCCCGGCTGCGTGTATCCCCTCCCTCTCTGCCCATCTACTCAACCGCTGCTCAAGAATGGATGCGTACAACCGTGCCAATTTGTGTCCAATCATGATAGTGCGATAGTTCCGAGGCTCCATAGGGTCTCTTGACTTGAAGACATGTACAATAGTAGAAATACCGAAAGGGGCGCCAAGGTTTGGGGCCAATACTCTCTGGGGTGGAATTCCGCCACTCCGTGTCGCGTGTCGTCTCTCTCTCTCTCTCAGTTCAATTGTTAATGAAGTGCTAAAAGTCTGCCCAGTCTGTTCTTTTCTATTGGCACGTGGTGCCCGTCTTGTGTCACTGAGCAGAGACGGCGTTCTGGGAGCATGCCCCAGAATAGCTGGTATGATGAGGAATGCCGCGAGACAAGAGCCAGACTCCAGAGGGAGGTGCTTTTGGGGGACATCACTCACAGACAATCACAAATTGATTTCCGACGCCTGGTACGGCGGAAGAAAAGGGCATTTTTGGCTTGACTAGAGCAAGATCTTTACCAGCTATTCTTGAGTCAGGACTCACATGAGGCATGGCGACTCTTTCATAAGCAACCCCCCCCCCCCCCCCCACACCCAAAACCCCAAATCCATGCCCACACACAGGTGCTTTTTTCACCATTGAGATGGTGAAGAAGGCCATTGACAAGATGAGGACTAAGAGAGCATATGATCATGATGGCTTAGTGGTTGAGCATTTCATACATGCCAGAGATCTACTAGCAGAGCTTCTAGCAGCTATGTTCAACCGTGCCATGTGTAAGGGCTTGCATGATACTTGGAGGACTGGGAGAGGATATGATCATGATGGCTTAGTGGTTGAGCATTTCATCCATGCCAGAGATCTACTAGTAGAGCTTCTAGCAGTTATGTTCAACCATGCCCTGTGTGAGGGCTTGCCTGATTGCATCAACACAGTACAAGCCGGTACTCCAGACTCTGCACCTTCTCCAGGAAGCATGCGAGAGAATGAGCCCTAACCTCATATTTAAAGGCTGTTGGCCTGAAAAGTAGTTACAATGAAAAGCCTTCCAAACTCAAAAGCATCTGGTCCAAAAGCAATGCCAAAAAGCTACCAGCGCGTTTTGCGGAATTGCATACAATTGCCACGTCAACAGTTAGCGCAAAACGCGGAGCGTTCGTACAGTTGCCACATCATTAGTTTTTGCGTGAGTTTGTGTGTGGGTCTTGCTTTATTTTACTTCCTTTTTGTCATTGGGGCCCCATCAGACGGGGTCCCCATAAGTTGGTAGGACTTCTTCCTTTGTTACTTGTTCTTCTTAGGGTTTAGGCCCCTCGGCCGGCATTCGCAAGTTGGCGCTCCCTTCTTTAGGGCTTTGACACGTCAGCAATTTGTGACGCTCAGGGTGGGTGTGCGGGTATGCCTCTGCTGCTGCATCATGTAATGTCTGTGTCACTATAGTAAGCTTCTCCAAAGGTCGCCCTGGCTCCTCAGTGCACAGGCATCTATAGATCCCATCTATGTATACAGAGTCCGTCTCCTGTGTGAAGGTGTAGCGAGTAGGGGCTGCTACCCGTGTTCTGTGTGCTACACTAAACTGGAAAGAGATGGTCATTGACACAAGGGCATGATCCACTGCCACACCAACAGGTCTCGATTCAATCATGAGATCCTAGATACTAGAGATGAAGCTCGGCTGTGCCATCACATAATCCACTTTGCTGGCTCCATGTCTGTGTGGAAAGCATGTAAAACCTCCCGCAATGGGAAATCTGTGTAGGCCATTCAAGATGGCCTGTCCATGTGCAGTCCCCATGTCTATCAATTGTCGTCCATACTCAGTATGTTCCACATCCTGTGATAGTCTAGACATGCCCGTCTCTGCAACATCCAGCTCTCTCAGCATCTCCTCTGAGGTATCATAAAGTACTGTCTGGTGATGTGCAGTCCTAGCATTGAAGTCCCCTAGGATGATAATGTCACCATCTCTAGAGAATTCCCATATGTCATCATCCAATATAGAAAACAGGGACTGTCCTCTGGGTGGTGCATATACTGACGTACTCGGGGGAAAGTAGCAAATAGCAATGTAAAGATACCTGCCTGTCTGTGCTCTCAATCTCACCCACATGTACCTAGCTTGCTCATCCTTGCGGGCTATATGTATCAACGGCTGCAACTCCTCCCTGGATAACATTGCCACTCCCCCTGAGCCCTGCCCTCTGTGCTCTGATCGTGTCTCTTGTCTGCAGGCTGTCTCCCATTTGTATCCATTGATGTGAGGCATAGACTGCCCAGGAGCTTGATGTGTCTAAGAGTAGAAGACGATGTCTCTCCCTGTAAAACTATCCTCAAGGGCACCCACATCAAGGTGCATAGACCCATTACAATTCCGTAGCAACTTTGAGTGTGGTCCCATAGGTCTCGCATCGTCATGCGTCGCTCCAATATCACCACTCTTCCATCTCGATAAAAGGCAATCTTACCTTTTCCCCTTGCCGCTCTAATCTCTAGCATTGCCTCCTACATATGAGCGATCTGCGAGAGGGTAAGGTCATCCCCGAGAAAGATGCCCGTTTTCTTAAGAGTTGGTCTCTTCTTCAAAAAGTCCTTCACTTCCATGGAGGGAAAACGAAGGATGAGTGCCCTTTCTTTCGAGGTTTCTCCATTGCTTCCATTTTTGTTTTTATTGCCCACTCTCCAAGCTTTTGTGTGCATCGGCTCATTGACCCCCTTCAAAGCCATGAGTTCTTTTAGCTCTTTGTCAACATTATCTTTGCCTTTAACACCGCAAATTCTCACATGTAAAGCATGCACACGTCTTCTTTGCTCCTCTTCTAGTGTCAGGTTAATAATGGTGGGTGTGGACGTTGTTTCCTTGCCTTTTCCTTTCTTGGCATCCACCCAAGAAGTCGTCATTCTTTATTTTTGCTCTTCCCTCTTTGATGGCCCGCACTCGCTCTTTAATCGTGTTGAGTTCTTCTATTACTGAGGGTTGCAATTCTCCCTCTTCAAGTGTGTTTCGTGATCGTACCTCGGTGAGATCCTTCTTGAGTGACACAATCTCTTCATCTTGGGCCGTCACACGATCTTCCAATGTAGTTGTCTTGCTTTCTTGGACCAACACACGTTCTTCGAGCATCTTTATTGTGCCCAAGAGGTTGCGGTTGATCTTGTTAATGGTTTCGGTCATTTCTTCTTTGCACTTTTGAATGACATCCTCTAAAGCTTCTTATGCTTGATGCCCCAAAAAACTAGAGGGTACGGTAGAAAGAAGACCACACACTATACACAGATGTGTTTCCATATTTACATGTTCTCCCACATCAAGCGTACATGTCAAACATACTTGTTGCGTGCCCTTCTGATTATTTTTTGAAAATCCCCCCCCCCCCCCCCCCCCCCCCACTGCAATTTCTGAAATTCCTGCAGGTCTCTGATTTCTGCAATTTTCTGGAATCTGCAGGTTTAAAAATCCGAAAAACTTTTTCGAAAATCTTTTTCCAGAAAAGGCTATGGGTGGGAACGGGTTTGGGGGAGGGGAGAGCAGGAGGCTCTGGGCCGACAAGAGGGGGGGGTGGGTTGGATGGGAGGGCTGGCACATACGACCTGCTGGAGAGGAGAGACCTGCACGTCTCTCAGCTGCACGTGGCTCCCTGCCCTGCACGCGTCTCCCTGCGTTGCATGATTCGATTTGCACCTGTGCGCGACAACAAGAAGACCTGCTAGAAATGAAATGTTATATTAACGTCTTCAAAAGGCCAAAATGACCTATGACACCAATCTGTCACAAAATGGTGAATCTAATACCATGTCTGGGGTACAAAAGAACTAGAACAAATATACTACTACTAGAATCCATCCTCATTTGCACTCTGGGTGTCGAGAGAGTATGGCTCGAATCCTCTGCTGTAGTCTCTGTCGATGCTGTGTAGCCCCTCTCCTCAATCGTGGCCGTTTGGATCTAGCTCCAGTGCTCGGTCGATGAGAGTGTCGGCAATGCTCGAATGAGTGTGGGTTGAGCACTGCAGTGGTGGTTGCTCCCCTGGCTGTCACATATCTAGTGAAAAGAAATCTCTAATCTATCTCCGGGACTGTCTCTCTCTATCTCTCCCCAGTAAAGTGTCTCTATATCTGTGTAACTCTTTAGCCCAAGACATCTCTAATCCTCATAACTCATGACCCTAGAAAAAGGACCGAAACCCTCTCTGAATAAACAGTGGAAACGGCCCCGTATCTCATAGTACACTGTGCAATGACATATGTAATGTAGCTCTGTCTCTGGCTCTAGCTGGCGTAAGCGGCATATCCTGCTGTCTGCTGGTATCCCTCTGAATCTACCAATCTTAATCTCCAGCTGATGTGAGGATGTGCGTATCTGACCAATGGCACACCGCAAACCATGAGACATGTGTCCATGTGTATGGGTCGAATCACAAACCCATCTCCTGTGAGGTGGAGAAGATGCTCTCTATAGAAAGCCATCTTCGTGCCCAACTCCTGTGGAGGCTCTATCCATGTCCTCCTGGTATCCAGCTGGATCAAGTCCTGACGAATGAGTCTAGTAATCTCCACCCGTGTAAGAGAGATTGAGAGTGCCTGAAGAGAGTATTGGAAAGGGGGCAGTCTGTCCATGGTGAAGCCATGCGTCTGAAACCATGATGTCATCTGTGCATATCAGCATGAAGTGTCCCCCTGAAGAGCTAACTGTTTGGAAGACTGAAGGGCCAGTCTAGCATATCTGTCTCCAGTAGTATCCCACAAGCTGTGCACAAAGGAGATTGACCTGGTAAGCGCCTCAATCTCCTTAGGAGGGGCAGCTAGCTCTGCTCGAATGATAGCGTGGGGTACGGAGGCCTTGGCTCTGATCAGTCGAGTGATCATAGATACCAAGGGCCTCTCCATACGTCTCCAACCATCCTGGCCTACAGAAGTTCCCCATATCTGCACCCCATACAACATAGCTGAGGCTACTAAAGTATCAAAGAGCCATAACTTTGTTTGAGGTTCTTGGAACTGAACCTGTGAACACATCCTCTCCAAGCCTCCCAAGGCCGTAAAAGCTCTAGTCAGTCTAGTCTCTGCTGCTCTCCCCAAAGAAAACCTCGGCCCAGTGAAGACAACCCCAAGGTAAGTGTATGCATCTGTATACTCTACAATCTCCTGACCATATGTGAAAGTAGGTGTTGATCTCCTGATCCACTGTGGTGTGGTGTTAAACACCATAACCTTGGTTTTACCAAGGTTTACAGACAATCCACTACCCTTTGCAAAATTGTGTAATGCATCCAACTGTCTCTGCATACCCACTGGTGTGTCAGAGATCAACACAATATCATCAGCATATAACAACAATGGGATCCACGTCCTTGCCAGCTGGGCACCTCTATCACCCTCTTTGTCAATGTAATCAGACAACTCATCAACATACATACCAAATAGAGTAGGAGACAATGGGCAACCTTGTTTCACCCCAATGGTAGAGTGAACTAAATCAGATATCCCCCCGGGAGTGCGTACATGTCCAATCACTGATCTGTATAGAGCCATAATCCCCAAATCAACACTATGGGCACCCCCATCTCCTGCAGTCTGCGCATCAATCGAGCTCTCGGTACCATGTCAAATGCTTTGCGGAAATCCACAAAGCTACAATAAATTCGTCTCCCATGTGACTAGCCCTCCTCAATGATGGCTTTGAGTGTCAGAATATGATTAAGAGTGGAGAAACCCCTCCTGAAACCGGCCTGGCCTTTTGCTCGTACACCCTCACCCTCTGCCCAATTACTCAACTGCTGCTCAAGAATGGATGCATACAACTGTGCCAATGTGTGCCCAACCATAATAGTGCGGTTCCCAGGCTCTATAGGATCACCTGCCTTGAAGATAGGCACAATAGTAGAGAACCTCCAAGTCTCAAGTAACCCCTCACACATGGCACGATTGAACAACACTGCAAGAACCTCTACCAGCATATCTCTAGCATGTGTAAAGTGCTTTGCTACTAGACCATCATGATCATATGCCCTGCTGGTCCTCATCTTGTCAATGGATCTCTCTACCATCTCAGTGGTAAAGAAGGTGCTGGTAGGTGGGCATGGCTCTGTAGGATCTGGAAGGGGGTTGAAACCGGCCTGTTCAATACAAAAAGGGCGGTAGACTTTACTTTAAGCCTTGATTTAGCTTTCACCCATTATTAGTCGTCTATTTTACCTGTACTTTCAAGACACAACAAAGGGGAGAGGGATACAGGTTGCTAGATTGCACCTGTATGAGTAGACGGACACCAGATTGGCCCCTAACTTAGGCGCCCCTTTCGGTATTTCTTTATTGTTCAAAAGAGGGAATAAACGCTGTGGTTCCTACAAGCTGCCCCGCACAAACTCGGCTGAATTTCCACTGTTCCAGCCCGATTTCGACAGCATAACTGTACTAGAACCCTTCACGGTCAGTATTCCCACGCATTGACTGACTTTCCCGACGCATACGGGCACTTTGCAAAACCTGGCGAGAATCTGCAGCACGCTGAATTCTCTGTTTTCAGCCCTGAAAATGCGCCAGATCGCCTGTACAACGGTCCCCTTGCGTCCCCGAACCTCCTGGGGGTATTAGGGTCCGTTTAGGGCCAAAACCCTAAACCTGCAAAAATACACAGCAGGCTGTAATTCGCTGTTTCGGGCTCCGTTTCGCGTGCCGGTCGCATCCCTAGCAAGTCCTCGAGCTCCCGCACCTGTAGGGCTACTTGCCCTTTGAATCGGACGAGATTTCTGGCGTGAAACCTCTCCGAATTCACCTGTACCTGCGGGGGGGATTAGCTGCTAGCTAATCCAGTACCTATGCAAGAGGCTCTTGCCTCGGCAATCGCGCATGAACCCACACAACTGTACATTGGTCAAATGAAGAGCCCACTAGAAGGGCATAACATACTGCCAAAGGGGAGAGAGAGGGCAGTGCGTAGCGTGCAGGGCATCACTCCTGGCACCGCACTGTGCATAAGAGGGAAAGCAAGCACTCCATAGCTCTTAACCTGTGACAAAATCAGCAAATGAGCCCTTCTTCCCTTCAAATTCAGCGCCAACTCCTTCTTGCATTGGAAACTGCACCAGAATGTGCCACTTGGCACATTTACAAGCATTTTCCCGTTTCGGGGTTGCCGCCTAAAAATATCCCAACCGGTTGCCCAGTTGACTTCACGGCAGAGTAAGAAAATGTTCCCTTTGTCATTCCGGAGGTAATGACGCCAACACATTTTCAGGTCCCAAAATAGCAGTTCCCTAAATTTTAGGAGATGCTGCCATTGTATCTTTCTAGGTCATCCGACCCTCTTTGTACACTGCGGCCACATCCAAAACTGAAATGTAGCCTCTGTAGCAAAGGATTCCACTTTGGCTAGTCAATGACCCCACTTGGCTAACCATAGTCCTTGTCCAACCTTAGTGCTCTCTTGCCCTCAGGCCTGGACTCCCTCTGGACAGTTCCACACTAGCTATGCAATGCAGGGCAGTTAGATTTCCCGAGGGGTGTTTCCAAAAAGTGAAAGTAAATAGATAATAAGAAAGAAATCAACAAAAAGGATAGATAGTAGTCACACGCTGGTGACAGGGGTCCTGTCCAAGAACCATATATAACGATGAGGCATAGTGACCCCACACATCAAGACAAGTAATCACTGGGGGAGGGGAGTGCTCATGAAAGAATCGCCATGCCTCTCCTGAGTCTCTACTCAAGAACAACTGATACAAGTCTGCCCCATCTGGGCCAAGTAAGCTTCTTTCTTCCGTCGCACAAGGTGCCAGGAAGCAATCCGAGATTGTTTGTAAGTGATGACTCCTAAAAGAAGATCCCTCTGAAGCTAGGCTCTCATCTCTCTGCACTCCTCATCATACCAACTATAATGGGGCATGCTCCCAGAATATCGCCTCCGACCTGCCGGCTGAGTGTGTGGGTATGCCTCTGATGCTGCACCATGCAGTGTCTCAGTTAGTAAAGTGGTGCACTCCTCCACTGAGAGGCTAGGACCAGCTGTGCATAAACGACTATAGATCTCTCTTCATAACTGAGTCAGTCTCTGGTGTAAATGTATAATGGGTATGTGGCCTGCCTCGTGATGTCTGGGCTGGAAATGAAACAGACAATGTCAAAAGTGCATGATCCACTGCTATGCCCATTGGTCTAGCTCCCACTATGAAATCCTAAATACAAGGAATAAAGCTCGGTTGTGCCATAACATAGTCCACTGTAGTGGCCTCGTGTATGTGTGGAAAGCATGTGAAACTGGGTGCTCCAGGAATCGTTGTAAGCCATTAAGTATGGCTAACCCATGTGTAGTCGTCATCTCCGTGAGGTATCTCCCATACTCCGTCTTCTCTCTGTCATGTGAGCATCTGTCAAAGCCCAACGCACCCACATCCAGGTCTCTAAGCATCTCATCTGAAGTGTCGTAGAAGACTGTCTGAGAGTTGCTCGTTTGTGCATTGAAGTGCCCTAGGAGGATAATATCACCATCCCTAGAAAACTCCCATATATCATCATCTAGTATAGAGAAAGGCGGTTGTCCTTTGGATGCAGCATATACTGACGTACTGGGGGGGGGGGGGGGGGGGGAAGTAACATATGGCAATGTATAGAAATCAGCCCGTGTCAGCTCTCAGCCTCACCCACACGTATCTAGCATGATCATCTCTTCGTACAATATGTAGTAGTGGCTGTAACTCCTCCCTAAATAGCACTGCTACTCCTCTTGAACCTCTACTCCCATGCTCAGATCTCGCGACTATCCTGTGGGCTATCTCCCATCTGTATCCCACCACATGTGGCATAAGCTGTCCAAGGGCCTGATGAGTCTCTGGGAAGACCTCAAAGGCACCAACGTCCAACCTCATAGATCCATTACTATTCTAAGTATCCATCTTCAGTGTGGTCTGTCACGTGACACATCCCAACCCTATGTGTCCGTGGACAAGCTACACCACAGCAGGGTTCAGTCAGTTCAGTCAAGTCTAGATTAGCTGTGATCTGGCACTTTTGTGAGTCTATTCGTAGACCGTGCATGCCCAGTCACTTAGCATAGATGCTTATCCTCCGGTTGCACACAACATGATCATCGGAATTCCCATCAGAATCCATTAGCATGAGTTAGGGAAATTTTCCAGTGCATTTAGCCTATTTTCCTATTTTTTGGTTATTTTCACTTATTATTTTTAAGTGACTTTCCAACAAAAGTAGGTAGGGCAATTTTGCTAAGTTAATATATAAGCAAACCCAAGTTAGCACTTTCTGGCAAAAGAGGCAGCAGGAGCTTCCCACTCAACAGGCAACTTCTCAGTAGTACCCCCCCCGGAGCATCCCCTAGTGTTTTTCAAGCAGAAACCATCGCCATCCTTCCCTCATCCTGGCGTTTTTCTCCCACAGCATTAGCATCGCCATAAGCTTCTTCTCTGGTGTTTTTCCCGCGACCTACAAGCCTCAGCCCCAGCGTTTTCCATGCAAAAACGCTAGCATCTTCAGTCAGTGTTTCCTTGCAAAAACGCCAGCAGTACTTGCAGATCTCAGCGTTTTCCAGCCTTGACAAAACGTAGATTTCCAGCAGATGAATAGTAGCAGATACATCCCAGATTAGTTGCAGAAGTTCCCCCACAAAGAAAACACAGCCAAAACAGTCATTTTCAGCCACCGAAACAGTCCCGAAAAACAGCAGTTAGAAGACCACAGATTTCAGCCACCAAGTCGTCGTCGTCACCACCGTCGTCGTCATCGGCATAGTCCAAGTTGCATCAGTCCATTGCATACGCATTGTACACCTTTGTGCAATCAAAGTAGACCACTCTCACCGACGAGAGTGGGGACTTCGGAGGAGGGTTTTACAACCTCTCGGGTGTCGTATCTCTTCTCTCTCCTTCTCTCAGTCTCATTCACTAGCACGCACAATATCCACTCACTTTGTTCGTGATCATAGCACTCTCCATAAGTCGGAACGCTCTCTCCTTCCCTAAGATTTAAAAGGAACCTTGAGCAATAAAGATCACTAATCTTGAGAAAATACAACATTCATTCTGCTGCACCTTACATGGTCCCATAGGTCTCACACCGTCATGTAGAGCACCGCTCTACAATTACCACCCGACCATCTCTGTAAAAGGCCATCTTTCCCTTCTCCCTTGCCGCAGTAATCTCTCTCTCTCTCTCTCTCTCTCTCTCTCTCTCTCTCTCTCGATGGTGGTGGAGGGATAAAAGGGATGTTGAATGAAATAGCAATCTGAAGGCTACACAGGCTATGTTTAATGAAATTGAGTGTTGAAATACTAAGCATGTGACAAATTTGTTTTTTTATGGACCTTACAGGCTGCTGGAGCACCTGGTGCACTCTTTGTCGAAGAGAAGCCACAATCAGCCAACGATACGTGGCGCAAGCTTCATACAGATCCTCTCTTACTGATAAAGCAACAAGAACAGGCTGCTCTTGCACGCATAAAAAACAATCCAGTCAAAATGGACATGATAAAAAAATCGGTACGCATTGAAGATTGAAATCTTATGGATGGATTATTTACTTCTGTTTGCTTAATGCTTGAGAATTCTCTGTGGCTTTCAAGGATTTGTTCAAACAGAAAAGAGGGCTTGTTTTGATAAGTTAACTTTGTATTGTGCGAATGAGCTCACTCTGTTCACGTTCTATGTACTGTATTGCTGCTGTCAAAACACAGGATGCTATTTTTATACAGGTTGTCAAGGATTTTCTCAACCTGTTTTTATTCATTCTTGAATTACCCATTGGAAAATAAAGTCTTTTTGCCCCACATCTTTCTGTCAGGACTGAGATGCGGAAATTCAATGGGCCATCCATACACCTTCTTACAGGATTCAAATTTGACCTACATCATGGATTTGGTGGCCAAATAATTGGCATCTAGACACCAATTCACTGTCTGTTGTCACAACAGTTTTCACAAACCTATGAAGTTCATGGTGGTTACATGAAAACATATTATGATGTTGTAGCAGGCTCAAAATACAATGCAACTGTACAGGAAGAACTGTGGTGGTCATATGTAGGCTGCACTACAAGCATGCAATAGGCTGATGTACAATATTGACCGCTGGAATCGTAATCACAAATCCAACCATATTTCATTCCCATGTTTTTATGTCTGCGTGTCAGTAGAGGTCTCTGCTAGTTTTTTGTTTTGAGTGTAGACCAACATTGCCTAGCATTTCCCTTCCAAAAAGAGGAAGCCTTCCTAACCTTGGAGGCTACTGCAAAGTTTGACACGCTGTGTCAAATCGTTGTACGAAGGCTAAGGCCTTCTATTCATCTCTAGGACCGCAAAAGGGGTCAAACGCAACACTTTGTACACCTTTTTTGTAATCGTTTTGGATACCCCATGGTGTAAGCTGATCATAGGGAGCGGGTCGTAGCAAAGTATTCCATGCTCCTCCAAAGTTAGAGCCAAAAGATGGTGCTAGATCCCCTCCATATATCCCAAACTTTCCTCCAAAATTTGAACCAGAGAGGTTGCCTTGCATACATGGCATCTTTTGTACATGCCTCCATTGTTCCCCGGCATGTTAGTTCCAAAAACCCCATATCCCCCATAAGGAAACCATATTTTTCCTTGACCTGCCATCCCAATGACGTTGGGTATTCCCAACATGAGTCCGGGAAATTGGTGCTCCTTCTGTGTGTTGCTGACTCACCATATATTTGGGTTTTTTAGGAATCATTGCCTTCTTGACTGTGGTATGAAGACTGTCTTCATGGCCTTCTCCTCCATGTGCTTAGCATATGGGGGATCCTTGGAAAACAGGAGAAAGTTATCGAACAGAGACAACCGGAGCCCGCTTCTCATCTTCATTGTTAGATGACTCATCATGGCCATTGGTGTCTTCTTCATCAATTACTTCAGTCTTGACCTCTTCCTCAACTTCTTCATTCTCCTCTTGATGGTTGTTGATATCTTGGGAGTTCTTCATTGCTGCTGAAAATTGCTGTCCAATTTGGATCTGATTGCCCTTTAAAGAGAAATCAGTTGAGCTTGGATGTCACTAGAATGGGTTGGTGCTACTAGCCAGGCGGTGGAGGACAACAAACCTTGATTTTAGCACAATAGAGATAGTATATAGAAAGAGAGCGTGTGTTACGTCCCAAGACATTAGGATGGGTGCCTGAGCTATGTTTGTCCAAGTGTGGTGATCACACAAGATGTCTCTAAAATGAGATCACAGTCCTATTTATAGGACTCACTTAAAGAGTGGCCAAAAGTCACACCTGGTCGGACATAGCTCAGGCGCCCATCGTGCTATCTAGGGACGTCACACACACACACACACACACACACACACACACACACACACACACATTGTCACCAGGAGGTGTATTTTTCCTGTTGCCTTTCGTAAATAAGTATTAGATATATTTATTTTATTTTTACTTGTTTGTCCCAAAACCCTTGAAAAGATGCAAGTGGACATTGCATGGCCAGTGTGAAACGACTGCAGCCAAATGGGTTTCTCACATCGGGGATCTAGGTCGGTCAGACAGGGACTGCCCGGACCAGTTAGCACTAAATTCTGATGAGTATGGAAGCTCGTGTGCGCCAAACTGGAATTTGGGCCACTCGTCAAGTCACTGCAACTTTATAAGTTGAAAGGGGCCAGTAAATTAACCCACATTGTAGATGTTGGTCAAATGGTAGTCTTCAATGATGGTCAGGAGACCGATAGGGACGCCATGGAAGCATCTCCTAAAATTTAGGGAACTGCTATTTTCGACCGGAAAATGTGTTCACGTCATTAGCTCTGGAATGACAAGGGGAACATTTTATTGCTCTGCTGCCCAGTCAATTGACGCCTCAGTTGAGATATTTTTAGCAGGGAAAGCCCAAACTCGGAAACTGGGCGACGTGTCAGCCTGTGAGCGATTCTGCCACTCTGGGAGGCATAAACGAGCTGCATATCAACAAAGGGGGCGCCATTTTCAGCCTCAGGTGGATTGTAGTAGGTACAGAAGCTATGGAATGCTTACCTTGCCCTCTATGCACAGTATGGTGACGGGAGTGATGCCCCGCACGCTACATACTGCTCTCTTTCTCCCCTACGTACAGTATGTTATGCCCCACTAGTGGGCTTCTCATTTGACCTATGTACAGCTGTGGGGAAATATGCTTTCATGCCGAGGCAAGAGCCTCTTTGCATAGGAACCGGTGTAGCTAGCTGTTGCACCAAAGCAGGTCCACGAGAGGGTGATAACCTCTCGATTGCGCAGTAAATCAGCACTGTTTGCTTGCTGTTTTTACTCTGTTTTGAGACTGTTTTGTGCCCGGGATGCTTCCAGAATCAAGGGGCACCAAGCCCAAGGTGCAGGGAACAGTGTAGGGACTGTTGTGTGCCCAAATCAGGTCAAAAAACAGGATTGAACCAGAAATTACGACGACCTGGAATTTACTGTTTTGTGGTCCCGATTGAGGGATAACGCTAGTGGGATAGAGTCCCGAGCTTGGAAACTAATTCGGGTTAATTTCGGTATCGTTATGCTACCGAAATTTAGCCGAATCTGGAGCGTACTAGCTGGATGCAGGTGTTATCTTGCAAGGACTCTTTTTTTGTAATTCCCTCTCTCTAAATTAAAGAAATACCGAAAGGGGCGCCAGTCTTTGGGGCCTACAGGGTGTCGGTCTCGTGTGCGTAGTGACATTCTAGTCGCTGGACGCAACTGTGTTCTCTTCCCTTCTCAGTGCTCTGTGTAAAGTTAACAGGTAATTGAAATAGTACCGCCCTCTACGTTGTATAGGCCTAGTCACTTTTTCTTCAAAAAGTGCAGCGTGGATTGTTGTGGGTGAAAGCAACACAGAGCTTGTCGATATGGCAGAGAAGAGAGACCAAGTACCTGAAGAGGGATCTTCCTCACATGGCACAGAGAAAATTCCTTCAATTCTTCAAGAAGAGGATAGGTTGTTTAGAACTCAACTGCGTTGCTGCATGGACATGTTTCAGCAGTTGGTTAAGAACCCAAGGATGCAAGAGTTTTTACAAGCTCCGACACAGGGTTTTCAGCCTCCTACACAGGGCATGACTGAGCCGTTGCAGGAAAAGGAGATTTCCAATGTGCAGAGGACTCATGATGGTCGAGGGAAAGCCCATGTGGTTGAGCAACTAGCGGTGTCCAATGATCCAAAGCAACTTGCTTTAGCTGGACAGGAACCGTTTGTGAATGGTCAAGGGAGCAATGAACAGGCTATACGTCAGACCCTTCCATTACCTAATACTTATCCTGGTTATTTTGGAGGTGGTTCAGTGTTTCAAGCTATGGCTGGACCTTCCACAGGTTATATGCCAGGGAATGTGTTCGGGACAATGCAAACAGGCATGGGTAACCCTATGTACGCGAACATGGGTGTCCAACCAGGTTTTCAGGGTGCCTATGGCCAGTTTCGAGTGCCTGGAACACAATTTGGTATGGCTGGTTTTTCGCAGCCATATGTACAAAATGGAGATATGACAGGGAAAACAGTTGATGCGAGTGCTGGAATGAACACTCATGGAGCACCACTGTCACAGGCACTTGTTTATGATAATGTGGCTCCTTTGAGTCAGCCTAAGGATTACAAGGAAGGTGGGCAGGGAGTAAAGTTTGAAACTTTCCGAGGAACTGAGGACCAATTGTTGGCTTTGACCTTCATACAGTAGTTCGATGCAGCTTATGCTGGAGGCAACTTCACGGAATCTTCAAAGATACGCAAGGCTGCCACTTTCTTGAAAGGGAATGCACTTCAGTGGTGGACTGCATTGTTGAACCAAGGTCAAGCCCCAACAACGTGGGTCCAATTCGAACAACTTTTTGCGCCTGCATGGTTGACAAACACTTTTGAAGTGGATGTGATGACGGAATGGCACGAGTTGAATGCTAAACAGTGTGCGGATCTGGAAGAGTACAATAAACGGTTTTGGGCCGCACTGTTGCCAGTCACCTCTTACAGGTTTGGGCCTTTGTCAAAACAAATTGAGAAGTACTGTTGCGGATTGCCCAAGAAAATCAGGGTCTACTGCACAAAGACTACTGTCATGAATATGTTTCAATTGATAGAGAATGCAATAGTGGGCAACAATCTGTTGAAGGGAGATTTCGATGGATTTAATAGCCACAAGAAAGGGGCCCAGGGCAAACAGTTTTTAGCCAAGGGCAATGTTGCAGCAAAGCCTTCTGAGCCTCCCACAAAGAAGCCCTCCACTGAAGAAGCTGATACGTCCAAGAAGCAGTCTAAATCTTCTTCGGAACGAGGACAAGGACAAAAAATCCATTTTTCTGGCAAAACTTTTGAAGAAAGGAAAGCTCTTAGGGAGGCCAAGAAATGCTACATTTGTGAATAGGAAGGACACTTTGCAAATGAGTGCCCACAGAAGAAGTCATAGGATAAGGATGACAAGTCAGACCATAAAGGGAAGAAGCCAAAGCCGAGTGCAGGACTTGTTCTAGATTTGGTTGGAGATCAGCCAAACACAGATGCCACGGAGCTGTGCAGAGCTTGGGGCAAAGTTAGAGACCAGACAGTGCTGGTCTTCTTTGATCCAGGAGCCCGTGCAAATTTCATATCACCAGAATTGGCATCAAAGTTGGACATTCGTGCAGAGGAGATGGGTATGACAGGCGAAGCAGGTTTGGCATGCCCAGGACATTCAGAGCCTGTTACTCCCATTCTGGGAAAGCTTCATCTGCACATTCAGAGCTATGTGGATGCGGAAGAATTTCATATTATGCCACTTGAGGCTTGTGATGTGTTACTGGGTATCCCATGGTGTTACAGGTTACATGCTATGGTGGATATTTACAACAAAAAGATTACCCTTGTACATAGAGGAAAGACTCGTGTCCTTGATGTAAAGCTTAAAGGTGAGTCTGTTCCAGTTGTTTCTACTTCTGCTATTTCATCTGTAATAAAGAATCACCTTTCTGCGTACTTAATCTTTGCAAAAGAAGTACCTCAAGTTGTATCTAATTTGTCTACCTTAGATAAAGACAGGTCAACTTTTTTGAGTGGTTTCAGTGATTGTTTTTCAGACTCGTTGCCAGGGGAGTTACCTCCTGAGAGACTTGAGGATCATACCATAGATCTTGTGCCAGGTTCTAGTCCACGGAATAGACCACCATACAGGGTTAGTGCAGCCCAGCAGAAAGAGATTATGAGTCAGGTCAACGAGCTCTTAGAGAAGGGGCTGATTCAGCCCAGTTCATCCCCTTTTTGTTCGCCTGTAATCTTAGTGCAAAAGAAGGATGGTTCATGGCGCATGTGCATTGACTATCGCGCCTTGAATAAGAATACCATCAAGAACAGGTTCCCCATACCGAGGATAGATGACGTTCTTGATCGGCTTGAGGGAGCGTCATTGTTTACAAGAATAGACCTAAAGAGCGGGTATCATCAGATACGCATTAGACCAGAAGATGTCCATAAGACTGCATTCAGGACAACATTTCGTCTCTATGAGTTTCTTGTCATGCCATTTGGTCTCACAAATGCTCCTGCCACATTTAATAGAATGATGGACAGAATTTTTAGACCACATAGAAACTTCGTGGGTACCTTCTTTGATGACATGATTGTCTACTCAAAGTCTGAAGAGGAGCATAGGGATCACTTGACCGCAGTTTTCAATGAGCTACGCAAGAATAGGCTACTCATTAATGCGAAGAAAAGTGAGTTCTTTTTGCAAGAGATTCACTTCCTTGGGCACATTGTTTCAAAGGATGGGGTACGCATGGATCCCGCTAAAGTGGAAGCAATTAGGTCATGGCCAGACTTGAAGTCCGTACATGACATTCGAAGCTTTCTAGGCTTATCTTCCTATTACAGGAGGTTCATCCGAAATTTTGCTGAGATTGCTTCTCCACTCCATGCACTGCAAGGAAAAGGAGTTACTTTCAAGTGGACAGCCAAGGAAATTTTAGCGTTCAAACACTTGAAAGAGAAGCTGACTTCAGATCCGGTAATTATTTTGCCAGATCTTTCTAAACCTTTTGTGGTTCAATGTGATGCGTGTGGCCATAGTCTTGGTGAAGTTCTAATGCAGAATGGCCGAGTAGTCGCATATGAGAGCAGAATTCTTTTGAAGACTGAAAGAAACTTGCAAGTCTATGAGAAAGAATTGCTGGGAGTAATTCATGCTCTCACTAGTTGGAAACACTATCTGCTAGGGGCTGATTTTGTTGTCCAAACGGATCATCAAACCTTGCGATATTTTCTCACACAGACGAAGTTGTCTGAGAAGCACATGCGATGGGCAAACATCTTGTGAATGTTCCATTTTCAGATTGTGCATGTGCAAGGGAAAAAGAACGTGGTGGCTGATGCGTTGTCACGAAGCCCCAAATTTCAGCAGCGTCAATTCCGTACCATTGTGAACTAGACGAAATGAAGACACAATATGCTGAAGATTCAGATTTTGCAAGGATCTATGACCAGCTTGTTGATGGGCAACATCATGAGCACTATATGCTTAAGAATGACTTCCTCATGATGCATGGAAAGTTATGCATTACTAAACAGTTACGGCCAAAGATTTTGATGGAAAGTCATGCTCCACCTTATGCTGGGCATCGTGGAATTGATGTGACAGTGAAAGGGATTGAGGCATTCTTCTATTGGCCAGCTTTGCGTCAAGATGTTGACACATTTGTAAGATCATGCTTAGTATGCCAAAAAGTCAAATTTGATAGACAAAAGCAACCGGGATTGTTGCAGCCATTGCTGATCCCTGATAGGCCATGGGAAAGTATAGCAATGGACTTTATCTTTGATCTTCCAAGGACGCAAACAGGAAATGATGGGATTTGGACTATCATTTGTAGGTTCAGTAAGCAGGCCCATTTCATTCCTGTTAGGAAGAAGATAAAGCCAGAACACATGGTCAAGATATTCATGAACAATATCTTTAAATATCATGGGACGCCTCAGTCAATTGTCAGTGACAGGGATCCACGTATGACGAGTCTCTTTTGGAAAGCATTGTTTGAGAACATGGGCACTACGCTCAAGTTCTCTTCTTCGTTTCATCCGCAAACTGATGGACAGTTAGAAGAGGCAAATTCTACTGTCTTGGACCTGCTCAAATGTTATGTCTCAGAGCACAAGGCAACGTGGGAACACCATCTCCCATTGGTTGAATATGCTTACAATAACACTGTGCATACGTCAACAGGTAAGGCACCATTTGAGATAGTGGAAGGAGGAAAGAAAGTCCCGCCCATTTTGCAGACTAAGGACAAGATATTTGAGGCAGACAAGTATGTGCAAGATATGAATGAAACATACAGGAAGATAAAGATTGCTCTTGAGAAGACTCAGGCTAAGCAAAAGAAAGCTGCCGATTGTCACCGTCGTGAACTTGTATTTTCACTTGGTGATTGGGTACTTTTGCGCTTTGAAAAGGCCAGGTTAAGGAAAAGGAAAGGCAAGGAACGCTTGTTTCCTAAGCTCAGTATGCGATATTATGGTCCTTTTCAGATTTCAGAAAAGATCAGCGATGTAGCTTACATGTTAAAGCTACCAGAAGGCTGGAAAATACATAATGCTTTTCATGTCAGCCTTCTAAGGCCCTTTGTTGGTGATGTGCCAGAGAATATGCTTGATGAGGAACAACCCGAAGTGGAAGAATTGGATGAAATCCTTGTTCCTAAACAGATATTGGCACATAAAGAAAGAAAGGTTAGAGGAAAAGTTGCAAGACGCTATTTGGTGAAGTTCAAAAACTATCCATCGGTAGATGCCAAATGGATGGAAGACTCTGAATTGGTTGATTCACCTCAGCTATTGCAATTGTATCTTGAAGCCTTTCAGATGGAACCCACAGTGACGTGATGCATCCTTTTTGGAGCAAGGCAAGAGCATGGTTCATGATGCTCAAGAGAGTAGTTAAGCAATTGTATCTACTCTTTCCATACAGAATTTAGCTAGAGAAGTTTGTGCTCAAGAGTACACTAGAAGACCTCTATGCTTGATATATGTGTCGTAGCCAGGTTGGTGGGATTGTTTAATCGCCCAACGCTACATTTCCGAAAGCATGTATATCTTGGATTCCCATCATAGAATATATGTGATATCAGGAGATATTTGCATGTATTATTGGCATGCAAGCGAGGTCGCTTGCAGTATTTCAAGGGTGGGGTGTGTCACCAGGAGGTGTATTTTTCCTGTTGCCTTCCGTAAATAAGTATTAGATATATTTATCCTATTTTTACTTGTTTGTCCCAAAACCCTTGAAAAGGTGCAAGTGGACATTGCATGGCCACTGTGAAACGGCTACAGCTTAATGGGTTTCTCACATCGAGGATCTAGGTCGGTCAGACAGGGACTGCCCAGGCCAGTTAGCACTGAATTCTGATGAGTATGGAAGCTTGTGTGCGCCAAACTGGAATTTGGGCCACTCGTCAAGTCACTGCAACTTTATAAGTTGAAAGGGGCCAGTAAATTAACCCACATTGTAGATGTTGGTCAAATGGTAGTTTTCAATGATGGTCAGGAGATCGATAGGGACGCCATGGAAGCATCTCCTAAAATTTAGGGAACTGCTATTTTTGATCGGAAAATGTGTTCGCGTCATTAGCTCTGGAATGACAAGGGGAACATTTTATTGCTTTGCTGCCAAGTCAACTGACGCACCAGTTGAGATATTTTTAGCAGGGAAAGCCCAAACTCGGAAATTGCGGGACGTGTCAGCTTGTGAGCGATTCTGCCACTCTGGGAGGCAAAAACGAGCTGCATATCAACAAAGGGGGCGCCATTTTCAGCCTCAGGTGGATTGTAGCAGGTACAGAAGCTATGGAATGCTTACCTTGCCCTCTATGCACAGTATGGTGACGGGAGTGATGCCCCGCACGCTACATACTGCTCTCTTTCTCCCCTACGTACAATATGTTATGCCCCACTAGTGGGCTTCTCATTTGACCTATGTACAGCTGTGGGGAAATATGCTTTCATGCCGAGGCAAGAGCCTCTTTGCACAGGAACCGGTGTAGCTAGCTGCTGCACCAAAGCAGGTCCACGAGAGGGTGATAACCTCTCGATTGTGCAGTAAATTCAGCACTGTTTGCTTGCTGTTTTTACTCTGTTTTGAGACTGTTTTGTGCCCGGGATGCTTCCAGAATCAAGGGGCACCAAGCCCAAGGTGCAGGGAACAGTGTAGGGACCGTCGTGTGGCCAAATCAGGTCAGAAACAGGACTGAACCAGAAATTACAGTGACCTGGAATTTACTGTTTTGTGCTCCCGATTGAGGGATAACGCTAGTGGGATAGAGTCCTGAGCTTGGAAACTGATTCGGGTTAATTTCGGTACCGTTATGTTGTCGAAATTTTGCCGAATTTGGAGCGTACTAGCTGGATGCAGGTGTTATCTTCCAAGGACTCTCTTTTTTTGTAATTCCCTCTCTCTAAATTAAAGAAATACCGAAAGGGGCGCCAGTCTTTGGGGCCTACAGGGTGTCGGTCTCGTGTGCGCAGTGACATTCTAGTCGCTGGACGCAACTGTGTTCTCTTCCCTTCTCAGTGCTCTGTGTAAAGTTAACAGGTAATTGAAATAGTACCGCCCTCTATGTTGTATAGGCCGGTTACACACACACACACACACACACACACACACACACACACACACACACACGCACGCACGCACGCGCACGCACAAAAAAAAAACTAACAATATGTATGAGAGAGAGAGAGAGAGAGAGAGAGAGAGAGAGAGAGAGAGAGAGAGAGAGAGAGAGAGAGAGAGAGAGAGAGAGAGAGAGAGAGAGAGAGAGAGAGATGATGAAATGAAATGCTATATTAACGTCTTCAAAAGGCCAAAATGAACTATGAGACCAATCTGTTACAAAATGTTGAATCTAATACCATGTCTAGGTACAAAAGAACTAGATATTTCTACTAGAATCCATCCTCATCTGCACTCTGGATATCGAGAGAGTATGGCTCGAATCCTCTGCACACTTCACAAATCTTGGACTCAGCGGATACTCCTCTAAATCTACTTGTCTCGATCTCTAGCTGATGTGAGGATGTGCGTATCTGACCAATAGCACATCGTATCCTGTGGGATAGATTTGTGTCCATGTATCCCGGTCTGATCACAAAACCATCCGCCGAGAGTTGGAGAAGATGCTCTCTATAGAAAGTCATCTTCGTACCTAGCTCATGTGTAGGTTGTATCCATGTCCTCTTCGTATCCAGATGAATCAAGTCTTGTCTAATGAGCTTGGTAATCTCTGCCCTAGTGAGGGGGATGGAGGGTGCATCCAAAGAGTACTGAAATGGGGATAGCGGATCGATACTAAAGCCATGTAACTGAAACCAAGATGCCATCTCTGCATACCAACATGATCTATCTCCCTACAATGCCAGCTGTCGCAAATGCTTTAGTGCTAATCGAGCATATCAATCTCTAGGGAGAGCCCAAGTGCTATGCATAAATGAAACTGATCAAGTGAGTGTCTCCACTACCAATGAAGGAGCAGCGAGCTCCACCCTAATAATGTCATGTGGTACTGAGGCCTTGGCCCCAATCATCCGAGAAATCATAGACACCAAGGGCTTCTCCATACATCTCCATCCATCAGTATTGCCAGCTCTGCTATGATGATCAACTGAGGGGCCCCATATCTCCACTCCGTACAACATGGCCGAAGTGACCAAAGTGTCGAAGAGCCAAAGCTTTGTCCTAGGTTCCTGGAACTAAACCTCTGAACATATCCTCTCAAGTCTCCGCAATGTTGTATAGGCTCTGGTCAATCGTGTATCTGCTGCATGCCTTAGGGAAAATACTGAACCATTGAAAACCGCGCCAAGATAAGTCTATGTATCTGCATACTCCACAGTCTCTCGACCATATGTAAAAGTGGGGGCGGACCTCCTTACCCACTGTGCCGTGGTGTTAAACACCATTACCTTGGTCTTACCAAGGTTCACAGACAATCCACTGTCCCGTGCAAATACATGCAATGTATCCAAATGACGTTGCATCCCCTCTGGAGAATCTGAGATCAGCACAGTATCATCAGCATATAATAGCAACAGAATCCATGTCCCTGCAAGTTGAGCACCTCTATCACCCTCTGCCTGTATATACTTTGACACCATTTGGGCATTCTGAGGAGCTTGTCAAGTAATAGAAATCAGCCACCTTCTCTCCAAAAAAAAAGGTTTTATGATGGCCTTCTAAAAAGAAGATCAAAGTGTGAGAGGATTTACGTTAAATCCTTTTGACTTCACACAAAATGCAAAAAACTAATGAGCAGAAGACAAGCATATTACAAATAGAGAAATAATAATGAAAGATGGATACACAAAAAACAATTTTCAAAGATATTCTTAAAGGGAAGTCACATGGTGAGGTAAAAACAAAAAGGGTATGCGCTAGTTCTATGTTACTCTTATAAAAAACAAAAATAAGTAATGAGCAAAAGACATTAGATTGCAAAAAGAGAGAAATAAAAGGTAGGCACACACTATCAAAATATCAAACGATCTCAAGCATATGACGAGTACTAAGACCTTTTAGAGAGAGAGAGAGAGAGAGAGAGAGAGAGAGAGAGAGAGAGAGAGAGAGAGAGAGAGAGAGAGAGAGAGAGAGAGAGAGAGAGAGAGAGAGAGAGAGAGAGAGAGAGAGAGAGAGAGATTTTTTATGTCTATATGAGGTCGAAATCGGCCTATGAGACAAATCAAATATACATGGTGTATATGTCATTTGTCTATCGGAAAGACGAATGAAATAAAACTGATATAAAACTGAACTGAACTAGAAATAAGTAGTGATGTACTCGAGATAGTGGTGGTGATATATCCAGGGGATATTTGAGGGGGGATGGAGCTCTATCTCTGGGGGTATATGCATGTCTATATGCTCAGGGTAGTACAATCATGAGAGTGCATCAAGCTATCTAGCTCCATCCTGTACTAATGGGGGGGTGTAATATGTGGTACATGGGCGGGTCTGGTGCCAGGGCTGCCCGAATGAAAGCTGCAGGGTCGGCCCTCATGTGAGCCACTCGCTCCTGAGTGGCACGGCGCTCTTAGGCCCGGATCTCCTCGATTTGTCGGTGGTGGAGGCTCGCACCCCTGTAGCCAGTGACTCGTGGTCGTCGTCTAGCTCGGCTCGCCTCGGCTTGTGGGAGTGCCATGATCTCTCGGATAGTGGGCTGCCCTCTGAATAAGGCCTCATACCTGCCTCTGATCTCAGTATATGCGCTGCATCGACACACAAAATGCTCCTCGCTCTCCACCTCCTCTGTGCATGCTCTGCAGACTCGCTCCTCTTTGGGGACACCAGTGTGTCTCCGAGTCTCAATCTCGAACCTGTGTGATGCCACTCTCAACTGACCAATCGCCACCCGTGAGCTATGTGGCATGTATGTGTCCATGTAGCGTGATCTCTGTATGAACCCATCAGGTAGTATAGTAAGGAACTGGTCTCTGTAGTCTGACATCTACGTCCCCAAGCCCGGTGACTCCGAGACTCTCCTGGTGTATAGCTGCCAAAGGTCCTGTCTCAACACCAATTCCTCTCGTTGTGAGAGAGGTGAACATAGGGTGAGTCAGGGTCGTATTGGAAGGGTGGTAGACTCTCCATATCAAGACCGTGTGCCTCAAACCATGCTTTAACCTGTGAGTACCATGCTCTCTCATGCCCACTCTTTGATAGCTGTATAGCGACCTCAAAAACTCTGTGAGTAAGTCTGTTGGGAGGTAGCTTTTTCATCCTCTGGATGAAACAGACTTTTGGGAATAGTGCCTTCACTACCATAGGTGGTGCGGCGAGCTCTGCTCTGATAATGTCATGTGGCACTGTCTGCTTACTACGGAGCAAGCATGAGATCATACATATGGTAGCTCCAATGGGTATGGGTGGGATATGGTGAAGGATGTAATGAGGTGGGTGGCCTCCCTCGGTCCTAGAATATAGTCGACTGTACTCCCCCCTCCCTATACCACTCCATGTGGCATACAAGTCAAGCCCCCTGAAGTTGCCATTGGGCCATCCCGTTATGAATGCGAGCTTGTTCCTTGTAATTCTTCTTCCTTGTACCTGAGCTTGTTGCATAGCCCCCTCCTGTCCCTCTCGGGTGTGAATCCCTCCTCAACTTTGCCGGTGACTTGTACATTGAGGCGTCGAGCTTACCTCATCTTCTATTCCTCAAGGGTGGTGTGTACGATGAGGACCTCCTTCTTTTGTGCTTCCTCCCATGCTTCCTTCTTAATGTTCTTCTTGACAACTTCCACCTACCCGTCCTTTGTGGCCTCAAGCTTGTCTTCCATGCATGCGGTCAAGGCCTTGGTGAGCTCTCCCTTGAGAGCTTCTTTGGTGGTGGTGTAACATCTCACCTTCCTTGGGTGAAAGTAATGCCACCTATGCCTTGAGAATGGCAATTTGTTCCTTCATGTCTTCTTTTTCTTTCTTCCACTCCTCTTGTGCTTCTTTCCACTCTTCTTTCTCCTCCTCTCTCTTCATCTCCCATTCCTCCTCCTCCTTCCTCCGTGTCTCCCTTTCTTTGTTGAGTGCTTCCGTCTCCTTCTCAAGTTTTGATAGTCGGACGATGATACTGTTGATGGTGGAGTCCATCATCTTCTTATTGTCTTTGATGGCGATGTGGTCAAATCCTCCTTCTTGGCCATGTTGCTTCTTCTTGGTGTGTCCGTTTCTCGGTTGAGTCCCTTCGATCAAGAGGTGGTATGATTGACGTGTATGTATGTGTGGGTAAGTAACTATGTATGTGGGTGTATGTGCACGAATGTGTACTTGTGTGTGTGTACGTAGGTGTATGTGTATGTGTGTGTGTGTGTGTGTGTGTGTATAGTGGAATTGATGTGTGTGTGTGTGTGTGTGTGTGTGTGTATAGTGGAATTGATGTGTGTGTGTGTGTGTGTGGAGGGGGATGGGAAAGAGGAATGGCTGGCTGCGGACTGTACGTGTGTGCTGTATGTGGACAGTGTGTGTGGTGTGTGGAAGGAGGCTCAGCCAGGCCAGGTGGGCGGACAACAGCACCAGGCTGTGTAGGTGGCGGTATATGAGTGGGGTGTGGGGAGGAGGCTCAGCCAGGCCAGGTGGGCGGACAACAGCACCAGGCTGTAGGTTGCGGGTCAGCAGGCTGTGCAGGTCAGCGGGGAGAGAGAGAGCTCGTGGGGAGACAGCAGGTGTGTGGCGCGCGAGCAGAAGAGCAGCGCACAGAGAGAGAGAGAGAGAGAGAGAGAGAGAGAGAGAGAGAGAGAGAGAGAGAGAGAGAGAGAGAGAGAGAGAGAGAGAGAGAGAGAGAGAGAGCTTCGACTTCTGCCCTTTGAGGCTGTGTAGGTGCCGGGTCAGTAGGCTATGCAGGTCAGCAGGGAGAGAGAGAGCGCGTGGGGAGACAGCAGGTGGGTGGCGCGCAAGCAGAAGAGAAGAGAGAGAGAGAGAGAGAGAGAGAGAGAGAGAGAGAGAGAGAGAGAGAGAGATTGCATTACTCAGTCTAGTATTTACTGCCGTGATCAGACTGCTATTATTCATCGTCAGTTGAGAGTACGCGAGTCTGATCTTCACATTCCTCTTGGTTCCACGCAGCGCTTGCTTGAAGAGTGGCCTCAGGATGCTTATCTCGTTGCTAGACAGACAGAGCTCACAGAGGAAATTCGTCGCGTACAGGAGGCTAGGTCTGAGTTCACTCATCATGCTTTAGTATCTCATTGGATAGCTAAAGCTGATCGAATGAATAAGGCCTTCTTCGCTGCGCATAAAGAGCGCCCTCCTAGCACCACCCTTCGGACTCTGTGCGATGCTCAGGGGACACTTCATATGCATCCTGATGTTATTCTTGATATGTCTGCAGATTATTTTGAGGCAATGTTCACTGTTGATGTATGCACTACTGAGGTTTTACTTGCCCGTGAGCAGATTTGGCATCACACCCGACGCCGTTGTACAGACACTATGGCCGAGATCTTGTTGGCACCCTTCACACTTGCAGAGCTTCATGCTGCTATCGAGAGTCTAGATCCATCCTCTTGTCCAGGAGAGGATGGCCTCACTAGAGCTTTCTTTTTGACTTATTGGGATGTATTGCATATACCACTGCTTCGCGGTTGTCAGGACATCTTTGCATCAGGATATATGCATCCGGATCTTTGCTCAGGTCTCATATCTCTTATTCCGAAAGGGGGTGACACCACTCAGCTCCGCCAGTGGAGACCTATTACCCTACTCCCTTCGGTCTATAAGATACTAGCGTTACTGATCAGCCATCGCTTGCGACCGTTCTTACCAGATATTATTCATACTTCTCAGACAGGCTTTGTCATGGATCGATGCATGCTGGATAATATCTTCACTTTTTATGAGGCAGTAGAGTGGGCCAGATCATCTTCTGAACCTCTCGCTTTTTTCATCCTTGACTTCGAGAAAGCATATGATCGTGTTGAGTGGGACTTTCTCGAAGGATCATTAGCCCGGATGGGTTTCCCTTCGAGATGGATCACAGGCATTTCCGCTCTCTTCAGGACTGCCAGCAGTGCTATTACTATTGGTGGTCGTGTCAGTCGCTGTTTTGAGCTTTCTCGATCTTTCCGTCAGGGATGTCCTTTAGCAGCATATCTGTATCTGTTTGTCGGAGAGACTATGTCTGATTTTCTTCGTGCTCAGAGTCATGCATTTCGTGGCTTGACCATGCCAGTACCTTCAGCTCCAGACCTTATCGATCAGGAGTTTGCTGATGACACTATGCTGATGTTGCGCTATTTGCTAGCAGCTCTTGATGCCATGCGGGAGGCCCTGGAGGTTTTCTGCATTGCCAGTGGTGCACACATTAACTGGCATAAATCCTATGGGTTACTGGTTGGCAGTGATGACATACCTACTTGGGGGGTAGCTGATGGTTTCACATGGCTGTAGCCGGGTCAGACATGCAGATATCTGGGCTTTCAGGTTGGATGTGACGTTTCCTCACAGCAGCAGTTTGCACCCGTACTACGTCTATTCGCAGGAAACTATGTCATTGGTCTTCTCGTCATCTGTCGTTGGCTGGCCGTGCATTGGTCGCCGACCAGGTCATTCTGGCTACAGTATGGTATACGGCCTCTTGTTGGATGCTACATTCTGGAGTGACAGCTCAGCTCCGCAGACTAGTGCGGAACTTTTTATGGAGTGGCACAGATGGGACTATTGACACTCGTGCTCGAGTTCGTTGGTCCACGATTATTCGTCCTAGGTCAGAGGGAGGTCTTGGCATTATTGATCCAGAATTACAGAGTCGCGCCCTTCTTACCAAGCTTATTGTTCGGGGTCTTTTTCCCGGCCAAGAACCTTGGAAGATGCTTCTTCAGGCCGCTCTTTGCACAGCGACTCCACGCCTCGGCACTAGAGATGGTCATACTTGGCATACAGGGTATCGTTATCTCTTTACGGATGCCCCTTGCACTCTCTCACCCTTCATCCGATCACTCCTTCAGATTTGGGTTTCCATGCGAAGGGCTATCATACGCTCACCTCCCTCATGTCGTGAGGAGATTGAGCGCCAGCCTCTGATGCAGTTCTTGATTCTTCGGTTAATCCACCCCGTCAGCTTGGAGAGAGGACTCACATTGATTGGGCTGCTTGGGACACTGGCCCTGCTGCCTCTATGCGGTTGTTTCATGAGACACGTATGCTGGATGCAGATTTTGTGGCAGAACATTATGACATTGGTCGCGGGGTGACAGACAGACTGCTTGAGATTGACTCCGCCGTTCCTTTGCAGTGGGACGCAGTCATGCGAGGCACGGTTCAGATGCCTCCACATAGTGGTTGGGAAGGTCTCTTTTGCTCAGAGCACTCTCTTATTAGTTCGTTTAGACAACATGCTGTTCACAGTTGATACAGACTACTCTCAGGGGATTCATGCTAGATTGACATATGCTACCACCTCTCCGCACCTTGTCTACCCCGGCGCTCGATGGGAGGCCATACGAGTAGTTAGCTCCCGCGGGAAGCGTCGTTGTGTTGACCCCCGTTTCGCTTCCGTCGATGCCGCCCTTTGGAGGCTTTGGGTGTGGGAGGGTCGTGCACTATCTCAGCTTTATTGGGACCCAGGAGAGTGGCATTGGCCTCACTCTAACCCCACCGGTGCACCTGTATCATTCTTTGAGTACACTGTCAGAATTGGAAGATTAGCATTGATGCGACAGCACCCAAAGCAGCCCACTCGTATGCGTTTCTGGTTACATTCAGGTCTCTCCCATGCCTATCTACAGCAGTTTTGGTCAGCCATCTGGGATTTACATGCGGCTCGTCGTATTTCTTTTTTCATCTGGATGATTGCACATGCAGGACTTCCAGTTGGGACTTGGCTAGCTACTATGGGTCATGATCCGTTATGTACTCGATGTCCTTTGCGACTACATGAGTCCCCTGCACACTGTCTTTGGTCATGCTCCTCTTCCCATATAGTGTGGCTAGCAGTTTTCTTTTTACTTAGCAGAGCCGGTGTTCAACATGGATTTCTCACTTGGGGATCTGTCTCATGGTTGATGCCGATGCCCGAACCGCATCTTTTCTACGAGGGCTCAGACACAGATCCAGCTCTTATGCTTACCTCGAGTGGTTATCGGCGAGGGACTTTGGCTATGTTACCATAGATCGCTTGGCAGGGGGATCCTCAGACACGTGATGAAGTTTTTTCAGTCATCACTAGCATTACACTATGGAATGTTTGGAGAGCTCGTTGTCTTCACATTCTCAGTGCAGCACCACAGTTCCTTCAGGATACCCTCATTGCCATTTGGCTGGACATCATTCACACCCTGATTTGGCAGTGGGATTCTTCCTCAGGTACATCTAGAGCAGCCGAGGCTTCGTCGATTTACCTTCCTTTGGCGTTGGGCCCGATCACCACTCTTCTTCACACTTACAAGTGGCCAGATTACATGGCATTATGCCCCCCCTCAGTGGTTTCTCCTCCACTCATCACACAGACCACCATGAGATTGTTCTAGTCGAGTTGTCACTATAGTGGCTCTCACCCTTACATTCAGCTTGTACACCCCACGTGAGGCTATTTTGGCATCCGCTGGGGATTATGTTGTACTCAGTAATATACAGCCCTGATTTTCAAAAAAAGAGAGAGAGAGAGAGAGAGAGAGAGAGAGAGAGAGAGAGAGAGAGAGAGAGAGAGAGAGAGAGAGAGAGAGAGAGAGAGAGCGAGCTTCGACTTCTGCCCTTTGGTTAGTTTTTGCTCCATGGTGACCACCACACCTGCACCGGGTGTTACGACGACTGCCCATGCACCTTTCACTTGCACATATGACCTGACTACGAAGGACCTAGCCAGTATCGAGGCGGCCACTAGACATCACTTGGGCCGGTTGGGCGCATGGTGGGCCGCTCCCCCTTACGCAACACAGTTTGAGAGTGGCTCATGTTTGCCCTCGGTGGCTCTGAAGACAACATCTTGGAGATCATGATGCTAGGCTGTGGCATCTTTCAAGTGCAGCTCTCAGACGACCATTGTGCCGAGTCTCTCTACAGTCGCTCTCCTATTGTTGCAGGGACCTGACTGTTGGTTTTAGAGTGTGGACACCAGACTTCGATGTTGAGGAGTTTGATGGCCAGCAAAGGATCCCTCGTTTTTCAGTCACTCTCCCAGTCCATCTTTCAGGTTGTGTTACTGGTGTAGCCGCTAGGTGAGGCTTGGTTATATGAGGTTCACTGGTTACAGAGGCTGACACACCACAGATAGAGGTCTACACACCTGGGGATACCCAATTCCCGAATACATTACGACTCTCTGATCTCACCACAGACTAGGTCTGTCTACAGAGGTTGGTGGTTACTGGTTGCTCAGATCAGTGTCTACAAACGTTGGTGGTTACTAGTCGCTTGGATCAGTGTCTTAGATGCCATCGGTTTGGGCACATGGTGAGAGACTGCCCTTCCTAGGTCTGTCTACAGAGGTTGGTTGTTATTGGTCGCTCGGATCAGTGTCTTAGATGCCAGCAATTCAGGGTGTCTCGAGGGTTGCGTTGCCAAGAGGGGGAATATAGGGTAAGTTGTCGGCAATAGAAAGAGGAAAAAAAGGAAAGGCACAAGCGTTTTAAAATGCTGCTTGCACAAAGGGGAGGGTGAGCCGGGTGTCATCTCCAATGGGTTGCACCGACGGGCGTTTTAAAATGCACGCATGAGGGGGTGCAGTTGCCAAGTGCTACCGGCAGGTGCGTTTTAAAACACAAGTGCAATGGAAGAAACACGCGCCGCCAAGGGGGCCGCTTGTTTACAGTAGCGTTTCAAAACGTTGAGACGGCAGGCCAAGGGGAGGAGGGCTTGACGGTGGGGTGGTGATGGAGGGGACAACAGCGGCCTTGCAAGGGCAATGTTTTAAAACGTTGGAGGCAAAGGGGGGGGGGTGGGAGATGGCGGAGGGCAACTAGAGAGACGAACCTTCTCACTTTATGGGTCTTCTCCACGCCGCCAAGGGCTCTGATACCATATCAGTTGACGATGCGAAAGCGTAGAGATCACAGAGAGAGAGAGAGAGAGAGAGAGAGAGAGAGAGAGAGAGAGAGAGAGAGAGAGAGAGAGAGAGAGAGAGAGAGAGAGAGAGAGAGAGAGAGAGAGAGAAAGAAAGAAAGATTTTTAACGTCTATGTCAGGCCGAAATCGGCCTATGAGACAAATCAAATGTACATGGTGTGTATGTCATCCGTCTATCGGAAAGACAAATGAAACAAAACTGATACAAAACTGAACTGAATGTAGGTAGTGGAGTATCTGAGGAGGGATGGAGCTCTATCTCTAGGGGGTATATGCATGTCTATATGCTCAAGGTAGTACAATCATGAGAATGCATCAAGCTATCTAGCTCCATCCTGTACTAATGGGGGGATGTAAGATGTGGTACATGGGCGGGTCTGGTGCCAAGGCTACCCAGATGAAAGCTGTCGGGTCGGCCCTCATCTGAGCCACTCGCTCCTCAGTGGCACGGCGCTCCCGGGCTCGGATCTCCTCGATCTGTCGGTGGTGGGAGCTCGCGCCCCTGTAGCCTGTGACTCGTGGTCGTCGTCTAGCTTGGCTCACCTCCGCCTGTGGGAGTGTCACTCCCCTCTGAGTGTCTGGTGAGGGAGGGGCGGCAATCCTCTGAAAGAAGTCTGTGAGCTGCGACTCTCCCCTCTGTCTGTGTAGCTGTGTGTGGCTGTAGTAGTGTGTCCCGATGGCTCTGTATCTCTAGTAAGAAACGTCCGAGCTGTCTCTGATCTCGAGAGTCCATGATCTCTCGGAGAGTGGGCTGTCCTCTGAATAAGGCCTCATACCTGCCTCTGATCTCAGTGTATGCTCTGCATCTACATACAAAGTGCTCCTCACTCTCCACCTCCTCTGTGCAGGCTCTGCAGACTCGCTCCTCCCTGGGAACACCAGTATGTCTCCCGATCTCAATCTCTAACCTGTGTGAAGCCACTCTCAGCTGACCAATCGCCACCTGTGAGCTATGTGGCATATATGTGTCCATGTAGCGTGGTCTCTGTATGAACCCCCCAGACAATATGGTGAGAAACTGGTCTCTGTAATCTGACATCCTCGTCCCCAAGCCAGGTGACTCCCAGACTCTCCTAGTGTATAGCTGCCACAGATCCTGTCTCAGTACCAAGTTCCTCTCACTGCGAGAGAGGTGAACATATGGTGAGTGGGGGTCGTACTGGAATGGTGGTAGGCTCTCCATGTCAAGACCGTGTCCCTCAAACCATGCTCTGACCTGTGAGTACCATGCTCTCTCATGCCCACTCTCTGATAGCTGTATAGCTGCCTCAAATGCTCTACGAGTAAGTCTGTCAGGAGGTAGCTCTCTCATCCTCTGGATGAAGCAGACTGTCTGGAATAGTGCCTCTACAACCATAGGTGGTGTGGCGAGCTCGGCTCTAATAATGTCATGTGGCACTGTCTTCTTGCTGCGGAGCAAGCGTGAGATCATACATACCTGTGGCCTCTCAAGCTGTGTCCACTGGTCAGCTGTCAATCCTGGTGCCCATACTGCCGCCGAGTACATCAAGGCCGGGGTGACTAAGGTGTCGAAAAGCCACCCCTTCGTGCGGGGCTCCTGAAAGTGTGCCTGGTGGCATCTCCGCTCTAGCATGGTCAGAGCTGCATATCCTCGGGTGAGCTTGTCAGCAGCAGCCTGCCTCATAGTGAAGGGTCTTGGTAGGCTGGTGAATGTGATGCCAAGGTAGACATAGGAGGTGACTACATCAACCTGTCCTCCTGCTGTTGTGAAGGTGGCAGCGCTCCTCACTGCACTGGATGTGTGAAAGATCATAACCTTGGTTTTGCCAAGGTTCACAGTCAACCCCCTGTGTGTGCTGAATTCGTCCAAGGCCTCAAGATGGCGTTGCAAGCCCTCGGGTGACTCTGAAATCAACACAATATCGTCAGCATATAACATGATGTGGACCGGAGTACCTGCCAAGTCGCTCCCCTCTCCCCCTGCTCGCAGTATGTAGTCGGAGATCTCGTCGATGTAGAGCCCAAAGAGTGTCGGGGAGAGTGGGCATCCTTGTTTAACACCAATGGTGCTAGCAATGGTCTCTGAAAAACCGCCTGGGCAACGAACCCGACCCGTCACCCTCTCGTAGAGAGCATATATGGCCCAAATCATCTCTGTTGGTACCCCAATGTTGTGAAGGCGCTGGAAGAGTCTCTCGCGTGGGACTGTGTCAAAGGCCTTGCGGAAATCCACAAAGCAGCAGTAAAGCCTCTTCTTCCGCGCCTTTGCCCCATCAATGAGGCAGCGCAGAACGAAGATGTGATCGGTGGTGGAGAAAGCTCGTCTGAAACCTGCCTGGCCTGGAGCTCGTAAACCCTCGATCTGTGCGTAGCAGCTGAGCTGTGCCTCAAGTACTGCTCCATATAGCTTGGCCATCGTGTGGCCAATCATGATAGTCCTGTAGTTCCCTGGGTCCAGGGTGTCGCCAGATTTGTGGATAGGCACTATGGTGTGCTGTGTCCACTCCTCTGGGAAGCCCTCCCCTATAGCCCGGTTGAAGACATGTGCAATCAACGGGGCTATAGTGGAGGCTGCATAAATGATGTGCTCACTCTGTAATCCAGTATGGTCAGCTGATCGTCTGTGCTGCATGCGGCGTATGGCCCTCTCTACCATCTCTGCTGTAAAGAAGGAGGAGCACGTGGGGCGTGGCTCGTGTGGCTGCGGGATAGGAGGCTGCCCTGGCACCTCATAAAGTCGCTCTGCATAATCATGCCATATCTGTGGATCCTCAATAGCTGTAGTCGGACGTGGCTCGCGCAGGGTGCGCCATGCCGTCGCGCTATCCATGCTCATGAATAGGCGGTATAGCTCTAGCTCCTGTGCCTCTTCGAATGCTCGCCGCTGTTGGCGTGTCAGCGTCTTCATATGCCGTCTGGCCTCTCTCTCTGTGATCTCTCCTAAGGCTCGCCGTGCACGGAGGCGTCGGTATAGCTCTCTGTACTCATCATCATACCAGCGGTTCTGAGGCATAGTCCCGGGGGGGGGGGGAGTGCGTCCTGTGTGAGTGGTGTGTGGAAAAGAGCTAATAGCTGAAGTGTGGAGAACGGAAGAGATATGTGATGTGAGAACTGAGAGTGGTGTGGATGGGTGGAGGAGGCATAGGCCATGCTCGACCTCGGCCGAGTAAAGAGAGGCTAGCTCATGTGTGAAATGGATGGTGGTGTGTGGAGTGTGTGCTGTGGAGCTGTGTGGGATGGTATCTCCGGTGATGGAGAAAGAGAGGTATGTGTGGTCGGCTCCGATGGGTATGGGTGGAATGGTGAAGGATGTGATAAGGTGTGTAGCCTCCCTGGGTCCCAGAATATAGTCGACTGTACTCCCCCCTCCCTCTGCAACTCCATGTGGCATACAAGTCAGGCCCCCTGAGGTGGGCCACTGGACCATCCCGTTATAAATAACGAGACGGTGCTGGGAGCCAAGTCGAAGTAGATGTCGTCCGTAGTCTGTGACTGGAGCTCTGTCTGTTGTATCTCTCATAGGAGCCTCCTCATCTAGAGTGTGTAGTGCCTCTGTGTCCTCGTGGTCATATGCCTCACACTGCTCACTGCGCGTACGAGCATTGAAGTCTCCCATAAGGAAGACTTCACCCAGTGTGGAGTACTCCATAATCTCCTCCGTGAGGCATGCGTACGGTGACTCCTGCTCAATAGGGGCGAATCTGGAGCCTGTGGGAGCAAAGTAGCAAAGGGCAATGTAGACGATCCTGTCTCGTGAGAGCTCGAGACGAATCCACATGTAGCGGGCCTGTGGGTCCCGGGCAACAATCTGTAGTCTGCTGTGAAGCCCCTGTCTAAAGAGTATGGCCACTCCTCCTGAGCCGCGAGTGGTGTGCTGGCGCATACATCCCCGATGTAGAGACTCCCACTGGAATCCATGTATCCGTGGTAACCCTCTCTCTGGGCTCTCGTGTGTCTCTGTAAGTAGAATGATGTCTCGACCTCTCATCACCTCCCTCAAGTCTCTCTGGGTGTGTCCATAGGTCTCCATTGCAATTCCAAACCGTGACATGAATCTCCTCGTGTGTCCCACAGGCCGCGAGTCCCTATGCGATGGTCTTGCCATCAATGATAACCCTACCATCTCGATATACTGCCTTCTTCCCTTCTTTGCGGGCTTGGTGGACTCTAGGCATGCACGCGCGACGGTGATCTTGTTGCATCTTTGTGAGGTCATCATCAAGATAAATCGGGGGGCCTTCTAGCCCTCTCAAGATGACCCTCTTTCGGAGGAAAGAAGTTCGAGACTCCTCGGAGGCGAATTGGAGGATGAGAGCTCTCTTCTTTGGATCTTTGCCGGCTCTCCAAACTTTGGAGAAAGGGATCTCTTCTTCCTTGTATCCCACTTTCTTGCATAAAGCTTTCCCATCGCTCTCGGGTGTAGACCCTTCTTCTTCTTTGATGCCGGTCACTCGCACATTGAGACGGCGAGCTTGTCGCATCTTCTCCTCCTCGATGGTTGTGTGTACGATGAGTACCTCATCTTTTTGGGCTTCCTCTCTTGCTACCTTCTTGATATTCTTTTTGACCACTTCGACCCATCCTTCTTTGGTGGCCTCTTATTTGTCCTCAATGCTTGCGGTAAGGGCTTTGGTGATCTCCTCCTTGAGGGCTTCCTTAGCCTCCTCTTTAATCTCTCCTTCCTCGGGGGTGAGGGATGTGATGGAAGCATGAAGGAGATCGATTTGTGCCTTCATCTCTTCTTGCTCTTTCCTCCATCTCTCCCTCTCCTTCTCGTTCTCCCGTTCCCTTCTCTCCTTCTCCTCTTTGAGATTTTGGATTTCCGCTCTCATGTCCTCCTTCTCTTCGTTCCATAGCTTGATGAAGGTGGCTTTCTCCTCCCTCCATATCTCTCTCTCCATCCACCATTCTTTCATGTCCTTCTCCAATTGTGCAAGCCTCTTGTTCGTGAGCATGAAGGTTGTCTTCATTGTCGATGTCGGCGTCTTGATGATGGGGGAAGACATGGTTGTCTTCGTAACTACCCTCTCTTCATATTGTGAAGAAGAGGGGAGAAGGGGAAGAGAGGGAGTACGTGTGTGTATGCGTGTATGTGTGTAGTGTGTGTGTGGGTATGTATCCGTGTGTGTGTGTGTGTGTGTGAGAGAGAGAGAGAGAGAGAGAGAGAGAGAGAGAGAGAGAGAGAGCGCCAGTGACTTGCTCCCTCTGCGTTTCTGCAGCCCTGCACGTTCAGCAGCTCCTGCACGCTCAACAACCCCAGCCGCTTTGCTTCCCTAAGAGCCCATGCTCTGCTAGAAACCTGTGCGCTGTGGTGCTGAGGCTGAGAACTTGCGCGCTGTGGTGCTGAGGCTGAAATCTGCGCGCTGTGGTGCTGAGGCTGAGACCTGCGCGCTGAGTTGCTGAGGCTGAAGCCAGCTCGCGTTGTGGTGCTGAGGCTGAAGCCTGCTCGCGAGAGAAAGAGGACGACCCCCTGCTCGCTGAAGCCTGAGAGAGAGAGAGAGAGAGAGAGAGAGAGAGAGAGAGAGAGAGAGAGAGAAAGAGAGAGAGAGAGAGAGAGAGAGAGAGAGAGAGAGAGAGAAGAAGAAGAAGAAGAAGAAGAGAGTCTCCTTAACCATTCAACCTTGGCAATGAATAATTGATGTGATAATACAATGAGGGCAAGGGGTCACATATATACCCACCTCAGTAAATTGCCCTACTTATACTTCAACAAATAAGTAAAATAAATACCTAAAAGCCAAAATAAATAATGGGATCACTTTGGGCAATTCACTTGAGATGCCAAGACTATGTGCATACATTACTAGCCCCTTTCTCCATGTAGGAGATGCATGACAGTGGATGGCCTCGATAGTGCCTCTTGTCTCGGAGAGGACGGATCGACGAGACAATTTGTTTTGAGGTTCTGGGATGCTCTCAGCCAGGTTATGCTTTTAGATTTGCAACACATATTTGACATAGGAGAGATGCCTGTCTCTATGTGTTCAGGACATATTTCTCTTATACCAAAAAGCGGAGATGGATCGTCCCTCTGACAATGGAGACCGATTACCCTCATGTCTTCGGCGTATAAGATCGTCGCTCGCATGATCAGTATGCGCTTGAAACTCTGAATGCCCAAATCATACATGCTTCCCAGAGAGGTTTTGTGCTGGACCGGTGTATCTTAGATAACATCTTCACTTTCTATGAAGCAATGGAATGGGCTCATCAGACAAATCAGCCTATAGCTTTCATGCTTCTTGATTTTGAGACTGCTTATTATAGAGTAGATTGGGGTTTCTTGGAGGGCACTATTGAGAGGATGGGTTTTCCCTTGGAGTGGATCAGAGGTGCCTCTGCATTATATTGTATTGCTTCCAGCCCTATCACAATTAGGGGTCACATTGGACGTCCCTTTCCTCTGTCTCGTTCAGTTCGCTACGGATGTCCGCTCGCTGTTTACTTCTTTCTGTTTTTTGCGGAGGTCATCTCTCTCTTTTTGCGCCACAAAACTTCACAGTTGAGAGGTCTTGCTTTGCCGTTGGTTGACTCACCAGATTTATTGGATCAGGAATATGCTGATGACACTATGCTCTTTGTTCGATATGACACACCCACCTTGGACAATCTACGGGATGCTCTTGCTACCTTCTGCATGACTAGTGGTGCTCTCATCAACTGGCACAAGTCGGCTTTCTAGTAGGAGTAGATGAATATTTTCACTAGGGTGCACATGCTAATTTCACTTGGCTACCTAAAAGGCTGACTTGTAGATATTTAGGTTTCTATGTCTATCCGTTGAGCAACAGTTTGCACCTGTGCTACAATCCATCAGGAAGAAACTTTGCCATTGGTCATCTTTGCATTTATCTTTGGCTGGAAGAGCCCTTGTGGTGAATCAGGTTCTTCTTGCGACAGCTTGGTTCATCACATCCTGCATGACTCTTCACTTGGGCATTTAAGGCGCCGTGTACGAAACTTTTTGTGGGGTGGCATGGACGGCTCGGCTCTACTGACACTCGACCACGAGTCCATTGGGACACAATCATTTTACCTAGAGAGGAGGGATTATTGATCTAGAGATGCAGAGCAAGGCACTACTTGTGGTGTGCAGATGTAAGAAGGCTTTGTATGGGTTGAAGCAATCTCCTCGTCCTTGGTATGAGAAAGCTGACACTCATTTGGTCAATCGAGTTTTCGTAACAGTCCAACAGAAAGCACATTGTATGTCAAGCGTGAGGGCGATGTACTTCTCATTGTTGTTCTTTATGTGGATGATTTGTTGATCACTGGTCCCAATGAGGCACATATTGCTGAAGTTAAGGTTGATTTGAATGCTACTTTCAAGATGAAAGATTTGGGGTTGTTGCATCATTACTTGGGTATACAATCTAAGCAGTGTGATGGTGGTATTGCCTTGTGTCTGAAAAGTTACATAGAGACATTGCTATGTAAGTTTGGAGAGAGAGAGAGAGAGAGAGAGAGAGAGAGAGAGAGAGAGAGAGAGAGAGAGAGAGAGAGAAACGAAATGTTATATTAACGTCTTCAAAAGGCCAAAATGACCTATGAGACCAAAAGGTTACAACCATGTGTGACTCTAGTACACTATCAAGGGAACATAAAGATATAATTAAATAAGGGTACCTTGCATGGGTAGTATAGAAGCCTAACCTACATCCCCATCATCGTCAATGTCCTCATCACAGAATACATCAACTCAAAACATATGGAGAGGGGGTATAATCACGTGAGGGCTAATGAGGTGCATAGGGGGGTAAGTAGACAATGTTGATTATCCCATGAGCTCTCTCGTGGGTCTCTGCAGTATGGCCTCTATGTCCTCCATGGGGGGGGGGGGGGGGGGGGGGGCTCGATGTCGCTCAACGATGCTCCGTAACCTCCGATGTTGTTGCTAAATTAGCTTTATCCGACAAATTAATAATTCGAAATGAATTATTGGATTTATAAGTGAGAGGGTTTTCTCACATGGAACACTAAGAAAAATAATTCTAAATAATTATTGGAATTTTAAGTGAGGGTTTTTCTCGCTGGAGACATCCGAGTACAGAGTATTTCCAGTGCGTAATTCAGAGTAATGACGAGAGCACTGTGAAAGGGAATATCTGTAAGGCCACTAGGAATGGGTGCTTCTGATGCGTCACATTGGATGGGTGACTGGGAGTATCGGGAAGAAGTATCCGACCATCCGGGAACGGACATCTCTGATGCGTCATAGGATGGGTGACATAGAGCATCGCTAAGGAGATTATATCGTAAGTTCGGTAGGAAAGGACTAGGTGATGGGTATTCCTGATGCGTCACAAGGTGGGTGACGGGTGCATCGGAAAGGGGATATCCATAGTCAAGAGGAAATTCTGAACTGTGTTAGAATTGTGAACAAGGAAAAGCAAGCACTTGAATGAAGATGGGTTCAGAGGAAACTTTGAGGAAAAACGGATGCTTTCTGAGAAAGCGGGTTGCTTTTGGGAAAGTAGATGCTTTCCCACGTTGAAGTCTATGTCTGCATTGCAACTGTGCATGTGATTGCATCCAGGGACGCTTGGGAAGTGCTTTGAAAGCATTGTTTTTAACTTATAAGGTTTTATTGAGTTTTTGGGCAGATTCAAACTATTTTTTAAATATGGCGGCCGCTACTTAATAAGTGAGCAGCCATTTGATAAATAAGGCAACAGATCAGCCAAATTCTCTCTCTCTCTCTCTCTCTCTCTCTCTCTCTCGCTCGTAACCTAAAGCTTTGCGCGTCGTTTCCTCTCCCTGCGCTGCTGCATGTCTCCCTTGGGCGAGGGTTGCCGTGTGGGGGGCGTTAGCCAATAGCCTCGCCCCATCTACAGCCAAGCGTTGCTCTGTCCACGGCCTGTTGGCTGGCTCTCGTTTTGTCCACAGCCACAGCATATTCCCGGCCTGTCGCCTGCTCAAGCTGCACGCCACGCTCTCCAGGTACTGCTCCACACAATGCTCGCGATAGCTACTTCACCGTTTCAGGCTTGATTAATTGCTTCAGAGAAAGAGAGGGTCACACAGTGGAGCGACCAAGGGTTTGTGTATCAGAGATAGAGAGGGTCACACAGTGGATCGACCAAGGGTTTCTCGACCAACAAGCTAGTGAAGATAATGTTGATGAATGCAAAGACAACACCACCAGAAACGCCCACGAGAACACGGCCAAGTTTCGTCGCCATCGTAGCGGCCCCGAACAAGGCTGACCGCATCGGACAACTCCAAGAGGCCTTGGACCGAGTCATGGAAGAAAATCGTGACCTAAAGGCTCACCTTAGCAAACTTGAAGCACGATTTGACTCTATGGTAGATCTCACCACCGACAAGATGAAGGAAGTTGAGGAAAAAGTCACGCAAGCACACTTGGCCACACATACCATTACCAAGGAGAGTGACACCAAGGTATATGTAGTTTTATAGGGACGTCGGCTACAAGAATCCCTTGGCTTCAAGGTTAGGATTGGGGGACTTCTTTCACCATGGTGCACCGATGAAGACACTCTCGAAGAAGCCATCTCCAAGCTCAATGATATTCTCCAACCAGTTGACATAAAGCCCGAAACCATCTCTTGGATCAACGACACACATAGGCAAGTACCACCTAAGCATTGTATCCTCACCTTCAAGGACAAAGACGAGCGGATGCGGTTGCTACGCCAATCGCGTCTTCTCAAGGGACAATTTTTGGATTGCCGGAGAACTAACTACAAATCAACTGAAGACTAAAACAAGCGAGCTCAAGAAGATGCACAAAGCGCGCAAACAAGGCAAATGGGCAGTCTATCGAGGCAGTAAAGCAGTCATCCAGGAGTTTCGAACTCCCAAACCTTCCTCTCTCACATTTGACCCCTCTTAGTCTTAGTTTTTAGTTTTTGTTCTTTTCTTTCTTCCTAGCTAATGGACCCTCAGTCCTTAACTAATATGTACCCAATGCCTCCACTTAAAAGCAACATTGTAATGTCTTGTTTTTGGTCCCATAGGTCATATGTAACCTCTGTGGACGATAATTCAATCGATCTCTCTCTCTCTCTCTCTCTCTCTCTCTCTCTCTCTCTCTCTCTCTCTCTCGCTCGCAGAACAACGCAGAAAAAACCGGCCACGATCTCTACGCGGGCATCCAGTGCTTTCTATCTTTGCCATGGCCCCTAGGGAGCTATAAAAGCATCACACACCCTCTCCCAGAGGGAAGACCAGTTTCCGCAAGGAGAAGATGCTGCTGCAGATTTCCGCCTTAAAGAAGACGTTGACGGTGATGCCCATGGCTGCCCCAAGTGTACCAGATGTCGCCAAGGACCAGTGTGCGAGTTCCCTCGCGAAGAAGTGCCTACAGAGCATGTTTCCATCGCGACAAGCTGCTGTTTTTCTCTGTTTTCAGCCCATTAACGTCGTAGACGGGGCTGATTTACGAGAAGGAACCCGAGAACACACCTCTTTTCTGTGTAGGATTGGAAGAGAGGATTTTCTATGTAGAAATCTCTTCTGGGGAATTGCTTTTCGAGAACCGAGTTGCGTTTCTAGCGTTGAGATTTTGAAGGTAACGATTTTCATGTTATGATCTCTAAGTATTTGTTTGCAGATGCACTTCCTCTTAGTGAGGGAGTAGGAGCAGAGGAAGGCATGAGCCTCTGCAGGAGAAAAGTGCTCTGAGGAACTAGAGCCCGATCAGCCCGAGGGTTTTGTACCCGAGTTTGGGAAGTAGATCCATGGATCGGAGAGTGGTAGACTCTCGAGATGTGATCCGGAAGTTGAAATTCCCAAGGGAAGGACTTCGTGTCCAGGAAGCAGAGTTGTTCTGCAGGAAGAGGACTCTGGAAAGAGAGTCGGAAAAGAGTTGCAGGGATGCCATGCCGTAAGTCTGGAAGGTGAGATCCAGAGGTGAGAACCTTGATTCTCGAGGATTTAGAATAAGAAACGGAAGTTTGTTTTGAATGTTTATTCTTTTGGAATGTTCAAGACCTTATACAGTGAGTAGTATATTTGGGGACTCCTCTTATTGTTTAGCTTAGCGATCTAGGTATATAAAATATTTTTGCTAGTTTTGAACATGAAAAACCTTTATTCATTTGTTAATGTAGTAAGTTTGTGTTCAATGTCTATTCTTTTGGAACGTTCAAGACCTTAGTATATTCAATAAAAGTGGGAAGGCCAAATTATTTAGCTTAGTGATACACTATTTGCTATGTAGCTCTCTTTAGTACTTTTGATATTTTTGCTAGTGTTTATCATGGCTGAGTTTGCTTATCACCTCCGGAGTGTGATAGGCACTTGGCTCGTTGGTTTTACAAAGAATGTTCTACATGCACCAAATCTTGGACACTGAGCACGTGAGTGAGGGATGTGTATACTTCTTTTGTAGCCAAACAATCATGTTATAGTCATTTGTTTACTTCCATCGAGTTAGTCTCTAGCGTCGACCTGTGGCAAACTTAGGGACCATGGTAATATATGGGGTGATTGTGATTGTATGTCTTAATTCAATTCTGTCGAACAGGAGCCAAGTTTTTGTGGCTTGGATTCATTTCTGTTTGCTGTTAAGAATGCATTTATAAGGTAATTTGGCCCACTTTTACTGTTTGATATTAATTTTCATATGACTGTTGTTGAATCAGGTGGAGGAGAAGATTGTGAAAAAGGATAAGAGAAAACAAAGAGATGAGAAAGTGAGAAGTCACAAGCATAAGAGGAAAAAAAAGCACCAAATGGACGACTCTCGTATTACAAATGAACCAAAAGGTCCATCTGGTTATGAAAAACTCATGGAGTCCGAGGGTAATGTGGAAGCTGATGACTATCTGGAGTGCAGAGGAAGATCAGAGTCTGGGAATGCAACACACACTTCACCTGGAGGAAAACAAAGCAGATCTGATAGGGGTGAAAGCTCCCAAAGAAAACACAAGAAGTCTGAGAGAGGAAGCCATGTTAGTCCTGAAAGGAGGAGGCACAACTGTCGTGAAGGAAGGCAAGACAGTCTGCACATCAACCGTGGCGGGCATGCTGATCCTGAAAGAAGGCATCACAAACGGCATGATAGTCCAGATTCCTTCAACAACATTAGGGTTTGCAGTTCTGTAGACACAGAACGGAACTGTAAAGAAACTCTGAAGATCTATAATGTGGATGATGGCCCCTCCAATCAAATCGAAAGGAGCAGGCAGAACTTGAAACACGAGCGAAGAAAGCTTACAGATGAAGAAAGGGCTGCCCGCCTTAAAGAGATGGAGAATGATGCTGAAGTTCATGAAGAACAGCGTTGGCATCGCCTAAAGAAAGCCTTTGATGCAGATCAACTAGAGGAAGCGAAAAGACATTCAAACCACAGTAGTAAAAATTTTGTGAATCAGACTGCAAGAAGCATATATGGAGCAGCTAAGGGGGGCAGCATCTCTGTTGAAGAAAGTGTTAGGAGGCGTACACATTTCATTGAGCGATCCATAGGAGATAGTAACTCCAATACCTTTCAGAGACTGTAGCCTTGGCAACAGTTTGTATGCTCTCCATTTATGGATCCAAAGCATTGACAATATTCTAAAGGCTAGTCCTACAGCATGTGAAGCTTTGGTCCTCCAAATGGACATGAAAATTATGGGAATAGTGTATTGAGCAATCGTCTTGGTGAGCTTACGACGGAGTTTATTGCAAGATTCATGTATACTTTTTGACATCTTTTCTATATCTTTATATAGGTTGGAAAAATAAGGAGCAGCCAGCTATGCCACGCGTCGACAAGCCGCTGCTCCTCGAACGTGCGCATGTTGGCTGGTGTGAGTGGGAAAAAGAGTGTGGTGTGCATGATTTACAGGTGTTGATGGACTTTATCAGCTGTTATTCATGTCCATCTTACAACCTTTTTTTAACTTTAAACCAACTGTCCGAAGTACATCAGTTTGTTTAGCTTTGAGTAGAAGTTTTTGTTTTCTTTCTTTTTCTCTGTTCCTTTTCAAGTCATTTATTATCTTGTAAAAAGGTCATTACTTACTTAAGATTCAAGTGAGTTTTGGTAGGTTATAGATAAGGTTATTATTTATCCCATTTTTAAAGATTTTTAATATCTATTTATATAGGTAAGATTCTGATCAGAAGGCCACCACCCTTTCTGATCCAACTCAAGGTCGATAATTACCCAATGTAGCAGCCATGGTTTGAATAATAGGAGCTAAGGTAAGAGAGAGAGAGAGAGGGGGAGGTGGATGATATTATAGCAGAGTAACGTATGCCTCAATACGGGGGATAATCAATAGGGTAGAAGAGAGGGGAAGTAGAAGGGGTGTGAATGGCTACACTATGTACGAGTACAACTTAGGAGTCGTAAAATGCCACGTACTGAAATTGAGAGAGAGTAAGTCATTAACCAGGCGCCCATTGAAGGGCATAATCCCACGAGGGTGAGAGAGTATGTGAGTCATTAACCACGCACCTATTGAAGGGCACACTCCTACAAGGGGTTCTAAAAATTAGTAATTTTATGACTGGCTACCAGATGGTAAATTCAAGCTAGTGAATATTTAAGCACAAAACCTTAAGGAGGTTTGTCTCTAAAATGTGCAAATTTTCTCAGGATTGAAAGTACCAATAGTTAAGACAGTGATGTGTTTAAAAAGAGGGTTGGTATTATGTTAGAAGCTGGACACACCCTACGGGAAATGACGGCTTGACAGATTATCATTTTTTTGTAATTATTCATTTAGAAAACTCGACATTTCACCTTGTAAATATTGGGGCTTACAGAAGTTTCCAGATTGTATCTCAGTTTTGACATTTAGATTAAGTAAATGGTTGATTTGGAACTTTAGGGTTTGAGAATTGTAAGGTATTTATATCACTTTTTGACCTTAATGAAAAATCTTTTGTCATTTAAAAAAAAGTTTGAAGTCTGTGAGTGAGCGTACTATGTACGAGAGAGAGAGTGTGAGCTTCATCTTGACACTATGTGAGCACCGGTGGTTGGAATCAAGTGCGGAGAAGTGCAGTGTGTTGGTCCCGACGAGAGCTACGCGTCGATACCTACATTGCGTGCATACGGTCCGGTTTTGCGAGCTCCATCTACGAGCTTCATCTGGTGATTCGGTGAGCATACGTTGTCCGATTTTGCATTGCAGCATATCCATGCGTTCACATTGAGTAGAGCTACACATTACGCACTTTAGATTTCGAAAACGAAGACCTGTAAATTTTGGTCAGACATTCTATGTGATTTTACACCGGGTGTTTTGAGTTGGGGTTTTGGTTCATAGACCTTAGGGAGAGCAACCTATTGGTGTTAGTAGGGTTTCTTTTAAGTTCTATGGTGTTTCGAAATTGTTTGATGGGATTAGTTAGGAGTCGGTCGAGTGTAACTTACACCTTATGCTTGCTTCCATGCACCTGCGGGTCGAGCTTCGTCTTTAGCTGCCAAATCTTGTTAGGTGAGTTCACGCTGTGCTGACGTCCGTCGCGGCGTATTCGTCCAACATTGACGCCGTTGTCGGGGACGAAAACCTTAGGTAGATGATCGAAACTAGTCCTTGAGGATAGGGATTCTTTGGTTTACCAAGAGTCTCGTTTTACATTTGGATAGTATCAGAGGGTGGAGGACTCTCTAGGTTTTAGAGGGAGTTTAGGGAGCGTGTGTATGGCTTAGATCCTTCGACTTCGGTAGATTTAGGTAGACCGAGATAGTTTTAGATATTAGTTGAGTTCTTGAGTAGGAGTTGGAGTGGTATAAGCGGTGAGAGGAGAGCTTGAGAGTCCGGAGAGACCAGAAAGCAACCAAAGCACCATTATCACAATTTCATATGAAGAGTAGGAGTAGAGTAAGTAGGATATCATGATTCAAGATCTAGAGCACTTTATGCATGTATACTTGCTTGGTAAATTCATCACAAGGTTGTAAAAGACGCAAAAAGACGCAAAAGTGTGTTTGAAAGCTAAAGTGAAGTCTAAAAGTTACTGTGAGTATTTCTGATAGAGCCGCAGAGCGTCAGGAGCATTTCTGTCAGAAAAAATTTCATTTTAAGCCAAGAGACATCCTACGCGTAGGATGTCTATAGGCTAATTTGGTGGGAATTTTGGGATTTTGAGTTGACCAGTGTGTTCAGAAGGTGGGTTATTTCACCTGGAAATTGAAAATTTGACCATATCTTGACAGGATAATGTCAGATAGACTGAAATTGTCAGACATCCTATCCAAATTATGCCAAAGCATTATTTTAAGACCAAAACCATAGGATGACTGCATGAGCATGATCTGCATGATATATTAAGTGACTGAGAGAGGTTCATCTCATTTGGGAGAGAACATTGGATTCAAAGCAGACTTTAGCACTTTTGACTGAAAAAGGCTAGAACAGCTAAAATTGGAGACTTTTGAAATCCAAACCAAAATCTAAGCATACCATTGGGTTGCTGACATCAAGGGGAAGTTGTGGGTCAAGTCTGGGGTCACACAGGCCAAAAAGACATCTTACACGTAGGATGTCTTCTGTTTGATTTTGCACTTCAAACCTAATTTTGAGCATACCAAAGTGATCAGCATCTCAAGGGGAGCTTGTGCTTTGAATTTCAAGCCATTCTGATGAAAAAGACATCCTACGCGTAGGATGTCTAAAGCAAGAAATTGAAGCCAGATACTGATTGTGGACATAGCAAGGTGTTGAATAGCCTAAGGCAAGCCTCCTAGTCAATTTTGGTTCAAATTGAGGTTGATTAGACTGATCAAGACCAGCAGCAGGATGTCGGAATAGATTTCTGATCCATTGACCAGTTTATAGGTGTCCAAATCAAAAAGTAAAAAGAGCTGTGGACTCAGCACATTAAGGGGAATCCATAGTGCAAAAATCTAGGCAAAACAAATTGACCAACCTCCGAGGGAAGTACAGTTCCAGGTTAGCAGACCTAATCTAGAATCAACAGTGTATAAAATACAGTAGTGGTTGAGATTAACTCTCCAGTTATACCAATCATTACTAAGATAACCTCCAGCAGTTAAATGCTTTGATTCGAATGCCGAAATTAAACGCTTGTGTACAGGTATATTCAGCAGCAAAGCAAGAAGTTGTGCGAAGACCGATCCTTTGCCAGGTGAGTGGTTGGATTTGTGATAAATTGCATTGATAAGTTAGATGCAATTAAGATCAGGAAGATACATTTTTTAAAGACCAAAAGGTGGCAGGTGATTAAGGTAGCTTAGTGTCCATCGAGGAGAGTGTAACTCAGGCAAGGCTAGATCTACTAGCACCGATTATTGAGGAAGGTAGTGATACTGACACTTCATCAGAAAAATCCTTCTTCATGATGGGTAGTCAACAGCCAGGAGGTTTCACCTATGACGGACCAATGCCAGGAGAAAGCACCTCCCTAAATCCTTTGAATGATTCCAAGTTCACTGTGATCTTCTTAGAAGGAACAAACTCGATGGGAGCCCTAGTCTATTTTGACTATCGAGGACGCAAGTGCATTTGTATTGAAGAAAGACCGGCTCAGAGACTGGAGATAATTCGAGTCTATGCTGATGGAGATAGATTCCGAGACGAAAAGGAGAACCACTATCTGATAGGTAATAACCCTGAAGATTACAATAGATATGGAGATAACGTGATGAAAGGGAAAATGGTTTCAGAAACTCAAGAACCGCCACCAAACATTGATCGATCTGGAGCAATTTTTATGTATGATAAGAAAACAACCAGGGTTTCAACTTATAATAAGAACATGGGAATCTACAAGCCTGAGCGTGAGGGAATAGTCTCTTACTTTCGCTGCAAAGAACCATACTTAACTGAGTTAAGCAAAGACAAGGTTCTTTACTTATTCTCTTATGAAACTGCTATAGGGAAGGATATAGTTTTTGTTGATAGGTACGGGTGGGAATACCAACGTATTCTCCCAGAGGAGGTAGAAAAGGTAACAGTTCCAGGAGCATCAATATATGCCCCCGACGAAGTGCCAAGAGCCACCTACACCCCTAGCAAGTCGATAAATCCCTTTTCAGAAGAACGCGACCTCACATTCTACCAGACCGCAGACATTCAACAATCAAAACCAACCAGCAACTCAGTCATCATTGCAGGCTTCGACAGAGAACAACATTGGAGCAAGACCGAAACCGAGATGGTTATCAAGCCACACGAGGGCTAAGGGATTTACAAGAACCACCACTCTATTCAAGGTATCAAGGAGAGAGTAAACAAAAAACTCAAGGGTCAACAGAGCCTGGAAGACCACCCATAGAACGAGTTCGAAGAGATGAACCTTCTCTTGCAAGAACTGTTAGAAATTATGGCCTAGGAGTACCATTGGGAGAGGAACCAGCTTACTACAGAAGACCAGAGGAGGTATATCGATTAGGACGTGGAGATCCAATGATGAGGTTTGTAGACCATCGTAGAATTAAACCTTCTCAAGTGCAAAAATGGGTAAACAAGAAATACACAGGAAAGAGAGATCCAAGAGATCATGTAGCTGCCTTTGTGCGTGTAATTAGAGCGGAAGAGGTGTTAGACTTCCCTACCCAATTTGCAGGGTTTGGACTAACCCTCGAGGATGACGCTGCTACTTGGTTTGACTTTGTAGAGCATAGAGACTTTGAATCTATGGAGGAAGTGTTTGACGAGTTTATCGAAGAATTCTCACAAAGGGGGATAGCTCAAAATACCGTCTCACAAATCCATAAATTCAAACAGAAAGACGGGGAATCAGTGCGAAAGGCAGCCCTAAGACTAAAAAGGTATGTTAAGTTGTGCCCGGTGAAAGAACTGCCAACTCAGTGTAGACTTATGCTTATATTCATCCAAGGACTAAGGAATGCATATCTCCAGAAGGACTTACATATGAAGAGGAGCACGACGTTGAATGAGTTAACCAAGGAGGCTCTTTATCTTGTAGACAATTGTGCAGTCTACAAAGAGGGTGAGTTCAAAGATCTGGATGATGATTCATCTTCACAACAAAGTGGAAGCAAGTCTTCTAAGATATCACCGAAAGGAGAAGTGGTTGTAAACCAGGAGCAGCTTGTAGAGGAAGTGCTAAAAAAGATTAACTTGTACGCCAAACCTCAAGCTAAACAGCCCAAGTGGTGTGCTATTGAACAAAAATGGACAAACCATGGGACGAAGGAATGTTATTATAACAAGGAATATGTGAGAGAGAGACCTTACGCTCCCCAAGCTTAGGTAGCTTCTCCTCAAGTTCCACTGATGCCTAGGTATCAAGCAGGCAACCTACCAGGACCTATAGGTGTAGAAAGACCACAACCAGTGGTTGGGGCAACAACCACCCCTACCAGGATTACGATCAGTCGATATAAGATACACACCAACAGTAACCGAATTAGAAGAGAAGGCTTTGGTGCCTATGCATGCATATTATGAAGATCCCATTGGATATGCGGCAAATCCTGTCTATTATCCACCAGAAGAACCCTCGACACCAGAACCATGGAGCATGATAGGAAATACAAGAAAAGGAAGATATAGCTTAGATGAACGAACACTGTTGTTCATAGCCAACGGAGTCATGGGAGGATAAAAACATGCATACCAACAAAGAGGAGCTCAAGGAGCACCTCAACAACCCAAGGGACCCTACGACAAGTGTGGTGGAGACCATTGGCTAAGAGACTGTGCTCATGATGAAATCATTAGAGTCAACACATATTGCATCGAGTGTGGAGTTACTCATTTGATTCCTGATTGCCCTAAGAATCCAAGCAAAGGATCAAAAACTACCTTGAACATACTAGAAACCGTGCCTTCCAGTGGAGGGTCAGAAAATGAAATGACCATACCTATTTAGGCGGTGATACGAGCCCAAGCTCAAAGAATGACGAACGAACCCATAATTGAAGAGCCAAAAACCGATGCCCCAAGTTCAAAAACGAAAAATCAGAGAAGCACTTGGAAAGTTAGAAAGGCGCGTATGAAAGCCAGGAAAGAACGAGAGCAAATGGCTCTATCCGAGGAGTTAAAACACACAAAGGATAGATTAGAGCGGTTAGAGGATCTAGCTAGCCTAAGCTCACACACCACGGCAACCATAGCACCCAAGGAAATAGCAGAACCCAAAAGTGCAGGATCAGGAGGATCAGTAATGGCAGACAAGGTAAATGAGCAGTTGGATGCACTTCTAAAAGCTTACGAAGCCAGACTCAAAAGGAACCAAACCCAAGAGCATAGATGGATGACTTATCCATATGCTGAAATAGAAAAACACAGGTTGGAAATGTGTAGAAAGATGATTCAAACAGCTCAATCTTTGATAGAAAACCCGCTTGGTAAACGTGTAAATTGGCATGAAGTACCAGCTCCAACCCCTTTCCAACCAACTTTAGAGGAACAAGTAGAAACGAAGGAAAGACTCACGAATGCCTATGAGTCCAGGGGAGAACCTATCATAGTGCCAAATACAACAGATGAGGCAAGTGATGGGTTCCAGCCGAAAGCATTGGCAGAAATGGGTAAGGACTGTAACGGTCTAGATGATCTGTGGAAGCAAATCCGTGAGGCCAACGAAGCTAACAGGGTGAGTAACCACATGAACAGCACGAGAAAAGAGAAAATGAGATCTTACCTCCTATTGAAGAATTTGAGGCAAGATCACAAATGAACTTTGATATACATTCACAAGGGGGAGACCAGGGATCAATTAGTTCGGGGCACAGCCAACCAGACTCGCTGAAAACTCTACCCTCTTACCTAGGAGAGTATGAAGCCAAGTCTGAAGTGAGAGCAATCCCATCTCAAAGACTTTCTTCTAACAAAGTGATGGATTCACAAGGGTTGATTGAGTTATTGTCCACCCCTCTGGCATGCACAATCACATTAGCTGAACTCCTACGGTTATGACCTAACATGTGGACCACAGTAGGTAAATGCCTAGAAAAATTTGGAGTGAAAGATCCCACCTCGAAGCTTCAGGAATGGATCAGAGAATTGGAAAGGCCTCAACTAAACACTAGGCCAGTACCACTAAACAAAGTTGAAGAGTATTGTGAAGGAGAAGATGGAAACACCACGCTACCAGTAGAATTCTAAGAAGTAGTTTCCAAAGCTATTCTTGACAATGGAGCGGGAGTTGCTATCGCCACCAAGGAAATCTGGAAAACATGAGAAAAACCAGCTTTAAGAACTACCAGAATGAAATTGCAATTGGCAGATGGGTTCATGGAAAAGCCTCTAGGACTCTTAGAAAAAGTGATTGTCACTTCCTACGGAATCGAGTATGAGCATACATTTGCAATAGTCGATTTCGACAAAAAGAACAATTACGAGATCATTTTGGGAAGACCATTCATGAGACAATTGAAGATGGTCCAGGATTGGGGTTACGACCACATATACCTCAGACATGGCGAGACAACAACCAAAATACACCTGAAAGACCATAGTTACAAGGATGTGAACCAGACACTAGTGAAAGAGTTTGATTCAGCTACAGTTGCAGGATCGGAATTCCTAGAGTGGTTAGCGAAACAAAAAGAGCTATGGATGTGTGGAGCTTCACATTGTGGAAGCCTAAAAAGAGAGGAATGCGTCTTAGAAAGAGCGATTGAGGACAAGGAGTATATTCCAGAACCTTTTCCTGAAGATGTCTTGGAACCTCTAGAATGGGAACACATACTAGCAACATTGGATATCTGTACCATTACAGATAGTCCAACAACAAAATTTTGCGTTAAGGATGGCTATGATGTGCTACCCTACTACATGGTAAGCATTATACTAGGAGGAGATGAGACGATAGAACCACCAGAACAAGAAGAGTTTTATAACTCCTCTGAACATCTGGAAGTAAACAACGATGCAGATAATGAGTGTTCAGACAGCTCAAGTGAGCGTGGGGAGAAAGCAGAGAATATCAATTTTTATGATTTCGCTAATCAGCACCCTAGACGCCAAGAACGCTATAGGAGAAAACGAGCAAGAAAAAAAGCGAGAGAGAACCCAATGTCCATGATAAAAGGTAAAACTCACTATCTGATGCTTGTAAAAGCAAGAGATTGTGTAAAAGATCAAATATTAGGAAGATTCTCAAAAGTTCAAAGGAAAAGAACGCGAGAGGAAAAAAAACAAGTACGAAAAGCTAAAACGGAAACAAAATCACAAAAATCTCAAAAATAAAAAAAAGAAACAACGAAAGACCAAGAGTGGACCAAACTGGAGCGTAAACAGAAATACCAAGAATTGAAACGGTCTTTACGAGAGGTATGGACTACTGAGGGAGATAGTGATGGAAAAGAGGAGTCAAAAAAGGGAAACATGAATGTACCATCACACTATCGAAAATTTACCATCCATGACAGAAAAATCATAATGACACCACCAGTCAGGGAAATAACAAACCAGGAATCTTACGATGGGCCAGAAAATGCAAAAAGGATAGACCTCGCGAAACCAGGTGAGAAGCCTCAGCCAGTCTATACAACAACCGATTTAGAGCCTGAAGAAGAAGAATGGCTAACACAACTTCTCAGGAAGTATAAAGATGTGTTTGCATGGTCCTACAAAGACCTTAAGGAAGTTGATCCATCGATATGCCAACATACAATTTCTTTGAAATCAGATGCAAAACCTAGCAAACAGCGTCCTTATACATATAATGACACATTTGCTACACGAATCAAAGAAGAGATTGACAAGCTGATGGAAGTTGAATTCATCTATGAAATCGGACATACAGATTGGGTGTCACCCATTGTGGTAGTCCCCAAAAAGAACGGAAAACTGCGAGTGTGTGTAAACCTCAAAAAGGTAAATGTAGCCACCATAAGGGATAATTATCCCTTGCCAATCACAGAACATGTACTTGAGAGGGTGGCCGGAAAATGGGCTTATTCCTTTCTGGACGGGTTTTCAGGATACAACCAACTGGCAATTGCAATGGAGGATCAACACAAAGCAGCGTTTGCCACAGAATGGGGAATATATGCGTATCGAGTTATGCCGTTTGACTTAACTAATGCCCTAGCTACCTTTCAAAGGTTAATGACGCACGCGTTCAAAGAATACCTGAGAATATTCTTAGAAATATACATGGATGATCTTTGTGTACACTCCCTTCTACGAGAGGAACATATTGACCATTTGCAAAAGGTATTTGAAAAATGCAGGACATATCGAATCTGTCTTAACCCGAAAAAGTGTATTTTCATGGTTAGGCAAGGCCGCATCTTAGGACACATTGTTTCAAGAAATGGCATAACCACTGACTTAGACAAAGTCAAAGTCATAGTAGACCTACCCAGGCCTACTAATGCGAAACAAGTGCAATCGTTCATGGGACACTGTGGGTATTATGGAAGATTCATATATATGTATGCAGTCATCGCACAACCTCTGTATCGTTTGCTAGTCAATTTCGATTGGACCGAGGAGTGTGAAACTTCATTCCAAAAGCTGAAGGAAAACCTTGTATCAACACCTGTACTTAAAGCACCGGATTGGAAAAAAATATTCCATGTTCACATTGATGCTTCTGCATATGCAATCGGGAGTATTCTGGCTCAACCTGGAGACGGAACAATGTATTTGTTATGCAAGCCGACAGTTAAATAGTGCGGAAAAGAACTACACAACCACCGAAAGAGAGAGGTTAGGAATGATTTATGCTGTAAAGAAATTTCGGCATTATTTGCTCGCAAACAAATTTGTGTTCTTCACAGATCATCAAGCTCTTTTGTATCTGGTGAATAAACCATGTAATACAGGGAGAATTGTATGCTGGTTTATTATATTGCTAGAGTTTGATTTCACAGTGGTGGTCAAAAATGGTAAAACCTATCTACGAGTGGTTCAGCTTTCAAGGATACACAACGGGGAATCTCCTGAAGGAGTAGATGATGACATACCAGATGCTTATTTTTTCAATATTGAAATGATGCCCAAATGGTCTCAGGAAATTGTTAGCATTTTTTCCTTTGGAGGTAGGTTTAATAGTACGGAAGACATATCCAAACAACAAATAATTCGACAAACAAAAAACTTCCAGTTGATAGCAGGACGGATGTATCGTTTAGGATCGGACCAAATTCTATGATTATGTATAAATCGGGAAGAATTCGAGTGTTATCTTGAAGAAGCACATGTCCAGGATTGTGTATTTCATTGTTCAACAGTGAAAACACACCAGAGACTGAAACAGTTAGGGGTTTATTGGCCAACTATGTGCGCGGACACACATGATTATGTTAACAATTGTACTATATGTAGTGCCAAACGACCAGTGGATCACGCAACATTGTTTTAGGTAAACATTGTACCTGCATGGAGTCAATATATCATTGATTTCTTAACCACAAGGATGTTTCGTGAAAACATATCAAGAGCACGGAAAAGGGCTATAGAGCTGGAGGCTCGTGACTTTCAGTTAATTGGGAACCAACTCTATAAGCGAGGAAAGGACAATCAACTTAGAATCTGTGCAAGTGAAAGTGAATACGTGCTGATTCTAGAACACGCACATAGCGGAATAGGTGGAGGTCATTTTAGGCAATAAGACGGTAAAAATTGTCTTAACTACAGGAATATGGTGGCCTACATTGCATATGGATGCTGAAGAGTTTGTAAAGCGTTGTGACGCATGTCAGCGCACCAAGGTGCCGATAAAGAGAGATGAGATACCACTACGGCCAATGATGGGAGCAAGGGAATTTGCAAAATGGGGCATTGATTTTGTGGGGCCTATTTCACCCCCTGCATATCGTACCCAATATATCATTGTGGCTACGGACTATCTCACAAAATGGGCGGAAGCCAAGGCAACACAAAAAGAAGATGCACGGACCACTGCACAATTTTTGTATGAGAATGTTTTTGTACGATACGGTTTACCAATAGAAATTGTCAGTGATCGTGGAACACATTTTCTTAATGAAGTCATTGAATATCTGCTAGAGGAATTCATGGTCATACATAGGAAATCTGCTCCATACCATCCACATGCAAATGGACAAGCTGAGACCACAAATAAAACACTATGCATTGTTCTCACTAAAATTGTATCAGAGACAAGAACAAATTGGGATTAGCAGCTACACTCAACACTATGGGCATACAGGGTAGCTTACAAAACATCAATAGGAACGACACCGTACAACATGGTGTTTGGCCTAAATGCTATATTACCCATAGAGTTTTTAATTCCTACTCTACGAGTAGCGAAACGCTTAGAATGGACAGGGCATGAGCTCTCTTCAAGAATAGATGATCTTGAAAAGCTAGATGAACTCCTCTTGAGAGCTGTAGCTTTGATCTATGCTAAAAAGAGAAGGCAAAATGAGTTTTTTGACAAGCATGTGCGCACGAAAGAGTTCAAAACAGGTGATTATGTACTTGTTTATACTTTGAAGCAACATGCCAAGAAACTTAAAAAGTGAGGGATGGGACCCTTTGTGATTAGTGATCTATCACAAAGCGGAGCTGTCAAGCTTGCTACATTAGCAGGTGAAGAAATGCCAAATTGGATTAGTGGGTGTCAATTGAAGAAATATCATTTACCACTAACACAGGATATGCTTCAACAAATCCATCAAGGAAAACAACGAATGAAGGAGAAGCAGAGAGTACGAGAAGAAGCTCAAGCAGAAGCACAAGAATGCATTGCAAAAAGAAGACTTCTGTGACAACAACAAAAATGTGGAGCACCATTGCAAATCAATGCTATTCGACTAACGAGGTTTGATGAAGACACAGTGGAGCCAATAATTGCAGTCAAAATGGGTAGCAATCAAGTTGAATCGACGGCATTGCTTGATTCTGGAGCTCAAGCAAATTTAATCTCTTACGGATTATACAAACAGCTCAAGCCTACAAGTCAACTTCATCCTACTCCACAAGTGCTGGAAAGTAGTACATCACACTCGTTGAAAACATGGGGCTGGACTATATTGCATATACAATTACATCAATATATTTACCCACACAAATTTTATGTGGTCGAGGATGAAAGCACTAAACACCCCATGTTGTTGGGACAACCTTGGCAAAAAGAGTACAATGTGCAGATAGATCGGAATGTGAATGCAGTCAAAATTCAGCATGCACAAGAACAACAGATAATAGCCTTTGATCAGCAACCCCGCAATAATCAGCTGTCAGCAATGCAATCACTGGAAAACGAGCCAAAAGCAAGGATGCCACTAAAGAACAAAATGATACCCAAGGCTACCAAACAGGGAACTGCCAACAATGTTCAGTACAGGTATGAAAAGTCACCGACCGCAGTGAACAGATCAGAGTTACCAACAAGAAAAAAACAAATATGGGTGCGGAAGGATAGAAATGACATGGCAGATCAAAAACAATACAACGAAAGAATTCAACCGAAGCAGATAGTTCAACCAAAAACCAAGGGCATAAAACAAATATGGATCCCAAAGAAAATGCTTAGCACAACTCAAATGCAAATCGCATTTGGATACAGAAACAAAAGCAAAAGGAACTCCCTTCAGTACAAGCAACATCGGAAGGCAGACAACTGCATTTGCAACCGGCAAATCGACTTATGTGGATGCCAATTAGCAACAAAACAGTGCCAACCAAGGAAGTAGCAAGAAACCTACAAAAACCAGCAAAGACAAGCTACCAATGGAAAGCAAAAGAGATACGGTCTACAGTCATTCCGGCCAAGCCAATTCCGACCATATCAACAGTAGCGGCAACGCAAGCGACCTTTGCAAGAAAGACAATCAAACAAAGAGCAGTAGAGTTACAACTGTTACTTGCAAAGAAAATAAGAAACTTGGACGAAGAATGCCAATAACCATCTTGCTTATACCCTTCTCTTGCACAACATTAATTTTTCCATGCATTGACTGAGTATGCATACAATAGAGCCACATTACACGGCCAAGCATTAGCATAATTTTTTCAACCCATGCACGGCACATGCTCCGAGGCGATACTTTGTTTTCCGGGAGGACTCCGGCTAGGAGTGGGGGAGGCATTCTCAAATGCGGACCCAATGGAAGAAAGAGCAAAAAAAAGGCATGATTTTCGACTATTTTTAAGGGTTGTTGTTTGATTGCAAAATTTTCTGGACTAACCCAAGTATATATGCTCTTATACACCATGAATCTACAGGTATATGGGGCCAAACGCCAAATCAAGCCCCTAGGTGTGTGTATATAAGTAGAAATAGCCATTTTTCGGGCAAAATATTGGTAAAAACGAAAAAATCCGGCCATAAAAGTTGCATGTGAGTGTATATAATGTTTTGCGATGATGTTTTTGATTTATTATGATTTTTGGAGATTTCTTGGGTTTGACTTTCTATTTTCCTTTTAATTTTACTAATTTTCGACAGAAAAACTTCAAAAATATAAAAAGCAGGTGAAAAACGATTGTAATGAAAAACAAAAAATGTGGGGATGATCAATGACTATAGGACAACCTATGGTATAGTGGGGGTGCAATTATGAGACTGGAGCGGAAAGAGTGTTTTGGCCAGATTTTGCCGAATTGCCAAATTTCTGGTAAACAGGGAAAATGGAGTCCAAATCAAGAAATTTTTGAGCCTAAACCGCATCTCGCAAGAAGTTGGGAGCACATGTCAAATTTTATGAAAAGTGGTTCGGGGACCTCCATTATAAGAAATTTTCACTTTATTTTTAGCTCATTTCCACTATTGACCTTTGAGAGAGAGCTTTTGCCACCTAGAGCGAGCGGAACTTCCAGCAGCTTCAGACATTTCCACTATTGACCTTTGAGAGAGAACTTCTGTCACCTGGAGTGAGCGGAACTGCCAGCAGCTTCAGACATGAGAGGTAGGCTCATCACCTTGAGCTTTTCGCGCATGTTTGTCGTTTTGTCGCGAAAGCTAGCGTAGGGTTCACACGCAAAGCGGGCAGTAGAGACCTACAACTAGAAGTGGCCACCTAACGGCTAACCCAAAAGCAATGAGGCTTCATCGGCAGCTTACCCTAGCATAGGAGACTAGTCTTGGATATCCAAAGGCAGTAGAAAACCATTGGGAAAAACCCTAATTTCTAGAATCCCGCAAGAGGCCGCCAAATGGGAAATCGGCGGAGAAGAGCCCAAATGCTACCAAAATTCATGGGTAGGAGCATCTCGACATGCTTGACAAGTCTATGTAACCCACGTGACCAAAAGGTGACCAGAAGCGGCACTAAACTTCAGAAACGACATCAGACACACAAAGCGTTAAATAGCTCTCGCGGCCAAACTGCATGTCCGTTTGCCACCAAACTTCACGAGCGGCTTTCCTAGACCATCAACAACCAAGTCCTATGGTGGTAGACCACCACAAATCATCGAGACATGTAAACGCAACCACGGGTGATTCTAGAGCGACAAATTGCCAAATGAAGCTCCGGTGAAGCCAAAGTCGACAAAAAACATACGGCAAGGATCCCCAAGGGATTAGGAAGCTATGGAGACCAACATCAAGAAATTTCATCGCCGAAAAGAACTCCAAAAGTCAGAAAACGGCTCGGAGGCTCTGAAATCTACACAAGGAGTTACTTTCTATCCATTTGACTTTTTTGTTGAAATTAGGCTGAAAAGGGACTCAGGGGGACTAGGGATAGGCACCAGTGCCAGATTCCATGAAAAAATCATCAGGAGACATCCTACGCATAGGATGTCTCAAGGCCATTTCTGGGCAGAAAACCCAACATTTTTCATCACACACCTTTTTTGAATAGCCTTTACATGCTAGCCACCAAGTTTCATCACATTTGGACCAACATTGATCTCATATGCATGAAAAAACGCAAAGTTAGGGCATAGAGGCAATAATGGGCCATAGACCTACCAAAACTTGTCCAAATCACATGAAACTTGCACAACACATTCACAAGCACATAGCCAACCAACCTGTGTGGTCACCTGCAAGAAATGATGAAATAGACATCCTACGTGTAGGATATCTATTTGACATTTTTGGCCTACAGAGGGTATTTTTACATTCCAGATCTTTTCTTATCATCTTCAAGAGCTCATAGATTAAGTTTGAAGCCATTCTAATCAATTTTGACTCCCAACACCTTCAAGATACACTTTTTGAGCCCAAAAACACTACCTAGGGTCTTACCAACATCAATTATTGTCCAAATCAAAATCCAAGAGCATGGCCATGTTCCACATGCCAAGGACTACCCACATAACAAATCTCAAGCCATTTTGATGAAATAGACATCCTACACGTAGTATGCCTCCATCATGTATTTGACCTTTTGTGCAAAGAATGACATCATGGGAGCCATTATCATGGTGCAAGGAGCCTATATATCAATTTTCAAACCATTTGGATATCATTTGCTACCTGTAGTGAACTTTTACCCAATTAGTGAGCCCAAAGTCTGAATCTGCTAAAAAATACACTTTTTGATGCCCAAATCCAATTCCAAGCACATAGCCATGTTGTACAGGTCAAGGACCACCAGCATGACAAGTATCTCCCAGATCTGATGAAAAAGACATCCTACGCATAGGATGTCTAAATGAAATTTTTTGGCCAGAATTGCACTGTGAGCACATGTACAGTTGCCCTAGTTCCTTTTAAGTTTTATTTTCAATTTTCAAGTCATTTGGATAGTTAAAACTCAGTTTCCCAGCTGATATGGAAAAAACGCTAACTTCGGACTACTGAGTGCAATAGGATCTATGGCATCCACAAAGTCACCAACAAAGAAGAAAAGGATGACCATAAAGGCTTACCTAGAAGAAGTAGAGCCCTTTGTCATACCAGAAGGAACTCTAAAGCCAACCAGCACATGGATCCAAGAAGATCTGCGAGAGTCAAATGATCTAAAGATTTACCAAGGCGTGTTCAAAGACACCAAAGGAAATGTGATAGAGCTACCAATGCTACCGGGGGAACTCAATGAGTTTGTCAGAAGCAAGATGGCAGATGTAGCAAGGCTACAATGTCACTTCACAGGACAGATAGTTGGACAGTTGGTTACACTTGGTCTGGTTCACACTGGACAGACCCTCTGGTCTCGGGAGTGACACGTGGCAGGGTACCTACGGACGGTGGTCTAGTGGACCTCGTGGCCAGGTCACCACATGGCTGACATTTATGAGCCGTTGGTGGCTCTTTATGGTGATATATATGAGTAGTAGCGTTTGGTAGGATTATCTTGTACGTAGTCGTCTAGAGTGAGTATATGCATAGAGCACTGCTTCACCATCCCTGCACATCTGAGCCTCGACACCCCCATTGTACCTGTGAGTCCTGAGCTGGAGCTGAGTGTGCTGCCATGCCAGAGTCTGTATCAGTCTTTGAGATAGTCAAGTCATATGTTCTGGTGTGCTAATGTGTCTTTGTGAGCTCTCTTGATGTCTATTATTTTCTTTTTGTTCAGTCTGTTTGAGTGAGATTTTCACGCACATTGCACTGAGGACCACCCACTGTAGAGAGCACGACACATTATCTGCGCTATAGGTGCTCTTATTTTGGCGATCACGGTGGGACCTCAACTGAAATCTCACTCTGTAAGGTGCAAATCTTGAAGCTAGTTGGGTCTATCTAGCTTCGCCTGCCTTACCTAGCTTCACCGACCTTGCCTTGTACTGTTCTCCTCTCGCCTGGTCCAACGGGTCTCGCCTGGTCCAACGGGTCGCCCTGGTTCAACCTGTCCTCGTCCCTGTCTAGACCTCCTCGACCTTGGTCTAGTCCTCCTCGTCCCTGGTCCATCGTCCCTGGTCCATCGTCCCTGGTCCAGCTAGTCTAGTCACTTGCCTGGTCTAGTAGAGTCTAGGCCAGACGTCAGCCAGTTCAAGGTTTTCTTGCCCGAAGGTTGGTGGGATTGGTTGTCACTGCATGACACATACAAGGTGGTCTGCTGAGCGTCAAAGCGCACTACTGAGCCCTCTGAATTACTATAACAGAAGACGACCTTTGGTACCGAGTAGAAGTCCATCAACCTCATCACCTATCCCTCCACATACATCACCCATTCCTTCATCCGCTTCCACATCTTTGAGATCTCCTTCTCCAGTAAAGCTCTCTCCTATTCTGCTACAGGCTACTGAGCTACAGGCTCAGCAAGGGGCCATGGAGCCACTAGCTAGCGTGTTGGCTAAGGTAAACATCAAGTTTCCTACATTCAAAGGACTCTCTTTAGAAGATGCTGACGACCATGCAAGGAGATTTGTATCTCTGTGTAGGGGTCGTGGTCTTAACAGGGAAGATGCCTACTTGGTACTCTTTCCATCCACCTTGGATGGCTTAGCAGACAAATGGTATAGCTAGTTTGCAGAGAACCATTTTGCAACTTAGGCAACCTTAAGGCAACAGTTCTGTGCAGCTTTCAGGCCCGGTGACTACCAGGAGAAGGTGTTGGATGAGTTAGCCAACATGGTGCTCCAGCCAGAGGAGACTTTTGCAGAGCTTATGACTAAGACCAAGTCTCTGGTTGCTAAGATTCCTCAGCAACCATGTGAATTCATGGTGAAGAAGTGGGTGGAGAAGGCACTTCCCAAAACTTCTCAACAAAAACTCCAAGAGAGTCTCCGGCCCCACGCCACTTTGGAGGAGTTCATCGCAGTTGCTACTAGGATAGAGGGGGCTAGGAAGTTGTTCAACAACTCCCCTCACATAGAGACCTCCTCTGTGTTTCCGAAAAGTCCTGCTGATCCATTGACTTCTTTACGGAGAGAACTTGAAGCCCTAAAACTACAACACGCTCTTCAAGAGGAGAAAAATATCTCTCTTCACCAGGAGAAACCCCCACATCTTGAGGCTTTGGATCAAATCAAGAGAGAGCTAGAAGAGATTTAGTCTCAACAAGAGACTAAGGTTATGGTATGGTGCAGCTCGTGTCGCTCTCCAGGGCATCCTCCAAAGGACTGTCCCCTTCGGGCTTATTGCCACTTCTGCGAAAAATCTGGGCACGAAGACAAGGATTGTTACTACCTCAAGGGATTGCGACAAATACAGCAAAATCTTGGTCCTTCTCTTCAGCAAGGGCCAACACCTGCATCCAACATGGTTTCTCCCTGTGGCCATCCACACCATATGCCACCTTTGCTGACAGCCCCTCCTATGCAAGGTATGCAGAGCACTTTTCCCTCTCAGATCTTTTATCATACCCATGCTCCCTCACCACCTCACAGCTTCTATGCCTCCACCTCCAACTCCATGGAGCAAGGACCACCTCGTCCTTCGACTCGTCCAGTGAATCGGCCCATTTTGTGCTACAGATGCGGGGAATATGGTCATTACCAAAGCAAATGCCCTTTGCCCGAAGGGTCTCCTCCCTGCCGTCATTGCCCTGATATGAAGAATCACTACAATAAGGATTGCCCTAAAATTCGGGCATCCACGGCTTCGAACCCAAGTCAAAGCCAGACTGAGTTTGCCTTTCCCAAGCTCAATTTGATAGCAGTTAGCACTATTTCTCAGCCGCCCCCTTCTACCCACGTGGTTACCCCTAAAAATAAGCCGCTGCAATTGGTAGAGTAGCCATGGGGCGTCCTCACCCGGGCCCAGAGAGCCGCTCTCGGTCTTAGCATTCCATCAAGTTCAACTCCCCCACACATTCTCACACCAGTGGATACCCTGCCTACAGCTGTTAACAAGCCATCCCCCAGTGCCATGAAAGAATCCAAATCTTTGCTCTCCTATATTGATGAAGCTTTCTTGGAAGCAATTTCCGATCTGCAGAAGATCAAGATACCAGAAGAACAATAGGTAGAAAAAGAGAAGCTTACAGCAGAGACAATCTTGAAGAACACTTTCCAACAAGTGTCCCTTTATGACATGTTGCGGCTAGATGAAAATTTTAGAAGTGACACCCTTGCTGTTATTCAATCACTTTATCTTAGAGCAGGTCCTAGTGACGGGCACCTCCCAGTGCGACCATCAGAGTCCTATATGATATCCAATCCCGCTGCTCCACTCGCTGATTATAGAAGCCCTCGCCTGACACTGTCCGTTTTGGGTCGGAAATTCTCAGGAGTGATAGTGGATGGTGGATCTGGCATCAACCTGATGCCCGAGTTCACTATGTTGGCTCTAGGTCTACAGCCTACTCGCCCTGCTCCTTTCACAGTTACGTTGGCTGACCAACGGACAGTCTACCCAGTGGGCATAGTGGACAATGTGCCTCTACAGGTACAAGACTTTACTTTTAACTTGGATTTTGTTGTGGTTCGTCTTCCCCAGGTTGAGGGCGGATTTCCTTTGCTCATTGGAAGACCATGGCTGCGACACACTAAAGCACTTCATGATTGGGGAAACGACGTAATGTGGATACATACTTCTGGCTCCTCGATGCAACCCATTCTCTTAGAAGGTGGTATGGATCCCGTGCTGTAGCAAGTTTCTTTGTCAATGGAAACCAAACCTGAACAAGAACAGCCTACTACACCTGAAGGGTCAGATGAAGATCTGCTGGTGTGGTTGGAGGCTACCAAATCTATGCCTTGTTATGGAGTCTCTATTCACTCTTTGCATGAAGGTACACCCTCTTCAAATGGTGCCATAGTAACTACACCAAATGAGCCACATGAGCCTATGAAGAAGTATAGAAGCAATAAGAAATCTCCTCTACAGGAGTTCACACCCCCTCAAACATCAACACCTTTGGTGTCTGCTTCTCCGACCAAAACAAAACTCTCCTTTGTGTATAGCAAACTCCCTTCACAGAGCCCGTCCTGCAAGATGAATTCTAAGATCATGATCACTGTATTGCTCATGCTAGCTGCGTGCTCCCTATTTGCACCTATCCACACTATCCCCCTCTCCCCGTCACTACCCCTCGCCCTACCCTCCCACTTGCCCCCTCGCCCCTAGTCCCTCACCCTCCCTTCCCCCTCTCGCCCTCGCCCTAAGTCCCTCCCCCTCGCCCCTAACCCTCGCCCTAGTCCCTCACCCTCTCCCCCTCGCCCTCGCCCTTGCCTCCCCTTGTCCCATATTCCCTCGCCCCTAGCCCCTCGCCCCTAGCCCATAGTCCCCTCACCCCTCGCCCCTATCCCCTCGTCCCTCGCCCCTCGCCCCTAGTCCCTCGTCCCTAGCCCCTAGTCCCTAGCTCCTAGTCCCTCGTCCCTAGCCCCTAGCCCCTAGTCCCTAGTCCCTCGCCCCTAGCCCCTAGCTCCTCGTCCCTCGTCCCTAGCCCTAACCCTACCCTTCCCCCTCGCCCTTGCCCTTGCCTCCCCTTGTACCCTATTCCATCACCTCTCGCCCCTACAATATCACACAATAAAACGCAAAAATGGTTGAAAAATTGCTCACAAACATTGCCCTCTAATATATGACATGAGTCCGCATTGGAATGCCTCCTCCCCTCCTAATTGGAGTCCTCCCGGACGACAGGGTATCGTCAAGGGTATGTGTTGTGCATGGGTTTGAACTCGTGCTAATGCAGGCCTTGTAATATAGCCCTATATGCATGTGCAGTCAATGCATGTAGAAAGAATTTATGCGGTGCAGGAGGAAGGTATAAGCGATGCGCTTATTGGCATTTGTCGTTGAGGTTTCCTGTGGTATCTTGAATTGGCGGGCAGATTTTCTTTGCAAGTAGTAGTTGTAACTCTGCCACTTGTTGTTTGATTGTTTTCCCCTATCTAGCCCTCCCCACCCCTCTAGCCTCAGCTAGTTTTTACCCCCCACCCCTCAAGTTTTCCCCCCCCCACATGATCAACTGTCTCTCAAGATTTCACTTGGATACCATCCTTGCTGTGAGGGCTTTTTCGTTCTGCCATCATGATGGAGCTTAACCCTATTTGCAGTGTTACTCAGGCTTATGGTCATAGCTCTTTTTGAGAAGAGTGTTGTTGCAAAAAGTGTGGCAAGGTTAATATGCAACCATGTCATTTTGCTATCACTATGGTTAGGGAAGAGAAAGATGCGCTGGAATCAAACTGAGCTTATCTCTTTGCCGTAGAGCCTCATCTTTTGCCAATTGGGATTCTTAGGCTATGCACTCATACATACTGGGTTCTTGCCTAGTTAGAGGCTTAAGGCGATTACAAGCAGTGTAGTGTTGTTAACTCCACTTTTGAGGTATGTATGGTCATGGGCCTAACACTTACTTCAAGAAAGATCTACGGATGCAGTACCTAGTGGTTTTCCTTCACAGTTTTTTCAGTATTCCTCTCACCGAGACGGTGAGCGCTCTTGTGGCGGGAAACCTGTAGCAGGGCTACAGTGTCACTTCACAGGACAGACAGTTGGACAGTTGGTTACACTTGGTCTGGTTCACACTGGACGGACCCTCTGGTCTCGGGAGTGACACATGGCAGGGTACCTACCGACGGTGGTCTAGTGGACGTCGTGGTCAGGTCACCACATGGCTGACATTTATAAGCCGTTGGTGGCTCTTTATGGTGATATATATGAGTAGTAGCGTTTGGTAGGATTATCTTGTACGTAGTCATCTAGAGTGAGTCTATGCACAGAGCACTGCTTCACCATCCCTGCACATCTGAGCCTCAACACCCGCATTGTACCTGTGAGTCCTGGGCTGGAGTTGAGTGTGCTGCCATGCCAGAGTCTGTATCAGTCTTTGAGATAGTCGAGTCATATGTTCTGGTTTGCTGATGTGTCTTTGTGAGCTCTGTTGATGTCTATTATTTCCTTTCTGTTCAGTCTGTTTGAGTGAGATTGTCACGCACATTGCACTGAGGACCACCCACTATAGAGAGCATGACACATTATCCGCGCTATAGCAAAGTATCTGGAGAAGATTGATCTTCACAATTATTTTGAAGTTGTGCCGGCAGAAATCGACATAAAAAGAGTATGGGAATTTGTGACGACAATCAAATGCATCACAACTATTTGAGAACTAACACATCAAATAATATAGAACTGATTTGACCCGACTAGGGCATGGAGAACTAGATGGCTTGTCAAGTACCACAAAATGACCTATTTGTATTGAAAAATGAGTAAGGAGACAATAGTCAACCAATCAAGATCAACATGTAGACAATAGCGATATGTAGCATACTAGCATAATTGGGCATTTCTAAGAGCAATCGTGTTCAAAATGCAAAAAACAAAAAGGAGAGGGTTATACTAGCATTTGAAAACCTATACAAGCTATTAGAACCTCATTCTAGGCATGCACAAAATTGTGACCCATTGTTTTCAAGGTGCTCAAAAATTGTTTGAAAGGGAGCAAACATCATAACATTACTCTTACAATCCTTCTTCAATCAAAATTTATACAACATGCTTCACAATGATCACTTAAAAACAAATTACGCACACGAGAAGCCTATCAGCAACCAACACAAATCATGCAATGTAAGAGATTGAAGTGAAGAGCACATAGAGGAGATTATTAATATGCAATCTTGGGGGGGGGGGGGGGGGGTCACCAACAAGAAATCATCTATATCACTGTGTTCAAAGGCTATTAAAAAAACCCCTATAATAAAACAACCCCTTTTTTTAAAACACAAATGATTTTTTTCCTAAATGCAAGAATAACACCCTTTTGTAAAGGTAACTTTGTTAATTTTTTTTTAAAGAATCCATGTGAGAAACCCCTTATTTTGAACTCACATGCTAAACTTACATATTTGGATGTGACCCCCCCCCAAACTATGCAATCAAAAACAAGTTGTATGCAAGAAAGCCATGATTGAAATTAGTGGACAAGCACTCTATTATGGCGTGTTTCTTCTTCTAAAAAATTGACCTTTACAAAATGTTTAAAATCATGTATATACCTACGGAGTGGGAAAAAATAATGTTTTAGGCTTACGTCTATAATCGGCTCAAAATAATTACAATTTGGAAGTCCAATGACCCCTTTATGAAACATATAATCAGGATTACAACAAATGATAGTTACAATGACCGCAAAGCTTCTCACTAATGGCTGCCAAAATTGTACAATTTTCCAAAAAATCAAAAAAGTCGGTTGTCGCCATAGCCGTGGTGATTTCTTACTGCAATATGTTGCAAGCATATGTAAGCAAAATGCAAATAGATTGGGAAGATTTTATCCTTATTCTTGACTTTGATTACAATAATACAAAACATCTCTCCATCAATACGCATTCTTCCCAAGTGCAAGATGTATGGATCTGGAACCACCTTGGCCAATCGCATTAATCTTTTTTGACTCTTGGATGGGATTGCCTGCTGCATTTTTATGTCAAAAATGGCAAACTTAAGAATGATTTACGTCTGATCTCTTGAGGGTGATGGCTCCTTTCTTTCCACCCAACATCGTTAAAGGTATGGAATCAATGAACTAATTCCCTACTATGGCTTACTAAAGGATGATGCTTTACATCTGTCTGATCTTGTGAGGGCAAGGACTCCTGTCTTTCCCCCCAACATCCTTGAGGGCCTATTGAAGGATAGTCTTCTAAGGGTGATGACTCCTTTACTTCCCCCCCAACATCCTTGAAGGTATGCCACCGATGAGTTAATTCCCTACTATGGATTTAGGTGTTTTGTAATATTGTATGTTATGTGTACTACTCTATTGAATGGTTGAGTTTTCCCTATTGATAGCTTGTGAATGAAGAAAGCCGTACTAAGACTTTGCATAAAGAGGATGCCATCCGTTGCCATTACACTTGTCATGTGGATATGATTGCAACTCATGCCCAAGCCCTACTAGTTTAAAGGTGAGGGATTCCTATCCCTCAGTTAGTTTTGATCTACTTTTTGTTTTTATCTTTTTCCCCTTACAACACATGATGTTGGTTGAGGATGCATATTCTTCTTACTAATATTTTGATGCCTATTAATTGTCACCGATGTTCATGATTTTGGTATCACTTTGAAATTGGATTGCCTCTTTCTCCCCTTACAAAACATGATGATGGTTGAGGATGCATATTCTTCACAAGTCCTTACTAATCTTTTGATGCCTAATTGGTTGCCACCAATGCTCATGATTATGGTATCACTTTGAAACCGGATAGCCTCTTTTTTTACAAAATAAATCTTCTCGAAAATCTCAGCAAAACTATCCTTTTGAAGCTTTGTTTTGCATGACTTCTTTTACTTTATATATTTTGGATTAAATACACAATTGTTTAGAGTCATTGGTAGCATACTCACTTTGATTCTCGGGTTTGGTGATTCATATAAGAGTAAATTACTTGGATTAAGTTCTTAAGTAGGGTATTTTAATCAAATCTTGCTAGATTTTAGCATTGGCTTACTTCAGATTGGTTTAGATGATCTGTGAATGTGTTGATTTTAAGGATCTCCGGTTATGAAAATTGGGTTGGTGACCCAATTTTCATAACCAGATTGGTTTAGATGATCTATGAATGTGTTGATTTTAAGGATCTCTGGTTATAAAAAATGGGTTGGTTACCCTTTTTGCTTTCCTATCAACACCATATCCCATTTTTGTCAAGGGTTGCTAACTAGCTGTGGGTGGCTATTTAACTATAGGTTGCAAAATTTGGTCTTATTTTTGTCTTATGATAATTTACCTAGAAAAAGTCTTTTCCTACAATATTTGGGCGTGCTACAATTATTTATTGAAGTTTTGGTTCTTGCTTCCTTTTCCTGCACTTTGGAAATAAGTTGAAGATATATGGTGTAGCCTTGATACTTAACTGTGCCTAGCATGGAATTTCTTCTGGTGTGATGATTGATCAAATTGCATTATAGTGCACAAAGCTACTAGTTTATTCTACTTTAAATATTGTGGATGATTTTTTTTTGCTACACTATCTACTTGAGTTTGACTGAGACAAATATGACAGGATTGAGGTGTTGTATACACTAAATTTTGGTCTCTAGACCGAGAGATTGTTTTTGCTATTAATAATGCTTCACTTGGACTATATTATTCTTTGAAGCTTGGAAGTTCTCCCTCTTTTATTTTTCAGCTATAGGCACTGTTATTGAAGAGAATTTTTCAATGCCCCATCTAAATGAAATAGTCAAACCATGAATTCATGCTATCAAAACTAAGTATACCATAACTTTAAAACCATAAATGACTATGTAGAGCATCAGAAAATATGTGGGATCAACAATGAATCCACCCATCCACATCCGCTCCCACTATAGACATAAATAATTTCACTTTGTTGAGAGTGAACCAGAACACTTCCAACTTACCTAAGCTAGACATATGTCGAGATTGCTTCACCTCCCTCCACAAAATTGAGCTCTAAAAGGATTCCAAATACCAATGGGTGGGAGGATATCAATATAAACCATACCATTTTAAGCACTATACCCCTTGGGTGCAACATTGGGTGTTTAAGAAAAGCCAATACAAGATCCTTGAGGCATTTTGACCATAACTCTTCACTCAAGCGGAATTTTCACATGATACATGAAAGAGAAAATGTTTAAAGAATGTGATTAATATTTAATGCAAAGGGTTTGGTCTGATTCATAACAATTTTGGAGATACAACCAAAACAATGTCCCTACCGTCAACATGATGTGAAAGCAACATGTGCTTTTTAGGTATCTACGTGACCATATACACACTGTATGCATATATCAACATGAGAAACGTGATTATAAAAGTGTGAATATACATCATATACTTTTGACAAGCCCATACATGCCTTTGTACATGGGAAAACATCACTTGAGAGAATACCAACAAAAATGGACATAGAGAAAGAAAGAGATGATGGCTATGGAGGATAAAGATCCTTACCATGAATAAGAAGTGATTACTGGTGGTTGAAAATCTTCTTGATTTGCCACAGTAGGGCGGTGAGAAGAGACACGTAGAAGATTTTTTATGAAGTTGATGTAGAGCAGGTTCATTCTGAAAACAGAAGAGAATATAGTAAGAGAGTAGAGAGAGATGGTTCTTCTTCTTATTTTTGTGAATGAGAGAGAGATTCTTATGGAGATGGTGATGGAGAGCTTGCACAACCTTCATATAATATGTACGTAGAGTTTCATTGAGCTCTATGCCTCTGTTCGTTTGTGAAATTGAGGCCTATTATTTCTTATAAGCTTTGCCTGTGGGCTTGAGTAGCCCCCAGAGCAAAATTGGATGCCCTATTTTTGCAAGGAATAGCCCCAAGCTTTTGGGAAGAGATTCCCTCTTTGCTAAAAGCAAGTCTCCGCTTTTAGAAGTGAACTCTTGGTCATACCATCCATTTTTCCTGCTATAACCTGTCTATTATAATGGTATCTTGATAACTAATGTGATTGTAAGTGAACTAAAGTTACTAAACTACACATGATGTCTCAGTATGATCACAACTTGCACCATACTACCTTGATGTATTTACAGTATCACTTTTTATAAAAATAATCTCTGTCAAAATCTTGTTTAATCCTGTTTCTCCACCATATGTCCGTTTTGCACTTATGCGGTGACTAAAAAGAATATTTTTTGGTTAAGCCAATATTAAAAAGCATATTTCTTTTCAAAATTACCAAAAAAACACAAAAGTAAATAAAAGCATAGAAAGCTATAAAAATAAAGTTTTTAAAAGTTAAATCATGGGTGCACAAAAGAGCTCCAAAAAAAACTCTAAAAGCGCTCAAAAAGCAATTTTTAAAACAAAATTGAACCTTAGCTTATATGGACCTAGTAGATTAAGAATCATGCCTTTCTTTTCATAAATAAAGCAAGAAAACACAATTTTTTTTCAAAACTGAAGGAAGTCCTCGTCTTACCTAACAAAACATGAAAACAATCTTGCTTTCGACTCTTAAACACCACTACATTGCATAGCAAGCATTTTAACCAAAAATAAATTAATGTACACTGGCACTCTACTTTTGTATTTGTAAAAGAGACCAAAATATCAAAGATCTTACATCTCCCCACAGTTGAAATATTTGAGATGTCCTCACTTGGACATGAAGTATGGATAATTATGCTTCGAAATTTCATCATGTTTCCAAGTAGCATCTTCCTCAAAGTAAGTTGAAATTTAACGAGATGTTTAGTAATTGTCCAGCTACAAAGAGGTTTGGTTGTACTATAAACAATTCTATGAAGGTGTACTTCAAAAGTATTATCGATCAAACTAGACAAGAGATAATCAAGAATGTGATTTTTGGGCCAGGTATATACTTCTTAAGTATGTTGATATAGAAAACATCATGTACCTTCATATGAGGTGGTAAAGATAACCAATAAGCTTGATCATTTATTTTTTTTGTAATGATAGACGGTCCACAATATCACACACTAAGTTTCTTACATTTGCCCATTTATAAAGAGCTACATTTAGGTTTCAGTTTCAAAATACCATATCTCCATCATCAAGAAGTTGAGTAGATCATTTAGGGTTAGCAAAACTCTTATGTCTATTCTAAGTAGTCTTTATATGTTTGTATATAATGCTAGTCTATAATTGCATCTTATCCAACATTTCTTTAGATGCTTGAACTCTTGTGAGTGGGTTTTCCCACTTTAATGGAGTAGCACACTCTTACGCTTGAAAAGGAGACATCCCAATTTTATGTTGAAATGAAGAATTATATGCAAACTATACCAAATATAGATACTTGGTCCATTTATTTTTTTCATGCATAAAATAAGCTCGCAACATGTCATCAATAATTTGATTGGTTCTCTCCATTTGATCATCAGTTTGAGGACGATCAGCGGTACTAAATGCCAATTGGGTTCTTGTAACTAAGAATAAGGCTTTCCAAAAATTCGAATTGAACTTTGCATAATGATCCAAAATTGTGTGACAAGGTACACCATGACACATAAAAACACCTTTCATGGAAACTTGGGCTATGTATTTAAATGTAAATGTTGTCTTGACATGAGATAATGTTGGATTCAAGCGCATGTGATCATGCTTTGTTAGAACACACACACACACACACACACACACACACACACACACACACACACACACACACACACACACACACACACACACACACACACACACACACACATTTTCTAAGTGCATGCAATGACTCTGGTAGTTAGATTTTTATACATATGTAAAGGCCCATTAAAAAAATCATAGTGTGTTTTTTTCTTTGCTCTCTCTCTCTCTCTCTCTCTCTCTCTCTCTCTCTCTATGTGCTCTACTCATGTGCTCTTGCCCATCTCTCATGGAGCTTCTCTTCATGCACCCACCATAGTAGCAGTGCTCCTCAACAATTAGTATGAGAGCTTTGGGTTTGATCTTTGAGGCATGGCTCAAAAAGTTAAGGTGTGTGAGCGGTCACTTGCAAAGAGAAGAGGATAAAATTAAGCTGCACAAAACCTTTCATATTTGCTTTCAACTTGGTTTCCTAGGGTTGCAAATCATTTTTTGACACTACATATTCCTCCAATCTGGCCTCTACTGGCTGCAATGGGCAAATCATGCTTCATTTTAGAACCACACATTGTCTGTAGAGCTTGCTATCATTGTTGCTTACCCTTTTCACACTTTATCAAACTTTTGATTGATTTAAATTTGAACTTTTGGTCACTGTCAAGAACTATTCATGCTAGATAGTATCAAGGGGTCATCGGTTGGCATATTGGCATATCAACAAGTGTTTATGAAGTTTTCAAGAGTAGAAACATTTGAGCTTCCAGATCCTGTAGAAAGTTTTTTTGAGTTTTTAAAGCGTGTAATGTTTTGAAATACTTGACGAGATTAAAATATCATCACATTGTTTTGGGATTTACAACGAGAGCCAGTCGTTCTAAAGGGTCTACATATTGAGTTATAGAGCTTCATACAAATTCAATTTTTTCATCAAAAATGGTATTCAAGGTCAAAAAAATTGATGGTTCTAGATTTCACACGTGAAAAATCAAAGTCAAGGGATACCCCATGCAAAAAAACCTTTGGAGCATCATGAAGCCTCTTTCAACAATCAAAACAAGAACAACGGCTACAATAACTTGTGCTTTATCCATTGAACAACAAAGGAAAGATGAGCAGGCACTTGGTATTATTTTTTGACTTTTGTTGAGGACAATTTTATTAATTATTTGGATGATATCACATCTTCGAGTGAAGCGTGGATAGAATAAGAGACTCTTTTTGGTGCCAAAGCCATATATTTTAAAATGAGCTTAAAGATGTGATTGTATACTTTAATAATGCATAGTTGTGAAAATATAGCACCATTAGCTAACAAGGTAAAATATAGATGCATTAGCTAACAAGTTAAAATGCATCAAAACCTAGCTAGTATATGTTGAAGCTCGAGTACCTGACAAAGATCTTATTGCCGTTTACTCAACAACTTACCCGGTAAGTTTTGTCAAATTGTGACCGTCTTGAAGGCAATAGATCCTCTACCTTCTTTAAATGGTATTGTGAATTCTTTGTAGGAAGAGGAAAAAAGAGCCTCCCATGCTACTTCTTCTATGGTTCCCACAACATATGCAGTCAGTGGATTCATTTCTATGTCAACTTCAACAAGACCATCCACTAGTACTAGATCTTGTGCAATTTGTGGGAAAAATAATCATCAAACAAAGGATTGCTTCACTTAAATTCCTTGTGGTGAGACTAACATTCTTCCAACAAGTGTTTCAAGAAGAACAAAAGTGTATTAAACTTTGTTGAGGGTGATGTTGAAGCACAAATGGTACTCGTCAAAAGTGATGTCCTTTAGTTTCCTAGTTCCTTTATGTTGTCACAATCAATAAATCTTGTACGGGTATAGAAATTGCCTCAATGATAAGTGGTAAGACCTCCGTATGTGTTGATTTGGTTGAGTTTTGTTGTCTCATCTTGATTGTTGTCTGAGGGAAGTACACACACATACCACGATGTTGTTGTCTAGAGGGAGCTTCTACTTTTGTTTCAGGTAGTTTGTTAGGCTCTTCCATGTTTGTAACAAGGCCTTTGTTAGTGGTTTGGCACTGAGGGAGAAATTGTTGGGCTCAAGATCATGGGATCATGCTATGTCAGAAAACACACACACACTACTCCTTTTTTAGGTGTATGCAATGACTTTGCTAGTTAGCTTTTTTAAACATACGTAAAGGCTCATAAAAAAATATATCATAACATGTTTTTTCTTAGCTCCCAATCTTTGTCTCTGTTGTGCTCATGTGCTCTTATCCATCTCTCATAAATCTTCTCTACTTGTGCTCACCATAGCTAGTTGTGCTCCTCAACATATAAGTGAGTCATTTTTGTAAGCACATCAACCACTAGAAAATAGGATCCATATCCAAGGGATGTAAGAAATACTGTGATGAAATCCATGGATATACATTCCCAATTCATTTGAAGTGCGTCAATTGGATGAAGCTTACCACCAAGATATCAAACTCACTCAGCTTTAATGTGTTGGCATGTTAAGCATTTTGTATCATAACTTAATACATCATGCTTTATTTTTTTCCAAAAGAAACCATTTCTCAAAGTAGCATAAGTTTTAATGTAACCTAAATGACCTACAATGGGGATATTATGAGATTCTTGTAATAGCCGAAGCTTGGTTCCTTCATCATTAGGGATACAAAGATGATTGTTGAAGTAGAGATCGTCATATTCAATGAGAAAGCCTTTGATTTGTCATTCCTATTTTTTTATATGATCATGTAAGGCTAATAAATATTGAATCCTCTTGAAAAATGAATCTTGAAGGATTGTCTCATGAATAAAGTCAATCAAAGAGGTAGTAGAGGGTTGCAAATTGATACCACCGTACTCTCTTTTCCTAAAGCATCAACTACTAAGATTTCCCTTCTTGATGTAGCTAACAATTCCAAATCATATGTATGGTAGTTTACCTTTTGAATGCATAACTTACAAGATGCATAAGCTATTGGTCTTCCTTTCTGAGATAGAACACCACCGATCTCTTGCCCACATGCATCAATAAGGCCAATGAATATCATTGTGAAATTTGGAAGTCATAAAATAGGAGCATTTACCAAGGCTTCTTTGACTTTCTCAAAGCTAGCATGTGCACGATCATTCCAAGGAAACACTTTAATCTTGATGAGGGTATTGGTCAATGGCGTTGCTATCTTAGCAAAACCTTTAGTAAAAGTATGATATCATCTTATCAGTCCAAGAAATTTGCGTACTTCTTTGTTAAATTTGCGAGCAGGCTAAGCTACATCCACTTCTCTCTTACTTGGGTTAGTAGAGATTCCATCCTTGGAAACAACGAATCCCAAGTATTTCTTTTGTGTTTGATAGTCATACTCTTTTTTATTCTTTGAATATATCAAAATATCATCGAAAAAAACAAGAACAAAATCATCAAGATGTTCTCTAAATACATCCATCATGAGGCAATTGAAAGTTGCTAGAGCATATGTAAGTCCAAAGAGCATAATCGTAAATTCATAGTGCCTAAATTGAGTATTGAATCCTATCTTTGGTATATCTTCCTCCTCAACTTGGATTTTATAATAGACAAAATTAAGATCAATCTTTGTGAAAATAGAGGGTCCATGTAGTCAATTAAGTAACTCATGATAGGTATTGCATACTTATTCTTGATTATTACTTGATTGAAACCCTGATATTTGATACAACGATGTAGAGTACCATCCTTCTTTTGATTAAAAATAATGAGAGTACACCATGAAGAAACACTACATTGAATGAAACCTTGGTCAAAAATTCGAGTAAGCTTCTCTTTGAGTTCTGTAGATTCTATTACGGACATCTTGTATGGTCTACAAGAAACTACTTGAGCTCCTAGAATAAGCTCAATTGCATGATCAGCTTCACGTTTAGGTGGTAACTCTAAAATTTCTTCAAGGAACACATAATCAAATTTAGTAAGCCACTCAGGTTCAAGTTTTTCCAACTTCTTCTCTACTGGGTTAATCTTTATAGAGTACACCATCTCATTCTTCCTATAACTTTTAAGTAACTTAGTGGAATTCACAAGCTGAAGTTTAGGTTGTCCTCACTCTTTGATAACAGTGACCCTAGAGTTGTGCTTATTTACAAAGGTCAATGAAGCATGTTTACAATCCAAGTGAACATCATGTTCCTTAAGCCAATCCATCCCTAAAAACATTTCATAGACTCCTATGGATAAAACCCTAAAATAAGAATTTTTTAAGCCATCAAAAGCAAAATTCAATTCACCTACTTAAGTAGAAGATTCAACTTTCCTACCCGTAGGTGATTCCATAGTAAGGTTAGTATTAGCATGTGCAGATAAAGTGAGGTTTCTAATGCATCTATGAGAGATGAAAGAATGTGTACTCCCAAATTCAATCAATAAGGTAAAATATTTACCTTCATATTTTGCTAGGGTCTGAATCACTAAAACTGTTCAATAGCTTATTAACGTTTGATTATAATAAGAACATATACATTTGCGTGATTTTTGCACCCTCGAGCACCTTGAGCTCTTCCTTGGCGTCATTGGTTTTCTCCTCCTCTTGGATGAGCTAGTCAATTAAAGTTATTACCATTGTTCTTGTTAGATGTGGTCCATTTGTCTAAGATTCTTGAAATTCGATTTGGGTTTGGTTCTTGGTCTCATGATTGTTTGCTAATCGTGAGTCACAAGCAGACAATCCTTGGATAGATGGTCAAGGTGGAGACAATTGTATCAAATGTTATTCCATCTAGCTTTCATACGAGACAAATTCTCTTTTCTCTGTTGTGAATTATGTATCTTGGTTCAACTTTAGGTCAAGGACTCTTGATCTTACGTATAGAAGTAGAATCTATTTTTTGCTCTCCACCAATGCATAGTTCAATCTCAATCGGTTTACCCACATCAAGAACATCTATAAAATTTGTAAGTTGTAACCTCTGGAGTTTAGTTTTCATAGCATTGTATAAACCTAAACAAAACATGCTACCTTGACTTCTGGAAACATTCATGCTAAAGCGTAATCCAAAAAGGTCAAGAAATGTTGGTGGTATGACTCTAAGTCTCTAGTTCCTTGAGTACAACCAAGAAATTTATTTATGTGGTCGGAGTGATATACCTTATTTTGATAATTCTTCTTTTACTAAGCTCTAAGATAAGCCCAAGTTGTTGTGCTCAAATTGACATTACTCTCATCACAATGATCCTTTCACCAATGTTTGGAAATGATAGCCTTGTTTTTGGTGGATGAATGAGCCAAATCAAATTAATCATCCATATACTCAATACAATCCTTGGTAGCCTTGCCTACATCTTTGCCTTCTTTGTTGAAGTTTCCACATTGAGACTTTCAAAGCATAGCATTGTTGTCACAAATTGATGATAGTTGGTTGGGCTATAGTTGGTGCATTGGCATTAATAGCCACTCCATTTTCTCTAGGAGGCATGATTAATTACTACACCATATCAAGAAATTTCTTAGTACATTGCTTACAACGAACTTCAAAACTCTTTAATAGTTCCAATGTGATGCACTCAGTGAATCCCATTATGACATCCCCTTGTACTAATAAAATCTTAATTGCAATCTCAAGGTAGAAGAGTTCTCTAGCATCTCTTGGCAATGGTGTCACCACATTGTTGGATACTATGGCCAAAAATTCACTTCCCTTGCTAAAGCACTCAGAAGTCACCTCAAGAGGCATTGCTAACTACTAAAACAAGAAATTAAGGTGATTAGCACAATTATCTAATAATCCAATCAAGTATATTTTATACCTTTAATTTCCGATCAGATTTTGCACAAAAAAACAAGTCAATCATTATTCGTACTCATGAATAAAGTATATCTTTTCCAAACATCATTTATGAATGCGTGCATGATGCATAAGTAACCCGACTAGGATTAGGCTATGGGCTATCCCTATGACCTTAGGCTATAATACCAAGTGAGAGATCCCGTCCCTAGGGAGTCTATGCAAGAACTATACAATTTACACTTTTTCATCAATATAACAACTTCATTATATATTAGAATACGGAAGCAATAACATAGGGGAGGAGTTTGCATTCTTTGACTTAGCATGGAGTTTAAGTCATGAGCTCACGGACTACATCCTAAGGTACCTAGCGACTAGTGCTACACTTGATTGTGTATGAATGAAAGTGTACTCAAAAGAAAGGACCAAGTGGAGGGTGAATTGGAGTACATAGATGCCACACAAAAATCACAAAAGAGAATTTTTTAATGTCTCATCTAAATGAGTTAGGCAAACCATGAATTTATGCTATCACCATAACTTTAAAACCGTAAATGACTAAGTAGAAGCATCTGACCCTGTATGGGATCAATCGAGCTACCCATCCACATACACTCCTATTACGAATAGAATGAATTTCAATTCATCTGAGAGCAATCCAGAACATAAAAGAACATTTTGCTTTGCCTTCCTCCATGAACCCAAGCTCTAGAAGGATTCCAAATATTAGTAGTGGTAGGATATCAATACCAACTATATATTGGTTAGGTGCCACGCTTATTTTGGGCCACATCGGGGTTTAGGCCAAACCAAGGCAATATCCCCAAGATGTTAATGTGTAATTCATTCAGCCCCTGACATGCTAATTGTGTAGCTGAGCCTAACAAAAAAGAAAATATAAGCAACACCCCCAATTCAAGGGTGCACAATGGGTGCATGTGCACAGAGGAAGAAGGAGAGAGAGAAGGAGGAGACAAAGGATGTGGCTGGAGCTACTCATCGCCACAATGGAAGATGCCCAAGCTGAAACCTTGACACTAAAAGAAGACAATCAGAAGCTCCAATAGCAAATGGAAGAGCTTCAAGACAGGCAGATACAACTCAAGGAGGAGCTTACTAAAGAAAAGAAAATGCCACTTACTACTATAAATAAGTTCAAGATTATAATGCGATGAACAATCAACTACAAGAAGAAGAACAACAACAGGAAGACCAGCTAGAAAAGGAGCAGCAAAAGAATGTGAAGCCTGGGGAATTGTATGATGTAGTCAAAAATACACTTACACAACTCTTAGAAATGCAAGACACACCAAACCCAACTTCAACCTCATCAACTTGAGCAGTGGTTTTAGAAGAGTTGAAGGCTGCAAAAGAAGAATTAGCTTAGGAGAAGTATGACATGCAGATCCTGAGGCAGGAGGGCATAGAGCTATCCAAGCCCAAAAAGATGAAGAGATCAAGCAGCTAAAGGAGCAATTGGCAAAAGCTCAGGTAGAGTTAGTTGCACAAAAGGCTGAATATGCATTGGATCTACAAAAGAGAGACGTGGTCCTCAATGCCATAAAAGCCAAAGTAGTTGTGCCAGATCAACCACCACTTGCAACAGAAAGACATCACACAAGGGTAGACCCACCCCCAATAGAGTTGCCAAGCACTTCTTCAGAGGAAGGTTTACATGATTTTCAAGCCACAAAAGACACGAAAGATGCTAGGGACGAGATCAAAAGGTGAATTTCAGAAGTGCAAGATCCTTCACAATACAAATATATGCAGTATGAACTCAAGGTTCTGGAATCAACACAATATTGATGACCACGCCAGATGAAGTGGTAAAGTATTTTGGCCACAAAATGATTTCTCTACATTCATGAAGCAAGAGGCCATCTTGTGGAAGAAGAAGCTATTGTCCACTCTCAAGCCAAACCAAAAGGGGGACAAAAACATGTCGTTGATAGTAGATCACACACTTGCAATTCTAGAGAATCAACCCCTATGGAAAAAGACATGGTTCGATAAGCGGAAACACACAGGATGAGACCATATATTCGAATACACCACAACATCTCAGGATTGACCCAACATTCTGTCCCACTAGTAGAAGGCGATCTTGGGATGGCTACTATGCCTGGCAAGTAAGATCCCCAATTTTTGGGTCTCCTTGTAAAATAAGAAAAATAGTTTTTTTTGTCAAATTTTGATTTAAGATGCTTGATTGACAGTATTGGAGAGTTCTAAAGTAAAAAGCAAGGCCATTTCCATATTCCAATAGGTTAGATGACGTTTGGTGCAGTTTTGGAAAAATCCGCTAATTTTAGCTTTTTATGCTTTTAAGTGCTTTTTTTGCAAAAAGCAAGGTCGGATCCTTGATCTATGTGTTCCAGGGAAGCTATGGTTCAATTTTGTAAAAATATTTTTTTTAGTGCTTTTCACACTATTTATAGCTTTTCATGATTTTTAGTGAAAAGCGAGTCCGCTTTCTTATTCCAATGGACAAAGGGAACTTGTGGTTCAATTTTAGATTTTTTTTGTTGCTTTTTACACTATTTTTAGCTTTTCGTGCTTTTAGACATTTTTGAAAAGCAATGTGCTTTTTATGAGATGAACTAAATATAGAAATATTAATTTTAGTCTCCGTCGGATTTAGAAATGATCACTCGGAGCAAAAACGGGACCAAACGGGATTTTTACAGGAATTATTTTTATAAAAAGCGGTACCGTATTTATGCCGGATAGTATGGGAAAGTCATAATTATGTCGGGACATTACGGTGCAGCATAGTCTAGCTACGCTTTCCATTAGTTGGCCAGATACTGTTCGGTTGGCCAACTTTACTGTAAAAATTGAATGGTAAGTGGGAGAGTTGACCACCAAAAGCAAAGGCATGTTTTTAGCAAAGTTCCCAAAAGCTTGCAGCTCTCATCACCGCTCTTTTGCGGCAAAGCAAGAAGCCTTTTGATAGCCCCTAATCGATTCAAAAACACGATGAGAAGCTCTAAACTCCATAGCCGTCATCTCTCTCTCTCTCTCTCTCTCTCTCTCTCTATGTCGTTTTTCTAAGTAGTCACCATCTCGATGATTTTTTTCTTTGTATATGAGTATATGTATGGATTAACCGAGTACATATGAAGTTGCCCCATGATTATTTTATCATGTTTGACATATTGATTTATGCACATGATGCGTTTATGATCGCGTGCGTGCATAAAAAGAGCTTTTCGTTTCACGTCATAGAGACGATAGGAACACTGTTCTGATCATAGATCACAAATTGTTATGATCAACCCAAACCCTTTGTATAAGAGATAAAACACATCATTTAGAACATTTTCTCTCTTTGGTATCATATGAAAAAAAACACGAGGTAAGAGATACGGTCAAAAAACAATTTTGCTGCCCACTACATAACCAAAATTTTTGACTCCATGCTCCTTGGAGAACCACTATATAGATCCATCAGATGGGCAAACCTTCTTCATAAATTGAAAATCTTGATGAAACTTGATGATAAATGAATTCAGGTCTCCGTTATCACCTCGGGAATGCGAGTTATTGATTGTTCTATAACCGGTTTTAGCTACACGTATAGGGGTGCTACCAAGGAGGATACCATATGACGTCGTGAGTTAAGCGAGTTGTTTATGTATGATTTATGGTTTGTTTAGGTGAGTTGATTTCAGCTATTAGATTCCCATAACTTATATGAGACTATATGGTTAGACATCCCTAACCGTATATGCATATATGATGTTTGTGGCTTTCTTTTTGGGTTACCGTTTATTGCGCGTAAGTACCATATGGGTAAAGTGATGTGATAGAGTGATAGTCTATATTATGGAGCTGAACTTGATGCATTGGTTTTGGGTCAAATACTTTCATTTTCATGTTATGCACGCTCTCGAAAATGTCAAAAATTTGTTTTTTGCATATGTGTGAAGTTATGGTTTATGGTTGACCTAAAGGTCGGAGCTGTTTTGCATCATGTTTATGGTGATGGAATGTTATCATATGATTTATGGGAACTTATGGATTGATGTGGATGCCTCATATGCATGGTTATGATTGCTTTCCACCTTTCTACGTTAAAACTAGCTTTATGTGCTAGGGAGGTGAAGTGCACATGTGATGCATCAACTTTGCATGGTTGGATGTTGTTAAAATTGGATTTTTTATATCATGATTAGTTGCTCATCAAACTCTTTTTATGCATGAAAGAATCATGTCTTAAGAGTCACATGTGTATGGACTCCAATTGATTTTTGCAAGGGATATTTCAAACTCCAAGTATGGGAGTTGGTTCAGTGTGGTTATGATTTATGGTTAAGGGCTGGGATTCCCTTATGGATTATGGTTGTGATTTTATGGTGGAAGCTGGTGTGGCTTATGGTTTTTTTTCAAGATATGGTTATGCTGCCAAAATTTTTGCAGCCATATTATTGTGTTAGAAAGTGGTTATGCAGGATTGGTCGTGTCTCACCCCAGTTGGGTGGAGTGCTCACCTGTGTGATATGATTGGATTATGCTTTGTGGTTTTTAGAATTGGATCATGAAGTGATTTGGAAGGTTTATGGCATATGTGCAAGGGTAGAGACCCTGCACAGTCTAACTGCTTGGAAAAGATTGTTTGTGCATATGGAAAGTGCTATTGTGATTGGACTCACGTGTTATGTTTCTCATGGCAGCATCACTACAAGACTAGGATCTATATCGCTTAGCTTTAGACTAAAGGATTGTTGACTTCGGGCTTTGCTGGATCGCGAGTGTTGCCTAGGTCTTTTTTTTGTTAGACTCATCTACATAGTTAGTGCGTCGGAGGTTGAATGACCTACACGGCTAACGCGTTCGGGAATTTTCCTTGGATTTGCCTAAACACCCGATGCTGGGAATCGGAGAGGCGTGGTGCCTAAACTGGTATGGTTGGTGTTGATGCCCTACCACCTACTAGTACTTGGGATCCTTTTAGAGCTCGGGCTCATGGAGGGAGGGGAAGTGGCCTCAGCTTATGTCTGGCTCAGGTAGGTTGGAGGTGTTCTGGCTCGCTCCCTATGAAGTGAAATTCTCCTTGTCCGTAGTAGAGCTGATGTGGATGGGTGGACTGGTCAATCCCTACACAGGGTCTGGTGCTCTACTAGTTATTTTGTCATAAACTTTTTGATCTTATGGCATACCCAGATTCTGTCATTGCATTTATACATGGTTGCCTGTTTCATTTAGTTAGGGCATTTAAAAATTCTCTGTTGTCATTATCTCACGTCTTTGTGCACTCTATTTCACCCTCCACTATATTCTCTCTCTCTCTCTCTCTCTCTCTCTCTCTCTCTCTCTCTCTCTCTCTCTCTCTCTCTCTCTCTCTCTCTCTCTCTCTCTCTCCGCAATGCAGTATACAGATATATTCACCCTCCACAATGTTATATTTTTCTTGAGTACGCTTTCATTCATAACATCCATTCAGGGATAGCACTAGTTTCTAGGTACCTCTGGATGCAGTCCGGCTCATGGCCTAAACTCCATGCTTGGTCGGGCATAAGAACTCCTCCCCTATGCAAATGATTCCCCAACTTTGATGTATATTGAAAATTGTATAAAGGTGTAAATTGTATCTTTTGTGCATAGACCCCCACGGAGGGGTATCTCTCACCTAGTATTAGAGCATATCCTTAAGGTTATGGGGATAGCCTAAAGTTTGATATTAGTCAGGTTAGTTATGCATTGTGCACGCATTCATGTATGTTGTTTGAGAAAGGATATTATATTCATGATGCATATACAAGTGACATTGGTTGGTTGTTTGACTTGTCTTCTTGGGTGGAAGTGTTTGGTTTGAGTTCTAGCAAAGTGGTTGAAGCGTTAAAACAACGATATTATAAACTTTTTTTGAATGTTTGTTTTGTAGTAACAAATGGCTCCCAGAGTGACGCCTGAATGCTTTAGCTAAGGAAATGAGGTTTTGGCCATAATGTTCAACAATCTGGCGACACGATTGTCAAGGGATGAACGGGAACTCTTTTACTTAGAAATCGGGACCAAAGTCTTTGGCATGCCAGGAAGCATAACTTGTTGGAAGAGTATTGACCGTAGTTACCTTACCTGTCACCAAGAACCCTTCCGTCAATTCTTTATCTATATTGACGACGGCCCAAGAGATTGGTTTGCCAATCTCAAACTACTTCAACTCAGAACATGGTTAGGCCTAGAACACATGTTGTCATAGTAACTAATATTAATTCTCCTAAATGATTTTCTCACGTTAAACTGATCATTCAATATGGAGAAGTATTTGGGGAGAAAAAGCTAGATTATTGGTAAGGCTAGCAGATTGGTCACAGTAGGGATCCAAAGGAGGGAAAATAGGGATCCAAAGGGGGACCATATGAAGAAGAGCAATGTGCAAGCAATGGGCTTCAAAGACCTAAGGTTCAGCCCATTAAGACTTCCAAAATGCTAAGGTTCCAAAATTTAAAGGTTAAGTCGAATGGTCAATGCTTAGGAAAATTGGATGCTTGATAGTGTACAAAAAGTCTTTGCAAGTTCCTAAAGAGGAGGGGGCGAGCCCTTTTTGTAGGGGATGAGAGAGAAACACACAAACACACAATCTCATGCAAGCCCCTTTACACAAAGGGCATAGTGGACACATGTCAGCTCCCTAGCCCAGTTGCCCCCAAGATGCATTCAAATCCTATTGGATGGCCATTGAGGTGGAACAATGAGAATTAGGCTAGACTACTTTTAGTTTAATTCATTTAAAAACACTTAATAAAAGAACCAATAAGAATAAATCTCTCTATAAAACTATTGGCCAGTCTCCCAAGGGGTCCAATGAGCATTCAACAGCCCAATGGCTTGCCTGATTCCTATTGGCCAGAAGACTAAGGGATCCAATGAGAGTTTAATTGCAGTAATTAATTACCTAAAGCTCTCACAAAAGGAGAAAGGGGAAACTTGTCACAAGGCTATCACTTATGCTTCTCAGTTTTTATTGGCTAAGCTTTGCAGGGTCCAATGGGGTGCCAGCATGAGTAAATTCCAAGAGGGGTCGACCAAGAGAGAGAAAGAGGGCTGAATTTGACAAGGCATTATAGCACATCTCTCACACAATCTCATGTGTGAAGCAAGAAGACTCTCTCTCTTCTTCTCAAGATTTAATGGAAAGCTCATCATCTACTCCAAGCTTGTGAGAAGGGAGGCCTACAGCAACAACTCTTGGCTTTGTGATGTAAATCTAACAAAGAGCCAAGCTTCAATGCATGCTCATCTCCTCTACCATGCTAATTACTAAGCTATGCTAAGCTATTATGAGTGATTATGAGAGTATATATACTTCTTTCTTGTAAGAGTACTCCTTCTTCCTCTCAATCTACTCTCATACCCTGCTAGCTCTCACCATCTTCGAAGGTGTGTGAGGTCTTAGGTCCGAGACCATGAGGGAATTGATGTTGTGTTTTAAAGTGTTTGGTTAGTGCTTGAAGCTTCCATCTTCAATGCACTAGCTAGTTATTGAAGGAACACAAAGTATTGTGTCATAAAATGTCTCCCTTGATGGGGGAACTGATAATACAAAGCGTTTTGGAGGGGGGACCGGCTCCACACAAATCCGGTCCGCAAATGTTGTCAATAGCTTAATTTCTCTCTCTTTTGAAGTATTGTTCATGCCTATCTAACTAGGTGTTATGATTTTTGTTGCTCTCTTCATCCAAGCACTCTTGCTATGCTCATTAGGAATCTATTCTAATGAAATGCTCACTATGTCTATGCTATTTTCCGCTACACACAAGTTACTAGGCCATTAAATGTTACATTGGTATTAAAGCACAAGGTTTCTCTTTTCTTGCTCAAGAAGGGAGGTCCTCAAGCTAGCTATAAATGGTTGGTATTTTAATTGCAACTGAGTAAGTAGAATAGGCCATTTTCAGCCTTGCAATGCACCTGCTTCGTGTAGATAATGGGGCATCACCGTCGAGAGCTATGGTCTTAATAGTGGAGTTCTAAGGGGATTTCCTACGGCTTAACCACTATTGAGCTATTAGAAGCTTGACATGAGCTGGTACTGTTTAGGTGTTGAAAGACCCTCTCTTCTATTCCTTGCAATTAATGATATTCGAGCCATAGGTACAGTAGCTTGAGTGCTTTTCTAAAGGGGTAAAGAGGAGCAGCAACTAGGGCTTGAAGTGCCAAAGTACACCTAAAAATTGTTAGAATGGTTGACAATAGTAAAGAGAGTGAAATTAATGTTGATAACTTTCATTTTGCTAATGAGCAGGCTACTAATGATGCCCCTATGCTTGTTAACTACCTTGTTTGTAGGCTTCAACAAGCCATGGGCAATCCATCCCTCCAAAGTGAAGTGCAACGGGCGGCAGCTTCATGCTCATGGGATTCTCCAAGCCCCCCACCATGAAGAGAGAGTACCTAGGAAGCCTCCTTGTGAGAGGGTTCTACCATTTAACGAGCCTTGAAAAACGAGCGAGGGACATAAAGTGAGCGAGACAAATGAGTTGGAGATATCTTGTAGTTAAAATCCTAGTAATAATCTACTATACTTGACTTTAATTTTATCCCATGTTTGTATATAGACTATGTAAGCTTCATTATCTTTTTTTGTTTATTCCTCAACACCATGTAGGATATTTATTGACCATTTTTAGTTCTAGATTATATTTGTTGGAATTAGGGTTGCAGAGAAACACACACAACTTGGAGAAGACGAAGGAAGCTCAAGGCACACAATAGAGAGTATGTTACTTAGTGTGCAATGGAAAGATTGATAGCCCTAGAGTGATGGGCATATATACAATGCACGGGGGAAAAAAACTCCTAAAGAGGGAAAAAATGCCCCGGCAGTCCTAGTGTGTTCACACACATCACTACCACATGTATATGGTAACAAATCCCCCCTGGAGTGATGCGGTGAACGAGAGTTGGCACATGAGTAAAGGGAAGTGCCATGCCCTGAGGACAGGATCAGTCCACAAAGGGGAGTAAGCCCAAAGCTTTGCGGAAAGCTTCAAGCTTCTCACGAGACAATGCCTTTGTGAAAAGATCTGCAAGGTTGTCCTGTGTTGGCACATAAGCCAAGTTGATCTCTCCTGCTGAGAGCCTCTCCCTGACATAGTGGTAATGCACCTCAATGTGCTTTGTGCGAGCATGAAAAACTGGGTTCCTCGCAACTGCCAATGCGCTCTGACTGTCAGTGTAGATAGCGTTGGCAGTGTCCTGTCCAACACCCAAGTCAGCCATAAGGCGTCTGAGCCATACACACTCAACCGTAGCTGTGAAGACTACCCTGTACTCAGCCTCACAGCTCAAAGTGGCCACAGTAGGTTGCTTCTTGCTCAACCATGATATACATGAACTGCCAAGCATGAAACAAAAACCACTTGTGGACACTCGCGTGTCAAAACAACCAGCCCAATCTGAGTCCGAAAAAGCATGTAAGTCTGGCGGCAATGATCCCCCCTTGGGATAAAACAAGCCAAGATGTAAAGTGCCACTAAGGTAGCGGAAAATCCTCTTGACAGCCTGCCAATGCTTAGACCCTGGGCTATGCGTAAATCTACTGACCTGTGAGACTGCAAACTGAATATCTGGCCTCGTGTTGCATACATAAATGAGGCAGCCAACAGCAGTTTGGTAAAGAGTGACATCAGCAGGATCGCCAGCATCATGTAGACTCAACTTCAAACCTGTTTCCATGGGAGTGGCAATAGGTTTGCAATCCTCAAGTCCAAACTTACATAGCAATGTCTCTATGTAACTTTTCTGACACAAGGCAATACCACCATCACACTGCTTAAACTGTATACCCAAGTAATGATGCAACAGCCCCAAATCTTTCATCTTGAAAGTAGCATTCAAATCAGCCTTAAATTCAGCAATATGTCTCTCATTTGGTCTAGTGATCAGCAAATCATCAACATAAAGAACCACAATGAGAAATACATCATCCTCACGCTTTACATACAATGTGCTTTCTGTTGGACTGTTACGAAAGCCTCGTTTAACCAAATGAGTGTCAGCTTTCTCATACCAAGCACGAGGAGATTGCTTCAACCCATACAAAGCCTTCTTACATTTGCACACTTTGTCCTCTTGTCCTTTTATGACAAAACCGCGAGGCTGCGTTACATAAACTTCCTCAAATATGTCACCATTCAAGAAAGCAGTAACAATGTCTGATTGATGTACATCCCAACCAAAATGAGCTGCCAATGCACATAGAAAACGCACAGTAGTCATACGACAAGTGGGAGCAAAAGTCTCTTCATAATCTATGCCTTTTTGTTGTGCATAACCCTTTGCAACAAGTCGAGCCTTATGGCGATCGATCTCACCATCCGGCTTGCGTTTCAACTTGTAAACCCACTTCGTACCAATGGCCTTTTTGCCAGAGGCAAATCACATAAAGTCCATGTGTCATTCTCTATAAGTGCATCATATTCTGATTTCATGGCAGCAATCCAATTTTCTGAATTCTGTGCTTCATCAAAAGACAGAGGCTCCTCAACATCATGTAAACTAGACACAGCCAAAGCATAACAATCTGATGCATAAGATGCATGGCGAGAGCCTGAACGAGTACGACTAGATAAAGGTGCATCCAATTTACTGTCACGCAAAGTGTGCACCAGCCATTTGGCATACCTCTAGCCTGCTCATTTTCAGTCCTTTCCTCATCAAGTACATCATGTACATCTGCATCAGTAATAGGCTATTCTAAAACATTTTCAGAAACCCCCATAGGCTGTACATTTGCCTCATTGGAACTTACGTTCGTATTTCCACCACTGAAAAGAGGCAACAAAGTGTCATAAATGTCCTGTGAGCTCACATTACTGTCTCTAGTACATGACAGCAAGGGCTGAACAGAGTCTTCCACAAACACTACATCCCGTGAAACCAGAATACGTTTTGTTTGCGGATGATACAACCTGTAACCTTTGCTTTCAGCACTATAACCAACAAAAATACATTTGACAGCCTTATCATCCAATTTTCTGCGCTGCACTTGTGGCACCAAAGCATATGCCAAACAGCCAAAAACACGCATGTGCTCAATAGAAGGTTTTCTATCATGCCATGCTTCATATGGAGTAATAGACTGCAAAGCTTTCGTAGGACACCTGTTAAGTACATAAGTGGCACACATGATGGCCTCAAGCCAAAAAGAATGCGGCAAAGCTTGACTTTTGACCATACATCGTGCCATTTCCGTTAGTGACCTGTTTTTCCTCTCAGCAACACCATTTTGCTGAGGTGTATAAGGCACTGTACATTGGTGTTTTATCCCATGACTAGCCAGAAATGCATTAAATTCATGAGACATATACTCCCCCCCTCGATCGGAACGGAGGGTGCCCATAGTACATTTTGAGACATTTTCAGCCATAGCCAAAAATTGTTTGAAGCACATAAAAACTTCGGACTTCGCTTTAAGCGGAAATACCCATGCATGCCTGGAGTAATCATCAATGAAAGTCACGAAGTACAGGTAATTGCCCAAGGACGGAGTTTGCATGGGCCCACAAACATCACTATGCACAAGCTGCAACCTGCATGTGGCCCTAACTGAACCATCCTTTGGAGACTTAGAACACTGCATTTTACCCAGAATACAGCCTTCACAAACATGTTTGACAGGTGCATCAAGAGGAGGCAAAGAAGCAACCATATCAGATTTCTGCAAACGCAGCAAACTGGCAAAATTCAGATGACCAAAACGTGCATGCCAAAGTTTTGCATCTGAAATAGCCCTTGAATCTGCAACAGCATTTGCAAAATTTTGTCCACACTTGTCATACAAAGTGAGCTTATACAGCCCACGGCACAAAAGGCCAGATGCAACAATTTCATCACCAAAACTGAGATCATGAACTGTACATCTGTCATCCACAAATTTGACTACAAGTCCAAGTCTAGCAAGTGCGGATACAGACAAGAGATTCTTCTTGATCCTAGGTACATAAAGTGCATCAACAAGTGTGAAGGAACTGCCATTAGCAGCAGTGAGCACAATCTTTCCAACTCCCTGAACTGGATAAGAGGCGTTGTTGGCACAAGTGACTGAATTCCCATGAGGGACAGACTCGAGAGAGGTAAACAATTCACGATGTGAGGTAATGTGCTTTGTAGCACCACTGTCGAAATACCACACATGTGAATCTGCAGCAACTGACAAGCATGCATCATGGACAACAGGATTGTAAGTGCACTCTGCGCTAAAAGCCCATTCTGCATCAACATCAACATCACAATCTCCTTTCACAGAAGACTCAACAATGGCTGCATTTTTAGTGGAACCAGCATTTGCAGTGGAACCACCCTCTTTCTTCTTAGCCTCTTTGGCCTTCAACTTAGGACACGACTTGATCAAGTGATCATTGGCTTTACAATAATGGCAACGCATCTTCTTTTTGCCCTTATCACCAGAATTGCCAGACGAAGTGCTGCCAACAGAAGCATTAGGAACAGAATTTTTGCCACTCGCAGCAGAACCATAAGAAGTGGCTGCATTACTGTTACCACCCTTTCTTTGAGAAGCAATAAAAGCCTGTTCAACTGCACGCTGCCTAGTCCTGTTTTTTCTAGAAAGTGACTCTTGCAACAGCAATGTGCATAATGCATCAAACTTGACAACTTCAGGATTTCCTTGGGTCATCAGTCTCCAAGTACTAGCAACAGTCTCGTAGGAATCTGGTAAGGCATCAAGAACAGTCTGCACAAGGGAACTGTCCGAAATGACTTCACCTGCAGAAATGAGTTGCTCATTGATATCCTTGACACTAGCAAGGAAAGTGTCCATATCATCTTCCTCATGTATAATCTTTGACTCTAGCTCTTTACACAACAAAGCAATTTAGCCTCATTGCGGCTTGCATAAAGACCTGCTAGAATATCCCAAGCCTGTTTTGCAGATTTTGCTGAACGGATGTGAGGAATAATGGTGCGCTTCACAGACAACGCAATCAATGCATGAGCCTGCGCATCCTTAACATCCCAACGAGCTTGTTCTGCCGTAGGCAAAACAACTCTAACAGCTGCAATCCTTGCAGCAAGACCTGCAACATCCTCAATATCGCCTACATCTTCAGAACCAGGACATACATCAATGCCCTGCACAATGTTCCAGACACCTTTTGACACAAGAACATGTTGCATCATATAAGCCCACATAGGGTAGTTGTCCCCATCCAACCTGTCCTCAACAACAAACATCTTGAACACATCTGTGTTGTTGTTGTTGTCAGCCATGGTAAATGCTGCACCTGATGTGAAAACTGCCCAAAAATAGGAGAAATGGAGCGAGAACAACTTGTGCTATATAGCACAAACCGTAGAAGACTATAAGGCACCTGTTATGAAGAAAACGGCACTGACAGAAAATCTGCACAAAATGACGAAATAGCCTGTGTAGTACTGCCCGTAGTGGAAACGAAGGCCGAAATGAGCCCAAATCAAAATTCTGAGCAGATCGAGCTCTTCGACTTATCCCAAAATATTTGTCGACCTACGAACGCTCGCCAAAGGTCACTGAAATCGGAGAAAGTGAGCAGGCGTGTGCTGGAGCAGCTGACGACTAAGCCCGGGAGGACGTGACCTGCTCTGATACCAATTGTTGGAATTAGGGTTGCAGAGAAACACACACAGCTTGGAGAAGACGAAGGAAGCTCAAGGCACACAATAGAGAGTATGTTACTTAGTGTGCAATGGAAAGATTGATAGCCCTAGAGTGATGGGCGTATATACAATGCACGGGGGAAAAAAACTCCTAAAGAGGGAAAAAATGCCCCGGCGGTCCTAGTGTGTTCACACACATCACTACCACATGTATACGGTAACAATATTTATCACAACTCTCTCCTTAAGTTAGTACTTACCATACACTTTTTGAAGATTTGATGAGGTCAAAGAGCGTGCTACTAAAGAATTCAAAAAAAATATCATTAGTAAAATAGCCATAGTCATTTCAAGGCCAACCCACAAACTACCTATATACATGCACAACAAAGAAGAGTTTAGTTAAAATATTCAAAGGAACTGATTAAAATTAATAGCTTATAAACTAAACCTTTGAAGGAGTACAAAGAAAATTACAAGAAAAATAACTTACAAGAAAAAATTATCATTAGTAAAATAGCCATACTCATTTGAGGACCAACCCACAAACTACCTATATACATGCACAACAATTGTGGCATGCTTACCATAGGGTTAAGGCATAGACATCCATGAATTCTTTGTCATTAGAACCATAAACATAAATCTTTTTGACACAAAGAAGAGTTTAGTAAAAATATTCAAAGGAACTGATTAAAATTAATAGCTTAAAAATTAAACCTTTGAAGGAGTACAAAGAAAATTACAAGAAAAATAACTTACACGTTCATGTGTTGCAAAGAAGCGAGAAGAGCTGTCTCTAGAACCTTCCTAGGATCTATGAGAGTGCACATAATTTTCTCATCTATCTAGACTTATCCTCTTTGAAAAGCTTAGTAATAACTTCTATCCAAGCCTTTTTTCTGTAATTCCCTTATCACACAAAAAATATTTTCTTTGCCATAAAATTGATCTCTCTTTTTGAGGACATCTCTTTTCCAAACTTCATATCTGCCTTGAGCCACATGGGATCCCAAGAAGCCTTAATGATATCTGTTACCAAGGTTCCTTCCTCATTGCAAAGATAAGTGGAGACAACAAACGTTCCCTTCTCTGGCATACATTTATTTGTAGCAAATGCAGTTTTAAGTGAAGTGATATCTTTTCAGAGACCTCTCACCTTGTCAAGTGGAAATAACCTGCACAGAAGTATGTAAGGACACTTATCAACAGACAATACACTACAATGCTCAATAACATCACCACTTGCGGCCAATTGGATATTATTTGCTATAAGAGCATTGTTTTCATCTTCATCGATAACCTCTATAATTTCAAAGTTTACATCTTTGTCCGATGCTTTACTATTGTCATGTACAACATCTGCTAGTTAATATGAAGGGTTAGTGTCAACATCGATCACCTCAGCCTGAGTTGATACAAGAGTCGAGTTTTTTTCTTTAAAATTTTGTTAGGACTTTGCTTGGCGGGTATCGACTTAGTTGTCTTCCTCTTTGCAGAATTTTCCATCGTGGGCACACCTGCAATACAAGAACCCAAAACCACATTGGTAACTAGCAGATCTCAAACACTTTCAAAACCAACACCAAACTCTTCTCAAAGCCAACACCAATATACTAACAAACTTAAACCCTTGGTCTTCTCTCACCAGAGCTTGCACATTTGCGTTTGAAACACAAAGTGCAACCCCATGGTGAAGTATCTTGAGTGCAAATAAACCAAAGGGAAAATTACCAAAATACCTCTCTAATTTGTGGAAATTATAAAAATACCCGTCAAATTCTAAAAATTTCCAAAATACGCCCAATATTTTGTCATAAATTCCCAAAATGCCCTTCAAATTATTCAAAATTCCCAAAATACCCCGCTGGTTGTGGAATTAAATTTCTCCAAAGATTAAAAAATTTGTAGCTTTTCATAAGAAGACTCATTGCTTATCAATGTAAGGTGCTAAATCCAGAACTTGAGTTGATTATGTAGGCTTGGAGATGAATTGCTTCATTATCTTTAGACATATTTGCCTTTCTTGCGAGGTAATTTGTGACAAATTACATGCTAAGCATGAAAAAACGGATCTCAATTGTCAATAAAGATTAAAAATCCTTGACCAATCCAACCAAAATAGATACAAGGGTATTTTGGGAATTTTTGAGGGATTTTTTGGGAATTTCCACAAATTAGAGGGGGATTTTGGTAATTTTCCCTAAACCAAATAATTCATCTGTTAACCTTCAAATCAGTCCTTTGACCTGGTGACCTGCAATCCTGCGACGCTGAAAAGCTACGACGACCTATAAATATAAAAAGGGAAAATTACCAAAAATACCCCTCTAATTTGTGGAAATTCCCAAAGTACCCCTCAAATTTCAAAAATTCCCAAAATAGCCCCAATGATTTGTCATAAATTCCCAAAATGACCTTCAAATTTTCAAAAATTCCCAAAATACCCCTAGCCGTGAGATAAAATTTCTCCAGAGATTTTCTTTTTTTTTTTGTAGCTTTTCATAAGAAGACTGATTGTCTATCAATACAAGATGCTCAAGCTAAAATTTGAATTGGTTATGTAGGCTTTGGAGATGAATTGCTTCATTATTTTTAAATTATTTTTGCGAGGTAATTTGTGACAAATTACATGCTAAGCACTAAAACACAGATCAAAATTGTCAAAAAGGAATAAAGACCAGAAACTCTTGAACAATCCGACCAAAATAGATACAAGGGTATTTTGGGAATTTTGGAAATTTGAGGGGTATTTTGGAAATTTTCCCTTATAAAAATCTATAAAGCTCGGCAACCTGTAAACTTGCAAACCTATAAAACTTCAACAACCTATAAATCTACAAATCTACGATATTGGCGAGTTTGAGTCTGCCAAAGCGTTTAACGAAGATGGCTTGCAAACTGCCTATCTTCTCGCCGGCAATGCCCACCCCACGGGAATGGGCATAGGATGTGATCTCTCTCTCTCTCTCTCTCTCTCTCTCTCTCTCTCTCTCTCTCTCTCTCTCTCTCTCTCTATATATATATATATATATATATATATATATATATATATATCAACTCCTAGATTGTGGACTGTGGAGCGGCTTGGAGTCCTGGACTGTAGTGGAGCGGCTGGAGTCCCAATGCCAATCTAGCCCGACTCTTAGTTATTATGCTCAAATGTTCCATCACCCGTGCCAATCATTTTCTCCACTAACTATATTGCCTAGTCACTTCAGTGAAGCTATTCACTCGAGTGAAGAGTCATCTTACGAGGGTTGTCATCGTATCATGTGTGCAGAGTGGCTCCGTCATTCCACAAGTCTCTCTCTCTCTCTCTCTCTCTCTCTCTCTCACACACACACACACACACACACACACACACACACACACACACACACACACACACACACACACACACACACACACACACACACACACACACACACACACACACACACACACACACAGTACCGAGTACACACACAATTCTGAACACTCTCTCCCCCGAGGGTTGTTTATCCTCTTCCTTGTCGTCGTCTATGTGGCCCCGTCATTCCGCGTCTCTCTCTCTCTCTCTCTCTCTCTCTCTCACACACACACACACACACACACACACACACACACACACACACACACACACACACACACACACACACACACACACACACACACACACACACACACACACACACATACACACAATGTTGAACGCTCTCTTCCCCCTGTGCTCACTTCAGCTGAGTGGATGAACAAACCCCTTCCCTCTTGAATAATATTTGAGGCAGCTACTGGTCGGTCGTCTATTTTAGGTCCCAAGACCTCAAGGTGGAGGTTCCCACAATGCGGCCGCTCTCCCTCTACACAGTTGGCTACCGTGTCACCGTCACCTCTGCCCTGAACCTGCAGCTCTTCCTGCACAACCCTAATAGAGCCTCCATCTATCTGCTAAGCGACAACGCCGACTGTCAAACTGCTGTGAACGCAGATTGTCAAAGTGTCAACTTGTCGAGCTTTAGAGCATGTCAAACTATCAAACTAATGTGAACACAAACTATGAAAGTGTCGAACTGTAGAGCCTTGCAAACTGCCACAAAAGATCTCCTCACCGGCCCTATCCAATTAGCGTTTCCAAACGCAAACTTTGAGCCCTAGGTGAGGAGATGTGTGCAAAAAAAGTTTGAAAGCAATGACCACCGTTCACCTGGCTTGCAAATGTAGAGTTTCCAAACGCAATGCTTTACCCCTTGGTGAAGCAAAACAACAAACCCCTCTCAACGGCTCTTCCTTGAACATATTTCCAAATACAATCCCCAAACCCTTGCTGAGGAAAACAATAGACTCCTCTCTCATAGTCCCTTTCTTTAATGCGTTTCCAAACGCAAATTTCCAATCCTTGGTGAAGAAAAATAGGAGACCCTCTCACCAACCCTCCTATTAATTTGTTTCCAAATGCAATCCCTCAACCCTCGGTGAGGAAAAACATCTGATTAATCTAACCGGCTTTGCTTTGAATGCATTTCCAAATCCTAAGTGTCAATCCTTAGTGAGGAGATGAAATCAACAACTCTCATTGGCCCTCTTAGCGTTGCGTTTTATAACACATTCGCCGTACCTTTGGTGAGGATATGAAATTAAAATGGATCACTTGCCCTCGCCGGCCTTGCTAGAACAACGTTTCCAAATGCAATCTCGTAGACCTTGATGAGAATTTCTTGATGAACATAGTATTCTCTCTCTCTCTCTCTCTCTCTCTAATAAACACACACACACACACACACACACACACACACACACACAGTGTACAAGTTTACTTACAAAGAAAGTTCCAATCTTTAAAACCTCTTGAGTTTTATAATGTGCTTGTAGAAATAGAGCCCCTGTCAATGGAGAGAGAGCGTGATACTTTTAGCCAAAGTTATTTAAAAATAAAAACTATTTAGAAATTAAAAATGATCTTTAAAGAAAAATGCTTTAAAATTTAAATGAGCATAGAGCAAAAGCTTTTTAAAAACTACAATCCTTGTGAATTGTGACGAAAGCTTTAACTTTCTTATTCTCTTGTCTGTCATGGAATGATACAAGGTCATTCCTTCTCAAACAGATGATTACACAAACTTTTCAAAGACCATCCCATTTAAACATATAGTCATGCAAATATCTTTATTAATGCCAACCTTTTTCTCGACAGTTGTGCTCTTGCCTTTCAAGAGATATGTAGGTTTTTTGGATGTTGCACTTTTAGAATGACTCATTCAGTTCCTATGGGCTATCAAGAGAGGGTTCTCTCAATTAGATATAACATAGAGATGTGTGAGATTAGTCTTAGTGCTCTTAATTAAGGAGTATTTTCAGCTTGAATGGCGGAACAATATTGCATGGTGTTCTTGCACCTTTCTTAAAGAAACGAAGAAGATATCCAGGTGGCATGCACACACAAGTAGGGTAGAGACAGAGGGATTAAAAGCATGTGAGATTTCATATTCCATCACAATAAGTTAAATAATGATGTACATGTCAGGACTTTGTGAGAGAGATGCAAAGATGAGTACCTATATTCCATTCAAGCTTATATACTTTGTCAGATTCTTAACGACTCTTGGACTGGATGAAAATGTTCAATGCATTTACACATCAATCCGCTTTGTAAAAAATAGAGTTATCCCAGGAAGATGTGTGCCAGTGGCTATTTAAGCTAGTTTCACCTTTTAGCTATCATCTTCAATCTTTATATAACTAACTGTTTCACGCCTTCTATAGAAAATGTGTGTTGGTAATTTAATCACGTTTTTCCTTTTATTTTTATCTTGTTTGGTGACATTTGGGCATCAAATCGATAGGATGACTTACTATTGTTGTACTAGCTATCCACAACAATCTACTCTCTCTCCCTCTCTCTCTTCTTCTTCTTCTTCTCTCTCTCTCTCTCTCTCTCTCTCTCTCTCTCTCTCTCTCTCTCTCTCTCTCTCTCTCTCTCTCTTCCCTCTTCCCTCTTTCCCTCGTTCTCTATTTCCACATAACCTAGATGGTGTATGGAGATCATGTTGTTTACTAGGCAAACCAAGTTATTTATGCATGCTTTTTTCAAGTTTAAGGCCTTTGCAAATGAGTCAAATCAGACTAGATTTTCTCACTTTTGTCAATAGACTTTAAATTTGGGGGTAAAAGCATGTAATGGTGTCTACATAGCTGATGTCCATGGACATTTACTATGAAAGTATGGTGCTATTTTTTCTATATAAGGGTACAATGAGCTCACATCATGTTATATATTAATGGATAGGTCTTGAAGAGTAGAATTTAAAAATATACACTCCGTTAAGTTTTGAAATATTTTGTAAAAAATTTACCATGTCCCCATTTTTGTGCTATGCTATATAATAGCAGAAATAGCTTTCCACCTATACATGCTTTTACCCTTGGAGTCACTAAACAATTTGAAGAATATTCTTTTTTTTTGGTTTCCTTAATGAGAAATTGTAAAATTTTATTGTTGAACATCAATTATTTTATAGTGCCATTTTTAATGTTTGAATAGTCTCACCCTCTAGTCATGATCTACATATGAGAAGTGTGAGTGGATGATCTGTGTGTGTCTCTAAAAGATTAATTTAACTTATGAAACGTACCACAATTGTTGTGCAATTATATAGGTAGTTTGTGGGTTGGCCTTCAGATGACTATGGCTATTTTACTATTGATAACTTTCATGAATTCTTTGGTTTCTTCTCAAAGTAATTGTCTCTTTGACTTAATCAATTCTTCAAAAAGTGTGTGGTAAGTGCTATCTTAAGAAGAGTTTTGTGATTAATATAATCTAGAATTACAAATGCTTAATTAATACCCTACATGGTGTTGAGAAATAAACAAAAAAAGATAATAGAGCATATATAGTTTGTATACAAACACGGGATAAAAATAAAGTCAAGTCTAGTCGAGTATTACAAGAATTTCAACTACAAGAAATCTTCAACTCATTTATCTCGCTCGCTTTATATCCCTCGCTCTTTTTTCAAGGCTCGTTAAATGGTAGCACCCCTTGTGAGACTTGCAAAAGAGGCCTCTCTTCAATTCGGGAAGAAGAAGAGGATCCATACAAAGGGCTCAAAAATTTACTTCTTGATGAAACATCTCCTTCCCAAATGAGAACTCAAGAGCCCCCACCAAAATAACAAGAAAGAAGTGAGTCTCCTGCCACCTTGGTGGAGATGGCTCCACGAAGACGGCAAGCAAAACGCTCTCCATCACCTCCTAAATGGAGAAGACCATCGCACACTTCTCCACACCATAATTCAAAGAGGAATGAAAGAAAAGAAGAGAAGAAAAAGGCGAGAAAGAGGTCACCCTCTTATCCATCTTCTTCATCCTCTTCCTCTTATGAAGAAAGTGATGGTGCAAACAAAAAGGAACTAGGCAAGAAAAAGGCGAGAAAGAGGTCACCCTCTTCTCCATCTTCCTCAAATTTCTTCATCTTCTGAAGAAAGCGATGGTGCAACTTTTGAACCATAAAGAAGAAGAGGCCATAGAAAATCCGATGCCGCATGGAAGAGATCATCCAAGATGGAGGAAAGAGCATCTCTTTTCTTACCTATGATGGCACCTTTGGTGCTACAGAACAAGTCTTGGCTTTCATCCAACAATTCGATGCGCCATTTGGAGATGAGGGCTTTACGAAGTTCTCTAAGCTACACCATGTAGCTATTCATTTTCAAAAGTCTGCCAGGCAATGGTGGTCTAGCCTACGGGAAAACGGTGAAGCTCCATGGACATGGAAAGCTTTTAGAGCTTCCATTATGAAGCAGTTTTTGGCCACCGATGCCAAAGACAAAGTACTCACCAAATGGCGAAGCTTGAAGCTCTCTCCTTAGAAATCTATTCACAAATATGTAGACAAGTTTTGGGACTTACATCTCAAAGACACTGTTCTCAAAAAGAAGGATTTTGGAGAGCAAAAACAACAATTTTGTGCTGGCTTAACTCAAGAAATGGGGGAGTATGTCAAATCCCAAAGGCCACACACCATATCTGTGGTCATACACCATACCATGGTCACTCCAAAAATCAATTTTCAAATAGGGGCTAAGAGAAATCTTAAGCACATGCATAACAAGGATCAAAACATGAGCCTAAGGGGAAAGACAATGTCCAAAAGTCTCCTAAAGGCAATGCCAACAACAATAAAGCTAAGGAGAAGGGAATTTATAAAGGCAAAAATAAACTCTCTCCTAAAGAGATCGAGCGTTATCGTAAAGATAACCGTTGTTTCAAATGCGGCGAGCAAGGGCATGCGTACCGTGCTTGCCCCCAAAAAAACACCCACCATGAGCCTCCTAGAGCTACCTTGGTTGAAATCCAAGAAGAGGAAGCTCACCACAAAGGATCTCCTCTATGCCATGCTTGAGAAAAGGTGAGAACATGATGCTTTTATTCTCTTTGACCCTGGTTCTACTCACAATTTCACATAGGTGGCCACCAAGCTAGGCATCCAAGCCTCCGAAATGGGAGATGTCCTACTCGCCGATGGTGCTTTCAAGGGGCAAGAAGCTTCAATCACTCACTTAATTGGGAAATTGAGGCTCCATGTCCAAAGCTATGTGGACAAAAAGGACTTCTTTATCTCTCCTCTCAAGCACAAGGATGTAATCCTAGGGGCATCATTGTTTGATCGCATGGCTGCCAATGTTAAATTCCCTGAAAGAAGAATCTAATTTAGGTTCAGGGAAAAAGAAATGTACATAGAAGCTAAGGAATTGGGTAACATCATATCCATTGTACATACGCAAGCTTTCAATAAGTCAATAAGGAGCTCTATTTCCGTTTACATGATTTTTGTTAAAGATTCTCAAAATGAACCTAATACTTTTGCAAAAGAAAATATAAACAATCACAAGGCATTAGAGTTATCCAATTTTCTCAAGGGGTTTCAAGATGTTTTTATTGACGACATCCCTTGTGAACTATCTCCTAAACGAGGCAATGATGACCATGCAATTGAGCTTCTTCCAAGATGTTCACCGCCTAATAAACCTCCTGATAGAGTTTCTCAAGCTCAACAAGAGGAGATTATGCAGCAAGTGCACGAGTTAGTTGAGAAGGGCATGGTTAGGCCTATTTCATATCCATTTTGTTCACCCGTGCTATTAGTGCAAAAGAAAGACGGCACATATTGTATGTGTGTCGCCTATAGAGCACTAAATAGGATCACTATCAAAAATAGGTTTCCCCTTCCACGGGTAGAAGACCTATTTGATAAGCTACAAGGGTCGACCTACTTTAGTAGAATTGACCTAAAAAGTGGCTACCATCAAATCAGGATAGTTGATCAAGACATTGTAAAGACCGCATTTTGCACTACGTTTGGTCTTTACAAATATATAGTCATGCCTTTTGGATTGACCAATGCACCAACCACATTCAACCGCTTGATGGAGAAGCTATTCAGGCCTCATCGAACCTTTAGTGAAGTGTTCTTTGATGGTATTATCATCTACTCTAATTCAATAGACGAACACGAGCAACACCTCCAGGTAATATTTCAAGTTCTAGGAGAGAATAAACTTTATGTTAATCAAACGAAAAGTGAATTTTTCTTACAAGAGATTCAGTATTTAGGTCACATTATCTCTCTAGATGGCATCCAAATGGATCCATCAAAGCTAGAGGTAAAGGATGGCCTAATCCAAGGAATCTTCATGAACTAAGAAGATTTATAGGTAGGTGTGCATACTATAGATGTGTCATAGAAAAGTTCTCACTAATAGCAAGACCATTACATGACCTAAAAAAGAAAAATTTTAGGCATACATGGTATACCAAGGAGAACAATGCTTTCAAAAAGCTTATCTCTCAACCTATGCTTACATTGCCGGATCTCTCAAAGCCATTTGAGGTCCAATGTCACGCTTGTGGTGATTGCCTTGGAGCTATTTTGCTCCAAGAGGGGCACACCATAGCCTATGAAAGTCAAAGGCTCAACCCTGTTGAGTAAGCTCTAGGCATATATGAAAAGGAACTCCTTGCAGTTCTACATGCCTTAGACTCGTGGAAGAACTATTTATTCGGGACTCCTTTCATTCTGCAGACGGATCACCAAAGCCTTTAGTACTTCATGACACAGACCAAGATGTCTGACAAACAAATGAGGTGGGCAAATTTCCTTTCGCAATTTCATTTTCATATTGCTCACATTGCTGGCAAGCATAACCAAGCAACTGATGCACTCTCAAGACGGCCGAGAGTGAATGTGGTTTCCATAGCAACTCACAATGATCTATCTTCTATGATAGATGAGTATGCTATTGATCCCAATTTTAGAGATGTGATTTCAGCCCTTGCATTAGGGAAGAAAGAGGAACCATTTACTTTACAAGATGGTTATCTTCTCTATGGCAATAGACTATGTGTTACTAACTCACTATATAAGAAAGTAATGTATGAATCGGATTGAAACATATTTCTATTGGCCTACCATATAAGCAAACATACAAGAGTATGTTTCTAAATGTGTGGTATGCCAAAAGACGAAGTTTAATAGAGGTACGCAACCTTGATTGCTTAAACCTTTGCCAATCTCTAATTCACCACGGGAGAGCATATCCATGGATTTTATCTTTGGATTGCCTAAGTCTATCCATGGGAATACGGGAATATGGACGATAGTAGACAGGTTCAACAAACAAGCTCATTTTATACCTATCAAAAAGACTATCAAAGCCCATCAAATGGCAACCCTCTTTATATCACAAATCTTCAAGTACCATGGCTTGCCAATGTCCATAGTGTCAGATAGAGATCCTAGAAATGACCAATAATTTTTGGAAGGGTCTCTTTGAGAATTTAGGGACAAGGCTAAACTTCTCTTCGGCCTATCACCTACAAACGGATGGCCAAAGTGAAATAGCTAACCTAACAACTCTTGATCTACTAAAAGCCTATGTAATGGAAGTAGATCAAAGGTCCCAATGGGAGAAGTACTTACCCTTAGTGGAATAAGCGGGAAGATCTTCGCTGTAGATGAGTATAGCCGAGACCTACAATAATCTTTACAAAAGATTAATAATGCTATCTCTATCTCATAGAAAACACAAAATGTTGCTACTTATAAGCACAGAAGAGCCCAAGCCTTTAAAGAAAATGATTGGGTCTTGCTTAAATTTCCAAAGGCTTGATTAAGGCACATGACGGGCAAGAATCCTACGGGACACCAAAAGTACTATGCTAAGTTAGCAAAAAGGTACTATGGTCTATCAATCAATGAGATGGCCTATCAACTCAGGTTGCCCAGTCATTGGCTCATTGACACGTGTACGGGTAGACGTGTAAGGGTAGGGACCCTGTATAGTTTAACTGCTTGGAAAATATTGTTTGTGCATATGGAAAGTTCTATTGTGATTGGACTCACATGCTATGTTTCTCATGGCGGCATCGCTACAAGACTAAGGTAACCTACATTGCATAGCCTTAAACTAAAGGATCGTGGACTTGGGGCTTTGCTGGATCGGGGGTGTTTCCTAGATCTTCTTTTTTTGCTAGGCTCATCTACACGGTTAGTGCATCGGGGGTTGAATGACCTACACGGCTAACATGTTGGGGATTTTGCCTTGGCTTTGCGTAAACACTAATGCTGGTCATCGAAGAGGTGTGGTGCCTAAATTGGTATGGTTGGTGTTGATACCTTACCACCTACTCACTCGTACTTGAGATCCTTTCAGAGCTTGGGTTCATGGAGGGAGGGGAAGCGACCTCAACTTATGTCTGGCTCAGGCAGGTTGGAGGTGTTCGGGCTCGCTCCCAGTGAAGTGAAACTCTGTCTGCTCATAGTAGAGAGGATGTGGATGGGTGGACCGGTCGATCCCTACACAGGGTCCGGTACCCGGCTAGTTCTTTTGTTGTAAACTTTTTGATGTTATGGTATACCCAGATTTTTTCATTGCATTAATACATGGTTGCTTGTTTCAGTTACTTGGCACATTTAACGATTCTCTGTTGTCATTATCTCACGTCACTGTGCACTCTATTTCACCCTCCACTATATTCTCTCTCTCTCTCTCTCTCTCTCTCTCTCTCTCTCTCTCTCTCTCTCTCTTCCTGCAACGCGGTATACACATATATTCACCCTCCACAATGTTATATTTTTCTTGAGTACGCTTTCATTCATAACACCCATTCAGGGGTAGCACTAGTCGCTAGGTACCTTTGGATGCAGTCCGGCTCATGGCCTAAACTCCATGCTTGGTCGGGTACTGAGAACTCCTCCACTATGCAAATGCTGCTGCAACTTTGAAGTATATGAAAATTGTATAAAGGTGTAAATTGTATCTTTTGTACATAGACCCCCGAGGAGGGGTATCTCTCACCTGGTATCAGAGCATATGATTAAGGTAATGGGGATATCCTTAAGCTTGATACTAGTCGGGTTAGTTATGCATTGTGCACGCATTCATGTATGTTGTTTGAGAAAGGATATTGTATTCATGATGCATCTACAAGTGACATTGGTTGGTGGTATTTGTTTGACTTGTCTTCTTGGGTGAAAGTGTTTGGTTTGAGTTATGGAAAAGTGGTTGAAGTGTTCAAACAACGGCATTGTAATATATTTTTTTGAATGTTTGTTATGTAGTGACAAATGGCTCCCAGAGAGACGTCTGAATGCTTTAGCTAAGGAAATGAGGTTTTGGCCCTAGTGTCCAACAATATGGCGACATGATTGTCCAGGGATGAACGGGAACTCTTTTACTTAGAAATCAGGACCAAAGTCTTTGGCATGCTAGGAAGCACAACTTGTTGGGGAGTGTTGACCGTAGTTACCTTACCCGTCACCAAGAACCCTTCCGTCAATTCTTTATCTATATTGACGACAATCCAAGAGATTGGTTTGCCAATCTCAAACTACTTCAACTCAATATATGGTTAGACCTAGAAGAAATGTTGTCATAATAACTAATATCTAATTCTCCTAAATGATTTCTCATGTTTAACTGATCTTTTAATATGGAAAAGTACCAAGGGAGAAAAAGCTAGATTATTGGTAAGGCTAGCAGACTGGTCATATTAGGGATCCAAAGGAGGGAAAATAAGGATCCAAAGGGGGACCATCTGTAGAAGAGCAATGTGCAAGCAATGGGCTTCAAAGACCTAAGGTTCAGCCCATTAAGACTTCCAAAATGCTAAGGTTCCAAAGTTCAAAGGTTAAGTCCAATGGTCAATGCTTAGGAAAATTGGATGCTTGACAGTGTACAAAAAGTCTTTGCAAGCTCCTAAAGAGGAGGGGGCAAGCCCTTTTAGTAGGGGATGAGAGAGAAACACACAAACACACAATCTCATGAAACCCTCTTTACACAAAGGGCATAGTGCACACATGTCAGCTCCCTAGCCCAGTTGCCCCCAAGATGCATTCAAATCCTATTGGATGGCCATTGAGGTGGACCAATGAGAATTAGGCTAGAGAAATTTCCTGTTAATTCATTTAAAAACACTTAATAAAAGAACCAATAAGAATAAATCTCTCTATAAAACTATTGGCCAGTCTCCCAAGGGGTCCAATGAGCATTCAACAGCCCAATGGCTTGCCTGATTCCTATTGGCCAGAAGACTAAGGGATCCAATGAGAGTTTAATTGCAGTAATTAATTACCTAAAGCTCTCACAAAAGGAGAAAGGGGAAACTTGTCACAAGGCTATCACTTATGCTTCTCAGTTTTTATTGGCTAAGCTTTGCAGGGTCCAATGGGGTGCCAGCATGAGTAAATTCCAAGAGGGGTCGACCAAGAGAGAGAGAGAGGGCTGAATTTGACAAGGCATTATAGCACATCTCTCACACAATCTCATGTGTGAAGCAAGAAGACTCTCTCTCTTCTTCTCAAGCTTTAATGGAAAGCTCATCATCTACTCCAAGCTTGTGAGAAGGGAGGCCTACAACAACAACTCTTGGCTTTGTGATGTAAATCTAACAAAGATCCAAGCTTCAATGCATGCTCATCTCCTCTACCATGCTAATTACTAAGCTATGCTAAGCTATTATGAGTGATTATGAGAGGATATATACTTCTTTCTTGTAAGAGTACTCCTTCTTCCTCTCAATCTACTCTCATACCCGGCTAGCTCTCACCATCTTCGAAGGTGTGTGTGGTCTTGTGTCTAAAACCGTGAGGGAATTGATGTTGTGTCTTAAAGTGTTTTCTTGGTGCTTGAAGCTTCCATCTTCATATCACTAGCTAGTTATTGAAGGAACACAAAGTATTGTATCATAAAATGTCTCCCTTGATGGGGGAACTAATAATACAAAGCCTTTTGGAGGGGGGACCGGCTCCACACACCTCCGGTCCTCAACTATTGTCAATAGCTTAATTTCTCTCTCCTTTGAAGTATTTTTCATGCGTATCTAACTAGGTGTTATGCTTTTTGTTTCTCTCTCCATCCAAGCACTCTTGTTATGCTCATTAGGAATCTATTCTAATGAAATGCTCACTATGTCTATGCTATTTTTTGCTACACACAAGTTACTAGGCCATTAAATGTTACACATGTTCTACTACTTGGCAATGCGCTCCCAAATATTAAGGATTGCTGAAATTGCTAAGAAGTTTGAAGCTCTTGCAGTTGTTATAGGAAAGGAAAAGCTAGAGGATATCTACAGACCACGTCGTTGCATGGGAGGCCTGACAGAATACCATGTTATGAGAGTTAAAAGAATATTTAGAGAATTATCTCCAAGACACCCATAATATTGTAATGAAATCATAAAGATCAAATGTTGATGAATAAAAGAAGCATAGACTCAATTTTGGTTCTCATTTGTACTAAGTTTTTTCTCTCTCCATGTCTTGTTTTTAGATGGATCTTCTTAATTGTCTAGATGAACTTCCGAGTGACTTTGGACAAAGAGTCTTTTTCAATTATACGGTTGGATTCAGTCTCCATTGGGGAATTGAAGTGGTTTGAGTTTCGAAGGGGACTAGAGACTATCTTGTACCCAACACTTACGTAGCATGGGAGTTATATGTTGAAGCTCAGCCTGAATACCAAACACAAGTGCCTGATAGGTTTATGACTAACCCACACCTTTGGGCAAAGGACAAGATCCAAGAAGGTGATGTTAAAGTGCAAGGATATGTTCTTTACCTTAACCAGCTATGTTCTCTTTTGGACATGCAGGGCTGTGAACTCATACTCAGTATAAGAAGGCCCTTATGCTAAACCAAAGATACAGTTTTTGTGAAAAGGTCATAATCAGAGTATGGAAGAAGTCAAATGGCGGCAACCAATTCTATTATGTACCCGAGGATTGGTTCAATAGAGTCTATGGACCTACTCTCAAATTCAACCCTCACAATGTCACCATTACCTTTCATGACTACAAGAAACCAAGGTGCATTGGTGACTTTGCCCAAGCACAGTGAACTCGAATAGATATTTCTAAAGAAATGATGTAAATGAACGACATGCTCATGTAAACTGCTTTAATGTGTTATCACCCAAGGATGTATCATGGGGGGAAGAATGGTACAAAAAGAAAGACATGACTTTTAGTGCACAAGTTGAAGTGGTAAACTTTGACACTCAAGATGTGAGAAAATATAGGGATAAAACCTTAGTTATAGGAACCAATTCTATAGGAACCAAGAATTGGTTCATAGGATCCTTTTTGTATTTATGTATCTCCCTAGAAACACTATGTATCTTTTTGGTCTTTTGCGGTTATAAAAATTTGATTTTGATATGACACATATTGCTTTGAGAATATAATATTTGAGTTTGAATCTAAGTTTATCATTCTAACTAACATGAGTGATAGGGTGTGTGTTGTTAGGAAATAAGACGTAGCTAAATAGATAATTGAGTAGATTACTTAATGGAGAGAGATAGATTTACAAACACGAGATTATAGAGTAGAGTAGAGAGAGAGAGAGAGAGAGAGAGAGAGAGAGAGAGAGAGAGAGAGAGAGAGAGAGAGAGAGAGAGTACACATGATATACGTGGTTCACCCAATGTGGGTTACGTTCACGGGAAAGTAGCCACTCAATGTCTTTAGTACTTCAAAACAAGAAGTAGTTTACAAAGGGATTATACCCTTAATGGAGCTCCCGCCTTGCTTCACTCTCACCACCTCACACTCACCTTGTTGCATCAACTTCACACTCTATGAAATGTATGTAGAAATGGCCTCCTTTTATAGGCCAAAAGGGCTGCCCTCTCTCATGAGAGGTAGCCATGTGTAGCCGCCCTTGTGTAGATGAGTCCAAATCGGACCCTCCAATCCGCCCATGTGTGGCCGCCCTTGAGAAGACAAGTCCGCTTTTGAATTCGGCCACCGGCCATTGAATTCGGCCACTGGCCACCGGCCATTGACTTTCGACCACCGGCCATCGGCCATTGACTGCCGGCCATCGACCAACCGACGGTTGTTTTCCGACCACATTTCGGCCGCCGTCCGGCCATAATATTCCGGCGAAAAGGAATATTCCGGTGAGGGATAAAAAAAGTCTCGGGGGCCCCTAAAGTTGCCCCTGATTTTTGGCCGTGAAAATTTTGGTTTCTGGCGAGTGATTTTTCTTCACGCATGATGGCTTCTCCTCATAATGGGGGCCTTACAAATGTGCGCTTTTACCACAGAAAATTACAAGGGTAAATCAGGCTCCATACTTAACAATCTCCCACTTGGAGACTGATCTCCAAACCAAACCTGTGACTGCTTTCCATTTTGGCTTCTTATCCTTGAATGCCGATTGAAGATGAGCAAAAGCTCAACTTCTCCTTGTTGACCACCTTTGTAAACATGTCTGCAGGATTTTCACTTGTATGCACCTTTCCTAGCTTTAGCTGTCCCTCTTCCAAAAGAGTGCGTATGAAGTGATATCTCACCTCAATGTGCTTTGTCCTTGAATGAAAGGCTGAGTTCTTTGCAAGATGGATAGCGCTTTGGCTATCACTGTACAAGACACAATTGTCTTGTTTGAATCCAAGCTCTTCTAAGAATTTGTGAAGCCACAGAATTTCTTGGCTTGCCTCCGTCATTGTTACATACTCTGCTTCCGTGGTAGAAAGTGAAACCACTTTCTTCAGCTTTGAAGCCCAGCTTACTGCTGTGCCTCCAATCGTGAACACATAGCCAGTAGTGCTCCTTCGAGTATCTTTGTCACCTGCCATATCTGCATCAGCATACCCTTCTAGAAAAATATCAGTTCCTTCACAATACAAAGCATTTGTTGTTGTCCCTTTTAGATACCTAAGTATCCACTTCACAGCTTGCCAATGCTCTTTACCTGGATTGTCCATGAACCTACTCACAACTCCCACTGCATGTGCAATGTCTGGCCTTGTCCAGACCATAGCATACATTAGAGAACCTACCGCTGCAGCATATGGAACTTTAGACATATGGAACTTTAGACATATAGGCTATCTCCTCTTGTGTCTTTGGACACATATCGTTTGTTAGTTTAAAGTGGCTAGCCAAAGGTGTAGAAACTAATTTTGCATTTTGCATTGCAAACCTTTCTAGTACCTTCTTGATGTAATCCTCTTGAGATAGCTTTCTTGTCTTCTTCATCCTGTCCCTTGATATTTTCATACCAAGTATCCTCTTTGCAGCACCTAAATCTTTCATTGAAAAAGATTTAGACAGCTCCTCTTTTAGGTCTTTGATGTCCTGCATGTTAGCACTTGCAATCAACATGTCATCAACATACAACATTAGGGTGATGAATTTCCCATCTCCCAAATTCTTCGTGTAGACGCAGTGATCCGAGTTGCATCTTGTGAATCCATGATCCAACATCCATCGATCAAACTTCAAGTACCATTGTTTTGATGCTTGCTTTAAATCATACAAGCTCTTCTTTAATATGCAAACCATCTTCTCCTTACCTTTTAATTCATACCCCTTTGGTTGAAGCATGTAGATTTCCTCCTCTAAGTCACCGTGAGGGAATGCCAAATTTACATCCATTTGCTCGAGATTTAGATCATGAGTAGCCACAAGGCTTAAGACAAGCCTGATTGAGTTCATTTTTACAACAGGAAAAAATATTTCATTGAAGTCAATACATTTCTTTTGAGAAAACCCTTTTACCACAAGCCTAGACTTGTACCTCTTCTTCCCACCTTCTTCTTCCTTCACCTTGTACACCCATTTGTTTTGAAGTGCCCGCTTACCTTTAGGCAACTCAACCAACTCCCATGTTTGGTTGCGATGTAGTGAGTCCATCTCCACTTGCATGCTCTTCGTCCATTCTTCTTTGGATTCATGTTGCATAGCTTCTTCGTATGATTTCGGCTCTCCAACATCTGAGATCAAGAGATGGTTGAAGGAAGGAACAAATCTTTCTAAAGGTCTACTTGCTCTTGTAGATCTTCGGGGAATAGGTTGAGGCTCCTCATTTGGTTGACGTTGTTGCACATTGTCACCGTTTGTAGTCCTTGAGTCTTCACAGTCCTCAAGCTCCATGTACTCATCACCTATTTCTTTTGTTTGATTTCTTTCCAAGTAATCTTTGTACATATTTTGTTCGTTAAAAATTAGATCCCTACTCCTTAAGATTTTACCATCTTCAGGATTCCATAGGCGATACCCAAAGTCACCTTCTCCATAGCCAATGAAGAAACACTTTTTGGACTTTGCATCTAGCGTTGATCTTAGGCTTCTATCTATGTGCATGAAAGCCTACACCGAAACACTTTGAGAAATGCATAATTTACCGGTTTACCTGTCCATGCCTCCTCTGGAACTCCCCCATCCAATGCCGTTGAGGGTGACCGATTGATTAAGTACACGGATGTACTTACAGCTTCCGCCCAAAGCTCAAGCGGTAGGCCTGCATGTAGCCGCATGCTTCGTGCTCGCTCCATGATTGTCCTGTTCATCCTTTCCGAAATCCCATTTTGTTGAGTTGTCCTTGGGGTTGTCCTTTGCCTCCGAATGCCATTGCTAGCACAAAAGCTTTCAAAAGCTTGGTTGCAATATTCACCTCCATTGTCGGATCTGAGGCATTTAATCTTGGTACCTGTTTCATTCTCCACAAAGGCTTTCCACCTTTGAAATATGGAAAATACATCGGACTTATTCTTCATGAAATAAACCCATGTTTTTCTAGTCGCATCATCTATGAATGTTACATAGTACAACGAGCCACCAAGTGATGGTGTACTTGCAGGACCCCAAACATCAGAATGAACCAACTCAAGTTTTTTATTTTTTCTTTCATTTCCTGATTTTTGAAATTTCACCCTCTTTTGTTTACCATAAACACAATCTTCACAGAACTCTAAGTCCACTTCTTTCAAACCTAGTAGAAGCTTGTTTGTTTGAAGGATTTGCATTCCTTTGGCACTCATATGCCCAAGCCGGTAATGCCACACCGCACTGTCAACTTTTATAGTTGCTGCACAAGCTGAAGGTTGCGTGCTAATAGTACACAAGTAAAGTGTATCGACTTTTTTTCCGTTGGCAACCACCAAAGATCCCTTTGAGATCTTCCACCGTTTGTTTCCGAATGCAATGTTGTGACCTTCATCATCCAATTGTCCTGTAGAGATCAAATTTTTGCGAAGAGAAGGAACATGCCTAACATCTTTAAGCTTCCAATCATTTCCATTAGAAGTTTTGACAGAAACTGTACCTTTGCCGACAATCTCACAAGATTCATCATCTCCCAAGTATACATACCCAAAATTACCTTTGGTGTAATCTTGGAAATGTTGCTTGTGTGGTGTCGCATGGAATGAAGCCCCGGAATCTACTATCCAGGAATTAGACACATTGTCTAATGAGAGAATTAGAGCATCTTGCTCTACTTTACTTGCCACATTGGCCTCCGATGTTGGCTTGTTATCTTGCAACTCTGTCTCCTTCTTCTTCTTGGACCATCAATCCTTCTTGACGTGGCCCTTCTTGCCGCAGTTCCAACATTCAAGAACTGACTTTGTGCGTGACTTGCTCTGCCTTGAGCGATCACGACCCTTTTGGTTTTTGAACCTCTCCTTAGGCCTTCCTCTTGTTTCTATTGATAGTGCAGCACTTGATGATTCTCCTATTCTTCTCCTTCATATTTCCTCGCTTAGGAGAACACCCACAACATCATCAAACTTAAGAGTATTTGTGCCAGAAATAGAATTACTTACAGCCATCACAAGGCTATCCCAACTATCCGGTAGAGATGATAGTATAAGGAGAGCTCGCACTTCATCATGGAAATTGATTTTCACCTATCGAAGTTGACTTATGTTTGTGTTAAAGTCATTTAGGTGTTCTGCAACTGAACCATTCTCTGCCATCTTTAGATTGAACAAGCGCTTCATAAGAAATACCTTATTGGATGCTGATGGTTTCTCGTAGAAGTCGTCAAGTGACTTCATCAAGTCCTCCGTGGTCTTCATCTCCGAAACATTGAAGGCCACCGTTGACGCTAAGCTTAACCGGATTGTTCCCAGTGCCTTTCGATCAAGGACAATCCATGCTTCATCTGCCATCGTTGCGGGCTTCTTTGCAAGACCGCCTAGTGGAAAATAGTGGTCCTTCTGGTAGAGATAGTATTCAATCTGCATCTTCCAATGTTGGTAGTTTTTGTCGTTGAACTTCTCAATCTTGAGCTTCCCTTCCTCCACCATAACTCCCACTCAATTCAAGGAATCCTTTCCTTGCGATAATTTAGCTACGAGCAAACCTTGCTCTGATACCAGTTGTTAGGAAATAAGACGTAGCTAAATAGATAATTGAGTAGATTACTTAATGGAGAGAGAAAGATTTATATACACGAGATTATAGAGTAGAGAGAGAGAGAGAGAGAGAGAGAGAGAGAGAGAGAGAGAGAGAGAGAGAGAGAGAGAGAGAGTACACACGATATACATGGTTCACCCAATGTGGGCTACGTCCACGGGAAAGCAACCACCCAATGTCTTTAGTACTTCAAAACAAGAAGTAGTTTACAAAGGGATTATACCCTTAATGGAGCTCCCGCCTTGCTTCACTCTCACCACCTCACACTCACCTTGTTGCATCAACTTCACACTCTATGAAATGTGTGTAGAAATGGCCTCCTTTTATAGGCTAAAAGGGTTGCCCTCTCTCATGAGAGGCAGCCATGTGTAGCCGCCCTTGTGTAGGTAAGTCCAAATCGGACCCTCCAATCCGCCCATGTGTGGCCGCCCTTGAGAAGACAAGTCCACTTTTGAATTCGGCCACTGGCCACCGGCCATTGACTACTGGCCATCGGCCAACCGACGGTTGTTTTCCGACCGCTTTTCGGCCGCCGTCCGGCCATAATATTCCGATGAAAAGGAATATTCCGGTGAGGGAAAAAAAAGTCTCGGGGCCCCCTAAAGTTGCCCCTGATTTTTGGTTGTGAAAATTTTGGTTTCCGACGAGTGATTTTCCTTTACGCACGATGGCTTCTCCTCATAATGGGGGCCTTACAAATGTGCGCTTTTACCACAAAAAATTACAAGGGTAAATCAGGCTCCATACTTAACATGTGTGTGTGTGTGTAGATGTCTGACCGCTTATCTCAAGGGATATGGCTGATATACTCTCCCACCTTATGGTGGAAGAGCATTTCCGAACTGGAGTGGAAGTGCAAACGCTTGTCACCACCACGCATAACGGGGAAGAGAAGAAAAGGTTGATGTCTATGGATTTTATTGTACCTAATACTTTTTGAGCTTGGTATCATTATGCTGTAGGGAACCCCGAGTTTAGACCACCTGAGCATAAATCCTTGCCTAATGGGAGTATTGAGTGGATACAATCCAAGCTTGAGACAAAGATTATTGTCACTAATCAAATATTATACATAAATGCTTATGAACTTACCCTAAGACCGACAAAGGAAACATGGATGGCAAGAAACATACTTCCTTTAGTAATGGCTACGAGATGATTTGACATTGTTATGTTTAATGTATAGGGCCGGCAATGTAAAAACAACGACTGACATTCCTTTAGCCCGGTACCTCGGAAGTTGTTCTTTGACTTGTTTGGGAAGTCACTAATCTACAATCCTCGCAATTTAAAAATTTTATACAATGTCTACAATAGACCTCAGTGCCTTGCAGATTGTGCAAACACACAACTCAGTTGGTTGGGACACACTGGATGTGTTTCCAAAAGAATCTGCCTACTTTGATGACAAGAAGGCAATTGTTCACACCGCAATGGGATTAACCGAGTAACGAACAAATCCTTTACTCAAGAATGGTATGACTCACACGCCAATGAAGAGATGTTTCAACCAAAGATCACAAAGGATTATTGGAATCACCCATCCGACATACTCAAAGAATGTGACTCCATTGGTGGAAGGATGTCACAATGGATATTATCGAGTGCATTATGTTAGAGCCATTAAAATTTTTTAGAAACTTTTGAGACACCTTGTAGACTTTCAAAAACCCAAAGTTTTGTGATATAGATATTGGATTAATTTATTCGTTATTCTTTCTCCTAATCTTATCTTCAATTATCTATTATATTATGTTTAAGGACTTCAAGTGGATTATAATATTTTGCTAAGTGTGATCTTGGTTGATATGGTGCAGTAAGTTACCATGCCTGCTAGAGGAAATGCGCCTGCTGCTGCTGAAAGAAATACATCTATTGTTCCTCAACACACCATTATTGATAGAGACATCAATGCTATGCTTCGCAAGTCTCACTTGGGAATTTTAGCAAGGAAGGGAAAGATGTAGGCAAAGTTCTTGAAGATTGAATTGAGCGCATGGATGACTATTTTGATTTGGCTCATTCGTTAGCAGCAGTAAGCAAAGCTATCATCACTTAGTTCAAACTAGAGAAAACAGCCAAGCGTTGGTGGAGAGAATATTGCAAAGAAAAACATGTTGACCCTAATATTGCAACTTGGTATTACCTTAAAACCCAGCTCAAGAAGAACTATCAAAACAAAGTCTATCATTGTGACTGTATGAATGAGTTTCCTGACTGTACTTAAGGAACCAGAGATCTGGAATCATACTATCAACATTTCTTAACCCTTCTCAAGTACGCTCTAGCAGAGATAACTCAAGAGGTCGAAGTAGCTCGATTCGTGTCAAGGTTACATAATCCTATGAAGACTATACTCCAGAGTCTTCGTCTTACCAATTTTGCAGATGTCCTTGATGCAGGCAAACCCATTGAAATAGAGTTGTCTACTATAGGAAAGAGGAAACCAAAACTTGTTCCTATTTGTGAAATCAAAAGGCCTCGTGTCGAGGCGGAGCAAAGGTCTGGAAACCCACAGCAAAGAAGAGAGAGCTTATTACATATGAAGGCCAGACAGGAACCTTTGTGTTACACTTGTCTTTATCCTGGTCATTGATCCAGGGATTGTCCATTTAACAATTCAAGCTTCACAGGATTGGTGGACACTTATGAACATAGAAACGTCCGAATCGAAATTTTGGAAGTTTTAGACCCAGAACATCGGCAATTCAGAGGAGCTTCAATCAATAAAACTCTAACAAAAACCAGAGACAATCTCAAAACCAAGGGAATTTTAGACCAGGCAATCCACCTTTTGTTCAAAATGGACCACCTATCAACAATAACAACAATGGAAATGTTAATCGTCAACCTCATCCAGGAGGAGGAGGGAATCAAAGACCTCAACTTAACCAAACTCAAGGGGCTAGAGGTGAAGGGAATCATGCAAATGCATATGTTCCTGCTGCAATTGAGCATCAGGGAGTGAATGAGCAATTTTCAATAATTCAAACCCAAGTGGAGTATCAAGGTACCCATTTTACCTTATTGATTGATTCAGGGAGTACACATTCTTTTCTATCTCCTAAGTGCATCAGAAACCTCATTTTGCCTGAACATCCTAATATAGACCTTACAATAGAATTAGCTACGGGTAGGAATGTTAGATCTTCTACTTCAATGGGTACCTTGAATTTTATTTTGGATGGTCATGATACTTCTGCAAACTTCAGAGTCTTACCCATAGGAATCTACAATGGAATCCTAGGAATGGATTGGCTTAAAGCCAATGATACTCACATAAATTGTAAAGACGCTTCATTGAATTTTGAAAATGACCAGAACTGTAGGGTTACAGTTACTGGGAAGCGAGGAAAGCCTAAGCTCAGACTAGTGAACTTTACCAAACTTATGAAGAGTCATAGAAAAAATGAAAGAATTTATGCAATAAAGCCTAATCCTGAAGAAAAGAAGATGGATTCACCTGAACCCGAATGGATAACAAAATTTGATGATGTATTTTCCAAAGAATTTTCACAATTACCACCCAATCATGATGTTGATCATGCAATAGAGCTTACTCCAGGAGCTCAACCGGTTGCTGGTAGACCTTACAAAATGTAAGTACCTGAATCTGTGGAACTCAAGGAGCAATTAACTCAACTTCTTGAACAAGGCTTCATTCGACCCAACGTTTCTCCATGGAGTACTCATGTTCTCTTTAATCAAAATAAGGATGGTACTCTACATCTTTGTATTGATTATCGTGGATTGAACCAAGTAATAGTCAAGAATAAGTATGAAATACCAAGGATTGATGAATTGCTTGACCGATTACATGGAGCTTCTATCTTCACAAAAATTGATCGTGAGTCGGGATATTATCAAATCCAAATCAAAGAGGAGGACATACCAAAGACATGATTTAATACTCGTTTTGAACCTTATAAATTTACAGTTATGCCTTTTGGACTTACCAATGCTCCCACAACATTTAATCATCTCATGATCAATGTGTTTCGAGAGCATCTTGATGATTTTGTTCTTGTCTTCTTTGATGATATCCTAATTTACTCATGTTGAGTGGAGGACCACACATATACATTTTTGCTCACACTCATGTTTTTGTAAACACTTATTGTAATAAATGTCTTTCCGACATTTCATTTTTTTCATGGAGCCGATTCATTGTAATTAGCGGGACTCAATTGAGTTTCCAGCTTGTATTCCCCAAGTAGTTTCACTTGCTTATGTAATTAGATTAGAGACGTTTTCACACCTCCAAGGCTGAGGTATAAGAGCCAATTTTTGTAAACCTAAGGACACAATTTTGAATCATTAATCAAGGTGAGTTTTTGAGTGCCGTGACTGTGTCTGAGAGAGAGTGAGAGAGAGAGGGTCTATCCTCTTGCTACGTGAGCTACGGAGCCGCCATTGGAGAAGCAACACCGCCATTGTGTTAGCAACGGCGAGAGCTACGCCCCGATACCAAGCGTGCGTGCATTCTGCTTCTACGCGAGGTGAGCTCCCACGAGCTTCTATGTGAGTTTTCTCCCTACCTGTGTGTCAGAATTGAGCGTGCCATATATCTATAGAACCGCAGCGAGTAGAGCTACACATTAGTACCATCGGCGTCGAGATTCGGTTACCTATATTTTTTGGCCTGTCTTCATACGCGTTTAACGCACGGAGTGGTTACAGGTTGAGATTGTATTGTAGATTCATAGGGTATTGTCCTTACCTAGTGTAGAGACCCCCCTTTGAGTTTGAGGCTGATTCAATGACTGTAGATCATGTTTTGGATAGCATTTGTTCGTAGTACGGATTTCAGTCACTTGTGTATTTGAGAATTTGATTTGATTTCCTTGGTAGTGATTGTCATTAGAAGGTCGAGTAGGTGATTTGACACCCACCTATTTGTTTCCATGCGCCTTCGGGTCAAGCTCCGTCCCCGTCTGACATTCTTGTTTGTCGGTTGAGTTCTCGCTATCATAGCCACCGCTAGCGACGTAACCGCCACAACCTTTGGCGCTGCTGTCGGGGACGAGATTCCTAAGTAGGTGACCTTAGACTAATCCTACAAGGTGACTTGTTTTGTTACTTTGTATATTTTAGTTAGAAAGGTCTAGGAGTGGCGGACTCCGAGGATCTTTGAGAGGTTTTAGGAAACTTGTGGTATTCCTGGGTCTTTCGTGTTTGACAGTTTTTTAGTTTAGATTAGATTGATTTTTGTTGGTGTTGAGTGGTTGTTGAGATTGAGGTATTTACTAGTCTGTGTGTGGCAGTGAATCTCTTTATACTCACAATTGCAAAAACCCATTTTATGATTAGAAGTAGCTTAGGTAGGACTTGATTTGATCTTGATCTAGAGTTATTAATCAGTGGTTTATTTGCTTGATGTGTTTGTTTACATGTTAGATCACAAAACCGTTGATTTGGTAGTGAAACTTGCATAAACAAAGTTCAGAGAAATTTTTTGTGAGACTGAGTGTTGCTGAGCACTTAGGAGAGCTCTTGGAATAGTTCTGTGTTGAAAAACTGGAATTCTGCAACTTTAGACATCATACGCGTATGATGTCTTAGGGGCTAAACAAAGACCAAAATAGAAAATTTAACATTACCAGAGTGTTCAGAAGGGGGGTTTTACCCTAAGATCAACATAAAACAAGGGCTTTAACACTTCTAGAAACTCAAAATACCAAGTAAAGAGTGTAAAAAACGCAAAGAATAGGAAAATTTGATTCAGAGCTTATTTTTGCATTGAGACTTGATAAAAACACTTGAAACTCAAAGATAAACACTTGGAGAAGCTTAAAATTGAAAATTGGGCAAATCTGTGAAAAAAGACATCATACGCGTATAATGTCTTTTGGCACTTGCTGAAGTGATTTTTCAAATTTGACTTGACAACATTGTTACAAACACTGTGAAAAGCTTAAATATTGAATCTTGACCAAAATTGAGCAAAGAGACATCATACGCGTATGATGTCTCTAACCTAATTCTGGACATATTTTGATATTTTGCTAACACAGATCCTTTGTACTAGTTGTCTAGAGCTTGTATTTCAAGTTTCATGTCATTTTGGATCACATTTGACCTCAAGTAAGTCAAAAATTGGGAAATTGCCAAGAAAAGCCTAATCTAGCCATAACTTGCACAAATAGAGTTCAAATTGAATTTTGTGAGTGGACAGAGTATAAGGGTGCTACTGGGAGTAAGCAAAGCAAAAATATCCAAAATCTGTGAAAAAAGACATCATACGCGTATAATGTCTTTTTGAGCAAATTTGATACAAAAATTTCACTTGAGGTAACAGAAGTCGTCCAACTGACAAAACAAACCATTTGACCAAGTATCATTCAGTTTGGATCACTTTTGATCACAGAGAATTGGGATAAACAAACTCCCGAGACTGAAAACTTAGATTCCTCTAAGGGGATTGATGAATTTGAGATCCGGTAGATATCTCCAGAATAACCAACCGAGACAAAGAGAACAAGCGAGTGTTATATCAACCGAGGAGAGTGTAAACCAAAGTGTAGTGCAGTCGTTAGAGCCGATCCTTGAAGGAAGTATTTCCGATACTTCTTCAGAGAGATCTTATGAGATTTTCACTGAACACTTAGGATACTTGAACTTAAACGAAAGAGAAAACATGGCAGAAGGACCATCAAACCCTTCAGCCACAATGAAGCTGTTGTTCATAAAGTATCAATATGACAATGAGCAAGGTGACAAGATCTACAGAGATGGTATGGACCGCTATTGTGTAAAGATAGAAGATAGACCGAGTGAGTCCAAGGACTTAGTGCATGTGAGCTATAGCGGAGATAGGTACCTAGATGATGAAGGTATCATGTACTTGGTAGTCCTGAATCCTAACATTGTGGACAAGTGGGGATTAATGGGCACGAAAGCCAAAGTAGATGAGGAACCTGTGGAGAAAGCACCCACAATGAGCTTCCCTAATGCTAGGTTAAGGCAAGAAAAAGAAACTTTGAGAGTCAACATAGACAACGTCTTCGTGGGGTTATACAAGTATAATAACGGAGAGGAAGATCTCTATTATAGATGCGAGGAACCCTACGTCGATGAGTTGACAGAGTCGAAAATACTTTATGGCGTCACCTACACAGAGGGATCAGAAACAAAAATTGGTGCATACAACAAGTATGGAAGACAATACGTAGCAATTGATAAAAAGGAGTTGGAAGGATATACATGCTTTGGGGGACCACTCCATTAGTATTATATCACTCCTAGCTCACAAAGACCAGCACCTACAAATGTAGTGCCAGACCCTATAGCAACAAGTGGAATAGGAAGAACTCTTGTGGCTGATTCTTTCAATCAACCTCACTATTCTATGCCAAACCCACTGGGAACATTACATTCTAGAGAGTCAATGGCTACGAATCGAGGTAGTGCAGTTCCATTCCCTACACATACTACGGTAGGTCCGATGTTTACAGCAGCACCATCACATTTGCCTCCTAGTAGTAGATTCGTGGCAAGGGAGCCAACTAGAGCTGCCCATGAAGTCCATGACGTAAGAGAAAGTTTTAGTCAGGATACAGGAGTAGTGAGATTGGTGGTAGACAATAGATGCATGAGACCATCTCAAGTGGCCAAGTGTATGCCGAAGAAGTATAGTGGCTCAAGAGATCCGTATGCACATGTCTCACTCTTTAAGCAAGTCTTAAGAGCTAAGCATATAACAGATTTCGACACACAATACGAAGGATTTGGTCTTACTTTAGAAGGGACGGCATTGACATGGTTTCAACCACTGAACGGCGGAGGTTTCCATGACATTGACCACTTGCTGTGAGAGATTGTCGAGGAATTTTCGAAAAGAGGGATCAAACACAACACGGTATCCCAAATATATGCTTTCAAACAGAAGGAGAAAGAAAAGGTGAAGGAAGCTTTGTTTCGCTTCAAACAATACATAGAGAGATGTCCAATACGGGAACGATCACAAGATGATAGACTATCTGTCCTCTTTATAGAAGGGCTGAGAAATGACACTCTCAAGAAAGACTTGCACCTGAAAGCTTGTACAAGTTTTGAGCAAGTGACTAGAGAAGCATTGTACTTAGTGGATAACTGTGCGGTTTATGGAGAGGTGACAACGGATACAAATGTCGCATCCAGTAGCTCATCATCCGTAGCTAGCGAGACCACCACTAAGAAGAATGTCCAAACAACAACAGTGTCGAGCATGGAACAAATGATAGAGGATGCTATAAGGAGATTAGCACCATAACCTAAACCAATACCAAAACTAACGAAATGGTGTGCGATTGAACAAAAATGGACAAATCACTCAACAGAGGAGTGCTATTACAACAAGGGTTATGTGAAGGAGTGTCACTATGCGCCTCCAGCTCAAATAGCACCACCTCAGGTACATCTAGTACCTCTATACCTAACGGGAAACGTACCAGGACCTATGGGGATAGAAAGACCACAGCCAATATTGGGGCAACAACCACCTTTACCAGGAGCAAGACCAATGGGCATTAGATATGCACCCACCCTAGAGAATCAGGAAGAACAAGCTTTAGTGCATGTTCAGACCTATTACAAAGATTTCGGTGCACTCATGGTTCCTACTGTGTATTACCCACGTGAAGAACCAAAACAACTAGAACCTTGGAGCATGATGGGAAATGTTGGACCACCAACATCCGCACATGCCTCAAATGAAGAGAGGTATAGCTTGGATGCAAGAACACTTATGTTCATAGCTCATGGGGGGTTGTCAGGCCAAAGACCAGCTTATCCACAAAGGGCAAATCAAGGGACACAAAGACGTGCATTAGGACCCTATTATAAGTGTGGAGGTGACCATTTGATGAATGTTTTTCCACACACAGAGATCATTAGAATAAATGAATATTGCACAGAGTGTGGTGTCACTCACTTCATTGAGGATTGTTCAAAGAATCCCAACAAAGTGCAAAAGACGTCATTGAACATGCTAGAGTCGATTCCTACTAGTAGTGGGTCTGAAAATGAAACTCTAATACTAATGCAAGTTGTTACTAGAGCTCAAGCGAAGAAAACCACTAGAGAACCAGAGAATGGAAAGTCAGAGACTCAATTGGCTAGTCAAGGACGACGAAGCCATAGAAACACATGGAAATCTAGGAAAGCACGCATGAAACTGAAAAAAGAACAGCAAGACGTGATTCTAGCTGAGGAATTAAAACAAACAAAAGACAGATTAGAGAAACTTGAGAGTCAAAACGGAATACGAGAAATGGACTCTGAAAAGTCGAAACTGAAGAGCGTCAAAGAGACAACAAGCGTGAGCTCAGAGGAATCAGTGTTAGTCGACAAAGTACACAAACCATTGGATGCACTGATGAGAGCTTACAAAGCGAGATTAAAGAGCAACCAAACACAAGAACAACGATGGTTGACTTATACAAATGCGGAATTAGAAAAGCAGAGACTCGAAATGTGTCAGAGAATGATCGAGACTTCACAAGCCTTGTTAGAACCACCTAGAGAACCAATGAATTGTGGAGCGAAAAACCCAATTCCTCAAGAGATTATTCTCTCACGGGTAGTTGAAAATCATAACAGTGCACAAAAGCCTGAAAAAATGCACGGGGATGAACGTATAGTGATGAACACAACAGATCAAGAAATAGAGAGTTTTCATCCTGTGATACAGAGGTCTTATGGAAGAGATGAGGATTACAATGAGTTTTGGAAACAAGTGAGAGAGGCAAACTTTGCAAACGAGCTGAGTTGTCAAGCTAATCAGACTAATGGGAAAAAGGACATCAGGAATCCTCCCATAGAGGAATTTGAGGCAGGATCTCAAGTGGACTTAGATCTGCATTCTTACTGGGGAGATGGAGGCTCTGTTAGAACAGTAGAGAGTAAACCTCATTCGCTGAATACCTTACCTTCATACTTAGGAGAATACGAAGCAAAATCTGAGATTAGAGCACTCCCCTCACGAGGAATCTCTTCAGAAAAAGTTATGGACTTGCAAGGATTGATAGAGATTTTGTCAACACCAGTGACATGCACTATCACCCTAGCTGAGCTTTTGAGACTACGACCAAACATGTGGGAAATTGTAGGAAAATGCTTGGAGAAATTTGGGATAAAAGAACCAACTACAAAACTACAAGAGGGCATACAAGAGCTGAGTAAACCACAAAAAAACGCTAAGCATGTACCTTTAAACAAGGTCGGAGAGTATCGCGAAGGCGAAGAGGGAATACAACCTTACCATTTGAATTCCAGGAGTTAAACACGATGGCAATACTTGACAGCGGGGCTCGGGTAGCCATTTCTATGAAAGAAATCTGGAAAAAATGGGGAAAACCGGCGATAAGAAAAACGAGGTTGAAACTCCAACTAGCAGACGGACATATGGAGAGACCTTTGGGACTATTAAAAAAAGTCGTAGTGACTTCTTGAGAAATTGAGTGCGAGTATACTTTTGCTATTGTTGACTTTGGCAAGAAGAATAACTATGATATTATACTTGGAAGACGGTTCATGAGACAATTGAAAATGGTCCAGGATTGGGATTACGACCACATATACATGAGACATATGGAAACCACTACGTGTGTGAACCTAAAAGACCATAGCTACAAGGATGTGAACCGAACACCAGTTGAAGAGTTTGATTCGGCTACTTTGGCAGGATCAGAGTTTCCAGCTTGGTTAGGCAAACCCAAAGAGTTATGGATGTGTGGAGCTTGGAATTGTGGAAGTCTGAAGCGCGAAGAATGTGTTTTAGAAAGAGCAATTGAAGACAAAACTCATATAGGTGAACCCTTTCCAGAGGATGAACTTGAACCATTAGAATGGACACACATTCTAGCAACCCTAGATGTTTGTGCGATCCAAGATGGTCCCACAACGAAGTTCTGTGACAAAGATGGATATGATGTGGTTTCGTACTTCATGATGAGAGCTGTACTCGAAAAGGAGACTGAAAAGATTGATACACTAGACAAGGAAGATGAAGAGGAGATGTTTCACAACATTCCCGATCATCGAGAATGGGGAAATGAAGCTGACAATGAGTCCACAGACAACTCAAGCAAGAACGAGGAAACTATAAAGGATGTCAGATTCTACGACTTCCCAAATCAAACTGAAAAACGCCAGAAACGCTATAGAGCAAAGAGGAAAACAATAGGGGTTATAAACAATCTGATGCCTAGGATAAAAGGGAAAAACCAATTCCTAATGCTAGTAAAGGCGGAAGATTGTGTCAAGGACAAGATTTCTGGAAGAATGAGAGGAAATGTGTAAACGAGCTCACGGAAAGACAAATGAAGCTCAGGAAATCGAGTTCAACCCAGTGAAACGAAAACCGAAACAGATAAAGCGAAAAAGAACAAAAGAAACAAGGAAAACAAAGAGTCCAAATTAGAACGCCGAAACAAGTACAGAGAGTTAAAGAAACTCTGAAAGAAGTTTGGACGACTGAAATCGAGAGTGGTGAGGACGAAAACGCCAATATCAAGGGAAACATGGATGTTCCCTCTCACTACTGGAAGTTTATGATCGAGGATAGGAAGGTGATACTGACCCAGCCTATCCGAGAAAGAAAGGAGAACGAATCCTATGATGGACTGGAGGACGCTAAAAAGGTTGATTTAGCAGCTCCAGGAGAGGAACCGAAACCGGTATACATAGCTACAGATTTGTCTTCGGAAGAAGAAGAGAGACTTTTGAGTCTTCTCAGAGAATACAGGGATGTTTTTGCATGGTCGTACAAGGACTTGAAAGGAGTCGATCCATCAATATGCCAACACACAATTCCTTTGAAACAAGATGCTAAGTCCAGTAGACAGAGACCATACACGTATAATGACACGTTTGCTAAGCAAATCAAAGAAGAAATAGACAAGCTAATGGAAGTTGAATTCATATATGAGATTGAACACAGGGACTGGGTATCTTCGATTGTGGTAGTGCCTAAGAAAAACGGGAAACTCCGAGTGTGTGTCAGCTTGCCATTGCGCGAAAAGATCAACACAAAACAACTTTTGTAACAGAGTGGGGAATTTATGCGTATCGAGTTATGACGTTTGGTTTAACTAATGCTCCTTCAACATTCCAAAGGCTGATGACGCATGCTTTCAAAGAGTACTTGAGGTTGTTTCTAGAAATATACATGGATGATTTGTGTATACACTCTCTTCTGAGAGATGAGCATCTAGAACACCTAAGAAAGGTATTCGAGAAATGTAGGATATATCGCATTTGTCTCAATCCTGAGAAGTGTGTGTTTATGGTCCAAAGCAGAATTCTAGGACATATTGTCTCACATAACGGAATATCCACGGATATGGAAAAGATAAAAGTAATAGTGGATATGCCTAAACCAACCAATGTGAAACAAGTGCAGAGCTTTATGGGACATTGTGGATATTATAGACGATTCATTTACATGTACGCTATAATAGGCCAACCACTTTATAGGCTAATAGTGAATTTAGAATGGACAGAGGAGTGTGAGGAATCCTTCAAGAAACTGAAAGAGGCACTCATTACTGCTCCAGTCTTGAAATCACCAGATTGGGAGAAGATATTCCATGTGCATATAGATGCTTCGGCATATGCAATAGGATGCATCTTGGCTGAGCTAGAAGAAGGAAACATGGATTTTCCAATCTGCTATGCTAGTCGACAACTCAACAATGCTGAAAGGAATTACACAACAACAGAGCGAGAGGGATTAGGAATGATTTATGCTGTGAAGAAATTTCGGCATTATCTTCTAGCCAATAAGTTTGTGTTTTTCACAGATCATCAAGCCTTGCTCTACCTAGTGAACAAACCATGCAATACGGGACGAATAGTGAGATGGTTCATCATCTTATTAGAATTCAACTTCACGGTAGTAGTAAAAAAAGTAAAGACACATCTTAGAGTGGATCACCTTTCAAGGTTGACGAATGGAGAAGACCCTATAGGTGTAGATGACGACATGCCAAATGCGTACTTATTCAACATAGAAATGATACCAAAGTGGTCTCAGGATGTTGTTAGTCTATTAACCTATGGAGGAGAGTTTGAATCAATACAACTAGAAATAAGTTACTATTCAGTAATCCAAAAATCTTCAGTTGATTGCAGGAAGGTTGTATCACTTAGGAACCGATAACATTTTAAGGTTATGCATCAATCCTGAAGAATATAACATATATCTGCGAGAAGCACATGTTCAGGAATGTGCATTTCATTGTTCAAGAAGGAACACATACAGGAATCTGTTACAATTGGGAGTCTACTGGCTAGGAACGAAAGAGAGTGTACATGAATATGTCACAGTATGTATTACATGTTCGTCAAAACCGCCAGCTGAGTATTCAACATTGTATCAGATAATGATCGCTCCTGAATGGAGTCAATATATTGTTGAATATCTCACAAATAGAACTTTTCCAAAGGGAACCTCAAAAGCGCGTCAGAGAGCTATACAGACAGAAACGCAAGATTACGCTTTAATAGGAAATCAACTCTATAAGAGAGGAAAGGACAACCAACTTAGGATATGCGCATCAGAGTCAGAGTATATGATAATCCTAGAGCAAGCTCATGGAGGAGTAGGTGGAGGTTATTTCTCAGGTGATAAGACAACAAAAATTGTCTTAGCTGCAGGAATATGGTGGCCGACATTACACATGGACGTTGAGGAATACGTAAAACGATGTGATGACTGTCAGCAGACAAAAGTACCACTTAAAAGAGATGATATGCCGCTCAGGCCAATGATGGGAGCAAGAGCCTTTGCAAAATGGGGGATTGATTATGTTGAACCTATCTCACCTCCTGCATACAGGACTCATGCACAATACATCATTGTGGCGACGGACTATCTAACAAAGTGGGTTGAGGCAAAAGCAACTCAAAAAGCAGATTCCATGACCACGACACAATTTCTGTATGAATACATCTTTGTACGATATGGATTACCAATAGAAATTGTGATTGATCGAGGCACACACTTCATAAATGAAGTGATGGAGATCCTTCTAGACGAATTCATAGTAATATATCGCAAATTAGCTCCATATCATCCACAAGCCAATGGACAAGCTGAAGCGACGAACAAAACCATATGCACGGTCCTTACAAAGATTGTATCTGAGTCGAGAATTGATTGGGCCCAGAAATTGCATTCGACATTATAGGCGTATAGGGTAGCATATAAAACATCCATAGGAACGACCCCATACAACATGGTTTTTGGTTTGAATGCTATTTTGCCAATAGAATTTTTAATTCCAACACTGAGAGTAGCTAAGGAATTAGAGTGGACAGGACATGAGCTTTCAGATAGAATAGACGACCTTGAAAAGCTAGATGAGCTTCACTTAAAAGCCGTGGTTTCAATCTACGCTCAAAAAAGGCGACAAAAAGAGTTCTTTGATAAGCATGTGCGAACTAAAGAGTTTAAGATTGGGGACTTTGTCCTAGTATACACTCTAAAACAGCATGCAAAAAAACTTAAAAAGCGAGGGATGGGACCTCTTGTGATTAAAGATCTATCACCAAGTGGGGTCGTCAAGCTTGCTACATTAGACGGAGAAGAAATGCCAAGCTGGATTAGTGGATGCAGATTGAAGAAGTATCATTTTCCACTAACCCAAGAGATGCTTCTCAAAATACATCAAGATAAGCTGCGACTTCAGAAAAAGAAAAAGATTGTTGAGGAAGCGCAAGTGGAAGCAAAAGAAAGAATGGAGAAAAGAAGACTACTGCGTCAGAGACAACGCAATGAAGGATCCTTATAAATAAACGCAGTCAGTGTATCAAAAATGGGTGAAGACAAAGTAGAGCCCATCATCGAGGTCAAAGTGGGGACAAACCAGATTAAAGCCAGAGCACTATTGGATTCAAGAGCACAAACTAACCTGCTTTCAGTCAGTTTGTACAAGCAATTGTAACATGACACTAAGTTGCAAACTGCCAAACAGGAGTTGAAGAGTTATTCAGAACACTCAATTAAAGCAATCGGATGCACAATACTCCACATAAAGATAAATCAATATGTGTATCCACATATGTTCTATGTGGTTGAAGACAAAGCTATGCAACATCCGTCGTTGCTAGGACAACCATGGAAAAAGCAATACATGCGATGATTAATTGGAGCTCTAATTCAGTTAACATCAAATATGAGGAGGAAAGTCAATCAATTTTGTTCTCCAAAGCAACCGTACAGGTGCAAGCCGAAGAATCCAATGACAAGGGTAAACGACCTAAAGAGATTAAGAAGGAGCAATGGTAACCAAAAGCCACTTCTACAAAACAGGAATGCTCCTCAACGAAGAACTCTCAGAAATGGGTAAATAAGACAGAAAATAAAAGCACACCTCAACCTTGGATAAAACAGACTCAAAGTTGGTATGGAGACCTAAGAAGGTTGTGCCAGAGAGAACAAAGGTGGAAAACAAAGTCTTCAACACCAGACAACAGAGTGATTTCAGACAGTCAAATTCAGTGAAACAGGTCTGGATTCCAAAGAAGTTGATGACAACACAAAGCCATAGCAAGGAAATTTGGATTCCAAAGATTTGTAAGCAGAAACTCCCTTCAGTACAATCAACAGAGAATCTTAAGTACTCAAGGACAGAGACATCACAACCTAAAGTCAAGTAAATTTGGGTAGCAAAAAAATTGTGGCAAGCACAGGCAAATCAGAAGCAGATTTGGATTATCAAAATGGATAACAATGTAAAGAAGAATCCAGATACTGATTCTACTACAAAGGTGCTACAGACAACCCAAATATTGCCTAAAAACCTGACAATCAAACAAAGAGCGACATTATTGAAAATATTGCTATTTCATCGCTCTACAATTGAATTGACCAGGCATGACCACAACAAATACAATGCTTCACCCTCAGACACTTCATAGTCGTCCGGGAGGACTCAGACTAGGAAGGGGGGAAGTATACAGGTATACAGGAACTACAAGCAATAAGGACAAAGAAAATGATATTACAAGGGCAATGTCCTACATGATTTCAATTTTTTTAGGTTTGATTGCAGATATTGATAATATCTATGCCCTTATATACTTTGTTTTGCAATAATAAGAGATCAAATGATGAATTTGAGTCTCTAAGTTTGTAAATACTACTAAATATGCGTGTTTTTGGAGCCAAAAAGTGGTTATCCAAGTCGAGAAACCACAAATAAGTGTATATACATATACACAGGGCTACCAACTAATTATTGTGTATTTTTGGAAATTTTTGGCTTCGATTTGCTATTTTATTTTTTAAGATTTTCTTAATAAAAGTAAAAGAAAAATAAAAAAGCAGGCGAAACAAGATCAGAAAAAGAAAAGAATAGATGGTGATGATCCTAATGACAAGGGCAACCCATGGTAAAAATTGGGTACAATTTGGGAAAAGTTGCGAAAAGCCCAAAATGGCAGAATTTTGGCAAAGTGGACAGATTTCTCAGAAATAGGTCAAACGGAGTCCAAATTGAGAAATTTCAAATCCTAACGTGCATTTCACGACGAGATAGGAGCACATGTCAAATTTGGTAACAAGTGAGCCGGAAGTCCAAAGTTAAGTATTTTTTACCTCACTTACAAGCTCATTTGCACTATTACCTACTTGGAGAGAGCCAAGAGCACACAAGAGCATCCGACCTTCTACAACCTTCTACGACTGCTACGAGAGCTTAGAGGACTCCAGATATGAGAGGTAGACTCGTTGCCATAAGCTTTTGATACTTACCACTAGCTTTTGTCGCGAAAACTAACCAAAACAAAGAAACAAGAGCAGACGGGGAAATGGGTAGAATGCTAGGTAGAGGCACAACCGCCTAACCAAACCATGCAAGAACCACTAGGTGGCTTACCCTAGTGTAGAAGATGAGTTCCTAACTCTCAAAGTACGAGAAAAACCAACTGAAAAATCCCTAGGTCAATAGAGCCTGCAAAAGCGGTAAACAAGAAAAAGTTGTCGAAACGACACAAAACTTCACAAGAAGCTTAACAACATCGAGGACAATGCAACCATGGAGTATCTCCAGGTTTGGACCACCAAAAGTGGGTTGAAACAACCGATTCGGCGGCAAACACAGAAAGCGTCATTTTGGCATAACGGCCAAAATGGACGACCGATTGCCATGAAACTTCACAAGCAGCTTCAAATAGCCATTAATGATACATGTGTACAAGCGAAACCCAAGAGAAATCCGTTTCACTTACCAATGGTGAAAAAGACGCTTTCGGGCAACTAAATGGCTAAAGGTGGAAAAGAAGGAACCAAAGTCGAGTCCAACCACATAGACGACTTCCCAACACCTCAAATGAGCTCCGGATGCAACTCTCGAGGGGAAAGACTGAGGAAAATCAACTCCAACACCAAAAGACGACTTCGGAGACTGAAATGCCTACAAAGGGGGCTTTGAACTAAACTGATGATTTTTAAGGTTGAAAACTAGTTAGCAGGGCTTAGGGAACTAGCACAAACCATGCTTTGCACAAAAAACACTTTTTATCAAGAATAGCATCATACATGTATGATGTCTCACAGCATGATTTTCACATCATCTTGAACACATGAATGCATAGCCTCTTTCTATATGCTAACAACATCAAATGTACAAAGTATCATGAGATTTGGAGTTGAAAAACCAATTGGAAACTAAAAAGACGCCAAGTAGGGCATAAAACCGACTTATGGCCCTAAATTTGCCAAAATAGCTCCAAACTCAATGAAACTTTGTAGGATTGTTGTTCAGCACATGCACAAGCTATCTGGAACCAAAACGTATCATTTTGGCCAAAAAGACATCATATGCATATGATGTTACTTTGCAGATACAGAGCCAAAATTGATCATTTCTCATCATATATCCGTTATATACATCAAAGACATGCCACATATTAAGTTTGGTACCATTTGGTCAAGGGGATCACTTCATTAGTCCAATTAGAAGAAAATCCTCTATTTAAAGCCTAATCTTGCAAAAAATTCATCATACTCAACTTTAAGTCAAGATTTGAGTACACACAGTCCTTTACTATCATATGAGGAGCCCACAAAACCAATCTCATGCAAAAATGGCACAAAAGACATCATACGCGTATGATGTCTCCAGAGCCAATTTTGGTCCAAAAATGACACAAAAGACATCATACGCGTATGATGTCTCCAGAGCCAATTTTGGTCCAAACTATACCTAAATTTCATAAAGTCATTGTCTAAGCCTATATAAAGCCAAATCCAAGCTTACATTGCAAAATGGTTCACTTTTACCCAAAAAGACATCATACGCGTATGATGTCTCCCTACTTGATTTTTGCATTTCAGAGTTGCAACCACCACACAAAAGTGATCTACATGCCATTTGAGAGCCAACCACCAAGTTTCATCCAATTTGGATCACAAAATCCATTTCCCTCTCAATATCTTGCAAAGAGCCTGACCAAGATTAAGATGGCCATAACTTGACCAAATGGGATCCAAATTCAAATCCAGGCATATAGAATGGATGCCCGGGGGATTCACTGTGTTTTTCCGTATGGTACCACGTGAGTGTACAAGAGGGGGGGGTTTTGGATTTTGTAGATAAGCGTATACAATAGGGGTAGCCCCTCATTATTTCATACTCATATCGTATACATAAGGGAGGGGGTATCGGGGAGGGGTATCACATACTATGTGTGTGTGTGTAATATATATATACGTATATACATACACATGTACATATACACACCTTGTGTGTGTGTGTGTGTAACACATATGTATGTCTTTCACACATACATACACATCGTACAAACAAAGTATTACACACGAACACACACATATATCTACATATATATATATATACATTCACATTCACATTCACCATGGCTAAGTTGCATCACTCATCTATACTAGTATAAAAGGGGGAGGCATTCCGGTTCCCCCCCCCCGCGACACGCATCAACAGAAGCTTGCTCCGGCAGTGCACTATGTAGTCATCGGTTGCATAGGCGTGCACACAGCTAGAGAGAGAGAGAGAGAGAGAGAGAGAGAGAGAGAGAGAGAGAGAGAGAGAGAGAGAGAGAGATACAAAAATTGTGATGTATTTTGATCCATGCATCAACAATGAGCTAGATGTAAAAGCATTTTTAATCCTCCAGTGTTACGGGTCCCCTTTTTGGAGAGCATTTCGGGACCCTCCACCTCTCCTCGGCCTCTCGATACTAGCTCATTTTCATGTTCCGAGGCCTCAAGGGCTCCGAGCCAACGAGAGGCCTCCGGTGTGGGAAGGCTCGTTAGTGGAGAGGGGCATTGAGTATTCGATTGGAGCTGCTGCGCGAGAATGCCCTTTTGTGGCTTTAAGATGGGTAGGTCATGAGGCTGGATGTGAAAGCGTCCTACAGACGCCTAGGGGATTAAGGCCCAAGGCCTGCATAAGCAATCATTAACGAACCTTCGGGTTCGCTGCCGTTACACAGAGACAGGGGAAACTCCATCGCCTCGGCCGCGAGCTTGCGCGCCGGGTCATCAGTCTTCATGCCTGCACAGTGGCAGGCAGTGCTTGCGCCCTGCGGGATCGCCATTAGCCGTGGGCCTACCCAAGTGTGGGGGCCATGAGCTGTTTCATCATTGCACAGGAGCAGGTCGTGGGGTAGCAGACAACGCCCTCAGCTTAGCAGGTTTGGGGTTGCAGGCCATAGAGTTGCACCCTCATTACTACAAGCTTTTCTGGTGTGCATCCAACAGGCCTGCCACTCAGTGGGGGCTGCTTTTTCATTCCATTGGTCGCGCCCTGGATTGGGCAGCATTCATCATACAGGTGCAGGTCGGGGCAGCCTACAGTAAGGTTGTGCCCGGGTTATCACACACGGCTCCACCTCAAGCTCATGCATTAAGGCAGCCCCACAGAGGGGGCTGTGCGCAGTTGAATTTCCAAGCCCTGAGCGGCATGTTGGAGACACAGGTTAGTCCAGCCGGGGGCTATGTGGATTCTACCAGCTTACAGGGGTTGAAGCAGGAGCAGAGCCCGCTGGGGCTGCCTCTATTGTTATTCAGCAGGTCATTCCCTTCACCTTGTGGGGTACTCTGTTTTGCGTAGACATTCAAGCCAGAGAGGGCTGCGTTGTGTATTTGGAGCAGTTTGGATAGCTTCAGACTTAGGCTAGCGGGTGCAAGGCCCCTCCTTTACATTGTGATTTAAGGTCCATGCCCACAGTGGGCTGTGGTTGCGCGATTACCCGCTGTGGGTTGTGGTTATTTGGATCTCCACCTGGTCTTTGTTGAGACAGACTGTCGAGACAGTTTTGAGGCTTTTCGACTAGTCTCTCGAGTGAGACTCGAGCCCCTTTTGTTGTATGCCCGTAAGGGTGAGCCTTGGTGCTCCGAACCCTATTGTACTCCTTTTTGTCTGAGCCGACTTGGCTCCCCGAGTTTGAGGTGAGTTACCCCTCACTCGTGGGATATGTATTGAGTCGGATTTACTGGTGACGTCGACCACTATAGACCCGGCCTTGGTTTGCTCTTGGGCTTGTGTTGAGTCCGTGCTCAGTGTATTGTGACTCCTTATGCTATGTATGCACCTGGGGGCTAACATCCAGGAGGTAATCTCATTGATTATCAAGATGAAGTTCCGCACGCATTGCTAGCATTCAGATTTGGCCAAAGCATCTTTGCCATATATGGCTAGAAGAACTATGTACTATTTTGAAGCTACTTTTTCACAATGAATTTGTCAGTGCCGTTGCTTTCCATGTTGTCAAGAGGCTCCGATTGCTCGCCAAGTCTGGAAGAACATTACTTATCTCAATTCATCAACCAAGTAGTGAGGTTTTTGAGCTCTTTCATCACTTGTGCCTGCTCTCTTCTGGCCAAACAGTCTACTTTGGTGAACGATTGAAAGCACAAGAGGTAAAACCCTAAACATGAAAGAAATGAAAGTGTGTGGTCGCCAACAAAGTTATTCAAAATGGTCTGTTTGCATTTTTTTAATGATGCTGGATTTTCTTGCCCTCCTTTTCGGAATCCCTCGGACCATTTCTTATGGGTTATCAATTTTGACTTTGAAGAGGTATTATTCCTGTTTGCCATGTGACTAAGTTTTTCTTGACATATTGTTGATGAAGACCAAGCCATGCGCTTTTCATGTGTGCTAGACAAAAGATGAGGAACTGGGTAGTGAAACACTCACAAATTCACATAGAGCTCAGACTCTTATCGGAGCCTATGCGAACTCAGATATGAAGAAGGCAGTGGCTATAACAATACAACAAGTACAGTGAAAGGTGGTGGCTATAACAACACAGCAAGTACAACAAAAGGTTTGCTTACGTCGAATGTAGAATTGTAGCATTTGCTGACATGACGAATCTTAGCATTTGCTATCTTCTACATTATAGTATTGCATGATTTATGACATCTTGATGTTTAATTGCTGCTAGGGAGGAGAGCCAATAGGGAAAAGTGATCTTGGCAAAGCGAGCACCTTGAAAGAGACCTCTACCTTACATCAAGATCCTTCACAAACATGAGAAGAGACATTGCATACTACTGGTTCCGTTTGTTTATGTATACAATGCTGTCAATCTGTGTAGGCACAATCTACTTCAAACTGGGCCAATCTTTCGATGACATTCAGGTAAGAGGTTAAAATTTGTGGTGCATATCCACGCTTGTATTTGTGCAAATGCTTACATCATTCGTATGCATCACATCCGGACACTCATTTACGCACTAGATGCACATAGTTTACTTGCACATAAATACCTTGGATGCATCTTAATGCAATTATTTTTCACTCATGAGTTAATCTTTCTGAAGTGTAGGCAAGGGCTGGCCTGTTTATTTTCGTGACCGCATTCTTGACTTTTATGGGGGTTGCAAGCTTTCCATCGTTCATTGAGGATATGAAGGTACCATTTCTAATTAATGCCTTTGCACTTGCTTCTTTTGTGTTGAAAAAGGGTTAACTTAATTTTCCTGTAATACAAGATATTCATTTGGGAGCGTTTGAATGGGCACTATGATGTGGCAGTCTTTGTGATGGCAAATTTTCTATCCGCCTTTCCATTTGTACTCTTGCTGGCTGTCATCCCAGGAACCATCCTATACACAATGACCTCCTTGCATCCAGGTTTTGACCACTTCATATGATTTAGTGTCACTCTCATAGACACCCTTTCTGTTGAGGAGGGGCTACTTATGGCGGTTGCAAGCGTAGCACCTATTAGTAATGGCTGGCATCATTGTCAAGATAAAGTTTTCTAGGTGTGGGTATCATGGAGTCCTCTGAATATCAACTTGCCCAAGACAATTTTGTAAATCTTACATAGGTCTAAGTCCCATGTCTGCATTCTTAACACTTTGGTCTAGTAAAGTATAGGATGCTCGTTCTCTAGTAGCTTACGAGCTGGCACCATAACTGCGAATGCTCTAGGCTATGATGTAGGATAAGTGGGCCACTGAGGTAGCAACTACAAAGGAAGAGATGGATGAGTAGGGGGTGGTTTGAATGTAGGCTATAGATGGCCATTGGATTCCCCCTCGACAAGGCGGATTACAAGAGGATGCGAGGCGGGTAAAGTCGGCTAATTACAAGAGGATGCGAGAGATGTCGGCATGAGTGGAACAGCATGTTGGGGAAGTCTATGGATGGCCGATGGGTTCCCCCTTGACAAAGAAGGCTGTCCACCGTGTGGGAGCGCAACATGAGTGGGCATGAGGATAGCCAGGGTAGTAGAGACCAAATCACTACGATAGGGGGATGCAATGAAAAGGGTGGCATAATTTTTAGTGGTTTTTCAAACCATGTGTGGTGGCACTCAAGAAGGCATGGAAGGAAGAGATGGTGAATGTGATATACGCACCACATTGCGAGAGGGCAGAATTCGGTGAGCACCAGCCCGCGTTTCATTCAAGTTGCTGCTTGCTTGGCGAGTGATTATGGACATGTTCCTACTCATTAGCCGACACTGGCTAAGATGGAATTACTAGACACTAAGCAGCGGGGCATCAAATGAACAATATTTGTATATCGACCAACAAGGCAGTGAGGCAAAGAGTCACTCTACAATGTGGGGATTGCAATCGAGCAACTTCAGTTGGCTGATTGCTTGGACTGAGTTTATGAGGTGGATACCTCCTTGTCATAGAAGTTGTGAATCCACAAACAGGTGCAAAAGGCAGCCAAGTCGATGCCAAGTTTTGGGACGTGGTATGCATAGAGCACGCCATTGATCTCATGGGGTTATACAGCGGTGACGCTGATGTGCAGTTGGAGAGAGTGAATGTGTACTACAACGAGGCAAGTTGTGGGTGCTATGTGCCTCACGCCATGCCCATGGATCTGGGGCCAGGTACTATGGATAGTGTTCGAACGGGCCCCTATAAGCAGATCTTCCGCCCTGATAACTTCGTCTTTGGCTAGTTCGGAGCCAGCGTTCGAGTCCCGACTATGGAGCTAGCGTCCGATTCTCGACTTCTTCCACTGTAGCCGCCGACGTTGTTGACTCCCTGAGCCTCTTGTTGCCTGTCCGATGCACTAAAGCGGATTTTAGATCATAGTTTGAAGCATCTATTGGTAGTTACACTAAATCTTGTCACATTTTATCAAATTTTTTCAAGGCAAGCTCGGAACCTAGCCTAGATTTTGCAAGTTAGTAATACCAACAATTTTGGGTGGTAGTGTTGTATTAACTCAATAAAGAATGTACTTAATCTCAAACTGGATGTGTGACATCATAGCGTTAAAGATTTTAAGATCGTTAGTTTCTTTTACATGTTGTTACAAATTCTATAGTCTCAATTTCCCACATGGTCATATGGCTTGACTGGGTGTGTCTAACATACCTTGGGTCTATGTGACACATACACAATGTTTTTATTTTGTATATAATTACAAATATAGATACGTTTAGCATACCTTTGGTCTATGTGTCACACATACACAATGTCTTTATTTTGTATATAATTACAAATATAGTCTCAATTTGTCACATGGTCATATGGCTTGATCGGGTGTGTCATCTTGAGCTATCGATTTTTACCTTCAGTTCTTCTAGCTATCCATATGGCTTGATCGTGTCTCTTGAGCTATCCATTCTTACCAAATGTGTAGTTTCCATTCTTACCAAATGTGTAGTTGTGCCTCTTTTTATGATAAAAAGCGTCAGATTTTAAGATCATTAGTTTCTTTTACATGTAGTTACAATTCTATAGTCTCAATTTCCCACATGGTCATATGGCTTGACCGGGTGTGTTATCTTGAGCTATAGTTTCTTGCCAAGACACATCTAGCATACCTTGGGTCTATGTGTCATACCACCACTTTGAAGCTAGATTACTTTGACTCTATTGAAAATGTGTTTGATTTAACGTGTAAGATAATCCTTTAAATCCCAAGTGGGAGCCCAAGATGAGATGGACAATTTTTTTGGAAAAAGAAATTATGTGATGAAAATCCCATGTGGGAGCCCAAGAAAAGGGTATACTGATTTTTTTATAGAAAGAGGTCTCCGTACAAAGGAGACTTTGGCAAAATTTTTAAGATTTATATTTTATGTACAAATTCAAAATTAGATACAGATGGTGTTGTTTTAAAAGTTGCATTTTGCTTAAGCATAGATGTGCATTCATATTACATATAATTGTTTTTGTTCAAAAAGATTAATCTTTTAATGGGTTGTTTTGTAATGTGTTTTGATTTGATGAGTGAAGATTTTCATGGTTGTTTAAGAGTATGTATTATTTGTTATTTAGAGAACAATCCATTTCTTATGTGTGCCTTAAATCCTATGTGGGAAGCCTACTAAGTAGCTGGCTAGTATCATATGTTTTGAGATCGAGATTTGTCTCAGTTTACAAGGCAAATGCTATTTGTTTTTTGACAAATTACATTGAAACGATTGGTTTATTTTAATTTAGTATTCATTATTTTTGTTTCTTTTCATGGTTTGTTCTCTTAACATCTATTGCAAATGAAAACACACTACAATGTACACTTCTGTTCATTTGCAGTTCAACATATATTTTTGCAAAAGCATGTGCTTCTAAAATTGTTATGTTACTAGTATACATAAAATATTGGGTCATTACATTCCGTACGAAATCCGTATGAGGGGGGATGGCTCATTGCGAGAACGTCCGTATCTTGTCCGTATATAGGGGGTAGGTTAGCAAATAAGATACCGTACATAGGGGGGTTTCTCAAATTTTGATGCACGCAGGTGACATCCCCCCATTACTAATAGTGAATCCCCCGGGAATGGATGTATACACTATTATCTACAAGCACAACCAATATCAAGCCATTTTGACACAAAAAACATCATACGCGTATGATGTCTCCAGCATGATTTTGCACCCAAATTGCACATTTTTCCACATGCATTGCATCCTTAGGCTCTGAATAGCTTATGTTCAATTTTTAAGTCATTTGGATAGTTAAAAGCTGAATTTCGGCTTTCAGTACTGAAAAAGACGCTAACTTCTGAAATTGGAGTTACAGGATCCATGGATTCGGAGAAGTCCTCAGCAAAGAGAAAGACATCGACACTCAAGGAAGCAATAGCAGAAGCCGAGCCATTTTCTATTCCCCCAGAGACTCTCAATCCCACAAAGACTTGGGTAGAAGAAGCAGTGTTAGAAGAACAGGGGATAAAGATATACCAAGGTACTTTCAGAGACCCATAGGGACAAACAGTGGATATCCCAATGATTCCCCAAGAACTGATGGACTACAGTAGAAGAGAGGAGATAAGCAAATACCTGGATCTCCATAGTTTTTTCACTTCCAGACCATCAGGAGTAGACACTCAAAGAGTGTATGAGTTGGCAACCACCATACAGAAAGATGGAAAGGCTACACTCACAGCCTTGGACGGGGAAAAGGTAGAAATGGTTATCACTCCTCAACTCATTGCAGATGCTCTAAAGCTGCACAACTAAGGATGCTCAGTTAGAGAAAGACGAGAAGCCATAGAAGTGTATGGGCCAAAGAAGCAAAATGCCACCTATGAAGACATGGCAGATCCGAGAGCGGCAAAGCTCTACCGGCTCTACAACCAATTTTTACACATATGCAGCAAAAGGCCACAGAAGTATACCACAGCACCACATGTTGTTGCCACAATAATCACTTGGGCAATAAAGAGCAACATCCCGAAGGAAGTCAATTATGCTCAACACATCCATGAGCAAGTAATTGCTTTGCAGAACGAGAATTCAAAGTACATTGGAGGAGCCGAAGTGTTGGCTAAGATAGCTTATGAAGCTATCGGAGCAAGGGACCAGTGGCCAAAGGCTCCCTCGCAAAACGAATGGCTAAAAGAGATAGATGAAGATGAAGACCAGCCAGAGGTCACAAAGAGAGTGTCAACAAGGGCAAGGCGGAAACTAGAAATTGTTTTCGAGCTAGAAGAAGAAGAAGACAAGCCCCTCAAGAAGAAAACCAACAAGAAACCCGCTCCAAAGCAAACTAAGAGCCAGAAAGCCGCCAGAATGGAGAGGCTGATTGAACAGTTTAGAGCCGAGTGAGCTTTAAAAGGAGATTTTGAGGAAAAGTGGACACCAGACCCAACAAAAGTCGAAGCCAGCTCAACAAGACCAAATATTGATCAGTACGATCAATATATCAAGGCTTATGAAGAATCAGAAGCTATCTTGGAGCAGCAACCAGTAGAGCCATACACTGAAGTAGAAGTTCAACACCTTAAAGCTGAATTAAAAAGAGGTGACAAGGGCAAGGGCAAGGTAGAGGAGCCAAGTCCTAAAGGAAAGGAAAAGATAGTGGAGGAGACGACTACTAAAGTTGAGGTGGATATGGTGCTCTAATAGACACGGGATATACTCAAGAAGAGGCCCCCAAGGTTGTGTATGGCATTGCCTTAGCACAAGAAGAACGGAGAGAAACGGAGAGGAGGATCAAGAATAGATTAGACAGAGAGCAGAGGTTAGTACCTGAGAAGACAAAGGATGAGTTGAAGCTAAAGGAGACTGTAGTAGAAAGAGCACTTGAGCTTGAGGATGAGGATGAAAGGGATATCCAGAAAGTGCATCAACTATTGCAGCAGATCAAAGCTTGATCAAAGACAATGAGGGACAACAAAGAAGAAGTAGAAAATGAAAGAGATGGACTAATCCTCCAACTTGCTGATGCTTCAAGCGAGGTGGCCAATGCACAAGAAGCCAAAGAAAGAATTGAAGATGAATTGGAAGCTACAAAGGACGAGCTCATTGAGCTACAAGAAAGGATGGAGCTGCAGGATAGAACAATCCTAAGGCTTAGATCCACACCAAGAGCTAGCAGAGCAGGAGTAGAGCGAGAGGGAGCAATAGCCCCCGTTCCAGAAGATCAAGTCCGGAGCTTGCAAAGAGAATTACGGCTAGAGCAAGTGCATAGATTGCACAATGCGGAGGGATCATTGGCTGTAGAAGAATGACTTACATCAGAGAACCAAGCACTGAGAGCAGAGAATGAGGCCCTCCGAAAGCAGCTCCAAGATCTACAAGACAAAATGATAAAAGATACAGAGGTTCAGCAAGAAGAAACCGGCAGGGCAGCTATGGAGCTACCAGAGACTGAGCAAGCCACAAATATTGAAGATCCAGCCCTAGCACAAGAAGAGGCCACAACATCAAGACTTACCGAGTAGGAGGAAAACAGATTGCACGAGCAGATAGAGCAGGCAACAGAGGAGAGTGCAAAGGCGGCCATGGAGTGGGAAAGAAGACTCCTGTTCTCCATCAGACTTCAAGTGTTGGATACTAAGGTGCTGTAAGAACAGTGGATGCAACCTACATTGCCCCTTCCTCTACTAAAGTTTGAAGTGCTAAAAACAAAGAAAAGGATAGAAGAGGAGCAGTATGTCGTGCTATACGAAGGCGACATCACAAAAGAGGAGGAATCAAAGAAGATAGTAGACTCCTAGCCAAGATGGAGGAAAGGGTGGTTAACAAAGTACCCAACCTACCTAATTTATTTGGTGGAGGCACCCAAGGAAGTTAGAGAAGATGCAACATTCTGTCCAGTGCCATGAGTCAGGAGTTGGCAAGAGCATGGCAGAATCACAACAAAGAAGCCAAATTGGCTTAATTACCCCAGGATGCCAGGACCGAAGGTGGGAGAGAGAATAATTAAGGCCTACATGGTGAAAACCCTAACGGGCACCATTAAGCTCTGTACTGGCTCTCCTGACCTTTCGTGTCAAATGCTCAAAAAGATTTGTAGAACATTATTGGCTTGCATTGAAGTGTTCACACCGGATAAAGCTACCAGCTCAACATTGTTGTCAACGGTCGACACAGTGACAGATATGATGTATGATCTAGCCTTGTAGCCATCTCCAAAAGTATTACACCTCTTTTATCAGAGATCATGTTTATGCCGAGCTTCCACATGCAGGCCTTTGAGGAGGCATTCTACACTGGTTTCTTTACTCATGAAAGTAAGATATTTGGCCCTACACTGACCATTGGAAACCTGAGATACGAGTCACATCTTTAGATGCTGAAATCGATGGGACTCCACTAAAGACAAAGCAAGGATTTCATGTCAGGGATGACATGAACGTGGAGGGGGGGAGTGTTGAGCGGAGGATCACACATATACATTTTTGCTCACACTCATGTTTTTGTAAACACTTATTGTAATAAATGTCTTTCCGACATTTCATTTTTTTCATGGAGCCGATTCATTGTAATTAGCGGGACGCAATTGAGTTTCCAGCTTGTATTCCCCAAGTAGTTTCACCTGCTTATGTAATTAGATTAGAGATGTTTTCACACCTCCAAGGCTGAGGTATAAGATCCAATTTCTGTAAACCTAAGGACACAATTTTGAATCATTAATCAAGGTGAGTTTTTGAGCTTCGTAACTGTGTCTGAGAGAGAGTGAGAGAGAGAGAGGGTCTATCCTCTTGCTACGCGAGCTACGGAGCTGCCATTGGAGAAGTGACACCGCCATTGTGTTAGCAACGGCAAGAGCTACGCACTGATACCAAGCGTGCGCGCATTCAGCTTCTACGCGAGGTGAGCTCCCACGAGCTTCTATGTGAGTTTTCTCCCTACCTGTGTGTCAGAATTGAGCGTGCCATATATCTATAGAACCGCAGCGAGTAGAGCTACACATTAGTACCATCAGCGTTGAGATTCGGTTACCTATATTTTTTGGCCTGTCTTCATACGCGTTTAACGCACGGAGTGGTTATAGGTTGAGATTGTATTGTAGATTCATAGGGTATTGTCCTTACCTAGTGTAGAGACCCCCCTTTGAGTTTGAGGCTGATTCAATGACTGTAGATCATGTTTCGGATAGCATTTGTTCGTAGTACGGATTTCAGTCACTTGTGTATTTGAGAACTTAGATTTGATTTCCTTGGTAGTGATTGTCATTAGAAGGTCGAGTAGGTGATTTGACACCCACCTATTTGTTTCCATGCGCCTGCGGGTCAAGCTCTGTCCTCGTCTGACATTCTTGTTTGTCGGTTGAGTTCTCGCTATCATAGCCACCGCTAGCGGCGTAACCACCACAACAACTCAAGAAATAGAGAAGAACACAAACAACATGTGTGGCAAGTACTTGAACTTCTCCATCAAAATCAACTTTATGCCAAACGCAGCAAATGTACCTTCTTCATTGACAAGGTGAAATATTTGGGATTTATTGTATCCAAAGAAGATGGTGTCTCTACTGATCAAAGTAAGATCAAAGTTGCTATAGCTTGGACTACACCGAAATCAGTACGAGAAGTACGTGGCTTTCATGGTTTAACAGGATGGTATCGTATATTTATTCAAGGCTATGCTAAGATTGCATCTCCATTGACTAATACGCTTAAGAAGGCTAAAATGTTTACTTGCAATGAACGTGCTCAAACTATTTTTGAGAAACTCAAAGAAGCTTCGGTGAATGCTCCAATAATACAACTTCTAGACTTCTCAAAGACATTCATTGTGCTCACTGATGCCAGTGGACAAGCAATCGATGGCGTTCTATCTCAAGAAGAAAAACCAGTAGCTTATGAATCTCGTAAGTTACGTATACACGAGTTAAATTATCCCACACATGACTTGGAATTACTGGCCATTGTGCATGCTCGTAAAGTATAGCAACATTATCTTCTTGGAAGGAGATTTGAGCTACATACCGAACATAAAAGCCTGAAGTGGATCTACACCCAATCTGACCTTAATGTGCGAAAACGAAGATGGATGGATTTATTATGCGAATATGATTTTGTAAATTGAATATAAAGTTGGGAAGAAAAATCTTGTGGCAGATGCCTTAAGTAGGAAGAGTACTGTAGCGACTGTCACAACCTCTGCTACTTCCTTAATTGACCTTATTCAAGAAGGAATGACGCAGGATCCGTATTACATAAAAATCCAATACTTGATAAACTTAAATAATGGCACAGAGAAGCAAGAGAGGTAAATCAAAGGCTTCCACGTTGAAGGAGATGACCTTTACTTCGGTAACCGTCTTTGTATTCCAAATCAAGTTGGAATCAAACTTCAAATATTACAAGAAGCTCATAATATACCTATAGGACATCCAGGATACATTAAGACTTACTCTACTGTAAGAAAGAGTTTCTTTTGGCTAGGACTAAAGCGTGATGTGTTGAACTATGTTACAAGATGCTTAACATGTCAATATTTTAAAGCTGAACAAATTCGATACCCAGTAAGCTTCAACCTATAGATGTTCCACAAATGAAATGGGAATGCATATCCATGGATTTCATTACACAGGACTTCCTACATCTCTGGGATATGACTCTATTTTTGTGGTTGTTGATATGCTTACAAAAATGGCCCATTTATTTTCAGTCAAGACAGCATTTACGGCTAAGGATATAGCTCAAGTCTTCATGAAAGGTGTTTTGATGTATCACGGTTTACCTCGTTGGATAATTTTTGATCGTGATGTGAAGTTCACCTCAAAGCCTTATTTTCAGCCAAAGTTCAAGCATCCAAAGAAATGTTGGATGAAATGCAACTACAAATCGATCTTATATGGCATGATATTAAGACTGCTCAAGATAGACAGAAGAGTTACACTGATCCAAAACAATCTGCCAGACCTTTTAAAGAAGGCGATATGGTATTTCTGAGAGTAAAACCCAAACGTAGCTCTTTATCAATGGGTAAGTGTAAGAAGCTAAGTGCCAGATATTGTGGACCTTTTGTAATCACAGAGCGGATTAATGATCAAGCTTACAGACTCTTGTTACCACCACACATAAAGGTACATGATGTTTTTTATGTCAGCTTACTCAAGAAGTATGTACCTGATCCGCAATATATTCTTGATGATTCTCTATTATCTACATCTACCGATGAAACTTTTGAAGTATATCCCGAAGTAATACTTCAAAGTAGAACCAAGCCTCTGCACAATTAGACCATTATTTGTTAAATGGTCCACATATCCTCACGAAGATGCCACTTAAGAACATGATGATGTAATGAGATTAATTTATCCAAACTTTATGTCGAGGTGAGGACACCTCGAATTTTTCAAGTGTAGGAGGATGTAAGATCCCCAATTTTTCGGTCTCTTTTAAAAATAAGATAAATACGTTTTCTATCAAATTTTGATTTAAGATACTTGCTTGACAGTATTGGAAGGTTTTAAAGTAAAAAGCAAAGCCGTTTCCATATTCCAGTAGGTTAGACGAACATGTGGTGCAGTTTCGAAAAAAATCGTTATTTTTAGCTTTTTCATGTTTTTAGGTGCTTTTTTTTGTGCAAAAAGCAAGGTCGGATCCTTGATCTAGTGATCCAGGGAAACTATGGTCCAGTTTTGTGAAAATCTGCTTTTTGAGTGCTTTTCACACTATTTATAGCTTTTCATGATTTTTAGTGTTTTTTAGTGAAAAGCGAGTCCACTTTCTTATTGTAGTGGACAAGGGAAAGTCGTGGTTCAATTGTAGATTTTTTTTTTCTTTTTACGCTATTTTTAGATTTTTGTTCTTTTCGGTGTTTTTGAAAAGCGATGTGCTTTTTATGATGACCTAAACATAAAAATATTAATTTTACTCTCTGTCGGATTTAAAAATGATCACCAAGAGCAAAAATGGGACCAAAGGGGATTTTTACGAGAATTATTTTTATAAAAAGCGGTACCGTAAATACGTCAAGGCAGTACGAAAAAGTCATAATTATGTCAAGACATTACAGTCCGGCATAGTCTAGCTACGGTTTCCATTAGTTGGCCAGATACTATTCGATTGGCCAATTTTACTATAAAAATTGAATGGTAAGTGGGAGAGTTGACCACCAAAATCAAAGACATGTTTTTAGCGAAGTTCCCAAAAGCTTGCAGCTATTCGTGACTCAAAAACTAGTGCTAGTTTTATGCTTGGAAGTTACTCCAGCAACCAGCTGCAGAGCCTATAAATTCACTTGCAAGCCTCAGTTTTTAGCATCGTCTGTTGCATCTACTACAGCAAGGCTATATGTATCTATTATACGGAGTGGTGTAAGCTCTTCATCACTATCTGCATAAGCTCTTCTCTCTTGGGAAGAAGAAGAAGAAGAAGAAGGATACTCTCTCTCTACTTGCTTACTAACTTCTCTCTCGTTTTACGGTGTACGCGCTCTCCGGAAGCTCTTGTGGTGAATACCTCTATTTAGATCTCATCACTGCTCTCTTGCGGCAAAACAAGAAGCCTTTCGACAGTCCCTAATCGATTATAAAGCACGGTAAGAAGCTCTAACTTCCATAGCCATTATCTCTCTCTCTCTCTCTCTCTCTCTCTCTCTCTCTCTCTCTCTCTCTATATATATATATATATATATATATATATATCATTTTTCTAAGTAGTCACCCTCTCGGTGATTGTTTTTCGTATACCAACATATGTATGGATTAACCGAGTACATACAAAGTTTTTTTCTGATTATTTTATCATGTTTAACACGTTGATTTATGCACATGATGCGTTTATGATCACGTGCGTGCATAAAAAGCGTTTTTCATTTCACATCATAGAAGCGATAGGAACACTGTTTTGGTCATAAATCACAAAACTTTATGAATCAGCCCAAACCCTTTATACCAAGGATAAAACACATCATTTAGAACATTTTCTCTCTTTGGTATCATATGAAAAACACGCATGAGCTAAGAGATATGGTAAAAAAAAAACTTGTTGTCCACTGCACAACCAACTTTTTGGACTCGAGGCTCCTTGGAGAACCACTATATAGATTCACCGGATGGGCAAACCCTCTTAACCAATGGAAAAGATTGATGAAACTTGATGATAAATGAATTTAGGTCTGCGTTATCACCTTGGGAATGCGAGTTATTAATCGTTCTATAACCGGTTTTACCTACATGTATATGAGTGCTACCATATGACGTCGTGAGTTAACCGAGCTGTTTGTGTATGATTTATAGTCTGTTTTGGTGATTTGATTTCAGCTGTTAGATGCCCATAAACTTATATGAAAGTTTATGGTTAGACATCTCGAACCGCATAGGTAGATATGATTTATGTGGATTTCTTTTTGGGTTATCGTTTGTTGCGTAAGTACCATATGGGTAAAGTGATGTGATAGAGTGAACTTAGTGTCTATTATGGAGCTGAACTTGATGCATTGGTTTGATGTCAAATACTTTCATTTGCATGTTATGCACGCTCCCAAAAATGTTACAAAGTTTTTTTTTGCATACGTGTGAAGTTATGGTTTATGGTTGACTTAGCTAAAGGTCGGAGTTGTTTTGCATCATGTTTACGATGTTTTTCACCTTTCTACATTAAAACTAGCTCTATGTGCTAGGGAAGTAAAGTACAGATGTGATGCATCAACTTTGCATGGTTGGATGTGTCAAAATTGGATTTTTATACCATGATTAGTTTCTGGTATGCATGAAAGAATCATGTCTTAAGAGTCACATGTGTATAGACTCCAATTGATTGCAAGGGATATTTCAAACTCCAAGTGTGGGAGTTGGTTCAGTGTGGTTATGATTTATGGTTAAGAGCTGAGGTTTCCTTATGGATTATGGTTGTGATTTTATGGTGGAAGCCGGTATGGCTCATTGTTTTTTTTTTTGGATATGGTTATGCTGCTAAAATTTTTGTAGCCATATTGTGTTCTAAAGTGGTTCTGTAGGATTGGTTGTGCCTAACCCGAGTTGGGTGGAGTTCTCACTCGTGTGATATGATTGGATTATGGTTTATGGTTTTTGGGATTGGATCATGAAGTGATTTGGATGGTTTATGGCAGACATGTAAGGGTAGAGACCCTGTACAATCTAACTGCTTGGAAAAGATTTTCTGTGCATATGGAAAGTGCTATTGTGATTGGACTCACATGTTATGTTTCTCATGGAAGCGTCGGTACAAGACTAGGATCACCTACATCGCTTAGCCTTAGACTAAAGGGTCGTTGACCTGGGGCTTTTTAGGGATCGGGGGTGTTGCCTAAGTCTTCTTTTTTGTTACGCTCATCTACATGGTTAGTGCGTCAGGGGTTGAATGACCTATACGGCTAACACGTTGGGGATTTTGCCGTGATTTCCCTAAACACCCCATGTTGGGCATCGAAGAGACGTGGCACCTAAACTGGTGTGGTTGGTGTTGATACCCTACCACCTACTGGTACTTGGGATCCTTTTAGAGCTCTAGTTCATAGAGGGAGGCGAAGTAGCCTCAGCTTATGTCTGGCTCATGTAGGTTGTAGGTGTTCTGGCTCGCGCTCTCGACAAAGTGAAATTCTCTTTGTTCGTAGTAGAGCGAATGTGAATAGGTAGACCGGTCAATCCCTACATAGGGTCTGGTGCTCTGCTAGTTATTTTGTCATAAACTTTTTGATGTTATGGTATACCCATATGTTGTCATTGCATTAATACATGTTTGCCTGTTTCATTTAGTTGGGGCATTTAAAGATTCTCTGTTGTCATTCTCTCATGTCTCTGTGCACTCTATTTCACCCTCCACTATATTATCTCTCTCTCTCTCTCTCTCTCTCTCTCTCTTCCCGCAACGCGGCATACACATATATTCACCTTCCACAATGTTATATTTTTCTTGAGTATGCTTTCATTCATAACACCCATTCAAGGGTAGCACTAGTCACTAGGTACCTCTGGATGACTCTATGCTTGGTCGGGTGCTGAGAACTCCTCCCCTATGCAAATGCTTTCACAACTCTAATGTATTTTGAAAATTGTATAAAGGTGTAAATTGTATATTTTGTGCATAGACCCCCGGAGAGAGGTATCTCTCACATTCACTCTAGCATTAATATTCATTGGAGCTCTCTCTATATATCTTGTCAATGAGCTAACATTAATTTTGACATCCAATCCCTCGAGCAATACATTTGTTGATTGTATTTCAGTAGTTGTTTGAAATTCTCATCCTCATTGTACTTTATGCAAGATGAGAACTTTGAGATGGGATTCTTCTTAGCCTATTGAATCACCTCTTGCTTACATTGTTTTCATTCTTTGGTTACATGAAATCTATTCAGAATCTCATTGGTTACTAGCATATGATACTTATTTAATTGGCATCCACTAATCCAATTAACCATGACAGCTCCATCTAAAGTGGCAGGCTTGACAATTGCATTTAGTGAGACATCCTCTATTACAACCGATCCATTTCCCTTCTTCTTGAACTTAGGGAGTACACAGACTAGGTTTCCCTTCTTGAACTCTTTGTTACTAGCTTCATTGGTAAACAATATACACCCAAACATTTGCGTCACTTTTGTGGTATGATCTTTTTGAAAAATGCAGACATGTTATGGTTTAATGAACTTGACTCAAGAAAAAACCCAGCTCTTGAGGTTCTATACATAAAAGCAATATCTTATAAGAAATTTTCCTATACATCCTTTGTTCTATCAACTTGTACACAATAGGCTACTCAATTATCTTGCGAGTTGGTAGCTCATTATCAAATCGTGCAATGGTCATAGAGTCACAATGCTTTCTAAACACCTTGGTACCATGTTGACAAAGAGTAGGCAAGCATATGGTAGATGATTGTGTACTGGTTGTGGTCCTTCACATGATGTAATTTTGGATAGATGATTTTCTCTAATATGTATTGTACTCTTCTTTGCCACAAAAATAAATTATATTCCAAAAATTTTATGAGTTTTGGGCCTATCCTATACCCTAAAATTTTTATCTTGAGCTTATAACTACAGTACTAATAGGACCTGACCCTATTCATTGTAAGACCTTTCATTGGAGGCTTTGAAACTATAGCTCTTCTTTGGGGCCAAACCCCTTCCTGCATTATTTCAGCTTAAGTAAATTCTTGGGGTTGGTGTACTTTAGTTGAACTCACCACTAAACACTCTTGTGTGGCCTATCCTATACCTAGAAACTCCTATGTCAAATTTTTTAGCCATATCCTCTAAAGTACCTCCCACTTGATGCTTATAATTTGTAGAGCTGAATCCCCTACATTATAGCTATACTTCTTTGCTCAACACTTCCTTCCTTTACTCTCTAGGTGCCTTGAACTCTAAATTAATATCACCCCATAACCTATCCTTAGCTTGACCACTAAAACTAGTTGAGGGACTACATTTTTTCTCCTTGTATTCTCTGTGAGCCTTGAAATTTAACCCCTCCCCTAACCCTAGGGTAAACCCCCTGATGGGATTATATACAATCTTGAGTATTGTTAGCCCACGTGGGAATTTGTCCTTAAACTCACTTTGGTTGGGGTTGCTTCTCTAGTGAACCCTTAAACTGGTTTTCAATGAAGTTATTACTCCCTGACTTATGCGGTTACATGCTTTATTATTTCACTCCACTCAAGCTTGAAGACCCCTTCTACAGTCTCGCACCATGCCTACTACACAATAAAATCTACTCTATTTTTCCCTTCTCTTTCTTCCCTATACCTTTGCCACCATCTTCTAATAGCATGACTATGTAGCTATGGTCCTGGACTTTGAGTCGCGCTTGTAAGCAAAGCTTGGAGAATTTTCTGTTCATAACAGACTAAATTGGCTTCCACTTTATGCTATTTAATGAGGTGAGGGTTGAATCTTCCCCTCACTTAGGCTTGAATCTTGTGTTTTGCATTTTGTGAGAGAGGGTCATGTTGTGCTTATTGGCTTGTTGTCTTCAATATGGAAATCATTAAGAAGGGTGAGGCTTCTCAAGTTGGTGCTGCAATTAGTTTGTAATGTTGATTTTATAACTGCGGCAACTCTAATTTGGTGCTCTCTCCCAATGACCTATCTTTTATTGTGTGGAAACTAAACATGTTGGCTGAGGCCGAATTGTTTTTCCTTTTTTTTGGTTAGAAAAGTTTAAAATCCATTTCATATGATGTTTTTTTCCTTGACTGGTTGATGTTATGTCATTATGGTGCTGAGGCCGAACTATTTTTTCTTTTTGGTTTAGAAAAAATTAAAATCATTCCATATGAAGCTTTATGCCTTGATTGGTTTATGTCAATGTTAAGTCACTATGGTGGCGTAGAGGAATCTCTTCTAGGAAACTTTTGGGCTGAATATTGTCTGAATGCTGGTGGTTTCATTGATGATGTAATCTCAACTTAGTGGTTTTTTCTTAATATGTTAAGATGGTATGCTAATTTTGACATTTGTCTTGGGATTGATTGAGCAATGTATGGTCCTTCCCCTAGGTCCTTCTCAAATTTTAGGTTGTTGATTCTCACTAATTTATAAATTATCTCTCTTCTTTGGCGGGTCGATTGAAAGTAATGGGATGACCAAATATTAGGGTTTGATTGTTTTGAAATCATGGCTGGGTATTATGCCACTGACTTATTATTTTTTATTTGATAGATGTGGTTAGTTGCTTTAACTTTTTGCAGGACTATACTTCTAGTCTTTTTATGGTTAGGACATAACATATTTAACCTATTGGAAATGGATATTCTCTACTCATTTAGGAGAGAAATTACTAAAATCTTCCTAACACTATTAATTTACCCTACTATTGCATGGGAAATGTAGTGTAAGTTATGATCCTGACTTGGGATTTTGTACAATTGGCATTTAGCTTAATATAGTGCTGGGCATTTTTTACTAAACCCTTAACATTGATAAGTTATAAACTATGAAGTTCCTAAAACTATTCAGGTTTATTGCACAAAATTTTTGAATCAGATCTATGATAGAAACTAAAATCAAGAAAAGGCAACTGGTTGCTTTTGGCCTTTTGAGTTTTAGTACCACTATGGGTTCTTTTTAAAAAGCTGGTTATTCTAGATTAAACACAAATTTTTAAAGGGATTTTGGGTGCTTCTTGTATGGATTGGGAACTCCCACATTGGTAAAGCCTATTGTTTCCTGAAATGTATGAGGCAATAATGATATGTTATTGATTAATTGTGACTTAAAGTTTTAACTTCGGTCTTTATTGATCACTCAGGCATAATAGGTTCACAAATCATATTGTTAGCACTAGTTGGATAAAGGCCATGCATGTGACATGTGTATAATCTTAGATTTCATTTTTAGCAAGAACCTCTAAAAGCTTGAAGCGGTTTGGCAAAAAGGCTTCATGACTTGACTTCTTTGGGATAAAAATGGGTAAAACAATTGGATCAGAAGGGGTGATGTTCTTCTGATCAGAACTTAATCTAATTAATAAATATGTATAGTTTCCTTTAAAATATCGGGTAACTACTTACCTTAATACTTTCACAGCCTATTATAAAGATATCACTTGGATCAAAAGAGGTGATGGCCTTCTGATCACAAACTTAAAAGAAATTTTAAAATTAAAAAAGAAACACACTTTACACTTGATCAGGAGGGTAATGGAAGGCAAATGAATATGTTAGCTTGTTTATATGCATGGAGGTGAGGACTCTATCTCTACTTAGGATCTTTTTGGGCTTGCTGTTGTTTATCATTGTCAAATATGGCCTCTTTTACTTTAGAATCAATCGTTCTTGACTATCTTATGTATAGAACATTAGGTGAAGAATAATTTTCACCCTCCCCCTTTCCGATCTATGCCACTGTTTGCACCAAATCCGATGGAGGCTTTGGTCAGGTTGATGATGGACATGATGCTACAACATGAGGCGCAACGCGCTATCTTGGAGCACGAGCGCGATGAAAGAAGGTTAGCCTTTGAGCGTGAGCGTGAGCAAGCGTGCTTGGTGGCTGAAGATAGACGAGCGGCCTTGGAGTTAGAGCCTGAGGCACAGAGAGACCAATGCATGCAGGAGTTGGTCCTACAAGTACTTACCTCAAAGCCCAAGCCGGTCAAAGATGTCGGTGGTTCATCAAGTGGCACAAGCTGAGATTCGGACTTCAACAACCCCGTCACAGAGAATTTGACATTCAGTAAGTATGATGATAAGATGGATGCTAGTGTTATTCATTTTTGGTTGCATCAATTTAATGCTTATTTTGCGACAACTAAGAAGACAGGGAATAGCAAGATTTTGAGGATAGCCATGTATCTTGCCGGTGATGCCATTAATTGGTACCACGCATGGCAAGAGACACAGTTGGCCGCACACCTAGAGGAAGCCGATGAAGGCGCGCCCCTTTCCTTCAATTGGGCTGACTTCCAAGACAAGCTCAAGGCGCGGTTTATGCCACCTCAGTACCTAGCACGGTTGAAAGACGATTGGCGCAGTCTCAAGAAAAATGGTTTGTTAGTTATGTCTTTCTCTAATTGTGTTTTGCAGCTTGGCACCCAATTACGCAGATCGGATGATGAGCGCAAGGAGGCTTTCATTTTCGGGTTGGACGACTATATCAGGTTTGATGTCAAAGCCCTCAACCCCGTAGATCTCAACAAGGCGGTAGCGATTGCTCTCGCATAGGAGATGAAGCACAATAAGGGAAAGCCGAAGGAGAATAAGACTTCTCAAAGTACCTCTCAGATTCCTCAGAACCCTCAGAACGGTAAGAATGGTAACTCTTCTAACCAATGTTCCTCTAGTCTCTCAAAAAAGAACACTCACAATGAATCTAAGGGTAAAGCTCACACAATTGCTAAACCTAAGCTCACTCCAGATGAAAAAGTAGCAAAGGAATTTAAGGAGAGATACATCACGTCAAAAGAACAAAGAATTTATTGTAAGGAAGGTTGATGTTATCATTGTCACATCAAGGGTCACATAAAAAAAACATGTCCTAAGATTGAATCTAGCGAATCTAAAGAACCCACAGAATCCACATCCTTTGCTAATGCCATAAATGAGAACACTAGTGTGACTCAAGTTTCTCATGATCCTCCCATTGATGAGTCTCTCATTAAGTGTTATGGTCATGTGAAGGGTCAGCATTTTGTTATATTGTTTGATCCAGGCAATATGCATGATGTGATTAGTGACTCTCTTGTCAAAAGATCTCGCTTGGAGGTTAGCAAGACATCTCCTTTTGAGGTGTCGAGCTTCGCTCCCGGTATGGACTCTTTCATCATGTAAGAGTGCCTTGATGTGTTGTTCACTATTCAACAAGTGTCCTTCTGCAGAAAATTTGTAGTTCTCCTCTTTCAGGATGTGATATGCTTTTAGGCATTCGATGGTTTCCTCAGCATAACGCTCTCATTGATTGGGCAACCAATAATTTCACTTTCAATGCCAAAAGTGACTCTCCCATTGTCGTTCGTGGGGAGGAAGTTGTCCATTCTTCATCTCTCATTTCTAATGTGCAGGCGAAGATTGAAAAGAATCAGGAGAAGGAGACTCTCTCAGTTTTGTCTTCTTCAAAGCACGACACACATGATTTGCATGATCAAGATGTGATTATTCACAAGCATGATGATTTGCAGGATCAAGATGTGATTATTCACAAGGATGATGGGTTAGTTGATGCTTTTTCTACTAAAGCTAACCTCATTGCATATATGATCAATCCCAAAGAACCAATCTTGGCTCTGGAATCGAGATCTAAGGAACCCCCACAGGAAGTATTGTGTATGCGCATGAATAGTCAGTATGCATTGTTTGAGTGTTTCATTCGTGACGGTTTCCTGTATTTTAGTCACCGTTTTTTATGTGTTCCCTTTTCATAGGCATGTCATATTGTACGATGAACACGATTCACTCATGAATGAGCACGGATGTATGCGGATTACTCATGAAAAGATGAAATGTTTGCATTCAAGGAATTCATATTCCATGTTTCTTCCTTGGCATGCCACAGTATCCGAAAGAGCACAAGAAGGATTGAGCATCAAGCATCGGCATTTCCATTGTGATTTGCCACAGTTGATAGATTTAGATCAGAAGATAAGTTTCGATTCCAATTTTTGCGTGTGTTTGATGACGGTTTGGCACTCTATCTCTTTGTTCATCTACATTGTATGCACAGTCTTTAAAGCAGACTAGAATTCTTCAAGTCAATTTACATGGAATGGGTATGTTCATGTTTTTGTGTTGGAAGTGGTTTCCGGAATTTTCCTCCTTGGAGATTCTTGAAGAAGCTAGATCCAGGACTATAGCCGAAGTTGGAGCTTTGACGCAGCCACAAATGACTTTGTGTCGCTTTTGGCGCGTCCCAAAGAAGAAAGCGTTGCAGACCTTTATGAAGTTCAAGTATCGCACGACCCACGCATTAGAGTGGGCCGACGAAGAGTCCTTCCCAGGATTCTAGACGCTGTTGGCGATCTCCCTCAAGGCCATATAGTTCTGTACCAGTATCTCACTTTAAAAATGAGGGGATGTCATGTGCACATCCAACCCTCTGTGCGTGTGGACAAGCTACTTTATATTCAGGGTTTAGGTAAGCTTAGGAAGTGTTCTGGCACCTTTGTGAGTTTGTTCGCAGGCCGTGCATGACTAGACACTTAGAGTAGTTGCATTTCCTCTGGTTGTAGACAACATGATCATCAGATTACAGTCAATACCCATCAGGAGCATTTTACAGTGCATAGAACCCACTTTTTCTATTTTAGCCATTTTTCACTTATTATTAATAAGTGACTTTGTTGGGAAATTGGGTATAGCAATTTGGCTAAGGAAATATATAAGAAAGCTAGCGCTAGCACTTTCTGGCAGAAGAGGCGGCATGGAACAAAGTTCTGACTGCATCTTCTCAACAAGACCCCCGAAGGAACTCCTAGCATTTTTCAGCCATCAAAACAGCCTAGCGTTTTCAGCATTTGCAGATCAGCCCTAGTGTTTTGCAACTTGCAGATAAGCTCGGTGTTAGCAGATTCACAGCACATCCCTTGGCGTTTTTACACATGTAGATCAACCTAGAGTTTTGAAGATTCCCGACGTTAAGTACCTCCATAGAAGTAGCGTTTTCAGTTTTCAACATATAGACACCATAGAACGAGTCCCAAACCTCGTAGATCTCACCTTACCGCAGCAGATCCTCGTCGCACGGTCAAATCAGCTATCGTTTGCAGATTCAGCCCGCTATTCGCAGATTTCAGCATTTGCGTTTTTAGCGCATTGTCATCGCGTCGTCATCATCGCCGTCGTCACCGACATAGAGATAGAATTAGTAGATACCAAATTTGCAGATTTCAGTCCTTAGCATTTTCAGATTTCAGCCCGTCTCATCGCCGTCCTCATCGTCGTCGACAAGACCATTGCATTTAGACCATTGTAGAGATTTTTGCCATCAATAGCATAAACCTCTCTCGCCATAGAGAGTGGGGCCCTTGGAGGAGGGTTTGACAATATTCTAGTGTCGTGTTCTTCTCTCTCTATCTCTCAGTCTCAGCACTTTCATTCACAGTTTCTTTCACTTTGTTTGTGATCATTTGCACTCTCTCATTAAAGGAAGGGAAGTCTTTCCCTTCCATAAGTAAAAGGAACCCTTGGGCACAGTTCGGAGCACTCATCTTGAGCAAAGTTCAACATTCACTTCCGCTACACCTTACAATGGATGAGGATCAACATGTAAGGGATCTATCTGCCCATAGAAACCAGCACTAGTTGATCAATAAAAGGGAATAAGGGTTGATCAAAAAGTGGGTGAAAAGAGCCAAAAATAGTGCAAAGAGGAAAATCCTAAAACAGACCTAGAGATTGACTTTTTCTTGACCTAAACAAGTCCAAATCATACAAAAACCATAAAGCAAGGATCAAGAGACCAAGGACAAGCTGTGTGTCAAGTTTGAGTGCAATTTGACACAAAGGTACATGGATCACGATCCATGTTCCTATGTCATAGACTGAGACCAAACTTGCACCATAGCTAGAGGACATCACAGGAAGTCTAGTGGTCTTTTTAAAACTTAATTTGGATACCAAAAGCCCTGAACTGCCAAGTACTCTGATAAAGTGCTAGAATTGCCCTAACTTTCAATCCAGAGGTCCATTTCCAAAAAAATTGATACAATAGGACCTATTGATCATGCTGATTGTGATGGTATAAAAAAAAGTTAATTTGGGCTCCAAACATGGATCGCGATCCATGTACCCATAGTGACATCTTGACCTAAAACTTTCCAGATCATTAGTGCACACATAAGGGAACATATCTCCAAGCCTAATTGTGAAAAAAATTGAGCAAATTTGGGTCAAAAGGGATCAAAACAGGTGACAGACAGAAAAACGCAGTGCATACCTTATACTGGACATTTGACCTATCAAACCAAGTCCAAATCCAAAAAGATTTGAAATTTAGCTTGTGGATATAGTCAAGAACAAACTCCTAAGAGATCAAGTCCAGATGTGGTTGAACATAGATCGCGATCCATGTACCTCAACCTCAAAATTTGATGAAAATTGGTATAGAGCCTGTATATGACCTTGTCTACACATAGTCAAAATTTGGAGAAAAATTTTTGACAGAGGAACATGGATCGCGATCCATGTACCTCAGCATAGTTGGGGTATCTGAGTTGATGATCTTGTAGACATACTTGAGGACATTCCAAATCTCAAGTTTGAGCTAAAAATACCTTCGAGAGGCCAAGATCCAAGCCAAAGTTCCTCTGTTCTAGTCCTGAAACTGTTTTGAGTGTTGTTTCAAGTGCAGTTCACCAAAATTGCTCTAACTTTTAATAGATAACTCCAAATTGAGTCAGGTATAGCCAGGAAGAAAGCTTGCGAGCAAAAGGACACACCTGAACTTTTAGTTTTAGAGTTGAATTTTTTTTTAGGTTTCCTAACTTCAAACTTTTAGGGTACCCAAAACTAATTACTAGAGACCAAAAAGTCACAAATTCTTGACTTTTGGGAGACGTGATCAAGGACAAAAAGGGGAGAATTTGCACTAAGTCAAAGTGGGCTTATCAAGGACTATCTTGAGAGTTTTGAGTGAATCTCAATCATGACAAATCATCGACCACCAAGGTTTTCTACTCCACTCAGAGACATGATAAACGCAAGAAACGTTGCATTGTCTTCAACAAGGGGATCGGGAGAATACCTAGAGGAGAGGCATCCTCTAATCAACAAACCGAATGTGAGATTCATCAAAGCCAATGAATCTATGAAGGTGCTTACAGATTACACTTATGAGGGCTTATACAAATTCACAAACGAGGATTTACATATCTTTTACAAGTGTGTAGAACCCTATGCTGGAGAGTTGACCACCCATAAGAACCTCTATGCATTCACGTATACAAATGCCCATGAAGTACAAGTTTTGATGGTAGATAAGTATGGAAGAGAGTACAAACTTGTCAATCCAATTGACTTAGAACAATACACCTACAAGGGTACTCTAATTTCTACTTACTTCTAGCAAAAAACAAGAGCACATACTTGAGAGGATTCCACCGGGATTTTCTCCAAGACGAGAGGAGAGCACGAGAGACGTCTTTCCATGAGACCACAAATTGGTTAGATTGGTGACTGAACCACAACAATTAAGACCATATCAAGTGGCTCAATGTGTCAAGACAAAGTACAGTGGGTCAGGGAATCCATATGCACATGTCTCACTCTTCAAACAAGTTTTGAGAGCTGAACGGATTTCCATGCTCTCAGTATAAGAGATTTGGATTGACATTAGAAGGGACGGCTTTGACATGGTTCCAACCTCTAAACAGAGATTATTTTTCAAACATGGAAAAACTCTTACAAGAGTTTGTAGAAGAGTTCTTGAAAAGGGGGATCACAACACCGTGTCCCAAATCTACGCTTTCAAACAAAAAGAGAACAAAAGAGTGAAGGAAGCTCTGCTTCGCTTCAAACAATACATCGAGAGATATCTTGTGAGAGAGCTACCGCAAGATAAGAGATTTTCAGTTCTCTTCATAGAGTACTTGAGTAATGAAACTCTAAAGAAGGACCTACATTTGAAAGGATGCACGGCATTTGAGCAAGTCACTAGAGAAGCTCTTTATCTAGTTGACATTTGCAAGGCCTCTGGAGAAGTGGCTGAAGATACAGACAACACGACTAGTAGTGCCTCATCTCCAAAGAGAGAATCAACAACAAAGAGAGATGTTCAAACTCCTTGGGAACCAATCATTGATCAAGTGATCGAGGAGATCATTAGTTAGAAGAATAAACCAAGGCTACAAACAAAACCTGAATGTACGACAACCTCGATTGAGGAGATGTAATACTTGTGGAGGAAATCACCCCACTCCATGGTGTAGCACTCAATTAAATCCATAACAAATGCTAGGGCAACAACCACCTCTCCTGAATGATGGTAGAGTTTTAGTCAACTACACTCAACCAACACATGTGCCACAACATACAAGAAATCAATACTCCATGGATACAAATATGATCATGTTCATATGCAATCAAGAGTATGGTTCAAAGAACATCCTCACAAGGCAAGAACAACCATTAGTTGGATCACTAGCTATGAAACAAGAAGGTCCATGTTATGAATGTGGAGGTGACCATTGGGCACGAAGTTATCCAAACAAGGGTCCACAAATAGAATTATTTGTATTCTGTGAACGTTGTGGGAGAGACCATCTATGCCAACACTGTGCAAAAAATCCAAACTACAAAGGAAACGTTGTAGGCGTGATGCCTTCTTCAAGCGAATCTGATATCGAACCCAGAATACCTTTAAACATGATGACTCAAGCTCAAGCTCAAGAAGCTGCCAAAAATGCAGTCGTTGAACAAGAACCCACATTGACACCTCAAACAGAAACATATCGGTGAGAATAGGAAGAAAATCATGGAAAGCCAAAAGGGACAAAATGAAAGCAAAAAAGCTACAAGAAAAAGCTTCTTTGGAGACTGAACTAAACCAAACAAAAGAGCAGCTTAGACGAGAGGAAGAAAGCAACAAAAACACAAAGGGACCTAAAGAGTCAAAGACTAACTCGGGAGGTTCAGTTTTGGTCCACAAAGTCTTTGAACCTTTAGATCCAATTTAGAAGGCCTATGAATCTAAGCTAAACCCCAATTAAACCCAATAGGATAGCTGGCTGATATATCCTCATCCAGGGAATGAAAAAGAGAGGTTGCAAATGTGTAAGGAGCACATCCGGGCGGCCCAAGCTCTTACGGAACCACATGTTCCAGATGCTCCAAAAATGGAGATGCTAATCCGTAAAAAAAATCCAAGAATTAAAAAGTCATGGTATTGTAAACATAGACCAAGAAGAGTTGAGAGTTGAGGTACCTTTAGATACAAGGGAAGTAGCCAATACCACAGATGGGATGGTCTCACAAGCAGTGAGGCCTATCCGGAGGTAGAAGAACCATAGATGGGATGGGCTCACAAGCAGTGATGCCTATTCCAGAGGTAGAAGAACAGTGGCCACAATCCTTATGGAAATCGATCAGAAACCAAAAGGATGGTAGTGCTACTTTACAATCAGTACATATCCCTGAGATAGACATGGATCACGAATTTTTCCCAAGGGATATAAGATCTTTTTATGAGGATGTCGGGTCTGTGGCATCTGAAGAGAGCAAACCACGCTCTCTACAGACTTTGCTATCTTTCATAGGAGAACTCGAAACAAAATCGGAGGTTAAAATGGTACCTTCTCAGTGGAAAGCCACACAAAAAATGATGGATACCAAGAGCTTGCACGAATTGATGTCTTCTCCTATACAATGCACCTTTATCTCTCAGAGCTACTAAAAGGTAGACCGCATCTATGGGGCCAAATGGGTAAAAACCTGGAAAAGATGGGGTTGAAAATCCCATCATATGACCGGCTTGAGGACAAAAACCTGGATGACACCTCGCCTAAGAAACCACAGACAAAGCTAGTACCAGTAAATAAGGTGGGTGACTATTGTAAAGGAGAAGAAGGAAACACCATCTTACCACTTGAGTACAAAGGAGTAAATACGGTTACTATATTAGATAGTTGGACAATAATTTCCATTGCAACCAAATAAATATGGAAAAAATGGGGAAAGCCTGCTCTTATAAAAACTCAAATAAAACTGCAATTAGCACATGGATACGTGGAGAGACCGATAGGAATAATAGAACAAATCATTGTATCCTTGTGTGGCATAGAGTATGAGCACACCTTTGCCATAATGAATTTTGACAAGAGCAACAACTTTGACATCATATTGGGCAGACCATTCATGCGTTAGCTCAAAATGGTACACAGACTGGGGCTATGACTATATCTACTTGAGACACAAAGACGTCACTATGAAAATTAGTATCAAAGATCGTAATTATAGAGATGTAGAGCAAACCTCGGGGGAAGAATTACACTCTACAATTGAAGAGGAAAAAGAGGTACCTGCTTGGTTGCAAAGTAAAGCGTATATTTGGATGTGCAAAGCATCAGGATGCGTGAGTTTTAGAAAGGAAGATTGCATCCTAGAGTGTTCAGTAGAAGATGAAGCGTACATTAAGGAACCATTTCCAGAGGATTTGTTTGAACCCTTTGGATGGGATCAAATACTAGCGACTCTTGATGTCTGCGTGAATGAGGTGACCAACACCAAATTTTGCAATGAAGATGGCTATGATATAACTCCCTTGTTTACGATAAAGGTGTTGAAAGAAGCTAACGAGGTTTGTGAGTGTGAAAGCAGAAAAGGTAAAACAGATAGCTACGTCATGGAGCATGATGCCAAAGTGCACATGAAGGAAATAGAGCAACAACGAGAATATGTCATCATTGACACACCTGAAGAATCAACAAAAGTTGTTTCAAAGAAGCCAACTGCAGAAAAAGTGCAAATGAAAGAAGATGAAGGAGAAAAGTTTCCAAGTTCAACGTCAAATGTTCAACAAACACAAGATCAAAAGAAGAACAAAGACAAGGAAGAACATCGACTGTCTCTTACGACGATCAAATTCAGCATATGTGGAGAAACATGACTCAAAATTACCATTTTAGCTGTGATAGATCCAGAAGCAACAAAGAATCTCATGACTTATGAAACATGGATCATGATGGGAAAGCCGCCAATCAAAGAGCTAGAAGAAACAATGAACACAAGTTTAAAAATGTTTATTCCTGGCTTTGGGATGGCCGAGGCCGTACTCAGGTTGAGTAGCGGGGAGTATAAGGATACTTTCCACATAATTGACTCCCATTGTATCAAAGAGAGTCTGATCCTGACAAAAAGATGGAGGAACATCTTCTTTCGACAACAATAAAAAGCTTCAACAACAACAACTGTAAGATTCCATGAAGCTTCTCAAATCCATGTGGAGAAAGAATCACGAGCATTGCGGAAAAGGATAAAGTTAAAGTAAATATTGAAGAAGATCAACCTCGCAAGATAACTTTACCTTAAATGAGATTCCATCAAACTTCCCCTGTAGCCTCTACATCAAGAGCCAAACCATCAACAATGCAATAAAAACCGAAACAAAAAGTCTATCAACCAAAGTTTCCATCACAAAAAAGCATCCAAAAGAAGCCAAAGAATGTCAACCAAGTATTGGTATCCAAAGAGCACATTAAAGTCAAAGACCCAGCTTGGATACATGAAGCTCAAGTTCAACATCAACAACCAAAGGTCATTGGGTGGGTAGCATCAAATGAGTCAATCACTACTCAAAGCTACTTCCAAGGAAACGCTAATGTTTGGGTCAAAAAGCCTAAAGTAATAGCCTAAACCTACCCACCTCAACCAGCGAGTTCTACAAAGAACAAGACGCACTATCAACACAAGGCAAACAACTCAAGCAGGAAAAAGAACAACATGAAAAGGCATCAAAAGAAAAGATCAAAGAAGCAAACAATACGACAAGTTTGGGTACCAAAGTCAGACAGACCTTGGCAAAGCTACCCAACACAAATAGGTGAAGCAGCGGATGATTCCAGTGAAGCTACTCAAAGCACAAGGGTTTTATGAAGGTAACACTCAAATATGGTTACCAAAACTTGTAGCTCAACCTGGAAAAATGACGATCAATCAAGAAGCATAAGACTCCACCCAAAGGCACACAATCAATAGGCAGAGCCAACACACAATCAATAGGCAGAGCCAACAACCAGTCCCACTAAAGGTGCTACAACCTCCAGATGGATACCTCGTCTTCAGCTACAAAAGCAAGGCTTTTACAACGAAAATCATCAGGTTTGGATACCGAAGCCTAATGTCCATCAAATTATAGAAGAAGATAAAATGCCCAAGGCGATCACACACGGACCAAAGACAAGGTGGGTTCCAAAATTGTAGTGGGAACTCAATCACAAAAAACCCACACATCTCGACAATCGCTTCTCATGGAAATTAACGCAAAGGCTACATCAAAACCTACCAAAGCTGAAGGACTTGTTTCACAAAGGAGTGTGAACATATGACAAGCAAGTCAAGAAGAGCCAAAATTTGCTAACCTTCTCGACAAAATGATGGCATCCAAAGACCAACACAATGGAAGAGGCTCAAATTTCCAGAATTTATGGAATTAGGTTTCTAGCCTTGAACAGATACGTCCAAGTCACCATTAAAAATACATGGCATAATAGTCAGAGTCGGGCAGCTAAGCCACTAAATGAGTGAGGTGTTAGTCCCAAACCTTCAAGTAATATTCTATCTGGTCTAAGCATCTTAGTTATTCTAGGTACCGCTCAAGTTGAAAGAGTTGAGCATAATTACGTTATGTCGCTCATGCTGGTATAGGTGAGCATAAGAGTCAAAGTCATTGTAGTATAGTAGTAAGTGAAGGAGGAAGTCCAAAAGACACTCACGCACTCAGCACAATGAGAAATGAGAGGAGAAGCTTCTACATCAAAAACCCTTCTTGGAAACGTGGAAGCTATTGAGACGTCCTTTGATGTTACATGTGCTACATTTGTTCCTGGAAGCACTCATCAAATCCCTCTTCCACACTGCATGCTTTTGTTTGAAAATTCTCATAAGCATATAGAGTGTCCCATAATTGGCACTTGCATTAGACACACTCTTTCTTTGTTTCTCCCAAGCACTCACCTTGCATGATAGGTACTTCAAGTCAAAATGCTCAACTCCAATAAGAGCGTTTATCAAAGACACTTTTTTCCCACCGGGTTTTTTCCCTTTGGTCATCCAAGTTTTAAGACCTTAATCTAGAAACTCTCATCATTAACTTCTTGTATATATTCCTTCTACATCAACAATAAGGAAATGTCTACCCAAATCAATCGACAATGACTTGGAGAAAAAATTGCAGGTCTCCATATGCTTATCAAGAGCATCTTTTATCTTCAAGGGCGACAACAAAGATCCATTAAAAAATGGCAAGTTAAAGAATGGTCTACAATGACAAGCAATAAAAAAACTCAGCAAGCGAGCTATCCACATTAACCATACTTAGCTCACACAGTGCTTCAACATTGGCTACCTATTGCAGACAGCTCAAATTGCAGTGGATATGGAAAGAAAACCCATCATAAAGTCCACGCCACAAAGAGGATCAATTTTACAAACTCAGACACATCAACATCCATCTTTACGGTGGCTAAGATTGGCAACAAAGAGGCGAATCCACAACAAGAAGAGAAGCTACCTCGAAAATCAAAGCTCAAGTCAGGTATCAACAACACGATAACTATGAATCAATCTAGGAAGGGGGGAGTGTCATCAATGACAAAGCACTTCCCAAGATGAAGACCAACCTTGAAGACAAAGCTGAAGATAACCCTATGATAAGATTGTACAAGGTTGTGTCAAGGGATGACACGATTTAGGAAGGGGGGAATGTTTGAGGACAGATTGAACGAGCATCCACTAGCTAGACACGTAGCCAGATACCACATTTGTAGTTTATTATTTAGCCGAGCTAGTGTAGTGATACTCATTCCTAATTCCAAAGTAGTAGTCAATTCCTTGAGTTGTAATTTTGTCATGACAATTGTAAAGGTACATGTGAACCGGCCACTACCATTTAGAATGTCCTAGGTATAAAGATCAATAACTTTAATGTGAAAGGGGGCTTATTTTTAGGAAAAGAAAGAGCTCTGTTGTACATACGCTCAAGCTACGAAGCTGCTCTAACTTGTAACCATCGCAACTAATGATTGGGTAATCAATTTTCAATTCCAAAACTTGCATTGTGTTCCTCTCTCTTTGCTCTTTAATTCAAGTGTAAGCATTGTCAGTTTTGCTATGGTTTACGACTACGCGGCTGTGAGCTATAATTGCAGATTTGAGTGCTTAAATCACTATTTATAGTCGTTTTGACCATAGGAGAGTGTTCTTAGACCATAGGGCGACCTTTTTGGATTGATCTGTTGTAATTTTCAGGACCTTTTTCATGATGGATCGTGATTTTGGTACCTTGTTGGATTACGATCAGACTTGGTAGGATAGTGTTCCTAGGTGTCCTAGACCTCCTTCTAAAGTTTTGTTGCATTTCGAGTCCGTTCCACTGTCGAAATGGCGCGATGACCTAGAGATGTGAGAAAGAACATAGACAGATTTCCCTAATCATTGAGTGTTGGTTTTCTTGTTGAGTTGTTGTGTTTGCTTGTTAAGGTTCACTTCTTGAGATTGACGATCTCAAAGAGTCTCTGTGCCCCATCCGAGTCACTTCCCTGAGTATCGACATTATGTTAGTCTCAGATCGCTATGCTATAGACGTCCGTCGCGGTGACCCGCTAACTTTAATGTTTGAGGACACATCGAATGAGAACCCACCTGGCCGAACACGTAGCCGGACAACACATTTGTAGTTTATTATTCTGTCGAGCTAGTGTAGTGATACTCTGTGTAAATTCTAATTCCAGAGTAGTAGTCAATTTCCTGAGTTGTAATTTTTTCAAGACAATTATAAAGGTACATGTGAACCGGCCACCACTGACCATTTAGAATGCCCTAGTTATAAAGGTAAATAACTTTAATGTGAAAGGGGGCTTATTTTTAGGAGAAGAAAGAGCTCTACTCTACGTATGCTCAAGCTACGAAGTTGCTCCAACTTATAACCATCGCAACTAGTGATTTGATAATCAGTATTCAATTCCAAAACTTGCATTGTGTTCCTCTCTCTTTGCTCTTTAATTCAAGTGTAAGCATAGTCAGTTTTGCTATGGTTTACGACTACGCGGCTGTGAGCTATAATTGCAAATTTGAGTGCTTAAATCACTATTTATAGTCGTTTTGACCATAGGAGAGTGTTCTTAGACCATAGGGCGATCTTTTTGGACTGACCTCTTGTAATTTTCAAGAAATTTTTCATGATGGATCGTGATTTTGGTACCTTGTTGGATTGCGATCAGACTTGGTAGGATAGTGTTCCTAGGTGTCCTAGACCTCCTTCTAACGTTTCGTTGCATTTCGAGTCCGTTCCAGTGCCGAAATGGCGCGATGACCTAGAGATGTGAGAAAGAACATAGACAGATTTTCCTAATCATTGAGTGTTGGTTTGCTTGTTGAGTTGTTGTGTTTGCTTGTTAAGGTTCACTTCTTGAGATTGACGATCTTAAAGAGTCTCTATGCCCCATCCGAGTCACTTCCCTGAGTATCGACATTATGTTAGTGTCAAATCGCTATGCTATAGACATCCGTCACGGCGACCCGCTAACATCATCCTAAGAGCACCATGGTCCAACCGCGTGGCAACCAACATGAAGTTCCATAGAAGGAGAATCTACTTCTCCTATAGGGAAAAGAGCATGTATATAGATGCTAGTGAGTCTGGTTGTACTATACCACTTGTAAATTCTCTTCCTTTTGACAAATCAATGAAAAGCTCAGTTTCTACATACATGATTTTTTCAAAGAGTCCCTAATGTTTCATTAAATGTAAATGGTAGAAATCAAGAAGAGTTAGACTTGTCTAATTTTCTAAAAGGATTCCAAGATGTGTTCATCGATGATATCCCTATGGACTTACCTCCAAACGAGGGAATGATGACCATCGAAAATTCAACTCGTACCAGGAAGCTCACCACCTAAGAAGCCTCCTTATCAAGTTTCCCAAGCTCAATAAGAGGAGATCATGAGCCAAGTACAATAATTGGTAGACAAAGGGATGGTGAGGCCTAGCTCCTTTCCCTTTTGTTCTCTAGTCCTTTTAGTGAAAAAGAAAGATGATACATACCTCATGTGTGTGGACTATCGAGCACTAAACCATATAATTGTCAAAAATAGATTTCTCGTACCTCGAGTAGAAGATCTCCTTGATAAGCTACAAGGTTCTACCTAATTCAGTAGGATTGACCTTAAAAGTGGCTATGATCAAATAAAGATAGTGAATGAAGATATCCTAAAGACCGTTTCGTACAATGATTGGTTTTTATGAATGTCTAGTCATGCCTTTTGGCTTAACTAATGAACCAACCACATTCAATCGTTTTAATGGAGAAAATATTTAGACCCTACCGCAAATTCATTGGAGTGTTTTTTTGATGATATCATCATCTACTCCAAGTACTGGAACGGACTCTAGGTGATTTTTCAAGCATTGAGGGAAAACAAGCTTTTTATCAATAGAAACTCGCAATGATCTAACTTCTATGATAGATGAGTATGCTACTGAACCTGAATTTAAAGACATAATGTCATCCCTTACATTGGGGAAGAAAGAAGAACCATTCACCTTGTAGGATGGTTATCTTCTCCATGGCAATAGGCTATGTGTTACCCACTCCCTTTGTGAGAAAGTAATGTATGAATCTAATGCTCCTCCCCATGCCGGGCATAGAGGCATTCAACCTACTCTTTGAGGAGTAGAGACATACTTCTATTGGCCTACAATGAAAGTAGACATACAAGAGACCAAGTATGATAGAGGGAAGCAATCTGGATTACTCTATCCATTGCCAATCCCTAATTCACCATGGGAGAGTATATCCATGGATTTTATCTTTGGATTACCCAAGTATATCCATGGGAATATGGGAATATGGACAATAGTCGACAGGTTTAGCAAGCAAGCACACTTTATTCCTGTCTAAAAGACTATTAAGGCACACCGCAACTCTCTTCATCTCCCAGATTTTCAAACACCATGGATTGCCAACATCCATCATGTCAAATAGAGATCCTAGAATGACCAGTAATTTTTGGAAAGGTCTCTTTGAAAATCTAGGTACAAGATTGAATTTCTCTTCAGCCTATCACCCACAAACGGATGGCCAAAGTGAGATAGCCAATCTTACGATTCTCGATCTACTAAAGACTTATGTTAAAGAAGTAGATCAACACTCACAATGGGAAGAGTACCTACCCCTTGTAGAGTATGTGTACAATAATAATGTCCACACTTCTATGGGAAAAGAAACTTTTGAAATCATAGAGGGAAGACCTAAAAGTCCCTTGCTACTTAAAGTACATGGGAAGATCTTTGTTGCTGATGAGTATAGCCATGACCTACAAGAATCTTTTCAAAAGATTAAGGAGGCTATATCCATCTCTCAACAAAGGCAGAAAGTTGTTACTGACAAGCATAGAAGGGCTTTAAAGTTCAAAGAAAATGATTGAGTCTTACTTAAGTTTCCCAAGGCTCAATTGAGGCAAACGTTGGGCAAAAATCCTATAGGCCATCAAAAGTATTATGCTAAACTAGCAAAAAGATACTCTGGTCATTTTCAAATCTTGAAGCCAATCAATGAGATGGATTATCGACTCAAGCTGCCCAACCATTGGCTCATACACAATGCTTTTCATGTGAGCCTACTTTAGCCCTACAAAGGAGAGCGACCAAGTGAACCAATTATTGAAGACCCTCCTAAAATCAAAGACCAAGAAGAGGTGCTACAACCCGAAGCTATCCTTCAACATGAATACAAGGTACTATGACATGGTAAGATTATCGGACGGTATCTTATTAAGTTCAAAAATATCCTTTTAAAGATTCTAGATTGATGCAAAGGAATACATCTCAGGATAGTACGAACCTTGTCAATGCTTACAATGCTACATTAGAGTAAGCAAATGTACATGTTTCTTTTAAATGATCAATGTTTTTGTCTTATAAGACTAATTCTCTTTTTATTGTGCACAAATTTAAATAGTATGCATGCTTTCAATCATATTTGTGATGACGACGTCTCTCAAACACCAAGTAAAATTTGACACTCTACTTTGGGAGAATGAAATGGACTAAAGAGCATACATGCTTGCGGCAGCTACGTCTCCCAAGCACCAAATGGATTAGTCATCCATCTTGAAATGATGTCATAGGGTAAAAAGGGATCCTCTACCCGCTAAGAAACATTGACTAATGACTAAGGCTTTATCTCTTCTACCTTATAGTTGAGGACGACTATGATTTCAAGAGAGAGGTAATGTCATAAAATATAATACCTACCAATCCAAATGATTTTCTCATATTAAACTGATCATTGAAAAAGGGTTAGAATATAGACATGTGCTTACGGATCTATCTCAACAAGGGGCCAATGGTAAAGGGGTCCAAATGAGAGATGGTCTATCAAGAAGCAAGGCTAGCTAATGGGAGCTTTAAGACCTTAGAGTTAGCTTTATTAAAGACCTCCAATGGTTAGTGTTAAAATTCATTTGACCTTAGGCAAGCTAGGGCTATGCTTGAGGTGGGAACCCGGACCAAGGTGCTTGTCGTGCTTGTTGACTAAGGTGCTTGAGGTGCTTGCTGAATAAGGTCCTTGAGGTGCTTAATGACTAAGGTACTAAGGTGCTACATGACTAAGGTGCTTGAGGGGTTAAGATGTTCAAAAAGTCAAAGCATATCCCTACTCATAAGGTGGCGAGCCCTCTCTATAGGATCTAGAGAGAGAACACACACACCTCATATAAGGAAAGCTTGGTACAAAAAAAGCAACTAGGACACTTGTCAAGCTCCTCTTCATGTTGCCCTCCTAGCATGCCTAAATCCTACTGGTTGGCCTCCCAAGGGTCCAATGATAATTTAGTTAATTTAATTCCTCTCTCTCAAAGGGGAAAGGGAGACACTTGTCCCAAGACTATTATACTTGCTTGATATGCATTAAGCATGTAATTGGCCAAGCTTGAGGAGGTCCAATCAAGTGCAAGCTAGTGCTAGAAGAGGGGATCAACCAAAGCAATGAGGGGGCACCCTCACACACACACACACACACACACACACACACACACACACACACACACACACACACACACACACACACACACACACACACACTCATGATGTGAGTTGCAAAGTGAAAGATCTCTATCTCCTTCTCCAAGCTTGTAGAGAAGTTAAGAGCCTACACCAACACTCTTGGATATGGAATGAAAATCCAACGAATAGCTATGATCCAATGTTTAAGCTTTCCATCTTCTCCATCTTCATTACTATGCTATTATGTATGCTAAGCAAGAAGAGTGAACTGACGAAATATTTCTTTCTCCTATTTCCTTTTCCTCTTCCCTATCCCCATTCCCCACTAGCTCTCTCCGCATTTAAAGGTGTTTGAGGCCTTGGGACTAAGGACGGAATGGTTAATGCTTTTTACACAGTCTATGTTATGCTCGTGATGCATGAAGCTTTCCATCTTCATTGCATCACCTAGGTCACAAGGAACACAAAAATTGTATTCAGATTTTGCCCTCACATAAAGTATAAGTTGCCAAACTACAGGTTTAGGGTCCCAACGTGTTCTCCTTGGCACTAACCGCGATTGCTGTCCCAAGGCTCATACAAGGCAAAAGTTGATATCAACAGGTTCTACATGTGAAGAGGAGTCTATAGGCACTTCATTTGCTCAAATTCGACCAACAAGGAATTTTCACGCATAGATTTACAGATTTCAAAGTGCAACAACCATGAACCTTGTAAAACCAGGCAAAAATTGTGCAAAAGCCTTGAATTTTTGGACCATAAGTTCCACCCTAGCATAAGGAACCCATTACCATAGGCAATAGAACAAAAGGTTGGGTAGAGTTCAACTTATAATAGAATGTGCATTTTCAATGATTTTTTCTAAAAACATGGAAATTGGCTAGCCCATAGGACAAAGTTTACAACCCAACCCTCCAGAAGCTCATAATTGACCATAGAAAGCTACAGGGAAGGTTTGAACCCAATTGCCAAACCATAACTAGGGCTTGCTTAACAAACAAGAATTCTAGCAAAAGGAAAATTTAAGCTATGATCAAACTAGTGATCCAAATTGACCATGCAAGGTGGCAATTGACTTTACACACCAAGAGGAATCAGATGGTACCACTCTTGCTAAGAATGGGCACATTGCCACTTGACCTAAAAAGGGCACTCTTAGCTAGGGAAAATGATAGCTATAGCTGTTGTCAGTCCAGAGAACCCACTTGAAGAGAAGAACACAAAAATGGAATCAAAAGGGCAGACAAAGTCAAATTTTCAACTCGACTCCAAGAGACCAAGTCTTAAAAGAGCCCATATCCTTTTTGGGCCTAATTTGAGGTTTTAGGTGTCGAAATTGATCATACATAGCATCGATATGATCAGGAAGAGATGAGTATACCGAATAGGTGAAAAGTTCTCAGTTTTGATACTGTTGGCACCAATCACGGTTGCTGCCATCTATTAATTTTCAAGGATTGGAGGATACCATGATGAAGTACATCTCAAGAGGATCCCAATGACACCTCATATGCCAAAATTGGACACCCTGAACTCAAGTTATTGACCAAACTAACTATGAGGGAACTAACCGCACAAATGACATTTGATGACTATCCATCTAAAAGTTGGATTTTTGTCATTTGTTTGCCATAGGGGTAGACACTCCTAGGATGATGAGACACAAAAAAATTTACAAGCTGGAAGAGAAAGAGAGCTATCAGGTCGACATGGACCACATTACAGGTTCAAGAGCTTGTTTTGTCGATGAGTCCATGCAAGTGCGGCATGGTCTTGGAGTATTCAATTGTGTGTGGAAGGACGAGCAAGGGAAGAGATGGGAGGCATTGTAGATGCAGAAAGACTTCAACACCATTGCTTACACACCACAAAATACCCAAAGAGCTATCTCTAAACTAGGAGTCAAGGACTTCCTATTCGAGCTATAGTTTGAGTTGATTATAAACGTGCTCATGAGTTGATAACAACTCTCCAAAAGATGGATAAAGAGAAAACGATGTGCAACACTCACAAAAGTAGACAGGGAAAAGTTGAAAGTTGAAGTCACTCCAAATACAATAGCAAAAATCACCAAGCTACTAAGAGGAGAGTCTGTAAAGCCACAAGGCTATGCAGATGAAGATTTTAGTACGATGAAATTGTCAACCTTTAGCAGTATCAAAGAAAGGACAGAGCACTTGATGAGATTTTTTCACTAACATCTACACTTTGATAGACAGACCAGAGACACAAGGCCAGATAGGAATCTAGCATCAAATCTACACAAGCTAGTACCACAACACCGAAATGTGCTTGATGACCTAGCCAAGTGAAGATTCGATCGGCTACTAGTAGTAGCAACCAAAAAGAAGCAATGGGCTAAGCAATCTGGCATCCAACACCTAGGGAAAGCCGAGTTTTTGACTAAAATAGCAGCCTATGTTGTCAGAGAAAGAGGCTCTCTAAAAGATGCTTCAAATTCAAATGAATGGGTGGAAAAGGTGCATCAACCCAAAGCAAAGAAGGTAACATGACCTTCTACATCAGCAAGGACCACCAGAGCCAAGAAAACGACACAACTAGAGTATTTCAGGGATGAAGGGGCCACTAGCTCTAAGTGAGTAGGATTAGAGACTGAGACGAAGAAAAAATAGAGCTCCAATAGTTAGATCCCACGACACTAGAAAGAAATCCAGCATCTACATACGCCAAGAGAGTGGAGCAAAGAGAGCAAAGAGCTAAGGAAGAACATGAGAGAAATCAAAAGGCAAAGGAAGAGAGGAAGCAAAAACAAAGGGAAGTTGCTCAAAAGAGAAGAGATACGAAAAGGCTCAAAAAAGAAGAGTAAGCTCAGAGTTTGTTAGATTTGATAAGGGACAAAATCAAAGAACAGACGGGTCAAACATCAAAGAGACCAGTGGAAGAAGAAGAAAAAGGGGAGGAGGCTAAATGAATCAAGACCCGAGAACATCATGAAGAAAGTGCCTCCTCCAGGAAATTACAAACAAAAAGAAGATTTGATCGCCAACAATCCACCACGACCACTATGGAAGAAGAGTCTTTTGACAAACCCCAAGAAGACAATAGTATAAAAACGATGGATCAAATATATGAGCATGAGGAGTAGGTAAGGAAAACAACAAGAAGAACCAAAGATACCAAGCCCGATGCCCAGCAATTTGATCCGGATGGAGCCCCTCACCAATGATACAAGCCTTCAATCAGAACAGGCTAGTCAAGTTCATATAGAAAGTATGAAGGTTGAGGTCCCATATGGACCACTCATAGCTGAGGAACATGCAAAAAAGATACTCAAATATTTGAAGTAAGCTATAGTCCAAAAGAAGCCCAGGCTGTCACAAACTTATCATTGTCTTTCATAAAGCCCAGCCCAGAGTCAAGGACTCCAAAACAAGCCACAAGAGAAGATTAGTCAGAGGGCTTGCAAGAAACGCAAGAAAACCCCATGACAAGATACCAAGAATGAACACGTACATAAAGGAGTAGACCAGCCTGAAGGCTTGTTAAAAATACAAGAAAACCTTGGGATGGCTGGTTTACCTATCTCATCGGAAGTTCAACATGGACAAATTCTCCATGGAGTCACAAAGATACTACAAATGTGGAGAACGCACCAGAATGCAGGGCTGAAGTCCTTGCCTAGATACTCTCTTAAGGAAACTCCACATGAAGGAAGATCAAAACACAGGATATAGATAACCACTCAACTGGCAGTCACCCTTATGAAGAAAGGTGATAGCAAGGAATCCATCCAAGAAACTTCCAAAGAAACGACACAAGATGTTGCTCAAGGACCAATCATTCAAGAATCAATGTCTAGTATGGACAAGGCAGCATTGTGATCTCTAAGCTGGCTGAGGATTTGAACAAGAAAATCATGCAAATCACTCTCAAATACGAGAGAGAAGAATAGAACAATGCCAATCTTAGCTTAGGGGTGGTTTGCATACAACAAGAGATGGATAAAATAAGGAATAAAAACAAAGAGTTGGTCAAGAACAACACTTTTTTGGTAGAAGATTTGCAAAGGAGAGATGTACAAATAGAACATGTCAGTGGAGAGATGGCAAAGTACAAAGAACTTTATGAAAAGAAGTGATGGCCATGCAAGTATAGGAGAGTATAGTTCAAAGCGGTAAGCTTGCCCTAGACCAGAAAGAAAATCAATATCAACAAGCCCATCAGATAGAGAGTTTTAAACCTACTTATTTGATATTCATGGACATCTCAAATTTTTCAAGTGTGGGAGGATGTAAGATCCTGGATTTTTGGGTCTCTTTTAAAAATAAGAAATATAGCTTCCAATGTTCACTTCTTAAATTTTTGGTTCAAAATTCTTGTTTGCAGGAAAAGCAAGGTCGTTTTTATGTTTCAGTAGGTCAGACGGCGGCGGACGTTTGGTTCAATTTTGAAACAAAAAACTAGCTTTTAACGTCATTTTAAGTTTTTCGTTGCTTTTTTGTAAAAAGCTGGGCCAGATCCTTAATCTACGGGTCGCGAGGATGCTATGGTTCAATTTTTCAAAAATTTACTTTTCAAGAGGTTTTTACGTTATTTTTAGCTTGTCATGATTTTTTGGTGCTTTTTAGTGAAAAGTTGTTTTTAAAAAGAAATGTGCTTTTTATGTTGAGATAAATATAAAAGTAATGTTTGTAGTCACCGTCGCGTATAAAAACGATCATTCGATGAAGAAACGGGATTAAATGAGATTTTTACATGAATTATTTTTATAAGAACCGAAATCGTAAATACGTCCGGACATAATATGAAAGTCATAATTATGTTGGGGCATTACAATGCAGCATAGTTTAGTCTATTGGGATGCGGGCTTTTGTTGTATCTCTTGTGAGAACAATCTCTTCCATCTAGAAAAGTGTCACGTGCCACTTGTTTTTGTGCATAAGTAGCCACATCTTGTGCTCATGTGTCAAAAGGCTCTCTCATGCACATTCTGCTAAATAAATGTAAGTTTTATCATTTGCAATTATACTCTATTGTATTGTGCAATAGTCTCTCTCTCAAGCTCTACACTAACCTCTCTAAAGCATGCCATTAGCATGAAGGGCACACTAATCCACCCACCTTAACCTTCAACTGGTATTAGAGCATGGCTTAGATTAGCAATTTCCTGATCTAATTAGATCCTAGGCATCCCCTACTATGCTAAGTTTCGTGGGTCTCCTTCTTGCTCATAAAAATCAAATCAATATCTTTGCATTTTGCATGTAGATCAGCTCTAATCTATTTGCTAATTTCTTTTGTCTTGGGCAAGTTCATGGCTTAATGCCTAGAGCCACTACCCTTACATGAGTGATTGCAATAGGTTTTGGGCTCAATAAGTACGCATTATAACCTAGTCTTGCTTTATGCACTAATTGATTGCGGTAATTTAGCTCCTATCGATTCAATTCTTGGCTAATTATTGAATAATTAGTGTCAATTAAGCTCTACTTTGCACTAATTTTGTATGATTTTTCTTGATTTTATTGTATAAACCAAGATTTGCATTTCGATTTTCCAATTGTGTGCTTTGATTGTGCTTTGTGAGAGCTTTCAACAGACTGCTCAACCTCCGATGTTGGTTGAGGTTAGAAGTTTTTATCGTCAATTTTGTTAATCATGTGTGTGTGTGTGTGTGTGTGTGTGTGTGTGTGTGTGTGTGTGTGTGTGTGTGAGAGAGAGAGAGAGAGAGAGAGAGAGAGACTATGTGTGTGTGTTAATCATGTGTGTGTGTGTGTGTGTGTGTGTGAGAGAGAGAGAGAGACTATGTGGACAAAACAAAGTGGGAAGCACGTCTTAAATAGGCCAGCTTTTTAGTTTTTCAATCGTGCTCAAAGGGGGCAACTGGCAAACCTTAGCGGCATCAACAAATTTGATTTTTATTTCATTTCTAGTTTGACAGACCAAAGTGACCGGAGCTTCACATGTCTGCGATTTTCTCTCCATCCAATCGCCTCCAATCGTCGGTGGCCCCCAGCCGATCGGCCGTCGCCAAATAAATTCTCCACTACGCATTCCTGTCCGACTACCTCCAGCCATGACCCGCAGCCGATTGGTCATCCGACTCCTGCATTCTACCATCCAACCGGACCCCGTCTCCTACACCTTGCCAACCGGCCGTCTGTCCTCACCCGCTGGCATTGTGTCCCACACACCCAAAGGCCCAAGGCCCTCACCCGTTCGGGTTGCATCCTACACACATCTAAAGGCTGTTGGGGCTAATACCCACGAAGTTGCTCCTCAAAAGCCCAAAAGACCTTCCTCTCCCTCAAGGTGTCGACACTCTTAAAGCCCTCTTGCCACTATCAATGAAACTTTTTTATGCTCACCATAATCTTCAAAAGTAAATCTTCAATTACGAATCTCTTGAACCTTGAGCCATATCGAAAGTTTGTGAAGAGGTACTCCATGATATTGGAGAGTGACTTCACAATCAAATTGTAAAACCATTGAAAGTAACTGCTCATGAGGATTAGACACTGCCCAATCTCTCGGGCAAGACCTTCCTCTCACCGCACATGGGAGTGCACCATCATGGGAGAAAAGGGGATCGACAAATTCAATGGCCATCGCTTTCACACGTGGCAAGCAAAAACCAAGGGCTACTTAATGCGAAAGCAATTATGGTCTGTCATAAAGCCGGTAAGTGACCATGATAGAGTCGAAACACAGCAAATCTTAGCACAGTTTGTAGCTAAGGACAAGCAAGCTCTTGGAATTTTTCTCACTTTGCTTGATGAAAACTTTGTACACTATTTGGATGATTGCACCACTATGCATGAAGCATGGATAACCTTAGAACATTAATTTGGTGCTATTGCCAAGCATTCTAAAATTGCATTAAAGATGCAACTTTATGGATTGCTTATGGAGCTTGGAGAAGATGTGTCAAAAGTATCTGCGCACAGTTGGCATATATAAAATTCCATTTTGATAATGAAGGTCAAATTGCTATGCCTCTCAAAGCAATACCAGATGCAGATTTTGGACAAATTGTAGCAGTGCTTAAAGAGAAAGATCTAGTCCCTAAAATTGAAGATGTAATAAACTCTCTTTAAGAGTACAAAAAGAAAATCCCAGGTAGTCAACAATAGTCAAATGGCGCTTTTGTGGTCTCATCCAACCGCTAGAACCGCAATCACATAAGGAACTTAAAGTGCACACATTGTGGCAGAATCATCTTTCAAAGGATTTCTATGAAGTCAACCCTTGTCGCATCTATGCCAAGAATAACCATGCTACAAAATATTGCGGACTCAAAGATAAATCTTCGCAGGTTACCAATCACAAAGAGCATTTCAAAGATAAAACAAAAACAAAAATCAACCTTGCCGCCACTAAAGATTCTGACGAAGATAAAGAAAACAATATTGGCTTGGTATATGATGATATATTGTGAGCATTCTCTCAATTGTTTACCCTCTATGTGTGCCAGGGGAGGCTTGTGTGTGTGCCTACACCTTGATATTTTGTCTGCCTACACCCTTTGCATCTAGGAGCGGCAAATTTGTGTTCAAGCGGAGGCTTGTGTTTTGTGTGTCTCACCCTAGAGTGTTTTGAGGGGAGGATTGTGTGAGTGATATGCAACCAAAACCCACATAAGGGAGGATTGTTGGGATGCGGGCTTTTGTTGCATCTCTTGTGAGAACAATCTCTTCCATTTAGAAAAGTGTCATCTATCAATGAAGAAGGTGTAAAGAAAAGCCACTTGTGTTTGTGCATAGGTAGCCACATCTTGTGCTCATGTGTCAAAAGGATGTCTCTTTTGTATAAGCCTATATAGAGGCACATTCTACTAAATAAATGTAAGTTTTATCATTTGAAATTATACTCTATTGTATTGTGAAATATTCTCTCCTCAAGCTCTACACCAACCTCTCTAAAGCATGTCATTTAGCATGATGGCACACTAATCCACCCACCTTAACCTAACATAGTCACAGTCACATTAGTTGTAAGGATAGTATCCAATTAATCAATTTTACGGTAAAAATTGAAGGGAAACGGTATTGACCACCAAAAATAAAGCCATGTTTTTAGAAAATAGTAGTCTTTTCCCAAAATCTTGCAACTAATTTTGGCAAAAGAGGGGACACCCTGTCTCAGCTTGGAAAACACTCTACCCTAGAAAATTGCTTATAAATTAGCCTGTAGTGCTCAGTTTTTAGTACCGACAGTTGCGTCTACTACTGCACATTTGTACATACGTATGATACGGAGTGGTGCAAGATCTCCATCACCATCTCCATAAAATCCTCTCTCTCGTTCGTGGAAAGATGAAGAAGAAGAAGAACAAAGTCTTTGTAACTCTCATCAACGCTCGCTTGTGGAAAATCAAGAAGCATTTCAATAGCCAATTATCACTTCTCAAGCACGATAAGAAGCTCTAAACTCGATATCCATCATCTCTTTCTCTCTTTACTTTGTTTTCTGAGTAACTACCCTCTCGATGGTTGTTTTTTTTTGTACGAGGCCATGTATGGACTTGTTGGATGTGAAAAAGGATGCTCCATGCATGTTTCATCATGTCTAGTATGTTGATTTATCTACACGGTGTGTTTATGGTCATTTAAGTGCATGAAAAGCGCTTTTCGTTTCACGTCATGTAGGTGATAGGAACACTATTTTGATCGTATCTCCCAAACCATTATACTATCATGTAGGTGATAGGAACACTGTTTTGATCGTATCTTCCAAACCATTATGAATCAGGTCAAACCTTCAAATCAAAGATTAAACTCATCATTTAGAACATTTTCTCTCGTGTGTCATGTGAAAAATTTTCACGTGCAAAGAGTTATGGTCAAAATATAGCTTTGTCCACTGCACTTTAGTCAATATTTTGGATGGAGAACCACCATATAGACTCATCGGATGAACAAACCCACTTAAAATAATCAAAACCTTGATTAAAATTTTTTATAAATGTGTTTAGATCTCTGATATCACTTTGTGAGGGCGAGTAATTAACCGTTCCTTGTACGAGATTATCTACGCGTGTAGGGGTGCTATCAAGGAGGGTACCATATACCATCATGAGTTTGATGTGTGGTCCACATGCGTTCTATGGTTTGTTTTGATGCATTTCTTTCAAGTGTTTGATGTCCAAAAAATTATGTAGGAACGTATGGTTAGTCAACCCAAACCATATGGGCAAATATGAATAAAGTGGCTTACTTTTTGTTTCACGATTGTTTTCATAAGTCTCATATGGACAAAGTGATGGGATAAGGTGTTAGTTTATGTTATGGGTCTGATCTTGATGCATGGGTTTGAGGTTGAATACTTTCATTTTCATGTTATACATGCACCAAAAATAGCAAAAAGTTATTTTTTACATATATGTGATGTTATGACATATGGTTGTGGTGGGGCTATTTGGCATCGTGGTTAAGTTGATGGGATGATTCCATATGATGTATGAAACCTTATAGATAGATATGGATGCCTCATGTGCATGTGTAAACTGCTTTCCACACTTTTAGGTCAAAACTAGCTCTATGTACTAGGAGTGAGGTCATAGTGCATCACTTATGTATGGTTAAACAATTGTTGGTTGGAAATTTTTTCCGCATAAAAGTTCATGTCTAAAGGGACATGTGTGCAAGCTTAGTTTAATTACAGTGGATATGTCAAACTCCAAGTGTGGTAGAGTCGATTCAGTGAGGAATATTTTGTATGGTCAAGGGCTGATGTAACCGGCCTGTTTAATCCAAAAAGGACGGTAGACCTTAGACTTAAACCTTATTTGCTTTCACCCATTTAATCTGTCGCCCACTTTACTTGTACTTTCAAGACACAACAAAGGGGAAAGGGATACAGGCTGCTAGACTGCACCTGTATGAGAAGACTGAAACCAGATTGGCCCCTAAATAGGCGCCCCTTTCAGTATTTCTTTATTCTTTAAAAGAGGGAATAAACGTTGTGGTTCCCTATAAGCTGACCCGCACAACCTTGGCTGAATTTCAACTGTTCTGTCCCGAATTGGGTAGCATAACTGTACTAGGACCCTTCATAGTCAGTATTCCCACGCATTGGATGACTTTCCCGACACATACGGACACTTTGCGAAACCTGGCGAGAATCTGCAGCATGCTGAATTCTCTATTTTCTGCCCCGAAAATGCGCAAGATCACCTGTACAGCGGTCCCCTTGCATCCCCGAACCTCCTCGGGGTATTAGGGTCCGTTTAGGGCCAAAACCCTAAACCTGCAAAAATACACAGCAGGTATTTTTGATGTCCAAAAAATTATGTAGGAACGTATGGTTAGCTGTAATTCACTATTTCAGGCTCCGTTTTGCATGTTGGTCGCATCCGTAGCAAGTCCTCGAGCTCTCGCACCTGTAGGATTACTTGCCCTTTGAATCGGATGAGATTTTGCACGTGAAACCTCTCCGAATCACCTGTACCTGCGGGGGATTAGCCGCTAGCTAATCCAGTACCTGTGCAAGAGGCTCTTGCCTTGGCAATCGCACGTGAACCCACACAACTGTACATTGGTCAATTGAAAAGCCCACTAGAGGGGCATAACATACTGCCATAGGGGAGAGAGAGGGCAGTGCGTAGCGTGCAGGGCATCACTCCTGGCACCGCACTGTACATAAGAGGGAAAGGAAGCACTCCATAGCTGTCAACCTGTGACAGAAAACTGAAAATGAGCCCTCCCTTCTCTAAATTCAGCTCCACTTCTTCATGCATGAGGAAACTTGGCACATTTACAGGCCATTTCCCGTTTCGGGGTTGCCGCCTAAAAATCTCCCGACCGGTTGCCCAATTGACTTCATGACAGAGTAATAAAATGTTCCCCTTGTCATTTTGGAGGTAATGACGCGAACACATTTTCAGGTCCAAAATAGCAGTTCCCTAAATTTTAGGAGATGTTGCCATTGTATCTTTCCAGGTCATCTGACCCTCTTTGTACACTACAGCCTCACCAAGAACTGAAATGTAGCCTCTGTAGCAAAGGATTCCACTTTGGCTAGTCAATGACCCCACTTTGGCTAACCATAGTCTGTGTCCAACCTTAGTGCTCTCTTGCCCTCAGGCCTGGACTCCCTCTGAACAGTTTCACTTTAGCTATGCAATGCAAGGCAGTTAGATTTCCAGAGGGGTGTTTCCAAAAAGTGAAAATGAATAAATAATAAGAAAGAAATCAACAAAAAGGATAGATATTAGTCACATGCCTGTGACATACCCCCTCTTGAAATCTCAAACGTCCTCGTTTGCATCTATGTGGTACATGCTCACAGTCAACTCTCGGGTGTGCACACACCTGTCGTCACATGTACGACACATACATGCTCATTGTCAACCCTGGTGTATTCAACACCTCGTTGACACATGTATTCCCTGAGTGTGAACCCTGTCCCAATGACATAGTGGTAGCTTTGCACTCTGCCATTGGTTTGAGTCATTAACTTTCCAATGACAAAATGGTAGCTACGCATTTTGCCATTGTCTTTTAGTACACGTTGGATCCAGTAACACTTTCGAGCATACCCAAACCGACAGTTTAAGAATGCAGTTACACATGTACTCTTTAATAGAAGCAATTACTGTATCCTTGAGAAACTGACAAGAAATACTCGCTTCTATAGCACTAACCAAACTTTTGGACTTTCCATAAGAGCAATTGCCAAACTGACAATCTGTATAGCTCTAACATTCATGTAACATGTACTTCATTTGAGCTCACTTCAAATAGCATGTACATCATTTCTTTCAGAATCCATTGTCACACTGACAATCCATGTAGCTTTGAAACTCAAGGGATCAAGGTAGGTTGCAAATCGAAGGCTTCAAGGTAAAGTGATAACACAGTTGGTGACTCTGCAAGTTCACCTTCTTCCATCCACTTAGCATCCATTGGTGGATAGTTTCTAAACTTTACCAAGTAACGCCTAGCAACCTTGCCTTTCACTTTTCTTTCTTTATGTGCGAGACCAAGATCTTGTCAAGTTCCTCGACTTCCGGCTGATCTTCAACTGGCATATCTTCTGGAACATCACCCACATAGGTTCTGAGAAGACTCACATGAAACGCATTGTAAATCTTCCAACTCTCGGGCAATTTCAGCCTATATGCAACATCATTGATTATGTCGCATACTTAAAAAGGCCCAAAGTAACGCATGCTGAGCTTTGGAAACAGTCTTTCCTTGCCCTTCATCTTCTTTAACCTTGCCTTTTCAAAGCGTAGAAGCACCCAATCACCAAGTGAAAATACCACTTCACGACGATGACGATCAGCTGCTTTCTTTTGCTTTGCCTTAGTCTTTTCTAAGGCCACTTTGACCTTCTTGTACATTTCATCCATGTCCTGAACATACTTATCTGCTTTAAATATCTTGTCCTTTGTATGCACTATGGAGGAACTTTCTTGCCACCTTCAACTATCTCAAAAGGTGCCTTGCCAGTTGATGAATGCACTGTATTATTGTATGCATACTCCACCAATGGAAAATACTGCTCCCACTTTTCTTTATGCTCTGACACATAGCACTTCAACAGATCTAGGATAGTAGAATTTTCCTCTTCTGACTGCCCATCTGTTTGAGGATGAAATGAGGAAGAGAATTTGGGCGTTGTGCCCATATTCTCAAACAAGCCTCTCTAGAACAAACTTGTCATGCGTGGATCACGGTCGCTAACAATCGACTGTGGCATGCCATGATACTTGACAATATTGCTCATAAACAAGCGTGCCATCTGATCTGGCTTTATCTTCCTCCTGACAGGAATAAAATGAGCCTGCTTGTTGAATCTTCAAATGATGGTCCAAATACCATCGTTTCCTGTCTGCGTTCTCGGAAGATCAAAGATAAAATCCATAGCAATACTTTCCCATGGTTTATCTGGAATAGGTAGTGGTTACAATAACCCTTGTGCCTTTTGCCTGTCAAACTTGACCTTCTGGCATATTAGGCATTCTCGCACAAAGGCATCCACATCTCTTCTCAATGTAGGCCAGTAGAAGGATGTCTCAACCACTTTAACTGTAGCATCAATACCACGAGGCCCTACATACGGTGGGACATGACTCTCTTCTGTAACTTTGTGTCGCAATGGCTTTGTGACACACAATCTGCCATGCATCATCATGAACCCATCTTTGAGAAGATAGTGGTCCTGATGTTGTTCATCCATTAGCTGCTCGAAGACCCTTGCAAAATCTTCATCATTTGCATACTGTTCCCTCATATCATCAAGTTCATGATGATAAGGAATTGACACAGTTGAAATTTGTGGCTTCGTTGACAAGGCATCATCCACAACGTTCTTCTTGCCTTCCACATGCACAATCTGAAAATGGAACATGGACAAGATATTTGCCCATCTCATATGCTTCTCAGATAGCTTTGCCTGTGTCAAGAAGTATTGCAAGGTCTGATGATCCGTTTGGACAAAGAAATCTGCACCTATCAGGTAGTGTTTCCAACTTAAGAACGCATGAATCACGGCTTGCAGTTCTTTTTCATAGACTTGCATAGTCTTTTCTGGCCCTTGCAAGGTTCTAGTCTCATAGGCTACTACCCTGCCATCTTGCATTAGCACTGCACCAATGCTACTACCGCAAGCATCACACTGGACCACAAATGACTTCCTAAGATCTGGCAAGACAATGACTGGATCTGAAGTCATCTTTTCCTTTAAAAGAGATTAAAAGCTGAAATCTCTTTTTGTGTCCATCTGAAGGTGCCTTCTTCTGAAGAGCATGTAAAGGTGAAGCAATCTCAGCGAAATTTTGGATAAACCTTCTGTAATAGGAGCATGGTCCCAAGAAGCTTTGGACATCGTGCACTATCTTCAAATCTGGCCATGACTTGATCGCTTCAAATTTATTGTGTGCACGGAAAATTATGTCCATCATCCTATTGAACGTAGCAGGAGCATTTGTGAGACCAAAGGGCATTACTAAAATTCGTAAAGGCCAAACGTCTTTCTAAAAGCAGTCTTGTGCACATCCTCTGATCTAATGCGGATCTGATGGTACCCACTCTTTAGATCTATCCTGCTAAACATAGCTGCTCCCTCTAATTTGTCCAAAATATCATCAATTCTAGGTATAGGGAACCTATTCTTGATGGTATTCTTGTTCAGTGCACGGTAGTTGATTCACATACGCCATGAGCCATCCTCTTTCTGCACAAACAACACTAGAGAACGGAATGGAGATGAACTGGGCTGAATCAGCCCCTTTTCTAACAGCTCCTGTACTTGGCCCATTATCTCTTTCTGTTGAGCCGCACTAACCCTGTACGGAGGCTACTGCCTGGCACCAAATCTATCGCATGGTCCTTGGGTCTCTCTGGCGGTAATTGAGACGGTAATGAATCGGAAAAACAGTCACTATACTATTGTAAAAGCATTGACCTTTCTTTATCTAACACGTATAAATTTGATTCATCACAATCTGACACTTCACGTGCAAAAACCAAGTACGCAGAAAGATGCTTTTTCATTATAGAAGTAATAGCAGAAGCTGATACAGTGGGAATAGACTCCCCTTTAAGATTTACATCCAGAATGTGAGTCTTTTCCCTGCTCTGTACAATGATCTTTTTGTTGTAGGCATCCATGATTCCCTGTACACGAAACAACCAAGGAATACCTAGCAACACATTACATCCATCCAGTGGCATGATGTAAAATTCTTCAGCATCTACATAGGACTGGATATGTAGGCACAACTTTTCGATGATGGGTGTCACAGCCTCTGTATGGCTAGGACATACCAAACCTACCTCTGCTGTATACTCCATCTCTTCATATCTGATTCCCAACTTTGAAGCCAATTCTGGGGAGATGAAGTTGGCTTTGGCACCTGGATCAAAGAAGATAAGCACTGTTTGATCCTGACCTTTCCCCATGCTCTGCAAAGCTCACTTGCATCTGAATTTGGCTTGTCGCCCACCATATCTGGCACTAGGCCAGCCATGGGCCTCTTTCCTTTCCTGTCCTCCTTGTCTTCAGAATCAGCTGGCCTTTTCTTTTGAGGACAATTCTGAGCAATGTGGCCAGGCTGCTCACAGATAAAGCATTTGTTCTCTGACCTCAGGACCTTCTTTTGCTCTTCCGACTTGCGAGGAAAAGGTCTTTTCAATTTCTTTGCTGGTCCCTTTTCTGATTCAGTTGTAGCTTGGTCCCTTTTCTGATTCAGTTGTAGCTTTGCCTTTCCCTGCTTTAGCTGGCTCCTGAGTCACTCTAGGAACCTCATTGAGAACGTACTTCTTCGTTGAATTTTTCTTGGCTGATCCTTCCTTGACGCCAGTATTAAATTCACAATCTTCTCCCTTGAGAAAACCATTGCCATTGTTTGCTACCTCGATGAGTTGTGTCAAAGTAGTGACTTTGGTCTTCGTGCAGTACTTTCTCAAACCTTTGGGTAGGCCAACAATATTTTTCAATCTGTTCTGTCAATGGCACAAACCTATAGGAAGTTACTGGAAGTAGAGCTTTCCAAAACTTCTGATTGTGGCCATCTAGATTCTTGCAAGTAGCAGCATTAAGCTGGTGCCATTCTGTCATGACATCTGCTTCAAAGTCATTAGATAACCATGCTGCTGCAAAAATCTGCTTGAAGTAAATATATGTGAACAGAGCTTGCCCTTGAAGCAATAAGGTTGTCCACCATTGTCCCGCATTCCCTGTCAAGAAAGTGGCTGCCTTGCGAACCTTTGAAGCTGCTGTAAAGTTTCTCCCTGCATAGGCCTTGTCAAACTGCTGGAGGAATGAGAGAGCCTTTTTCCTATCATCAAACCCTGTAAAGGTCGTGAATGTCACACCTTTGCCACCTTCTTTGTATGGAGTTGGCTTCTCCAGCGGCGTTAAGTTGTCATATGGAAGTGACTGAAACATGGGAACACTGTTAGGGTTCATCTGTGTTCCTTGGCCGCTATTAAGTTGTCCTTGATACACCATATTTGGCTGTTGATTTGTAATTCCAACCATACCAAAATTTTCCTGTGGCATCCCAAATTGGCCCTGAGTGCTTTGAAACCCTGGTTGCATGCCCATGACACCATACATGGGGTTAGGCATCATCGTCTGAGCACCCCCGAACATTGTTCCTGGCGTGTAAAACTGATTTCCAGGTGCATGACCAGCCATGCTCTGGAATACTGATCCACCTCCAAAGTAGCCAAGGTGTACTGAGGGTGGTGAGAAGACTTGTTGCATGGCCTGTAGGTTGCTTCCCTGCCCATTAGAACCAGCTTCCCTTTAGGCACGGGTTTTGAAGACTGCATGGTATCCGTCAAGTGTACAGGTGTTTCCATTGATTCTACAGTATGAATCATGTGTGCTTGAGCCTTAACAGGCTTTTGAATATGATCCAGTGACCCAACTTGCTGAGACGAAAGAGGAGGTTGCAGAAACGCTAAAAACCTCGGGTTCTGCATTACGTGTGTGAACATAGCCACAGCAGTAGCCAACTGGGTCCTAAATATATCATCATCCATCTTGAAGACTCACCCACTTCATGTGTCTGATGTACCCTGTGAGGAGGAAACCTCTTCAATCACATCATCTGGTCTGTCAGCCATAATTGCAATTCCCTCTGTCTGGTCTATGATCCCCTGTGTCTTCAAGCCCAAACTGACCAAGGCTCACTTCTATGGGAAAAAGTGATTTAATCCCGGAAATGGAGCCATGAAACCGGCCTCTTTTAATCCAAAAAGGGTGGTAGACCTTAGACTTAAACCTTATTTGCTTTCACCCATTTAATTTGTCGCCCACTTTACCTGTACTTTCAAGACACAACAAAGGGGAAAGGGATACAGGCTGCTAGACTGCACCTGTATGAGAAGACCGACACTAGATTGGCCCCTAAATAGGTGCCTCTTTCGGTATTTCTTTATTCTTTAAAAGAGGGAATAAACGTTGTGGTTCCCTACAAGCTGCCCCGCACAACCTTGGCTGAATTTCAACTGTTCTGGCCCAAATTGGGCAGCATAACTGTACTAGGACCCTTCACATTCAGTATTCCCACGCATTGGATGACTTTCCCGACGCATACGAACACTTTGCGAAACCTGGCGAGAATCTGCCGCACGCTGAATTCTTTGTTTTCTGCCCCGAAAATGCGCCAGATCACCTGTACAGCGGTCCCCTTGCGTCCCCGAACCTCCTGGGGGTATTAGGGTTCGTTTAGGGCCAAAACCCTAAACCTGTAAAAATACACAGCAGGCTATAATTCACTGTTTCGGGCTCCGTTTTGCGTGCCGATCACATCCGTAGCAAGTCCTCGAGATCCCGCACCTGTAGGACTACTTGCCCTTTGAATCTGACAAGATTTTGCACAACCTCTCCAAATCACCTATACCTGCGAGGGATTAGCCGCTAGCTAATCCAGTACCTGTGCAAGAGGCTCTTGCCTCGGCAATCGCGCATGAACCCACACAACTGTACATTGGTCAATTGAAAAGCCCACTAGACTATGGTGGATTTAGTCTGTTGTCAGTTTTTGTGTTCCGTTCCAGTTCTAGTTCCATTCTGATTCTTGTTTTTTGTCTATTCTGAATGTCTGTGCCTTAAACACTTGGCAATCACGGTGTAAGTGTGATGTAGCATGGACAAATTCAAGCTTCTCTCGTAGGAGCGAATGATGTGGCAATGAAAGGTTTAGTTGAATGGAGGGAGGATGTTCAGAATAGCGTGAGTTGGCATGGGTAGTTGGTTGCACTCTAGAGGAAGCGGGAGAGGATACATTCCCGTATTGGACAAGGTCAGTTGTATGGGCGAGATGGTCAGCGTTCGGAACTGCAGGGAGTTTTGGATTATACTGGGATGCACCGAGTTTCTATAGGGGAAGATTCATATGATACTGTGGAGGATTTGGATGGCGTAGAGGATTATCTAAGTGATAGATGGGAAGAGGAAGTACCGAATGAAGAATAGGATATATTTTCGCGACTGTTTGCGGTTGTAGTTGTTCAATACGCATTAGTGGCGAGAAGGAGATTGCTTTTTGATCCGTTGGGAAGTACCAGTGTAGGAAATCTTGTACAACCAGGTGGACCTACAAATATGGCGGTGACTAGGCAGGATATGCGCGTCAAATTCCGGACCTTTTCGGGAAAGTCAAAAGAAGACCCCGATTGCCACATATCTCAATACGAGACAAGATGGCAGGCCAGAGGATTTGCCCAGGCTAAGATGCGTCAGTTTGAGGCTACATTGGATGGGAAGGCTATGCAGTGGTTCAATAATTTTCTAGCAGGTCATTTTGCTGATTATGATGGTTTGAAAGCAGCATTTTTGAACAGGTTCAGAAAGGAAAAGACTCCACATGATGTGTTGACCAAGCTTAGGAAAGTGAAACAAAGGAAAATGTTTGCTGAGGATTATGCACAAAAGATTAACCAATATGTGAGAAGGTTGGCTGCTCAAGAAAGGCCAACTGATGAAATGCTTGCTGGATATTTTTTGAATGGATTAAGGAAGGAATTGAAGAATGCTATGGTGGCTGGAGTTGATGTTGCAGGTGGATTACAAGCATTAGTGGAAACAGCTCAAAGAGCAGAGAAAAGGTTTGGGGTCTCTCATGGGAAAGCAGCCAAGAGGTCATCTAAAGAAAAGAAGAAAAGTAGGTCGAAGAAAAAGAAAGGTCAGATAATTCAGATTCGGACAGCAATTCAGATTCGGAAACTGATACTGATTCAGATACGGAAACGGATTCTAATAGTGAAGAGGATTCCAGTGAGGATTTGGATTTAGAAGTAGATGAGGATAAGAAGAAGAAAAGCAAGAAGAAGTCGAAGAAAAAGTCTAAAGAGAAAGAGGATAGAGTGGAAAAATTGGTAGCAAAGAAATTGAAGAAGTTGGGAGTGCATAAAGTTGTGGAATCAAAAACCCCTCATTGTGAAATTTGTGTTAAGGATGGGCATTGGACAAAGGAATGTTGGTTTAATCCAAATTCCAGGGGTATTGTACCAGAAAGGATTCAGCAAAAGATACAGCAACAAGGACCTCAAACTCATGGGGTGTTTCCAAAGACAGGAGAAAGGCAGAGGATGTTTAATAATCAAGGGTGGCAAAGGCAACAACCGCATTCAGGGTGGAGACCACAGTTTAATCAAGGGGGACCACCATTTAGAGGAGATTTCAATTCGGGAGGAGGGCTCAGATTTGGAGGATGGCAGAATTCAAGACCCTCGTGGGGGGGAATTGGGATCCGCAGCAGCGGTGGCAGAATTGGCAGCCACAACCACAAGGATGGAATCAGCCGGTTTGGAATTATCAAGGGGGGAATCAACAACATCCAAGAGGGTAAGTGCCACAGTTGCCAGCACCACCAACACAGTCAGCTGAAGCAAACAAAGAGCCTGGAATTAGTAGAATCGTTTCAAGATCAAGGGGTGAATGAAGTCACTATGGATTGTTAGCCGAAAGCAAACAAAGAGCCTGGAAGCAGTTTGATAGTAGTAGAATCGTTTCAAGATCAAGGGGTGAATGAAGTCGCTATGGATTGTCAGTCGGAATATGATTGTTCTAAATGTTTGCAAGAGGAAGTGGATGTATTAGTGACAACAAGGTCCAAAGCAAAGTTGAAACCTCCACTGGACTGGGAGGAGCAGAAGGAGATTCGTGATGGAGTAGCCGAAGATTTGATGGAAAAGGATCAACAACAGAGCAATCTTAAATTGAAGGAGAAAGGAGTAAAAAAGGAGGAGAAGGAAAGAGAAAGGATGGATGCCTTGTTTAAAGAGTTAACTAATTCCTGTATACATTTTACCTTGTATCAGTTGTTTTCATTAGTTCCAATTTTCAGAGATAGACTATATACAGTGATGAGAAGGACAAAGACTGTTCCGAGTATGAAGGAGGTGCAGCAGACAGTTTAGAGTTGTCAGATTAGCCCATAGGATGTGGATTTTTCAGTACCAACACTGTCGTTGGAATTTAATAACCGCAAATTTTCCGATGTTCTATTGGATGGTGGATCAGGGGTCAACATACTTTCGGAATCGAAATTTCTAAGGATGCAAGATGTCAGGTTGGAACCAGCTCCATTTCAAGTGCGTATGGCTGATCAGAGCAGAGTTCAACCAGTGGGGATGTTAAGGAGGCAAGGAATTATCATTCATGGATTGCAGTTTATGGTAAACTTTGTAGTCATCAGGATGAAGGATCCAAAAAATACCTATTCTATGTTGTTGGGGAGGCCATGGTTTCGCACGGCTAAGCTAAAACAAGATTGGGAAAAGAATGAAGTGACGGTTAAGAAAGGAAGGAGATAAGTTACATTACCAATGGGGCCGAAGAAGGAATTGTGAAAAGAGATGAAGCCAATGTTGGCACAAGCAATTAACATGTCTGAAGGATTGGAGGATGATGAAGAAGCATATTTCCTAGCAGCAAATCCAGCAATTGTTCTGGTATTTGAGGTAGATGTGGAGCGGATTATTGACAAATATGCAGAAAAAGAGAACAGTTTGGGAATTGATCAGTTGCAGGGGAATACAGATGGTGTGGAACAGGAAAATTTAGAAGAGAAGAAAATTCAAGAGGAAACTGTGATCGAGGATTCAGAATTGGAACCAAAGGAGACAATTTAGAGAGCGGAAGCTTTGTATGATAAGATGATAAAGAAAGTTTCTCGAGTTAAGGAGGATGATTTACAAGATCTGAATTTGGGAACGGAGGATCATCCAAAGATGGTAAGAGTTAGTGTTCATTTGGAAGACGATTTCAACGACTTGAAGGAATTACTATTGGAGTATATTGATGTTTTTGCATAGGATTATTTTGATTTGAAAGGCATGGATCCTCAAGTGTATAAGCATCATATAAATTTGAAAACGGATGTTGTTCCAGTGATTCAGCAAAGATACATGATGAATCCAAATTATGCCAAGCAGGTGAAGGAGGAATTGGACAAATTGCTGAATGCAGGATTCATAGTGCCAGTGGATCAGGCAGAATGGTTGTCACCAATTGTAGTGATATCCAAGAAGTCGGGGAAGTTAAGGGTTTGTGTGGATTATAGAAAATTGAATGCAGCAACAGTTGCAGATCTATTTCCATTGCCTTTTATTGATTTAGTTTTGGATGATGTAGCGGGACATGAGATGTACACTTTTCTTGACGGATTTTTAGGGTACAATCAAATACAATGGCTGAGGAGGATATTGAAAAAACTGCTTTTATCACAGAATGGGGAGCTTTTGCATATACAGTGATGAGCTTTGGATTGAAGAATGGACCACCACCGTTTTTGAAGGCAGCTTTTTAAACCTTTGAGCCACATTTGATAAATTTTATGAGGATTTTTATGGATGATTTTTCAGTTTTTGGAGAAAAAGTTAGGCATCTGGAATATTTGAGGAAGTGTTTTGAAAGATGTAGGATGTTTCGAATGTCACTTAATCCCCAGAAGTGTGCAATAGCAGTACAGAAGGGAAAATTGTTGGGGCATATTATCTCTCAAGAAGGAATGTCAATTGATGGGGACAAAATAAGTGCAATTTAGAAAGCTGTAGCTTCGGAAAATTTGAAGACAGTGATATGGTTTGTTGGACATATCAAATGGCATGGTAGGTATTTACGATATTTGGCGGATGTGAGCGCACCACTTAGTCATTTGACTAAGAAGGAAGTGAAATTTGTTTGGGGAGAAGCCCAAGAGAAGGCTTTTCAGATTATCAGAAAGATGTTGGTAGTTTCACCTATACTTCAACCACCAAATTGGGGATTTCCGTTTCATGTGTATGTTGATGCTTCCGACATGGTAGTAGGAGTTGTTTTAATGCAGGAGAAGATAAAGGGATGATTCAAACCGGTTTATTATGCTAGTAGAATGTTGAGAGCACCAGAGAAGAATTACACAGTTACGGAAAGGGAAGCTTTGGGAATGATTTTTGCTTTGGAAAAATTCTAACATTATCTGTTAGGAAACAAAGTGGTTTTTCATGTGGATCATCAGGCTTTGTTGTTTCTGGTAAAGAAGCCAAAACTAGAAGGCAGATTAGCAAGGTGGATGCTCATGTTGCAAGAATTTGATTACATAGTTGTTCATACTCCAGGAACTCAGCATGCAGTGCGGATTACCTTAGCAGATTGGAACATGAGGAGGAATTACCAGGAGTATCCGATAAATTGCCTGATGCGGATTTGTTCCAAGTGGAAGGACGGTTTTTTGACAATTGGTATGATTAGATGGTTCAGTTTCTGACAGATGGAGTTTTACCTTTGATAATGTCTCCGGATCAGAGGAAGAAGTTTGCATTGAGGAGTAGACCATTTCTAATTATAGCTAGAGCATTATATAGAAGAGGAGCATATCAGATTATACGACGATGTGTTCCGGATGAAGAGCAAAAAGCAGTGTTGCAGGAGGCACATTGGGGATCAGCTGCTGGAGGACATTTCTCAGGGGAAATTACAGGTCAAAAAATTTTACAAGCTCGACTTTGGTGGCCTTTGTTATTGAAGGCTGCACTAGTTTTGCCAAGGAATGTGTTCAATGTCAGAAGATAGGGCAGCCTACACAAGGGGATAGGATGCAGGATCATCCAGTATTGCCATTAGAACCATTTCAAAAGTGGGGAATGGATTTTGTAGGCCCAATAAAACCAAGGGCAAAGAGGACAGGTTCCATATATATTCTTGTTGCAACGGATTATGCTACCAAATGGGTGGAAGCAGTGGCTTTGAGAGATAATAAAGCAGCAAGTGTGGCAAGGTTTCTATATAAAAACATTATGAAAAGATTTGGATGCCCTATTGAGTTGGTGTCGGATCAAGGAACACACTTTTTGAACTCTGTGATTTAGGAGTTGACATCCAGACATATGATTTTGCATAAGAAATCTACCCCATATCATCCTCAAGCAAATGGGCAGGCAGAAAGCTCTAATGAAGTGTTGGTGAGAATTTTGAAGAAGATTGTGTCGGAAAACAAATCAGATTGGGATGACAAGTTGGATTCAGCACTATGAGGTGGTGAATGGAATGACACCTTTCAAATTGGTATTTGGGATTGAAGCTGTGGTGCCAATGGAATATGTAATTCCAAGCTTGAGGTTGTCAGTTCAACATAGGTTAAGTCCGGAGGAATCAATTTCTTATAGACAGAAGGAACTGCTTAAATTGGAAGAGGATATAATTCAGAGTGCCTATTTGGTGGAAATTGGGCGGAAGAGGAGACAAGCATGGATGTCTAGCAGGTGAAATTCAAAATTTTTCGGAAAGGGGATTGGGTGATGTTATATAATTCCAAATTGGGACCACATCCGGGTAAGTTGAAGCTGAGATATTTGGGACCTTATCAGATTGAATCAGAACAAGGTCAAGGAATATTTTTGTTGAAAGATGTTTTTGACACAAAGATTTTGAAACCAGTGAATGGATTCAGATTGAAGATATTTTATGGAAAGGTGCCTGAGGTTCCCAAGTGGATGGTCAATAAGGTTGAGGATATTGGCAATAAATTGTTAACAGTTGGTGTTTTGGGAGTTCCAGTGGAATGTTCAGAGGCAGAATTGGCAATTTGTTCTAGCAATTTAAAACTTGTAAAGGGATCTGGGATTTGGAATTTGGATTGCGGACTGGAAGTCGGAAATTGGACTGTCGGATTTGAAGCTTCGAAAGTGGAAAGTTGCAAGAATGGAATTGGGCAAAAGGGTACAGAGGTACTAATAAGTGGGGGTACTCATTTTAAGGCACAAAAATTGCTTAGTGCTGATGTGACTCACTTAAGGAAGAATATTTTTTGGGCGAATCCTGCATGGCGTGCCCGAATTGAGGAGAATTTTCATCATCATAAGAGTAAGGTGGTGAGAGGAGTTGAGGATCACATCCAAGTGTGTGAACGTCGCAGTTTAGTGAGTGTTAAGTCGGGCAAAATGTTTTCTGAGAATATTAAGGGCAAGGTCATGGCGGATATGCAAGATGATGCGTCAGAAGGCGAACACCAGGTCGATGAAGACGACGATGGAGGAATTGTTCAAAGCGTAGCAACAGGAAGAGACAATTGAGGTGGAAAGCGATGAGGCTAAATCTCTGAGTGATCAGGGCAGCGTAGAGATGGCGGTGGCAGTGTTTGACCCTAATGAAGCGGAAACCCAGGTATGGCTCAAGCATATAGGTCTTTATGAATTTGCATGTCTACCTTGGGATACATGGGCAGAAAATGAATTCGCAGAGCAGCAGTGGAATATGATAAAGGAAAGTGATGGAATGATTACAACGGATGTGCGCTTGACACCAAAGTTGTTGTCCAAAGTCTTCAAGGTTCCAAAGTGATGGAATGATTACAACGGATGTGCGCTTGACACCAAAGTTGCTGTCCAAAGTCTTCAAGGTTCCCTGTCTAACTGTGCCGGCTAAGATGAGGAAGCTGACCGATTCCCAGATGAAAGGGGAATTTGGAAATCCGGTAGGAACGAAGGCATACTACATGGTGAAGAATGCGGGTGGAAACAGAGCTTCAAATTTATTTTGGTATTTGGAAAAAGTGTGTATCCTCCAAAAGACTGCCTACATGTCCAAGGAGGCTTTTGCTCCTTTGTTTTAGGCGGAGAGAGGCATTAAAGTCGATTGGGCATCAGTTCTGTATGATCGAATGCAGTTAACTGCAAAAAGAGATCGACATCGGATATCAGCAGTGGGCAGAGTAGCACTTTATTTGGCTGCAATTTTTGAGTATGTTCTGAAGGTTCCGACAGTCAACAGGTTTGAAGACATCAGTGGTAGATGTGGCAAAAGAAGAGGGAATAGCATATGGAAGTAAGAGAAGGAAATTGTTGTTGGGGTCTCCAACAGTTGAAAAAGGTAAATCACCTTTCAAAGTCTCTTGGAAGGGTTTGGAAGAATCGGAATCAAAGCCGAATAGTTTCACAATGGAATTAGAATCAAAGAAATCGGAGTCCAAAGGCAAGAAAGTAACGATGTTCATGAAAGGAATGGGTGGAGCTGTGGAGAAGACTGCTCTGGAAAGTTTGAAAGTAAAAGCGGGGAGCAGTGACAGTTATGAGCAGAAGGAATTTTTTTCTGTGGAAGAGGCAGCTAACAATTTGACTCAACTGAATGAGTTTATGCAGAATCAAGACACAGCTATGAGAGTGATGGAAGCTGAGAAAATGGAGCATATATGCAGTGCTATCCCGGAGTGGGAAATGCAGAAAGTTCGGATGCAGTTGTTTCAGGAGAGGTCAGATAAAGAAAGACTGCAGGAGGAAGTTATACGGATTACAGGAGAGGCTTTGGCAAGAAATGTGGAAGTTTTGATTGTAGCTGAGGATTTTACTAAGTGGATAGACGGACTAAAAGCTGCAGTGGATGAACAATTCAAAGAACTGGGAGACAAAGTGGCTGAGTTGACCACTGAGAATATTTTCCTGATTAATAGATTGACTCCGTTGATGGATATGGAGAAGGCCGCATTGTAGAACCAGGGAATGACAGGTATTTTGGTTGTAGATTCGGATGCGGATGTTCTGAAGGAGGAAGTGTTGAAGTATACACAAGAGATGTGGAATAAAGCTACTAGGCTTTGGAGGGAATACATGGAGGTGTCGACGGATAGACTCAAAAATTGGTTTTAGCTAGCAAGAAAAGAAAGTTTTAGGAGGGAGAATGAGGAATTGAAGGTGGAAAATGAGAAATTAGTGGCAGAGATACAGGAATTGAAGGAAAAAAGTAAGGAGATTGAAGTGAATGCAGGGGGAGTGAGTAAGTGGACGGCAGAGCTGAGCAGTGATGTTTTGGGACCGGATCGGATTGTAGCAGGAGGAGCGAAATCAGAAGTGGAAAAGCAGGTGGAAGCAGAGGGGGAAAAGCAGGCGGATTCGGATGTTGCAGCAGAAAAGGCAGATGCAGAAGGGGATGCTGGGGAGCAGGTTGTTTCATCAAGGGATCGTGGGTCCAGGTCAGCCTATGGCTCTAGCCATTGGGCTGTGCCAGGTGTTAAGCCTAGGAATTTTGGGATGTTTTACCTTAGTGGAAGTTGAAATGTTAACTTTTGTACTTTTGGGATTCCAAGGGGTGTTCTTGGGAAAGGGCGTTGCCCATTAGTCTTATCGAAGTATGTAACTGTCGATTAGTATCTTCTTAGGAATGTGAAGGCGGAAGTTATGGTGGATTTAGTATGTTGTCAGTTTTTGTGTTCTGTTCCAGTTCCAGTTCCATTCTGATTTCTGTGTTCTGTCTATTCTGAATGTCTGTGCCTTAAACATAAGCCCAAACTTGTGGCACCACATGGGAAAGCCCTTTAGTCACTTAGGAAAGATAATGATGACATAGTCCAATAGCAAGAGGATGCAGCCTCTCTAGCCAATGAATGTAAAGCATTAAGCCTATTTTCTAATGAATCAATTGCACTTTGAGCTATCATCATTGTGTCTACACTCTACTTTTATGATTTTGCCTTCAGCTATAACCTAACCCTAATCTCCATTGCTCTAACCATAACCCTAGCATCATGGTAAGCTTAAGGCCCCATCCACCATAGCCTAGATCACTAATGAGACGTAGGGTAGAGCATGCTTTCACTCCCCAATTCCATCAACAAGGGCAAGAGATTTGACATCATTCTCTTGACACTAGTTGAAGGAGTACGAGCGGAAGTGCGACGCGAGAGAGAGTGCGAGAAGAAGAGCACGACGATATGGTGAACTCGCTCTACTGTAATGTGTAGAGCATAGTGAGTTCTTATTAGGTTTTTACAAAAGAATATGTGTACATACCTGGCGGCCCGCCCACTTACCTGGGCGACCACATTGGGCTTTATACCCCAACAACCTCCCACTTAAAGTCCAATGTGGTACTTTAAGTGTGAGAGAAGCTACTATACAAGCTAATATACAAGAGATGTAGAGAAGTGATGTACTACCCTACACCTAACTGCTTGCGAAAATGCGCAAAGATATCTGAGGGAAGTCCTTTTGTAAGTAGATCAGCAGGATTTTCTGTGGTGTGAACTTTGACAAGCTGAAGTTGCTTATCCTCGAGCATTTCCCTGATGAAATGATACTTCACATCCACATGCTTTGTCTTTGAGTGATAAACTGGATTGCGAGCCAATTGTATAGCACTTTGACTATCACAATATAACATAGGCATCTCTTCTTTGATTCCCAAATCAGTTACTAGTCGATTAAGCCAAATTGATTCTTTGCATGCCTCTAATGCTACAACATATTCAGCCTCTGTAGTAGACTGAGTAACACAATCTTGTAATCTAGAACGCCATGATACTGCTCCACCAGCCAATGTAAAGACATACCCTGACGTAGACCTTCGGTTGCCTAAGTCACCTGCATAATCTGAGTCTGTAAAACCCTTTACACTTAGCTTCTAACTCCCATACAATATACGCATACTCTTTGTATCTTTAAGGTATCTAAATATTCCTTTCACTGCCTCCCAATGTTTCTTGCTTGGGTTTGACATGTATCGACTTACTACTCCCACTGCAAATGCAATGTCTGGGCGAGTAGCAATCATTGCATACAACAAACTACCCACTGCAGACGCATATGGAATCTTATCCATTTCAGCCTGTTCTTCTTCAGACACAGGACAATCTTGTTTGCTAAGTTTCATATATGGTGTCAATGGAACACTCAATGCCTTTCCCTTCTCCATATTGAAACGTTGCAAAACCTTGTCAATATACTCTGTTTGGGATAACCAAATCAACTTCTTTGATCTGTCTCTCTCAATGCGCATACCAAGTATATGACTTGCCTCACCCATGTCTTTCATGTCAAACGATTTTGCCATCTTTGACTTCAAAGCTGAAATTTCTTCCAAGTGCTTGCCAGCAATCAACATGTCATCCACATACAAAATAAGGATCTACCAACTACCATCCTTAGCCTTCTTTGTATATAGACAGTGATCGAACTCACTACGTTTGTAGCCTTGAGAAAGCATAAACTTGTGGAATTTATGGTACCATGCCCTCGGTGATTGTTTTAAGCCATTAAGACTCTTTAACAACTGGCATACCCAATCTTCCTTGCCTTTCTCAACAAACCCTTCTAGCTGCTGCATGTAAATTTCCACATCTAAATCACCATGCAAGAACGCTGTCTTGACATCCATTTGGTGCAACACCAAATCTAATATGGCAACCAATGCAAGAAAGCATCTCAATGTAGTCATCTTGACCTCCGGAGAGAAGACTTCATCAAAGTCAATGCCTTGTTCTTGCTTAAAGCCCTTGGCAACAAGCCTTGCTTTGTACTTTGGCTGACTATCATGAGCGGTGATCTTATACCTGTAAACCCATTTACAAGGTAGAGCCTTTTTGCCCTGTGGTAATTTAACTAGCTTCCATGTCTTGTTTTTATGCAGAGCTGTCATCTCTGACTGCATGGCCAATTGCCAATTCCCGGAGTCCTTCATTTGCACTGCTTCCTTGTAACATGAAGGCTCATTGCAATCAGTCAACATGACATTGTTCATAGATGGAACAAACCTATCAAGAGGTCGTGTGACACGTCCAGATCTACGCACAATAGGTGGCTCAGGCTCAACCACAACCTGTGGTTCCACTCTATCCTATCCTTGCTCCTCTTGAGCCCTGACATTTTGTCTTGCACGTGCAGGTCCATCTTCTTGGAAGACAACTCTTCTAATCTCCTCAACCCTCTCTGGTTTAGAATGATATTTGGATTCATTAAAGTGAACATCATTGCTGCGTACAACCTTTCTGGATTCGAGATCCCAAAGTCTGTACCCCATCTCACCAGAATTACCATAGCCTAGAAAGATGCACTTTCTACTCTTTGGCTCAAGTTTGTTCCTAAATTCCTTTGGAACGTGAGTATATGCCTCACAGCCAAAGACTCTGAGATGCTTGTATGAGGGCATTTTGCCTGACCATACCATCTCTGGCACTGAATCCTTCTGCAAAACCTTGCTAGGAGATCTATTTACAAGATGAACAGCTGTTGATACAGCTTCAGCCCAAAACCCATTTGGCAGTTGTGCATTAGACAACATACTTCTGACCTTCTCTTGTATGGTCCTATTCATCCTCTCAGCAACACCATTTTGAGGAGGATTGTAAGGAACAGTAAGTTCACGTTTTATACCTTTTGACTCACAAAAGTCCTGAAAGGCCTTTGAAACATACTCTCCACCATTGTCAGTGCGTAGGCATTTAAGCTTCTTGCCACTCTGATTCTCCACAAGTGTCACAAACGTTTTGAAAACACTAAACGCTTCATCCTTGTGCTTGAGAAAGTAAACCCATACTTTCCTCGAGTAATCATCTATAAATGTCATAAAGTAAGAAGCTGCCCCTAGAGATAGGTTAGGCATAGGTCCACACAAATCACTATGAACAAGTGCCAACTGTGTATCTCTTCTACTGCTTCTATGCTTATGTGGCTGCTGTGTTTGCTTACCATACAACAATGTTCACAGAATTCAAAATCATTAAATGAAAATCCAGGCAAATAACCAGAACGAGACAAGATTTCCATTCCCTTCTTGGACATATGTCCTAACCGGCTATGCCACAAAGAAACGTTCGGCTGCTCGGTTACATTGATTACATTTTTAGAGACTTTTGATACATAAATCATGTAAAGTCCTCCAGAATTTACTCCATGTGCTACTGTCATAGAACCCTTGGATATCTTCCACATGATCTGTCCAAAAGTGGTGACGTAGCCAGCATCATCAAGTAAACCTGTGCTGATCAAGCTCTTTGTAATTGCGGGAACATGTCTCACATTCTTCAGCGTGAAAGAAGAGCCATTTTGAAACTTCAATTGAACATCTCCAACACCTAAGATCTCACATGTCTGCCCATTGCCTAGCCGAACATGATCTTTAGTGGTCACATAAGAGGTAAACCACTCCTTGTTTGGAGACACATGAAGTGATGCCCCTGAGTCTATAATCCAGTCACTCAGTGCATTTCCATCAGATGTTGTAAGAAGAGCTGAGTCCATTGTATTCTTCAAGAAGTAGATGTCTCCTGACACTAGACTATCATCCTCTGCAACAGTGTTTGTCACATTTATTTCTTGAATCTTCACTGAGGACTTGTTCTTCTCACCATGGTCTTCAGCTTTCTCTTTGCCTTTTTCTGCTTTCCATTCTCTGCAGTCTCTTTTCATGTGACCCTTCTTGCCACAATGGTAGCATTCTATGTCACTCTTGCCTTTAGCACTACGGGACTTGCTACGAGACTGATTCCTCTTTCCACCTTTGTACTTTTCTTTGGTCCTTCCCCTAAAAACTAAGGCTGTTCCTTTGCCTTTGTCCATTGTCTTTCTATTGGTTTCTTCAGTAAGAAAACTTTCTTCTACACCTGCTCAAACCATCTGGAGGTGCAGAATTACTCAAAGCTGTGCGAAAAGTGTCCCAACTTTCCATGAGTGTGATCAACAGGAACATAGCTCTAACAGGTTCATCAAACTTGACACCTTGAGCAACCAACTGACTGTAGATTGTGTTGAATTCATTCAGATGATTGGATATAGGTGTCCCTTCTTTCATCTTCAAGTCAACAAGCTTCTTAAGCCAGTATACCTGTGAAGCTGCACTCTGCTTCTCATAAAGATCACTCAGCTTTAACCATGCTTGATAAGCCGACATCTCGTCTACTACATTGAAGTAAACGCTTTCTGCCAAAGTCAGCATAATGGTAGAAAGTGCCAATTCATCCATTTCGCTCCATTCATCTTCGTCCATATCTTCTGGTTTTATACCCTTGAGCTTTATAGGTTTTATCTGCTTCTTTTGTACCAACACGTGCCAAATCTGCTTCTTCCACAATGGGAAATTGGTTCCATCCAACTTCTTGATATTGTAAAGAGCAGTGTCCTATGATCCAGCCATAGCTACGCTTCACAGTGGTTTACTTTCCTGGGAAAAATTCGGCAGAGTTTCCCCTGTAAACTGACCTCTGAACCAATATCAACCTGTCAAACAAACCAAGAAAGCTTCACATTCTGCATAAATTTCGGCAGAGTCTCCTTTGTAAAATGGCTCTAGTGTACTCAAAAACAGACCAAAAAACAGCTCAAAAAACACTGTCTCTCTGACACTGTAAGCTGCGGGTAAACCTGTCCTGCACCTGTACTGTCTCTCACTTTCCTGTCACTGTCCTGTAAGCATAGACTGTGACAATGCCTCAACGGCAGTAAAGCAAAGATGCAATCCCAACTGTCTAACTCACAGTCAATACATCCTAGCTGCCTATCTAAGGGTGCTCGAGGGATCACTCCCAGACCTGTATCACCGAAAGGATCTCAACATTCGAGAATCCCCCAGCTCAATGAAACCTCACTCGACCCTCAACAAAGGCTGCAGTAAATCTGACAGTACATAGACTTTCCACAAAGTCATACATCCACAAATTTCCCACTATATGCTGTAACCGCTGCGGCGGTTGTTTGCTACGTGACTCACAGCCAGCAAACCCTCAACAGACATACATCATCTCTGACAATACATCCCATGTGGAAGTACCTGCAATGTCAGGATGAAATCTGGAATATCAATCAGCAAACACAAGCTACCTGATGAACCAGTGGATGTCGCCTACAGTCTGTGTGTAGATGCGCCCGTGACGTATGTGACACGTCTCCAAGAACTGTGAGCCGTCCTTTGATGTGTAGACAACCACAAATCAACACTCTGGGAGTGTCGATATCCTCAGCACCTGCAGTCGTAGGCTGAAAACCCCAAATTTGCAGAGTTGGATCTGCACCCGTCGAGACCACGTAGTCAAAAATGGCCTGTGCAGACCTTTGTCGAAGCCGAACGGTGGCCGAGATGACCTCAGAATGAAATTCTAACAACACCTAGCACTTCGGCCTATCCCACGAGATTTGGGGCCGTGTCTTCGCCAATCGAATTTCACTCCAATCTGAGTTGGTGACTTTAGCCTCCTGCAGTGCTGCCCCGAGCATCGATCTGAGCTCTGATACCAGTTGAAGGAGTACGAGCGGAAGTGCGACGCGAGAGAGAGTGCGAGAAGAAGAGCACGACGATATGGTGAACTCGCTCTACTGTAATGTGTAGAGCATAGTGAGTTCTTATTAGGTTTTTACAAAAGAATATGTGTAAATACGTGGCAGCCCGCCCACTTACCTGGGCGACCACATTGGGCTTTATACCCCAACACTAGTGGGCATGGTGATGCATATATGGCAAGTGGAAGTAGCTAAAGAAACAATGAAAGGTAGAGAGGTCATATTTGCAATCATAGTCGTTATCAAGATCACAAGAATGTACGTAGCAAGAGTTGTGGATGTGACACGAGGAACATTGAATGCTACCATTTTCATAAGAAAGGACACAAGAAAAAAGATTTTTGTTTGTTGTAAAGACAGAAGGGCAAAGCCATTGTCATAAGTTTTGCACCTCCTAAAAGTAGTGTGAAGATAAAGGAGCTCAATGTCATTGAGTCTACACATGTTGATGTTCTTTTTGACAAGGTGCAGCCATCAAATGTACTAATATTCACTTCTAATTTGAGTCTAAAGGCATTGTTAGCTCTTGATAAATACTATGCACAAAATTGGATTGTTGACTTAGGTGCCAATTTTCAAGCCATTGCTCACAAGGAGTGGTTGTCCATTATACTTCTACACATGGTTTAGTTAAGTTGGGTGATTCTCATTAGCTTGAGATATGTGGCATTGGAGATGTGAAGTTGTGTATGCATAATGGTACTAAGTTCATGTTGCAAGGTGTTAGACATGTGCCAAAGCTAACTAAGAGCTTGGTTTTAGCAGGATAGCTTGATAACCTTAGATACACTACAACTAATGGCAATGGTACCTAGATTACTAGAAAAGATAACTTGGTGATGCTCATAAACCAAAAGTCTAGCTCATTATATTCATTGGAGGTCTCTTTTGTGAAAGAGAGATGTACCCGAACTATCTTCTATTGCGTTGTAGCATAGCCAGCTTGGTCATATGAGCTAGAGGAAATGAAGCAATTAAAATGTTTTGGCTATATCCTTGTGTTAAACTCTACTAATTTTAGTTTGTGTAAGCATTGTATATATAGGAAATAGACTAGGCTTACCTTGTTGCCATTGGATAAGAAGTTAGGATATCCTCTAGGTTTGGTTTATGGTTGTCTATGCGGGTCTATGTCACATAAGTCTTTAGGGGGCATTATATGACTCTACTTGAAATGTATGGGTTGAAGAGGACATACAAAGTCTTTAGTGTCTTCCAAAAGATCCTAGATATGGTTGAGAGCCAATTAAGCAAGAAATTGAAGGCTTTTCACAATGATAATAGGGAAGAATACGTAACCATTGAGTATGAGGCAGTTTACTATGCCGTACATACCTACTCAAAATGGAGTTTCTAAGTGCATGAATAGGACTATTCAGTATAGATCACTTCCATGCTATCTATGGAATATTTATACCTCAAGAGTTTTGAGGACAGGCTGTTATGACAACAATGCGTATAATCAATAGGTTGCCTAAAACTACAAGATTGCATAGGACATCTAGAAACACAAGAAGCCTGATTATGATAGATTACGTGTGTTTGGGTATGAGGCATTCTCACATGTGCCTAAAGAGATTAGAAAGAAGTTTGACCCCAAGTCACACAAATACGTCTTCATTGTCTATGTTAAAGATGAGGGATGGGTTATCATCTCTAGCACCAAAAATTTTGAAGAGTTATTTGCATCCCACAAGTGATCCTTAATGAATCAAATATGCACAGATAACCATGAAGATTTTGAGTATCGCAAAGTAAGATTCAAGGATGTAGCCTCAAGTCTAGTTATGCAAACAAACAGCTCATTCCACTAGCAATGTATGTACCTCTAGTAGCACCTCTAGTAATTTGCTAGAGAGAGCTAGTGATTCTCCTAAGAGATCAGAGTCCAACTGTTAAGTAGTGAGGAGATCTACACATGTATCTTGTGCTTGTGAGCCATTTTAACCTGGATTAGAATATCTATTGGTCACTGACTGCGAAGAGCCTACCTACTACCAAGAGGCTCTTGAAATGGAAGATAGCATGAAGTGGGAACATGCAATGCAGTATGAGTACAACTCAATTGTGGCTAATAAAACTTGGAATTGAGAAAATTTCCAGAGGGAAAACAAGTCTTGCCTTGCAAATGGGTGTACAAGAAGTATACCGTAGAGGATCCAAAGCTTAAGTACAAGGCTAGATTGGTTGCGAAAGGTTTCAAGCAAAAGAAAGGGATAGATTTTAATGAGATTTTTTATCCAGTGGTCACAATAACTACATTACATCTTATGCTTAGAAAGGTAGCCACTAAAGATAAGAAATTGGTCCAAACGGATGTAAAGACACTATCTCTTCACAAGGACTTTAATGAGGATGTCTACATGAAACAACCAAAGGATTTTGAAGCCAAACCTAAGAAGCCTACGAGGGCAGAGCTGGTGTGTAGATTACATAAGGCATTGTATGGCCTAAAACAAGGCTCAAGGTAGTGGTGCACGAAGTTTGACAAGTACATGTAGTCCCAAGGGTATGAAAAGAGCCCGGAAGATCACTGCTTATATACTACGAGGTTGAACAATGGTTTCCTTATCATCCTCATACTTTATGTTCATAATATGCTCATTATCAAAAATTCTAAAGACAAGATTTCCATCTTGAAAAAGTCACTTAGCATGCAATTTTCTATGAAGAATTTGGGAGATGCAAGTCACTTTCTTGGTATGCGTATGCAGAGGGATAGAAAATGTGGAAGATTGGAGTTATATTAGGAAACATATATCCACAAGGTCTTGCAACGTTTTAATATGCAGGGGGGGAAATCTTCATTGAATACCCTAATTCAGATATATGAAAAAGTTAGCAAGATGATGCTCTCAAATCTGATGCTGAGAAAAAAAAAAAGACTAAGGTGTCATATTCTTCAGCTATTAGCAATCCTGTGTACACCAACACGGTAGCCATGAGCCTGGACATTGCTTTTATAGCAGGAGTGTTAGCAAATTTATGGAAAATCCTAGTAAAAGGCACTGAAAAGCATTGAAGCATATCTTGAAATATCTAAAAGGTACGATTGATAAGTGCTTACACTTTGGAAATAGTGATGCATCCATTGTGGGTTACACATATGCGGATCATGCAGGTTGTGTAGAGATTTGGAGATCCACGTTTAGCTATGTCTTTTGGTTTGCTCGATCAGGCATGTCATGGAAATCATGTCTCCAAAATGTACATAATCTTCCCCACAGAGATAGAGTATGTGGAATTTTTTGATGTTAGCAAGGAGGCTGTGTGGTTAGCCTGACTAGTGGGAGAGATTTTGGCATTACTCAGACTCCAATGTTGCATTGTGATAGTTAGAGTGCAATTGCATTAGTGAAGAACATCGTATTTCACTCCAAGACAAAACACATAGAAGTCCGTTATCATGTGATACGTGACATATTGGCTGGAAAGCGCATTGAGATAATCAAGGTTCACAACCCTGCACATGCTCTCACAAAGAGACTACTCTCAAAGTGGTTTGCACATTGCATGGAGATGATGGGTGTAGGGTGAATCCATAGGATCACTTCATGGTTGTACATATGTATATACATAGGCCACTTGGGCCATGTTGGCCTTCAAGTGGGAGATTATAGGGTTCAAGTCAAGTGGTCACACACCCATCTTATTGACCATACAAACCTTATCTTTATTCATTGGTAAAATAGATCAATAAGGAATAGTGAGGCATTCCAATCCTCACTAAGAGCTCCACCCAAAACTCTTTGCGATCTCCTTCCTTGCACAACATGCCAAGCATGCACGCATCCGTGCACACACTATTCACAACTAGCACACTGGAACATACAATTAACATTGGAGCAGAATATGTAGAGAAATGGGAGGTCGAGTGATAACAAAGGTATCATAAAATTACACTGAATTTAGAAAGCATAAAACTAGTGGTCACATGTTGTATAAAAATCCATCAAAAAATAAATTCACAAAGCATAAGATCCCACAAAATATGATACAATATGTATAAGAGGGAAGTCATTGATATGTTATGGTTGATGCAAAAAATAGCAAGGTGGGTGCTTGTACTCTTTGTCATGCTCAAACTCCTCCATCATCCACTTGCTTCTTTCTCCATTTGTTCTCTTTCCTCTCTTTCATATGTTTTTGCATCCTTGTCTACTTTTTGTTGACGATGATGCACCCCTACAAATTGTGCCCATTTGGCCTTCTTGCACCCTGTTTATTAGGACATCCAATAATGAATCAAGTTCAGTCTCAAACATGTTGTCCAATGTGTAGCCAAGCATGTCATTCAACTGAAGCCACAAGAAAAGACACTCTTGCACCTAATTCACTAGAAACTTTTATGAGGACCTTGCTTGTCAAGAGAAGGTAGTACCAAATAGCTTCCGTCTATGTTTTCTTCCACTTTGTATCAACTATCATCCAAAATCAGGGTGTTCTTGAAACAATACCTAAGAAAAACCTGGTGAAAGTTTTGGAGAGGCTTTCTAAATTTATGGGTTTGTCTTGTATATGCCACTATTCCTATACACAATCTACTTGAGTGAGAATCCCCCATACTTTTTGCATCCCTAATATCCCTAATCAATCCATCCCTAATATCCCATCCCTACTTTTTGCATCCTTGTCTACTTACTCTGGGTCATCCACGATAGTGTCATATTGCAAGGTAATTATTTGGCATGCAAGCTGTGTGCTATTTCTTGAGAGCTTCAAGGGCTCCATTATATTTGATTATGAGCTTCTTGTCACCTTTTGTGAGAATCTAAAGATCTATTGGTATCTTGAGCTCCCCATGACTAAGTATCCAATAAATCTTGCTGGTAGATTTTCAATGATTGGGCCAAAGATCTTTGTTTTGAAGGTAAGGAAGCCTTCAAAGGTTTGCATATTCCATAGAGCACTTCATCTAGTGGCTGATCTAAGAGGTTATACAACAAAGTACCTGGTTGCCTTCTAAGAAAGACATCCATGGTGCGTCTGTTTGCTCTACTTGATGAAATGTCTACATGCATGTGAGAATCATCTTGGCTATTTTGATGAACATAATGCATGCCAAGTTTGGGATTCTCTTGAAGACCCCTATTGCATCTCTAAATGTCGTCATCATGTAGTCAGTGGTGGAGAGAATCTAAAATAATTCAGCTAGGTGGGATGTTGCTGCTTCAAAATGATTTGATGGTTATCCCAACTCCTCACTTGGCATTGAACAAATGGTGAGATCCTTTTTTATCTCTTGGGGAGCTTGTGTGTACATTATCATATACCTGGGATGCTACTTTAACCAATACTTTCTCCAGGACGGATATGGCTCTGTAGTATCGATTGCTTGGTCCTTGATCAATCATTCTTTAACTTTGAGGAATTCATACTTCACTAGCACATAAGGAAGAGATTGTTGATGCCATGTGTCAATGATCTTATGAGAGGTAAGATGAGAAACATTTCATGCTCCTCCTGGGCCATTGTCTCTTTCCATATGTACTTTATCTATTGCTCAATATTCACCTCTAAAAAATGGTGCCTTTAACATCCTCCATGCATTGCAAGAATTACGAGGCTTCAGCTTCTTTAGTGATTGGCTCAGTGGTGTCTTCTTCTGTGATGGTTTGTTTTCCTTTAAGCTACATATGAGCCACTTGTAGCTCTTCTTGAAGCTTGGCAATTTTCTTTAGATAGTCTTCTTCCTCGTGCATAAAAATGATCGATAATTCTCTTCTTTGCATTTGATCTAGCTTTAATTCTATCTCTAGATCTTTACTTCTGCTCTCTCTCTCTCTCTCTCTCTCTCTCTCTCTCTCTCTCTCTCTCTCTCTCTCTCTCTCTCTCTCTCTCTCTCTCTCTCTCTCTCTCTCTCTCTCTCTCTCTCTCTCTCTCTCTCTCTCTCTCTCTCTCGCCATATATGACTTCTAGATCTACAAGAGGGTCCTTGCCTTGACGGTACATAGGGTTATTTGTTTGAATCTTACGGAGATTTAAATCTTTAAAATCACCTTGTAGGCCTCGTTCCCTTTCAAAAGCCTCTTTCCCTTTTTCTAGCCTTGTGGCTCTCTAGGAAAGTTCTTCGATGATCACTGGTGGTGGTACGTTAAGTCTCTTTGAGTTCCTTTTCCCTACTTTTTGTTTACCTTTGACAACCCATTTTCTTTCTTCTTTAGTGTTCAATGGTTCAGGAGCACTTTCTCTGGACGATTAGTCTTCCATATCATGTTGTTCTAGGGGGCCTTTTCCGCTCTCTTCATCTTCAACTACGGATGCTTATACTAGTCTCCCTTTAGATCTTCTAGATGTGAGAGTGGTGGCTTCTTGTTTCTGTTCCTCCTGTTCTTCATTCTTTACATAGATCACTAGCCAGGCATAAACAACCGCCCTAATCTAGGATCACCTAGGCCATCTACACTTAGGACAAAATTTACCATCAAAATACCATACAAGTGATAGAGAATATCCCTATAGCCCTTTCTAAAACATTTTTATCCAGTTGTATGAGAAAGAGACACAAACATTGAGAGAAGAATCAGCTATTCTAGTCATAAATATGTAGCTATTCTAGTTTTTCATTCGTAATTCTAGAATCTATGGCCAATCTTATAGTGTGTACAAGTATAGGGATTTCTATCACAAGATTAGGTCGGACTTACTGAAATTAAAAAAAAGCCCTAATTATAACTTTGTCCACCTGGTTTGGAAATACCTTAAAATAATGTTCTTAATCGTTTTTTGAAGATGATATCTTCTATCTGTCAATGGTCTAAGAACACCCAATATAATTTTGTATCTACATTATGGTTGGCCTATTCATGGTGCTCAAATGGAACTTCTTAATAACCTAAAAGGCTGAGATAAGTGGTCGATTTATATTAAATCTACTCATGAGGATTCTGCAGTGATATTTGTTGACAATAAAAAGTATCATAATCCCCCTCTTTTTTCATATTAGTTGATGCTGATGATAAGGTTTTAAAAGTTGGTTTGCAATATGAGAAAACTATTGCAAACTATTGCTGAGTATTATTGTGGAACACCACATCTAAAAACCTTGGTTTATCATCAAGATTTGATTTGCTAATTTTTCAAAATCAGATTTTAAAACATTCTAGACCTTGAATCTGTGTATTGCTATGGATATATGCATTTTTTGATTTGGTAAGTCCAATCTAATCTTGTGATAAACATCCCTATACTAGTGCATACTATAATTCTAGAATTACTAATGGAAAACCTGAATAGCTACAAATTTATGAGTAGAATACCTGGTTCTTCTCTCAATGGTTGTGTCTCTTTCTTTTACAACTGGATAAAAATTTTTGGTAGTGGACATGGTGGGGCCAAGGGGAAGACAGTTCCTAAGTGCAAAGACCCCCCAAGCATGCCGAGGAAACAATGCAAGCATTTGAAGAGAGGCCAAAAAAGTACCACCATGATACTTCTGCATGGACATGTAGAGAGTAGCCTCCACCACCCCCACCAATCCAAAAGAACCATAGGTGGAGGCTTGGCATTTGTGCTCTCCGTGACATATGAAAATATCAAAAGAGCGTAGAGCCAATAATTCCCAAGCCACCATTTACAAGGCTAGTAAAAGAAATCATGTTTCAAGACTATGGCAGGGTCAACAGAGTGCAATCGTCTGCCTTAGGAGCGCTACAGCAAGGCGCAAAAGACATTTTGATTTCTCTTTTTCAAGATTCAGTGGCATGCCAATAGGGTTACCATAAAAGGTATGGTGTTAGCAATGCGTCTACGTGGCAAAAATTGCTTCCATTCCCACTAGTTAGGAAAGCCTTTGTAACAATTGTTGACTTCAAAGTCTCACATAAGATGTAACTTTTTACAAATCAATGAGAACAGCACGTCTTGTGGTTTGATTATGTATTGATTTAATTCTTCAAGTAAATTTCAATGGTGTTGGTGCAATGAAGATAACTTTTTTATCACTGTATATATGCGGTATAGTCTTCTATTAATCATGATGATCAAGATAATGCGTCCAAATCAAATCGAAGGTCAAAAGGCCAAGGATAAAAATACATTGCTAACGTCAAGGGAGAATTAACAGGCCACCAAAAAGTGCCCCTAGGGGTAGGTGGGGGCCTAGGGGAGACCATTCGATGATACCTGGGGTGGAAGGCGGCCAGAAGCCTGTTTTGAGGGGCTTGTGCTCCATGGGGCAACTTTAGCCTATTTGATCGGGTCAAATAGGCTAAAGCCGCCATATGGAGCACAAACCCCCGAAGCATGCTTCTGCCTGGCTTGCACCCCCCCCGGTATTGCAAAATGGGCTCCCAGGGCCCCACATGCTCGTAGGGGCACTTTTTGGAGGTCGTGATGTGCGCTGACCAAAATTGGGATGCTAAAACATGCCATAGCTAATAATTCTCAAGGCACCAACCTTTAGCGTGTTTGACCCGATTAAACATGCGAAAGTTTCCCCATGGATCATAAGCCCCATGAAGCTGGCTTCTGCTCGCGGCTTGCACCCCCGAGTATCACCAAATGGGCTCTCGTGATCCCCCACATGCTCCTAGGGGCACTTTTTGGAGGTCTTGATGTGCATCAACCAAAATTGGGATGCTAAAACATGCCAGAGCTAATAATTCTCAAGGCACCAAACTTGATTATGTGTTGATTTAATTTCTAAAGTAAATTTCAATGGTGTTGGTGCTATGAAGATAACATTTTTTTCATTGTATACATGCGGTATAGTCTTTAATAATCATGATGATCAAGGCACCCCATGTAGCACAAGCCCCTCGGAGCAGGATTTTGGCCACCTTGCACCCCGAGTATCACCCAATGGGCTCCACCAGGGCCCACCATTCCCCTAGGGGCACTTTTTGGAGGTCTTGATGTGCACCAACCGAAACTGGGTTGCTAAAACTTGCCCCTAGGGCAAGGTGGGGGCCTAGGGGAGCCCACCTTGCCCTAGGGGTACCTTTTAGCATCACAATTTTGGTCAATGGTAGGCATTGTAGCCCTCAATCAAATGATGCTTCCCTCGCCCTCCCGCCCAATGCAATCGATGTTTCAGTGCAAAGAATGACCATACCTTGCAATTGACTTTGCCATAAGTCTATCGCTTCCCCAACTCAGTATGTCACCTTGCAATGCACTCCTATGTACATCTACACTTCCTCGTCCCGTCCAAGCGCACAAGCAAAAGTGCTTACTTACACCCCCCTTTGTGATGTTAATTTAAGAAAAATATACCACGCGACTTAACAAAAAAAAATAAAATTGGTACACACTTGTAACTCAATTACTACAATCTTAAGACAATTTAGCAATGGTAAAGACCAAATTAGAATAGCAATCAAATGTACAACAAGAAATTGAACAAAGCATTCTTACATACTAAGTAATTACATGTGAAGAGTTTGTAGAAAGGGCTAAGGTAGTCTCTTCATGAGCTCGTTGAATGACTCAATATTTAGGTTTTTTATAGATGGCTGGTTACCAATGCGGGATGCAATCTCTTTGGCATCCATGATCCCTTGCCCAAGACTTTAGCCACAATATCCTAGTAAAGATTCAACGCTCTTGTTGCCAAAGCTAAAGAGTGCGGCTTCCCTATTTACAAGTATACATTTGTGTGCATTTTAGGCTATGGGATTTTTTGCGAGAATGGCACTAAGTTCCCTGCATTTGAAAATTTCAACGTGTGCATCATTTGAGTAGTCACTGTGGATGACCCGGACCATGTCAACATTGAAGCTTGGGTGGTAGTGCCACAATGAACCGTCTTTCCCTTTAGATTCCATGTGTGAGCTACCTGATGCTCTTACAAAGAAAGGCCCTCTTCTTCCTCTTATGCAAAGGGTTTCCACATCGATTGCAAACAAATAGTCCATCTCTTGCGCTCAAACCTAAGTGCCAAGTACTCCCTTACATTTGTCATATTTCAATTGGCATTGATGACCATGTCCCACAGTTTCTCCTACTTGCACACATGCACTTCAACCTGCTCTATATCGATGATGTCCAAATCAAGTGCTTCCTATTCACCTTGTGTTTGCTTCCACCGTCTGTAAGGCAATATAATGGAGATTTTTTTCTTCGCAATGTGGTATCGAATGATCAATTTCTCTGTCACAACCATGCACTTTTTGGTATCCCCATTGTGTTGAACAATCTTTGAGTCCCAACCAAATGGAAGGAAGGCATTCACTATTGTTCCACCCTTAGCAATCCACGTGGTAGGCATCCGATGAATATCGTCTACCTTGAAAATAAATAAATATGTAGAGGCATAAAAGATGTTAGTGTTGATCAATGTGACCCGGTGCACTTCATTGCATTGAAGATTTTGTTTTCAATCCTTTGCCTCGTTAATACAATAGAGGTACTGTCAAGCATTGGCCAATCATCATCCATCAGAGTTGGTGGACTAAGTTTTTTCAAGGTCCCATAGCCATTCCTTGTCGTTGGGATTACATCCTCTGAAGATGGACCATTCTGCAAGCTCTGACACAATCCATTTGGAATATAGCAATGAGCCGAACTCAAAGTGGTGAGCCTCAAAAGTTTCAGAGAGTGCCTCCAGAGGCTCCCATTCCATAAATGTTGACGGAAAAATATCTGCACGATCCAAACACCATGCCCACAGAGTTTCATCATTAGAGACTTCATGCGAAAGCATAGTGTTTGCTACAAACAACACTATAAATACTTACAATTAGCAAGAAAATTCTTGCACTCCGCGTTGTTGATCCGTAGTTGAGAAGCTTTGTAGACATGTTGTATCTTCACTTGCTTGCTTCCATCGGCTACCTGCTTCACCTTCAATATGTGACCCTTCCAATGATGGGACTTCAGTCCGATGAATCAATGAGAGACTTTGCGGGCTCCTTTTGTGCTTGGCTGCATTGTCACCCACATGCCTATCAAAAAGCTTATGGTTACCCAATGGCCATTGTCATCTTGCTCGTTGCTGTAGCAGAATGAGTCTACCCTTGCTCCTTAAAGGCAGCACTCAAGATGGATCGTACTTTATACATCATATTGGTGCTCCAGATAAACACATGGAAAAATTGCCGGCACCAATCCAAAAACCTATGAGAGTCCCAATGGCAGTACACAAATTTGCTTACCAGGGAGGGCATACTTCACCATTTCATGATTGTAATGAGGGATTTCTTGATCAAACTATATCTCCACAACCTTCACCACCAATAGGCCATTTAAATCTAGTATAAGGGCTCAACTTTTGTCCTCTAGTCATTTAGGCACCCATACCAAATCAGTATACGATTCACCAAATATAGTTGGGTCAAAAAGCATGGACCTTGTTGTAGGCATCAACTGCCTTCAACTTATGGTTCAATAGCCTCACATCTTTTCTCTCCGCCTCTTCCCTTCTCTTCCAAAGCTGTCTAGCCATCTGGATGCACCACTTTCTCATCTTCAAAAATTGAGACTTGTTTCATTTTTTAATCCTCTTGTAGTGCCACAAATAAGTAAATATCATAGCAAGAGCACCTATATTTCAAATGTATTATACGAGAAGTACTTTGATTCAATACATGTCATAAGAGCTTACAACAAGACGAATACCATCAAGCCCACGTTGGTTACAAGATTCCAAAAGATGATAACAACTATCAAAGAGATAAAAGACACATTTCTTATTCAAAAAGATGATAACACCTATCAAAGAGACACGTCACACAATTCTCAAAGAGTCAAAATGTTTCTCTGATTGTTACATAGTTGGTACATAACTTGGGAAATTTTGTTACAACGCTTGGCCAAAAAAGTTGCAAGGCATACAAGACATACTAAGAAGTCTAGGGAGGGAGACAAGGAAGCATTAATGAGTTCACATGGAGGGAGATAGGGAAGCACGTAGTTAATCTTTTTGCACGCATGCTAACGGGTGACTTTAGTTGCACCCATGTTGCACTTTGAAGGCTTGTCGTGTGTTTCCACATTGCTTTTGCTAAAGATTCCCTTAGTTCCTTTTATTTTTCCAATAGCTTTGCAACAAACCCCTATAAAGGTAAGGGGTTGTCATCCCCAACTAGCTGTTGTGCAACATTTGTCTCTTCCTCCAATACCTTGGCACGTACTTGCTTCCCAAATTTTTTGATAACTTCAAAGGATTCTGTAGTGCCTAGCTCATCCTCGGTCTTTCCCACTAAACGTTCTATAGATGAATGACTAGAGTCATCGTTTGTAGCCAATTGATGATAACGTCCTCTTCATTGTATTGTTGAATATCCTCGTTTGTCTCTCCTTTTCTTCCCACCTCTTTGCCATCTTTCCTACACAACACATCATCATTTTGTACATCATGGCCCATGTCTAGCCTAGCAAGTTCATTTTGCCACGTCTCTTTCTATTCAAACCTCTATTTTGATGTGCTTGTGTAACAAAAAAACCATTTTTGTTGTCAAGCATCCTGCATATGCTAACCAGCATCCCATGTATGCTATTGAGCATCATATGTGTGCTAATACAAAGTAGGACTAATGGGCACAAGGCATGTGCTCACTGCTAACAAACATCCCATATGCTGAAAAGCAGGGCTTAGGGTTAGGCATGAGACATGTGCTATCAAGCATCCATGTGTATGCTGCATGGCATAGGCACACAAAAAGCATCTTGTATATGCTAGCAAAAAGAGCACATGCTATCAATTAGCATCTTGCATATGCTAACTAAAGAGGGAATATGAGAATGAAAGTAATCTAAAATGTAATTTTAGTTAACATGCACAATAGATATGCTAATTAGCATAGTTGGCAAGCAAGGTTATAACATAGTTCACATAAAAGAAATCCCTACTTATGTTAGCATGCACATAATAGAATTGTAGATATGCTAACTTGCATAGCTAGTAGACAAGGTTATAGCATAATTAGCATAAAAGAAATGTTTGATTATGTTAGCATGCACATAATTGTATGCTGACAAGGAATGCTAATGGAAGTAATCTTGTGTGCTGTTATAATTAATAGGAATTGTAGGTATGCTAACTAGCATAGTTTGCATGCAAAGTTATAGCATAGTTTGCATAAATTAAATCCATGTTTATGTCAGCATGCATATAACATTATTGTAACAAGCAGCCCTCCACTTGCTTTTAAAATAAAATACATGTACTAACACATATAGTATGATAGCATGCATCTTATTTATGATAATAATCATGTCATGTACCTTGACTAGATTGTGTTATGCTAACAAGCATCTCAATTTTGGTTGCCATAGATGCTAAAAAGCATACAAGCCATGCTAGCTAGCATGCTGACAGTCATCCCAACTATGGTAAATGACATGTTTACCTAAGTTCGGGTGAGTAGGGTCCCCAATCCTAAATCTCATGCATACTATATATCATGTATGGCTCCTTCACACTAGAAAGCTCTACATTGGGGACCAAACGAGCATGCAACAAGGATACATAAGAGTTGATACTTATGGCTATAAGGCAGTTGCATAAACACATTAAGGTCCAACTTTGCAAAGTGCAATCCACACCCTGTGCAAGAGCTCCCTAAAGTCAACACCCCTAACTCCACGTCAAGAGTTATGCTTTACATTGCCATATGACATAGCACTGCAAATACATCTATGTTTGGAAGATGATTTCCTAGTTTTGCCCTCAAACACATTTGACATTCTACTTCCTACATTCCTTTGGTTTTCCTTTCAATCCGTAGAACACATAATGCAATATTTCCTTTTGTACATATTATTGGTCGGTGACAAAAATTTTATGAATTGTATATGGCCAAATCTTACTTTGAGCAAAACCATATCCAAGCTTCATTCATTCAAAGGCTCATCCTTGTGCGAATATGGTAGTGCATCCCGTGTTTTCTTCAATGATTTTGAATTGAAGCTCCACTTGGCGCTAGGGCCCCAATGTGCACAACCCAATTTCATTCCTATATCCTTTACCACAATAGGACTTACCTTTGCATCACTTGCTTTCTGTAAAGCTACATGTTGTTCCGCCTATTGAGCATGCACCAAGGCCTCTTTAGTAGCAATTAGCTTATTCCTAAGGTAAGAAGAAACATTCCGGACATGTTTCATGTCGCTCTCGACAAAGAATGAGAAGCCCTCCTTCCCAACTTGCTAGTGAGTGCTAAAGTGGGAGCAAGGTGTGCCTCTAGCAGCCATGCCCATGCTATTTACAATCCGTTCACACTCCTCATCCAAGTCAACACCACTTGACATTGCAGGTGAAGGAAATTGCATGTTGCGCGCATTCGAGTTCTTCACATGGCCATGATAATATCTCTTCTCTTGAATCTCCTGAAAATGTGCCACAACAAAATCTTCCTAGTTGAACACAATGGTGTAATTTACTGCAATTGGTGTAGGATAGAATTGCTTCACATAGCCTTTGGCAAATGAAAATTTGATCTCCATATTAGTGGGTGGCTTATGATAGACTTTGTACTGGATCTACAAGACGTCCTCAAATCTTTTGCCACAAAATGTTACTGCATTTAACTCTATATTGATTGTTGTGTTTTGCCTATCTAAACATTGAATACCACTTTGCATTAATGATTGGATCCCACCTTACAAGCTTCGGGTCTCCACCCGCCATGGAAAGACCATACTCAGTGTGGAACTCCTCCACTAGGTGGTAGATCCTTGTCTACAAGGGATATTAAACCTTTGGGCTCTTCCATTGACATGCACATTAAGACATGTTCATCACAAATCTATAGAGCCATCGACAAACAAGGCATGAAATAATGGGATCCATGCACCTCACAATCCGTACACCCTGAAACTCAGACCTGTATGCATCGTTTTCCAATGACATTCTATTTCATACAGATACATGCAAGAAGGGGAAATACAAAAAAGCACCATAGAAGTACCTACTAGTGGAGCACCAATCTTCATTGGGGATTCATTAGGGAGTGGCACAGGTGGAGATGGTTTTGTTCTATGCTTCTTCTCAGAGAGATGCTCTGCACCAGCAATTTAATGCCTTCTACTATGAGAGATAGGTCTGGCATTGGCTACGCTCTGTAGAGACGTGATTGTCCCCTACAGACTACCCCCCTCATAGTTCCTTCTCCCCCCCCCATGGTGGGATTTTTTTTTTACTGCCACTGGTGCCCCTTGATGCCGCTCTCCCTCCCTTCCTCATCACTGCGCCACTACCTCTGTGTAATGTCTTTGCGTAGAAAGTTTGAACTAGAAGTCACCTAGTTGTAAGTGATTCAAATGTCCCCGCCACCACAACTTGAAACTATGACTCATGCTATCATGTAAAATCCCACACTTTTCATAGAAACAATGTCTCATGCCAAATCCCACATGCTATCATCTATGCTAGCAAGATATGGTTATGCCATATGCTTTGATAACACAAAAAGTGTATCATGTTAACATGCTTACATCCATGAGATACTAAAGTAATACAACTTATCATGGGATTAGGGCTTTATATGCCCAAGAGAGGATAGTGATCTCAATGCTTAGGCCATTGAGTAGCATGTTATCATGGAGCGGGTTCTCACCTAGAGGATAGAGGCCTAGCTAACATTCCCCCTTTCATCTCATAAGAAAAACTAACCTATGAGATGACACTAAAAGTGGGAAAGAGAATGCTCAAAGGAAAGAGACATAAAAGACTAGCATGGTCCTTGAAAGGCTCAACGTTAACAAAGAGCAACATGAGTAGAGGAAGCTCCATGCATGGCTAAGAGGCTGATTAGAAGCTAGTGCTACTAGAGACACGTGCTCTTGATTAAAGGTTGAGTGTCCATGACCTTCAAAGAAACCTAGATATGATTTTCCCTTGAATGGATATCCAAAAAGAGCTATAGATTTCCCCCACCCTTAGCATATCTAACAGGCTAACAATTTGAGTACAAGGGGAAGAATTCAAGGAGGTGCAATGAATGGTCTTACATCATACATGAATTATGGGTAGTGACTAAACCTGTACAAAAAACAAGATGCAATTTACACAATCCAATGGTAACATCATGGGAAGAAAAGCTCTTTGATTTTATTAGTCAAAGGCAAAAGCCCTAAGCTAAGAAGAGTAGTAAAGGCCTAACTTTTCTCACTAAGAAGTGAGTTAGCTGTAACTATCATGGCTTGATCAAATTATGGAGAAGAGGTCTCTTCTTAAAGACTCAACAACGTGATTAGCTTGTTGTTGTTTTTTAGGCTTGGCTAATAATTGATAGCATTGGTCAATTATGTGCCCAAGATTTATACTGAATGTGCACTTCCTAGCATCTTTGGCGATGAAGTCTTGTACAAGTGCAAAATTTTCTCTCCTAATTTCCTCCTTGTCAACTCCAACCCTTTCTTCATAAGATATTCATTGACCAACTTTGAGGGCAGTGACACTTTCCATAAAGCAGTCTTCTTTAGAAAGGCTAATATATTAAGAAGAAATTTTCATCATCATCTGGACAAGTATAGCTAACTATTGATCAAGAACGACTAATACTAATCAAAGTGCTTTAAGAGTATTAACTAATTGATAGATATAAATATTAGCCACATCTTGAGAAACAACATCCATATCCCTTCAGAATCTTTCATCATAAGCGATCGCCTCTTCATCTTCCACATAGAAAAAATTTAATTATGATGCCATACTTGAGAGACTCCAAAATTGGTTATGGTTTTGTGAGATGAAGTCCAAAGCTATCGAATCGTTTTGTGACGCCTCTTAGGGATTTACAGTAATAAATATCTTCAAGAAAGCTTTTAATTCCCTACAATCGAAACAAAAACCAAGTGCTAGGCATTGATGGTGCTCATGATTTTTGGGAACGACGACTCTTGCATTTGGCCTTAAAAATTAAGGTCAAATTAGGATCTTTTATGGTCAGCAGGGGCCATACATACACATAATCAAACACAGAACAAATGGGATTCGGGGTCTTGAAAGAACCTCTTTGCGCTTACAGATCATTATAGCAGGTCCGTAACAAATATGTATATCGCATATAACTCACCAAAAAGAAGAAAAGAATGAGGTGTATGCAAATGCTTTGATATGGTGTATGCTTAATGCTGAGAGTCCCCTCCCGGTACACTCCTTGTGCTAATCAATCATTGAAGTCGATGATCATGGTTGGTTGTCCAAAATGAAGTAGAGGAGGGCCGCCAACAAGGCAAAGAGCAAGAAGGCCACAGCCAAGTGCAGAAAGAAGGCCGGATGGCGCCTCAAAAACGCGCACATGAGTACGGGCCCCCGGCCAGCTGCTGCAACTATCTCCTCTGGCGCATATAGTTCACCTAGACCACCGGCCGCCTCCTCCATATTATCATCATTATATTCTTCTTCCTCACGTCGCATATTGTGCAATCCAGCTTCACCATCATTACTACTTAAAGGGCGACATTCATACACCACCAACAAGCGATCACTGCCCAGCTTTCTGTGCCAGCTCTGCTCGGGCCCCCTTTCTATATAATACTCATGAGTACGGTACTGGCACCGCCACCCTTGCAGCCTTCGCCTGCTGTTCATTTAAACCCACAGTACACCACACATTACGTCTCCATTGATTAGGCTGGCTCCTAATTCCATTTCAGCAATTCCAAATGAAAGAGACTTGCAGTCATCAGTACCTACCCTAAATAGACGACGTTGTCCGCAATTAGCGGCTGCACGTCCTCCGCAAGGTCGCGAGCTCCAGCGGCAGAGTCCGCCTCTTTCGGAGACCCCACGACGTACGCGTCGACATCGCTTATGTCGAAGCTGCTGTTGCTCTCATCCACGTAACAGCTACAAAACAGGAGCAGCAGTAGGTCTGCAATCAGCAGCAGCCTGACCGATGCTAATTCAATTGGCACAGACATGGAATCTCGTCAAAGGGAAAAGGCGCCGGAATCTTCACCACCCCCAACCCCACTAATTCTCTGTAGTTGCACAGTATGTGTGTATAATGGGTGCGGCCGTGTGTGTGTGTGTGTGTGTGTGTGTGTGTGTGTGTGTGTGTTTGTTTGAGAGAGAGAGAGAGAGAGAGGTTTTTGTTGGGGGGGGGGGGGGGGGGCAAGAAGCTGGAGAGAGGGGGGCATATGCAGGGGAAGTGAAGTGAAAGGTCATGGCATGGAGATGGAAGAGTGATGGTTGGCCATTTGCAGGCTGGCAAGGAAGGGATGATGATCCGGAATGCCATTGACTTTCCAAAGCCTTTCGCGCACGACTTTGTCCTCGCTGACCTTCCCACTTCCTTTTCTTTCTAACTTCTCTCTCCCTCTCCCTCTTTGTGTTTCTACCTTCATTTTCGCAAAAGTCATGGACGTTCGTGATTTTTTCGAAAGTAAATTTTGAAGCACAAATGTTTTCTCTACATTTCCTACTAAAAAATTAAAAGCTATTCCTAATGGCTGCAAAAAAATTAAAAGATGCTCCTAATTCAAAGATTCCACTCAAAAATAAGAAAAACGATACGATAATCTATAGCACACAACGACAGACAATGACGAAACACATAGATTTGTAACAATATCACCCAAGAAAGATGAGTACAACATTGAGAGAGAAAAAGAGAGAGAAAGAGAGAGAAGGGGGGGTGGGAGGAGGCGGAAAAAAAACACTAAAGAAAACTAAGAAGAAAACTCTTTGAAAAAAAAAAAGAGCAAAGAAAACCTATTTACATGGACACAAAACGTATGTTGACTTTTCCATCTTGATTTGTCGTTTGCCTTCATATGTCTTTTCATTTCTTAAACTCACCCTTCGCTTATCACTTAATATGTTTTAAAAGAATTTTTATTTTTCTGAGATTGAGGAGACCTAAACGATCTATTTCACATCTATTAGATCGGTCCTCCGTTTTCCGAAGGGAAAAATTGAAGCTACATGTTACAACTGTCTCACCATCATTCCTTGTGCTCACCCTTTAGGCCTCACTGCGCACCGCTAGCTGCATCCCCTTCCCTTCATCACTAATTGCACCATGCCTTGCAGTTGTCGAAGGAAAAAGATCACCAGATGATAGCATCGTGAGAGACCAAGGCAAAACTCCAAAAGAGGGAGAGGCAAAAAAATCTTTGCGATGCATTCAGAGAGATCCATTCACTACACCATTGCAGAGGAAAAAGAGTATATACATATATCTCTCTCACTCGTGATGTAATAGGCAGTTGCCTCCGGTGTCCCCCGTCACCCTCTCTCCCCTCCACGTGCCAACCAACTCCCCCTCAGCACAGCCACCTTCCCCCACCCCCCCTTGCCATTGCTTTCGATTGTGCCATTCCTCCCCACCCGGCTTCCCCCTTTCTGCATGCATCCAGTTTTCTTACACCAGAGAGAGAAAAAGAGTTGTCTCCATGCGCTTGGTTGAGAGAGAAAGAGAGCGCAAGGCATCGCCAAGTGATGCTCCTTACGAAATCTCCATGATGACGTGTTCTTTCCCCTCCATGTCTCATGCGGCACAACCTCTCTTGCATCTCCTCTTGCCCTATCACAACACACAGCTTCAGGCAAGACAGTTGTGTGTAGTGAGAAAACCTTGCTTGATTGGACCCATACACATCCAGAGCAGAAAGACAAGAAGAGAAATTGTCATGCTTCTGTACATGTGCAGAGAGAAAGAAAGAGGACCACTCCCTCACCACACCCATTCCACTACTTCTGCATCTCTATTCCACCCCCTTCTACTACTTTTGCATTCTCTCGATGGAGCGGAAGTTACTCAACAACTTCACGCTTATGGGATTTCCATTCCTCTCTAAGAGGAGAGAGAGCTTAGGAGGCCTCTTGATGAGACCCCCAAAAGAAGACTCTCTCCCATACAAGAGGAGGAATCCAAAGAACGAGAAAGTAATGAATCCCTAAGTTCCTCTAAAGATGTGGTTCCACGAAGACGACGGTCTAGACGGTGGCCAACCCCTCCCAAGAGGAAACGATCGACCCACATTCCTTCTCCTCGTCACTCCGAAAGGAAAGAGAGGAAACAAAGGAAGAAAAGGGCAAGAAAGAGGTCACCCTCTTCTCCTTCTTCTTCACCTTCCTCCTCTTCCAACAAAATTTATGGCTATTCTCCTAGAGAATACATAGGGGAGGACATCGCAAATCTTATACCCTAGATGGTGAAGGTCCCAAAAGCTCAAGAAGTTCAAAGAGGGAGGAAAGAGTATCTCTTTTCTCACCTATGATGACACCTTTGGTGCTACCAACAAAGTATTGGCCTTCATCCAACAATTTGATGCGGCCTTTGGAGATGAGGGCTTCACGGAGTCCTCCAAGCTACACCATGTAGCTATGCACTTTCAGAAATTGGCTCGTTAATGATGCGCGTGCCACTCGTGGCGGGCTTTATGCACCTATGCGCTCGAGACGCTCGCGTTCTGGGCTTTCCATCCGACCCGTCTTGAAACACGGACCAAGGAGTCTAACATGTACGCGAGCCGGTGGGTGGCAAACCCACAAAAGAGCAAGTAACCTGATAGGTGGGATCCCCCTCATGGGTGCACCATCGATCGACCGTGATCTTCTATGAAAGGTTTGAGTGGGAGTGTACCTGCTAGGACCCGAAAGATAGTGAACTATGCCTGATGCTGGCGAAGCCAGCCAAGTCAGAGGAAACTCTGGTGGAGGCTCGTAGCGATACTGACGTGCAGAATGTTCGTCAGACTTGGGTATAGGAGCGAAAGACTAATCGAACCATCTAATAGATGGTTCCCTCCAAAGTTTCCCTCAGGATAGCTGGAGCTCTTTGCAGTTTTATCAGGTAAAGCAAATGATTAGAGGCATCACGGGTGAAATACCCTCAACCTATTCTCAAACTTTAAATAGATAAGCGGCTAGGGTTGCTGTGTTGAACCCTGGTGCAGAATATGCGAGCTCCAAGTGGACCATTTTTGGTAAGTAGAACTGGTGATGCGGGCTGAACCAAAAGCCGGGTTACGGTGCCGAACTGTGGGCTAACCTAGATCCCACAAAGGGTTTTGATTGATTAAGATAGCAGGACGGTGGTCATGGAAGTCGAAATCTGCTAAAGTGTGTGTAACAACTCACCTGCCGAATCAACTAGCCCCGAAAATGGATGGCCCTGAAGCGCGCGACTTGTATCTGGCCATCGGGGCGAGTGCGAGGCCTCGATGAGTAGGAGTGCATGGGGGTCATGGCGCACCTCCTGGCGTGAGCCCGAGTGAAACAGTCCCCAATGCAGATCTTGGTGGTAGTAGAAAATATTCAAATGAGAACTTTGAAGACCAAAGTGGAGAAAGGTTCCATGTGAACAGCAATTGGACATGGTTTAGTCGATCCTAAGAGATGGGGTAGTCCTGTGTCAAGGGCGCAATGCGCGTCGTTCATCGAAAGGGAATCGGGTTAATATTCCCAAACCGGGACGTGGCAGTGGATGGCAATGTGACCGAATCCGGAGACGCCGACAGGGGGCCCCAGAAGAGTTCTCTTTTCTTTTTAACAGCCCGCCCACCCTAAAATCAGATCACCCGGAGATAGGGTCTAGCAGCAGCTGGTAAAGCACCACACGTCTCATGATGTCCGGTGCACCCTTGGCGGCCCGTGAAAATTTGGAGGAGCGAATGCCGATCTAGCCAAGTCGTACTCATAACCGCATCAAGTCTCCAAGGTGAATAGCCTTTGGTCGATAGAAAAATGTAGGTAAGGGAAGTCGTCAAAACGGATTTGTAACTTCGGGAAAATTATTGGCTCTGAGGGTTGGGTCTAAGGGTGTGTGGTCCAACACCGGAGGCTGTCGGGGGTCTCCCCAACATGCCCCAGCGACGAAGGCGGGCCTCCGCGTGCCCACTGGTCGACGGCCATAGAACGTCGCCCCTCACGGGCGGCCCTCCCTAGGCGGTGAACAGCCGTCTCAGAATTAGCACCGTCAACGCGTCTCGAGCACGCCGTCAGCCCCGTCGGTGCTATCGGCTCCATGAAGCACCCCTCGGCCCGTGCCGTCTCGTCAACGCGTCCATGCACACCGTCGACCCCGTCGGTGCTACCGGCCACATCATGGTGGAGTTGCCGGTGGCTCCTTCATCGCACTCGTCGGCCCGTCAACGCGTCCATGCACACCGTCAACCTCGTCGGCGCTACCGGCCACGTCATGGTCGAGTCGTCGGTGGCTTCAAACTCCATCATTCAGTAAGCACTTTGTCCTTTGCATCAAGTCTTCATGGAAACGGCAAAGCCCCAAGGACATAGAAAACTCTACTAGTTTCCATCATGAAGCAATTCCTTGCAAGCGATGCAAAGGACAAAGTGCTCACTGAATGGAGAAGTTTGAAGCTTCTCTCACATGAGTCTACCCACAAATACGTGGACACGTTTTGGGATTTACATCTCAAGGCTACTATCTTTCAAAAGATAGACTTTGTTGAGAAAAAGCAACAATTCTGTGTGAGATTACCTGAAGAAATGGCTGAGTACGTCAACTCCCAACGGCTTGGATCGATCACCGAAGTAATCCACCACACTATGGTTGCTTCGTGCACCAATTTCAACAAGGGTCTAGAAGGAATGTCAAGCCCATGGAAAGCAGAGACAAAAGAGATGCAAAGGGGAAAACCAATGCCCAAAATTCTTCCCAAGGTAATTCCAACAAACAACAACAACAGTCGGTCCAAGGAGAAGGGAGTTTACAAAGGTAAAAATAAACTCTCTCTTGAAGAGCTTGAAGCTTTTTGCAAGGACCACTAATGTTTTAAGTGTGGGGAGCAAGGACATGTCTATCGTTCTTGCCCGCAATGAGACTCCTAGAGCTTCCACTATCGAAGCTCCAAAAGAGGATGCTCATTGCAAAGGATCGCCTCTCTCCTATGCTTGGGGAAAGGTAAGGGAGCATGATTCCTTGTTTGACCCTGGCTCTACTCACAACTTTATATCAATGGAGTTGGCCACTAAGTTGGGCATTCAAGCTTTCGAGATGAAAGATACTGTAACTACCGATACAGCTTTCAAGGGACAGCAAGCCTCCATTACTCCCTTGATTGGGAAGTTGAGGCTTCATGTCCAAAGCTACGTCGACAAAGAAGAATTTTTCAACTTTCCTCTCCAACATGAGGATGCTATCCTAGGGGCACCATGGTTCAACCACATGGCTGTCAACATGAAGTTCCCTGAAAGGAGAATCTACTTCACCTACAGGAAAAAGAGCATATATATAGATCTAGTGAGTCTAGTTGTACTATACCACTTGTAAATTCTCCTGCTTTTGACAAATCAATGAAAAGCTCAGTTTTTGTGTACGTGATTTTTGTCAAAGAGTCCCTAAAAGATCCTAATGTTTCATTAAATGTAAACGGTAGGAATCAAGAAGAGTTAGACTTGTCTAATTTTCTAAAATGATTCCAAGATGTGTTCATCGATGATATCCCTATGGTCTTACCTCCAAAACGAGGGGATGATGTGAAGGGGATCGGGGAGCACCACAGACGGAGAGTGAGAGAGAGAAGGAGACACACGACACACAGATATGGGTGGGGAGACTCAAAGAGTGAGTAGCCCCCTATACACTTATGCTATGTATAAGGTATACAAGTCAGTGGACGCCCAGACTCTGGGCGACCGGGCAAGGCACAGACGCCTATACCCCAACAACCTCCCACTTAAAGGCGACTGTGCCTTTAAGCAAGGGAACCTAGTCTAAAGACTAAAAAAGGTGAGAGAAAACCGCTCTCAACCGATGCCCACTGGTTGGCTGTGATCGTGTGCATCCGGCTGTCCTGCTCCCGTGTAAGTCCATACACCACCAGACATACCGCACACGTACTGCAAGTATGTACGCAATACCTGCATATCTCCCTCGTGCACTATGCCATCATCAGTCAACAAACGACTGACAATCCCAACTGCAAATGCTCCCACTGCAGCTGCGATATCCGGTCTCAAGATCAACATCTCATACATGAGACCACCGAATGCCGATGCAATGCTAGCGGGCCCTGCTAGCTCTACGGAGCATGCATCAACATATATATCCCTGGCAATAGGCATCTCTGACTGACAAGGCATGTCAGCCACATGCATCTCCTGACTGTCCACAAAAGACGCATCAACCTGTCGTGCAACCTCATAGCACACCAGCTGCTCTAGGTGTCTGCTGGAAGACATATCCTACACAACTATATCCCCATGCTCACTGTCGAGCATAGAAAGGAATGACTGCATAATCGCTGACATCTCAGCCTCCTCTGCAATCATCCACTGCAAACATGACCACTCAATCTGCTGTGACTCACTAGAGCTCTCATGCTCTAACTCCGTATGCATAGACTCTTGCACAACGTCCTCCTGTCGTGACTCACTAGAGCAAGACCGCTCTACCTGTCTATCCTGCATAGAAGTATCTCGCAAAACTGACTCTCTGCTTTGCTCAGTCACTAGCAAAGCATGCATGTCTGACTCTGTCACCTCTCTGTGTGACTGCTCAAGTCGTGCCCCAACCGTGTGCACAACGATCTCACTACTCTGCACTCCATGCAAAGCATCCTGCAACCCACAAGCAAAAGAGACTCGCTTGCTCTCTCGCTCTCTACCTGGCTGCGTGATCACAGAGACAACACCGTCTCTCCCGTGATCCACATGCAATGGGTAACCTGTACCACTCCTGGCACCTCTCGCAATCACTAGCGAACCCAAATGCATCACAAAATCTCGCTCTCGTAGCGAAATCTGACATCCACTATCCCGTAACTGTCTGACTGAGATCAAATCCCGTCTCAGATCTGGCACATAACGCACATGACGCAGGGTAAATCTCATACCACTGGGCAAGGACAAACATACGTCTCCTGTACCCTCAATGTCATACACAGCACCATCAGCCATGTGCACACAACCAAGTCTCCCACTAGAAAACGTGCTAAACCACTCACGATGCGACGTGACATGGAATGTAGCATCTGAATCTAGTAACCAATGTGAAGACAATGTGCAATCCGATATGCAATCCGTAGACATAAGATCGTATGAAGACAAGCTAGATGTAAATGTGACATCGCCATCACAAGCATACTCAGTAACCACCGTACTGATCTCACTAGCATCTGTCATGCCCAAATCTGCATCACGCATCTGTCGCCTCCGTTGTCTCAAACGCCTGAAACATCGACGCCTAATGTGCCCTCTATGTCCACAATGCCAACATGTCAAGTCTCTATGCCGTCGAGACTTGCGTGTGGGACCAATCTCTCCCATGGACATAGAAGTGGGACTAGACTTCCCTGTAGACATGGATGTCCCGTACATAGCATGTAAACTCTGCCATAAAGCATGAGTTGTAGTCTCCCTCGAGACCTGCCAGTAAATAGACTCAACCAGATGCAAATGAATTGTAGACATGGCTAACTCATCAAGATCCTGCCAATCATCATCACGCATAGACTTGGGCTTCACCGATAAGCCACGCAAGGGTTTATCCTGCCCCAAATCCGCCAATGCAACAAGCATATGCTCCTTCCAAGCAACAAAATCTGCACCATCAAACTGTGTCAGACCATAACGCTGGAAGTCAAATGAAAAATCAGCCATAATGCTCGCAAAAGAGCAACCAACAATGAGTAGCAAATGTCAACCAAATCAGCCCTAGACTGGCTCGAATTGCATCAACAAAAGTCTGCAAATATGGCTGCAAATCAACCCCAAAACAGCCCCAAAATTCAGCTCTTAAACAGCTGCATAAACAAGTCACAAATGTGTCCCAAATCAGCCTACAACTGAGCCATACATGGACACCTGCAAAGAGGAAACAATGGCTGAAAATTCAGTGCCCAAATAAGCCCTCAAACCTGCCTGTAAACTTGTAAACCTGTAGCTGAAACCTGCTGAAAAACCTCAAGCCATTAGTGCTCGAATCCGGCTACCTAGCTCGTAGCCACACAAGCATACATCACAATACTCACTCCTGTGAGTGTGCCAAGATAACTGTACGCCTGTCAAACCCGTGAGCTAATCACCAAGCCCACAATGTGCGGTATCGATGCATACACACGCACAAATCTCCCACCTGCAGAGAACACCGCACACAAATGCTGAGTGCAACCCGCAATCTCTACCTAGATCGCATAAATGATACGCATAAAACTCCTGGGAAAATTTCGCCAGAGTTTCGTCAGTAAAACGGCCACAAAACCAGTAACCAAACTGACTGCACGCTCAAAACCATGAGCAACCAAAGCGCATCAAACCGTACTCCAAATGCATGCACCAATCTCCACACTTTGCATACATCATTGCAAACACCTGCAAATCTAGTACACAAATATCTGCTCTACCTGTGATGACTGCCAAAAAACATGCTCGAGGCATACATTACCGAGCTCAAAATGCAATCACATTAGTGTCCCTGAGCATCAAACCACATAAGGCATACATCGTATCCTCCCACCTGTGAGGAAACTTGCAGCAAATATCACTCTCACATCTGAGAGCAAGCCATGTGTGAAATCCTCGACACACAATAAACAACTGCTGCTGCAGAAAATTCAGCGTTCAGAATTTTAAAATTCTGATATGACGAGCGCGTCCGGAGCATGCCAAAACCCCAAGGTAGACTCCTGGATCACATGTATCCGAGTCCGAGTGTGCAAAATATGCCAAAAACACTGTTTTCGACCCAAAAACGCAGCAAAAACTTGCTGCTGCTGCTGCAGAAATTTCAGAGGTCAAAATCAGCTCAAATGGACATCACCATTGCGTCCGGAGCGTGCCAAAACCCCAGGTTACACCTTAACCTTGCATAAATCGCATTCCGTATGCAAAAGTTATGCAAAAAACACTGTTTTTGGGGCCCGAAAAATGACCTGCGGAAATGAAAATCTGCATTCTTCCTGCAAGTATGGCTGCAAATAACCATACACACTTGCAATACACTCTTCCCTCAACCTTGGGAATTCCCCTCAAGCTTCCATGAGCACAGATCTGGTGTTTGCTCACCGATCTCAAGCTTCCACCGAAAGCGAGCTCACCATAGCCGAAAGCTCACTTCTCTATAGCACTCCATCTGTCACGAAGCCAAAGCTCTGATACCAATTGAAGGGGATCGGGGAGCACCACAGACGGAGAGTGAGAGAGAGAAGGAGACACACGGCACACAGATATGGGTGGGGAGACTCAAAGAGTGAGTAGCCCCCTATACACTTATGCTATGTATAAGGTATACAAGTCAGTGGGCGCCCAGACTCTGAGCGACCGGGCAAGGCACAGACGCCTATACCCCAACATGATGACCATCAAATTGAGCTCCTACTAGGAAGCTCACCACCTAACAAGCCTCCTTATTGAGTTTTCCAAGCTCAACAAGAGGAGATTATGAGGCAAGTACAAGAATTGATAAAGAAGGGGATGGTGAGGCCTAGCTCCTATCCCTTTTGTTCTCCAGTCCTTTTAGTGCAAAAGAAAGATGGTACATACCGCATGTGTGTAGACTATCGAGCACTAAACCATATCACTATCAAAAATAGATTTTCTGTGCCTCGGGTAGAAGATCTGTTTGATAAGCTTCAATGCTCTACCTACTTCAGTAGGATAGACCTTAAAAGTGGCTATCATCAGATAAGGATAGTGAATGAAGATATCCTAAAGACCACGTTTTGTACAACGTTTGGTCTTTATATTCTAGTTATGCCTTTTGGCTTGAGTAATGCACTAGCCAAGTTCAATCGTTAAATGTAGAAAACCTTTAGACCCTACTGCAAATTCACTAGAGTGTTCTTAGATGATATCATTATCTACTCCAAGTCCTTGGAGGAACACAAGCAACATCTCCAGGTGATTTTTCAAGCATTGAGGAAAAACAAGCTTTTTATCAATCAAAAGAAAAGCGATTTTTTTCTTCAAGAGATCCAATACTTAGGTCATATCTCTCAAGATGGTATCTGTATGGATCCATCAAAGTTGGAGGTGATAAAAGCATTGATCTACATGAGCTAAGAAGCTTTATTAGTATGTGTGCATACTATAGACACTTCATAGCAAAATCCTCTCAAATAGCAAGACCATTACATGACTTAACAAAAAAAAACGTTAAGTACTAATGGACTCCGAAGAAGAAAAATGCTTTTGACAAGCTCAAAGAGAAGCTTACCTCCCAACCAGTCCTTATGCTTCCGGATCTCTCAAAGCCATTTGAGGTCCAATGTGATGCTTGTGGTGATTGCCTTGGAGCAGTCTTGCTTCACGAAGGGCATGCCATAGCATATGAGAACGGAAGGCTCAATACAGATGAACAGGTCTTGGGCATTTATGAGAAAGAGCTTTTAGCCGTTCTACATGCCCTAGATGCATGGAAGCACTATCTACTGGTGACAACATTTATTTTATGAACAGACCACCAAAGCCTCAAGTACTTCATGACGCAAACCAAGCTTTCCGACAAACAAATGAGGTGGGCAAAAAAAAATTTGCAATTTTATTTTCATATTGCTCACATTGCTAGTAAGCACAATCAAGTGGCCGATGCACTTTCATGACAACCAAAAGTTAATGTGGTGTCTATAGCAACTCACAATGATCTGTCTTTCTACGATAGATGAGTATGCTATCGACCCCGACTTTGAAGACATAATGTCATCCCTTGCTTTGGGGAAGAAAGAGGAACTATTCACCTGCAAGATGGTTATCTCTTCATGCAATAGGCTATGTGTTACCCACTCCCTTCATGAGAAAGTCATGTATGAGTCCCATGCTCCTCCCTATGTGGGACATAGAGGCATTCAACCTACTCTTTGAGGAGTAGAGACGTACTTCTATTGACCTACCATGAAAATGGACATACAAGCATATGTTTCAAAATGTGTGGTATGCCAAAAGATTAAGTATGATAGAGGGGAGCAACCTGGATGACTCCAGCCATTGCCAATCCCTAATTCACCATGGGAGAGTATATTTATGGATTTTATCTTTGAATGATCCAAGTCTATCCATGGGAATACGGGAATGTGGACAATAGTCAACAAGTTTAGCAAGCAAGCACACTTTATTCTTGTCAAAAAGACTATTAAAGCACACCAAATGGCAACTCTCTTCATATCCCATATTTTCAAACACCATGGATTGCCAACATCCATCGTGTCAGATAGAGATCCTAGAATGATCAATAATTTTTGGAAAGGTCTCTTTGAAAATCTGAACTTCTCTTCGGTCTATCACCAACAAACGGATGGCCAAAGTGAGATACCCAATCTTACGATGCTCGCTCTACTAAAGACTTATGTTACAGAAGTAGATCAACGCTCACAATGGGAAAAGTACTTACCTCTTGTAGAGTATGCGTACAATAATATTGTCCATACTTTTATAGGAAAAGCACCTTTTGTAATCATTGTGGGAAGACCTAAAAGTCCCTTGCTACTTAAAGTACATGGGAAGATCTTTGTTGTAGATGAGTATAGCTGTGACCTACAAGAATCTTTCCAAAAGATTAAGGAGGCTATATCCATCTCTCAACAAAAACTATTGCTGACAAGCACAGAAGGGTCTTATGTTTAAAGAAAATGATTGGGTCTTACTTAATTTTCCCAAGGCTCGATTGAGGCAAACGACGGGAAAAAATCCTACTACGGGCCTTCAAAAGTATAATGCTAAACTAGCAAAAAGACATATTGTCCTTTTTAAATTTTGAAGCCAATCAATGAGATGGCTTATCAACTCAAGTTGCCCAAGCATTGATTCATACACAATGCTTTTCATGTGAGCCTACTTAAGCCCTACAAAGGAGAGCCACCAAGTGAACCAATTATTGAAGACCCTCCCAAAATTGAAGACCAAGAAGAAGTGCTGCAACCTTAAGCTATCCTTCGGCATCGTGAAGACAAGGTACTACAACATGGTAAGATTATTCGACGGTATCTTATTAAGTTCAAAAAATTATCCTTTTGAAGATGCTAGATGGATGAAAGGAATATAGGTTAAGGATAGTATGAACCTTGTCAATGCTTACAATGCTACATTAGAGTAAGCAAATGTACAAATTTATTTTAAATGACCAATGTTTTTGTCTTATAAGAAAAATTCCCTTTTTATTGTGCACAGATTTAAGTAGTATGCATACGTAGAATCATGTTTGTGATGACGACGTTGGTGCAGCCAAAGTTGGTCTAAGCTAGGAAATGGTCTATACCAGGCAGAGGCAGCATGCAAGTGCAGTGCAGAAGGCTAGGGCAGGTACCAAAGCCCTGGGCAGCCAAAGGGTAGCGAAAGTGTATGTTCAAAGCAATTTTTCAGGCCAAAAGAGCTGTTGGATGGTCCAGATGGGATGGCAGATGAAGGTGTTCGAAGTGCCAAGTCAGTGCTCTAGAATGTAGTGTTCATTCAGTGTGCTCTAGAAGCCGGTCCAAACGGCTCGTCAAATGGAGCCCAAGTGTGCAAGATACTGAAGTACAAAATTAGAAGGTGTTGCATATCCCCGACGGGCGGGGCAGTTAGGGACGGGTGGCCCAGGCAGATGTCGGGGGATAGATGCGTACAGCTCAAATTATGCAGCGTACTTGTCTTCTTGGATTGTGAATCGGAGCTCTGGATAGCAAGTTATGCCCATCATAATTTTTTCGAGGGGCCAGTTATGGGCCAAGTCGACCGTACTGGGGGATGCGCTATCTGGTGTTTTCTAGAGCTTTCCACGTGTCTCATGGATGGTGTGCACTATGTGGAGATAGTAGGAGTCGACTGCATGTGAATTTGAGGTCGGAGCGTGGAGAAATGACCGATCAAAGTTGGCAGTTTGTGGCGAACGTGGAGGGCCATATGGTTTTTTCCAGTTTGGGGGGCTCCATTCAAGGCCACGACGAAGTCGGTTTGCGGAGCTATTACGTACGCTTGAATTCTGGAATACGGGGTTTCGATGGATCTTCATCAGGTGACCAGGGGACCCTTGAGCACTAGATGACAACTAATCAAACAGGAACAAGAAGTGAGGTTTTTTTAGAAGTTTTTGTGCATTTTAATAGAAGCATTAGGGACTTTGGACCGGCAGCTGCCATGTGGCATTGGGTAAATCCCATATGCGCAGGAGAAAGCAGGGCCCGCGGAGTATATAGGCTAGGCCATTTGGCCTTTTGGAGTTATAAGGTGGAGTGTGAGGAGCTTGGAGCCCCATGAGTGATGGCGTATCACTGTCGGGCGTAGCGTTGGCGTCCCTGTTGGGCGATGTGCGCTGGTTTTGGCCAGGAGGGGCGGTGCCGCTGGCGCGCGCCCGCGTGAGGAAAGAGTAGCCAGAAGCACTAGGCAGTTCACTGGCGGTGCATTCAGGTGATCTGGCAGGCGCCCTCTAGGCTCGTTCCCACGGTCGGCCATTGGAGGCCCCATTTTGAAGGGCTATGGGAGGGAGGCAATCGCGACCTCGCTAATGTCCCCCCTCCCCGAGACATGAGAGTAGAAGGCCTTCCCGTAGGGGTGAAGAAAGAGCCAGAGAGACCGAGAGGTCAAATGCCAAGGGGGTTGTCCCGCAAGTGAGGGGCATCCAGGGCATAATAAGGAGGCAGTCCCGAGGGGAAAGAGGGAGAAAGAACCCAAAGGCCGCCAGGGTGTACAAAGCAAAAGCCAAGGCAAAGGGCAAGGTGGAGGCCATACCAAAAAGGAGCAAATGAAGAGAAAAAAATAGAGAAAGAGGGCTGGTGGGAACCAAATAAAGGTGGTCAAGGGGGAAATCAAGGAGCAGTGCAAGATAGCCCCCCCAAAGGGGTGAAAAATGAAGAAAAAAGGAAAAAAATAAAAAAGTACCTAGGGGCAATAGCGACATCGCTAATGCCCCACCCCCCCACCCCCCCAACTGTAAAAGAGAGAGGAATTGAGCAGATGAAGCAAGGCGGCTACCCCTCTCCAAAGATGCTAAAATAAGATGCCAAATGGGCCAATAAAAGGATAATTTCCAAAGTTGAACGCCCCCCATAAAAGTCAAATTTTGATCAAAATAGGGGCTTTTTTTGTGCTATTTGAAGCCCGAAAAGTGGAGTTCTCTGACAAGCTAACCCCTTTGTAACTTTTTCTTGAAAATGGCCATAGTGATGGCAGTGCAAGCCGGTGTACATGCCTTTTGAAATGCAATCAACTCACTGTTGCCCATCTTGTTGTTGTTTCCCCTTCCCCCCTTCTCTTTCTCCTGCTTTCATGTTTCCCCTTGGTGCAGGCAGTGAGGATGTGTGTGCCCCCCCGGACCGACGGTGTTTTGTGTGAGAGATTGATATTGAGTGGCTGTGAGCGTGTGCAAGGGTGGAGACAGACCGCGGCAGCAAGTGTGCGTTGTCTGGTGGATTTGTGGAGCGTGTGAGCAGTGGAAATTGAGCAGGCGGTGGTCTGCTAGTGTAAAGTGTGTTTTTGAAGGTGTTTTTCGAGAGGATAGGGGTGCTATGGATACCCTGAGCTATAGAGAGGCCCTTGTGTTTGTGTCGGGTGTGTTCCCCCATTCCCCCTCTCCAACGTCCCTCAAACACCAAGTAGAATTTGGCACTCTACTTGGGAGAATGAAATAGACTAAAGAGCAGACATGCTTGCGGCAGCTACGTCTCCCAAGCACTAAATGGATTGGTCATCCATCTTGGAATGATGTCATAGGGTAAAAAGCGATCCTCTACCCGCTAAGAAACATTGACTAATGACTAAGGCTTCATCTCTTCAACCTCACAGTAGTCGAGGATGACTATGATTTCAAGGGAGAGGTAATGTCATAAAATTAAATATCTAACCAAACCCAATGATTTTCTCATATTAAATTGATCATTTAATGTGGGAGAATAAACAGGAACAAGGGTTAGAATATAGACATGTGCTTATAGATCTATCTCAACACAGGGCCAATGGTAAAGGAGTTCAAATGAGAGATGGTATGTCAAAGGTCAAGGCTAGCCAATGGAGCTTAAAGACCTTAGGTTTAGCTTCATTGAAGACCTCCAAAGGTTAGTGTTAAAAGTCCTTTGACCTTAGGTAAGCTAGGGGTTGTGTTGGTGGTGGGAACCCGGCCCAAGCTTGAAGTGCTTGTTATGCTTGCTGACTAAGGTGCTTGAGGTGCTTGAGATGCTTAATGACTAAGGTGCTTGAGGGGGTAAGGTACTCAAAAGTCAATGCATACCCCTACACAAGGGGGGGAAAGGGCTAGAGAGAGAACACATACACCCTCACACAAGGCATCCTTGGTACAAAGAAAGCAGCACGAACACTTGTCAACCTCCTCTTCATGTTGCCCTCATGGTGTGCCTAAAGACTATTGGTTGGCCTCCCAAGGGGTCCAATGATAGTTTAGTTAATTTAATTAATTGTCTATGCATTTATCAAGTCCTCTCTCTCAAAGGGGAAAGGGGGACACTTGTCCCAAGGCTACCCTTGCTGCTTGATATGCTCTAATCATGTGATTGGCCAAGCTTGATGAGCTCCAATCATGTGCAAGAGAGTGCTAGAAGAGGGGTCGACCAAAGCAAGAAGAGGGCTAGCTTGGGGGGTATACTCTCCCCCCCCCCCCCCCCCCCCCCCCACACACACACACACACACACACTCATTGTGTGAAGTGCAAAGTGCAAGAGCTCCATCTCCTTCTCCAAGCTAGTAGGGAAATTGAGAGCCTACACCAACACTCTTGGCTATGGAATGCAAATCCAACCCAAGAGCCATGCTTCAATGCTTAAGCTTGTCATCTTCTTTATCTTCATTACTATGCTATTATGTATGCTAGCAAGAAGAGTGATGATAAGTGAGGAACTATTTCTTTCTCCTATGAATGTTTCTTCTTCCTCTTCCCTATCCTCATTCCCCGCTAGCTCTCTCGACCTTTGAAGGTGTTTGAGGCCTTGGGACTGAGGCCGGGGATGGTTAATTCTTTTTACAAAGTCATGTTATGCTCGTGATCTATGAAGCTTTCCAACTTCATTGCGTCACCTAGGTCACAAGAAACACAAATATTGTATTGTACCAAGTCTCTCTTGATGGGAGAATCTATAACACAAAAGCCTATTGGAGGGGGGACCAGCTCCACATAAATCCGGTCTTCAATTGTTGTCAAGTTCTCTAAACTCTCTCTCTTGCAAAAGTATTGTTCATGCCAAGTTAATTAAGTACTATGATTATGTTGCTACCGTCAATTAAGTTCACCCTCTATGTTCTCAAAGTAGTCTCACAAAAATGTTCTCTCTAATTCTCCTAATTCCGCTATTCTCAAAGTCCAAAGACCATTTCCATTACACAGCAAGGAAGAGTGTAAATATCAAAGAGTAAGAGATTTTAAGAGTTTTAAAACTAAGAGGTTGACCCCATCAATAAAAAACAAGCAGACCGTTAGAGTCATTTTAGCATGACAATCAAGAACATGAAGTTCCCGCTGGGATAATCAATTCAAACTTAGTGATCAAGATATATGGAGGAGTACACACCTAATGTGGATACGAAACAGTGCAAGGCATCTACCAGAACTTTAGCAAAGTATATCATTCTAGCAAAGAAGTATAACCAGGTAAGTATCCATTATGTTGAATCGACAGTCATAGTAACAAAAGGCATCACACAAAAATTATTAATCACTAAATTCAAAGCTACCAACATTTATAACATCCTTCAATTAGAGCAAGGAGCCAACAAGCCCTCAAGGTCCAGAAAATCAAAATATCATTAAAAAAACCAAAGAGCCTTAACATAACTATCACTGTATGGATGATAAGTTTGGGACTCGCTATGAGGAAACAATTCTTAAGTTAGAACGAACACAAGTAGTCCAATCTATATGAGGAGGACTAATTTACTTATTAGAATAGTCCAATCTATATGAGGAGGAATAATTTACTTATTAGAAAAGCATCAACAGCATAAAAGTTAGTCTTATCATAATTAAAGGAGCTAGTATCACAACGTAGAGCAGAATAGAAACCCCCTTTTTCAACCATATAAACTTATTCAAGGTTCAGTTTCTTAAAACAAATTTATTAGAAGGACAAGAGAATTTAACCTATAAAGAGGAAACTTTTTCAACTAGATCCATAATCGGGTACTGCCTTCAACACCAGGCCACGAAAGAGAAAAAATTTAGTAGAGATAAGATCCTTTCTACTCTCTCTCTCTCTCTCTCTCTCTCTCTCTCTCTCTCTCTCTCTCTGTGTGTGTGTGTGTGTGTGTGTGTGTGTGTGTGTGTGTGTGTGTGTGTGTGTGTGTGTGTGTGTGTGTGTGTGTGTGTGTGGGGAACAAGCAACATGAACCGAATCAAAGTCTATGTGAGGGATGAAGGATCCCCCGCATTATATATAGAGGTGGAAGGTTGGAGGAAGTATGAAGCCATCATATCTGCAATTTTCCACCAATATCAAATCCAATCATGTAGTGTAGAAGGTTACACTCACATCATCTAGATAGAAAAAACTTCAAGGCTCAAACTTGGGGCCGGACATTAGTTTTCAAAAGTTAGGTGAACCATAAAGTGCAAGTCCCACCATCAGCCAGTACCCCTGAAGAAAACTTTAAGCAATAAATTTTTATGGTGTATTCCCAAGGATTTTGTTAGGTTTTCCTTAGGAGCTACCACCAGGAAGGACCAAAGTTCCATGTAGAATGAGATCTCCAGTACCACTACAATCATTGTTGGGGTAGGAGAATTGTAGGGCACTATAGATCTATTCTAAGAATATAGTGCAAGACTTATCATTGGTCGTCAAGAATTATAGAAAGACCTACCTTTGTAAAATAGTTTTTCTTTATGGTTTTTCAAAAAGTAGGCTGATAAAAAAGGCTTAGTAGGTGTGTGTGTGTGTGTGTGTGTGTGTGTGCGCGCGCACGCACACATGTCCACCTTTCCCAAGCACTATTTTCAATGATTTGGATGTAGATCCATGCTTATCAAGTCGATGAGAGAATTATAATCAAGTTTGAGTCCGTGCCAACTATTACGCTTAATGGCCATGATAATAGTGTTAAGCAAGTCATGTTTTTAGAAACCGTTTATGCAAAATTTATTGAATAGACAATGGATTTCTTCAAAGGCAAAAAATATGTTAGGGGAGGAGAAGAGAATTAAATAGAGCATGCCAAGGTAAGTGCTTATGTAGACTTGGCTGATCTATTACTTTTCTTTTGAACAAACTCTGCAGGGGTTATGTTCAATTTGCCTCTCTTCAAATGAACTGTAGTAGGTTGAAGTTTTGTGAAATTGGACTACACAAAGAGATGGAAAAGTCACGAAATTGAATAGAGGTTGAGAAGAAGCAAGCTTCAACATCAAATCATATGTGGGTTCAATTTTAAGAATGTCAAGGTAATAGCAGGAAGTCTTGGTTGGAAGGTTCTTCTTTTTAGTGCTTAGGGGATCATCCATGTAGCAGGAATATATGTGAGAAGAGGGCTAGTTGTTTGAAGAAATTTTTGTCCACCACCGTGTTTTTTAAGAACCATTTTTTTTTCAAAATATGCAAGGTATAAGCTACATATTACTGGTGAACACGAAAAACCCATTTGGAATTCCTTTGCATTATTTGTATAGCAATGTCCTCCAAATTGTACAAAGCAATTTTTGAGGACCCATGAGATGTTATCATAGAGTTCTTGCTCATTGAAGTGTTTTGGTGGTTTAAGGCTAGATCTTTTAACCCATTTGGGCTTATGGACGAGCAAGATTTTTGAGAATCCTTGGAAAAGAAATATCATTTATATAGCTTTTGCTTTATAGCAAAGTGGATATGAAGCTTCATCAATGGAACTAGTTTTAAAGGTAGTATGACCTTCTAAAATACCTTTGGGTGATAAAGTAAATACTTTGGACCAAGGATTGAAGTGTTTTTAAAAAAACTTGTTAAAGATGGACATGGATAACAACTGGCATAGTCCACTTGATACCTGTAAAATACATTCAAGGTTAACATATCTGTTGTCGGACACGATTTTTGGGCGAGCAATTTTTGGCGAGCGCTTTTTAAGAATTGGGCAAGCGGATTCTCAAAAGAAGGGACAATCTACCCATCTCTCTCTCTCTCTCTCTCTCTCTCTCTCTCTCTCTCCAACTAAAATTTGATTGTCATTTCACGACCAACTTACATTCAAACAAAAAACACCGGCGAATCATTCAATACACTATTAATAAGAGAAATAGAAGTTCCTTACACACAATTACGGTCTATTTCAAATAGCAAACCCCAAATCTATGAGTTCCATTGCATCCAAAGTAAATACATATGGGGGGTGATACGTGGAGGAAAGAAGGGCGGTGGAGGGCCATATCCTCTGGGAGGAAACAAAGGTCGTGCCAATGGGGGCAGTGCACCAAATGGTGGGGGAACTACTCCAAATGGCAAAGGGTATGAACTATATGTGGGGGGGGCTGCAGGTAGTGAAAGAGGCAATGGCAACCCCGGGCGGGGCCTCAGACGTGGAGGCAATGAATGCATTGGGAGATGGTCCAGTTGCACGCCATGCCAAAAATGGGGCTGTGAAAGTGGGATATGGTGCTGCTACTGCCCCGCCCTGACTGCTGAGTGGTGTCGGGAACGGTGGGTCAAGCGGATGAAGCTGCTCGGACACCTGCTGCGGTTGCTCAGTTACCTGAGCTCTGACACTCCTATGAAACATCAATGTCGAGCCTAAATCGGAAGGTAGGCGCTGAGCTGGCTCCAAACAAGCACTGAAAACTGCCCAATCCTTCTCACAACTGATGCAATGTCTACGTAGTAGTAAACATTGTGCTGCCAATGTCCCAACTCCTGCAAAACAATCCAACACAGCATCTCCCATGTCTGTGAAGGTACCTAGTAGCCATCTACAAAAAAAAAGTTACCTTTAGATTTATTATACCTATAATTTTATAGGAACAATAAAAACAGCTATTAACAAAAAAATTCTACCACCTGGCAAACGCTGGACTCCTCTCAACACCTCTACGATAAGGCCGGCCCATACGATCAAGCGTCCACTGTGTGGAATCTGATCCTGGTAGCTTCTCCCACAACATGTCGTCATCTGCAGAGAAGCCACGTACATTTGCTGCAATCTCTCCATCCGCTCGATCGTACCTCGGAAGCCGACACCCACCAGTTCTAGGGGGTGAAAAAATGGCTAGCAACAAAGTACCAACCTGCGGGGAGCGGGAGCAAGTAAAACATTATTTTTTGACCCACGAACATCGAAGTTACTATTCATTATCAAAACAAAAAAACAACATACCCCCTCTAAATAGTCCTGAACAGTCGTACAACTAGCCTCCGGTAGCCGTAAGTACAATATCCTCAACAGCTGGAAACCAGCTCCCTCTGCCTTCGAAGTGACGATGGAAAGATGTTTTGCACGACATGTCTCCACAATCATGCCATCCACCAAAAGAAACTCAGATGCCAGAAGGAATGCAACATCCACAAGGTCACTATCCCATTGGTTCCATAAAGGAACCCCACCCGTGCTAGCTGCATGTGGCCTAGTGTGTAAGGGAAAGGCCATGTACACCAAACGTACGCCACCCAATCTCAAGTTGGGGTTCATCTGTCCTATTCCTGATAGATTGCCCAAGAATCTACGTAGTGACTGCATAGAACTGCATGCAGTTTTTGTTAGCACCATAAGTGTGCACATAACTATGATTGTAAATAAGCGTGGCTTACTTGTCATTGCACAACACATCTGGAATAGCTTTTGCCAACTCTTTGGCACTAGCATGCACTGCAAGGTGGCGTGGCTCTACATGCATATCTATATGTAGCAACATAATATCAAATATATCTTTCAAGCAATGCTAAAGAGAACAACACAACATTAAGCATTTTCACGTACCTGGATGGTTATCTCCCACAACTCTGGCCATGTCTGATAGGTCCTCTGCAGCCCTACCATGTGATGGTGAACATGGAGGGGACTCCTGGATGCCCCCCACTGGTCTGGGAGTGAAGGATAGTGTCGGTACACTGTGACTCATAGCACCAAGGCTATGAGCACTATCGCTGACTTCTACAGAATACTCCACAACCACATGCTCGCTCTCACTGTCGCTCAAAACTACAGCCCTCTTCTTTCTCTTCCCACGTTCTTGTCAGCTTGTTGTGCTTGCGAGTCTTTCTTTGAGGTCTGTTTCTTCCTCTCTGGTTTCTTTGATGTGTTTGGAGATAGAGCATCCTCTATCACAACCGCTTTCTTCCGTGACGCACTATGCTCCGCTATTAATTAAAAGAAGAAGAGTTATTGAGCCCATATTCTATTGCTTCATGGCAAAGGTAAAAACTACATAGAGGCATACCTATGTATAGCTCTTCCTCTTCAGGTGGGTACTCCTTGTCCGGGTAGTCCAGCCACCAAGGACACTTGAGCCACGCTCCCTTTGGCCGCAAGTCATCTATCCACTCGTTAGGATATAAGCCCGTCTCCTCTCTCTCCGACCTGCACCATGCATCATTGGGGTGCTCGGGAATGGGAAAGACAAGAGCATCTCTCCACCATCTACAAGACAGACCACAATGTTTTCATTTGCATAGAACAAGATTAGTGTATCCTACTACATTCTTAATTTGTCAATTAAAGATGTCGAACCTGTACAACAAGCGTCGTGCCGTACAAGAAAAATGGGGTTGCTCTTCGGGTTCATGTGTGGATTTGATCCGAGCACTCCACTTCTTGAAGGCCTTCTCAAAGTGCTTGCGTCTGTATGTCAATAATATGTGGGCAAGCGTGCAACCATGCCTACCTTCAGCCTTCTCATGTTGGATAGCAACATCATCATTCTTGGCCTCCATTTTCTCGGCCATCTCAAGTACTCTCCTGCAGCAACAAATAATAATTCACAAGTTACATAACAAATTGCTAGCTGGTGCAAATGTTCACTAAATCTAACCTTTCCAACTGCCACCAGTACACGTGATATCGAAGCCACTGGATCCAGGCCTTCTCCGTCAAACCGATGCCCTTCTCCTTCAAGGATGCATCACCGCCTTGGAGCAAATCAAGCAATCGGCACTTCCTATCAAAGGAAAAGTGAGACTTATTTTTATTGCTACATAATAAAAAGACAAATATATCCAATGATTTAAACGACTATTACTTACTCTGTTGGGCTAATGCGTGCACGCGCTACCTCTGCCACTCTCGAGGGTGTCACTTTCGTGGTCTTCTCGCCCCATTCAGTAAATGAAATACATTTTTGAAAAAATCGCTGCCATTCTCTGGATTTGCAATGGTGGCTATCTCAAGCCCTTTGCGCGTAAAGTATTGTTCTGTTTGAGATAGCGCTAGATTGATGCTTTCCTCGTATGCGTCAGGTGCCAACTCGTAGTCAAAACTCCCTTTTGATGGCAGCCCTTCCATTTTACTACTAAACATATGATCGAACTCTTCTTATTATTTTCAAAAGAGTCGATCAAAATACACATAATAAGATTTCGTAATCAAAACATATTCTCATATACAATTGGTTTGAAGCATACCTTCCAAAGTAGTTGCGCAAGGACAGCCATTGGCAATTTTAGCCACTTAGACTTATTTGGACCTCTAAAATTCAAAGCCCTTTTTGCTGCCAAACGCGCTCTTTCGGGGAATTTTTGCAGAAGTGATGTAGGGTCCGCCAACCCTAGCTTTCTCATCATGAAAATATCATGAGCAGTCGTGTGAGGCACTGAAACCCTCGTGGCCCTGTTTAACAATCGATTGTAATTTATATAGTTTACAAATAAGATGCATTTACATTAGCAAAAAAACAAAGGGCTCACCTATTGATCATACCCAAAACCAATAGAAACTCCGCTGCCTCATGTGGCTAAAAGTCAACTAGAACGCACTCCACCTTTGGCGCTTTCTCAATTGGAATGTCCTTCTCGTTCATCCACCGCATCCATGCCTCCAATCGGTGATTACCATCCCAAACCACAAAGTACCTCTCGACCATGTGACTAAGCTCGGGGATTTAGCGAAGCTCTTCATCCAAATCATATAACATTGCAAGATCCCTCGCAGCGTGACCACGACGAGTAAATTGTTTGTGATCCTCCCCAGGAATTCGTTCACTAACAATAAATCTTGCCATCGTTGGTTGGTAGCTTTTGTTTGCAATAGAGAGTTGCAAATCGGCCACGTGGTCATCATGTGTGTGGATGGCGGGGTTTGAGAGAAGTAGACAAAGAGGCAATCGTGGAAGTTTCCAATCGTATGGTACTCTGTGAGAATCCACCCAACCCAAAGAAATGTGTTTGTCGACAACATTTCCAAACGCTTCGTCTTTGACATTCTCAATAGCGGTACCTGTTTCCACACGATGACTGGGTCCGGCGCTTGATTGTGATGTTCCAGCCACTCCAGTTACAATGGATACAATATGATCCAAAGAACTCAATGCATGAGATTGTTGGGTATCCTGTGTGCCTAACGGAGGTACTTCTTGTGAGGTAGTAACATCCACCTCATCAATTGCACCAATATTTTTTGTTTGGTTTCTTGTTCTCATGCTTGCGAGAAAGAAGGATAATTTATAAGAAATAGATATAGGATGATTTATGAGAATTTGTAGGTTGGAGTTTGAGATGTGAACTTGACACACACACACACACACACACACACATCTGTGTAGCAAAAGAGAATAGAGAAGAAGAAAATGAAGAAGAGAAGATCACTTTATAAAGCTTTTAATTTTTTATTATTTTTTTTATTTTTATTTTTTTTTATGACTGTGTGTGTGAGAGAAAGGAGTGTGTGTGTGTGTGTGTGTGTGTGTGTGTTGCCATGTACATGTGCGTGTGTGTGTTGCCATGTCCGCCCGTGTGTGCGTGTGTACGTGCAGTGTTTGTGTGTATGTGTACGTGCAGCGTGTGTGTGTGTGTGTGTGTGTGTGTGTGTGTGTGTGTGCACGTACCTCTGTACATGTGCGTGTGTGTGTGTGTGCACGCGCACACACACGCGCTGCACTGAGGCGTGTGTCTGTGTGTGTGTGTGTGTGCGTTTGTGTTTGTGTGTGTGTGTGACGCCCGTGTGTGTGTGTGTGAGCGTTTGTGTTTGTGTGTGTGAGCGTTTGTGTTTGTGTGTGTGTGTGTGTGTGTGTGGACACACACACGTGGCAAGGCACGTGGACACGCTGGCGCATGTGGCCGTTGCGTGTCCACGTGGACTGGCCATGTGTACCGTCGCCAACCGACAATACACGTGGCAATCCACGTGGTCACGCATTCTGCCACGCAGGCAATAAGCTGGCCACGTGTCTTGCCACGTGTATTGTCGATGGGCGACAGTACACATGGCACGACACGTGGCGCTAATAATGGCGGGACACATGGCCAACTCATTGCCTATACACGTGGCAGGACATGTGGATGACAGTACACGTGGCCAACTCATTGCCTGTACACATTGGGCGACAGTACACATGGCAGGACACGTGGCCATCTCATTGCCTGCGTGGCAATGCACGTGACCACGTGGCGGGCCACGTGTACTGTCGGTTGGCGACGGTACACGTGGCTAGTCCACGTGGACACTCGCGCCACCGTGTCCACGTGGACTGCCGTGGGTCCGTGGGCGCCTCTATCTTTGGCCACGCGTTGGCCAGAGGCAGAGTACACACAGGTGACCACTCGCCCACGGTCAACGCGTTGGCCATGGGCGGGCACACGTCCACACGGGAGCGTGTGCCCGCCCATGGCCAACGCGCTGGCCATGGGCGAGTATGCAGGCCATCCTGCTCCGCTCCTCCCCCCCCTCATCCTGCCCCCACCTCCGCTCCTGCGTCCACTTGCCCCCCCCCCCCCCCCCCCCCCCCCAACCCAACCTGCGGCCTCCGCACGCCCCCGCCTCATCCCGCCCCCACTTGCTCCCTCATCCCGCCCCCGCCTCCGCTCTTGCGTCCACTTGCCCCCCCCCCCCCAACCCAACTTGCGGCCTGTGCCTGACCCCGCCCCCTCATCCCGCCCCCGCCTCCGCTCTTGCGCCCACTTGCCCCCCCCCCCCCCGCCCTCCCCCCCCACCCCAACCCAAGCTGCGGCCTCCGCCCGCCTGAGACCGCCTCCATTGTCCCCTTGCACCTTGCCCCACCCGCTCCTGCGTCCCCTTGCCCCCCCTCCCCCCAAAACCTCCGCCCCCACCCAACCTCCGCCTTTGTCCGTACTGGCGGCCCAGCACGCAAAACCCAGCCGTCCATTGCCCTGGTCTCTCTCTCCCTCCGCCCCCCTTGCGTTAGTGCCTTGCTTCCGTCCACGTAAAACGTTCCAGCCCGTGATCACACACACAATAACAAACAAATATTTTGTAATTTTTTTAAAATATTTCATATTTTTTAACATTAACTTTTTAAATTAATAAAATAATATTAATTTTAAATTTATAACGGCTACTTATTAGACGTGAGTATATAATCAATTTGTTTTAGCTTACAATGTGATCTTGTGCTTAATTATTTGCTTAGCATATTATTATGGCTTGCTCTTTATTTTTCTTGGATAAAGAGTTTTCTTATCCTTTTTACAATGGTAAATTCATAATATCTGAATCATTTCTTTTAGAATTAATTTCTCCAATGCAATTTACAACGTTAGATGCTGTTATCGAAGTAGGTGATATTGAAATGAATTTGCCTCTTGAGAGGACTCTCAACAATTTGGGTGAATTCATCTATGTATTGGATGAGTAGCTTTCATGTAAATACAAAGTCAACGTATCTCATCAAACACAGTATGCCGTCTCACCTAGCATGATTCCCATTTCCATTTTGGATAGTCCGTCAAAGATGCAATTCGGTCCAAAAGAGTTAATAGATCTATGTACCCCCCCTCGAGTTTTGCCCTTAAACAGCTTCAAAAGGAGTACAAGACAAAAGCTCTTACAGGCCGAGAAGAAGGGCACATTGACAAAGTTGTTAATGCAAATCAAAGTAGTGAAACAAGTTACAGAGATTCCAAGGTCTTACAATGGAGATCTCGTTCTAGAATTTCCACCTACCATGGGAAATTTGCACCATATGGATGCAATGGAGCATAAGTATGATCCTCATTTGTGGTCGAAGCCTACTACATCCAATATTGTATTTGCAGGTGTAGTGCGTCTTAGTCATTGCATAGGATCTCTCAAGTGCATGAATGAACAATGTGTCCGCTTGGTTAATTACCATATTCCCAATACAAGTCATTTCAACAGGTACATACAAAAGGCAACTGGACCTGGGGAATATTGTAAGATCGGAGATAAGAGCCTTACATGCCATTTTTGTAAGGCAATTGCTTTTTGTATTGCAACATGTGATTGTGTAGTATACTATGTCATGCCATCCGATGAGACTGCCACTAGAGTCATGATTCATCGTGGCACACATCGACACGATGTGCGCAGCGGTACATCCAAAACACTAATGGAAAACACCAAGCTGATGGTGCAAAGGATTTTGACTATTGACCCACACGCAGGAGCCAGGAAGGTTCAAATGTGTTTGGCAAAAGAAATTATAAGTACAACACTTCTTCGCAACAACACCAACGAAGGTATTTTAGGCGAGCAACAGCTATTTGCAATCGCTGAGGAGTTGGGCCCATTGGTGCAAGATAACTGGTATGAGCATTTCGTAGATTCTTATTTCAATGCAAAACTCTATGCTAAATTATTTTTTAATCCAAACACTTTTAACATTGACAGGTTTCGGAGGTCAGTATCTATTTTACGTAGAGGGGTTGACAAAGAATCTTTTGGCATTAATGCACTCCTAAAACTGAAGCGAGACTGCACATATGAGTTTTTCCATGGAAGCCGGTTTCCTAGTCAAGGTATGGAGGGGGAGAAATGTTATGTCTTCAAAATGTCCACAATTGGTCCGGCATCCGGTGTGGACCTAGTCAACCGAATGAGACAAGATCGGGATGGTGATCTTCGACGTGCGTGGATCCAGTTTGATCACACCAAACGTGTTAACGATTGGGTGACTATGGCCTGTCATGTCTATGATCCAAGGTACATGGCCTATCTTAAGAGCTTTGTGGCTTTCCATTTACTCTCTCTAAAACAATTTGTTTGCAGCATGCAGGACCTTTTGACTATTGCAACTTGTGAAATGAAACAGGAAGACGGGGAAACACAATGTTTGTTTTGGGAGTGCCTTAATGATGTAATGATATCATGTGGGTGTGACAAAGCAAATTTCTTTGGCTACATGGCTGATGAAGCTCAAGCAAATTGGAATGCAGTTCAAATTGTTTTCAATGGTGGTGACAAGACCAATACAATGAGCGGCCGAGAGCGTTTTTGTCTTTTCCATTGGAAGCAAAGCTTGAATCAACACACAATGAAGTATGTGGTGCAAGCTTCTCAACACACACACAAAGAAATGTGTGAGAAGTGGAGGCAAGCACCAACAAAAGAGGCTGCAGCAGCATAGGCTCATCTAATACGCCAATGGTGGCGTAACGGTCATTGCATAGACCGTAACATTCCATACATGGATTCATGGCTTAGTTGGTGGGAAATTCGTATTGCACATTGGGGTGGCATTATGACATGCGCAGAAAGTAGCTCTGATGGACCAAACACTCCACGCACTAACCTTGCGGAGAGCAAGCATGGCAGTTGGCTAGCAGGGGAGGGTTTCCGTAAACGCATATCATTATATGATGCATGTACAAGCGACCTTGCAAATTCCATCTTACAGAGCACAAAGGCCATTTCATACAGCCATGGAAAACACATCGGGAAGGGTCCATCAATACAAAAGCTTACGGAACGCCATGAAAAACGTCCTAGCCAAGTGATTAGAGCAGTGAATGCGGCTACTGAGGGCACTCCAATGTATAAACAACCAACTCCATTAACAGGAGATAAGGAGACATCAAGGCAAAAACGGAAGCCAAATGAGGTTATCAACGTGGAAGATGATGCATCACATAGGCCTGAGTACAACTCGGTCACCAAAGATCGCAAGAAGTGTGGAAGACCACGTAAGATCAACTTTGCAGAAGAAGGGATATCACAAACCCCAAAACGAAGTATAGGTTCTGGTGGGCAGTATGTAGTTGAGCGCAAGGTCAATGAGGCAATGTGGGCCATACGTCGAACTCCACAAGGTAGTAGGGTCACATGTAGCGGCACGCCAAGAGGCGGACGCAGGTGTGGATGCAGTATAGCAGGTTCTAGCCTTGGTATACCAGCCCCATCGTTTGAAGGATATCAAAAACATCCAAATGGTGTGGTGCGTCAATGGTTTTGGTTTTGTCTGGATCATGTCTTGCATTGTCATATAGTAGACCAGAACATTGAGCCGCAGCCTCTTCATCCACCACACACTTGGCCCGTGCATGTGGGCACCAACCTATCGGAGGATGAGGTGCAAATATTGCATGAAGGGGGGTATCAAGTGGAGCTAAGCAAAGAAGGAGTATCTATTGTAACGCCAGTTGCTCAAGAACAAAATATGACAAACTCTCCTTTCAAGTCAAAAGATTCATCCACTCCTAAAGGCAGTGCAAGAGCCACAGTGCGAGATGGTCTACGTGTACGGTATCGGACTTCCATTTTCGAGGATGCTACTCGCAAGATCAGTCTAGCACTAGCCCTGAGAGCGAAGGTCGTAGAAGAGATATGTGCAGCAGATGGTGTTAGTGAGGTCTTCAAACTAGAGACGAATAGTGAAGATGGTCATGTCGGGATGTACAAAGTTTGTATTAGCAACCAACCATCGTGCACATGCCCAGACTTCATGGAACGGGTGTCAAAGCAAAAACCATATCTTGCATGTAAAAATTTGTATTTTATATTATCTGCGTGTGCTAGGGCTAAGCCAACATGAGAACATGTTTATCCATCAACCAATCCTGGCAGATGTTGATATCTTCAGGGCACTGAGTCGAAGCCGGACTTATCCAGGCATGGATGCATAGCATTTGACAATGCTCACTTCTTCTTAGTATGTTTTACCTAAACAATTGTACTACTTTCTAATTTTATCTTAGGATGGTCACATTGGGATACATTCATTTGCAACTTTTTTTCATATTTGAGTACTGGTTGTTTATGTGTCAAATCGTGTATAAAATAATATAATATTACCACAGTGGCTATAAATTGCCATAGCTTGAGTTATTTTTGTGAAAGTGTCTACTAGCTTCCTAGCACACCTCTCCTTCTTTCACGATGTCCGACGATCTTGCGAGTAAAATAAAGTCTGTGTGGGATGCCATGGAAGCCATTCCAAACGGAGAGGCATTGTATGGAGCCGACTGGTTTCGTCAGGCTCTCAAGGCAACCATCAACGTGTATCGCCTCTATCAATGCCACAAGGAACTCAATATGCGGAGCTTAATCAATTTGAACAAGACGGGACAACTAGCTTTCTCTTGCTGGAAGAAAATTGGGCTCATCATAGAGGAGGATGAGGAGGAAATGAGGCAGCAGCTAAGCAACGTGGTGAATCTTAATATGCCAATCGAAGGGAGCACATCAACTACTAAAACCGGGCCTTCCAGAAGATGAACACTTCTTGTTTATGTAATGCAAGTTTAATAAAATGTAACTTTTTTATTATTAATGGGAGTTCTTGTTTTAAGTACCCTTGTCTATATTGTTTCTGAAACAAATTGTCTAGCTTTCATACCTTTGACTCTCTCTCTCTCTCTCTCTCTCTCTCTCTCGAGTTATTTTTGTACTTATCATTCCTTCTCTCTCGAGCTAGCTGTCTTTTGAATGTAAAAAGTTCGATTATGTCTTATTATTTATGGTAAAACAGCAACAACAACAAAAAAAAAGGTGGCTTCCACGAGTATTATTCGAGACTAGCGTATTTCAGGGTAGACCTTGAACAAATTAATTTGTTGGGTGGCAATCATAATAACAACTGTAACAATAATATAAGACAGCTCTGTAAATCTTCAATTTTTGATTAATTTATCTACACATTAGTTACACCACTAATCACAATCAAATATAAACAAATCCAATTAGCCCTTTATTAATAGGAAAATTTACCAAAATACTCCTCTAATTTGTGAAAATTCCCAAAATACTCCTCAAATTTCAAAAATTACCAAAATACCCTTGCATCTATTTTGGTTGGATTGTTCAAGATTTTCTATCTCTATTCCTTTTTTACAATTAAGATCCGTTTTTGAGTGTTTAGCATGTAATTTGTCACATATTACCTCACAAAAAGGGCAATTATGTCTAAAAATAATGAAGAAATTTATCTCCAAAGCCTACGTAACATACCCAAATTCTAGTTTTAGCATCTTGTATTGATAGACAATCGGTCTTCTTATGACAAGATACAAAAATTTTCGTCTTTCAAGAAATTTAATCTCACGACCAAGGGTACTTTGGGAATTTTGGCAAAATTGAAGGGCATTTTGGGAATTTGTGACAAAATATTGAGGGTGTTTTGGGAATTTTTGAAATTTGAGGGGTATTTTGGGAATTTCGGCAAATTTTCCCTAATTAATATGATGATACTAAACCACACTAACAAGGTGATTTTTCCGGCATCTCAGAGAATTATTGTTAGCAGCTAATAAAGGTTGGAAGTGTGGGCGACGAATGCATCTGCGCAGTCGCAGAGATGACGACAATCGTCGGCGCGTTTCGCTGGCGAAGAGAGAGTGTGCTCCTATGACTTTTCAATTAACCTCATTCACCATGGGACGGGGCCCTTACCAACTGAAGTATCGCCTGCCAGGAAGAAAGCTGCATGTAAATTTCTGATCGAGCAGAGTCTCATTTGACACGACCAGGGCCTGCAGAGCCTCTGAGCAGAGTAGCGGCTTTTTAGTCCTCTACAATGTATGCCTCTACCGCGCCAAGTACTGCAGTCGTATGTGGAGTAATAGGTGATCGCATGCCCGAAAGAAGCCTTCATTTTAATGGCCCGCAGAAAACTGCTTGGGATACCATGGAAATTGAGGACGCTCTCGCTCGTTTAGAGCTCATGTCCATGTCGGAAGTCCCTTCTTTGGATGACTTCATTCACATCTCAAAGACGTGCAAAAAATCCAAAAACACTGTGTTGGCCAGACGTTTGCAAACACAGCTTTCGGCCCATGGGCTCGAAACCCATGGATCACTTGGAAACTATCTTGTCCCAATGTTTGTGGAGTGTGGAGTTGTTCCTGATGCACAACAGGCCTTTTATAAGCTATCAGATCCAAATGACTATTCTTGGTCTTCTCTTGTTCAGGGGTATGTCAACTGCCGTCAATTTACGCAGGCTTTTGATCTGTATGGGGAGATGAAGATAAACCACATTTATCCAGGCAAGTATGCTTCAGTGGCTTTACTAAAAGCTTGTGCCAAGCTGAAGTACATTGAAAGAGGGCAGGAATTATATGGGGAAATCGTAAAAATGGGGTGTGATGATGACCTATTTGCTTATAATAGTCTTCTGGATATGTACGCCAAAGGTGGGCGGCTTGCGGAAGCACAGGATTTGTTCGATATGCTGCCAACCCGAGACATTGTATCTTGGAATTGTTTGGTATCAGGATACCTTGAACATGGACTTGGCGAGGAAGCTTTAAGTTCTTATGAGAAGATGCAGGCAGAAGATTTGGATCCCACACCTGTTACATTTGTGTGCGGATTGAAAGCTTCAAGCAGCATGAAGGCCATTAGGAAGGGCCAAACGATACACTTTGAGATAGTTAAAGATGGTTATGAGCAGAACACCTTTATTGGTAGCACAATTATTGACATGTATTCAAAGTGTGGATCACTTGAAGAAGCCAAGGATGTGTTTGATGAGCTGCTGGTAAAAGATGTTGTTGCATGGACTGCACTTATCTCAGGATATGTTGAACATGAATTCTTTGAGGAAGCATTTCAATATCTTGAGCAGATGCAGTGCCTTGGTGTGCAACCAAATGAGGTAACATACATTTGTGCCCTGAAAGCTTGTAGCAGCACTGGAATAACTGACAAGGGCCTGGTTTTACATGAAAAATTGATTGAAGAGGGGTTTGAGAGTGCTCCATCAATTGGAAGTATTTTGGTCGGTATGTATGCCAAATGTGGTTCACTCTTAGAAGCTCAGGATGTGTTCGATACACTCACCTGTAGGGACGTTGTCTCATGGACTGCACTAATTAGTGGCTATGCTGAGCATGGGTTATTGGATGAAGCTATGTTGTGTATAGAGAAGATGCAAGTGGAGGGGATGTCACCAGATCCTATTATGTTCCTTTGCATCTTGAAAACTTGTGGCAGCACAGTAGCAGCAGATAAGGGGCGTGAAATGCACTTGCAGCTCGTTCAGGAGGGTTTTGAGTGTGACCTTTTTGTAGCTAACACCCTTGTGGATATGTACGGAAAATGTGGTCTGCTTGAAGATGCACAAGAAGTATTTTATGAGATGCCTCTTCATGATGTAATTTCTTGGAATGCGCTTATTGCAGGATATGCTCAGCATGGACTCTCTCAAGAAGCACAGAAATGCTGGGAGCAGATGCTTCTGGATGGTGTGCCTGCGAATGTAGTGTCATGGAACACCTTGATCCAGGACAAGGCTGTACATGGAGAAAATGAAGCTGTTCTTAAACTTCATGCACAGATGCAGGAACAAGGTTTGATACCTGATAGTGTAACGCTAGTTGCCATTCTAACAGCATCTGGGAACTCGGCAGATTCTAAAATGGGGAAGAGAGTCCATGCTCAAATTCACAGGAATGAACATGTTGGGATGGACGCGATAGTTCATACCGCTCTTGTTGACATGTATGCCAAATGTGGAAGGATGGTTGATGCTCAACAGGTTTTTGATGAACTACCCAGGAAGGACCTGGTTGGATGGAGTGCATTAAGTATGGGGTATGCTCGTCAAGGAGAGTTCGGACAGTTTTTTAGCTTGTTGGAAAGAATGATACAACAAGGCTTGCTTCTAGATGACTACTCCCTTCACAGTGTTCTTACGACATGCAGTCATTCTGGCCTAGTGGGTAAGGGCCAAATATTAGCGAAGCATATCAGTGAAGAGGTTGGCTTTGGTTTATCCAATGTGCACCATAATTGCATGGTTGATCTTCTTGGTCGTGCTGGTCGACTCGATGAAGCAGCAGCACTCCTCGAAAAAATGCCTTATCAACCTAGTTCAGTAACCTGGAGCATGGTCTTAGGTGCCTGTCAAAATTGGGGGAATGCAGAACTTGCCACTGGTGCTTTTGGGGAGGGGGCGATCACTACTGAGGATCATTCTGCCTTATTTGTACTAATGTCCAATATGGCTGCTCAAAAGGGGGAAGAAATTGAAGACTTGTAAGTTGGGAGCTTATTGGAAAGTCACTTCACATCCATGTATGCATAAATTCTAGAGGGACTAGGCATGAAGGGAGCCTGTTGGCCACAAGAATGATGATATATTATGTGCTTTCGCTGCTGTATTTCTAGATTCTGAAGTACATGACATGACCCAACCTTAATCCTGGTTTGATGGTTGCTGAAGAAAAGGCTGCTTAGAACACGTGTGCATGGGAGAAAGCTTTATCAGGAAGTTTATGAGATTTTCACCAACAGCTGTCACTAAAGTGCTTGAGGTCAGATGTCACATACGTGAGTCCCAAATTGAAGGCTCTGCGCGTTTGAGATCCTATGTGCAGGTAAGGAAGAGATAAAGTATCCTGCTCATTCGACGTGACTGATTGGGTGCATGTCATGCAGGCAGTCAGGCTTCACATATTAATCAATGTTATGCTAGTTGGGGGTTCAGGACCAGCTCCAACAATCCTCAAAGAAGTAACTTTGATTAGTATGTGACGCACTCGGGGGTGGTCATTCTGAAAGTGCAGTTGAAGTAGAGGCATTATGCACAGGATCCAAGAGAAGATCTGGACAATCATTGGCAACCTGGGAGGACAGAGTTTAAAGCCTTGTTGCGCTAGTTACTAAAAATTGCGTCAGGAATGTTTCTCAGGAGCTCCAATGTTAGCTCTTTGCTGCATAGGATGCATAAATATCTATGCAGGATCAAAGTTCCATGTTTCTCTTGGTATATTGTCGATGGCTCATCCAGGGGAACTGGGAGGATGATCTGTCGTATTGTACATTAAACTTGAAGGCTGATTGACATTTGCTGGTGCATTTGTTTATCCAATTTCTAATCACTCACACATCATATTGTGAAAGGAATTGCTTTTTGTTGAGGGGGACTCGGAGGATCATTGGTTGTATTGTGTATTAAATTGGAGGCTGGGTTGCCTTTTGGCAGTGTATTCATTTATCCATGTTCCAATCTCTTACGCATCATATTTGGAAAGGAATGGCTCTTGGGATGCGTATGGTTGCCAGGAAAGTATAGTTGCTAGGGTGGTCCCATATTTTAGAGGGGGCATTTGTTTCCGAGAAAGGACAGCTCCAAGAAGAATGCTCCAATATTTTCTTGTAAAGACAAGAGGGTAGGGAAATTTCGTGAAACAAAGTTTGGACAATGTCCTGTCATTGGCATGGTCAATATTTGTGGCTCAACTTAATTTCATCGTTTTGACATGGATAATATGCAGTTTAGAATTATATCCCGCACGTCAAAGCGCTTTAAGCCTTAAAAATGTAAAAGAATTTCATACATTTTTCCTGAGTGGCAAGTGTCATTTTTTCTTTATCTCTTTGATTCCTTGTGCAGTCAGTTGACTACGAGTCTCAGTATTCTCTGGGCATAGCTTCTTTCTGATACTTTCTCTTGCATGGCTTTGTGGACGAATCTTGGCTTAGTTAGAGCATATAATTCGACCGACGAGTGCCTGCATTTGGCAAGCTCACAAGAAAAATAATCAGGTTGTTCCGCCTATGCTTACCGCCACCCCCCCCCCCCCCCCCCCCCCCCCGCTCTCTCTCTCTCCCCTCTCATCGGCGGATAGATCTTTAAGGTCTCTTGGAATAGTTTCCTACGACGTTAAAATCCTCTTTTTCTTCTTCTCTCTGTGTCTCGCTCTGCTCCCCCCTCACACTGCTGTTGCCACAGGCACATCATCCCATCCCCTCAGTCCCCTGCCCGCACGCATGCTGCAGCTGCAGCCCCACCACCCGCCACCACTCACAATCACTCAGGGTGCCACCCTCTCCTCGCTCTCAGTCCACTTTATCTCCCCCTTAGCCTCCCCCCCAAACCTATCCACAAACACTTTTTTTTTTTGTAATGTCATTTTGGATTACCAATGGGAAACCTGAAGGCGAGGAAAACCCATGAAAAAATACTACAAACGGGAAATCAGAAACAATCAAAGTAGAGCTCGTAATGGCTAACATCTCATCCAAGTCATAGGCCACTCGGAGAGACCGTAGAAGAGATGTCTTGAAGAAGAAAACATAGTCCACTAGCATCTGCTGAAACATGAGGGACTTACGTGCTCTCCACACCATCCAAAGTGCCCAGAATTTGACCCCAGCCAAAAAAGTATACGTACGGCCGAATCAATGGCAGAAGTACTCCAAAGATCCAAAAAGATCCACCGAAATGTATGCCAGGAAAACGCGTGCGAAAAGCCGTAGAGATGTAGTCCACAAACTGTAGCGTATGAGAACAAGATCACAAATTAAATGTGGAATGGTCTCAACTGCTGCACCACATCGAACACAACGCAAAGAGGCCAATCTTCTAGAACGCAGAAATTTGCCAATTGGGAGAACCCTAACTATGCATTTCCACAAAACGGTCTCTCCTTCAGAGGCAATTTCACATGCCACACTTTCATGACTTTACTCCGTCACCAAGTGACACTCTTGTTCATATTCCATACCTTATTAACATGTTCGTAGAATCACGAGAACGACTGCAAATGGCCGTACACTTTCTTTGCAGAAATCAAAGAGGCCGAAGAACCAGCATAGCGCCAATCACAAATTTTTAACCAATTATGGAGTCAACCAGATTTTTAACGGTGTCCCGCATGCGCCTATTGTGCCTCCCAAGCCCAAAGATAAGAGCAGCCTGTCTGCATGAGAGCACCTGTCCTTCACATCAATTATGCTGTCAATACCTTTTAGTGAGAGAAAATAAGCCTGTCTAGGAGAGCGTTGAACAAGAGTTTGATAAAAAACCCGACTCCAATGTAAACTTTCTAATCAAAGCGAGTTGCCACAAGCATCATCTCTATCATGCCACAACAATTCCCGTGTGACTAATTTCCAGTCCGCTACAAGATTGGAAGCAAAAGGACATCTAGGTATTGTGGCCTTAAACTTACCAAAAACCACATCCCAATACGACGGCTGCCAATGGCCAAAAGCTGGTGTAGAAACCGCATGAGAGCACAAAAATGCAAACATTTGCGTCCAAGGCTGCTTTTGTTCAACCAACACTAACAACAAAGTGGCCTTTCTTGCTATAACATGAGAACCCAAATGAAGAATATTCAGACCACCACAACGCTTCGGAGTACATAACTTATCCATCGCAAGTAAACGTAAACGTAGACCCTTTTTCTGAGAGGAAGTAGACCATATGTGCTCCGATATCCGAGACATCAAGGCCCAAAGACGACGAGGCGGTCAATGCAACATAGGTAGGAAAAATTGCATGTATGCCACCAATATGGACTGTACTATTCTGAGTCTTACATGTAGCGGCCAAGTGGATAATTTTCGATAATGTAATTTGGACCTCAATTTGTTCTCAAACCAATCCAATAATTTTGCATTGTTAACCAATCAAGCTAGCAAATATCCAAGATGTCTCACAATTTGATCAGGCTTTACTATCTCACTTAGCCATAATACTGAGTGCCAATCTGTAACCGGCCTGTTCAATCCAAAAAGGGCGGTAGACTTTACTTTAAACCTTGATTTAGCTTTCACCCATTATTAGTCGTCTATTATACCTGCGCTATAGTGACACAAGAGAGGGGAATGGGATACAGATGCTAGAATGCACCTGTATGAGAAGACCGACACCAGATTGGCCCCTAACTTAGGCGCCCCTTTCGGTATTTCTTTATTCTTTAAAAGAGGGAATAAATGCTGTGGATCCCTACAAGCTGCCCCTGTCACCAGCGTGTGACTACTATCTATCCTTTTTGTTGATTTCTTTCTTATTATCTATTTACTTTCACTTTTTGGAAACACCCCTCGGGAAATCTAACTGCCCTGCATTGCATAGCTAGTGTGGAACTGTCCAGAGGGAGTCCAGGCCTGAGGGCAAGAGAGCACTAAGGTTGGACAAGGACTATGGTTAGCCAAGTGGGGTCATTGACTAGCCAAAGTGGAATCCTTTGCTACAGAGGCTACATTTCAGTTCTGGATGTGGCCGCAGTGTACAAAGAGGGTCGGATGACCTAGAAAGATACAATGGCAACATCTCCTAAAATTTAGGGAACTGCTATTTTGGGACCTGAAAATGTCTTCGCATCATTACGTGCAGTTTGACATGGGGATCATTTTGTTACTCTGTGGCCAAGTCAACAGAGGCTACAGGTGAGATATTTTTAGACCCGAGGGTCTAAAGCGGGAAAATGCACAAATGAGTGACACTTGGCACTCTGAGGCCAGTTTACTACTTATAGAGAAGGCAAAAACGTGATTTATAGCTGGGAGGCTCATTCTGCAAGTTCCTGTCACAGGTTAAGAGCTATGGAGTGCTTGCTTTCCCTCCTATGTACAGTGCGGTGCCAGGAGTGATGCCCTGCACGCTACGCACTGCCCTCTCTCTCCCCTTTGGCAGTATGTTATGCCCCTCTAGTGGGTTCTTCATTTGACCAATGTACAGTTGTGTGGGTTCATGCGCGATTGCCGAGGCAAGAGCCTCTTGCACAGGTACTGGACTAGCTAGCGGCTAATCCCCCCGCAGGTACAGGTGAATTCGGAGAGATTTCATGCCAGAAATCTCGTCCGATTCAAAGGACAAGTAGCCCTATAGGTGCGGGAGCTCGAGGACTTGCTACGGATGCGACCGGCACGCGAAACGGAGCCCGAAACAGCAAATTACAGCCTGCTGTGTATTTTTGCAGGTTTAGGGTTTTGGCCCTAAACGGACCCTAATACCCCCAGGAGGTTCGGGGACGCAAGGGGACCGCTGTACAGGTGATCTGGCGCATTTCCAAGGCTGGAAACAGAGAATTCAGCGTGCTGCAGATTCTCGCCAGGTTTTGCAAAGTGCCCGTATGCGTCAGGAAAGTCGGCCAATGCGTGGGAATACTGACCGTGAAGGGTTCTAGTACAGTTATGCTGCCGAAATCGGGCTGGAACAGTGGAAATTGAGCCGAGTTTGTGCGGGGCAGCTTGTAGGGAACCACAGCGTTTATTCCCTCTTTTGAACAATAAAGAAATACCGAAAGGGGCGCCTAAGTTAGGGGCCAATCTGGTGTCCGTCTACTCATACAGGTGCAATCTAGCAGCCTGTATCCCTCTCCCCTCTGTTGTGTCTTGAAAGTACAGGTAAAATAGACGACTAATAATGGGTGAAAGCTAAATCAAGGTTTGAAGTAAAGTCTACCGCCCTTTTTGGATTGAACAGGCCGGTTTCATGGTTCCATCGACGGGATTAAATCACTTTTTCCCATAGAAGTGAGCCTTGGTCAGTTTTGGACTTGAAGACACAGGGGATCATAGACCAGACACAGGGAATTGCAATTATGGCTGACAGACCAGATGATGTGACTGAAGAGGTTTCCTCTTCACAGGGTCAACAGACACATGAAGTGGGTGAGTCCTCAAGACCACCACAGACAGATGATGATATATTCAGGACCCAGTTGGCTACTGTTGTGGCTATGTTCACACACAAGTAATGCAGAACCCGAGGTTTTTAGCCTTTCTGCAACCTCCTGTTCCGTCTCAGCAAGTTGGGTCACTGGATCATATTCAAAAGCCTGTTAAGGCTCGAGCACAGGTGATTCATACCGCACAGTCAATGGAAACACCTGTACACTTGACGGAGAACATGCAGTCTCCACAACCTATGCCTAAGGTGCAAGAACAGGTGGCTGAGATGCCAGTCTTTCAGACTGTACCAGTTCAGCCAACCACTTTTCAGCAGCCTATAGCTGGTTCTAATGGGCAGGGAAGCAACCTACAGGCTATGCAACAGGTCTTCCCACCACCTTCAGTACACCCTGGCTATTTTGGAGGTGGATCAGTATTCCAGAGCATGGCTGGTCATGCACCTGGAAATCAGTTTTACACGCCAGGAACAGTGTTTGGGGGTGCTCAAACGATGATGCCTAACCCCATGTACAGTGTCATGGGTATGCAACCAGGGTTTCAGAGCACTCAGGGCCAATTCGGGATGCCACAGGCAAATTTTGGTATGGCTGGAATTACAAATCAACAGCCAAATATGGCATTTCCAGGTCAAGTTAATAGCGGCCAAGGAACACAGATGAACCCTAATAGTGTTCCCATGTTTCAGTCACTTCCATATGACAATTTAACGCCGCTGGAGAGGCCAACTCCGTACAAAGAAGGTGGCAAAGGTGTGTCATTCACGACCTTTACAAGGTTTGATGACAGGAAGAAGGCTCTTTCATTCCTCCAGCAGTTTGACAAGGCCTATGCAGGGGGAAACTTTACAGAGGCTTCAAAGGTCCGCAAAGCAGCCACTTTCTTGACAGGGAATGCGGGACAATGGTGGACAACTTTATTGCTTCAAGGGCAAGCTCCGTCCACATGGATTTACTTCAAGCAGATTTTTGCAGCAGCATGGTTATCTGATGATTTCGAAGCAGATGTCATGACAGAATGGCACCAGCTTAATGCTGCCACTTGAAGGAATCTGGATGATTACAATCAGAAGTTTTGGAAAGCTCTACTTCCAGTAACTTCCTATAGGTTTGTGCCATTGACAGAACAGATTGAAAAATACTGTTGTGGCCTACCCAAAGGATTGAGAAAGTACTGCACGAAGACAAAAGTCACTACTTTGACGCAGCTCATCGAGGTAGCAAACACTGGCAATGGTTTGCTCAAGGGAGAAGATTGTGAATTTAACACTGGCGTCAAGGCAGGATCAAGCAAGAAAAATTCAGCCAAGAAGCACGTTCCCAATGAGGCTCCAAAAGGGACTCAGGAGTCGGCCAACGCAGGGAAAGATAAAGCTACGACTGAATCAGAAAAAGGACCAGCAAAGAAATGGAAAAGACGTTTTCCTCGCAAGTCAGAAGAGCAAAAGAAGGTCCTGAGGACAGAGAACAAATGCTTTATATGTGAGCAGCCTGGCCACATTGCTTACAATTGTCCTACAAAGAAAAGGCCAGCTGATTCTGATGACAAGGAAGACAAGAAAGGAAAGAAGCCCATGGCTAGTCTAGTGCCAGATATGGTGGCCGACAAGCCAAATTCAGATGCAAGTGAGCTTTGCAGAGCATGGGGAAAGGTCAGGGATCAAACAGTGCTTATCTTCTTTGATCCAGGTGCCAAAGCCAACTTTATTTCCTCAGAATTGGCTTCAAAGTTGGGAATCAGACCTGAAGAGATGGGGTATACAGCAGAGGCAGGTTTGGCATGTCCTGGCCATACAGAGGCTGTGACACCCATCATTGGAAAGTTGCGTCTACATATCCAGTCCTATGTAGATGCTGAAGAATTTTACATCATGCCACTGGACGGATGTGATGTGTTGTTAGGTATTCCTTGGTTGTTTCGTGTACAGGGAATCATGGATGCCTACAACAAAAAGATCACTGTACAGAGCAGGGGAAAGACTCACATTTTGGATGTAAAGCTTAAAGGGGAGTCTATTCCTACTGTATCAGCTTCTGCTATTACTTCTGTAATGAAAAAGCATCTTTCTGCGTACTTGGTTTTTGCATGTGAAGTGTCAGATTGTGATGAATCAAATTTATCTGTGCTAGATAAAGAAAGGTCAATGTTTGTACAACAGTATAGTGACTGTTTCTTCGATTCATTACCATCTCAATTACCGCCAGAGAGACCCGAGGACCATGCGATAGATTTGGTGCCAGGCAGTAGTCTACCAAATAAGCCTCCGTACAGGGTTAGTGCTGCTCAGCAGAAAGAGATAATGGGCCAAGTACAGGAGCTGTTAGAAAAGGGGCTGATTCAGCCCAGTTCATCTCCATTCTGTTCTCCAGTGTTGTTGGTGCAGAAAAAGGATGGCTCATGGCGTATGTGCATAGACTACCGTGCACTGAACAAGAATACCATCAAGAATAGGTTCCCTATACCTAGAATTGATGATATTATGGACAAATTAGAAGGAGCAGCTATGTTTAGCAGGATAGATCTAAAGAGTGGGTACCATCAGATCCGCATTAGATCAGAGGATGTGCACAAGACTGCTTTTAGAACAACGTTTGGCCTTTACGAATTTTTAGTGATGCCCTTTGGTCTCACAAATGCTCCTGCTACGTTCAATAGGATGATGGACAGAATTTTCCGTCCACACCAGCAGTTTGTTGGTACATTCTTTGATGATATGATAGTCTACTCAAAGAATGAAGAGGAGCATAGGCATCACTTGGCCATTGTGTTCAAAGAGCTACGCAGTCATAGGTTGCTCATCAATGCAAAGAAAAGTGAGTTTTTTCTGAAAGAGATTCACTTTCTGGGACACATTGTCTCAAAGGATGGTGTCAGAATGGATCCTGCAAAAGTTGAAGCGATCAAGTCATGGCCAAATTTGAAGACGGTGCATGATGTCCGAAGCTTTTTGGGACTATGCTCCTATTACAGAAGGTTTATCCGAAATTTCGCTGAGATTGCTTCACCTTTACATGCTCTTCAAAAGAAGGCAGTCACCTTTAGATGGACACAAAAAGAGATTTCAGCTTTTAATCTCTTAAAGGAAAAGATGACTTCAGATCCAGTCATTGTGTTGCCAGATCTTAGGAAGTCATTTGTGGTCCAGTGTGATGCCTGCGGTAGTAGCATTGGTGCAGTGCTAATGCAAGATGGCAGGGTAGTAGCCTATGAGAGCAGAATTTTGCAAGGGCCAGAGATGACCATGCAGGTCTATGAGAAAGAGTTATTGGCTGTGATTCATGCGCTCTTAAGTTGGAAACACTACCTGCTAGGTGCAGACTTTGTTGTCCAAACGGACCATCAGACCTTGTGATACTTCTTGACACAGACAAAGTTATCTGAGAAGCATATGCGATGGGCAAATATCTTGTCCATGTTCCATTTTCAGATTGTGCATGTGGAAGGCAAGAAGAACGTTGTGGTTGATGCCTTGTCAAGGAAGCCACAAATTTCAGCTGTGTCGATTCCTTATCATCATGAACTTGATGATATGAGAGAACAGTATGCAAATGATGAAGATTTTGCAAGGGTCTTCGAGCAACTAATGGATGGACAACGTCATGAACACTATCTTCTTAAAGACGGGTTCATGATGATGCATGGCAGATTGTGTGTCACAAAGCCATTGCGACGCAAAGTGATGGAAGAGAGTCATGTCCCACCGTATGCAGGGCATCGTGGTATTGATGCTACAGTTAAAGCGGTTGAGACATTCTTCTATTGGCCTACATTGAGAAGGGATGTGGATGCCTTTGTGCGAGAATGCCTAATATGCCAAAAGGTCAAGTTTGACAGGCAAAAGGCACCAGGATTATTGCAACCACTACCTATTCCAGATAAACCATGGGAAAGTATTGCTATGGATTTTATCTTTGATCTTCCGAGAACGCAGACAGGAAATGATGGTATTTGGACCATTATTTGCAGATTCACCAAACAGGCTCATTTTATTCCTGTCAGGAAGAAGATAAAGCCAGATCAGATGGCACGCTTGTTTATGAGCAATATTTTCAAGTATCATGGCATGCCACAGTCGATTGTTAGCAATCGTGATCCACGCATGACAAGTTTGTTCTGGAGAGGTTTGTTTGAGAATATGGGCACCACGCTCAAATTCTCTTCGTCATTTCATCCTCAAACAAATGGGCAGTCAGAAGAGGCAAATTCTGCTGTCCTAGATCTGCTGAAGTGCTATGTGTCAGACCATAAAGGAAAGTGGGAGCAGTATTTGCCATTGGTGGAGTATGCATACAATAATACAGTGCATTCATCAACTAGCAAGGCACCTTTTGAGATAGTTGAAGGTGGCAAGAAAGTTCCTCCCATACTGCATACAAAGGACAAGATATTTGAAGCAGATAAGTATGTTCAGGACATCGATGAAATGTACAAGAAGGTCAAAGTGGCCTTAGAAAGGACTCAAGCAAAACAAAAGAAAGCAGCTGATCGTCACCGTCGTGAAGTGGTATATTCACTTGGTGATTGGGTGCTTTTACGCTTTGAAAAGGCAAGGTTAAAGAAGATGAAGGGCAAGGAAAGACTGTTTCCAAAGCTCAGCATGCGTTACTATGGGCCTTTTCAAGTATGCAACATAATCAATGATGTTGCATATAGGCTGAAATTGCCTGACAGTTGGAAGATTCACAATGCGTTTCATGTGAGTCTTCTCAGACCCTATGTGGGTGATGTGCCAGAAGATATGCCAGTTGAAGATCAACCGGAAGTCGAGGAACTTGACGAGATCTTGGTCCCTGAACAGATTTTGGCACACAAAGAAAGGAAAGTGAAAGGCAAGGTTGCTAGGCGTTACTTGGTAAAGTTCAGAAACTATCCACCAATGGATGCTAAGTGGATGGAAGAAGGTGAACTTACAGAGTCACCAACTATGTTATCACTTTACCTGGAAGCCTTCGATTTGCAACCTACCTTGACCCCTTGAGTTTCAAAGCTACATGGATTGTCAGTGTGACAATGGCTTCTGAAACAAATGATGTACATGGTATTTAAAGTGAGCTCAAATGAAATACCTGTTACATGAATGTTAGAGCTGTACAGATTGTCAGTTTGGCAATTGCTCTTATGGAATGTCCAAAAGTTTGGTTAGTGCTATAGAAGTGAGTATTTCTTGTCAGTTTGTCAAGGATACAGTGATTACTTCTATTCAAGAGTACATGTGTAACTGCATTCTTAAACTGTCGGTTTGGGTATGCTCGAAAGTGTTATGGGATCCAACGTGTACTATAAGACAGTGGCAAAATGTGCAGCTACCATTTTGTCATTGGAAAGTTAGTGACTCAAAGCAATCGCAGAGTGCGAAGCTACCACTATGTCATTGGGACAGGGTTCACACGCAGGTAATACATGAGTCAACAAGGTCTTGAATACACGAGGGTTGACAATGAGCATGTATGTGTCGTACATGTGTCGACAGGTGTTGAATACATCAATGTTGACTAGGAGCTTGTACGACATAGATGCAAACGAGGACGTTTGAGATTTCAAGAGGGGGGTATGTCACCAGCGTGTGACTACTATCTATCCTTTTTGTTGATTTCTTTCTTATTATCTATTTACTTTCACTTTTTGGAAACACCCCTCGGGAAATCTAACTGCCCTGCATTGCATAGCTAGTGTGGAACTGTCCAGAGGGAGTTCGGGCCTGAGGGCAAGAGAGCACTAAGGTTGGACAAGGACTATGGTTAGCCAAGTGGGGTCATTGACTAGCCAAAGTGGAATCCTTTGCTACAGAGGCTACATTTCAGTTCTGGATGTGGCCGCAGTGTACAAAGAGGGTCGGATGACCTAGAAAGATACAATGGCAGCATCTCCTAAAATTTAGGCAACTGCTATTTTGGGACCTGAAAATGTCTTCGCGTCATTACGTGCAGTTTGACATGGGGATCATTTTGTTACTCTGTGGCCAAGTCAACAGAGGCTGCAAGTGAGATATTTTTAGACCCGAGGGTCTAAAGCAGGAAAATGCACAAATGAGTGACACTTGGCACTCTGAGGCCAGTTTACTACTTATAGAGAAGGCAAAAACGTGATTTATAGCTGGGAGGCTCATTCTGCAAGTTCCTGTCACAGGTTAAGAGCTATGGAGTGCTTGCTTTCCCTCCTATGTACAGTGCGGTGCCAGGAGTGATGCCATGCACGCTACGCACTGCCCTCTCTCTCCCCTTTGGCAGTATGTTATGCCCCTCTAGTGGGCTCTTCATTTGACCAATGTACAGTTGTGTGGGTTCATGCGCGATTGCCGAGGCAAGAGCCTCTTGCACACGTACTGGACTAGCTAGCGGCTAATCCCCCCGCAGGTACAGGTGAATTCGGAGAGGTTTCATGCCAGAAATCTCGTCCGATTCAAAGGGCAAGTAGCCCTACAGGTGCGGGAGCTCGAGGACTTGCTACGGATGCGACCGGCACGCGAAACGGAGCCCGAAACAGCAAATTACAGCCTGCTGTGTATTTTTGCAGGTTTAGGGTTTTGGCCCTAAACGGACCCTAATACCCCCAGGAGGTTCGGGGACGCAAGGGGACCGCTGTACAGGTGATCTAGCGCATTTTCAGGGCTGGAAACAGAGAATTCAGCGTGCTGCAGATTCTCGCCAGGTTTTGCAAAGTGCCGCGTATGCGTCGGGAAAGACGGCCAATGCGTGGGAATGCTGACCGTGAAGGGTTCTAGTACAGTTATGCTGCCGAAATCGGGCTGGAACAGTGGAAATTCAGCCGAGTTTGTGCGGGGCAGCTTGTAGGGAACCACAGCGTTTATTCCCTCTTTTGAACAATAAAGAAATACCGAAAGGGGCGCCTAAGTTAGGGGCCAATCTGGTGTCCGTCTACTCATACAGCCTGTATCCCTCTCCCCTCTGTTGTGTCTTGAAAGTACAGGTAAAATAGACGACTAATAATGGGTGAAAGCTAAATCAAGGTTTGAAGTAAAGTCTACCGCCCTTTTTGGATTGAACAGGCCGGTTTCAGCCCCGCACAAACTTGGCTGAATTTCAACTGTTCCGGCCTGATTTCGGCAGCATAACTGTACTAGGACCCTTCACAATCAGTATTCCCACGCATTGACTGACTTTCCCGACGCATACGGGCACTTTGCAAAACCTGGCGAGAATCTGCAGCACGCTGAATTCTCTGTTTTCAACCCTGAAAATGCGCCAGATCGCATGTACAGCGGTCCCCTTGCGTCCCCAAACCTCCTGGGGGTATTAGGGTCCGTTTAGGGCCAAAACCCTAAACCTGCAAAAATACACAGCAGGCTGTAATTTACTGTCTCGGGCTCCGTTTCGCGTGCCGGTCGCATCCTTAGCAAGTCCTCGAGCTCCCGCACCTGTAGAGTTACTTGCCCTTTGAATCGGACGAGATTTCTGGCGTGAAACCTCTCCGAATTCACCTGTACCTGCGGGGGCATTAGCCGCTAGCTAATCCAGTACCTATGCAAGAGGCTCTTGCCTCGGCAATCGCGCATGAACCCACACAACTGTACATTGGTCAAATGAAGAGCCCACTAGAGGGGCATAACATACTACCAAAGGGGAGAGAGAGGGCAGTGCGTAACGTGCAGGGCATCACTCCTAGCACCGCATTGTGCATAAGAGGGAAAGCAAGCACTCCATAGCTCTTAACCTGTGACAAAAACTGAAAATGAGGCTCTCCCCCTCCTAAATTCAGCGCCACTTCTTGTTGCATGAGGCAAGTGCACCAGAAGGTGCCACTTGGCACATTTATAAGCATTTTCCCGTTTCGGGGTTGCCGTCTAAAAATATCCCAACCGGTTGTCCAGTTGACTTCACGGCAGAGTAAGAAAATGTTCCCCTTGTCATTCCGAAGGTAATGACGTCGACACATTTTCAGGTCCCAAAATAGCAGTTCCCTAAATTTTAGGAGATGCTGCCATTGTATCTTTCTAGGTCATCGGACCCTCTTTGTACATCCAGAACTGAAATGTAGCCTCTGTAGCAAAGGATTCCACTTTGGCTAGTCAATGACCCCACTTGGCTAACCATAGTCCTTGTCCAACCTTAGTGCTCTCTTGCCCTCAGGCCTGGACTCCCTCTGAACAGTTCCACACTAGCTATGCAATGCAGGGCAGTTAGATTTCCCGAGGGGTGTTTCCAAAAAGTGAAAGTAAATAGATAATAAGAAAGAAATCAACAAAAAGGATAGATAGTAGTCACACACTGGTGACACAATCCATTTGATGCAACGGTAACAATTTAGATTTTCGGAAGTTCACTTGCAGACTTGCAACCAATCTATAAAGATGCACTGCTTCCATGATTCATTGAACATCCTCAGGTGTATTCCTAGGCCAAAAGATGGAGTCATCCGCATATACTTGCACCAAAAAATGATCTCGAGATGGCACTTCCAATCGATGCAAACGCCCAAACGCGGTTGAGGAGTCCAAATACAACAATAGAGGGTGTGTAGCAATAGTATACAACATAGCACTCAAAGGGCAACCTTGCCTAACTCATCTATCAAGATCTCATAACCGAGTCAATTCACCATCAAGAATTCCAGCAAATTGACTATTCTCATATAGGAAGTAGACCACTCGATACATTCTTGAACCAAAGCCCAAAGCCGTCATAATTTGAGCAATGAAGTTCCAATGAAAAGTGTCAAATGCTTTCTCTATATCGACCTGCACGGTAAGTACATCCTGTCCAATATATTTCGCATACTCAATCCCAACAAAAGCATTAGCAATATTATCCAAAATTTGCCGACGAGGAATGAATCCATATTGAGCAGAATGTATGCCTGAGAACAGATGATCGTTAATACGAGAAGCTATCATTTTTGACAATAATTTGTAAACTACCGGCATAAGCTTGATTGGATGCGAATGCGAGAAGTATTCACGTAATGTTTGCTTGGGCAACAATTTCACCAATCCTTTCCACGACTGCGGCAATGACTGTGTAGTCCATGCATGATTAATCATAAAAAGTAGAGGCTGCTTAAAGGACTCCCAAAAGCAAGGATTCAATTGTAAGACCATCCATCCAAGGGATTTCCAATGGCCAAGATACAACAAACTGTCATGCAGCTCAACCTCAATAAAACTAGCCTCAAGGGTGGCTGCATCATTCATTGTCAATATAGGATGCACATACGACAGAAGTAGTTGTCTGGCTTGCAAAACCTCACTTAAGGAAGCCTCAAGCTCAGCAAAAACCCATTGAAAATGATCCACCATGAAATCCGTCAATTGACTTTTATTGGCCGTCCATTTCCCGCTATCAATCTTAACCCTTTTTATAGACACGGATAACCTCGAATGATGCAAATGCTTAAAGAATTGCTTTGATGAACAACCTTTATCCATAAAAGCATATTGTCTTGATCTAACTTTCCATTTTTCAAGTTTCCTTCTGTTATTATGTATCAAAGAGGCTTTAGCTGCACATAATTTGTCTTGTTCCGACTAAGTAAGCCGTCTAGTATCTGCAAGATTTTCCAAAGCTTGACTAGTCACCTTATCTTCCTGTACTTTATCTCTCAACCAGTGTATGTACCACGAACCATCATCCTTTATGACTGCTTGAATCCGCATCACAAAACGATACAAGCCACATCCACATCGATAAACATATGAGAAACAAGCGGAGGAATCACTGCTTCAATCAAGGTTTGGAATGCCTTGTACGAGAGTTATGCATTATTAATATGCAACAATCGCTCAGTGGGAAGCGGGAAATCTGCATCCAATGCCTTAGTATGGATCAAGAGCCAAAGAGGAAAATGATCAAATAGAGTAAAGGAGCGATCAATCCTCGTATCGCATGCAAACATATCATATTGCGGAGAGCCCAATACATACCACCGATCCAATCGTGCTCTATATTCCAAGCGAGCATTATGAGCAAAAGTGTAGCCTCGCTTCGAAGAGTGAGTACTAGCCCACATATCCAAAACACCTGTGCCACTGACCATAGCATCCCATGAAGAACGTTCCAAGTTTAACATATACGAATGGCCAATTGTATTATCAGTGCATTATTAAAATCCCCGCACCAAAAAGCATGTGAACGCCAGAGATATTTGACAAAATCTTGCTAAAGACGAGATCTTTGTGCCGAGACAATATAAGCATAAATACCAACAAATTCTAGAATATTGCCTTGCACGAGACATTGAACAACCATCCAACGTCCCGCCGGGTCATTATGGGCCAAAACCGGCTGCAATTCATGACACACCATCATTAAAACTCTAAAAAAAAAGACAGTACCAACATAAGAAATCCAAAATCCCGCATAATACGATGATTGACCAACAAAGTCATGTTGATTATGCTCTTGTAATACCACTATATCTGCTTTATTTTTATGTATATAGTGCTAGATCAGCTTCCACTTTCCACTTGTCATGGTTGCACAATCCGCGTACATTATACGTAAAACATCTAAGGGGAGAATGCATCTGTATAATATTTACAAGAGAACCACGAGGCACAATCATCAAGTAGGATTGCCCATAGGCACATCCGCCTCCATACTAACATTCAATAAAGCAGATTCTATATGCATTCCTTGCAGGGGATTTTGATACATCTGCAACGACGTAGATGTCGACCTAAGCAAAGCGTCTTTGTATGAACGAACCACTCTAACCCACGCTTCAACTAGCGACTTATGATCATGGGATGCGGATGTAGAGGTTCCACCACCTCTCCCATCCAGAGCAGGTACATAGTTCCTTGAGACAGGCAAAACGCGAGGTTTTGCAGGCTTCTTGGGAGTTTGCCAACCATCAGTGGAATTTGTTAATTTGGCTTTACCTTCACAACGGACTGCGCATTAGCCAAATTCTTATTGGAGTCTTTATCTTGTTTGGCCTGCATACTTCCATTAGAATCCCCCATCTTCAGCTTCACGGACGAAAAGGAGGGACAAGCAACACAAGTTTCAATCATAGGAACAACAAATGGTGGCAGTTTAAACAAAGACTCATGGCATTCAGACTGCGTATGGCCAAATTTTCCACAACCAAAACAAGTACTTGCAAACTTCCCCCATTTGAGTTTAGATAGCCTTTTGCCTACCATTGGCTTGTTTGTATCCCACAACACGCAAAATCTATTAGAATTAGTATCCAAGTTTGAGAGGCAAATCACTGTGCCAATTACGCAACCAAAAGAGGCAAGAAATGCTTCCAAGTCAGCGAAAATCCGACTATTTCCACCCAAACCGGACACCTGTGTCGTATCAAACTATGATAATCTTTCGTAAGCGCCCATGACAGAACATGTGTCATTTGTATGTTGAAAACAAAGGTGACATTTCCAACAAACGCGAACGAGCATCCATGTCTTCCAGTAGTACCTCATAAAACCCGCGGACACCAAAATACACCCCTCGGACTGCTTGTCTTTTCAACAAAAAGTAAACCCATTGACCTACATCTTGTGCCGATGGCATCTTGCCGGGGGAAAACAAAATAATGGCATTCAACGCATACTGTGCAATTGGGTCCATCAACTGCTGAACCGGAATAACCACTTCAGTAGCGGGTTGATGACCTTCCCAAGCATCCCGAGCATCCGCAAAGTCCTCCGAAAAACACTCTTTAATGATATTTGCAGCATCCATGAAGGAAAGGTCAACCTGTTTCCTAGGCTTATAAACAGCCTCTTCTGCCATGACCAACGAAAGCCCGCCCTTTGTACAGACAAAAGTCTACTTCGATTAAAAATCCCACCTTGAACTCCACAAGAGGAACACTCTGTTTTTTGTTTTTTATTTTATCAGTCGTTCTCTGTACCTACCTCAGAATTGTACATAAAAAAAGACCCTACTCTGCAGAATTCTTGAACAAAACGTGTACCACTAAAGCTGACAGAAAGTCTTCAGAGACCCAAAACCCTGCTGAAAATTTCACCGAAGCAGAACTCTGTGCTGTCTAAAACCGATCCCTAGCTGGCGTGCGAAACCTACAGCAGGAGCGTGAAATGCAGACTGCCAGATGGCTGCAAATCTGCAGGTCATGCAGGCGAACAGCAAAGGGCAACGCGCGAAAAGGCTGAAAAGGGTTGCTCCACGGCGACTGAAGGCTCTGCAGAAGAGGTTGCTGGCGACAGAAGTCTCGCATAGAGGATCATCAACGTTCGCGCAGAAGATCAGCAGGGTTCGCCTCTCTCCACACACACACTCCACCAACACACACAGACACATACTAGTGCTATTTGGAAGCACCGTCGTCTCACTAATCTGCTACCTTCAAATTTATTACCTCTATCCGACATCTGCTGCATGAAGGATATCCATTTGGATACTACAGCTCTTAGAATACTTATACTCACTGAGACCTCAAACATATGAGCATTTACACTTTTTATGCACACAAATGCATCCAAACCGAGGTGTCACTCCTTCCTAACAAATGATGTCTTAACATGCTCCTCTTCATCTGATAATCCAGGCCTAAAAGGCTACTACTCCCCTTTGGTGTGCCTTGTTCATTAAAAAAAAAAAAGAATACAGTCACTGCGCCCTCTCTCTACTTAACCTACCTCTTGCTACCATGACTGCTTGGATTTTCAAAGCAACCCCGTGTGAATGGCCTCCTGTCTTCCTTGAGGAACACAAAAATGTGGGTCTGCCATCAAGTTTGCCCCAATTTTTATAACTCCCCTTGTGGGATGGTAGAAATCATGCCCTACTTGCGACATTGAACTTGGAGATGCTAGTTAGGGCAGTTACAGATTGGCTGCCCATACTTGGGCGGCAAGTACGTGAGTTGACCTAGCGGCTAGCTGCCAAAAGATTACTTGCTCTGTGAAACGCACGTTGGACAACTCCGTGGACAGGCAAGCTCCCCCGCCCATCCACGGGCAGGGGATGAACCTCATGCCCCACCGAAAAAGACAAAGGGCGCAAACCAGTAGAATAAGCGCTTTTCATGTTGCTTTTATTATTTTATTGCAACTTGGGCATATCAATGTGTAAAGCCTCCCCGCACGGCCCTCTGGGGCTGGGCAGAGGCTTCGGCAGTGTGTATTCGGCCTTAATATCATCTTCTCGTTGCATGGTGCCCTTAACACTATTTAAACGGCATATTATAGGACAGGGACAGTGTACGTTTGAGTTTATTTATCAATTTTATGTTTGCCTTTCAACGTATGTGATGCGCGCAGGCGACCTGGTTCCGGGTTTGCGATGCCTGGCTGCCATTCGAGGCGCGTCTTTTTTTGACCGCCCATTCGTCTCAAGATTTTCACCGGCTACCCACACCGTAGATCCATCATCCCACCCATTTGCGGTTAAATTTCGAGCGCTAGTGCCCTACGTGGCACTAGCCGTCGTCGTTGATTGAAAAAATGTTGAGTTTTTTAATGGCAATGGCTGCTGCCACATAGGCAGCAGCGCCCGAAATCGCCCCACCCATTTGCCCACCCAATCCCACCCACCACTTAGATAGTGCTGAGGGTTGCATGGGCCAACTCTGGCTCTCTCACCTCTGTCTACCTTCAAGCTTCCTACACTGCAATGGACCTGTGGTACCTCCCCTCCTCATCCCGCCAATAACAGAGGACTCTCACTCCTTTGCTTGAGCCCACGAGTGTGCCTCTATCTCTTGTTTGCAACAATATCTTCTTCCTTATGCAGAATCCTTGTCCTCCTGATTTGGTTTACCAACACTACAAAGACTGCTTGGCAAATTCTCTCCTAAACATCACAATGGCTGGCTATCCGAGTTAGAGCATGGGCTGGTCTCAAATGCACTAAATAGACGTCTACGTACGCTCCATCAGACTACTTCATTTTTTGGGGGTGGATTTTAATATGGAATGATGCAAGGCATGGGGGCCTTTCTTCTCCCATTAAAGACTTCCCAAAGTGTGTTTAATCCGATTGGATGCAAGCATCCTCCCTCTTGCAACCATACTGGTAGGCAACTCTTATTGTATTTGTCAAAACTGTCTACCCCCTCTTACGGCTCACAAATTTCATTTTGTACTATGCTAGCGACTTCTCTATCTTTTTGTTTAAATTTTGAGACCATAGCTGCAGACAACAACTAAATAATACTTAGCATGAGGATGAAATGGATGCCAACTCCTTCTTACCTAGCATGAGGATGAAATGGATGCCAACTCCTTCTAGGGCAATACCGCTAAGGAGGTGAGGGATCCTTATTCCCTCACTTAGCCTATCAGCTGCGTGTTGTTTTTTAGATGGATAGAGGGAGGAAATTACAATGGAGAGTGACCATCTTGCTAGTTTTTGGACATCGAGGTTGCATTCTTGTTTCCAACATGGAGATTGTTGAAGGTCCTTCTTCATAGGTCTTTAACTTTTGTTTCTCAGATTGATGGGATTTTCTTTAAATTGATAGCATGTTTTTGATGATTTGCTCCAACGGAGTTGGTTACGCTTAACTGAAGGACTTTAGTTGGCAAAAATGATGCTAGCTTGTATTTTATTACTATTATGAGGATACCGATTTGGTACTACCCTTGCAACACTTGTGATAGTGTGTAGTAATGAGAAAAAAACAGGGGAGGTGGTGCTATTTCGGACTGCTTCCATAAAAAGATTTAAATCTAACAGGATCTTGACTAGCTTAGATACCATCTCCTCACATTTTGGTTGGCTATTTCTTAATTTACTATTTCTAGCTTCTGACTTGGGATTGGCCATAGCCTTGATAGGCTTTGCTGTGATCTGCTACTAAGGTGTATGAAGAATAGTTGCTCAATTGAACATTTGATGTTTCTGGTTGTTAACCTGCCCTAAGGCTATACTCTTGATACATGTAGTTACTGAAATAGCTACGGCGTGGTATTTGTTTTTGATATTGGATGATGGTACCTCAATGACCAGTCCTTGCATGATGTTGATTGGCGCAATTTTTGACTTTTTTCTATGTTTTTTTCCACTTGATGGCTTGTATCCCTTATCAGTCATGGCTCTAACCAGATTCTGTATTGATCCTTGTGCTTTTGCATTTTGATGTAGTTTGGCAAGCATTGCCTTGGTATTTGGATACACTAATGCATTTCTAACAGGTTCTATAATCATGAGGTGATTAACAGTGAGTGGCAAGAGAATTTAGGGTTTCTAACCAACTATTTGCTGAGAATTTTGGCTCCACTTTTTCTCTGATGATTACTCGGGGAAAGAGATTACTTGCACGTTTTGACATGTTACAATATCTTTTTGGCTTTATTGTCTATTATATTAGAGCCCTAGAGCTAAGGTTTGAAGGTGGAAAATTACAAATGGATGTTATATTGTTTTGGATATTTTCTCTTATTTGGTCTTGTTACTAGCTACCTCATGTAAGGTATGGGCTTTGTCCTAGAGTCACTAGAGTTTGAGTGAATGAGAGAAGAGGTGGAATTATCCCACATGTAAAGGTGTGAGGTTGTAGAGCTACTTAAAGCTCCTTTCATGAATAAACAATCATTCCAAGATTTTGCATTACATGTCTCTTGTCTCTTATCTCTTGATGAGCTTGTGATGGGCTAGCCAACTACTCAAGATCGTGTTTATGAGTCCAAGTTAAATTATCTTAGAACCTAATTCGCTTGAGTAACAATCTAGCCTACACACACACATGCACACAATGTTTGTCTATCATCCACCTTAGCTAGTACGATCCCATTCCTATCAAGTGGTATCAGAGCTCTGGTGTGCTAGCCAGGTTTATTATTATGCGCTTATGTCTTAGTAATTATCATTTCTTGATCTCCATTATCCCTTTCTAATTCCTAAATAGTATCCAATTAGCTAGTGTGGGCATGTTCATGAGTTTATCTATTGAGCCACTACGTTCCTAGTTAATTAGGACTTAATTAGTGTTCAAATTATCCTCTTTCATCTCCAATAATATTAGTTAAGCATCATTAAGAAGGTGCTTGCATTTGTATTCTAGGTTGCATTTTGCGTCAATTTTTGCGTGGTTTTCATCTTCAATTAATTTCATCGCGTTTATTTTCTCCTTGCATTGGTCACATAATCTCAAAGCCCCCTTCACAAGCTTTTTGTAGCGCCCTTAAGCCCTCAATTCCATGCTCGGGAACCCCCTGAACGACATTCCCCTCTCTATACCAAAAATAGGTGTATGTATGAGTTTTTTGTGTGTTACTTTACATACACTGTGAAGACGAGGATAAAGTTTTCTATTTTTGGAGCCTCTCACGTGGAAAGCCTTGAGGGCTTGTGGCTACCTTGCCAATAATAGAACATCAAGATCGTGCACTTGGGCTCAAACCCCGACGAGCTAATTTTGTCTTATGGGAAGCTGGGCGGATGTAGTTAAAGTGGTTAAATCCGGCTAACTGGAGATCGGAGTCTGCAAGGGTGCATTCACATGGCTTCACGACCTTTTGACGGATTTCAAGCAAGGCGCCAAGGCGGATTGAAGAGCTAGCCATGTCCACTTGGACACACATTGGCATCTCGGCTACGAACGTATACGAGGTTATTTCTTCAAAAGACCTCTTTGGGCCCATTTGGGTTCAGTAGTTGCTAGTTCCATGGACATCTTTCTTGCCGGTCTTCAAAGGCATAAGCATTTAGCCCATAGGTTTGGTTCCCTGTGCTCCTCGACCTCAAGCATTTAACCTTATAACTCTCTTGTTAGGGGTGCAGTCCCGCATCAGTAAAGAGGAGAAGCATCAAGATCTTGTAATGGCCCTTCTCACGAGCATAAAGCATTGTAGGCTACCAAGAAATAAAATTTCCAAGCACTCCAAGGCTTCAAAAGAGAACGCTAAGGTTTCAACAAGCATTCAAAGCAAAAGGCTTCCATCAAATTGAAGCTAAATTTAAAGAAAAATCTTCTTCGGATCTCTTGAGTATCAACGACTTCATCGACCATACAAAGCAAAGGGCACTATTTCTTCATTGTGAAGAGGGGCTTCACTCCAGTGAAGAGGAGCTTCACAAAGAAAGAAAGTGTTCCCTCTCTCCCTCTCTCTCTCTCTCTCTCTCTCTCTCTCTCTCTCTCTCTCTCTCTCTCTCTCTCTCTCTCTCTCTTCCCCATTTTTGTAATAAAAGGAATCGCATCCAAGCACAATAGACTTGCAAATAACTCTTCTATCATCTCCTAAGGGGTATTTGTGCATTTGTTAGAGGAATTATAAATTGTCTTAGAGAGTCTCCAAGACAAGGCATTCCTCATAGCACCATGGGAAAATTTGGGAATTCTACCTCAAGGGGAGGGAAATTGGTAGCAACAGCATTCACATCTGCATTAGTAGTTTTTGCATCAGTGGATTTTTAGCATTATACTTGTTTTCAATAAAGCTCAAGAGAAGGCTCTGGCGACATTTACATCATTGGCACCATCAACATGGTGTGGATAGAAGACTCCAAGAATTAAATGAAGAAAAAGGGGGGAGGGATATGCATGTTTCAAGAATCAAAGATGAAGATTGTAGCCTCTCTACTTCAAGGGGAGGACTTCTTTTGTCATCCTTTGTGGATATTGTCATCCGATGTGGATACCATATTGTCATCCTTCATGGATCTTGTCATCCTTAGTGGATATTGAATCTTCAGTGTATTGTCCTAGTCGAAATCCCAAGGGGGAGATTGCAAGGTATGGGATGGGGTTTTTCATAGAGTCACTAGAGTGTGACTGAATGAGGGAAGAGGTGGAATTATCCGACATGTAAAGGTATGAGGCTATAGAGCTACTTATAGCTCCTTTCATGAATCAACAATCATTCTAAGGTTTTGCGTTACATGTCTCTTGTCTCTTGATGAGCTTGTGATGGGCTAGCCAACTACTCAAGATCGTGTTTATGAGTCCAAGATAATCTATCTTGGAACCTAATTTGCTTGAGTAACAATATAACCTACAGATACTCACACGTGCACACAATGTTTTTATATCACCAATCTGTAAGGCTCGACTAATCATGGCAGATAATTATTGGTCGCATTCATAATAATAATCAACCTATCCTAAGCTAAATTAACACTTGATAATACTATACAAAAGGATGCAGTAGATTATAATATCATCAAGAGAGAAATTGAGTTTGTACAGAGGAACTCCATTTATAGATGGAGTGATACATGCAAGTAGTAGAAGTGGCAGATGCTAGTGCATCCACATATGTGGCTCGGTGTTGTGTGCATGAGGAGTTTTAGGACAAGTGTATGCTCCATGTGGCATGTAAATGAAGTGCTAGGTGTAGCCATGTTTCTCACAATGATGTGAGAGTAGCACCATAAGGGGTTGTTCACATAGGCATAGGATGGAAGTAGGTTTAAACCCTAGAAATCGCCCCCTTAAACCTGATTTCATCCTAGGATTTCCTAAGATACATCATGCTTGGATCTCAATGGATTCATCAGGTCATGGTTCATACACGGTTTCCTTAGGTACATGCATGGGTTCAAGTTTGGATGCATAAACATGGTTCTCAAAATTGGATGCATCATGTTTTGCTCACATTCAAATACATCATGTAAGTGGCATGGGGTAGATTTAGTGTGAAGGGATTAATAATACATCCTTAGCATAATGCAATTCTCGTTCGTCGTGTCGTAGTCCTTGTGTTGGTGATGATCTTCTTCTTTAAAATCATCTTCATTTTGTTTTCATTGTCATTTGTTGACGTCTTCTTCATCTTGATGTTTTGATCTTCATGTTGATGTTGATCTTCATGGATATTGTTCTCCTTTGTGTTGTAGGTGAGCTCATCTTTGAAACTCCTTTTGTGGTGTCCGATCTTCATGAAAGAGGATCTTCATGTTGATGTTGATCTTCATGGATTTTTTTTCTCCTTTGTGTTGTGAGTGAGCTCGTCTTTGAAACTCCTTTTGTGGTGTCTGATCTTCATGAAGTCTTTCACCTTCGTGGAATGCTCAGCCTTAGCATGGCTTCTAGGCTTTATGAAGTGTGTGCTTGACAAAAGTGAGTGAGAGGTAGGTCTTGCCCGTGATTGGGTAGTGTATAAACCTCTAGGTGTAGTACAATGAGCATATAATCAATATCTTCAATAAGAAGATAAACATACATAACATCATGAAAGAGACGACAAGTGCTTTAGGGCTTCTATAATCATGGTGATCTCTACAAAATATCAAATGACTAGTGTAAAAGGTTTCACTAATTTCCATACATTTCATGTGCCAATGAAAGATATCAAGTATATGATTGACATTGGAGAAAATCCATTGTGTTTGATGTCAGAGCTTGATGAGGTCCCGAAGGTATTTTCCCAAATTGTGTAAACCATTGAAGCACTTGTGAAGCTTGTACAAAACAATGGTGTGTTGTGTAAGGACTTGCTCCATGTAGAGGATAGCTTTGGTGCTCTCTAGGCGGTAATGAGGGCTTGTGGTTTAAGGACTTGAGTTGGTCATGGGAAGCATCTCAAGTGGAGCTGACCACAAAATAAAAAAAGAGTTTGCCCTTTGGTTGAGGTCTGGATCACGACTCTGGCAACTGGCGAGGTAGCTCAAGTTGGAGCTTGATGACAATGCAACAAAGAAAACCACCATGTGTGAGCTGTAGGTAAATATTATGGCGGAGCCTCAACAAATTTGCAGCTGCAAAAGTAAGTTGTAGATTGCATCTGTGAAAGAAAAAACGCAAGCCAAGATTAACTTGCAATTCCGATTCACCTTTGATACCACTTGTAAGGCTCGACTAATCATGGAGGATAATTATTGGTCGTATTCATAATAATAATCAACTTATCCTAAGCTAAATTAACACTTGAAAATATTATACAAAAGGATGCAGTAGATTATAATATCATCAAGAGAGAGATTGAGTTTGTACAGTGGAACTACATTTATAGATGGAGTGATACATGCAAGTAGTAGAAGTGGCAGATGCTAGTGCATCCACATATGTGGCTGGGTGTTGTGTGCATGAGGAGTTTTAGGACAAGTGTATGCTCCATGTGGCATGTAAATGAAGTGCTAGGTGTAGGCATGTTTCCCACAATGATGTGAGAGTAGCACCATAAGGGGTTGTTCACATAGGCATAGGATGGAAGTAGGTTTAAACCCTAGCACCACCTTAGCTAGCACGATCCCGGTGTGCTAGCTAAGTTTATTGTTATGCACTTGTGTCTTAGTAATTAGCATTCCTTGATCTCCATTATTCTCTTCCAATTCCTAATTAGCGTCCAATTAGCTAGTGTGGGCATGTCCATGAGTGTATCTCTTGAGCCACTACCTTCCTAGTTAATTAGGGCTTAATTAGTATTGGAATTCTCCATTTTCATCTCCAATAAGCTCTCTAATTGAGCATAATTAAGAAGAAGCTTGCATTCATGTTCTAGGTTGCATTTTGCGTCAATTTTGTGTGGTTTGCATCTTCAATTAATTTCATCGAGTTCATTTTCTCCTTGCATTGGTCACATAATCTCAAAGCCCCCTTCACAAGATTTCCATAGAGCCCTCCGCCCTCAATTCCATGCTCGGGAACCCCCTAAACAACATCCCCCTCTCTATACCTCAAATGGGTGTATGTGTGTGTGTGTGCGAGTTTTGTGTGTGGCTACTTTACATGCACTGTAAAGACGAGGATAAAATCCTCTATTTTGGAGCCTCTCACGTGGAAAGCCTTGAGGGCTTGTGGCTACCTTGCCAATAATAGGGCATCAAGCTTGTGCAGATCATGCCTTCATCTCATTCTCGCCTAACTTGAGCCCATATGTGCCAAAAACAAAAAAAATGTAAAGACTTCCTAAAAATTGACTAAAATCCTTTTTGGCTAGTCAAGAATTTCATAGAAATTGCTTTAAATCTTCTAAAACAAATTGACTACATCCTTTTTGGCCTACTCAAGAATTTCATAGAAATTACTTAAAAACTTCTAAAGCAAAATTTTCATCTCTTTACAATGGACATCACTCAATGCTATGACAAATACCCTTGGTGAGGATTTTGATCTTATTAACATTTTACCTGAACTTATCAAAATGGCTTTTGCTTCAACAAGTTTAACCCTAATTCTCCGATGAGTAACCCTATTAGCAGAGATTTTTATATATAAGCCTGATGCCACAAGCCAATCCATGTATAATGTTTGCACCATAGTAAGCAGCCACGGCCTTTTTATATAGACATAGCCAACCCATATGATGTATTATACTTGTTTTTAAACAACAAGCAACGTTACACCTTAGAAGTGTTATATTTTGCCACGGCCCACCATACGGTGGTTTTAATTTCATCAGGCGGTACGGCTGATTATGCCCCCCAAAAATTTTCAAATTTTTGCTTAAGTACCATTATCAACAGTAAAAAAAACAGTGAATATCGCATATGAAAAACCCCCTTTTATTAAATTTTTTGGTGTAGCTGCACTTAAGTAATGACTAGTTTCAGAAAAACCAATAATTGTACCATAGTAATGTTCCCAACAGAAACCACCTTTACCATGTAATGCCAGTCAAAGCCAACCACTGTAGTGGTCCTTACCAGGCTGTGGCATGAGGAACAGAGCCCACCAAACAGAGGTTCAATAACTTATATCATGCCCTGCTAAGTATAGTCATCCCGACTATTTAAGTACATTGAATATTGGGTATGAAAAAATCGTGAATAACGCAACGCGTATAAAAAACCACTTTTTTCCACAAAAAAAAAAAACCTTCAGTTAAATATTGACCATCTTTGAAAAAAACCCGTAATAGTACCATAGTAATGTTCCCAAAAGAAACCATATTTATCATGTAATGCCAGTCAAAAGCCAACCATTGGAGTGGTTCTTACCATGCTGTCGAACGAGGAACAGAGCCCACCAAATAGAGGTCCAATCACTTATATTATGCCATGCTAAGTATAGTCATCTCGACTATTTAAACGAGGAACAGAGCCCACTAAACAGAGGTCCAATCACTTATATTATGCCATGCTAAGTGTAGTCATCTCGACTATTTAAGTACATTGAATATTGGGAAAAATTGTAAATAACGGGTATGAAAGCTCCCCTTTTCTCTTAAAAAAAATTGTACCTCCAGTTACATAATGACCAGTTTTTTTGAAAAAAACCCGTAATAGTACCATAGTAATGCTCCAAAAGAAACCTTATTTATCATGTAATGCTAGTTAAAAGCCAACCACTATAGTGGTTCTTACCATGCTGTAGAACGAGGAACAGAGCCCACCAAACAGAGATCCAATCACTTATATCATGCCATGCTAAGTATAGTCATCCCGATTATTTACGTATACCATAAGTTAGGTATGTGGTTAAGCCCTTTAGCCAAGATTTTTTGGACTTTGTTATTTCCAATCATGGTAAGATCACAAGTACAAACATGCATACCATATGTATCAAATTCTTTACAAAATGTGATAAACTGATTACAGATGCATTCAGGGACTGAGTTATGTCGAAGAAAATTCTTATTGTAGACCAAATTTTTAACTATTTTTTATATTTCCATCCGATAAGTATATTGTCTAGTAGTTTGTGATTGCCAAAAACATTGTCAAACCACTCACAAAAAAGTGTTCTAGGATGTACCCAATTGAGAAGCTCACTCTGAAAGAGACAATGTACGTAAATAAAGTCCTGGCTTGGAACTTTTTTGTTGAGAAACTTCCTTCCACATGGGCTCACAGCAACCTATAGTTATATCAATTATTACATTTCAAGAAGGTTCCTGATTGGTGTATTTCTGCCTCTTCCTCTAGTATAGCTACTAGATTTTCCTCGATTAGAAGACGAGTTAGATGTCAAAAAAGAAGTAAAAGAGTTGGGGGTAGCAAGAGAATTGGGTCTTTTCAAAGAAGTGGAATCATCTTCATCAATACAAGGTTTGAGTAAGCTAGTGATAATCTTTACACCTTTGTAATTGGCACAAGTGGTCAGATAGATCCCAGGTTCATCAGGTTTTAGTTCCTTCATAATATCTAGCATTAGTCCTCAAAAGATGTGAAAGCAATCTGAGCGATTACTGTCTATTTTTCTTGGCCACCTAACCAATAGCAAATAAGGGAGAGATGAAAGTCCATTGGTATCTTCGGGAAGAGTAGGTCTGAATGGTTTAGAATAAACCATATGGCATGATCGAACCACATGATGCTAGATTCGCATGAAGCTTTTGGGTCAAGAAATTTGCAAGCACATTTAACATAGGGCCGAGAAACATTCCAAATGGATTCTGTGTAGAAGTCAAGGTTGCCTTTGGCAAACTCCATGTTTCCCTTTGTCGGGATGTAGAGGCCTGTATTGGAAGGGCATTTGGAATGATCGATGAGGTTGAGGTTGAAGGGGACTTTTATGAGTTCCCCTTTAGGAACTGTCCACCTTTCAAAATCTTGAGTCTGTAGTCTTCGATGGTAGAGGCAGGGAGGTTAGCAAGGTAAACCCAGGTTTCACTTAGAATAGGTGCTAAAAAAGCTTTGTTAGGTAGGACCCATAGTTGATGGTCTACCCCAAAGGATTCAATTTCAATCTGCCTAACAGGTAGGAAAGGAAAGACTTTAGAGTTTTTTGGTACCATTTTTAAGAGGTTAGAGTCATTGAGGGAGCAGATTGCTCTGAAATTCTTTAACGGCTTCCAGAGTAGCACTATCCCTACAAACGATGCCACATGTTTGAGGGATAGTCCGGGTAGTTGGGGTGCTTATAAATGTAGGAATGAGGCCGCATAGTTTCTTCAAAAAGTTGGACAAATCAGCCCCAGAGGATGAGAACGAGGCAAGCTCTTGTTGATATTGTAAAGAGAGTATAGGAAGATGCGCTATGTATTGGGAAATTAATTAACACCTTCTTTTGAATCCTTATCCAAGGTAGCCAAGATTTTGACCCAATCATTAAAGGATAACATGTGTAAGATAGACATCTTTTTGTCTGAGGTAAGAGCTGAGTCATAAATTAGTTGAGAAGCATCCAGGCTGCTAATACATCTGAGGACAAGAGATGTGGCTGCAATATACAAAAAAATTAATGAGGATATGACTACTTAGTGTAGTAAGTAATACAACATTTGGCCTTTCTTGGTAAAAAAAGGTCTGGTTCTAGCTGTTAAGGCTTTTCTAGGAGTATGGTCTTTTAGGTAAAACTTAATCTGCTCTAGAATCCTCGTATGATTCTCCGGGTTGTGTTTTACTTTCATGCGGGCTGTTATTCTAAAGTGTTTGTGATCCTGAAAGGAAATATATGAACATAGAATTAGTCATGTGGGTTGGGCCTGCAATCCTTAAACCGGCAAAGTCAGAGACTATGATAGCTGTGAGCAGGAGACCCAAAACACACTCTATGAGGGGCCACCTAACACCAGTCAACCGGTTAAGGGGCTTCAAAACTATTCTGTCCCGATTTTTTCAAAGAATGAAAAAACCTTATGTTTAGGACGTGTGTGTAGCTGTTTTACCATGAATAATAAGACATAATTGAACTTTCTACATACAAAAAAAAAGCTAGCTCGAGAGAGAAGGAATGATAAGTACAAAAATAACTAGTCTCGGAATCATCTTTGTACAATGTTTATATGAATGAAGTTTCATTCCAGTCTACAGATATCAGAAGTACTTCCCTTGTCAAAAGTGTTTGTGTAATCATGTAAAGACAACTGCTTAAAGCCAAAAAGAACCTCCAAAGATAAGATAGAGTCCTTATTGCATCCATCCAAACAAGACAACAGATATATTAGCCTTGAATGTGTTTTACAAGTATCAAGTGGACTATACCAGTTGTTATCCATGTCCATCTTTAACAAGTTTTTTTTAAAACACTTCAAGCCTTGGTCCAAAGTATTTACTTTATCACCCAAAGGTATTTTAGAGGTCATACTATCTTTAGAACTAGTTCCATTGATGAAGCTTCATATCCACTTTGCTATAAAGCAAACGTTATATAAATGATGTTTCTTTTAAGAATAATCAAGTTTTTTAATATTTAAGAATAATCAACAAGTTTTTTAATATTTACAGATGAAGCTTCATATCCACTTTGCTATAAAGCAAACGTTATATAAATGATATTTCTTTTAAGAATAATCAACAAGTTGTTTAATATTTACAGATAAATTTTAACCCTAATTAGGGTTCTATGTCCTTCTCCTTCCTCTTGTGTTACTTACCTTCAGTTTCTGATGAGTAATCCTATTAGTAGAGATTTTTAGATATAAGCCTGATGTCAAGCTAGACCAAGTGTGAAAGATTAAGTGTGTGTCCTCAAAAAAGTATAGTTAGTATGCCACAAGCCAATCGGCTAACAAGCAGTCGTGGCCTTTCTATATAGACATAGCCAACCCATATGATGTATTATACCTAATTTTTAACAACAAGCAATGTTACACCTTAGAAGTGTCATATTTTGCCACGGCCCACCATACGGTGGTTTTAATTTCATCAGGCGGTACGGCTGATTATGTCCCCCAAAAATTTTCATATTTTTGCTTAAGTGCCATTATCAACAGTAAAAAAACAGTGAATATTGGGTATGAAAACTCCCTTTTTACTAAAATTTTTGGTGTACCTACAGTTAAGTAATGACCGGTTTCAAAAAAAACCAGTAATTGTACCATAGTAATGTTCCCAACAGAAACCACCTTTACCATGTAATGCCAGTCGAAGCCGACCACTGTAGTGGTACTTACCAGGCTATAGCATGAGGAATAGAGCCCACCAAACAGAGGTTCAATAACTTATATCATGCCCTGCTAAGTATAGTCATCTCGACTATTTAAGTACATTGAATATTGGATATAAAAAAACCGTGAATAACGGGTATGAAAAACCCTTTTGTTTCAAAGAAAAAAACCTTCAGTTAAATAATGACTAGCTTTGAAAAAACCCGTAATAGTACCATAGTAATGCTCCCAAAAGAAACCATCTTTATGTAATGCCAGTCAAAAGCCAACCATTGTAGTGGTTGTGTTAGGGGTCCCATCGTTGCAATAGCTCCAATGACCAACAAAATTATCAATCCGGAGGGATGAGCTACCCGGCTAGGGCATGGAAACACTCACACGGTTAGTGAGCTAATCGTGGCAACACAAATGGTTAACTCTACGAGGTGAGCTTCTCGGCCTGTGGAAGAGCTAAGCCGCAATGAAGGGCAATCTCCATATCCACTTCTCTTCACCTCCAATCAACCCAAACACACACACTGCGATTGCAAGATGCACACAACACTAATCCTATCATGCAACACACTAATCGCAAGCACACACACATAGATCTATCGAGCACCACACTCCAATCAAACCTACATGCACACACAAGCAAAAGAGGGAAATCACACAAGATTAGAGAGGGATTAACCACTAATTAGTTAAGATCTAGTTAATCTAAGAATCATAGGCAATCATAAGAAGTTAGAGAGAGGCATAGTGAGAGAGAATGAATCATTGATTAGTGTTAATCAAGTCTCATGAGCAAGGAGAAGCTCAAGGACTCCATAGCCACACACCTCAAGAGCTCTCACCAAAGAGTGCTCTCAATAAATGAGCCTCAAAACCCTAATTTCTTTTACACACTGCCTTGTATACCTAGGTTAAAAATATGCAATGTCCGGGCGCCCAAGGTCTTTAGGGATCCACCACTTAGTGAATCTGCAACCTAGGCACAATAATTGGCCTATTCTTTACAACTTGGAACTACCATTGAGCCCGTAATGCATTAAAATATTACAATGGCTTGAAATAAATCGAGAATTTACAATATGTGATCATTTTGGAAAAACGTGGAAAATATGTAACTCCAATCTTTACTACTTCTTTGCATTCATCCTTGATGTGCATTCATACGTCCTTGGTCTTTAGCAGCTTTTGTTAACTGACGTCGACTCAGTTAACATTCTCCCCTTCCTATTTTAGTGCCCGTCCCCTCGAGCACTGTTGAAGAGTGTCCTTGGAGGCAAGGGAAGGTTTTGATTGGTTGTTGATGGGCTGATTGTCTTCATTGGTCGTTGAATTTGTTGATGAGGTTCAATTTGTTGTAGCATCTTCATTGGTCCAAATATGTCTGATGTGAGAGATGATGTTGCATTTTTCCATTGTAATAGCATAATGATGAGGCTGTTTTTTATTTATGAAAAGTATGTACAAGGGAAGTAGAATGATGAGGTTCTAAATTAGGTTTTATAACCTGGATGACCAAAGGGAAAAACCCAGTGGGAAAAAAGTGCCTTTGGGATACGCGCATAATTGGAGTACTTATTAGCATGGGAAATATTAATAAAGTACTGAAGGGATTGTTCACTGATAGATATAGAATTAAAAAATGTGATATCCGTGGAAGTGTACTGGGCGGACGCCAATTTGCCAAGGTCAGCACCAAGCGATGGGGAGCATTGGACAATCACCAAGCCTGCTATTTGCTCGGTGCTGACTCCATTGTCACATGTATGATTTTAACCCCAAGGTTAGTACCAAGCGATAGGGAATGTTGGGCAGTCCCCAAGCGTCCTATTCGCCCCGTACTGACTCAACTGTTGTATGTAATGACTTTAAGAGCAACATTAACACCAAGCGATAGGGAGTGTTGGGCAGTCCCCAAGCTTCCTATTGGCACAATAGTGACTCAACTGTATTACATCACCATTGTCTTCATCGTTGGTTACATCAAGGTCGGCACCAAGAGATAGGGGGTGTTGGGCAATTCCCAAGCGTCCTATTCGCTCAGTAGTGACTCAAATGAATTTTCCTTTCTGTTGTTGGTTATCATGCCCCAAGGTCTTTGACGTCGCCTATAATGGCTTTAACACCTAGGTCAACACCAAGCAATAGAGAGCGTTGGACAGTCACCAAGCCTCCTATTCGCCTAGTAGTGACTCCATTGCATTTTGTCTTACCATTGTCAGTTGTCGTGTCCCAAGGTCTTTGCTGGCGCTTGTAATGGCTTTGACATGAAGGTCAACACCAAGCGATGGGGAGCGTTGGGCCATCCCCAAGCTTTCTATTCACCCAGTAGTGACCCCACTGCATGGCTTTGTTGGTTAGCATGACATTGGTTTGTTGCCTGTTGTAGTCCACCCAAGGTGCATAGGTGGAAGCAAAAAGAGTGTCTAATGCATATGTCCAATGATGGGACATCCTATTTATTCATACACAAAAATGCATGGAAAAAAATATGCTATGCAAGAATGATTTTGAGGGGTTATTCAAAGGGATGGTGTAGCTATAAAAGTAGTTGGCATGGCTCTACAAGCTGGCACCCCTTTAAGAATGGTTTTTGTTGATGAGGATATGTGCTCTTATCTCACTATGCACTGTGTGTGAGTGTTGGACTCTATGATACTCCACCAATTGTAAGTTAATAGACTTCGACTCTTATGCTCATCTCATCCAGCATGAGCGACATGACTTAGGTATGCTCAACTCTTCCAGCTTGAGCGTAAGTCTAATAACTATGACTCTTAGCACAGAGTTTAATATGACTTGAAGCTTTCAGACTAATGCTTTGCTCATTTTATGGCTCAGCAGCAGCCACACTCTCACTATGCCAAAGAGTGTTTTTTGCACCCCGGCGACTTGACTTTTTACGTTCTTGAGCTTAGTACAAACATTTCTTCAGGTAAAAGTAAGTTTGAATCCTCAAAAAGAGGATTAGTGAAGGACCAAGTTGGCATTGAAGGTTTCTTTTGCCATACTTGTTTTATCATCTTTGAATCTGCATTTGTGTTGGTTGGGTCGTCCTTCTTTGACTGTGAAGACTCCATTATTTGTTTGATTTTCCAAATAGGCATGTTGATAGGATTCTTTGATGTTGTTGTAGGCCTCTGCTGGCTATCGGCATCTGACTTTTGACTAGGACCATTGGAAGACTTAGGAATCCAAATCTCTTGATGACCTTTGTATCTCCTTTGTTGACTTTGTTGAGCTCTAGGTCCTGTTGAGCTCTAGAGATCTTCATGCAGGTCTAGTGTAGTTTCAGTTGGCTTGTGAATGACTGGTAGCCAAATCTTTGTATACCTTGTGTAGAATCCTTGTCTAAGAGAAAGATCCTTTGTGATCCGTCTTTGTTCTGTATCCTCTTGAGAGTTGTGGTAGACTTCAGCGTCTTTCGATGTTGTTCTATTGTATACCTGGTTCTTAAGTATCCTAGATTATTATCGAGGTTGATACCTTATGGGCCTTCTTTCTTGGGAGGAGAGTCTTGATGTTACTTCATATGCTCTAACCTGCGGTTTTGGTACCCATATCTGTCTGTTACCTCCATAATACTCATGTTCTTTTAAGCTCCATTGTGAAGCTATCCATCCCATGTGTTTGTCTTTCTGTGTTGATTTCTCGTGAGTCGTCTTTAATCCAAACTGGATCATTGACTTTGACTAAACTGCTCGGAACAAACACTTGCTTGACTTTCCTTTGATTTCTTGAGTACTTTGGCTGAAATATCTTTTCTTTTTTGGGTGTCTCCTTAGAGGTTTCAGTTGGGTTAGCACTTGACTTGACATTTTGAAAGATTGACTTGCTTGAAGAAAGTGATCCATGAGGGTTCTTTGATGTAGAGGCATATGCTGTCACAACTTCTTTGCTAGTCGGTGGAAGGTCCACTTTAGCTTTACCTTTGTTTGCTGATTCGACTGGCACTGTCTGATTGATCTTTGGGCTTCCTATTTCTTCTTGGTTGTCTGCAACCTCGTTCTTCTTAACTTCTGGCTTTGGTGGCATTCTTTGCTCAATAGCTATTGTGGTTGCTCTTTGTTCTGTTCGATCTACACTTGCTATTGCCTGATTTGCTTTAAGCTCTTCTGAAGTTTTGATCGATGGAGATGAATCATCTTTGATAAGATTTGCTTTAATATCAGTCTCCATTTTGACTGTGCTTGAGTACTTTGTGTTGTCGTCCGTGGGTGACCAGCCTTGGTCTTTATTCTTTGATGTCTGTGATGACTTTGTCATGTTTGAATTCTGTATCTCTAACATGTTCTGTGCCATTGGCATTCCCATTATGATGTCTTCTGGCATATCTTTTGTTGTGATCACATAGAATTGAGCTATGATGATCTGTGAACTTACTTCAATGGTGGTGGAGATGATTCTTCAGCATTCTGCATGTTTGTTTCCTGATATGCTCACAAATTCAGGAGCATCTTCCAGCTGTGGTTGGCCACATCTTTTCCAAGTGCGAAAAGACATGAGGTTCTTGTCTAGTTGAAAATCTAGCTTTACTTCTCTTGACATCTTTTCTTTGTTTTCACCAGCAATGTTGCACTTGATTGTCTCAGGTTTTGTGTCTGAATTGACTGCTTTTGCCATGGCAACATCCTTTGGTTGAACTTTATCTGCATTTCCTTTGCTTTGACCACTTGCTTCAGTTGATGTTGACTCCATTGGCTGTGATACTGCACTTTTTTGCAATTGTTGAGCATTGTCCTCCTGCATCTCAATAACCTTTGATCTTAGAAGATCCATTGTACTTTCTGGCAGAATCTGTCTCTTTGGAGGAGATTTTGGCGGTGATCTTTGTGTAGCCTTCTAGACTTTAGCTTTCATTGACTTTGACTTTTCTATCACCTGTTCTGGTAGCTTGAGGCTTTGCATCATTTTCAAATAGTCTTTGATTTCAGTCTTACCATCCATACAGGTTTGTACAAGATCATGATCTTGATGATATTCGTTACCATGTGCATCTTGATATGCATATGTGAGCTTGATCACATGTAACTGTTTGAACACTATTGGATTTGTCGGCTTTTGACTTTGACTTGTGGAGATCAGTTGAAACTTTTGTCCTTGATGATCTTCATAGAGGCATTTGTCTGTAGACTCTGATGGAATCTGGGTCAATTGGAAACTTCCAACAACCATATGATCTTTCAATGGTTTCTGCTTTGAAGAGGTCTGTTGGCTAGAAGTTCTAGGGCTTCTAGCTGGTGTAGCATTTCCTAGCACATAAGCTGAGCTTGATGGATTTACAGCTCGCCCCTTCCTAAGGTGATCACTATAGCCTGCTTCATTGTAAGAGTTCAAAATTGTTTGGCTCTAATTTAGGTTCACCTTTTGGGACTATGAAGGTACACTTTGGGTAGCACTGTTGATGTTTGGCATCTTCAAACCTTCTACATAGTTTCCTATGTATCTTCGAGAAACATGACAAATTATTCCCCAAGTCAAGCTATAGATAGCTTTATCTTTGCCCTGATATTGTCTATCCCATGGGTCTCTTATGATATGAGCTTCTGTGGTTTCAGGACCCAAGGCATCATAGATGCTAAACTCCCGTTTATATCTATGACTATTTTGGTCAAAATATATGCTCGTTTGATCACAACATCAAAGCTTGATTTCCAATGGAGGAGAGTTTGGCTCTGAATAGATTTTTGGATTTACTCTGGTAATATCCTTCAGCTCTAGAGGAGGAGTGGCCATAATAGATTCTTTCTTCTGAAATGAACCATCCTTTCTGATCTATCACTGGACGCACTTCTATGAGCTGGTATGTGGGTCGTTCAAACACTGGTTGATCCTTTTTGTACAGTTTTCCTTTTTGGTCTACATAGTGTGCATATGAATTATGTGTACCATACAATGTTAACATCATTCTGTTTGATATGTCCCTTAGACTTGTGAATGATTGCACACTTCTGTCAATGGATGGAAAATCATTTGCAAATTTAACAGACTTTTCACTTTTCGATGATATCTCGACACCTTGACTAAATTCATGGAGGAATTTGTTGTTCAAAGAATCAATTTTAAGCTTTTCAGTTGCCTGTGCATCCTTATGCTGATTTTGAACTTGCAGTGCTGTTTTACTGGTGCTTCTAATAGTAATACAGAATCATTTGATTGCATTAAAAGTAACGAGTTAAATGCACTTTCATCGAGATTCGCATTTCCAATTTTCTTTGTACCTTGATCAACGGTTGATATATCCCTGTTGTCAGGAATTCTTGGACAATCTTCAAGAAAATGTCCAGATTATTGTCCACAATCTGAGCAATACGCCATGACTGGTGGTATTTTAATTGGTTTTGTCATGTCAAGCTCTATCTAAGAATTTTCTGCTTCTATGTTGGCCAAGTTGTCAGCATCTTCTTTTAAAACACTAAGCATCAAGTTGTAGAATTCTTCATCTTAACCTTTGTACCATCTTTGGCTCGGTTCCTTAATTAGACTTGCTTCTATTGGTTGATCTGTTGGATCTTGCATTTCTGGCTCTCAACTATAGATCTGACCACTGTAATCCATGTACAATGATCTTGATTGCATATGCACCAACTGTATGTTTTGTTGGCTTGTGTAGATTTTTGGATAACCACTTGGGTTGATTTTTTGCACTTCTATCTGCACTTCATCTTTAAGCTCGCAAAACCTGGCTCCACTGAAGTCTGTGAACATCTGGGAGTTTTTTGAATCTGGCTTTACTCTGATCAATAGGATCTTGGCTCCTGTGCTGCTTTTGCTACTCATAAGATACCTATGACCTTCTGTATCTGTGTAAAAAAATTTATCCCCATTATAGCCATATAGTTGTAAAATCTGCTTTGTTGCAGTTGCACTTGTGCTGCCACTGCTATTGGCTTGTTCGGCTCTACTTGAAATCTTGGCTCGATTTGAGTCCATGTCGGCTCAATCTACAGAAACTATCAATTGGCAGATTTTAGTATTGATTAGCAGAATTTCTGATGCTCATACTAGCCTAATCTGATCGTATGCGAGTTGTGCTCTTGTTTGTTCAATTGAAAGCTGATTTACAACGCAATTACTCGCACTAGCCAATTTCTAGCATGCAAAATTTTTGAAATTTGACTGCCGCTCAATTGCTTCGAGTTGGTCACTTTCTCGCCTCTTCCTGCTGATCTGATTCTCTTTTGCACGGTTTGCTCGATGTGCGGTGTTTGCTCGATATGCGGTACTCTTGTCAACTTTGCTTTTGCTTTTCTGGGATTTTTGGGCTTTTTCCGGCTCTTTCTGGTACTTCCGACGAGTTTCTTTTTATTTTTCTATAAAATTTTGAATTTTCTCAATGTTTTGGTCTTTTTATGATTTTTTACAAAAAAAAAATTGGAAAAGTTTTGAATTTTATAAAATTTTTGTGAATTTTTTGGAGCTTTTTGAAGGTTTTATGAATTTTGTGATTTATTGGGATTTTTTTCGATCAGTTTTGGATTTTTTGTGAATTTTTAGTGACCTTTTTGAGTTTTTTACTTTTTAATTTTCTTTTGAATTTTTTTTTAAAATAATGAGTTTTCTATTTTTATAATTTTTTAACTCTATTTTTATTTTTTATTGGAATTTTGAAATTTTTTATTATTTTTATGATTTTTAATGATTTTTTTGTGTGATTTTTCTTTACTAATATACAAATTAATGAATTGAAAGTGAGAAAAAAAAAGAAAATGAAATTGAAATGAAATTTAAAGGGAAAGAAAACGAAATGAAATGAAATTAAAATGAAATGAATCAATGCAAAAGTCAATGACACAAAAAAGGCTCCACAGCCGTTGAGGAAATAGAGAAAGAAGACAAGTAGGTCCTTTTTTTTTCCAGAAATTTATAATGTCTTCTTGTAGCTTGTGTGTTGTGTGTGTAAGGGTGGGTTCACACGTCACGAAGCACAAGAACGACGACGGAAGCGGAAGAAGAAAGAAGAAGAATATTATTTTAGCGTCGTAGAAAACTATCCCAAGAGACGTAAAGCTCTATCTGATGAGGAAAGTTCATGCGTCGAAAGGCACACTCGAGAACCGAAAAAAGCCGAATTTAGGTCAAAAATTAGCCGAAACGCGTAAAATAACCCGAAAATCCAAAAAATTATCCAAAAAATACCCAAAAAATTTCTACAAATTCTCCACACATTGAGAAATAGTGCAGCCAAATGAAATTGCCAAAATCACATCAATTCAATTGCCAATTAATTTCATCAATAAAATCAGACAAAAGTAGGTAAAAAATTAACGCAATTTGTGTAAAACCCTGTTTTGAGCACAAAAATGCAGCATGTAATCATTACACACATCAATTATGCAATCAAAATATGAATCAATCATGCAAATTAAACACTTTTTTAAGCACACACACATACACACACTAAAAAATTGGTAGTTTTTACCAATCTTTAGGTGCGCACACAAAATGGTTAAATTTGTCGGATTTGCAATGTGACTTCACAAATCATTAGTTGGACATGAGAACAACACAAATCAATTATCATAATTGAAAAATCATAACGCACACATTGATTTCTAGGTGCTCAAACATGGGCAAAATAGTGCACACAAACTTAAAATTAGCATACACACACTCAATTAAAATGCACACACACTTTATTTTAGTGCACACACACTTGAAATTGACCATCCAAGCATGCAATTGACTCAATTAGGCACCCAATTAGCAACCTACAATCACCAATTAGCAATTGAAACTTGTCAAATCATACACCACCAATTCCTAAAATTTTCGGTATTACAACGGCGTGAAAACAAAAAATCACAAAATTTTCAATCTACATTGCATTACATTACATTGCATCAACATAGCATAGCATTACATTGCATCATCACGGTGGGATCTCTTCACAATTCTACACATCTCTAGATTCTAGGGAGGTTGAGAATACCACCTTGATTACCTTTCCGTTGAAGATCAATTGAATGGTCGAATGTTCCAATCCTTCATAGAAAATTAGTAAATTAGCAAAAATTAATTAAATTAGCAAGGGGTTAGTAAGAAATTAGAGCCTGTAAACACACAATTAGCAAGATACGGTTACACATTAGGAAATTATGAATACAATGCTTCATGCACACACATCCAAAATCCACAAAAACATAAACGCACAAGTGAAATTAGTGAGGGAACGCACTCGTTTATGCCACAATTATACTAATGTAGGCCATCGTCCCCGGTAACGGTGCCAAATGGTGGGGATCCCATCGTTGCAATAGCTCCAATGACCAACAAAATTATCAATCCGGAGGGATGAGCTATCCGGCTAGGACATGGAAACACTCACACGGTTAGTGAGCTAATCGTGGCAACACAAATGGTTAACTCTACGAGGTGAGCTTCTCGGCCTATGGAGGAGCGAAGCGGCAATGAAGGGCAATTTCGATATCCACTTCTCTTCACCTCGAATCAACCCAAACACACACACTACGATTGCAAGACGCACACAACACTAATCCTATCATGCAACACACTAATCGCAAGCACACAACATAGATCTATCGAGCACCACACTCCAATCAAACCTACATGCACACACAAGCAAAAGAAGGTAATCACACAAAATTAGAGAGGGATCAACCACTAATTAGTTAACATCTAGTTAATCTAAGCATCATAGGAAATCATAAGAAGTAAGAGAGAGGCATAGTGAGAGAGAATGAATCATTGATTAGTGTTAATCAAGTCTCATGAGCAAGGAGAAGCTCAAGAACTCCATAGCCACACACTTCAAGAGCTTTCACCAAAGAGTGCTCTCAACGAATGAGCCTCAAAACCCTAATTTCTTTTACACACTGCCTATACCTAAGTTAAAAATATGCAATGTCTGGGCGCCCAAGGCCTTTAGGGCTCCACCACTTAGTGAATTTGCAACCTAGGCACAGTAATTGGCCTATATAGTCTTTACAGCTTGGAACTCCCATTGAGCCCGTAACACATTAAAATATTACAATGGCTTGAAATAAATCAGGAATTTACAATACGTGACCATTTTGGAAAAACGTAGAAAACGTGTAACTCCAATCTTTACTGCTTCTTTGCATTCATCCTCGATGTGCATTTGTACGTCCTTGGTCTTTAGCAACTTCTGTTAACTGACGTTGACTCAGTTAACAGGTTCTTACCATGCTGTAGAACGAGGAACAGAGCCCACCAAACAAAGGTCCAATCATTTATATTATGCCATGCTAAGTATAGTCATCCCAACTATTTAAGTACATTGAATATTGGGAAAAACCGTAAATAACGGGTATGAAAACTCCCCTTTTTTCTTAAAAAATTTTGTACCTCCAGTTAAATAATGACCAGTGTTTTTGAAAAAAACCCGTAATAGTACCATAGTAATGCTCCAAAAGAAACCTTCTTTATCATGTAATGCTAGTTAAAAGCCGACCACTGTAGTGGTTCTTACCATGCTGTAGAATGAGAAACAGAGCCCACCAAATAGAGATCCAATCACTTATATCATGCCATGCTAAGTATAGTCATCCTAATTATGTATGTATACCATTTGCTAAGTACAGGCATTTTTATGAAACGATGCTTTACCATTCCAATCAAAAAATGACAGTAACAAGATTATTGATGTTAAGTTTAGTGACCAACCTGCGTTGCCTGAGTTGTAAGCTCCATGCTTGGTGCAACACAGATCAAAAAACACATAGTCCTTACTCTTGACGCAAGTAAAACACACGCAAAGCTACGTGAGGGGTATAATGTGCCCTCACTCATGGCTCATCGTCTGCAGCATATCCTGAGTAGATCAATCTCCCCCTAGGAAAATGTGGAAGATAGCCGTCCGCAATGCACAGAAGGTTAAACCCAAGCGCCTCACGGCAGTAAAAGATTGTAATAAGTATTTTTATCACGCTTTGTAACCATCACACCCTTCTAATGGTTCTATCCCATGTTTCAAGAGTAGTAGGTCCCCTTAAATAGAACCTGCAGTATCGACAAAAAATATTCCATAATCTGATGCTAAAAATAGGCTACCAACAAAAGTGGTTAAATGTGTGTGTGTGTGTACCAGCAAGTGTGAACTACAAAATTATTACCAGCAGGTGGTGAAATGTATGTGTGTGTGTGTGTGTGTGGTATGTGTCTAGCATGTCCACATTTGATTTGGATAGAATGAAAGGGATGCTTGTTGTGTGTGTAAAGCTTCATGATACCGTTTAGTTTTGTTTGTCACCTCCAATCCGATATTATTCGTATCAAAGCCTTGGTCCAAGCAGTCAACAACAAAATTTCTTGAATTTTTGATGCTATTTTAAGTATCTTCAATTCTTCTTCTCCCTTGCAATCCACATCCCCCCCCCCCCAACCAACTATATACGCTCCCTTCCAACCATGCATGGTCTTGGCTTTTGGCTCACGGGTTGCTTCCCTGCTCCTTGTAGAGAGAGGAAAGTCAAAGAAGAAGAAGAAGAAGAATCTAGAACATTAGATATGTAGAGAGAGAGAGAGAGAGAGCATATCTCCATTGATTCAATGCACATGCACAAATAGTCAACGATAGAGAGAGAGACCTTATAGATATTTCTCACTCATTCCGTAGGCACGCACATGCAATATCCCTGTTCTCTCTCTCTCTCTCTCTCTCTCTCTCTCTCTCTCTCACACACACACACACACACACACACACACACACACACACCGGACACACACACACACACACACACACACACACACACACACACACACACACACACACACACACACACACACACACACACATACACACATGCATGCATCAGACTCAACTTTCAACAAGCTTTCTCTCTTGCAACTTCATGAAGGTTGTAGCAGTAGCTTGCATGCATGTACTTGGTATTTATGCTAGATCATCCAACCATCAATCATAGTGGTATCGAAAACATGTACGCTACTGAAAGGTGAGGCAACTTGATGGACACATTCTTGCAGCTTATGAAGGCTCAACGACAAGGAGAATCCATATGGTGCAAAGTGGGCATGGGTAGCCGAGAAAAGTAGGTGATCAATGGAGCACGACTACGCCACGAGGTGTTCCAGGTGGGCATTTGGTGGAAACAGGTATGAATTTGATAATGAATTCAAATGAATCCTGGAGCATGATGTCATCCATGTTTGGAGTTGAGTCAAGCTGTCCAGATAGAGGCCATGCCAGTGTGTGGAAGTGGCCATCTCAAGAACCAGTTTGGACAAGCCCAAGGGTGGCATTGGGTTCTGTATCGACATATTGGCATAAGTCTACTCCTACGCTTCATCAATAGTAGTAGCAAAGCTTCTTGATAGGGCCAATGAGAGTTGGACACCCTATGCTTGCTTCCACGCGCCTGTGCGGGTCGAGCTTCATCCTTAGCTGACAAATCTTGTTAGGTGATTTCTCGTTGTGCTGATGTCCATCGCGGCATATCCGCCAACATTGCTGTCGCTGCCGGAGATGAAAACCCTAGGTAGGTGACCGAGACTAGTCCTTGAGGATAGGGATTCTCTGGCTTGCCAGAGTCTCGTTTTACATTTAGATAGGATCAGAGGGTGGAGGACTCTCTAGGTCTTAGAGGGAGTCTAAGGAGTGTGTGGCTGGCCTAGATCCTTCGACTTAGGTAGACTTAGATAGTTTTTAGCTTTTAGTTGAGTTGTGGAGTTGATGAGTAGGAGTTGGAGTGGTAGAAGCGGTGAAAGGAGAGCTTGAGAGTCCGGAGAGGCCAGGAAGCAACCAAAACACCATTATCACCATTTCACATGATGAGTAGGAGTAGAGTGAGTAGGACATCATGATTTATGATCTAGAGCACTTCATGCATGTTATACTTGCTTATTAGGTTCATCACAAGGTTGTAAAAGACGCAAAAGAGTGTTTGAAAGCTGAAGTGAAGTTCAAAAGTTGTTGTGAGTGTTTCTGATAGAGCTGCAGAGCATCAGGAGCATTTCTGTCAGGAAAAAATTACATTTTAAGCCAGGAGACATCCTACGCGTAGGATGTCTACAGGCTGATCTGGTGGGAATTTTGAAATTTGAGTTGACCAGTGTGTTCAGAAGGTAGGTTTTACTCTATTTTCACCTAGAAAGTGGAAATTTGACCATATCTTGACAGGATAAGGCCAGATAGACAAAAATTGCCAGACATCCTACCCAAATTGTGCCAAGGAATTATTTTAAGACCAAAACCATAGGATGGCTGCATGAGCATGATCTGCATGATATATTGAGTGACTGAGAAAGGTTTCATCTCTCAATTGGGTGAGAAAATTGGGTTCTAAGAAGACTGTAGCACCTTCAACTGAAAAGGGCTAGAACAGCTAAAATTGGGGTCTTTTGAAATCCAAACCAAAATCTAAGCATAGCACTGAGTTGCTGACATCAAGGGGAAGCTGTGGCTCAAGTCTGGGGTCAAATATGCCAAAAAGACATCCTACGCGTAGGATGTGTTTTGTGTGATTTGGCACTCCAAACCCTGATTTGAGCATACCAAAGTGTTAAGCACCTCAAGAGGAGTCTGTGCTTTGTATTTGAAGTCATTTTGATCAGCTAGACATGCTACACGTAGAATGTCTAATGCATGAAATTGAAGCTAGAAACTGACTGTAGGCCTATATAGCAGGGTGTTGTATAGCCTGAGGCAAGCCTCCTAGTTAATTTTGATCCAAATTGGAGTTGATTTGACTGGTCAAACCAACATCAGGCTACTGGAATAGATTTCTGATCCATTGATCAGCTTATAGGTGTCCAAATCAAAAAGTAAAAACAAATGTGGACTCAGCACATCAAGGGGAGTCTATAGTGCAAAAAACCAGGCAAAACAGAGCAGGAGACATCCTATGCGTAGGATGTCTACTGGGGCTTAGTGAAGAGAAAATTTGATTGAGGTTATACAGTGATGTTCCATTTGACTTGAAGATTCCAGAACTTCTTTCAGAAGTGAATTTGGACCTTGTTTGACCTTTTGACGGAGCAAAGACGGAATTAAGACTTTTCAGGTAAATTGACCAACATCGGAGGGAAGTACGGTTCCAGATTAGGAGACCTAATCCAAAACATCAGAAGTGTATAAAATACAGTAGTGGTTGAGGTTAACTCTCCAGTTATACCAATCATTACTAAGACCACCTCTAGCGGTTAAATGCTTTGATTCGATTGCCGAAATTAAACGCTTGTGTACAGGTATATTCAGCGGCGGCAAAGCAAGAAGTTGTGCGGAACCTGATCCTTTGCCAGGTGAGTGGTTGGATTTGTGTTAAGTTGCACTGCTAAGTTTGATGAATTTAAGATCAGGAAGACACATTTTTAGAGACCAAAAGGTGGCAGGTGACCAAGGTAGTTTAGTGTCCACCGAGGAGAGTGTTACTCAGGCAAGGCTAGATCCACTAGCACCGATTATTGAGGAGGGTAGTGATACTGACACTTCATCCGATAAATCCTTCTTCATGATGGGTAGTCAACAGCCAAGAGGTTTCACCTATGACGGACCAATGCCAGGAGGAAGCACCTCCCTAAATCCTTTGAATGATTCCAAGTTCACCATAATCTTCTTAGAAGGAACAAACTCGAGGGGAGCCCTAGTTTATTCTGACTATCGAGGATGCAAGTGTATTTGTATTGAAGAAATACCGGCTCAAAGACTGGAGATAATTCGAGTCTATGATGATGGAGATAGATTCCGAGATGAAAAGAGGAACCACTATCTGATAGTTAGTAACCGTGAGGATTACAACAGATATGGAGATAACGTGGCGAACTGAAAAATGGTTTCAGAAACTCAAGAACCACCTCCAAACATTGATCAACCTAGAGCGCTTTTTATGTATGATAAGAAAACAACCAGGGTCTCAACCTATAATGAGAATGTGGGGATTTACAAGCATGAGAGCGAGGGAATAGTCTCTTACTTTCATTGCAACGAACCCTACCCAAACGAATTAAGCAAAGACAAGGTTCTTTACTTATTCTCTTATGAAATTGCTATGGGGAAGGATATTGTTTTTGTTGATAGGTACGGGCGAGAATACAAACATATTCTCCCAGAGGAGGTAGAAAAGGCAATAGTTCCAGAAGCATCAACATATGCCCCCGAAGAAGTGCCAAGAGCCACCTACACCCCTAGCAAGTCAACAAATCCATTTTCAGAAGAGTACGATGCGACCTCACATTCTACCTGACAGCAGACATTCAACAACCAAAACCAACTAGCAACTCAGCCATCATTGCAGGCATGGCTTCGACAGAGTGCAACATTAGAACAAGACCGAAATCAAGATGGTTATCAAGCCGCACGAGGGCTAAGGGATTTACAAGAACCACCACTCTATTGAAGGTATCAGGGCGAGAGTAAGCCAAAAAATCAAGGGTCAACAGAGCCTGGAAGACCACCCATAGAACGAGTTTGAAGAGATGAACCATCTCTTGCAAGAACTGTTAGAAATTATGGCTTAGGAGCACCACTAGGAGAGGAACCTGCCCACTACCGAAGGCCAGAGGAGGTATATAGATTGGGACGAGGAGATCCAATGATGAGATATGGAGACCATCATAGAATTAGAGCTTCTCAAGTGCAAAAATGGGTAAACAAGAAATACACTGGAAACAGAGATCCTAGAGATCATGTAGCAGTCTTTGTGCGTGTAATTAGAGCTGAAGAGGTGTTAGACTTCCCTACCCAATTTGCAGGGCTGATGCTACTACTTGGTTTGACTCTGTAGAGCGTAGAGACTTTGAGTCTATGGAGGAGGTGTTTGAGGAGTTTATTGAGGAATTCTCACAATGGGGGATAGCTCATAATACAGTCTCACAAATCCATAAATTCAAACAGAAAGAAGGGGAATCTGTGCGAAAGGCGGCCCTAAGACTAAAAAGATATGTTAAGTTCTGCCCTGTGGAAGAACTGCCAACTCAGTCCAGACTTATGCTTATATTTATTCAAGGACTGAGGAATGTAGATCTCCAGAAGGACTTATATATGAAGAGGAGCACGAAGTTAAATGAGTTAACTAAGGAGGCTCTTTACCTTGTAGACAATTGTGCGGTCTACAAAGAGGGTGAATTCAAGGATCTTGATGACGATTCATCCTCACAACAAAGTGGAAGCAAGTCCGCTAAAACAGCACCGAAAGGAGAATTGGCTGTAAGCCAAGAGCATCTTGTAGAGGAAGTGCTAAAAAAGATTAACCTGTACGCCAAACCACAAGCTAAACATCCAAAATGGTGTGCTATTGAACAAAAATGGACAAACCATGGGACGAAGGAATGTTATTATAACAAGGGATATGTTAGAGAAAGACAGTATGCTCCCCAGGCTCAGGTAGCATCTCCTCAACTTCCACCGATGCCTAGGTATCAAGCAGGAAACCTACCAGGACCTGTAGGTGTAGAAAGACCACAACCAGTGTTGGGGCAGCAACCACCCCTACCAGGATTACGACCAGTCGGCATTAGATACACACCAATAGTAACCGAACCAGAAGAGAAGGCTTTGGTGCCTATGCATGCATATTACGAAGATCCCAATGGATATGCTGTAAATCTTGCCTATTATCCACCGAAAGAACCCTCAACGCCAGAACCATGGAGCATGATAGGAAGTGTAGGACCACCAATAGCTGCACATGCAACAGGAGAAGGAAGATATAGCTTGGATAAACGAACAGTTCATAGCCAACGGAGGCATGGGCGGGCAGAGACATGCATACCAACAAAGAGGAGCTCAAGGAGCACCTCAACAGCCTAAGGGACCCTTCTACAAGTGTAGTGGAGACCATTGGCTAAGAGACTATCCTCATGATGAAATATTAGAGTCAACGCATATTGCACCAAGTATGGAGTTACTCATTTGATTCTTGATTGCCCTAAGAACCCGAGCAAGGAGCAAAAACTACCTTGAACATGCTTGAAGAAGTGCCTTCCAGTGGAGGGTCAGAAAACGAGACAATAATACCTATTCAGGCAGTGACACGAGCCCAAGCTCAAAGAATGACGAATTAACCCATAATTGAAGAGCCAAAAACCAATCAAAGAAGCACTTGGAAAGCTAGAAAGGCGTGTATGAAAGCTAGGAGAGAACGAGAGCAAACGGCACTATCCGAGGAGTTAAAACACACAAAAGATAGATTAGAGCGGTTAGAGGATCTAGCTAGCCTAAGCTCACACACTGTGGCAACCATAGCACCCAAGGAAATAGCAGAACCCAAAAGTGCAAGATTAGGAGGATCAGTGTTGGCAGAAAAGGTAAATGAGCAGTTAGACGCGCTTCTAAAAGCTTACGAAGCCAGACTCAAAAACAACCAAACCCAAGAGCAAAGATGGATGACTTATCCATATGTTGAAATAAAAAAACAGAGGTTGGAAATGTATAGAAAGATGATTGAAACAGCCCAATCATTGATAGAAAACCCGCTTGGTAAACCTGTAAGTTGGCATGAAGTACCAGCTCCAACCCCTATCAAACCAACTTTAGAGAAACAAGAAGAAACGAAGGAAAGACTCACGAATGCCTCTAAGTCTAGGGGAGAACCTATCGTAGTGCCAAATAAAATAGATGGGACAATTGATGGTTTTCAGCTTAAAAACATTGGTAGAAATGGGTAGGGATTGTAACGGTCTAGATGACCTGTGGAAGCAAATCCGTGATGCCAATAAAGCTAACAGGGTGAGTTACCACATGAATAGCACGAGAAGAGAGAAAAATGAGATCTTACCTCCTATTGAAGAATTTGAGGCAAGATCACAAATGAACTTTGATATACATTCACAAGGGGGAGACCAGGGATCAATTAGTTTGGGGCACAGCCAACCAGACTCACTAAAAACTCTACCCTCTTACCTAGGAGAGTATGAAGCCAAATCTGAGGTGAGAGCAATCCCATCTCAAAGACTTTCTTTCAACAGAGTGGTGGATTGACAAGGGTTGATTGAGTTGTTGTCCACCCCTGTGGCATGTACAATCACATTAGCCGAACTCTTGAGATTACGACCAAACATGTGGACCACCGTAGGCAAATGCTTAGAAAAATTTGGAGTAAAAGACCCCACCTCGAAGCTTCAAGAAGGGATCAGAGAATTGGACAAGCCTCAACTAAACATTAGGCCAGTACCTTTAAGCAAGGTTGAAGAATATTGCGAGGGAGAAGATGGAAACACCACGCTACCAGTAGAATTCCAAGGAGTAGTTTCCAAAGCTATTCTTGACAGTGGAGCAGGAGTCGCTATCGCCACCAAGGAAATCTGGAAAAAATGGGGAAAACCGGCTTTGAGAGCTACCAGAATGAAATTGCAATTGGCAGACGGGTTTATGGAAAGTCTCTAGGACTCTTAGTGAAAAGTAATTGTCACCTCGTGCAAAATCGAGTATGAGCATACATTTGCAATAGTCGATTTTGACAAAAAGAACAATTACGAGATCATCTTGGAAAGACTGTTCATGAGACAATTACAGATGGTCCAGGATTGGGGTTACGACCACATATACCTCAGACATGGTGAGACAACAACCAAAATACACCTAAAAGACCATAGTTACAAAGATGTAAACCAGACACCAGTGGAAGAGTTTGATTCAGCTACATTGGCAGGGTCCGAACTCCCAGAATGGTTAGGGCAACAAAAAGAGCTATGGATGTGCGGAGCTTCACATTGTGGGAGCTTAACAAGAGAAGAATGCGTCTTAGAAAGAGCTATTGAGGACAAGGATTATATTCCAGAACCTTTTCCAGAAGATGCCTTAGAACCTTTGGAATGGGAACACATACTAGCAACATTGGATGTATGTACCATTACAGATAGTCCAGCGATAAAATTTTGCGATAAGGATGGCTATGATGTGTTACCCTATTACATGGTAAGCCTTATACGAGGAGGAGATGAGATTGTAGGACCACCAAAACAAGAAGAGTTTTATAACTCCTCTGAGCATCTGGAAGTAAATTACGATGCAGATAACGAGTGTTTGGACAGCTCAAGCCAGCGTGGGGAGAAAATAGACAATATCAAAGTTTTATGATTTTGCCAATCAGCACCCTAGACGCCAGGAACGGTATAGGAAAAAACGAGTAGAAAACAAAATGAGAGAGAATCTGATGCCCAAGATAAAAGATAAAACTCACTATCTAATGCTTGTCAAAGCAGAGGATTGTGTAAAAGACCAAATATCAGGAAGATTCTCGAAAGTTCGAAGGGAAAGAACACAAGAGGAAATAAAATAAGTACGAAAAGCTAAAACAAAAACAAAATAAAAAAAATCTCAAAAATCAAAACAAGAGACCGAGAGTGGACCAAATTGGAGCGTAAAAAGAAATACCAAGAACTAAAACGGTCCTTACGAGAGGTATGGACTACTGAGAGAGAAAGTGATGGTAAAGAGGAGTCAAAAAAAGAAAACATGAATGTACCAGCACACTATCGGAAATTCACCATCCAGGTTAGAAAAATCATAATGACACCACCAGTCAGGAAAAGAATAAACCAGGAATCTTACGATGGGACGAAAAATGCAAAACGGATAGACCTCGCTGCACCAGCTGAAAAGCCTCAGCCGGTCTATATAGCAAATTGATTTAGAGCTTAAAGAAGAAGAACAGTTAACACAACTTCTCAAGAAGTATAAAGATGTGCTTGCATGGTCCTACAAAGACCTCAAAGGAGTTGATCCATCAATATGCCAACATACAATTCCTTTGAAATCAGATGCCAAACCTAGCAAACAGCGTCCTTATACATATAATGGCACATTTGCTAAACGAATCAAAGAGGAGATTGACAAGCTGATGGATGTTGAATTCATCTACGAAATTGAGCATACAGATTGGGTGTCACCCATTGTAGTTGTCCCTAAAAAGAACGAAAAGCTACAAGTGTGTGTGAACCTCAAAAAGGTAAATGCAGCCACCATATGGGATAATTATCCCTTGCCGATCACAGAACATGTACTTAAGAGGGTGGCCGGGAAACGTGCTTATTCCTTTCTAGATGGGTTTTCAGGGTATAACCAACTGGCAATTGCAATAGAGGATCAACACAAAATAGCGTTTGCCATAGAATGGGGAATATATATGTATAGAGTTATGCCTTTCGGCTTAACCAATGCACCAGCTACCTTTCAAAGGCTAATGACGCATGCGTTCAAAGAATACTTGAGAAAATTCTTAGAAATATACACTGGGATGATCTTTGTGTACACTCTCTTCTACGAGAAGAACATATAGACCATTTACAAAAGGTATTTGAGAAATGCAGAACATATCGAATCTGTCTTAACCCGAAAAAGTGCATTTTTATGGTTAGGCAAGGCCGCATCTTAGGACACATTGTCTCAAGAAATGGCATAACCACTGACCTAGACAAAATCAAAGTCATAGTAGACCTGCCCAGGCCTACTAATGCGAAACAAGTGCAATCCTTCATGGGACACTACGGATATTATCGAAGATTCATATATATGTATGCAGTCATCGCACAACCTCTGTATCGTTTGTTAGTCAGTTTCGACTGGACTGAGGAGTGTGAAACTTCATTCCAAAAGCTTAAGGAAAACCTTGTATCACCACCGGTACTTAAAGCACCAAATTGGGCAAAGATATTCCATGTTCACATTGACACATCTGCATATGCAATTGGGAGTATTCTGGCTCAGCTTGGAGACGGAACAATGGATTTTCCAGTTTGTTATGCAAGCTGACAATTAAATAGCACAGAAAAGAACTACACAACCACTGAAAGAGGGGTTAGGAATGATTTATGCTGTAAAGAAATTTCGGCATTATTTGCTCGCAAACAAATTTGTGTTCTTCACAGATCATCAAGCTCTTTTGTATTTGGTGAATAAACCATGCAATACTGAGAGAATTGTACGCTGGTTTATTATATTGCTAGAGTTTGATTTTCACAGTGGTAGTCAAAAAGGGTAAAACTCATCTACGGGTGGATCATCTTTCAAAGCTACAAAATGGGGAAGCTCCTGAAGGAGTAGATGATGAAATACCTGACGCTTATCTTTTCAATATTGAAATGATACCCAAATGGTCTCAGAAAATTGTTAGCATTCTTTCCTTTGGAGGTAGGTTTGATAACAAGGAAGACAGATCTGAACAGCAAACAATTCGACAAACAAAAAACTTCCAGTTGATTGCAGGACGATTGTATCATCTAGGATCGGACTAGATTCTACGATTATGTATAAATCCAAAGGAATTCGAGTGTTATCTTGAAGAAGCACATATCCAAGATTGTGCATTTCATTGTTCAACAATGAAAACACACCAGAGACTGAAATAATTAGGGGTTTATTGGCCAACTATGTATGCTGACACACATGCTTATGTTAACAATTGTACTATATGTAGTGCCAAACGACCAATGGATCACGCGACATTGTTTCAGGTAAACATTGCACCTGCATGGAGTCAATATATCATTGATTTCTTAACCACAAGGACGTTTCCTGAAAACATAACAAGAGCACGAAAAAGGGCTATAGAGCTGGAGGCTCGCGACTTTAGTTTAATTGGGGACCAACTCTATAAGCGAGGAAAGGACAATCAACTTAAAATCTGTGCAAGTGAAAGTAAATACCTGTGCTGATTCTAGAACATGCACATGGTGAAATAAGTGGAGGTCATTTTTCAGGCGATAAAATGACAAAAATTGTCTTAACTGCAGGAATATGGTGGCCTACATTGCATATGGATGCTGAGGAGTTTATAAAGTGTTGTGATGCATGCCAGTGCACCAAGGTGCCAATAAAGAGAGATGAGATGCCATTACAGCCAATGATGGGAGCAAGGGAATTTGCAAAATGGGGCATTGATTTTTCGGGGCCTATTTCACCCCCTGCATATCGCACCCATACCCAATATATCATTGTGGCTACGGACTATCTCACAAAATGGGCGGAAGCCAAGGAAACACAAAAAGCAGATGCAAGAACCACTGCACAATTTTGTATGAGAATGTCTTTGTATGATACGGGTTAACAATAGAAATTGTTAGTGATCGAGGAACACATTTTCTTAATGAATTCATTGAATATCTGCTTGAAGAATTCATGGTCATACGTAGAAAATCTCCTCCATATCATCCACAGGCAAATGGACAAGTTGAGGCCACAAATAAAACACTATGTACTATTCTGACTAAAATTGTATCAGAGTCAAGAACAGACTGGGATCAGCAGCTACACTCAACACTATGGGCATATAGAGTAGCTTACAAAACATCAATAGGAACAACACTGTACAACATGGTGTTTGGTCTAAACACTATATTACCCATAGAGTTTTTAATTCCAACTCTACGAGTAGCGGAACGCTTAGAATGGACAGGACATGAGCTCTCTTCAAGAGTGGATGATCTTGAAAAGCTAGATGAACTTCGCTTGAGAGCTGTAGCTTCGATCTATGCTAAAAAGAGTTTTTTGACAAGCATGTGCGCACGAAAGAGTTCAAAACAGGTGATTATGTACTTGTTTATACCTTGAAGCAACATGCCAAGAAACTTAAAAAGCGAGAGATGGGACCCTTTATGATTAGTGACTTATCACAAAGTGGAGCTGTCAAGCTTGCTACATTAGTAGTGAAGAAATGCCGAATTGGATTAGTGGGTGTCGATTAAAAAAGTATCATTTACCATTAACACAGGATATGCTTCAACAAATCCATCAAGAAAAAAAACGGATGAAGGAGAAACAGAGGGTATGAGAAGAAGCTCAAGCAAAAGCAAAAGAACGCATTGCAAAAAGATGGCTTCTACGACAACAACAACATTGTGGATCACCTTTGCAAATAAATGCTATTTGACTAACGAATTTTGATGAAGACACACTGGAACCAATACTTGCAGTCAAAGTGGGTAGCAATCAAGTTGAATCGATGGCATTGCTTGATTCTGGAGCTCAAGCAAATTTGATCTCTTACAGATCATACAAACAGATCAAGCCCACATGTCACCTACATCCTACTCCACAAGTGCTAGAAAGTAGTACATCACATTCGCTAAAAATAGTGGGCTGGACTATATTGCATATACAAGTACATCAATATATTTACCCACACAAATTTTATGTGGTTGAGGATGAAAGCATACAACACCCCATGTTGTTGGGACAACCTTGGCAAGAAGAGTATAATGTGCAGATAGATTGGAATGCGGATGCGGTCAAAATTCAGCATGCACAAGAACAATAGGTGGTAGCCTTTGCTCAGCAACCACGGAAGAACCAGATGGTAGCAACACAATCAAGGGAGAAAGAGCAAAAAGGATGGGTGCCACTAAAGAACAACATGGTGAACAAACAATAACTGCCAACCATGTTCACTACAAACATAAAACAACACAGACCGCAGTGCCAAGATCAAGGTTAGCAACACGAGAAAAACAAGTATGGGTGCGGGAGGATAGAGGTGACATGGCAGACAAACCACAATACAACAGAAGAAATCAACCAAAGCAAACAGTCCAACCAAAAACCAAGGGAATAACAAAGATATGGATCCCAAAGAAAATGCTCAGCAACAACTTAAATGCGACTCGCATTTGGATCCCGAAATCGAAGCAACAGGAACTCCCTTCAGTACAAGCAACATCGGCATGCAGACATACACAACATATGACACTGGCAAACCAATCTTTGTGGGTGCCAATCAGCTGCAAAACGATGACAATCGTAGAAGTAGCAATAAACCTACAAAAACCTCCAAAGCAAAGCTACAAATGGAAAGCAAAAGAGACACAGTCTATGGCCAATTCTGCCAAAAAAATTAACTCCAAGGAGACGACTACGGCCATATCGACAATAGCGGCACACCACGCGACTTTTGCAAGAAAGACGATCAAACAAAGAGTGGTAGAGTTACAACTTTTACTTGCAAAGAAAATCTACCGACCAAATCAACAACAAATAGGAAACCTCGACGGAAAATACCAATAAGCATATTGCTTATACCCTCCTCTTGCACAACATTAATTTTCCATGCATTGACCGAGTATGCATCATATAGGAGGGCCACATTACACGGCCAAGCATTAGCACGATTTTTGTAACCCAAGCACGGCACATGCACCTAGGCGATTCCTTGTCGTCCGGGAGGACTCCGGCTAGGAGGGGGAAAGCATTCTCAAATGCGGACGCAATGGCAGAAAGAGCAAAAAAAGGGCATGTTTTTCGACTATTTTTAAGGGTTTTTGTTTGATTGAGAAATTTTTTGGACTAACCCAAGTACATTTGCCCTTATACAGCATGAATCTACAAGTAGATGGGACCAAACGCCAAATCAAGCCCCTAGGTGTGTGTGTATATAAGTAAAAATAGCCATTTTTCGGACAAAATATTGAAAAAACGGAGAAATCCGGTCATAAAATTTGCATGTGAGTGTATATAGTGTTTTGCAGTGATGTTTTTGATTTATTTTGATTTTTTGGGATATTTTGGGTTTGATTTTCTATTTTCCTTTTAATTTTACTAATTTTCGGCAGAAAAAATTCAAAAATACAAAAAGTAGGTGAAAAACGGTCGTAATAAAAAACAAAAAAATATGGGGATGATCACTGACTATAGGAAAACCTATGGTACAATGGGGGTGCAATTATGTGAATGGAGCGGAAAGCGTGTTTTGGTCAGATTTTGATCGTAACGTCAAATTTCTCGGAAACTGGGCAAATGGAGTCCAAATCAAGAAATTTTTGAGCCTAAACCGCATCTCGCAAGAAGTTGGGAGCACATGTCAAATTTCATGGAAAGTGGTTCGGGGACCCCCATTATAAGAAATTTTCACTTCATTTTAAGCTCATTTCTACTATTGACTTTTGAGAGAGAGCTTCTGCCACCTAGAGCGAACGGAACTTCCAGCCGCTTCTACGACGCACACAACCATCTGACAGGCTCCAGACATGAGAGGTAGGCTCACCACCTTGAGCTTTTCGCGCATGTTTGTTGTTTTGTTGCAAAAACTAGCGTAGGGCTCACACAGAAAGCGAGCAGTAGAGACCTAGAGGTAGAAGCAACCACCTAACGGCTAACCCAAAAGCAATGAGACTTCATCGACAGCTTACCCTAGCATAGGAGACCACTTTTGGATGCCCAAAGGTAGTAGAAAACCATCGGGAAAAACCCTAATTCCTAGAGCCCCGCAAGAGGCCACCAAATGGGAAATCGACGAAAAGGCGCCCAAATGCTACCAAAACTCATGGGTAGGAGCATCTCGACATGCTCGAAAAGTCTATATAGCCCACATGATTATACGGTGACCCGAAGCGGCACTAAACTTCAGAAACGACATCAAACACACAAAGCCTCAAATAGCTCTCGCGGCCAAACCGCATGTCCGTTTGCCACCAAACTTCATGAGCGGCTTTCCTAGACCATCAACAACCAAGTCTTATGGTGGTAGACCACCACAAGTCATCGAAGACATGAAAACGCAACCACGGTGCTTCCAGAGCGACAAATTGCCAAACGGAGCTTCGATGAAGCCAAAGTAGACAAAAACCAAATGGCAAGGATCCCCAAGGTATCGGGAAGCTATGGAGACCAACATCAAGAAATTTCATCGCCGAAAAGCACTCCAAAAGTCAGAAGATGGCTCGGAGGCCCTGAAATCCACACAGGGAGTTTCTTTCTATCTATTTGACTTTTTTGTTGAAATAATGCTTAAAAGGGACTCAAGGGGGCTCAGGGCAGGCACCAGTAGCACCTCCAAGAAAAATATCATCAGGAGACATCCTACGCGTAGGATGTCTCAAGGCCAATCCTGGGCACCAAACCTAACATTTCTCATCACACACAGCTTCTAAATAGCCTGTACATGCTAGCCTTTGGACAAAAATTAACCTCATATGCATGAAAAAACGCAAAGTCAGGGCATAGAGGCAATAATGGGCCATAGACTTACCAAAACTTGTCCAAATCACATGAAACTTGCACAATACATTCATGAGCACATTGCCAACCTATCTGTGTGGTCACATGTAAAAAATGATGAAATAGACATCCTACGCGTAGGATGTCTAATTGACCAAATTGGCCCCCAGCTTGCAGTTCTCAACTCCAGATCTCTTTATGATACCTTCCTAAGCTCATATATCAAGTTTCAAACCATTCCCATCACTTTTGGCCCCCAGCACCTCCAAGATACACTTTTTGAGCCCAAAAATACTACACATGCTCTTACCAACATCAATTCTTGTCCAAATCAAAATCCAAAAGCAGGGCCATGTTCCACATGCCAAGAGCTACCCACATAACCAATTTCAAGCCATTTTGATGAAAAAGACATCCTACGCGTAGGATGTCTCCAGCATGATTTTGACTTACTGTGCAAAAACTGACTTCATAGGAGCCATTACCATGGTTCAAGGAGCTCATATATGAAATTTCAACCCATTTGAATATCATTTGCCACTTGTTGTGGACATCCTACCCAATTTGTGAGCCTAAAGCCTGAATCTGCCCAAAAATGCACTTTTGGATGCCCAAACCCAATTCCAATCACATAGCCATGTTCAACAGGTCAAGGACCACCAGCATGTCAAGTTTCACCAAAAATTGATGAAATAGACATCCTACGCGTAGGATGTCTAAATGATAAATTTTGGCCAGAATGATACTGTGAGCACATGCATAGTTTCCCTAGTTCCTTTTAAGTTTTATTTTCAATTTTCAAGTCATTTGGATAGTTAAAACTCAGTTTCTCAGCTAATATGGAAAAAATGCTAACTTCGGACTACTGAGTGCAACAGGATCCATGGCAGCTGCAAAATCACCGGCAAAGAAGAAAAGGATGATAATAAAAGACTATTTAGAAGAAGTGGAGCCATTTGTCATCCGAGAAGGAACCCTGAATCCAACCATCACATGGATTCAGGATGATTTGCTAGAGTCAAATGATTTGAAGATCTACCAAGGCATGTTCAAAGATCCTGAAGGAAATGCAATAGAGCTACCCATGATATCACGGGAGCTCAATGAGTTTGTCAGAAGCAAGATGGGAGATTACCTAGAGAAGATAGATCTCCGAGATAACTACTTTGAAGCTGTGCTAGCAAGAATTGACATCAAACGAGTGTGGGAGTTTGTAACTTCTATAAAGGAAGATGGAGTGGCCAGAGTCACTGATCTGCAGGGCAAGCCAAATACTATGATTGTAATCACAGAGAGAGTGGTGGCAGCCGCACTAGACATCTCCAACAAAGGGGATAGTGTGACCAAGAGAAGAGATGAAGTCAAGGTGTACTCAGAAAAGAAAAACAACTACACCTTTGAAGACATTGCAAACCCTAAAGTGGCTATCATGAGCCAACTCTATAACCAATACTTCCACATGTGTACAAAGCGGCCACAGAAGTACAGAATGCCGCCTGGAGCCATTGCTACCAAGGTCACCTGGGCAATGCAGAAGAGTAAGCCAAAGGTGATAAATTATGTTTCTTATATCCATGAAAATCTGGTGAAGATGGGCAACAAGAATCCCACCTACATTGTGCCAGGTGAGCTGATAACGAAAGTGGTTTATGGAGCACTACATGCCAAGGGAAACTGGTCAGAACCTCCTTCACAGAATGATTGGCTAAGGCTGAAAGAAGATAAAGAAGAAGAACCGCCCAAGGCACCAAGAGTAGCCACAAGGTTGAAGCGCCGGCTAGAGACCGTGCTAGAAGAGCTGCCATAGTCGAAGAAAGGAAAGAAAGAAACTGTACAAGTGCCGATCAAGGAGACCAAGTCACAGAAAGCGGCATGGCTCGAAAGATTGATGGAAAGCTTCAGAGTTGAGAGAGCACTGAAAGGAGATTTGAGCGAGCTGTGGAAGCCCTCACTAGAAGCCATGTCCGGATCGTCTCGAAGGGTGCACAGAGATAGATTTGAAGACTACATCAAAAACTTCGAGATCCTGGATGCTACAACAGAAAATATTCCGAATGTTCCTTTTACAAAAGAAGAAGTGGAGGAAGTACGACGGCAACTGCTAGAAGAGCAGGAAGCCAAGAAAGAGAGCGAAAGACCAAGGCGGACTGGGACTTCAAGAAGAAGCCACCAACTCCATTGTCAAGCCCGGAATCCAGCCCACCACCATCACCACCTCCCCTTAGCCCTCCACAAACCCAACAAAAGGAGGAGCTGGACAAATCTGATGATCAAGAAGACTCAAAGCAAGAGAAGAGCCAAGAGCAAGAGCGGAAAGAAGAAGCTAAGCCCAAAGATGAGTAGCCAAAGCTAGAGGAAAGAAAGTTTAGCACATTTCTTGATCTACTAGCTGCAGGGTACTCTAGAGAAGAGGCAGCCACTTTGGCTTTTGAGTTGGCAAGCACAAGGCCCAAAGAACAGATGCAGAGCCTACGATTAGTGGAACTGAAAGAGATGGCCACTAATATAGTGGACCTACAACCACCTGCCAATGACTGGGATGTGGTGATGCACAAGCTAACCGGGCTCAGGGCAAAATCATTGGCCACGGAAAGTGAGATTGACTATCTCAAAGCCAATGAAGTTCTTATCAAATCTGAAGTAGACTCTCCCAAAAAACAAGGCCAAGAGCATATAGAGAAACAAACAGAGTTGCAAACTAGTCTGGCCACAGCATTACAAAGATGCCAGGAGATGGAACGAGAGAATAAAGCAGCAGAAAACAAGCTTCAAAGAGCTGAAGAAGAATATACAAAAATCAGCAAGTCCTTAATAGATGCAGAGAGAGAAAGGGACAACCTAACCCTGCAACTTGCTGAAGAATCCAAAGAAGTGGAAACACTCAGAAATGCCAAGGAAAAGGCAAAGATAGAGCAGGAGGCGAGCCAGGATGAGGTAATAGAGCTAACAGATCAGATTAAAGTCAAAGATCAAACCATCCAAAGGCTGCGGGCATCTCCTACCAGAGTTAGAGCTACTAGCTCGACTCACACTACTTCAGAGACTGATTTATATGAAGAACAAATGAAAGAGCTTCAAAAGGAGTTAACATTGGAGAAGTGGCAAAGACTGATGCTGGCCAAGGGGTCATTGGTAATATAGAACCGACTGGAAGAAGAGCACAAGACCATGCAAAATGAGCTAGAAGCCATCAAGAGAAAGCTCGAGGAGGCGGAGAAGATAAATGCCGATCTGAATGACCTCCTAGTAAACATGGGAGAGCAAGCGGAAGAGGAGAAGAAAACATTTCAGAAGCAGATAGAAGAGCTGAGAGGCTAGCAGCAAACCGAAGAGCAATAGTTTAGCACTAGGCTAGCAGCCATGGAGGGAATAGACATAGAGAATGTGGCAGATCCCGTGGACACCACCATGCAAGAGGAAATCCTTGTAGGACCCTCACAAGAGCCACAAGATCTGACACAAGAAGAAGAAGAGAAGCTGCAAAAGGCCATAGAAACGGCAGTCAGAGACACATCCAAAGAAGCCTTGGAATGGGAGCAGAGGGTCTTCAAATCAATGACTATTCAAAAGATAGATGCCAGCAACCTTTGGCATGAATGGCTACAGCCCTCTCTCCCATATCCTCTGCTGAAATATGAAGCTGCCACAATCAACAAGCGAATCAGAGAGGAGCCAACAGTGCCAATGTACAAAGCAGACATCTCCAAACCTGAAGGGGTCAAGCTGATAGTAGACTCTCAGCCCAGGTGGAGAAAGGCATGGCTTACAAAATATCCCCAGTATCTAATCCATCTGGTAGAGGCGCCTAAAGCGATTAGAGATAACCTCAGTTTCTGCTCTCTACCAAGGATGAGGACATGGAAAGCCCATGATATGCTGCAGAGCAGCCAACCTACTTGGCTAAATTACCCGAAGCTGCCATGCTCGAAGGCAGGCGAGAGAATAAGTGAGCAATACATGGTGAAAACCCTAACGGGCGCCATCAAATTGTTCACTGGCTTGCCTGACCTATCTTGCATCATGATGAGAAAGATATGTAAAACACTTTTGTCAGTCTTTGAGACCTTCAAACCAGGCTAGGTGACAGACAATATCTTCTTCTTTCAAGATACATACAAATGTGCATACGATCTGTCTGGTCAGCCTTCTCACGAGGTGATACACGCATTGTATCAAAGGATTATGTTTTTGCCTTCTTATCACCTCCAAGCCTTCTACACCGACTTCTTCACAATCAACACAGATATATTCGGCCCAACGCTACTAGCTCAACATGCGAGATATGAGTCACTTCTCAAGATGAGAGAAAGCCTACGTTGAAGAAGCAGCTCAACAGCCATGTCGGGGACAACATGAACAAGGAGGGGGGGAGTGTTAGAAGCTGGACACACCCTATAAAGCTCGGTGGATTATTATTTTTTGTAATTATTCATTTAGTGAGAAAACCCGATATTTCACCTTTGTAAATATTGGGGCTTACAGAAGTTTCCAGATTGTATCTCAATTTTGACATTTAGATTGAGTAGATGGTTAAATTGGAACATTAGAGTTTGAGATTGTAAGGTATTTATACCACTTTTTGACCTTAATGAAAAACCTTTTGTCATTTTTTTAAAAGTTAAATCTGTGAGTGAGCGTACTGTGTACGAGAGAGAGAGTAAGAGCTTCATCTTGACACTACGCGTGCATCGGTGGTCGGAATCGAGTGCAGAGAAGTGCAACGTGTTGCCCCCGACGAGAGCTACACGCCATTACCTACATTGCGGGCGTACGGTCCGGTTTTGCAAGCTCGACCTACGAGCTTCATCTGGTGATTCAGTGAGCATACGTTATCCGTTTTCGCATTTCAGCATATCCACGCGTTCGCATTGAGTAGAGCTACACATTAGGCACTTTAGTTTTCGGAAACGACGACCTGTAAATTTCGGCCAGACATCCTACGTGATTTTGCACCAGGTGTTTAGGGTTGGGATTTTGGTTCATGGACCTTAGGGAGAGCGACCTATTGGTGTTAGTAGGGTCTCCTTCAAGTTCTATGGCATTTCGAGACCGTTTGATGGGTATTTGGCTCTTGGAAGCATTGTAGGAAATCTCCTCTTATGCACTCTTGAAGGCTGTAGCTTAGACATTGGGTTGAGACCTCTATAGGAATTAGTCAAGAGTCGGTCGAGTGTAGATTGACACCCTATGCTTGCTTCCACGCGCCTGTGGGTCGAGCTTTTTCCTTAGCTGACAAATCTTGTTAGGTGAGTTCTCCCTGTGCTGACGTCCGTCGCGGCGTATCCGCCAACACACACACACACACACACACACACACACACACACACACACACACACACACACACACACACACAGAGAGAGAGAGAGAGAGAGAGATTTTCTCAAGATATAACATCGTATTTTGTGTGAGCTCTATAACATCCTCAACATCAATTGCAGGTGGAACAATCAACCTCTGCAAGGGAAGGGCCTAGAGGAAGTCAAAGAGGCAAACATTTTTCATGGGTGCTCTCTCTCTCTCTCTCTCTCTCTCTAACACACACACACACACACACACACACACACACACACACAAGTTAACATTGGAAGCTGAGGCTTCTATGTCATAGATAACATATATCATTGCTATTAGGATTCTCAAATTTCTTGGTGGAGCTTTTCTTAACTTTTATCATTTCTTCTCTTGAGTTTTTCAACAAAAAAAATCATGTGATGGTAGTACATATGAAGGTGGTGTGTTACCCCCTTACACTCACTTTAGAGTGACATTGTCTATAATTTGGTCCAACTTTATTAATTGTGTCACATTTAATATATTTGATTGTGTTAAGTTTTGCTCCCTTAGCATTTGAAAATGTGTCAGATCCTTTACTTTAGTTTGATTTCTTGAATTGAATACCTCGGGTAGGATAGAGACAAAAAGTGGCATTGGGCGTTTACTTGAGGATAGTTTCTTCGATTGAACTCCTTTCGTCCATTAAGTTGCCAAATCTACCTTTTGAAAGCAAGACTTTGATCGTCTACAATCATCACAACTTAGAATCAAGAGGCTTGCATTTCAATTTCAAAACTTTGATGTCCGGGTAAGATTTTATGTAATCTTAGTTTCAACATTTAAGTTTGTATTTGGGTTAGGACTCCTTGTAAAAGCCCGTTTATGTCTGGCTAATGTTCCCTTGACATCCCGGGTTGTCTTCTAGCAGGGAGGTGTTGTAAATTTTTGTTATTATGCTCTAATATATTTCTCCACTCACAGTTGTGAGTTTGGCCAAATAAAAAATAAAAATAAAAATCAAGAGGCTTGCATCTCAATTTTAAAACTTTGGTGTAGAATATTATAGGCATGATATTATGTCAAGAGAAATGGTTGTCACAGCGATTGTTGGAAGCTTCCAAAGACAACAGAGCTCTAGAAGAAGGAGGTGTCCAAGAAAAAAGTTTAGCCTTTCTAACAAAAAATGATTGTAATTATCCTGCCAAAAACCATTAGCCCTTTGTTCATTTTGTAATTATAAATTATTCAAGGTTATGAGCTCTCAACTTGTAATCTATGCTATTCTTGAAGCAAATCTAGCCCTTATACATAGAACCTAGAGCCAGGGTATAAAAGGTAACTTTTATAAATTTTGGAAGAATCATTATTTATTAAGCAAATAAGTGTTTCTCTATATGTTGTGTGTTATCTCTTTCTATTGTGTCTTTATCTCTTTGCATTGCATCTCAAGATCATTGTATTGGAATTTCAAGAGCACCATTGTGTTAGTCTCATTGAGCTCTACACGTGGATATTTACATTGCAAGTATTTCGCGAGATATGAGCGTCGACTTCCATAACCTTTTAGGTGACATATCTCAATATTTGAGTGTTTTTTTTAAAGATTTTGTTGATTGCATCAGATTCCCAACACTTTGGAGCAGCTAGTGGGCGTGGCGTGTCCAACATCAGATTTGATGACCTGCTACTCTAAGTATAGTGCTATCAAAAAGCTAATTGGACTCGAGAACAAGGGGATGGAGAAAAAAGAAAATTTTTTCCCCAACACCCAGCTACAAGAGTCAAAACTTAACAAAATTTGTGACAACGGTTCTTCTTAACCGAAGAAGGCAAGCCATCAAATCAAAAGTGAGAACACAACGTGAGTGTGATCAAATCCTAGCTCTAAGACTGAGAAAAAATACTAAAGTTGGAGTTAAAATTAAACCAGACATCCAAACATTGTGAAACTTTGTGAGTGCACTATTGGAAGAGGGCTAAGCACTTTGGAATTGACAAAAACTGTAAGAAAGTGCCAAAAGTAGGAGAGAGAAAAAAACATTTTTTTCTTAGAATCCTGCTAGAGAGAGAATTTTGGCCAAGCTTCAGACAAGAGGGAGACCTTGATGCAAGGATCACACCTATCAAGAAAAAAAGTGAAATTGGAAATTTGTACATCAAGCTAAATCAAATCCTAGCCAGAAAGTTGACAAAAAATGGGTTAAGTGACTACTAGAGACCATTGGAGAGTTACAAAATTGAGATTAGTACATGATTGCATTCATGAGTGTGTTACATGCCTGTAAAAGAGCTGGTGTGAAAATCTGGTCAAAAGCTAGAAGACGAGAAAAAAATGTGTTGTTTTCTCTAGTGAGTAAGGAGCACACATTTCTGACAAATTTTGATTCCAAGCAATGATTCAAGCTCTATTTAGCATAAATAGCCCTTTGGTTCAAGAAAAAATTTGTGCATGAGGTGTATCTAATGCAAAAAGTGTGAACGGCTCAACTGCTAGCCTAACTTAACTCAGCCAACACTGTAGTTTTGTTGAGTCTCGTGTAGACAAGGAGTCCAATGCTCGCGTGAAGTTAGAGCAAAGTGGAGATTACCAAAGGATCTAAGAGTTTCAGGTAATAGGCTAGGTTTTACTTTCCCATGTTGTTCATGTTCTTGAGATCGAGAACTTTGTATAGGTCATGTGGAAGGCTACCTAGAGATCAAGTGAGTCATGTGTCTACTAAAGAGAGTTTCAATCAGGCTGACTTAGAGCATCTACCGACAGTTCAGGAAGAGGTAGACTCAGAAACTTCATCCAAACAAGTATTTTATATATTTATGGTTGAAGGAGCACCAGGTATGAGTTATCACAGTGAAGGAGATGTGGGTTGATACCTATAGGAAGCTAGACGCTAGGTTGACCATGCTTTTACACTATTGTTACACTAATGGTAAAGGAGCCAAAATTTATGTGGATGCTCATAACAGATGCTATGTTTGCAAGGACTTAGGAAACCCTGAGTTTTGGGAAATAGTAGAAGCTATTGACAATGGATGGTGATACATTGATGAGAGAGGGGTTGCCTATCTTAGGATAGAAAATCATGAGCTTGAGCTTGAGAGAGTTCTTATTTATAATCCTAGTGTGGGATTATATAAGCTGATGACCAGGGAAGGGAAAAACTTTTACATCAGGGAAGACATGAACCCAATGGGGCTTACACACATAGAAAAGATGTATATGTACATCTATCAATTTGAAACAAAAAAAACGGCCTATTTTGGTAGACAACAATGGACACAAGTACAAATACGCATATGTGACAGACATGAAAAAGCTTTCATGTTGGGAAGAACCATTTTTTTCCATCTACTTGAATCAAGTAGCCAGTAGAAAGCCGATCCAAAAAGAGGTAAGGTTTATGGATCAAGACACAAAGATTCCCCACATGTAGAGACCACCGACAGGATTAGGGTCACTAGGAGTTCCAGATCCTGGGATGAGAGGGAGTTTCTTGTCAGAACCAGAGCCTATAAGAGGTGGCTTCACAACCATTACAGGGTCATCTAAGCCACACCATAATGAGCATGTAGTGCCAGATGTGACTACGAGAGAAGCATCGAGAGCTATATCTAGAGCACCAACACCTATAGCATATGAGGAAGCTTACCTAGGAGCTCTAGGAATGATGAGATACATCAATGAGCCAAGGCCCATGCATCCCATGTTGCAAAATGCATGGCATCAAAGTATAATGGATCACGGGATCCCCATGCGCATTTTGCATCATAAAGTGTTGAGAGCCGCATATGTTGCAAATTTCCACATTCAATTTGAAGGTTTTGGATTAACTTTGGAATGCACAGTCCTCACATGCTATGGCCTTTGAAAAGGAAGACTATGGAAATGAAGAGGCGGTATTACAAGACTTTGTGGAAGAGTTTTCCATGAGAAGAATCAAGCACAATACAATGTTTTAAATCCATTCTTTCAAGCAGAGAGACAATGAGAGGGTACGAGAGATTGCCTTGTGATTTAAGAAATATATTGAGAGATGTCCACTAGGAGAGAAACCTCAAGAGGACCGCAAAGTAGTATTGTTCATTGAAGGGATCAAGAACGAACACCTCAAGAAGGACCCGCACTTGAAAAAGTGTGCAAGACTGAATGAGGTCCTGAGAAAAGTTGTCTATTAAGTAGATAATTGCAAAATCTATGAAGATATATCATAGATGATGATACTACCTCTAATGATTCATGTTCAATTGCTAGTGGTGCAAATACAACAAGGATGACACTGATGCAGCAGCCACCGATGAATACTGAGCAGCTTGCAGTTGAGCTTATAGGGAGAATGGGATGGAGTTGGGAATCCGGAACCAAAAAGAACCACCCTTGAGACATTGCTTGATATGTGGAGGAGATCATCCGACACAACAGTGCTCCATGTTGCCACAACCATATCCTCGACAAAAATGGTGTACCATTGAGAATAAGTGGACGAATCATGCCATTGAGGAATGTTACTACAACAAAGGTCAAGCTAGGGAGAGACCTTATCAAACCAACCTTTAACACCATCCTAATATACCAATGAATCCTTAATATCAATAGAACAAGCCAGCACTACCACGAGATATGCATCAAGACCAGTAAATCCATAGTTGGGAGTTGATAGACTAAGACTGGTGTTGGGGCACCAACCACCACTGTTGGGTGGAGACTAGGCAGTTGTGAGGTAAGTGTATCCACACCAATACTTGGAAGAGAATGCTTTAGTGTCAGTACAATCGTATTACAAAGATGAAATCTATGGGTAGTAACATGCATACGATCCTAATCTACTTATGGAACCTCCACTAGCTATTCTTGTCCAAGCTAGGATATACCTCAACCACCTGTTGACTCTAAAAAAGTGGACAAGAGCAAGGAGGCTGAGATTTCAACTGACAATGGGGTTTACAAAAAGAACTCAACTGAGAGAGGTGAAAAAGACAGTAGACCAAGGTTCCAACATCCTCAAGGGATTGGGAATGTGCGTACTTGTGGAGATGAAGCTGTGGATCAAGCGATAGTGAACACAATGGATAAATTTATCTACCATATACCTTCTACTGTGTTGAAAGTTAAAGGTAATTGGCATGAAGAACTTTGGGATGCAATTAGGAAGGCTAGAGATGGAAGTCATCAATGGGAATCGATAGAGATAAGAAATCTTTAAGGAGTTGCCTTCTTACTTGGGACCATATGAGAAAAGATCTATTGTTATAATCCTACCATTGTAGAGAGGAGTTGAGAAGCCAGTCATAGATTCTCAAGGATTTTAACACCAGTGAGATGTACATTAATAGGATTTGAGCTGTTAAAAGTCAGGCCTCAGATGTTGGTAGATGTCTTGAGAAAATGGGAATCAAAAATCTTGTTGAAAAAAATAGATCGAGAAGCGGAGGATTGGAGCAAACCCAAAAATGATGCTAAGCCAGTCCCCATAAACAAAGTGGGTGATTATTGGAAAGGGGAAACACCACATTGCCTACAGAATATCCCGACAAAAACAATAGCTATTCTAAACTTTGGTGTGGGTGTTTCCATAGAAACTAAACGTATTTGGGAAGAATGGGAAAAACCTATTCTTAGGTAAACAAGAATGAAATTACAACTATCTGAGGGACATGTTAGACTATTGGATTTTTAGAGCATTTATTGATGACTTCTTGTGGAATTGAGTATGAGCATACATTTGCAATGGTAGATTTTGGTACTAAGAATAACTATAATGTTATTCTAGGAAGACCACTCATGGGTTAGTTAAAAATGGTTTAAAATTGGGGCTACGACTACATCTACTTACACCACATAGAGACCACTACATGGATCAATTTAAGGGACCATAGCTATAGAGATGTACATAAGACTCCTTTAGAAGAATTCGATTCGGCCACAACTGGCAAAATCTGAAATACCTACATGGCTGAACTCTAAAGCTCACCTATGGATGTGTGGAGCTTTTGAATGTGAAAGCCTTACAAAAGAGGATTGTAAAGGGGATAATTCATTTGAAGATTTTGATTACATACATGAAGCTTTCTCGGAAGAAAGAATGGAATCTTTGGAGTGGACTCAAAAATTGGCCACCTTAGATGTGTGTGTCAATGAGATCACCCCCGCAAAAAAATGGTCTAGACTGGATCCCATTTTGCATGATAAATGGGATTCAAGAACAACACAACCATGGACAAAGAATGGGTGATGATGTACCAATAGAGTTAGAGACTAACGTGCATTGTTTGTGTATATAGGACAAGATTTCTATTTGGAATCTTACCCTAGGTAATGACACAAAAAGCAGACTAGATGAGATTAAATAGTAAGATGATGAGCATTTCTATGACACTATAGATGCTCTAGAAAATCTATACTTTTGTGTTGATATGATGAGAGATCACAGTGTCAAGATAATGAGCCTGAAATAGTGTTGGAGAAATTATTTGATTTCCCAAATCAAAAACCCCCATGACGACAGTGATACAAGAACAAACTAACTAAATGAGAGATGAGAGGAAAATCAATGCCATATGTGTAGAAGGAAAGAGGTCATACCTTATGCTTGTAGGATCCTACAATTGTATAAATCATAAGGTGTTAGGAAAACTCTTCACATTTTCTCAACAAAATAGTTCAAAGCCAAAAAGTGAAAGGCTTCTAAACCACCCAAGGACATGTCTAATACAATTGATGACTTTGGCAGGCCTCGATGGACAAAAGTTGAGCTAAGAAAGAAATATAGTGTGAGACAAACCTTGAAAGAGGTGTGGATGACGGAGATGGAAAGTGAAAACAAAAATGAGTTAGAGAAGGATGAAATAAGTTGTTACCCTTCCACTATAAAAAGAAGATGGAAAGTGAGAACATAAATGAGTTAGAGAAGGACCAAATAAGTGTACCCTCCCACTACAAAAGTATGTACACTATTCAAGACCGCAAGATAGTTGAGCAGCCCATTAGGGAAAAGGTAGAGTCAAGAAATCTTATGATGGACCTAAGGATGCTAAAAAGATAGACCTAGCAGAGCTAGGTGAGGAGCTCAAATTGGCATATATTTCTATTAATCTATCTCTTGAAGAGGAAGATTTATTGATCAAAATACTCGAGGAGTTTCAAGATGTATTTGCCTAGTCTTATAATGACTTAAAGAGGATTGATCCTGCAATTTGTCAACACATAGTTCCCCTTAGGCGAGATGCTAAGCCAAGTAGACAACATCCATATACTTAAAATGAAACCTTTGCAAAGAAGATCAAGGAAGATATTGAAGGAAGTTGAATTCATTTATGAGACAGAGCACATTAATTGGGTATCTCAAATTTTTGTAGTGCCAACAAGATTGATAAGTTGAGAGTGTGTGTGAATCTCAAAAAAGTGAACACAGCTACTATTCGCGATAACTATGCTCTTCTCATCAATGTCTTAGATTGAGTAGCTGGCAAGTAAGAATATAGCTTCTTAGACGGACTTTTAGGTTATAACTAATTGGCTATTAAATAGAAGATATGTATAAGACAACTTTTGGTACCGAGTGGGAAATTTTTGCATATCTTGTGATGCAATTAGGGTTGACAAATGCACCTACCACTTTCCAAAGATTGATGGTTCATGCTTTCGGGAAATACTTGCATGTATTTTTAGAATCTATATGAATGATTTGTGTGTACATTCAATGTTGCACAAAGATAATATAGGACATAGAAAAAAGTATTCAAGAAATGTCATAGCTATTGAATCTGCCGTAATACGGAGAAGTGTGTTTTCATGATTAGACAAGGCAAGATCCTAGGACATATTGTGTCAATAAATGGAATATCCATGGATATGGAGAAAATAAAGATGATTGTGAAAATGCCATGTCCAAAATTAGTTAGACAGGTCCAATCATTTATGGGACATTGTGGATATTTTAAAAAATTTATCTATATATATGTGGTTATTTCCAAACCTCTTTATAGCTTGATTGTGGTCTTTGATTGGACAAAAGACTATGAGGAATCATTTCATAGTTGTGGTAAAGAAGGGTACTATCCATCAACGAATTGATCACCTTTCTAGGCTTGTAAACAAAGAGAATCCTGAGGGAATTGAAGATGATTTACCATATTATATCTCTTTAACATTGAGATGATACCTACATTGAGTGAGAGCATAATTCTGATTTTAACGATATGACAATTGATGATAGATCAAGAAAGATTGGATGACAAAAAGCTAATTGAGCAAAGCAATCATTGCTTAGTGGAAGATTGTATCACATAGGCAACAAACTCATTATGAAGGTTAATAATCTCATACATTATCATCTCCATGCCATACCTTAGTTATGGATTGTTGTGATGCCACTTTGCATAGAATTTGTCTCTTTCCTAAAGATCTTAAGCGGGCTCTGATTTTTAATCCGATTGTTATGTCAAAACTCTCTATAATTTAACAAAAATATGAACCTCAAATACTTTTGCAAAGTGACTAAAATAGCTTTCATTGATAAATCTTGGGTATGTTACACTTTCACTTAAGAAGGATAAAATGCCTATGAGACCAATGATGGGAGCACGCGTGTTTTGCAAGTAGGGCTTATACTTTTTGGGTCACATAGCATCACCGACTTATAGGACTCATGCAAAATACATTATACTAGCCACATATTACCTAACCAAGTGGGTTGAGGCAAAAGATACACAAAAGAATGATGGGAGAACCACAACACACTTCTTGTATGAAAATGTCTTTACATGGTATGGCTTACCTATTGAAATTGTTAGTGATAGAGAGACTCATTTTGTTAAAAGTCATTGAGTATTTACTCATCATACATAGAAAGTTGGCTCCTTATCACCCGCATGCTGATGGTCAAGCCAGAAGTACCAACAAAGTTATGTGTACGATTTTAACCAAGATTGTGAATGAAAAAAATGGATCAGATTGGAACCAAAAGTTTCACTCTTTAGTTTGGGCCTATAGAGTTCCATACAAAAACGTCTTAGGAGGGATAACACCTTATAACATGGTGTTTGAACTAAATTTTATTTTACCCATAGAATTTTTCATTCCAGCTTTGCGTGTAGCAAAAAAACTTAATTGGACCGGACATAAATGGTGTGACCATTTGCATGACCAAGAAAAGTTGGATGAGACTAGGGCTAAGAGTAGTAGTAGCAATGTATACTCCAAAGGGACGCATGAAAGAGTTTCATATGACAAGAATGTGAGATCTAAAAACTTTGCACCAAGTGATTATGTGTTTGTTTATCCTTTAATCGAAAGAGAAAGAAACTAAGAAAGCGAGGTATGGGACTTTTTAAGCCGACAATACCAAAAAAAAAGGTTTTATTTTTTTGAAAGAAAAGCAGAATACAAGCACAAAAAGTTTATGAAGTGACAGGAACTTCCAAAAGTTGATTTAGAGATTGTTTGATCAAGATTTTCCAATGGTCACTTAAATTGCAAAAACCATTTTTTAAGCTAAAAATCCTAGGTTTGACAAAACCGCTTGAAATTGGCCATATGATGTCCATTTTTGGAGTTTTTTGATCCAAGGGTCATGTCACATATGAGATAGGACTAATTGTGAAGTCTTTTCAAAAAGTGAGTCAAAAACCTAAGGTATGTATTGATTATAACCTCTCTTAGAAGCCTCATTAGGACTTAGAGAGAGAGAGAGAGAGAGAGAGAGAGAGAGAGAGAGAGAGAGAGAGAGAGAGAGAGAGAGAGAGAGAGAGCTAGTTTGTGGAGCATCCTTGGTCCCTCCATTCTACATGTACACATTGAGTCACAACACCAGCCATGAGAGGTATGTTCCCTACCCATTGCGCTATTGTTCTATCAAGTTACATGTCAGAAACAACGCAAAATGCCAACCAAACTGTAACTCTCATCACAATTGACCCAATCCTACTAGAACTCATAGGGGAGTGACTCTTGAGTTTATTAACCAACCCATAACCTCAGAATCACAATTGGCTTGAAGAAAAGACCTTGTTGGGAAAAAAAAATGTGTTTCTATAGTCAAATGACCATCGAACTTCACCGGCTATTCACATGCATGAAGACTAACAACGTTGTGAATGGGTGTCAGGAAAAAACATGGTTATTGATGAACTAATAGCAAGAGAGCTCTGTGGCCAAAGAAAGCATCAAATCACCACAAATCATGCACAAGGTATCAAAAGGGAGTGATACTTCATATATGGCTTGCATTGGTCAACCACCACATATCCCCTATCCTGGATTTTGTCAAGTGATAGACACTAGTCCATCTCAAGCATTGAAAGACCTTTCAGAGGGTGTAATTTCCCAAAACCATGATATTGCCACTCAATTACTGAAGTGATACCTCAAATGGGTCTCCAGGAAGTATATGAACATGTTAGGATGTTTGCACAATTGGAAAGCTGCATCTTTGTGCTAGATAGGAAAAAAATGCATTTTTAAATCTAGTCTAGTCTTATGGCAGAACTCAAGGTTTTGAAGGTAACCATGGTGTTCAACACAATGAGAATTCAATGTCCAAGATGATTCACATATATTGGATGTCTATATTTTCCATAATTGGAATGTTTACCTATTTGAGAGTCTAAAATTAGCCTAAGTCTTGCATGAAGTGCCACATTCAATGTACATGTGGTTAATGTTCTTGTAGCATCATGGGAAACATGCCCACAACCCAGTAAGTTCATCACAGCTAAAATTTCAAGTAAAAAAAAATGGGGTTTTTTCCTAAAGAGTGTAATCACCAGCCAAACCAAAACTTCAACTTGATAATTACGATGGCAAGAGCTTGTAGACCACATGTATGAGGTCAAAATCCCAGAAAATCCTAGATCTTGTGAAAAAAGCTCAAAGGTCTCACAATCATATTGAAATCTTAGTCTCTAGCCAAACTGTTCATCCACTTGTCACCAATTTTACACCAAAGCTTATTCTCACTTTATACATCAAGCCCATGAATTCAAAATCTAGAAAATAGTGCTCACCATCATAGATGGGGGAAAAATCTGGATGACTCTACATGGTTCATATAAGCATTCTAAGCAAGATTAACAACCAAAAAGTCCAACAGATACATGGAGGCATGAGAATGGAAAATTTAGCTCTAACAGTTCACTAAATTGCGATAAATTTTTACAAGAGCTATGAAGCATGAGATGAAGGCAACTCTAAGAAGTGGACCCGCGAGAAGAAACTAGAGCAGCTACTCGAGTTCACAATTCTCAAGGACTCCCTTTGAGAAGCTATTTATAGGGATCTAGAAAACAATATGGTGATGCTGGCCATGATACCAAGGGAAGCATACAACCTCGTCACAAAGCTGCCAATCAAAGAACCTCTCCAGAAGATGGACCTGCTCAACTATTTTCAGTTGCCACAATGTAGCGTGGACATTGAGAGAGCTCATGAGCTCTATACAAGCATCAAAGAGGATGGAACTACTGAGATTACCACATTATACAATGATAAAGTCCAAGTGTTGATTACCAAGGATGTGATAGCTGAAGAATTACACTTGTCAAACAAAGGTGCAACCATGAAGGACAAAAAGGACTTAGAGGCTAAAACTTTGTAAGGAAAGGAGCAACGGATACATTTGCAAACATGATATGCCAAGAAGCTGAGCTATCCACTCGTATGTTCATGCAATTTTTTTCTCGATTGATGATAGGAGGCCAGGTTGCTACACATCACCCAACCCAGAGATACTTCCAAGAATTGCACATTAGACCATCTTAGCTGCTTAGAAGTTGCTTGAAGCACCTACCTAGAACAACTGTAGTCAATACCTAGAAGAAGGAGCCAATGAAGAGACTACAAAGTTTGGATCAACTCAAACTACAGCTCAAACAAGATAAAGAAGGAAGTTGCAAGCATCTGAGTCGACTGAAGACAAATATGCAATTAAAAAGGGCAAGAGACCAATGGCTCTTGACAAATCGGCTAAAGAGAAGAAGACACAGAGGCAATCAAGAGTTGAAAGATTAGCCAAGGAATTTAAGAAGAAAAGGGTGGATGAAGGTGACTTTGTAGAAAAATGGATTCCTAAAAAAGTGCGGACAAAGAATCCCATGGCCCCACCTATAACGGTAGAAGAATTGGAAGAGTTTTATGCTCAAAATGAAGAGAGAAAAAATGGAAAGAGATGCAAAGGAGATTGAAACTACCAAAGCTACAAAGAGGAGACCCAAGTCTGATAGCACATCAACAAGTTCACACACCCAATCAAGTGGACACTCTTATGGTGATACCAAGCAATGAGTTGCCTAGGGAGAGGAGTCTCAATCGAAGACTTCACAGGCTCAAGAGGGTCCCAAAGTTCAAAACGGTTTTTCAAAACCTCAAAATCCTCCTATAGTACTGGAAGAAATCTGACAGCCCATCCCTATATCGAGCACACCAGCCATGCAATGGATCATGACAATCTCTCACTATCAATCAATACAAGGAGTGGATGCAAATATGTACAATCTGCCAGTACAAGAGCATGCACAAGATGTGAACACCATCTTGGCTCTACAAAGTGAACTGATAAAAGCCTATGTTGAGCTGTACACACTAAGAAATGAGCATGAAGAGATCGTGATTGAAGGTCAAATAGCTGTAGAGACTCTCAAAGGCTAGATGACACCTCAACAACAGGAATCAACAAAAACACAAGAGACCCTAACAGAAGCACAAATGTCAATCAGCTTGCATAAAAGTGTAATCAGTGATTTGGAAGAAGCAATGATCAAAGATATTGTGAACACTCAGACACATTAGAAAACAAGCTAGGGATTGTAGAGATGCAATAATTAGAGAGCTCAAAAGAAAAATTGGTAGCCCAAAAGAGTATTGTCAAGAAAATCAAGATGAATCCCAGACTAGCACGGTTCATAGATATGGGATCTACATCTTCTAATGCAAAAGAGTAGATCAAAGAGTTAGAGAAAATTGTTTGAGTACAAGAGCACATGCGACTAGATGCCACAACAGCAGCCATGGCTTGCAAGGATGATTTCCAAAGAGAGAAAGAAGCTTTGAAGAAAGAGAATGAGGACTTGAGAGCATTGGTAGCAGCAACATACAAGTGAAGGTAGGGTGCAAACAACCAGAGTCCACTCATATAGACGATCATGAAGATGATGAAGACACACAAAGGAAATCTGAGAAACAACAAGAGCATCAACAAAGGAGGGAGACAGCACGTTCATAACTCAAAGGTAGCCAATACATCCAAACCACAAGGTGAAAGAAGCACATGAAATCAATGAGCCGCAATAGGGATGGCTCAAGAAGTACTAGAGATGACACTATCAAAAGGACAAGAATGAAAGGCACAAGGGAGTCTGCTACTCAAGAGATACTTGTGGAAGTGACTCATAGATTGACGGGTATGGCAATCAATGAGCAACCAAAATGGAGGAAGGCATGACTCAATAAGCACCTCAAGTGGTTGTGTCACCTAATGCAAGAATACTCTCCAGTCAAACAAGATATCACCTTTTGCTCGGTGCCTTGAGTCAAAACCTAGAGCCAACATGAGATACTGCAAAGGAGACACCACAATTGGCTGAATTACCTAGTGTCTCTAGGTTTGAATGACAATGAAAGTCTAGATGAAAAATATATGCTATACGCTCTCACCGCAACAGCAAAGCAATATGAAGGCTTGTCAGATCTGTCCTTCCAAATGCTCCAAAATATATATTGGATGTTGGTAGCTTACATCAATATGTACCACAAAGCATGGATTTTAGAGATTCCATGGATGTCCTCCTTGGAGGGGAATAAAGGCTTGGGGTTATGAGATCTTACGTTGTAATCTATGCTTTTGCTGAAGCAAATCTAGCCCTTATACATAGAACTCGAACCAGGGTATAAAAGGAGGACATCCCCTCCATGGATGTCCTCCTTGGAGGGGAATAAAGGCTTGGGGTTATGAGATCTTAAGTTGTAATCTAGCCCTTATCCAAGGAGGACATCCCCTCCATGGATGTCCTCCTTCAAGGGGAATAAAGGCTTGGGGTTATGAGATCTTAAGTTGTAATCTATGCTTTTGCTGAAGCAAATCTAGCCCTTATACATAGAACTCGAACCAGGGTATAAAAGGCAACTTATCTAAAAGTTGGGGAAATCATTATTAATAAAGAAATTGAGCAGATAAGGTTTTCTCTATACATTGTGTGTTCTTTCTTTATCTCTTTGAACCGCACCACACGATCATCGTATACAAATTTTGAGAGCACCAGTGCGTTAGTCTCATTGAGCTCTACATGTGGCTATCACATTACAAGCATTTTGCGATATCAAGCATCAACTTTCAAAAACTTCCAAGTGACATATCTCGATATCTCAGTGTTTTTTTTTATAGATTATGTCAATTGCATTAGATTCCCATCACTTTGGAGCACCTACTAGGCATATCTGACATCAAATTTAATGACATGCAAAGATGTTGCTGAAAAAAAACGTGTTTTTTTTGTGAGAAAATTTTGGGTTTGATGATCCAAAAGTGTTTACGATTGTGCATGGATGATGTCTATTAAGTTTGGTTTTGTTTAGAGTTGATTTGGTATTCATTTTGTATGTTTAGAGTACACATAAGTAGTTTCATCGGAGTGTACTATGTTTAGAGGAGAGATTGACAACCTCTTGGCATGCCTGTATACCCTAGTCAAATAACTTGCTTCCCAAAATTGACATTATAGTCTTGGATCCATCTGATCATGAGATGTGATAGGTGATGATGTGTGATAGACATTGATAGAAACAATCTTTTGTAAACATTGATGCCAAGTATGGTGTGAATTTAACAACCCTTTGATGTTTTTAGCAAATGCCAAATTTCCCAAAACCAGGGCTTTTACTCCAAATATGATAACCTATACTGTTGATATCTATGATTTGTTAAAGCTCATAGGATTTTGAGTTTGTTGTGGCTTTTCAAAGCATGAGTGTGCTTTTATTGAAGCTATTTTGCAAAGAGAGAGAGAGAGAGAGAGAGAGAGAGAGAGAGAGAGAGAGAGAGAGAGAGAGAGAGAGAGGAGAGAGAGAGAGAGAGAGGGGGGGGGGGGGGGGGGGGGGGGTGAAGAAAGCATGTAGGCCATGGCCTGAATGAGTGAAAAAATGGATGAAACTTGAAATGGTGTGTAACACTTGAAGCAATTCTCACCATAAAACAATCCATTCCCCTCATTGATTATTCCTAACTAAATTTGAAGAATGTTTTAGAAGCTTGTATGTTGCTGCCCGTTAAGATAGGAAAATTCCCTTGTGTAGGAGCCTAGCAAATGCAGAGTATGTTCAAAGTCCATATTTTTTGTACATGCTCAATTTTGACCAAAATGTAATTGATCTAAGTATGAATCATTTATTTAAATACCCTTTTTGTTTTCTCACGATGGTTGTTGTGAACCCTACAATCATCGATAATCAAACCATAATGTATTTATCAAATTGCTGCAATATAGGATGCAAAAAGACTTCTTTACACTTCCTAGGTGTGTATTAAAGAGTCACAAACTACCATCATTCCCATTTTATAAGAGTAAGTAGTGTACAAAATAATGCATACCCCAATAAATTATTGCATAGCTTGCCAAGATTTATATAGGAACCATAATAAGAGTAAACACCTAACAAATAGGAAATCAAATGTGTACTCAATCATCTAATCATAGAAAATATTAAAATCTTACACCTAAAAGAATATTATCAAGTCCACTTTATAGAGGTGCTTGTGTACAAACACCAGATTACAAGATCGATTCATACTTTGCATAGAGAAATCTTTCTTAATAGTTGTGGAGAGATATCCTCATCATGCATAGTACAAGCATATTGATATGCATGATCACAAACTATGAAAGTTACAGCTAGAAAGGTAGGAGCAAATGATGCTTTACAATCCACAATTCTGAAGGACCAAGATACTTGTCAAATGTAATGGCAATAACCATAACTTTACATCAAAGATCCTTGTCAATTAAGGTCAATCGCCAAAAATTTACATTAAAAACTAAAGGATTTGCAAGAGTACTAGGATAAACAAGAATTTACTCACACACTAAAGTAAGTCAAGCTGATGCTAGAGGCTAAGAAGATCCAAGGTGAAAGAAAGAGTAAGGGTACAAGGATTCAATTTGATGTCATAGCTTAGGAGTGATTTTTTTTGGTACTCTTCTGCAAGAAATTGCAAATAATGTTTGATAGCAAGCTTCACTTGAGCATGTTAGCATGAGCTTGTTTATGAATGCAACATGCTGGCATTTAATAGTTGCAATAGATGTACTCACATGCTTGGTGGATTGCTCACATTTGCAGATTTTGACAATGGGCATAAAAGACGTATATTCATAAAGGAAGCAATAATATTGATCATTGCACAAGTCATACCATTGACTCCAATGTGCCTATTAAATGCTAGCTTTTAGATAGCAGAAGATATGGCAAGGTTCCTAATCACCCCAAAGATTGTGTTGCTCCAATAGACTAATTTATAATCACCCCATAACAACACTGCATCACTCTAATGTGCTCATCTATAACAATAGTCAATGATTGATCCCCATGTGCCTATTAATGCAGCTTCCAATAGCAGAAAATACCATCCCTACCCCCCCAAAGATTGTGTTGCTCCATTCACCCACCTACACCCCCCCATCTAACAACATATTCCTTTACTGTGCTCATCAACAATAACAATGAAAATATTGTCAAAATAAAATTTTATAGTGCATTTAATTTATCTAAGTAGATATACTACTCATGTGAACAAAATAGATGCCTTTGACAATATTTGCTAGCTGATGCACAGGTTTTCAAATCATCAAACCAAAAAGGTGTTAATTGCCTTTAGTATTTCACTACCATTGATGAGAGTAGTAGCCACGACGGTAGAAATCTCATGATAAGCACATTCTATATTGTGTGCTTAGCCATGCTAAGTGCGCTCTCTAGCTGCAATTCCCATTTTAGGAGAGCATCACTAATACACTTACCATAATGAGCATGGGTCTACTAGAATGGATATGATAGATGTAGGTAAAGAGTAAGACATCAAAAGGAGAAGGCAAAATAAAATTTGAGACACACAAAGTTTCATTGAGAGAGTACTACGACCACTTTCCACATGCAATTGGACAAGAACTTAAAACAAACCAACAAAGTGTGACAAATAAAAGGCTATTTAGATAAGCTCCATTAATGTGGGATACTTTTTTGAGACATAGAGATAGAGGAGATGTAGAGACAAACCAAGACACCATGCATGGACTCTAACCAAGGCTAATATGAGTTACTTAGGGTAACTACATATGGCTCATAAGGTAGAATCTAATGCAAGAGAGGGCAGGTCTTACCTCCAAACTTTGGGTTTGGGGCAGTGTATAGAACCCATTAGAATACATCCTCATTATAGACAGTGTTGACTTCCCCTTTTTCTTTTCCTTTTTCTTCTTCTTCCACTATGTGTACTTTACCTTTGAAATCTCTAGGATTCTTTTGGTTCCTAGCATTACCTTTGAGGAAACATCGACTGGGTGCATGTACTTTCTTGTTGCAATGAGGCACACCTTAATACAGAAGCAATCTTGTGATTTGTGGTTGCTTTTGCCATAGTGTGAGTAACCTTTGTCATGTACGACAAATGTGTTATTTTGAGACCTTGTGTAAGTACCAATTTGTTTTTCTTCCTCTAGAAGTGAATTGATTACATCTTCAAGTGCATGAATGAGATCTTTTTTCTTGAGCACAATTACAATGTGATCAAAGCTACTTGGTAGGGATTTCAGAAGGATGGCGATTTCATCCTCATCTTGGAACTTGTTCCTTAGGATAGACAAGTTGGGTTGAGATACTTTTAAGTTTGTTGACAAGGTTAGCAACATCATCTTGCTCTTGCATAATGAGACCATAAAGTTGAATTTTGAGGCTCATTTTGGAATGCTTACCTTGAGCACCAAAAATAAACTCTAGGGTTTGCCAAGCATGAAGTACGTATGTAGCATCATCTATGTGATGGATGAAGTCATCTTCAAGTGTAGTGATGATGATTCCAAGTGCTTACTCATCTCTGGCTTGTTGTTGAGCACTTAAGGTCTTTGTCAAGGCTTCCCCCAAACCGGATGGTGGTTTTTACAATGCTCCAAAGATCTTTCTTCATGAGCACTCCTTTGAACTTTGTCTGCCAGGTGTGAAATCCAATGCCGTTACACTTGTCAATGTTTCTGGTGGACATTGTGTGTAGGGCGATCTTACCAAAGTAATTTGGTAGTGTCTATAAACCCTTTACAAAGTCTGGTGTTTTGGAGATGGGGCCCTTGTCTCCACTAAGCAAGAGTGCCTTTTGTTGGTTGTGTTTAAAAGTGTTGAAATTGCCTTGAAGCTTGGAGGGGAACTTGTGTATGGAGTGTGCAAAGCCAAATATGGGATATGCTGAGAGTATCTCTTTAAGAAATCAAGCAAAGCGGGTAGGGCGGTCAGATCGAGTAGCTCAGAGAAATTTTAAGCATGTGCATGTAGGCATGGTAAGTCGGGAAAGCACGGGAAATTTGGGAAGCTTTGGGTAGATCCGGGCAAGTGTGAGCAGCTGGGAAAAATTTTGGGTAAGCCAATGGGCAAGCGGGGGTAGCGGACGGCCAAGGGGAGCCTCCTTTAGGCCATGTGCCTCAAAAGGGGAGGGTCTCATGCGGCTTTTGATGAGGGCCTTTTTGACTTCAACACCCCTTTCAAAAGGGCACACACTTGATTAATTGGTAGTGAGCAAAACACAAAGCACAAAAATCATGCAATATCTATCAAGGCACCATTGCTTCGTGCTTGCGTTAAATAGAACATGGTTACATTCATTCAAAAGATCTTGATGAGGGCTTCACATGCACATGTGTACATATATAAGCTCCGATCGTTATCAAGCAAGTTAAATGACAAGTAAAAAAAGAGAAAACACACAACTAGCACTCAATTCAATTATTGTTGATCATTGGCAAGGGCAGTGGCTGTGTAGACTTGCCCAAAGCCGATGATGGAGATGACTAGAATTGAGTTATACTAATATAATCTAAAAGAGGTATGAATTGATTTAGTGCTTAGGGAGAGAGAGCACTAAATCTAGCTTAAGGATCTAACCAACATAATTAAGAGATACTAATTACTTACAAGCTCTAATACCACTTGTAAGGTTTGATTAATTAAGGTGGTGTAAAGATTAGTTGCATTCATGGTAGTGAGGACTCCATAATAATTAGAAGCAAAACAAATTGGAGAGAGAGTACTCAATGATAATAGACTTGCTTGATTGATTTGAATGAAGAGCAAAACACAAGCTAAGCAATATGGCCTTATATAGGATCAGAGAGAAAGGTGGCATTTAATGCTAGAGAGACGTTCATCACATGTGGAAAAAGGGTCAAATATCATGTGACTATAAAGTGGGATGCATACATGCACATAATGGTGCATGGTTGTCATGCTTGGCTTTAGAGAATGGTCATGCATTGACTGTAAGCTAAATGGTTTACCCCAATAATCATTTGACTTGTATTAAACATAGTCTTTTAGTAAAACTAATGTCACGTTGAGTATTACACAGGAGTGATGTGTTTGATAGTGGAGATGACCAATATTTATAAGCATCTATCATAGCCATACAGACTCTAGAGATGATAAGGATACAAATAGCTACTCAACCTCTATGGTAGAAATTGCTTTACATTATTTCTTCTTATTGGTCGAAGAAATAGAACAATTGTTGATATGAAACAATTTTACTTGGCCAATCTGCATTTATATATCCCAAAAGATGTAGTGAACTCATTGAGGTGGAATTTTGTTGGCATTGATAAACCAATCCAAAATATGTAGTGGCTTTTAAATAATTCAAAAGCTACTTTGCAGCAAACCAATGCTTAAGAGATGGAGAGGCAAGATGTTGTCCAAGAAAATTTGTAGGAAAGAGAATGTCATGATGAGTCTGAAAGATGCATTGATATCGGCACCAATTTGACATAAGATTTTCATGTGCATATAAATGGATCCGATTTTGCCATTGGTTATATTTGAGGTCAACTTGAGCAGGGCACCATCCAATTTTCAATCTATTGTTGTCGGCAATTAAATAGTGTAGAGAATAACTATTTGAGTGTTGAGAGAGAAGGGTTAGAAACAATATGTATTCTTAAGAAATTTTGAAATTATATGATGATATGTAGAATGCTTAACCATTCTTTGTAGATATAATATGAAGATGGTGCGAAGATATTGTGACTCTAATGACTATAGCATTGTTTGACATGGAAATCCCATCACAATAAACCTTGCAATCATTGTACAATTGCCAAAACCAGTGTCCATACCTATATGTTTTGAGAAATTTTGGGTCCGCATTTGAATGTCTACCCCCTTCTAAGCGGAGTCCTCCCAGAAGATAGTGAGCCATCAAGATAGTTTATTGCATGGGTAAAAGTGACAAGATTCCATATCTTTATCGGTGTGGATGGTTCATGGTTAGGTTTAAGCTTTGGTTCATTCTATTATACCTTGGGAGCTTCGTTATGCTGGTCCCATGGTAGTGTTTGCTCCTTCTTTCTTTCTATGATATTTCTTCAATATTGCTAAGAGGGAATTGTTGGCATTCCAAAATTCAATATGCAATGTTCACATCATTTTTGTGTATATCTCGACAAAGATAGAATAGTATATTATAGTTATATGAGCTGCTATTACACTAAAACTCTGACATCCATGCCTCTGTGTATATCTTGTTTAGGACAAATTTGACGATACTATAAAGGTTTCATCTACCTTTATGCAATATTAGTACATCTTCTCTATGTTTTGATTAGTGACTTCAATTGGACAGATGAATGTGATGAATCATTTCAATTATGAAAGATGCATTGATATCGGCACCAATTTGACGTAAGATTTTCATGTGCATATAAATGGATCCTATTTTGCCATTGGTTGGATTTGAGTTCAACTTGAGCAGGGCACCATCCAATTTTCAATCTATTGTTGTGGGCAATTAAATAGTGTAGAGAAGAACTATTTGAGTATTGAGAAGAAGGATCAGAAACAATACCTATTGTTAAGAAATTTTGGATTTATATGATGATATGTCGAATGCTTAACCATTCCTTGTAGAGATAATATGAAGATGGGGCAAAGATATTGTGACTCTAATGACTATAGCATTGTTTGACATGGAAATCCTATCACAATAAATCTTGCTATCATTGTACAATTGCCAAAACCAGTGTCTTGTTACCATATACATGTGTTAGTGATGTGTATGAACACACTAGGATCGTCGGGGCATTTTTTCCCTGTTCAGGAGGTTTTTTTCCCCGTGCATTGTATGTACGCCCATCACTCTAGGGCTATCTATCTTTCCATTGCACACCAAGTAACACATCTCTATTGTGTGCCTTGAGAAGGTCTTCTCCAAGCTGTGTGTGTTTCTCTGCAACCCTAATTTTAAAAATTGGTGTTTGAGCAGGTTACGTCCTCCCGGGCTTAGTCGCCAACTGCTCTAGCACACGCCTGCTCACTTTCTCCACTTACACTGAGGTTTGGCAAGCGTTTGTAAGGCGAGAAATATTTCAGGACAGCTCATAGAACTGAGTCTGCTTAGATTTCTGATTCGAGCTTATTTCGGCCTCCGTTTCCACTACAAGCACGACTGCACAGGCAATTTTGTCATTTTGTGCAGAATTTCTGTCAGTGCCTTTGTCTGCAAATTAGGTGCCTTACAGTCTTCTACGATTTGTGGTATATAGCATGTGTTGTTCCCGCTCTGTTTCTCCTATTTTTAGACAGTTCTCACATTAGGTGCAGCATTTACCATGGCTGACAACAACACAGATGTCTTCAAGATGTTTGTTGCTGAGGACAGGTTGGATGGAGACAATTACCCTATGTGGGCTTATATGATGCAACACGTGCTTGTGTCAAAGGGCGTCTGGAATATTGTGTAGGTCATTGATGTACGTCCTGGTTCTGAGGATGTAGGCGATGTTGAGGATGTTGTAGGTCTTGTTGGAAGGATTGCTGCTATTAGAGTTGTTTTGCTTACGGCTGAACAAGCTCATGGGATGTAAAGGATACGTAGGCTCATGCATTGATTGTGTTGTCTGTGAAGTGCACCATTGTTCCTCACATTGCTTCAGCAAAATCTGCAAAATAGGCTTGGGATATTTTGGTTGGTCTTTATGCAAGTCGCAATGAGGCTAAAACTGCTTTGCTGCGTAAAGAGCTAAAGTCAAAGATTATACATGAAGAAGATGATATGGACACTTTCCTTGCTAGTGTCAAGGATATCAATGAGCAACTTATTTCTGCAGGTGAAGTCATTTCAGACAGTTGTGCAGATTGTTCTTGATGCCTTACCAGATTCTTACCAGACTTTTTCTAGTACTTGGAGACTTATGACCCAAGGAAATCCAAAATTTATCAAGTTTGATGCATTATGCACATTATTGTTACAAGAGTCACTTTCCAGAAAAACAAGACTAGACAGCGTGTAGTTGAACAAGCTTTTATTGCTTCTCAAAGAAAGGGTGGTAACAGTAATGCAGCCACTTCTTATGGTTCTGCTGTGAGTGGTAAAACTTATGTTCCCAATGCTTCTGTTGGCAGCACATCGTCTGGCGATTCTGGTGATAAGGGCAAAAAGAAGATGCATTGCTGTTATTGTAAAGCTAATGATCACTTGATCAAGCAATCCTAAGTTAGAGGCCAAAGAGGCTAAGAAAAAAGAGGGTGGTTCCATTGCAAATGCTGGCTCCACTACAAATACAGCCATTGTTGAGTCTTTAGTAAAAGAAGACTGTAATGCTGATGTTGATGCAGAATGGGCTTTTAGTGCAGAGTGAACTTACAATCCTGCTATCCATGATGCATGCATGTCAGTTGCTGCAGATTCACATGTGTGGTATTTCGACAGTGGTGCTACAAAGCACATTACCTCACATCGTGAATTGTTCACCTCTGTCGAGTCTGTCCCTCATGGGAATTTAGTCACTTGTGCCAACAATGCCTCTTATTCGGTTCAGGGAGTTGGAAAGATTGTGCTTACTGTTGCTAATGGCAATTCTTTCACACTTGTTGATGCACTTTATGTACTTGGGATCAATAAGAATCTTTTGTCTGTATCTGCACTTGCTAGACTTGGACTTGTAGTCAAATTTGTGGATGACATATGTACAATTTATGATCTCAGTTTTGGTGATGAAATCGTTGCATCTGGGCTTTTGTGCTGTGGGTTGTATAAGCTCATTTTTTATGACAAGTGTGGACAAAATTTTGCAAATACAGTTGCAAATTCAACGGCTATTTTAGATGTAAAACTTTGGCATGCACATTTTGGTAATATGAATTTTGCCAGTTTGTTGCGTTTGAAGAAATCTGATATGGTTGCTTCTTTGCTTCCTCTTGAAGCACCTATCAAACATGTTTGTGAAGGCTGTATTTTGGGTAAGATGCAGCGTTCTAAGTTTCCAAAGGATGGTTCAGTTCTGGCCACATGCAGGTTGCAGCTTGTGCATAGTGATGTTTGTGGGCCCATCCAAACTCCGTCCTTGGGCAATTACCTTTACTTCATGACTTCAATTGATGATTACTCCAGGCATGCATGGGTATTTTCGCTTAAAGCGAAGTCCAAAGTTTTTATGTGCTTCAAACAGTTTCTGGCTATGGCTGAAAATGTCTCGAAATGTGCTATGGGCACCCTCCGTTCCGATCAAGGGGGGGAGTATATGTCTCATAAATTCAATGCATTTCTGGCTAGTCGTGGGATAAAACACCAATGTACAGTGCCTATACACCTCAGCAAAATGGTGTTGCTGAGAGGAAAAACAGGTCACTTACAGAAATGGCACGATGTATGGTCAAAAGTCAAGCTTTGTCGCATTCTTTTTGGCTTGAGACCATCATGTGTGCCACTTATGTAATGAACAGGTGTCCTACAAAATCTTATGTAGTCTATTACTCCATATGAAGCATGGCATGATAGAAAGCCTTCTATTGAGCACATGTGTGTTTTTGGCTGTTTGGCATATGCTTTGGTGCCACAAACACGGCGCATAAAATTGGATGATTAGCCTGTCAAATGTATTTTTGTTGGTTATAGTGCTGAAAGCAAAGGTTATAGGTTCTATCATCCGCAAATAAAACGTATTTTGGTTTCACAGGATGTAGTGTTTGTGGAAGATTCTGTTCAGCCCTTGCTATCATGTATTAGAGACATTAATGTAAGCTCACATGACATTTATGACACTTTGTTGTCTCTTTTCAATGGTGGAAATACGAATGTAAGTTCCAATGAGGCAAATGTACAACCTATGGGGGTTTTTGAAAATGTTACTGATGCAGATGTACATTATATACTTGATGAGGAAAGGGCTGAAAATGAGCAAGCTAGAGGTATACCAAAATGGTTGGTGCAGACTTTGCGTGACAGTAAATTGGATGCACTTTTGTCTAGTCGTACTCATGCAGGCTCTCACCATGTATCTTATGCATCAGATTGTTATGCTTTGGTTGTGTCTAGCTTACATGATGTCGAGGAGCCTCTGTCTTTAGATGAAGCACAGAATTCAGAAAATTGGATGGCTGCCATGCAATTAGAATATGATGCACTTGTAAAAAATGACACATGGACTTTATGTGATTTCCATCCTGGCAAAAAGGCCATTGGTACGAAGTGGGTTTACAAGTTGAAAAGCAAGCCGGATGGTGAGATCGATTGCGATAAGGCTCGACTTGTTGCAAAGGGTTATGCACATCAGAAAAGCATAGATTATGAATAGACCTTTGCTCCCACTTGCCGTAAGACTACTGTGCATTTTCTATGTGCTTTGGCAGCTCATTTTGGTTGGGATGTACATCAATCAAACATTGTTACTGCTTTCTTGAATGGTGACATATTTGAGGAAGTTTATGTAACACAACCTCGCGGTTTTGTCAAGAAAAGACAAGAGGACAAAGTGTGCAAATGTAACAAGGCTTTGTATGGGTTGAAGCAATCTCCTCGTGCTTGGTATGAGAAATCTGACACTCATTTGGTCAAACAAGGCTTTTGTAACAGTCCAACAGAAAGCACATTGTATGTAAAGCGTGAGGGTGATGTCCTTCTCATTGTGGTTCTTTATGTAGATGATTTCCTTATCACTGGACCAAATGAAAGACATATTGCTAAATTTAAGGCTGTTTTGAATGCTACTTTCAAGATGAAAGATTTGGGGTTGTTACATCATTATTTGGGCATACAGTTTAAGCAGTGTGATGGTGGTATTGCCTTGTGTCAGAAAAGTTACATAGAGACATTGCTATGTAAGTTTGGACTTGAGGATTCCAAATCTATTGCCACTCCCATGGAAACAGTTTTGAAGTTGAGTCTACATGATACTGGAAATCCTGCTGATGTCACTCTTTACCAAATTGTTGTTGGATGCCTCATTTATATATGCAACACGAGGCCAGATATGCAGTTTGCAGTCTCACAAGTCAGCAGATTTATGCATAGCCGAGGGTCTAAGAATTGGCAGGCTGTCAATAGGATTTTTTGCTACCTTAGTGGCACTTTACATCTTGGCTTGTTTTATCACAAGGGGGGATCATTGTCGCCAGATTTACATGCTTTTTCGGACTCAGATTGGGCTGGTTATTTTGACACGCGAGTGTCCACAAGTGGTTTTTGTTTCATGCTTGGAAGTTCATGTATATCATGGTTGAGCAAGAAGCAACCTACTATGGCCAACACTAGACAACCTTCAGATCTTTTCACAAAGGCCAATATTGTCACGTGAGAAGCTCAAAGCTTTTTGCAAAGCTTTGGGCTTACTCCCCTTTGTGGACTGATCATGTCCTCACGGCATGGCACTTCCCTTTACTCATGTGCCAGCTCTTGTTCACTGCATCACTCCAGGGTGGATTTGTTACCATATACATGTGGTAGCAATGTGTGTGAACGTACTACGACCGCCAGGGCATTTTTTCCCTCTTTAGGAGGTTTTTTCCCCCGTGCATTATACATTTTCCCATCACTGTAGGACTATCTATCTTTCCATTGCACACAAAGTAACACACTCTCTATTGTGTGCCTTGAGCTTCCCTCGTCTTCTCCAAGCTGTGTGTGTCTCTCTGCAACCCTAATTCCAACAGTCCATACCTATATGTTTTGACCAAATTTGGGTCCTCATTTAAAATGTCTACCCCCTTCTAAGTGGAGTCCTCCCAGAAGATAGTGAACCATCAAGGTAGTTTAGTGCATGGGTAAAAATGAAATGTCTACGCATAGCCCTAATTATTCCTCTACCATGCAATTAAAGTTAATGCAATTTATAGCAATATGTGGTGCTAGAAGACGGTCTTGAGAAATTTTCTCAAGAGTGATGACGTTAAGGCTTTCTATTTGATTGTGTGTTTTTTAAAGAGAAAATTTTACAAATGAATTACTCTCTCCTTGATGGTAAGCTGAGGTTTTTATAGTGTTTCAATTATCACTTCAAGGTTCATATCTTTATCGTTGTGGATGCTTCATGGTTAGGTTTAAGCTTTGGTTCCTTCTATTATACCTTGGGAGCTTCGTTATGCTAGTCCCATGGTAGTGTTTGCTCCTTCTTTCTTTCTATGATATTTTTCCAATGTTTCTAAGAGGGAATTGTTGGCAGTCCAAAATTTAATATGAAATGTTCTCATCATTCTTGTGTATATCTTGACAAAGATCGAATAGTATATTATAGTTATATGCGCTCCTATTACACTAAAACATTAACATCCATGCCTCCGTGTATATCTTGTTTAGGAAAAATTTGATACATATTTGTAACATGTAGATGCGCTTGCTGTTGGATGATCTTTATTTGAGCTTCTTTCTATGCCTACTCTCCTTAACTTTCATTTTCTAAATATATAGAGTGCTCAACATGTCATTGGTGCAAGCTAAGTGATATTTCCTTCACTTACAACCACTAAACCAATTGGCCATAACATCTCCATCCAAGTGGGTAGACCGACAACTTTGCTTGGTGAGATATCCGTTATAACAAATGGTGCATTTTCATTTTTGAAGTTTGGGATATGCTATTTTAAGAATTACACTAGCACTAGGCTCCCCTTGTTGAACACTCTAGTAATAAATAAGATTTAGTGTCAAAGAGCTATTTGTTTTCATTTTTATGCATAGATACTTGAAATGGCTATTGGATTTTTCTCATCTAGGTATTCTAGTTCTTCTCGTTTTTTGATAATTCATGTCCCATCAATTCTATCTCAATTCTCACTCGATGATGGCAACAAAAATGCAATTATCAATATGAGATCGAGTCCTAGACTGAATTGCATGGAGTGGTGTTCAAGGTAATCTTGTAGGCAGCTGCTGGATGGAGATGGATATCCTAGCCTCTCCTTTCCATTGGCTTGTAGGTGATAGGTATCAACTTGTTACATGAATGATCATAAGCTCATTTAACAGGGTGCTTGATTGACAAACAAAAAAAATTATTTGAAGATACAACCAACATGACATAAAAAGCTAGAGGAAATTTGAGCATATTGAGGGAGGGTATGATCAGCACTTAAGCCACATTTGCAAACCAAAGAGCTATACATATCTAGATCATGTAATTTTTGACCCAAGGATATATAGCACAATTTGTTAGGACTGATTGGTATGCTTGGGCAAGATAAGGTCTAAAAAACCCTAGCTCATATAGTCATCAAATTGGCCATTGCCAAACTCATTTGTGTCATTTGGCTTGGTGTGTGTGTGTGTGTGTGTGTGTGTGTGTGTGTGTGTGTGTGTGTGTGTGTGTGTGTGTGTGTGTGTGAGAGAGAGAGAGAGAGAGAGAGAGAGAGAGAGAGAGAATTATACACTTTATAAGACATAAATATTCTCATTGAAAAGCATTGGATTAGATTGAACAATCTTATGATGATCCAAAAGATGCTAATCCAATCGATATTGCTCTAAGAGGTGAAGATCCAAAGTTGACATATTTTGTTATAGACTTGTCTCTAGAAAAAGAAGAAGAAGAAGAAGAGATTATTATCAAGATCCTAAATTAATACAAAAATGTATTTACATTGTTTTACAAAGAACTTGAAGAGGATCGAGCATAAGATATGTTAGTACACAATTCTGGCGCAAGATGATGCAAAAAAATAAAGGGAAAGGCCTTATACTTATAACAAGACCTTTGTTGAGAAAATGAAAGAGAGATCAAGAAACTCAAACATACAAACTTCATCTATAAGATGAACCTACAAATTATCACCGATGGTTCTTGTTCCCAAGAAAAAGACAAACTTTGATTTTGTGTAAATTTCAAAAAGATGAATATGGCCATTATAAGAATAATTATCCTCTTCACAATCAAAGAGCATGTTTTGAAAAGGATAGCGGATAAGAAATTCATAGCTCTTAAGATGGATTATCGGGTATAATCAACTGGATATGCATACTAAAAGCCAATACATAACGGCTTTTGCATCTAAATGGGGTATTTTTTCTTATAGATTAATGCCATTTGGGCTGACTAGTGTTTAAATTACTTTGCAAAGATTGATGAGTGATTTTCTAAAGAATACGTTAGTATTCTCTTAGAAGCTTATGTGGATGACCTTGTTTCTTCTTCCTCATGGGGTGATCGAATTGATCATTTGAGAAAGGTCTTTCAAAGTGCTTCTTATATCAAGTTTGTTTAAATTTTGAAAAGTGTGTAAATTATTTATGCGTGGGCTAATCACTCATCAAATGCTCTCTATATTGAATATGTTCAAGAGACTCTTGATAATGCCCTACTATATATGTTATAATTACTCTATGGGTCTATATAAAAGAACGCTCACCTCTCTTTTATGCATACATAAACGGATACACTTTGGACTATTAATAATCCTCTCCGTTTAGCTCATGTTATAGGATGCATACTTTGAAAGGTTATCATGCCGAGTATTTATGGTATGCTAAGGAAACATTGTAGGTCATATAGTGTCCCAAAATGGAATATCAAATGATTTAGAAAGATCAAAGCTAGCACAAACTTGGCTACACCAACTATAGTTTGAGAAGCACAATGATTCGTGGGAGTTTGTGGATACTATTAAGGTTTCATCAACCTTTATGCAATATTAGTACATCTTCTCTATGTTTTGATTAGTGACTTCAATTGGACAGATGAATGTGATAAATCATTTGAATTCTAAAAGATGCATTGATATCGGCACCAATTTGACATAAGATTCTTTATGTGCATATAAACGGATCCGATTTTGCCATTGATTTGATTTGAGTTCAACTTGAGCAGGGCACCATCCAATTTTCAATCTATTGTTGTGGGTAATTAAATAGTGTAGAGAAGAGCTATTTGAGTATTGAGAGAGAAGGGTTAGAAACAATACGTATTGTTAAGGAATTTTGGAATTATATGATGATATGTCAAATGCTTAACCATTCTTTGTAGAGATAATATGAAGATGGTGCAAAGATATTGTGACTCTAATGACTATAGCATTGTTTGACATGGTAATCCTATCACAAAAAAATTTGAAATCATTGTACAATTGCCAAAACCAGTGTCGATACCTATATGTTTTTGAGTCGGCATTTGAAATGTCTACCCCCTTCTAAGCGGAGTCCTCCAAGAAGATAGTAAGCCATCAAGATAGTAATGCATAGCCCTAATTATTCCTCTACCATGCCATTAAAGTTAACACAATCTATAGCAATATGTGGTGCTAGAAGACGGTCTTGAGAAAATTTCTCAAGAGTGACGACGTTAAGGCTTTCTATTTGATTGTGTGTTTTTTGAAGAGAGAATTCTATAAATGAATTACTCTCTCCTTAATGGTAAGCTGAGGTTTTTATAGTGTTTCAATTATCACCTCAAGATTCCATATCTTTATCGGTGTGGATGGTTCATGGTTAGGTTTAAGCTTTGGTTCCTTCTATTAAACCTTGGGAGCTTCGTTATGATAAGAAATTTTTCCAATGTTTATAAGAGGGAATTATTGGTAGTCCAAAATTTAATATGCAATGTTCTCATCATTTTTTGTGTATATCTTGACAAAGATAGAATAGTATATTTTGGTTATATGAGCTGCTATTACACTAAAACTCTGACATCCATGCCTCCGTGTATATCTTGTTTAGGACAAATTTGATACATATTTGCAACATGTAGATGTGCTTGTTGTAACAAGTCTATTACAAAACATGTCAACTTTAAATCTTCACCTCTTAGAGCAATATCGATAATTCTCTCTCTCTCTCTCTCTCTCTCTCTCGCTCTCTCTCTCTCTCTCTCTCTCTCTCTCTCTCTCTCACACACACACACACACACACACACACACACACACACACACACACACACCAAGGCAAATGACACAAATGAGCTTGGAAATGGCCAATTTGACGACTAAATGAGCTAGGGGTTTTTAGACCTTATCTTGTCCAAGTATACCCATGAGTCCTAAAAAAATAGGATATATATCCTTGGGTCAAAAGTTACTTGATCTAGATATGTATAGCTATGCCTACTTTTGGTTTGCAATTGTGGCTTAAGTAGCCGATCATGCCCTCCCTCAATATTCTCAAATTTCCTCTAGATTTTTATGCCTACAAGATTACCTTGAACACCACTCAATTCAGTTCAGTCTACGGACTTTATCTCATATTGACAATTGTATTTTTGTTGCCTACATCGAGTGAGAAATGAGCTACAATTGACAAGACATGAATTATCTAAAAAAAAAGAAGAACAAGAAGACCAAGATAAGAAACATCTAATAGCCATTTCAATTATCTATGCATAAAAATGAAAAAAAAAATAGCTCTTTAAATCTAAACTTTATTTATTACTAGAGTGTTCAACAAGGGCAGCCCAGTGCTAGTGTAATTCCTAAAATAACATATTCCAAACTTCAAAATGAAAATGAACCATTTGTTAAAACGGATATCTCACCAAGCAAAGCTGTCATTCTATCCACTTTAGATGGAGATGTTATGGACACTTGGTTTAGTGGTTGTGGGTGAAGGAAGTATCACATAGCTATTACCAATGACATATTGAGCAAACTCTATATATTTAGAAAATGAAAGTTAAGGAAACAATAAGTTCTAGAGTAGGCATAGAAAGAAGTTCAAATAAAGATCATGCAACAACAAGCACATCTACATGTTGCAAATATGTATCAAATTTGTCCTAAACAAGATATACACGGAGGCATGGATGTCAAAGTTCTAGTGTGATAGCAGCTCATATAACTATAATATACTATTCTATCTTTGTCAAGATATACACAAAAATGATGAGAACATTGCATGTTAAATTTTGGATTGCCAACAATTCCCTCTTAGAAACATTGGAAAAATCTCATAGAAAGAAAGAAGGAGCAAACACTACAATGGGACCAACATAATGAAGCTCCCAAGGTATAAAAGAAGGAACCAAATCTTAAACCTAACCATGAACCATCGACACCGATAAAAATATGGAATCTTGAAGTGATAATTGAAACACTATAAAAACTTAAGCTTACCATCAAGGAGAGAGCAATTCACTTGTAAAATTTTATCTTTAAAAAACACGCAATCACTTGCTATAAATTGGACTAACTTGAATTGCATGGTAGAGGAATAATTAGGGCTATGCATAGACATGTCATTTTCACCCATGCACTAAACTATCTTGATGGCTCACTATCTTTTGGGAGGACTCCGCTTAGAAGGGGGTAGACATTTCAAATGCGGGCCCAAAATTGGTCAAAATACAATATGGACACTAATTTTGGCAATTGTACAATGATTTCAAATTTTTTTGTGATAGGATTTCCATGTCAAACAATGCTACAATCATTAGAGTCACAATATCTTTGTACCATCTTCATATTATCTCTACAAAGAATAGTTAATCATTCGGCATATCATCTTATATTTCCAAAATTTCTTAACAATACATATTGCTTCTAACCCTTCACTCTCAATACTCAAAATGTTCTTCTCTACACTATTTAATTGCCCACAAAAATAGATTAAGAATTGGATGGTGCCCTGGTCAATTTGAGCTTGAACCGAACCAATGGCAAAACTGGATCCATTTATATGCACATGAAGAATCTTATGTCAAATTGGTGCCGATATCAATGCATCTTTTACAATTGAAATGATTCATCACATTCATCTGTACAATTGAAGTCACTAATCAAAACATAGAAAAGATGTACTAATATTGCATAAAGGTAGATGAAACCTTTATAGTATCCACAAAGTCCCATGAATCATTGTGCTTCTCAAACTATAGTTGGTCTAGCCAAGTTTGTGTTAGCTTTGATCTTTTCTAAATCAATTGATATTCCATTTTGGGACACTATATGACCTACAATGTTTCGTTGGCATACCATAAATACTCGGCATGATAACCTTTCAAAGTATGGATCATATCACATGAGCTAAACGAAGAGGATTATTAATATTCCAAAATCTATCCGTTTATGTATACACAAAAGAGAGGTGAGGGTTCTTTATATAGACCTATAGAGTAAATATAACATATATATAAGGGCATTATTAATAATCTCTTGAACGTATATAATATAGAGAGCATTAGATGAGTGATTAGCCCATGAATAAATAATTTACACAGTTTTTAAAATTTAAAGAAACTTGATATAAGTAGCACTTTGAAGGACCTTTCTCAAATGATCAATACGATCACCCCATGAGGAAGAATAAACACGAGGTCATCCATGTAAGCTTCTAAGAAAATACTAATTTATTCTTTAACACTAGGTTGGTAACCTAACAGGACATAAAAGTGTCCTTTCAGGGTTTTGAAAAAAACCTCCAAAACCATAGTAGATCCACTTTTTGTAAAATCCTTTCATGAGGTTATAGTTCAAGGCCTAATACACATGTAAAAAATAAGAAAGTTGTAAAATTCCTCATCTTTCGGTCACACCAAGCCTCCAAAGTTGATGGACCAGTACATTTTCATCAAAACAGTCATTTCTTACGTTTTGTTGCATAAAACTAAGATTAGGGATTTTTGTAGGACTTGAGATAAATTCCCTAGTCAACTTCAATGGGTTGGTGATCAGAACATATGATTGCTTCTCACTCACTATTTTTTGTTTTGCCAAAAGAAATAGGTACAAAAAAGTTGAATTTTTACCATTCTGCAAACCTATCATCAAAGTTTCTATAGCCATGCTCTATACAAATAATATATGCATGTTTTCTTAGTTCCCTATTGTCCTTTAGGTTCATAAGGAGCCATGGAGCATGTCAAAAGAATAATACATCTCTTACCAAGGGGAATCTTGGGGACACAGATGAAGTGCTAAATACAGCAAACATGAAAAAACTGGGTTCAACATTATGAGTTGTAGAATCCCATAGAAACTATTCAATATCTAGCCAAATTTGATCCTTATGACTAGATATGGTTACTACCTACAAAATGCATGTAGTTGTCACAAGAAACTAACAATATTGGAAAAGCTATACTTGATACACTAGAATGTTTCGTTTTCTTCTATAATTGAAAAAATCAACCATTGTTGTCTACTATGCAAAATAGGGTATTAGGTGCCCCAAAACTCAAGGAATATTAGCTTTATGTTACAATATGCGACATAGAAAATCAAAACTGCATTTGGATATCATGAAAGCCACCAAAAAAATCATAGAAGAGCTAAAATTGGCTAAAAAACAGGATTTGATAATTTTTGCAATTTGTTCATAACTTACAACTTTAACATTTATTTCTCCCTAGAAGCATCAGGACATGTTGAGGACTACTAAAGATAGTTGTATAGCATTATAGACCTCACAAACATGAATTCTAGAGTGGTATAGTTGCAAAAAGTTGAAAAAAGCCAAAAATAGTACCCGTTTTTTCACACAGTTTAGGTTGTGAAATGTTGTGCAAGGACAAGGTTAAAGATGGAATTGATATTCCAAAAAAATGTCGAGTTTTTTTCAGCTCATGAGACAACTTTCTAGACAGATAGCACCTCAAAATCCATTTTGAAACTCTTGACATAATTCAAGGAAAATGGTCACTTAATAGGATATAAAAGTGTCCCAGGACATAAAAGTGTCCCATTACCAACCTAGTGTTAAAAGATGATTCATTAATCCCTTCAAAGTAATTAAGGCATTAGTCAACCCAAATGGCATTAATCTATAAGAAAAAACACCCCATTTAAATGAAAAATCCATTATGTATTGGCTTTTAGGATGCATAGCCAGTTGATTATACCCCAACAATCAATCCAAAGAGCTATGCATTTACTTATCTGCTACCCTTTTCAAAACATCTCTTTGATTGAAAGAGGATAATCATCCTAATAATGCCCATATTCATCTTTTTGAAATTTACACAAAATGAAAGTTTTCCTTTTTCTTGGGAACAAGAACCATCAGTGATAATTTGTAGGTTCATCTCATAGATGAAGTTTGCATGCTTGAGTTTCTTGATTTCTCTTGCATTTTCTCAACAAAGGTCTTGTTATAAGTATAAGAAATTTTCGTTGATGGTTTTGCATCATCTTGCACTAGAATTGTGTACTAACATATCTTATGCTTGACCCTATTCAAGTTCCTTGTAAAACAATGTAGCTACATTTTTGTATTACTTTAGGGTTTTGATAATAATCTCTTCTTCTTCTTCTTCTTCTTCTAGGGACAAGTCTATAAAAAAATATGTCAACTTTGGATCTTTACCTCTTAGAGAAAAATCGATCTAGCATCTTTTGGATCATCATAAGATTTTCCAATCTAGTCCAATGTTTTTCAATGAGAATATTTATGTCTTATAAAGTGTATAATTCTCTCTCTCTCTCTCTCTCTCTCTCTCTCTCTCTCACACACACACACACACACACACACACACACACACACACACACACACACACACACACACACACACACACACACACACACACACACACACCAAGGAAAATGACACAAATGAGCTTGGAAATGGCCAATTTGAGACTATATGAGCTAGATTTTTAGATCTTATCTTGCCCAAGCATACCCATGAGTCCTAAAAAAATGGGATATATATCCTTGGGTTATAAATTACTTGACCTAGATATGTATAGCTCTACCTACCTTTGGTTTGCAAATGTGGCTTAAGTAGCTGATCATGCCCTCCCTCAATATGCTCAAAATTTCTCCAGATTTTTATGCCATGTTGGTTCTATCTTGAAACAAATTTTTTTGTTTGTCAATCAAGCACCATGTTAAATGAGCTTATGATCATTCATAACAAGTTGGTACCTATCACTACAAGCCAATGGATAGCTTGAACATACAAACAAAATATTAAGCTCAGTTGTCATAAAATTAGTCAGTTCAAAAAAGGAAAGACTAGGAACTCCATCTGCATCCAACAGCTACCTCCTACAAGATGACCTTGAACACCACTCATTTCAATTCAGTTTATGAACTTAGTCTCATATAGACAATTGCCTTTTTGTTGCCTACATCGAGTGAGAAATGAGCTAGAATTGACGGGACATGAATTATCTAAAAAACGAGAAGAAAAAGGGTCTTGTCCAGCCTAGTACTTCACTATATTTCTCTTCAATGTTGTTGGTTTTGAAGAAAGACGGATCTTGGAGGATGTGCATCGATTATAGAGCTCTCAACAAAATCACCACGAAGAACAAATTTCCGATTCCTAGGATCGATGATATACTTGACAAATTACAGGGATCCTCGTGCTTTAGCAGGATTGATTTGAAGAGTGGACATCATCACAACCCAATCACGTCAGGAGACATCTACAAGACAGCCTCTCGGATGACTTTTGGGTTATTTGAGTTTTTGGTGATGCCTTTTGGCTTAACCAATGCTCCTACGACATTTAACCGGATGATGGGCATGATTTTTGAGAGTACAGGCTATTTTTGGCACTTTCTTTGACGATATCATTGTTTTCTCCAAGAATGAGGTAGAACATAGAGGTCATCTGCTTCAGGTCTTTCAGGCATTATGAGATCACAAGTTAGTGATTAATGCAAAGAACAGTGAATTTTTCCTACCAAAGATACACTTTCTGGGACACATTTTGTAAGTAGCAAGAGTGAAAATGGATTGGCCAAGATAGAGACTATCCGTGATTGGCCCAATTTGAAGAATGTCCATGAAGTTAGAAGCTTCTTGGGATTGTGTTTGTACTACATGCGGTTCATTCAAAAGTTTGCAGAGGTTGCTTCCCCTTTGCATATCTTGACACAGAAAGGACTCCCTTTCTCGTGGGGAACCACAGAGGTGACTGCCTTTCAGACATTGAAAGAGAAATTAACTAAAGGACCAGTTTTGACTTTCCTGGACTTGCAAAAGTCATTTGAAGTATATTGTGATGCTTGTGGTCATAGTCTGGGCGCGGTCTTAATGCAAGAAGGCCATGCCATTGCTTACGAGAGCCGATTGTTCTCAAGGTTGAAAATGACAGCACAGATTTATGAGAAAGCGCTTTTGGCGGTTATCCATGCTCTTACTTAGTGGCGGCATTACCTACTCGGAGCGGATTTTACTGTCTTTACAGACCATCAGAGTTTGTGCTACTTCTTGTCACAGAAGCAGCTATCAAAAAAGCAGATGCGGTGGACGAACATATTGTCATAATTTCACTTCCAGATTGTCCATGTTCAGTGATAAAAGAATTTGGTGGCAGATGCTTTGTCTCAAAAGCCGTTGGTTCTAGCTATTTTTGTGATACATCATAGGAGCTTCAAGGATATGGTTGATCAGTATGCCATAGATCCGGATTTTGTAGACGTTTTCACACGGATACGGGATGGGGAGACAGTAGTGGGATATTCCATTTGGGATGGCTACTTGATGAGGAAAACCATGTTGTGCGTTACACAGTCGTTGAGGAAAAGGTTATGACCAAATGCCATTGTCCACCTTTTACGGGTCACCGTGACATTGCTACCACCATGAAAGGGGTAGAGAGATAATTCTTTTGGCCGAGACTCAAGAAGGATGTGGAAGAGTTTGTGAGCAGTTGCTTGGTATTCCAAAAGGTCAAGTTTGACAGGCATAAAGCACAAGGATTGTTACAGCCTTTGCCCATACCCACCCGCCCATGGAAAAGTATTGCAATGAATTTCTTTTTGATCTCCCGAGAACACAGAGCGATCATGATGGTATCTGGACTATTATTGACAAATTTAGCAAGCAGGCTCATTTCATTCGAGTGAAGGAAAAAGTTAAGCCAGATCACTTAGCGAGACTGTTTGTGGCCCAAATCTTCAAATTACATGGCATGCCTGAGACAATTGTCTCCGACAGGGACCCCAAATTTATGAATTTGTTTAGGAAGGCAATTCGGGAGGACATTGGCACGCGGTTGCAGTTCTCGTATCTTTCCACCCGCAGACGGACGGACAATCCGAGATTGCCAATTTTTAGTGGTTTTAGATTTATTAAAGTCTTATATCTCGGATCAGAAGACTCAATAGGAAAAGCATATACCTTTGGTGGAAGTTTCCTACAATAACACGATACACTCTTCGACGGGGAAGGCGCCATTTGAGATTGTTGAAGGTGTTGCGAAGGTTCCACCCTTCCTAAGCACGAAAGATAAGATTTTTGAAGCGGATGAATACACGCGTGACTGAGATATGGCTTTTGCCAAAGTCTACGAGGCTTTGCAGAATTCTCAAGAACGACAGAAAAAGGCAGCGATCGCCATCATCACAATTTGAAATTGAAGGAGAATGATTGGGTGCTTGAGAAAGAAGAAGGGAAAGGGGAGGCTTTTTCCAAAGCTTAGTATGAGATACTACGGACCGTTCCAAATCTTCAAAAAGATCAATGATGTCTCCTTCCGACTGAAACTACCTGGCACTTGGAGGATTCACAATGCATTTCATGTGAGTCTCTTGAAACCTTTCAAAGGTGATGTGCCTGATGATGGGGAGCCCGATGAGCAACCCAAAGTGGAGGAAACAAGGAGATCCTTGTTCTTGAACAGATTTTGGCACATAAGGACACAAAGAATAAGGGTAAAGTAAGAAGGTGGTTCTTGGTTAAGTTCAAGAACTATCCTGCATTGGATGCGAAGTGGATGGAGGAGGAGGACCTAGCAGATACTCCTCAGATTGTGAACCTTTACCTTGAAGCTTTTGGTTTAGCATAGTCTATTCCAAATGGAACCCAAAATTCAGCTTGGCCGCATATTTGGTGCAGTAGGATGCACAAGAGGGGAGTTACTCCGCTCCTTTGTCAGCAGATGCCTTGATTTTAGAATACTAGAGTCACTGATGTCTCTTTGAGCTTCAAGGATACTGAGAGCTGACAGTATTCTGCTGTATGACTTTATGAAATGGAATTCTTGAATATGAAATTGATTTGTTCTTGACTTGTTTTTAAGTGCAAGAACTGATAGACGAAATGACTGCAGCATTTTGGTCTAAATGATCTCGAATAGACATGGTTGCAATAGGGGTTAGTCAATCGGATATCTATGAGGTCCCGACTGGATCTCATAGATGTGATTGCTAGCTACATTGCAGATAAATCATGGTCTAATCCGAATCAATGTTGAATGTCATGTTATGTTGAGTGATGTCCTATGATGTCGTGTGATGTGATTGTCTATTGGTACATGTGATAGATGTGTGTTCCTAGTGCGTAGGTACTAACAGTCAGTGTCTACTAAGACAGTTTATGGCCTCTGTCTATTTTGCAGGTGTAATTGAGGGCAATTACAATGCTTTCAAGAGGGCGGTATGTCACAAAGTGATGACGTGGCTATCCGCTATACACACACCCTCTACTGGAAACCTTAATTGCTGGAAATCCTAACCCTAATTTCTAGAAACCCTAATCCTAATTGCTAGAAACGCTAACCCTAACTGTAAGAAAAACACTAACCTGAATTGTTGATGTGGGAGGGATGACACATGATAGTTGTACGGACGCCTCTGTAATTTGCGGTGGAATTTTCGGAAAGCAGTTCTGGCGACAGTTTTTGGGCATTGCTTTTTCCACGCAATTTGAGAGAGAGAGTAAGCCTCTTTGCTTTATTGAGAGAGAGAGAGAGAGAGAGAGAGAGAGAGAGAGAGAGAGAGAGAGAGAGAGAGAGAGAGAGAGAGAGAGAAAAGGAAAGCTCTTGCTTTATTTTTAAAGGGCTTTTGATTTTCAGCTTTTGGGCTCTGCTTTTGGCATCCCTTGTAACTTTAAATATGTGAGCAAGCCTCTCACAACTCATAGCATTTGGACGCAGAGTCTAGGTGTGAGCACCTGCCCGCACTCTTGTACTTTGCACTCAAATTAATACAAAACAAATACCAAAAGGGGCGGCAGTCTTTGGGGTCAATATCTCTAGGCACGAAACTCCGTCGGGTCAATGTCAAATAAATTGTGAATTGTGAACTATTTTGAAGCGGTTATTTGGTGCTGTCACGGTAGATTCTTGACTTGGAGTGTCCAAGTTTGTTACACTAGCAGATACTCATCAGATTGTGAATCTTTACCTTGAAGCATTTGGTTTAGCATAGTCTATTATAAATTGAACCCTGAACTCAGCTTGGGTGGAATTTGGTGAAGCGGGTATACACAAGAGGGGAGTGGCTCCACTCCTTTGTCAACAGATTGCCCCAATTTTTTTGATACTAAAGTCACTGATGTCTCTTTTGAGTTTCAGATATATTGTGAGCTGATAGTATTCTGTTGTAATGACTTTAAGAACTGGAATTCTTGATAATATGATACTAATTTGTACTTGACTTGTTTAAGTGCAGGAACTGATAGACAAAATGACTGCAGCATTTCGGTCTGATAAGATCTCGATAGACATGATTGCAATAAGAATTAGTTAATCAGGTATCAATGAGGTCCAGACTGGATCTAGATGTGATTGCTAAATATGTTGCCGATTAAGCATGGTCTGAGATCCGAATGAATTTTTGAATGTGATTTGTCATGTGATGTCAAGTGATGTCCTGTGATGTGACTCTCGATTGGTACATGTGCTAGATGGGTTTTCCTAGAGCGTCGGTACTAATAGTCAGTGTCTGCCTAAGACAGTTTATGGCCTCTCTTAGTTTTGCGGGCGTAATCGAGGGCGATTACAATACTTTCAAGAGGGGGGTACAAACTGGTGACATATCATAGCCTTAGACAATGGGGCAACATTGGACAATTGGAAAACAGGCCTGGGAAAACCCGTTGAATTGCTAACGTGGCAGTGTACGAACCTCTGTGAATTGTGCAACATGCTGACAAGGCTGAGCATACGGAATCCCGCTTTTTGTGCTGATTTGCGTAAGGAAAAAGCAGTTGAAATGCTACGCAAGAACTTGGAATAGCTTAGGATAAGTTTCTTTATTTTTAAGTTCTAATTAAAAGATTGGCAGCTCTTGGGGCTTTGCTTTTGGGCATCCCTTGTAATAAATTAATAATTTACACAGTTTTTAAAATTTAAACAAACTTGATATAAGTAGCACTTTGAAAGACCTTTCTCAAATGATCAATACAATCACCCCACGAGGAAGAATAAACACGAGGTCATCCATGTAAGCTTCTAAGAAAATACTAACGTATACTAACTCCCTTGAGCACAGATTAATATAAAAAGAAATACCGAAAGGGGCGCCAGTCTTTGTGCCAATACCTCTTGGCACGGAACACCATCGGGCCGTGTCGAATCAATTGTGAATTGTGAACTGTTTTGAAGTGAATCTCTGTTGTGTCCTGGTAGAATCTTAACTTGAAGTGTCCAAGTTTGTTACAATATAGGATAGGCTCACATACCTACCCACTCTAGGTATTCTCATTTGTTTTTACCTTTATGTTCACCTGACATTGTACTAGAGTCACACATGGATGTAACCTTTTGATCTCATAGGTCATTTTGGCCTTTTAAGGACGTTAATAGTAACATTTCACTTCATTCTCTCCCTAGAGAGGTGTATCTTGGTTTCTATTTGTTTTATTTTACTTCTTTTTGCTTTTATTTTCTTTCTTTTCCCCCGAAGTTCTTGAAACAGACAAGCACACAAGACCTGGGCATCCCAAGACAATGTACGGCAATGGCCAGTGTGAAATGAGCCAAAGATGTGGCTTGCATTTGAGCTAGTTAGCACTGGAGCGTGAGGTGTGTGCACCAAATTTAACCTTGGACAACCTTTTCAAATGTGGACAAAGTCAATTATGAGGCTACGTGTGAAAAAATTTCATGGGAGGACACGAATTGTCTTCGACATTGAAAATCCTTTTGCCCAAGGGTTAGAGGCCTCATCCTTTTAAAATGTGGGCAGAGGTAATTATCATGTAATGTGTGAAATGAGTTAACGAGAGGAGAAGGATTGTCTTGGATAGTTTAAAAATCACATGTCCAATTTGCGCTCAAGATCAGAATAGCATCTTTGCTTGCACAAAATGCTTTAAATGGTCAAGGGAGTAATAACTGGGTTGATCAACCTTCACATCCCAGTTATTTTGGTCGTGGTTCAATTTTGCAAAGGACGCAGAGCCACAAGCTTTAATACATGATTTGCATTATGAGCCAGTTCGAGTGGCAGGTGTGTTTGGCAAGCGCTTATGTGTAGACCCTGTGCTTTCTTCAGAGGAGACAGCATTATGAAGGTTGCAGGTTTGGGAAGGGTTTACCACTGGCATAGCTTGTCTGGGATCCGGGAGAGTGGATGTGGCTGGGACATATTGCAGAGGAGACAATGTCATTTTTTGAGTACAACGTGCATAATCGCAAAGATATCATTTCTCACCATTAGAATGTCTGTCATCAGCCACGCAACCTACAACCTTGGTTGGAGCACAAGCTCTCACATAAATTCATGTATTAGTATTGGTCATGCATTTGGAGCCTTCATGTCAGCCATCGTATTTCATATTTCCTCTAGATGCTAGCCCATGCAGGTCTCCCGGTTAGAACCTGGGCTGCTCGGGCAAGAGGTGATCTTGCTTGTAAGTGTTGGTCGACATAGGTGGAGGAGACGCTCCACCATTGTTTTTGGATTTTCCCACATGCAACCTCCTCGATCCCAGACAAGCTGTGCCAGTGGTAAACCTAAACCCTAAACCCTAAACCCTAAGCCTAGTGCTAGTGTAATCCCAAAAATAACATATCCCAAACTTCAAAAATGAAAATGAACCATTTGTTATAACGGATATCTCACCAAGCAAAGTTGTTGGTCTATCCACTTTGGATGGAGATGTTATGGCCAATTGGTTTAGTGGTTGTAGGTGAAGGAAATATCACTTAGCTTGCACCAATGACGTATTGAGCAAACTCTATATATTTAGAAAATGAAAGTTAAGGAAGCAATAAGTTCTAGAGTAGGCATAGAAAGAAGCTCAAATAAAGATCATGCAACAACAAGCACATCTACATGTTGCAAATATGTATCAAATTTGTCCTAAACAAGATATACATGGAGGCATGGATGTCAAAGTTTTGGTGTAATAGTAGCTCATATAACTATAATATACTATTCTATCTTTGTCAAGATAAACACAAAAGTGATGAGAACATTGCATATTAAATTTTGGACTGCCAACAATTCCCTCTTAGAAACATTGGAAAAATCTCATAGAAAGAAAGAAGGAGCAAACACTACAATGGGACCAACATAATGAAGCTCCCAAGGTATAAAAGAAGGAACCAAATCTTAAACCTAACCATGAACCATCCACACCAATAAAGATATGGAATCTTGAAGTGATAATTGAAACACTATAAAAACCTAAGCTTACCATCAATGAGAGAGCAATTCACTTGTAGAATTTTCTCTTTATAAAACACACAATCAAATAGAAAGGCTTAACATCAACACTCTTGAGAAAATCTCTCAAGATCGTCTTCTAGCACCACATATTGCTATAAATTGCGTTAACTTTAATTGCATAGTAGAGGAATAATTAGGGCTATGCATAGACATGTCCTTTTCACTCATGCAATAAACTATCTTGATGGCTCACTATCTTCTAGGAGGACTCCGCTTAGAAGGGGGTAGACATTTCAAAAGCGGACCCAGGATTGGTCAAACCATATAGGTATGGACACTGATTTTGGCAATTGTACAATGATTTCAGAATTCATTGTGATAGGATTTACATGTCAAAAAATGCTATAGTCATTAGAGTCACAATGTCATTGTACCATCTTCATATTATCTCTACAAAGAATGGTTAATCATTCAAATATCATCATATCAAAATTTCTTGACAATACATATTGTTTCTAACCCTTTTCTCTCAATACTCAAATTGTTCTTCTCTACACTATTTAATTGCCCACAATAATATATTAAAAATTGGTTGGTGCCTTCCTCAAGTTGAGCTTAAATCCAACCAATGGCAAAATCGGATCTATTTATATGCATGTGAACAATCTTATGTCAAATTGGTGCTGATATCAATGCAGCTTTCAGAATTGAAATGATTCATCACATTCATCTGTCCAATTGAAGTCATTAATCAAAACATAGAGAAGATGTACGAATATTGCATAAAGATAGATGAAACCTTTATAGTATCCACAAACTCCCACGAATCATTGTGCTTCTCAAACTATAGTTGGTCTAGCCAAGTTTGTGTTAGCTTTGATGTTTTCTAAATCATTTGATATTCCATTTTGGGACACTATATGACCTACAATGTTTTGTTGGCATACCATAAATACTTGGCATGATAACCTATCAAAGTATACTTGGCACATGAGCTAAACGGAGAGGATTATTAATAGTCCAAAATCTATCCGGTTATGTATACATAAAAGAGAGGTGAGGGTTCTTTTATATAGACCCATAGAGTAAATGTAACATATATAGTGTAGGGTTAAGGTGGATAGCTTAGTGTGCCATTCATGGCATAAGCATACTTGGAGAGGTTAGTGTAGAGCTTGAGAGAGAAACTATTGCACAATACAATATAGACTATACTTACAAATGATAAAGCTTAATATTATTTAGCAGAATCTACCTCTATATAGGCTTATACAAAAGAGACAGCCTTTTGACACATGAGCACAAGATATGGCTGCCTATAGACAAACACAAGTGGTTTCTCTTTACACATGGGTTGTTGACACATGCTTTGTATAGGTGGAAGAGATTGTTCACACAAGAGATGCAACAAAACCTCGCATCCCAACAATCCTCCCCTATCTGGGTTTAGGTTACATATCACTCACACAATCCTCCCCTCAAAACACACTAGGATGAGGCACACAATTCACAAGCCCCCCGTTGAACACAAAGTTTCTTGTCCTATACACAAAGGGCGTAGGCACACACAAGTCTCCTCTGGCACAAATAGAGGGTAAGGTACAATTGAGAGAATGTTCACAATACATCATCATAAATTAAGCCAATATTGTTGTCGTTACCTTCGTTAGAATCTTCAATGGTGGCAAGGTTGATTTTTGCTTTTGGTTTATCTTTGTAATTGGTAACCGATGAAGATTTAACTTTGAGTCTGCAATATTTTTTAGCGTGGTTGTTCTTGCCACAAATGCGACAAGGGTTGATTTCATAAAAATCCTTTGAAAGGTGATTTGTTCTGCCACAGTGTGTGCACTTTAAGTTGCTTTTGTGATTGCAGTTGTAGCGGTTGGATGAGACCATATAAGCACCACTTGACTGTTGTTGACCGTCTTTGCATTTCTTTTCGTGCTCTTGAAGAGAGTTTATTACATCTTCAATTTTAGGGATTGGGTCTTTCTCTTTAAGCACTGTTACAATTTGGTCAAAATCTGCATCTAGTACTACTTTGAGAAGCATAGCAATTTGGTCTTCATTATCTACAGGGCATTTTATATATGTCAATTGTGTGAAAATACTTTTTAGCCTATTGAATAGAGATGACACATCTTCTCCAGGCTCCATAAGCAATCCATAAAGTTGCATCTTTAATGCAATTTTGGAATGCTTGGCAATAGCACCAAAATGTTGCTCTAAAGTTATCCATGCATCATGTGCAGTGGTGCAATTATCTAAATAATGCACGGAGTTGTCGTCAAGTGAAGTGAGTAAAATGTCAAGAGCTTGCTCATTTTTAGCCGCAGATTGTGCTAAGCTTTGTCGTGTTTCGATTCTATCATCGTCATTTACCGGCTTAATGACAAACCATAGTTGCTTTTGCATTAAATAGCCCTTGGTTTTTGTTTGCCATGTGTGGAAGCCATGTCCGTTGAATTTGTCTATGTTTTTATCTCCTGCCATGATGGTGCTCTACTGTGTGTGGTGAGAGGAAGGTCTTACCCGATTGAGTGGGTAGTGTCTAATCCTCGTGAGCACTTGCTTCAATGGTTTTACAAATTTTTCATGAAGTCACTCTCTAGAATGGAGCACTTCTTCACCAAAAATAAAAATAAAATTGAAGTACGGAAAAAATCCTTTTGAATTCTGAATGGGAAGCCTGTGAATGCTCATTGAAGCTCGATGATTCTTTGAAGATGTGTAGCTGGCGTGCGGCAATGAAAAACGAAGCTTGGCCAAGTCGTGGGGCGATTCTTAGGTTTGGATGAGAGCCTTAATCTCCAAACAATTTCAAAAGCTTGGTGGGAATGGGCTTGCAAATAATAAAGGGGCAATAGAAGATGGTGGGGCAAGCGCCTATCGAGGGCAATGCCTGCTTAGGGGCTCAATGGAAAGAGCGACAACAGATTAATGTTGTGTGAGTTTGGGTAGCGACAAATAGCTCTTTGACTCTAAACCTTATTTATTACTAGAGTGTTCAACAAGGGGAGCCCAATGCTCGTGTAATGCCTAAAATAACATATCCCAAACTTCAAAAATGAAAATGAACCATTTGTTATAACGGATATCTCACCAAGCAAAGTTGTTGGTCTATCCACTTTGGATGGAGATGTTATGGCCAATTGGTTTAGTGGTTGTAGGTGAAGGAAATATCACTTAGCTTGCACCAATGACGTATTGAGCAAACTCTATATATTTAGAAAATGAAAGTTAAGGAAGCAATAAGTTCTAGAGTAGGCATAGAAAGAAGCTCAAATAAAGATCATGCAACAACAAGCACATCTACATGTTGCAAACATGTATCAAATTTGTCCTAAACAAGATATACACAGAGGCATGGATGTGAAATTTTTAGTGTAATAGTAGCTCATATAATTATAATATACTATTCTGTCTTTGTCAAAAGTGTATTTACATGGTTTACAAAGAACTTGAAGACGGTCGAGCATAAGATGTGTTAGTACACAATATCTGGTGCAAGATGATGCAAAACCATCAAGGAAAAGGCCTATACTTATAACAAGACCTTTGTTGAGAAAATGAAAGAGAAATCAAGACTCAAACATGCAAACTTCATCTATGAGATGAACCTACAAATTATCAATGATGGTTCTTGTTCCCAAGAAAAAGGCAAACTTTGATTTTGTGTAAATTTCAAAAGACAAATATGGCCACTATTAGGATAATTATCCTCTTTTGCCATTGTTGGATTTAAGCTCGAATTGGGCAGGGCACCATCCAATTTTTAATCTATTGTTGTGGGCAATTAAATAGTGTAGAGAAGAACAATTAGAGTATTGAGAGCGAAGGGTTAGAAGCAATATGTATTGTTAAGAAATTTTGGAATTATATGACGATATGTCGAATGATTAGCCATTATTTGGTGAGATAATATGAAGATGGTACAAAGATGTTGTGACTCTAATGACTATAGCATTGTTTGACATGGAAATCCTATCACAATAAATTCTAAAATCATTGTACAATTGCCAAAATTAGTGTCCATACCTATATGTTTGAACCAATCTTTGGTCCACATTTGAAGTTTTTAACCCCTTCTAAGTGGAGTCCTCCCAGAAGATAGTAAGCCATCAAGATAGTTTAGTGCATGGGTGAAAACAACATGTCTATGCATAGCCCTAATTATTCCTCTACCATGCAATTAAAGTGAACGCAATTTATAGCAATATGTGGTGCTAGAAGATGGTCTTGAGGAATTTTCTCAAGAGTGTTGATGGCTTTCTATTTGATTGTGTGTTTTTTAAAGAGAAAATTCTACAAGTGAATTGCTCTCTCTTGATGGTAAGCTTAGGTTTTTATAGTGTTTTAGTTATCACTTCAAGATTCCATATCTTTATCGGTGTGGATGCTAATTTGGTTCCTTCTTTAATACCTTGGGAGCTTCATTATGTTGGTTCCATTGTAGTGTTTGCTCCTTCTTTCTTTCTAGTAGATTTTTTCAATGTTTCTAAGAGGAAATTGTTGGCAATCCAAAATTTTATATGCAATATTCTCATCATTTTTGTGTATATCTTGACAAAGATAGAATAGTATATTATAATTATATGAGCTACTATTACACTAAAACTTTTGCAACATGTAGATGTGCTAGTTGTTGCATGATCTTTATTTGAGCTTCTTTCTATGCCTACTCTAGAACTTATTGTTTCCTTTTCATTTTCTAAATATATAGAGTTTTCTAAATATGTCATTGTTGAGAGCTAAGTGATACTTCCTTCACCTACAACCACTAAACCAATTGTCCATAACATCTCCATCCAAAGTGGATAGACTGACAACTTTGCTTGGTGAGATATCCATTATAACATATGGTTCATTTCCATTTTTGAAGTTTGGAATATGTTATTTTAGGCATTACACGAGCACTGGGCTCCCCTTGTTGAACACTCTAGTAATAAATAAGGTTTAGAGTCAAAGAGCTATTTGTTTTGATTTTTACGCATATATAATTAAAATGGCTAGTGGATTTTTCTTATCTACCTATTCTAGTTCTTCTCGTTTTTTAGATAGTTCATGTCCCGTCAATTATAGCTCATTTCTCACTCAATGTAGGCAACAACAATGCAATTGTCAATATGAGATCGAGTCCGTAGACTGAATTGAATTGAGTGGTGTTCAAGGTAATCTTGTAGGCAGCTGATGGATGTAGATGGGTTTCCTAGCCACTCCTTTCTTGAACTGACTAATTTTATGAGAACTAAGCTTAATATCTTGTTTGTATGCTCAGCCTATCCATTGGCTTGTAGGTGATAGGTACCAACTTGTTATGAATGATCATAAGCTCATTTAACAAGGTGCTTGATTGACAAACAAAACAATTTGTTTGAAGATACAACCAACATGGCATAAAAATCTAGAGGAATTTTGAGCATATTGAGGGAGGGCATGATCGGCTACTTAAGCTACATTTGCAAACCAACGGTAGGCAGAGCTATAGATATCTAGATCAAGTAATTTTTGATCCAAGGATATATAGCACAATTTGTTAGGACTTATGGATATGCCTGGGCAAGATACGGTCTAAAAACCCCTAGCTCATATAATCATCAAATTGGCCAGTTCTAAGCTCATTTGTGTCATTTGCCTTGGATAGAGACTTTAATTGGACAGATGAATGTGAGGAAATATTTCAAATATTGAAAGATGCATTGATATAGACACTAATTTGACATAAGATTTTTCATTTGCAATATAAATGGGTCCGATTTTGCCATTGGTTGGATCTAAGATTAACTTGAGCAGGGCACCATCGAATTTTCAATCTATTGTTGTAGGCAATTAAATAGTGTAGAGAAGAACTATTTAAGTATTGAGAGAGAAGGGTCAGAAAAATATGTATTCTTAAGAAATTTTAGAATTATATGATGATATGTCAAATGCTTAGCCAGTCTTTGTAGAGATAATAAGAAGATGGTATAAAGATATTGTGACTCTATTGACTATAGCATTGTTTGACATGGAAATCCTATCACAATAAATTCTAAAATCATTGTACAATTGCCAAAATCAATGTCCATACCTATATGTTTTGACCAATTTTGGGCCCGCATTTGAAATGTCTACCCCCTTCTAAGCAGAGTCCTCCCAGAAGATAGTGAGCCATCAAGATAGTTTAGTGCATGGGTGAAAATGACATGTCTATGCATAGCCTTAATTATTCCACTACCATGCAGTTATAGTTTACGCAATTTATAGCAATATGTGGTGCTAGAAGAAGGTCTTGAGATATTTTCTCAAGAGTATTGATGTTAAGGCTTTCTATTTGATTTTGTATTTTTTATATAGAAAATTCTACAAATGAATTGCTCTCTCCTTGATGGTAAGCTTAGGTTTTTGTAGTGTTTCACTTATCACTTCAAGATTCCATATCTTTATCGGTGTGGATGGTTCATGGTTAGGTTGAAGCTTTGGTTCCTCCTATTATACCTTGGCAGCTTCGTTATGTTAGTCCTATGGTAGTGTTTTCTCCTTCTTTCTTTCTCCATATCATCTTGATCTTTGTCCATTTATTTGCAGATGCTCTCTACAGTTGATGCAGAATCTTATTTCTGTACTCATAGGTATCCAAACATATCTTGATTTTTTGTGTGGTGGTGCTTTCTTCTTGGGTATAGATAGAGACATAATCTTGAACTTGCTTGTAATGGCTTCATGGATACCAATATTTGCTTGGGTTTGTGCATGCTTGTTCTTGAAGATTGTTTTAGATTTGGAGGTTTTATTAGTAGAGTTTCATCAAACTGTTTGTGCAAAGGAATATCACTTTAACAAAAATGTATCGCATCGGAGTCTTTTAAAATTTTGGCTATTATGAGGTTCTCTCTCAATCTAGTATTGCATCGTACATCTATAAATCCATGGGGTTGCGATGATTTTTTTTTAAAAAGATGCGGATCTAGAACTACATAAAATTGATGCCGATATATATTCCATCCACGGTGATATATATATATATATATATATATATATATATATATATATATATATATATATATATATATATATATATATATATATATATATATATATATATATATATATATGATATGTTTTCAATGTTTCTAAGAGGGAATTGTTGGCAATCCAAAATTTAATATGCCATACTCTCATCATTTTTGTGTATATCTTGACAAAGGTAGAATAGTATATTATAGTTAAATGAGTTGCTATTACACTAAAACTTTGACATCCATGCCTCCGTGTATATCTTGTTTAGGATAAATTTGATACATATTTGCAACATGTACATGTGCTTGTTGTTGCATGATCTTTATTTGAGCTTCTTTCTATGCCTACTCTAGAACTTATTGTTCCCCTAACTTTCGTTTTCTAAACACATAGAGTTTGCTCAATATGTCATTGGTGAGAGCTAAGTGATATTTCCTTCACCTACAACCACTAAACCAATTGGCCATAACATCTCCATCCAAAGTGGATAGACCAACAACTATAACAAATGGTTCATATCCATTTTTGAAGTTTGGGATATGTTATTTTAGGCATTACACTAGCACTAGGCTCCCCTTGTTGAACACTCTAGTAATAAATAAAGTTTAGATTCAAAGAGCTATTTGTTTTCATTTTTATACATAGATATTTGAAATGGCTATTGGATTTTTCTCATCTAGGTATTCTAGTTCTTCTTGTTTTTTTGATAATTTATGTCCCGTCAATTCTAGCTCATTTCTCACTCAATGTAGGCAACAAAAATGCAATTGTCAATATGAGATCGAGTCCGTAAACTGAATTGAATTAAGTGGTGTTCAAGGTAATCTTGTAGGCAACTGCTGGATGCAGATGGATTTCATAGCCTCTCCTTTCTTGAACTAACTAATTTTATGAGAACTAAGCTTAATATCTTGTTTGTATGTTCAACCTATCCAATGACTTGTAGGTGATAAGTGCCAACTTGTTACGAATGATCATAAGCTCATTTAATAGGGTGCTTGATTGACAAACAATACAATTTGTTTGAAGATACAACCAACATGGCATAAAAATCTAGAGGAATTTTGAGCATATTGAGGGAGGGCATGATTGGCTACTTAAGCGACATTTGCAAACCAAAGGAAGGAAAATATATACATATCTAGATCAAGTAAATTTTGACCCGAGGATATATAGCACAAGGACTAATGGGTATGCTTGGGCAAGATAAGGTCTAAAAACCCCTAGCTCATATAGTCATCAAATTGGTCATTTGCAAGCTCATAAGTGTCATTTGCCTTGGTGTGTGTGTGTGTGTGTGTGTGTGTGTGTGAGAGAGAGAGAGAGAGAGAGAGAGAGAGAGAGAGAGAGAGAGAGAATTATACACTTTATAAGACATAAAGATTCTCATTGAAAAACATTGGACTAGATTAGAAAATCGTATGATGATCCAAAAGATGCTAATCCAATTAATATTCCTCTAAGAGGTGGAGATCCAAAGTTGACATATTTTGTTATAAACTTGTTTCTAGAAGAAGAAGAAGAAGAAGAAGAAGAAGAGATTATTATCAAAACCCTAAAGTAATACAAAAAGGTATCTACATTTTTTTACAAAGAACTTGAAGACAGTTGAGCATAGGATATATTAGTACACAATTCTGGTGCAAGATGATGCAAAACCATCAAGGAAAAGGCCTTATACTTATAACAAGACCTTTGTTAAGAAAGTGAAAGAGAAATCAAGAAACTCAAACATGCAAACTTCATCAAACCTACAAATTATCACCGATGGTTCTTGTTCCCAAGAAAAAGGCAAACTTTAATTTTGTGTAAAGTTGAAAAAGAGGAATATGGTCAATTATTAGGATAATTATCCTCTTTCAATCAAAGAGCATGTTTTGAAAAGGGTAGTGTATAGAGAAATGCATAGCTCTTTGGATGGATTGTTGGGGAATAATCAACTGGGTATGCATCCTAAAAGCCAATACATAATGGATTTTGCATTTAAATGGGGTATTTTTTCTTATAGATTGATGCCATTTGGGTTGACTAATGCTTCAACTACTTTATAGAGTGTGGGACGCATGTCTTACCTCACTATCTTATCTTATTGCAATATTAGCGAGAACCACGATTAATTTGTCAAACCATGGGATGAAGCTGAATCGACTAGTACATAGAGGCTACAAGAGGGTGTCAATCTCTTGGAAAAAAACTAACAACTCGTATCTAACTCAAGCTACACTCAAGTGACTGAAATCACCAAAAGCCAATCGCTCATCGGCAAGCAAATCACATCCGTTACAGCATCAAAGGACATCCAAACATAACGAAACTTTTAGGACAAGTTTATAAGATCTAAGCACACATACTTATGGTCTCAAACCCCACTTTAGGTCAAGTTCCAAAATCGCGATTATTAACATCAATACCCCGCCCCGCCTATGCTTACTTTTTGATTTGAACATGTAAATTCCTAGTTATGATGAAATTAGGCTGCGGGTCGGTGATGCCAAAAGCTACGAAATACTGTGAATGGCTTATGTCAATGCATAGAGCTCTTACCTGCGGTTGCAATGCAATAAACACAATCCCAATGTGACAACCGGAGAGGGAGTAGGAAGCGCGAGAAGGAGAGAAGTGAGCATCATTAGCTCACGCTGTGTATTTCTTATCCAAAAACTTATTAAAAAATTACAAAAATTGGCTTTTATACCTTAGCCAAGGTTTTTGGGTGGTCAAAACTAATAATCTGGAGTTCTACTAAAGTTGGGTAATGACTGGCTGATACAATCTGGAAGCTTGTAGCCCCGGCTCATTAATTACACAGTTTATCCGAGAAAATAGGAGTTACAATGTTTTCAATTTATCAACATAATAAATGTTTTACAAAGAGAACTCCAAAAAATGGTGTTTGTATTAGCTTGCTGCTAGCATTCCCCCCTCCTCGCCTGTGTCGTCCCTTGACACAACTTTATGGACTGAAATAGTCTCCGGGTTTACGGCTAGCAAGGCGATCTTTAAGCGCGTCCAGTGCCTTCTGGTATCTGATTCTTCTTTCTTTGTCGGAAAATTACAAAAATTGCATTGTCACTTTATTCTTCAACTCCACCGCTGAGTAGCCTACAAACCTGGATGTTAGGTTGCTGATCACCGGTGCAAATATCTTCGTTCACCAGGTGAAGAATCCAGTGTAGAAAGCTTCTTCAAAGGCCAGCATATTATTCGATGGCAAGAACATACATCTGGCATAGAATCCATAAAGGACTTCTTCTGAAGGCTGACTACTCATATCGTAGCCTAAGCCTTTGTTACCTTCCAAAAATGATATCCATGGGGCTCCTGTTTGCTCAGGCTCACTAAAAACTTGGATGCATGTGAGCAACATCCTGTAGATCTTATATAACATGGTGCAGGAGAGATCTGGTAGACTCTTGAAGAAAGACATGGTGCCCGTTAGGGTTTTCACCATGCATTCCTCTGTTGCTTGTCCTCTCTCTGGAGCTGGCAACCTGGGGAAGTCAAGCCAAGTTGGCCTCTTCTTTTGCAGTGCTTCATGCACTTTCCATGTCCTTACTTTGGGTACATGATAGAAGGTTGGATCTCTTTGAAGGCTTGCAGGTGCTCTTGTGAACATAATTAGGTATCTCGGTCTTGTTTAGCCAACTTAACCTCCACTTTGGGTGGTCTTTATCTGCACCATCTTCTTGCATATCTTTGTACAACCTCTCTTTCACCTTCATAATTCCACTTTGATGAGAGGGTATGGCAGGGATCCTTGATGCCATTGAGCGTTGATCTGATTGGGAGTGAGCTGAGTGACATTGACAGAGTGTAAAACTCTCAACTCCCAATCCATTGTGGCTTTCCACTGCTCATCCACCTCTAGGATGATCTTCTCCTTCAGTGCGTCTTCTTCAGCTTTTGACAGTTGGACCATTGGCAGTCTACATCTGTGATGTTAATCTGAAAATCTTCATCACCACTCGGCTCTGCTGTGGACTGTGACTCAAAATCAGCAAATGAGACCGAGGGTATGTCTATCTGTGGCGGCTCTGAAGTTGATTAATTCACTTGAGTTCTGCTATCTCCTTTAGGAGCTCCTCTTCTCTCTGAACCCGCATCAATGCCAGGTCCATGCGCTGTGATTTTTCTAGATTTAATTTCAATTCAAGGTCTTTGTTTTTCTTCTCTAGTGCCTTGTACACTTCATCAATTCCTTTGATGGAGGCCACAACTGGATTTTCTCTTATTTGCCATAAGAAAATTGCCTGATCATTGATCCGCTGTTCAGAGTACTGCAAAGAAGCATTGGCAACATCTAATTGCACCTGAATTTTTTGAGCTGACAGAGATGTCGTAAGAAGTTCATTTGTAACTCCTATCAGCTGCTCGTCTTTTGCTTTGCAGGCATCAGATAATTTGGTGAGTAATTCACCTAATTCCTCCATTTCTTTTTGTTGCCTATCTCTGGCTAACTGATGCTGTTCAGCTTCTGCCTTCATCTCTACCTTTGAAGATCGGTGATGAAAGTTATCCTATCTTCTAACTCTCTTTGGAGAGCGTCAATCACCATCTCAAGTTCCTTGGCCTTTGTGTTGCGGTTTAATGCTGCTGAACGGAGTCTCTCCGTCATTTTTTGCATCTGCCGTGCATATTCATTGACTTGTACTATTACCTCGCTGTTTGATTGTCACTCCTCCTATCTTGCCAGCTGAGATGTGTCTGCAGCCTCATGTTTGGCTTCCAGCTGCGTCATAACCGCTGGTGGTTCTTGTTGGAGGTAGATGGTTGGTCTTCTTCTTGGTCATCCTGAGGCTTTGATGCCTCGGGAGTTTTCGGCTAAGTGGAAGTAGATGGTGATGGCTCAGACCTTGTTGTCTTCTCTGGCTCGGGTTCTTTCTCATGTGCAGTGGTAGACTCTTTTTCTGCCTCTGCTTCTTTATCAAACTGTTGTGCCAATTCACTTGCCTTTTTCTCTTCGGGCTTTTGAGTATCTTCGGCGGCCTTCTCCTGTTTCGGCTGGACTTCTTTTTCTTTTTGTCTGTTGGGGTGGTCAGCTTCTTGTGCGGATTCTGTTTGTTTGGACTCAGAATCTTTCTCTTTCTTAGGCTCCGCTTGTTTATTGGTGTCTTTGCTTGCGGGTGTTGGTGTCTTTGCTTGCAAGTGTTGGTGGTGGGCTAGGCATGGGATGGTCCTGTTGTTTTGGAGGCGGTGAGGTGGGTCGAGGAGATCCATAACTTTGTTCTTGGGCTTCTGCTCTAGCCGTCTCCTCAGCTTGTTTTTTTTCTTCCATCTCCTTGGCTTTCCTTGTCGCGTTTTCTGCCTCCTTCAGCTTGAGGGCTTCAGCTTCTTGGTACATTCTTTCCAAGCGCTCTGTCGGATCTTCAGTTTCTTTTCTTGTATGATGCTTTGTTCTAGGGGCTTTAAGTCCAGCAGGTACCCATTTCTCTGGGTCCTTCCCTTGTGCTTGTCTACTACGATGGTAGGCTTGTTTCTCTCTTTCAAAGCGTGCTTGTTTTTGAGTTGGCTCTTCTTGGTGTGCGGACACATCTTTTCTTTTCATCTCTTCTCTCCGAGCTCTCTTTTCTTCGTTGTCAAAGCTCTCGCTGTTGTGCCTTTCCGGCGAGCTGCCAGCTGACTCTTCATCAGATTTATATGCTCTTTTTCCTGACCTTGTAGCTCTTGGAGAGGGTTGTGCTGCCAATATCCATGTGTTCTGATTAGGAGCAGGTGGTAGGTTGTTGGCCATGCCAATGGCATGGTATGCTATTCTAGTCAAGACCTCTGGCGCATCCAAGTAAGTGATTTTGCCTTTCTTCTTGGTGCCCTTCAAAGTTGTCAAGACATACTGTGCGTGGTCCACTGGTTGTCTTGTTGTCAACTTGAGAACTTGAGTGAATGTGGTGGCCACGGCGTGATTTGGTATAGTGTACCTTGGTGGCCTTTTTGCCAGAAAATGAAAGTGCTGGTGGTACAAATGGGCTGGCTCTTCCACTTGTTTATGAATTAGATCGGTAAATGTAGCCGCGGTTGTCTCTTTGGTAAATGTTCCTACGGTTTTCCTATCCCTTGCTCGCATGGTCATTCCTTCTATGGGCAGTCTGAGTGCCTCTGCCACTATCTCTTTAGTGATCACTACTTCGACCTTGTTCTGTGCGGTTCCATCTTCTTTGATTGTGGATAGAATCTCGTAAGCTTTCTGAAAATCCACTCCGCAAGGCTCTTGTTCGTAGAAATCCCTGAGCCCCAGCCTGCGGTTAGCCTCTTTTGTCTCTGGCTTTGTGGCTACATCATAGACTTCCTTGGGTAGGAGTTGCAACTCCACCTGATTCCCTTCTTCACTCTTGAATTGCCAATGAAGACTGTAGTGTGCTGCTCTTCCAGCTGTTCTCTAGAGAGGTATGATGCCTTGGCTACTTTGACTGACTCGGGGTCTAGTTGATAAGCGGGCAGTTCCTGTAGTTTCTCCTTTTGCTTTTAGCCCTCTCCGTTGCTTGCATGGCTTCTGTTCAGTGAATAGAGTGCAAAGTTAGCAGACTTGTCAAAATTTTCTCTGAAATGTCCTTTAGGCTGAAATGCTGACAATTTGGTCCAATTTGCTTCAAATCAATTTTTGAACAAGCAAAGATGCATAGAAACATGCAAGGAACAAAACTGTGTGGTCAAAACAAATATTTGCAACCAAAGTAAATAATAATCACGATTATTTACAGCTGAGGAAAATTTTCAAATTTTTGCAAACTTAGCTTTATAGGCTTGAAGTATATACCAAATACATGCTCTGAGTGAAATATGGGCTCATTTGGATGCATAGGGCGAAAATGGTACCAGATTTTGGCTTTAGGTCTCTGAAACAGTAGATATAAAGTAAATGTGAGATTTTGAGCTCCAAATTGATTCAAAATTGGCTAGTGGGCTTAACACATAATGTACTTTGGATGTATGATGGAAAAATATCAAAATTCCCCAATTTTGACCAGAAAGTAAATAATCATAATTATTAACTTTTCTTCCAAAATTGAGGTTTTTTTGGTACAAATTGGTTCTAAGCATTGTATAGACCTTGGGTATGAGATATGAGGTGATTTGGATCAAGAAATGTGGTCCATAACTAAGAATTTGGCTTGCAAAGACTTCTTTGCGTTTTTTTCATAATTTTACAAGTAATGGGTGGTCATTTTGGCTCATACTTGATTTTTGGCATGTAATAGTACACATGATAGGTGAGGTGAGGTGACAATTTCCAAGCAAAACTGATGCAAAAGTAAATAATCACAATTATTTACTATAGTTACAAAATCTTTGCGAAACCTACAAATTTTGACCTAGACAAATTCCATACACCTAATACAAGTCCTAAATTGAATTTGGTCATGCCGGCATCACTTTGTGCTTTGTCGACTCTGAAATCAACGCTTTTTGTGACTACACTTCCTGTTGGATTGGTCGGTCAACTTTGAGGCTTTGGACTTGTCCGCAACATAGTCGTGAACCGTATGTCGAATTTGATGCTTTGTAGCTTTGGAGCCTTTTTTTGCTTTTCAAGGGCTTTGCTTGATGGATTTCACCAAACCAATCATATACATTGTATATGGACCTCATAAGCAAGCCATCTGTGGAGTCAGGTCGAAATTCTGGCATTGGCCAAAACCTAACTTTTCTACTGGGGACCCCCTTGACCCCAGTCGAATGGTCAACTGATGATATAGAAAGGTTCTATCAAGTTAGGGCATGCTATGGTTCAAATCCCAGCTGATTTGGTCGAGTTGGCAGGTCGTTATGGTCAGTTTTTGGTCGTAGGTCTTCATGCACTGCTCGATTTCTAGGGTTTTTTCTAGGGCTTTAGACTAGCTACCGGCCATACAAAATGGATCATTGACGAGTAAAGAACTTACCCCTCATGTCTCGTGTGAGATGGCGCTGAAAATGGTCAATTGTGGGCTCCGGAAAAGTCGTGCGAAAGAGGCCGAAATCTCTCTTTGCAAAGGCTGCAAGTGGAAATGAGGTGGTTTTAGCCTACCTTGGATATCTATACCCGGACTTCCCGAACCAAATTTCCCCAGATTCCCCCGTTAGTCCTACTAAGCCGTGAAATCTATGTTAGACTCAAAAATTTCCCTGATCGGATTCATGTAGCTCATTCTGCAAGAATTTTGCAAAAGTGGCCGCCTAATTTAAGCTTCTCGCTTCCATCTTCTGATTTCATTGAAAATTTTTGTGCTTGTCCGCTTTGTCTTTCTGATCACCATCGTGTCTTTTTTTTTTCAATATGAGCTTCCCTGCTATTTATTATTAATTTTTAATTTATTTATGTGAAAAAATAAGAAAAAAATATAAAATTCTCTAAAAAAGTAAAGTAAAAATCCAATAATTAAGAAAATCCCTTGAAAAACACAGCTTTATTGTTTTTTGTTGTATTTTTCTATTTTTAAGTCTCATTATCAATAAAAAAATGATGAAAAATACCAAAAAAGGACTATTTTTTATGATTTTCTAATAGTATATACACTATTTACACTCATCGGAAAGATATTATGAATGAATTTTCCCTTGATGATGAACTATAAGGGCATTATTAGGTAATTTTGTAAAAATCGCACATCACATCAAACTTTTTTCTCCCTCTTCAAACATTACCCTTAATTACTTAGTACTTAGTGCCCTTCCACCCCTCCTAGATGGCATACTCTGGGACGACTGTGTGCATGGGTTAAACAATTGTGTATAGCTATGCATAGCCATGATTGGCTCTGCCATGATATGAAGATCAATGCAATTCAAACCAATATGCTGTGTAAGAGCTGGGTCTTGAGTAATTAACTCAAGGGTTTCCGATGTCGAGGTTTTCTGCTGATGTCTTCCAAAGAGAAAATCTTGTAGCTTGTGTGATCTCTGTTTGATTGTACCATCAGGATGCTTTAGCACACTGATTGCTTGAGCTGTTGGTAGCACTTTTGACTGTTGTCGAGCTTTTTCTCGCCATTGGTAGCTTGGTCGGCTTGGTGCTGTATAGTGTGGTGGAGTCTGTTGAGACTTAACTCGCCATTGCTTGATTGGTTTTACGATTTGTGGAGAAGATAAGTGCTCCTTTTTATTCCAAACCATTTTCATGTTAGGTTCCTTGCTCGGAGATGTTCGTCTCCGTGTTTTAACCCTTGGAACCTTCTTTTGTTTTGTTGGTGAAGTTTTAGGCACCCAGATTTGAATCGGCTTATCCTTAAGCTATGCTTTTGGTACCCAAATTTGTCTGACTCCTTTCATGCTACATGTAGCATTTGATTGTCGAGGGGATGGAGAAGATTGACTACTTCGTGGTTTGGTCTGCTGATCGCTTCTTTTCCATTCCTCTTTGCTTGGTGCAATTGGAACAATGAGTTTCCCTCCTTTAGGTGATAGCTTAAGTTGATTTGTATCCCATTCTAGTACTTCTTTGTATGTATGCATCCAGGGAATTCCAAGAATCATCATTTCATTCATGTGTTCATCTGGCAAGCATACAAACTGATGAGGACACAAACATCCATGTACTATCAAGTCAAGTTGACTACTCCCAATGTTGGAGTTGGGTTCTTGTTGCATCTTTTGATTGTCGCTATTCCTACCATCAATGCTTGACTTTTGGTCTTCTTGTATGTGGAATAACTGATTGCATTTACTCTAGCTCCTGTGTCGACCAAAGCATTGGTTCTATGATTGTTGAGCTGTACTTTGATGCACACTTCCATTCCATCTAATCAGTCATCATCTGTTGAAACTGAGTCTTTAGGTAATTCCCATTGTCGATCATCTATTTTCAGAGTGTTGATGAGAATCGGTATCTGTTGATTCTTAAGAGTAGCTTTTCGCTTGAGTACCCGAAGCCGAACTTCCTCTTGGGCTTCATCAATAACATGCTGTCGTTTGATCTTCCTTTGTTTGGTTGCATGCATTCTTTCTAGCAATTCATTGGTTAGTGGCAAATTGTATTTCTTTAAACGACATCCACTAATCCAATTAGCCATTGGTTCACCATCTAGCGTGGACAATTTTACTGCTCCACTTGGAGATACATCTTCAATGACAAATGGTCCATTTCCCTTTTTCTTAAACTTTGGAATGTGTTGCCTAAGGGAATAGACTAAAACTAAGTCCCCTTTCTTGGAGATTTTTGTGATTAAGTGGGAATCAAAAAACTGTTTTTGTTTCCGCTTTTGTGCATAGATATGAGCTACAACAGTTATCCTTTGCTCGTCTAGCTTTTCCAAATCTTCGAGCCTTTCTGACAATTCATGTCCATTCCACTCAAGATTATGTGCTACCCTTAATGTCGGTAATAGAAATTCTATTGGAAGTATGGCATCAAGACCATAAACAAGGTTAAAGGGTGTAGCATTTAAAGTTGTTTTGAATGAAACTCGATAAGCCCATAAAGCAACATGGAGATTCATTTCCCACTCTGTCCTTCCTGAACTAACCACTTTAGTCAGCACCGAGCTAAGAATCTTATTTGTATGCTCAGCTTGTCCATTTGCTTGTGGGTGATAGGGAGCTGATTTGTCATGGATGACCATAAACTCATTAAGCAAATACTCTATTACCTCATTGAGGAAATGAGTTTCCCGATCACTGACAATCTCTATTGGCAGTCCATATCTCATGTATACATAACATAATCATATAAGAATGTAGCAGTGGTTTTGGCATCATTCTTTTGAGTGGCTTTAGCTTCGGCCCACTTGGTCAAATAGTTCGTAGCTACAATGATATATTGAGCTTGGGTTCTATAAGCAGGTGGCTGTATTGGTCCAACAAAATCTATACCCCATTTTGCAAAAGCTCTAGTCCCCATCATTGGTTTTAAGGGCATGTTATCTACTCGTGTTGGCATTTTTGCTTGTTGACAAGCATCACACCTTCGAACATATTCTTTGGCATCTGTAAAAAGTCTTGGCCACCATATGCCTGCCATCAAGATTGCTCTTGTGGTGGTCTCACTAGAAAAGTGACCTCCAGCTAATCCAACATGTGCTTGTTCTGTAATCGGAATATATTTGTTTTCATTTGCACAAAGACGCAAATATTGATCTTTACCTCTCCGAGACAATTGGTTCCCAATAAGAGCATAGTCTCTTGCTTGAGTTTCAATTGCTCTTTTACGGCGTTTACTCATATCCTCAGGAAATGTTCGGCTCAATAAGTAAGTAACCAGATAATTAATCCCCTTAGGAACATGTGACATTTGAAACAATGTTACATGAGGAATGGGTGTCTGTTTTTCACATTGAGGGCAATCCTTTACAAAAGATCGAACATCTCTCCTCATAGTCGGCCAAAATACTCCAAGTCTCAAGATTCGTTGCATAATTTGGTCTTTCGCAAAGTGAAGTCGTACTATGGTAACATGTACTTGACTTAGGTACTGTTCTTTTTCTTCAGGATTAATGCATAAAAGCAATATCCCTTCGTGATTTCTTTTGTATAGCCTACCAGCTAGTAATTGATACATAGCCGATTGCTCAATTAATCTGATTGTGATAGGAAGTGGTATTTGTGAATCCACTTGAACTTTTGTCATTAATGAAACAATGTTTTCCAACCATCTAGGTATCATTTCCACGGAGAACAAATAGGCATCTGGTAGATCATCGTCTACCCCTTTAGGTGATTCTCCTGAAACTATCCTTGACAAATGATCTACTCGTTGATGTGTAGTGCCTTTTTTTACAACCACAGTGAAATCAAATTTGAGAACAATGATGAACCTTCTCACTATTCTCCCTGTGTTGCATGGCTTGTTGACCAAATACAACAAAGCTTGGTGGTCCACAAAGAACACAAACTTGTTAGCTAATAGGTAATGTCTATACTTTTTAACGGCATAGATCATTCCTAATCCTTCTCTTTCAGTGGTGGTGTAATTCTTTTCCGCCATGTTCAATTGTCAGTTAGCATAAGAAATAGGAAAGTCAATTTTCCCATCTCTTGGTTGAGCTAGTATACAACCAATAGCAAAATTTGAAGCATCTACATGTACGTGGAATACCTTATCTCAATCTGGTGCTTTCAATATTGGAGCTGAGGTGAGAGCTTGCTTAAGCTTCATGAAGGATTCTTCACATGCCTCGGTCCATTCAAAGTGCATAATCAAGCTATACATGGGTTTTGCAATTATAGTGTGCATGTAGATGAACTTTCGGTAATATCCACAATGTCCCATGAAGGTTTGTATCCCCTTTACTGTTGTTGGTCTAGGTAAATCAGCAATGACATGAATCTTCTCAATATCAGTAGCTATGCCATTTTTAGACACTATATGCTTTTCCTTGTCTACCCATGAATGTGCACTTTTCAGGATTTAAGCAAATCCTATAAAGTCTACATTTTTCCAATACCTTTTTAAGGTGTTCAAATTGATCAGCTCGGATTGATGAATGTACGTATAGATCATCCATATATACTTCTAAGAATTCCTTAATTATTCTTTAAAAGCATGACTCATCAACCTTTGAAACGTGGTTGGAGTATTAGTTAACCCAAACAACATAACCCGATAGACAAATATACCCCATTTTGTTGTAAAAGCAATTTTATGCTGATCTTTTGGGTCAACCAAAAGTTGATTGTATCCCAAAAAGCCGTCTAAGAAACTGTAAGCTTCTTTTTCTGCAACTCGTTCTAAAACATGCTCATTTATTGGAAGAGGAAAGTTGTCTCTAATGGTAGCTGCATTCACCTTTTTGAGATTAACACACGCTCGTAATTTTTCATTCTTCTTGGGTACTACCACAATTGGAGACATCCAATCTGTGTGTTCAATTTTGTAAATGAATTTGGATTCCTTTACTTTTTCAATCTCTTCTTTTATCTTCCTGGAAAATGTTTTGTTATACGAGTATGGTCTTTGTCTACTTGGTTTCGCATCATCTCTCATGGGTATGGTATGTTGATAAATTTCTGGATCAACACCCTTGAGATCCTTGTAAGACCAAGCGAAGATATTTCGGTATTCCTTTAACAAGCTCAGCAAAAGCTTTTCTTCTTCTTCTGGTAGGTCATTCGCAAAGTAAGCAGGTTTAGGCTCTTCTCCTGGTTCAACTAGGTCTATCCTTTTAGCGTTTTCAGGTCCTTCGTAAGACTCACCCTATTTCCGTAGTTCCTTAACAGGTTGTTATGATTTTCCGATCTTGGAGAGTATACTTTTTGTAATGGGAGGGAACATGCATTACATCCTTACCGTCCTCTTCCGTGGTTTCCATTTTGGTTGTGTATAACTCCTCTAGAGCTTTTTTCAACTCTTGATATTTCTTTTTCCGCTCGACTCTGGTCATGAGTGGTTTCTTATCTTGTGATTTTTCTTGAGTACCCTTCCTTGTTTTTCTCGATGTTTGAGACATTTTTGAGTTTTTGTTTGAAGGATATCTACCAGTTATTTTGTCCTTGACACAATCATTAGCATCTATCTGCATCAGGAATTGTGTTTTACTCGAGATAATGACATAGGTTGTGTTTTCACAATTCTGGTGTCTCTCTTTCGTCTATAACATTTTTGTCTTCTTGATTTTTGGGTTGTAAAGTCAAAAAACTTTTCCTCCCCTCCCTTTAAGAGTAACTTAGCTCTCATATGCTCTTTTTCTGACCCTGAATCTTCTGAGGTAGCTCAGTGTTCATCTAACTCATCAGTTGCATCGTAATAGAGGTCTGAAAAGATCTGTTGAGCTTTCATTAAGTCCTTGGGTTCCTGACCTTTACTTCAGCTATATGTTTGCAAGTTTTTGTCCCAACTTTGACACAGATTTGTTAAGCACCTCTAGTTAAGGTCACTAGCCAATTTACATCAAGTTTGGACAATTTTTGGTCAAATGGTCATCAATTATCTGTCCGTAGACTAACTTTGCAATTTTAGTCACAATTTTCAATCCAGTGATCCAAATCTTACCAAATCAAGTTTGTGGACTTATTACAACATGGTAAAACTAGTGGTATGCTGACTTGGTCAAAAAAGTGGGCAGATGTAAATAATCGCGATTATTTATAACTGATAAATTTTTGTATCTTTTTGGTCAACTGAGCATGTACACATGTTTATCACATCAATATAAGCCTATAAATCATATTTCAACAAATTGCCTATAAATCATATTTCAACAAGTTTGGATAATTTTTTTCCCAATTTATACTCAAGATTCAAAAAGTCAGTACAAACTTTAGTTATTTTCCAGTTTAGTGATCCAAATCTCTTGGGCCTTTACAAAAGTTGTTTGTACGCATGCAATGAGTCAATGATAAGAACCTTGATCAATTTGGAGCAAAAAGTTAATAATCACGATTATTGACTTTAAGCTTGAAATGAACACTTTTTTGCAATTTTTTCAAAGACAGTCTTTATATGAGCTATTTTAAGCCTATGAATTAAGTCAAAACTTAATTTGGCCTAAAATGTCAAGAAAGAGTAAATAATCTAAGTTTTAGTCAACTCTTGAAATTTTTACCTCAAAGTTTCTTTGAGCTTACCAACTGGGTCAGACAACTCTTAGGCTTACTTTCCAGTCTGATTGAGTGGATTCGAGTCTTTTTGAGCTATTTCTAACCGTAGACCTGAAATTCTGCGACTTCCAATAACAACTCACACTTGATTATTTCAGAGAGAGCAATGTTTTAAAATCCACCTCGGATCCTACTTACCCTACTCCTAAATTCTCATGCAATGGGGTTGTGGAAAGTGTCCACAAACACTCGTTTTCTTGTGTTTTTTATGTTTTTCAAAGCCTTGATCTTAAGACTTGTCTCGTCTACCAATCATTCTCCAAATCCTTATCTAAATCTACAATCCTACAATCCTAAAGGCACTCAGCAAGTACGATTACTTCCAGGCTACCTCTACATAGTAAAGACGACAATCTTAAGCTATGCGATTTCTAAAAGAAGGTTTTGAACTCTAGGCGAACCTAGAGGAAGTTCAAGGACAACTACACAAGACACTCGTGTTTTTTCTTAGTTTAGGTCTCTTCGATCCCCGACAGCAATGCCAAATGTGGGATGCATGTCTTACTTCACCATCCTATCTTATTGTAGTATTAGCAAGAACCACGATTAATTTGTCAAACCATGGGACGAAGCTGACTCGACTAGTACATTGAGGCTACAAGAGGGTGTCAATCTCTGAGAAAACAAATAAAAATTCGCATCTAACTCAAGCTATACTCAAGTGACTGAAATCACCAAAAGCCATTGCTCATCGGCAAGCAAATCACATCCATTACAACATCAAATGACATCCAAACGTAACGTAACTTCTAGAACAAGTTTATCTGAAATCCCACTTTAGGTCAAGTTCCAAAATCGCGATTATTAACAGCAATGGATTTTTGACATAGTCGTTTTCAACTCAAAATGCATCTAAATGCTTAGCAATGATGTCCCAATATCCCGCCTATGCTTAGTTTTTTATTTGAACATGTAAATTCCTAGTAATGATGAAATTAGAACGACGCCAAAAGCTACGAAATACTGTAAATGGCTTACATCAATGCATAGAGCTCTTACGTGCGGTTGCAATGCAACAAATGCAATCACAATGTGACAATTGGAGAGGGACTAGGAAGCGTGAGAAGGAGAGAAGTGAGCGTCATTAGCTCATGCTGTGTATTTCTTATCCAAAAACTTATAAAGAACTTACAAAAATTGGCTTTTATACATTTGCCAAGGTTTTTGGGTGATCAAAACTAATAATCTGGAGTTCTACCAAAGCTGGGTAATGACTGACTGATACAATCTGGAAGCTTGTAGCCCCGGCTCATTAATTACAGAGTTTATCCGAGAAAATAAGAGTTACAATATTCTTGATTTATCAAAATAATAAATGTTTACAAAGAGAACTCCAAAAAATGGTGTTTGCGTTAGCTTGCTGCTAACATAAAGATTAATGAGTGATCATTTGATCATTTGAGAAATTCTTTCAAAGTGCTGCTTATATCAAGTTTGTTTGATTTTTGAAAAGTGTGTAAATAATTTATTCGTCAGCTAATCACTCATCAATTGCTCTCTATATTATATGCGTTCAAGAGATTATTGATAATTCCCTACTACATATGCTATGTTTACTCTATGGGTCTATATAAAATAACCCTCACCTCTCTTTCATGTATACATAAATGGATAGATTTTGGACTATTAATAATCCTCTCCGTTTAGCTCATGTGATATGATGCATACTTTGAAAGGTTACCATGCAGAGTATTTATGGTATGCCAAAGAAACATTGTAGGTCATATAGTATCCCAAAATGGAATATCAAATGATTTAGAAAAGATCAAAGCTAAGATAAAATTGGCTAGACCAACAACAATTTGAGAAGCACAATGATACTATAAAGGTTTCATCTACCTTTATGCAATAGTAGTACATCTTCTCTATGTTTTGAATAGTGACTTCAATTGGACAGATGAATCATTTCAAATACTGAAAGATGCATTGATATCCGCACCAACTTGATATAAGATTTTTCATGTGCATATAAATGGATCCGATTTTGCCATTGGGTGGATTTGAGCTCAATTTGAGCAGGGCACCATCCAATTTTCAATCTATTGGTGTGGGAAATTAAATAGTGTAAAGAAGAGCTATTTGAGTATTGAGAGAGAAGGGTTAGAAACAATATGTATTGTTAAGAAATTTTGGAATTATATGATGATATGTCGGATGCTTAACCATTCTTTGTAGAGATAATATGAAGATGGTACAAAGATATTGTGACTCTAATGACTATAGCACTGTTTGACATGGAAATCCTACCACAATAAATTCTAAAATCATTGTACAATTGCCAAAATCAATGTCCATACCTATATGTTTTAACCAATCCTGGGTCCGCATTTGAAATGTCTACCCCCTTCTAAGCGGAGTCCTCCCAGAAGATAGTGAGCCATCAAGATAGTTTAGTGCATGGGTGAAAAAGACATGTCTATGCATAGCCCTAATTATTCCTCTACCATACAATTAAATTTTGTGCAATTTATAGCAATATGTGGTGCTAGAAGAAGGTCTTGAGAAGTTCAAAAGAGAAAATTCTACAAGTGAATTGCTCTCTTCTTGATGGTAAGCTTAGGTTTCTGTAGTGTTTCAATTATCACTTCAAGATTCCATATCTTTATCGGTGTGGATGGTTCATGGTTAGGTTTAAGCTTTGGTTCCTCGTATTATACCTTGGCCGCTTCGTTATGTTAGTCCTATGGTAGTGTTTTCTCCTTCTTTCTTTCTCCATATCCTCGTGATCTTTGTCCATTTCTTTGCAGATGCTCTCTAAAGTTGATGCAGAATCTTATTTTTGTACTCATAGGTATCCAAACATATCTTGATTTTTATTGTGGTGGTGCTCGTTGCTTGGGAATAGATACCGACATAAATCTTGAACTTGCTTTTAATAGCTTCATGGATACCAATATTTGCTTGGGTTTGTGCATGCTTGTTCTTGCAAATTGTTTTAGATTTGGAGGTTTTCTTAGTGGAGTTTTATCAAACTGTTTGTGCAAAGGAATATCACTTTAACAAAAATGTATTGCATCGGAGTCTTTTGAAATTTTGGCATTTATATATATATATATATATATGTCTGTGTGTGTGTGTGTGTGTGTGTGTGTGTGTGTGTGTGTGTGATTTTTCCAATGTTTCTAAGAGAGAATTGTTGGCAGTCCAGAATTTAATATGCAATGTTCTCATCATTTTTGTGTATATCTTGACAAAGATAGAATAGTATATTATAGATATATGAGCTGCTATTACACTAGAACTTTGACATCCATGCCTCCGTGTATATCTTGTTTAGGAAAATTTTGATACATATTTGCAACATGTACATGTGCTTATTGTTGCATGATCTTTATTTGAGTTTTTTTCTCTACCTACTCTAGAACGTATTGTTTCCTTAACTTTCATTTTCTAAATATATAGAGTTTTCTCAATATGTCATTGGTGAGAGCTAAGTGATATTTCCTTCACCTACAACCACTAAACCAATTGGCCATAACATCTCCATCCAAAGTGGATAGATTGACAGCTTTGCTTCGTGAGATATCCGTTATAACAAAATGGTTCATTTCCATTTTTGAGTTTGGGATATGTTATTTTAGGAAGGACACTAGCACTGGGCTCTCCTTGTTGAACACTCTAGTAATAAATTCCTACAACAAGCCAGTGTTCACATCAACAGGGCAAGGTTCCTCCAAGAGTTTTGAAGAAGCAAGGGAATGAACCGATGGTTCACTAGAGAATTTTGATGATTTAGATTGAGATACCAATGGACATGGGAGGCTAGTAGAGCTACCAACATGTCACAAGGAACAAGAAAAGAACAAAAAGGTAAGCTAGGTCCACTGGATAATTAGGTCAATGATACTTTTTGGTTCTCAATGCACAATGGATCGGGGAAGACAACCTCACAGATTCTCTTCATGTTCTAGCTATACTTTGAGACTTTTGGAAAATTTACCCACTTGATTAGTTCACTCTAGATGGCAAGAGGTTGATGTCTCCTCTCAAGTCGTTAATGAAGCAAAAAACAACGTCAAGTGCAAAAAAAAAAAAAAAAAACTATAGCCGCAGGAAGATTTTGACAAAGCTCTTGAAAAGAACACAAACCAGTTGATGAAAATCTTATAGCACTCTCAAAAGAAGAGAAAATTAATGGATTTTCTTGATTATTTACGTTGAAAGTTATTTTTTGAGGTGGTAAGCAGATCCAAGCATTGAGGAGCGTGTTCATTTTGAGGATGATCCAAAATTTCCTTTGTCTTTAGAGAGTTTTGATAGTTTGTCATCCTCTACTTCTAGTGAGGATGAGAGAAAGTGCAAGAAGCAAAGAAAAATAGATTCTTCAAAAAGTCTAGAAGGCATAATGAGCCATCTAGCAATTCAGAGGAGGAGATCTCATCCTCTGTTTATAGTCCAAATAGTCAAAAAAAGAACAAGAAGACCAAGGATTTCAAGGATGGGAGTCAAGCAATAAAGATTGATATGTTTTTAGGCTACCAGGACACCCATCAAGCCCTTGGAATTCATAGAGCAATTTGACATTACCTTTTTAGGAGGTCATTTCTTCAAACACTTCAAGGTATGAAGGGCAACATCTTCCTTGAAAGAAAATGCACAAACACAATGGTGTATTCCGTTGCTACATAGAGAAGCACCTACAAAGTAGGTAAAATTCAAGACAGTCTTTACTTCTGTCTAGATAATGGTACAATCTGAAGAAGATGTCATCACGGCTTGGCATCATCTAAGAATGAACAAGAAAGACCTTTGGATAATTATTTTCCAGTTTCCTCATTTCAAAGAATCACTTTGAAGGACCAAATTGAGTGGTTCTATTGTGGATTGCCAAAAGAAATTGGATGGTATCGTCTGCGAAAAATTTCCAACTCCATTTAGAGAGTTATGGGACATGCCAAGAAAGGTTTTGGTATGCATGTTGGCTCATTGACCTATCCTACAAACAAGCTAGTGACCACCTTAATGGGGTAACATTCTTGCAAGGAAAAGAAAGAACCAAGGGAGTTGGATGATAGTTCATTGAAGAATTTTAAAGAACTAAGGAAATTTGGTTGATAGTTCATCCGAGAGATTTGAAGAAGCAAGGGAATCAAATGATTGTTCATCAAAGAAAATTAATGATTTAGCTTCATGTGCTAGTGGACATACAAGGCCAATAGAGCTAGAAACAGGTCATAAGGCACAAGAAAAGAACAAAAAGGTAAGCTAGGTCCATCGAATAATTTGGTCAAGGACACTTTTTGGCTCTTGATGCAAAGTTGATGGGGGAAGAGAACCTCACCAATTCTCTTTACTTTTGAGTTCTACCTTGAGAGTTTTGGATTATTAGTAGTGTCTATTCCAAAATTTATCGATGATTTAGCAAGTTGAATCTGGTGTGGTGCAGACTGCACAAGAGGGGAGCCACTCCACTCCTTTGTCACATAATGCTTATACTGGATAAAGTCACTAGTTTCTCCTTGAAATTTTAGTATTGATAGGTTTTTAGTATTTTGCAAAATGCCACTTTATTGAAATATGTATATTGAATTGGAAACTTTCTAGATTGAACATTCTCTTTCATGTGTGTATTGTTAGAGTAGTATTAGAAAGATGAAATGTCAGCAGCTTTTTATTTGTTGAATGCTTTGAACTTGGTGCATCTAGACATCTGCTAGAGATAAGCAAGATCTAGATGTGATGGCTAAGCAAATGTGAAATCAATGTGATTCTAGGGCATCAAGATTTCTATCTAGATAAGATGATTAGATACTCATGTTAATGCATCAAGAGTTCAAAAGGATGAGATGATTACATATGATCTAGGTGCATCAAGAGTTTTGGACTAGATTAGATGACTAGATTGAATGATGGAAACACATTGTATCAATTGAACTGTGTGTAATTTTGTGGATTGCATGCTCTATGAATGTATTGTATTGTGGGGATGGTCAGGGGCATAGTTATCTTTAAATGAAAAAACGAAGGATATGAATATGATAGTAGCAATGAGATTTAGTAGATCAATACATCCGTGAAAAGATTAGTGCAATCTAGATGTGATTGCTAAATAGGTTACATGGATCATGATTTGTATCTAAGACCCTTGACATGTGATTGAGTAGTGATTGATGTCTTTGTCAAAGTGTTGGATTTGTGGAGTCTAATGCATGGGTACATAGAGTCAATTTCTAGTAAAGAAAGTTTCTATCCTTTCGTTATTTTGCCGGCGTAATCAAGGGTGTTACAATTATTTTAGGAGGAAATAATGTCACAAGTTGGTGACATGGTGTGTCCAACTAGAAGGAACTCACTAAGAGGAAAAGAAGAAGTAAACTAGAAAGTGTGGCCGAGGGGCCTAAACAAAAATTAGGGTTTCTAAATAAAAACCTAACCCTGCTAGACTTGAAGAGCATGGCCAAGGGGCCTAAATCCTAACCAACAAAGGCATGTGTTGGCTGCAAAACTAGCAATTTTGTGTATGCTTTTGGTAACATTTACTTTTGGGTGCAAGAGCTTTTGGATCAAGTGCTTTTGGGAATCCGTTGTATTGCTTATAAGCCATGGGAACAGTCTTTAGAGAGCATCTGGACGTAGAGTTTCAAAGAGAGCTAGACCCTCAAGGAGTTGTACCTTTGCAAACTAATAATAAAGAAATATAAAAAAGGGTGCTAGTCTTTGAGGCCAATACACTTGGGGATGGAACTTTGTCATTTTGTGTTGACTCTTCTCTCTCTTTCTATTCAATTTCAGCTATTTGAAGATTTTGTTCATGTATTGCTATTTATTTCTCACTTGGAGTGTCCAAGCATGTAACATTTGGATTGGGACTATCATGTGTGTGCCATATGCACTAAAAATGTGTCCCAATAAAGCATTGCAATCTATCACTCCTTATGAGGCTCAACATGGCAAGAAGGCATACATTGATCACTTTCTTGAGTTTGGTTGCTTTGTATATGATTTTGTGTCTGAGCAACGCAACATAAGATTGGATGATAAAACTCTGAAATGTATCTTTGTTGGCTACATTCAAGAGAGAAAAGGCTATAGATTGTGTCATCTATAATTGAAGTGTACCTTAACTAGTTGAGATGTTCTTTTTGTGGAAGATGTAGTTCAGCATGTGGATGATTTTATTTTTGTACTCTACTTCTTAGAGCCTGTGAAGCTATTTCTTGCCTTTTATTTTTGTACACTACTTCTTGCCTCTGTTTGTCAATGGTGGGAATACAAGTATAGTCCTAATGATGCACATGAGTAACCTATGTAGGTTTCAAATGACGTTACAAATAGCCATTTTCTATTGTATATTAGCATGATGTAATTGATGGAGATAGGGCTGAAAATGAGTATGCTACTAGAGGTATGCCAAGATCGCTTGTGCAAACCTTGCGTGATAGTAAATTGGGTGCACCTTTGTCTAGGTGGCTCATAAAAGCTTTAGCATGCCTCTTATGCACAGATTGCTATGTTTTGACGGTATCTATTATGTATGATGAGGAAGAGCCTTTGTGGTTTGATGAAGCACAAAATTCAAAAAAAGCTTTGCTGCATGAAATTTGAATATGATGCTATTGTGAAGCATTAATGGTACATTGTCTTTGTGTGACTTGCCTCCTAGAAAAAAGGACAGTAGTACTAAGTGGGGTCTCAAGTTGAAATGTAAGCCTGAAATAGTGTTGATTTCTATAAAGCTAGTCGTGGAAAAAGCATCTACTCAAGAGAAGGACATTGATTTTGATGCAGTTGATAATGAATGGAATGTATATCAATTGGACATAAACTTTCTGAATGGTGATTTTCATGAGGAAGTGTATGTATCACAATCTCGTACAAGCTTAAGAAGGCATTGTATGGTTTGAAGAAATCTCCACTTGCTTGGTATAATAAGGTTATTTTGGATATGCATGGATTTTAGAATAGTCTAATTGAGGACACTCTGTATGTGAAGCATGTGGATGATGTACTTTTCATCTTTGTACTCTATGCTGATGACATAATGCTCATCGGTCCAAATGAGGGACTTATTGTTGATTTTAAGGCTAATTTGAGTGCATCTTTTGAAATGTCAGATTTGGGACTTTTGTGCCACTATTTGGGTAAACAGTTTAAGCACATTGACAAAGGTATGTTTTATGTCAGACAAAGTATATCCCTCTTCAAGATTGCAAGCATGGTGCTACTCGTATGGAGATAGATTTGAGGCTTAGTATTCATCATGGAGGAGATTTCTTTAATATCCAGCTCTATCAATAGGATTTTGGTTACTAATATGTGCATGAATTATAAGGCTAGATGTTTAGTATATAGTCTCACAAGTGAGAAAATATATGCATAGCGCAAAATCCATGCATTGAATGACAGTTAAGCAGATCTATTTCTCATTAGAGAAATTTTAGACTCAAATTTAATCTTTTTAGCACTAGAAGAGAATGTTCTCTAACCAATGGAGGCCGGCGGGCTATCGCAATGGTAGCTCCAATTTTTTAAAATTTCTATGTTGAATTTTTATGTTAAAAAAGTAATTGCCTAAAAAACCTTAATAATAATATGCAAGGATTTTTTTGAATCTTCCTTCTGCCACGACCAAATGTAGGACAAATCTGATATAAATCACAATCAATGAAAGTACACTTTTTTGATATGCAAGATTTCATGCTTCTCCACTCATTTTGCTCCGCTTACACGCTGATCTAAATTCACCATGGTAGAGTATATCCATGGATTTCATCTTTAGATTACCCAAATCTATCCATGGGAATACGGGAATATGGACAATAGTCGATACGTTTAGCAAGCAAGCACACTTTATTCCTATCAAAAAGACTATTAAGGCACACCAAATGGCAACTCTCTTCATATCTCATATTTTCAAACACCATGGATTATCAACATCCATCGTGTCAAATAGAGATCCTAGAATGACCAGTAATTTTTAGAAAGGTCTCTTTGAAAATCTAGGAACAAGATTGAATTTCTCTTCGGCCTATCACCCACAAATGGATGGCCAAAGTGAGATAGCCAATCTTACGATATTCAATCTACTCAAGACTTATGTTACCAAAGTAGATCAACGCTCACGATGGGAAAAGTACTTACCTCTTTTAGAGTATGCCTACAATAATACTATACATACTTCTATGGGAAAAGCACCTTTTGAGATCATTCAGGGAAGACCTAAAAGTCCCTTGCTACTCAAAGTACATGGGAAGATATTCGTTGTCGATGAGTATATCCGTGACCTACAAGAATCTTTTCAAAAGATTAAGGAGGCTATATCCATCTCTCAACAAAGGTAAAAAACTATTGCTGACAAGCACAAAAGGGCCTTAACGTTCAAAGAAAATGATTGGATCTTACTTAAGTTTCTAAGGCTTGATTAAGGCAAACGACGGGAAAAAATCCTACGGGCCATCAAAAGTATTATGCTAAGTTAGCAAAAAGATACTATGGTCTTTTTGCTAAGTTAGCAAAAAGATACTATGGTCTTTTCCAAATCTTGAAGCACATCAATGAGACGGCTTATCAACTCAAGTTGCCCAACCATTGGCTCATACACAATGCCTTTCATGTAAGCCTACTCAAGCCCTACAAAGGAGAGCTACCAAGTGAACCAATTTTTTGAAGACCCTCCCGAAGTTGAAGACCAAGAAGAGGTGGTACAACCCGAAGCTATCCTTCGGCATGAAGACAAGGTACTACGACATGGTAAGATTATCCGACGGTATCTTATTAAATTCAAAAATATTCATTTTGAAGATGCTAGATGGATGCAAGGAATACAGCTTAAGGATAGTATGAACCTTGTCAATGCTTACAATGCTACATTAGAGTAAGCAAATGTACAAATTTCTTTTAAATTACCCATGTTTTTGTCTTATAAGATTAGTTCTCTTTTTTTAATTGTGCACAAATTTAAATAGTATGCATGCTTAGAATCATGTTTGTGATGACAACATCTCTCAAAACACCAAGTAGAATTTGTCACTCTATTTTGGGAGAATGAAATGGACTAATGAGAAGACATGATTGTGGCACCTACGTCTCCTAAGCACCAAATGGATTAGTCATCCATCTTGGAAAGATCTCGTAGGGTAAAAAGGGATCCTCTACCCGCTAAGTAAAATTGACTAATGACTAAGGCTTTATCTCTTCTACCTCATAGTCGAGGACGACTATGACTTCAAGAGAGAGGTAAAGTCATAAAATCTAATATCTAACAAACCCAAATGATTTTCTCATATTAAACTAATCATTTAATGTGGAAGAATAAACGGGAACAAGGGTTAAGATATAGACATGTGCTTATAGATCTATCTCAACACGGGGCCAATGGTAAAGAGGCCCAAATGAGAGATGGTATATCAAAGAGCAAGGCTAACCAATGGATCATAAGACCTTAGGGTTAGCTTCATTGAAGACCTCCAATAGTTAGTGTAAAAGTACTTTGACCTTAGGTAAGCTAGGGTTGAGCTTGTAGTGGGAACCCTGCCCAAGCTTGAGGTGCTTGAGATGCTTGACATGCTTGAGATGCTAGGGCTGTACTTGAGGTGAGAACCCAGCCCAAGCTTAAAGTGCTTAAGGGCCAAGCTTGTAGTGGGAACTGGGCCTAAGCTTGAGGGGCTTGAGGTATCAAAAGTCAAAGATCCAATCCCTACAAGGAGGGGGCGAGCCCTACATGAGGAGGGATGAGAGAGAACACCCACACACTCACACAAGACATACTTGGTACAAAGAAAGCATAAGGGATACTTGTCAAGTTCCTCCTCATGTTGCCCTCATGGTATGCCTGAAGCCTATTGGTTGGCCACCCAAGGGGTCCAACGATAATTTAGGAGATTTAATTAATTGTCTTTGAATTTATCAAGTCCTCTCTCTCAAAAGGGAAAGGGGAACACTTGCCCCAAGGCTACCCTTGTTGCTTGTAATACCTCCTGCTTGTGATTGGCTAGGCCTGGAGGGGTCCAATGAGCTTCAAGCATGAGCTACAAGGGGGGTTCGACCAAAGCAAGCTAGGGGGGTTGCTTAGGGGGTATAATCTCCCACACACACTCACACACACACTCTCATTATGCATTGTGTAAAGTGCAAGAGCTCCCTCTCCTTCTCCAAGCAAGTAGAGGTTGAGAGCCTACACCAACACTTTTGGCTATGGAGTGCAGATCCAACCAAGATCCATGCTTCAATGCTTAAGCTTGCCATCTTCTCCATCTTCATTACTATGCTATTATGTGCTAGCAAGAAGAGTTATGATAAGTGAGGAACTAATTCTTTCTCCTATTTGGTTTAAGTGTACATTCTCATTGCATACAATGTATTTCTCTCGCTATAGAACATCACTTTGTGCATCCAACTTCCTGGTATATCCATATACGCCATTGTGGCCATCCCCCACATAGCTCACCAATGAGGTTATATCCTTGAAAGGTGGATTGGAGTTATTCGGGGGCTACTTGAATTCATTTTGTTGTTCATTGAAAGGTCCATCTTTTTTATACCTTGTGACTTAACATTCTCCTTCGAAGCTTCAAAAAGGGTGTTTTCTATTTTATAGAGGGGCTCATACTCTTGCAAGAGCTCTACGTGCATATGATACACCTCTAATTCCTCGTAGAAGCTCTCCGCGAAGAAGTTAGAAGCCTCACTTGAGATATTGGACCTTGTAACTTTTTTGGGTGCTCAATATAATTCACTCACAATTGTGAGTTTTGCAAAAAAAAAAAAAAAAGAGTTAGAAGCCTCACTTGAGACATGACTACTCAAAACTTCCAGCAAGAAAAGGTGAGGGCAATGGAGGAAAGGACTTTTGAGACTCTCACGCAACAATGAATTGGAGGGAATGGGAGGAAAATGACATGGATTTACTATGACGAGACGCTTGAAAACACTCTGAGAATAAAGCTTATTTTTCAAAATGCAAAAGATTGAGATATTCAACATTGAATTCTTGGCCGCTACAAATGTAAAGCACTATCATTATCTGATTACTTTTTGGTTTTTTTAATTAACGTACCTAGTAATAAAGGAGATATTTGGATTTTGAAAAAAAAAAGTATAAAAAAGGAGAGAATTAATTCCCATTATCTCTCTTTATACTAACATGGCATTTCTTACAAGGCCCAAATTTGAGTCCAAACTTTTCCTAATGTACTTGAGTGACACTATATGTCTTGGGTTGTTTTTTTCCAAGGGATCATTGTCACTAGATTTAAATGTTTTTTTAGACTTGGATTGGGTTGGTTGCTATGACACATGAATGTCCACTAGTAGTCTTTATTTTGTGCTTGGTAGACCATGCATAGTTTGGCTGAGAAAGAAGCCACCTACAATGGACACATATAGTTGTGAGGCTGTGTACAAGGTAGCTTTCATAGCTATGGCTAAGTATGATTGGCTTAGACACCTCTTAATTGACTTGAATATTGGACAACATTCTGTCACCAATACCTACACTAACAACCAAACTGCTTTGTCAGTTGTGAGTAACCCATTGTTTCATGCTTGCACAAAGCGCGTTGAGGTGCATTATTATTATGTCAAGGAGAGACTATCTACCAGAGAGGTCAGCTTGGCTTATGTGCCTATGTAGGATAACCCTGTTTATCTTTTCACAAAGGCTTTAGCTTGTGAGAAGTTCACTTGTGGATTGATCGAATAGAATATGGCATGAATGCCACACACATGTTCAATGTATCACTTCCATGAGGAATTTGTTACCATATTATAGTAATCATGTGTGTAAACACTTCAAACCATCCATGCACTTTTTTCCCTTGTTAGGAGGTTTTTTTCAATGGCGTTTTCATACACCCATCACTCTAGTACAAGGCTTATCTTTATATTAGCGTACTTATTAATGTTGCTTCTGTGTCATGTGCACTTTAGCTACTTCTTCATCTTCTCCATCTTTGCATGCAATCCTACAACCATATTTCCTACAACGCAAATGCCCAAATGATTTCTAAACTCACATATCATACTAGTAGTGTCTCTAAGATCTATATATCTAGTGTAAAGATAAAGGGGAAAGGCCTCACAAGGGAGAGAAATCCAATATATATCTACACAAACAACAACCAAAGGATCTAGGGGGATTTTAAACAGGGAAAATTATCCTCTTTCTTAAGAAGATGGAGAGATACAAGAAAGCACACCTACGCTTCAAATGTGGGAAAACCGGTCATACTTATCGCATATGCCCTTGAAGGTAGGGAGAAAGGAGATGCCACAAGTAGTGACAAGCCTCTTTTGGGAAGGAAAGACTTCAAGGATCATTCTTGCACACTTAATTCATGATGTCCATCTCATCATGAAATTTGTCACGTCAACTTCTTGCCTTTGGGACGCTGTTAGAGTTTGGAGAGAAGCCCTTATTTCACCTCAAAAAATATCCCAGAGCTACAACACTCTCCTCTAGCACTTTGACACCCTTAATGTCATTTGCAAGTTCATACGTGGAATTCATTTTTTTGGGGTACCATCATATCCCTTAGGTGATCTAAAAACGCTTTGTCTCCATGTTTATGAGAACTTTAGGATGAGAAGAATTTACAAAGATTCTCTCTCTCTCTCTCTCTCTCTCTATATATATATATATATATATATATATATATATAGATATAGATATATATAGTTTCCATCTCTCTTTGTGAATGTTTCCTATATCACTAGAATTTTTTCTTCATCTTCTCTCTCCTGCACCACATATGGGGCTCTCAATGGGTTTGTATGCAATAATCATGTGACTTCACTCTTTTGTTGCACACATACACTTTCATGCAAGGGGAGAAGGAGATACTACCTAAATCTTGAGGAGTCTTTTCAATGACTAAACTTTGTGATAAACTATTGGGAAAATAAATATTTTGAACTTATTCTACACAGAAAAAAGGAGCTCTATATCACGTAAATGTTTTCTACACTGTCAAGCTTGTCTATCATCTTAGATGTTCCCATGTTTTTCTTACAAAATTCTCTTTATTATCCACCAAGCACAAAGCAAACAAGGTGATAAAATCACTAAGTGTGCCTATATCAAAATGAAATTAAACAAAAGAATCCCTAACATTCATACCTTCTAAACCATACTTGCAATGTGTACAACATTTTACTTATGCATTTGTTTTTCTCACATGCCAACCAATGAATTCGGAGGCTGAAATTGCTTGGGAAAGCAGATTCTTTTAAGTAATCCTTTGATTTATTTGTGCAAGTTGGACTAGTTGGGGAACATGTGCACTTACTAGAAGTGGAGAGGGAGATAGTCTTGATTGTTGGCCTATTGCTTGCCCAAGGGTAGTTGGAGTTTGGCATGACAATAATTTAAGGGCTACAACCATTGTTTCCATAGTCGTTGGTGTTCATGACAATAAGCACATACTTGGCAAGCAAGAGAAGTAGGAGGGTGCGAGAAGAGGAGGATGACAAAGCCAAGGATGTCATCTTGCATGGGAATTGTTAGCTGCTCAGCTAAAAAAAAGAGCATCAAAGGGACACCACTCTCATTTTTTATCCCAATTGATTGTATTGAACCCCACTGTATCAATGAGAAACATTGCAAAGTCCAAAGCTGTTGTAATATTATTGATTGCCAATGAGTCTAAAGGGGCCAAGAGCTTCCAAGTTTGTAACTTTATGCAGTTCTTAAGCCTTGTTATTGAGCCTAGAAAGTTAAAAATTCATTCTTTGAACTTTGGCTAAGATATAAAAGACAATTTTTGTAACTATTGACCCAAGTTTTTTGGATAAGGACTTGAGAGTACGTTGCAAAAGCTTATTGTGAGTCGACTGTTTCTTCAACTCTTCGTGTCTTTCTTGTACGATGTTGCATTGCTATTCCAAGCATACCAACGCATTTGCAGGTGAAAGGTCTTTCATTTATCGTAAGTTTCTTGCGATAAAAGTGTGTGTTTAGTCGTGCCCGTCTACAAGCTTTTTTCGCTCCCTATGCACAATACACGCACCAAAATTGGTTTTTGACCTTAGGAATAGATAGAGCCCGTCTAGAGGAAGCCGTAGAGTGCTGTAGACACCAAAATTGGCCTAAAATAGGTTGTTTATCTTATGCACGATTTTCTTCGAGTGTCAAAAATTACATTTGAGTACATGAGAGTGTTGAGGATACTCTACTCTTGCTAGACACTAAGTTTCGTTGCATTCTGAGTCTTGTAGAGCTACACAAACTTGTTCAGATAAGGTTGTGGTAAGGAAAGTAGTTATTGATGTCTGACACACATTTGAGACCGAGTTTGTTAAAATCTATATAGACTTGGGTTGTTCAAGAGATTAGCTATCTCTTATAGCCTCCATGCACTAGTCTGATCAGCTACGTCCCACAGATTGACAATTTTTATGTCTATGGTTCTCGATTTGCTAGCATCAATATGGTGAGGCTTGGCAGCCGGCCGACATTTTGGCTCCATTGCAGGGGGCGAGGCAACCTAAACTAGAGAAAAACTCAAAGCATTCACTTTACTTCCTCTAGTTTCGGCTAGAGTAACACATTTTTTTACTTTATCATGGCTGAAAGGTGATTAAGAGTAGGGATACTCGGTAAGAACCTCGGGAGCTTTAGTTATAAGACGAATGAGGTAGAGGGTCCTTGAGACGAGGTAGTGATCGATAAGGGCATCACATAAGTAGAGAGTAGGGATTTCAGACCGAAGGTTGAAGTTTTTACTTTCTGTACTGTTTTTTCATGTTTAGTAGGCGTAGGGTAACTAGAAAACCATCAGGATTTCATCTGAATTGAGGTGCATTGCGAAAAACACAAAAAATGTCAGATCTATCTCGGGCGTGCCGAAGATAGAAAGGGTTTTTTTTAGTCTAATCTGGCAAACTAGACTTGCAAGGTGGTAGACTAACTTGAGTAGATAGTATCCCTTTTATTTTCAAAACATTTGGATCGCTAAAACACTTTGGTCAAGCCCAAAACTGGAAAAAACCGCAGACTTCAAAGAAAATTAACAAGAAAAATTCAAATCAGGCTAAAATTTGAAACAGGGTGTGGATAAATCCTAAAACTTGTGGGAAAATCAATCTGTGAAGAAAAAGTGAAAATGTCAAAATCTGATAGAATTTTATCTTAGGGGCGCCAAAGATAGAAATCTCTCCAGAGAGGGTATTTTGCCAAATTTCCAACTCACATGGTTTATTTATACCATAATACAACTCATAAGCAAGTTTTATCAAATTTGGAGTTGTACAAGGGTAAAAACACCAAGAAAATTGGAAAACCAGACTACGAGATAAAATAACGGTGACAAAACATTGGTAAATTGTCCAAACTTTGTGAAACTCATTGTACAAGCTTGAAATCACACGTAGAGATCAACCCAAGTCACATTGGGCAAAACCCACTTAAAACAGTGGAGATATATCTTAGGTGCGTCTAAGATAAAATTCTCACTAGAAAGACAATTTGTCATTTTGAAATCTGGAAAATATTTGTCAAGATGTGGGGACTCCATCTATGTGATAAAAATTGAAATTACCATCACAGAAAGGTGCAGCTATCTTAGGCGTGCCTAAGATTTCCAGAGAGAATTTTCATAGATGGGGAAAATTGGGTGTGCCCAGTGCTTGGGAAAAGGGATTTTCAGATAATTTGTGACATCAAATTGACAATTGTGGAATCACATACCGTTTGAAGTGTTGGTGTGCAGGGAATTACAACTTTGCAAAAAAGGCAAGACAAGGAGTGAAGCACTGCATCTGAAGCCAAGGACAACTTTCCAGGTTTGAAGTATTTGTCCAATTAAGTTGTGTGAGCCCATATATGAACTTAAGATTTGGTAGAGTTTTGGGAAACTTGCGTAGCTTCGGGGAGAATAAGAGTAGAGCGTCCACATAAGAGAGTGTAAACCAAGGGAGACCACTAGAAACTATTACGAAAGAAGTACCCTACACTATTTCCGACTCAAGCTCCAAAATGTCTTCCTTCTCATCTCAATCAGGAGGTGGAACCTCTCTCAAGTTCAAGCATATCTTTACCTTCTTCAAAACCAACAAGTATGAAGCTCAGATTTCTCTAGATCCTAACGAGGAGTTTGTAGTAAAGATTGATGACCATACTGTCAAGTTTGACGAAGATGTTAGAGACAACAAATAGGACAACTTCTATATGGACCAAAAATACAATACCTTAAGATACAGGATCCCGATTCAATAGACAAATGGGGATTGGAGGTTGATACCTTAATTTCTAATAGGGCTATGAAAGAAGGATCTCCTGTACTCAATTTAGAAGGATATGACTTGATAGATGCCAAATCTTTGAAATGCATACCCATGGGATAATCCTAGGCTTGGACTCTATTGTTGGGAAGCCAACAATGTCACAAACTTGATTTGGATAACCCATGCCAAACCAGGATAATTGACACCCTTGAAGATAGTGTATATTTTCAAGATCAAAGAAAAGGGCTTAGCAAAATTACCGATCCATCTCTTCAGGGATTTTTATAACAATAATTTTCAAGATAGTGTATATTTTCAACATCAAAGATAGTGTATATTTTCAAGATCAAGGAAAAGGGCTTAGCAAAATTACTGGTCTACCTCTTTAGGGATTATTATAACAATAATTTTGTTATGATGACTCCAAAGGAGATTGAGCAGTCTAAGTACCTGGGACACTTAATCTAAGAGGCAATTATGAGAACAATACATGAAACTGAATAGAATATAGGTCCAAATGATAGAGCCTATGATAGCATGTTCAATCAGAGAGAAAGCACAGCCAGGGGGGACAACCAGCTCAATGAGGGGACCAAGGGTAGAAATACAAAAAACACCTATGGTAGGGAAAGAATGGGTGACACCAAGACAAGAAGAGGTCCACATGAGTCACATCAATCAGACAGTTGGTTTGAAGCTCTAATGGGAAAAACACCAGCTAGAGAGAGAGAGAGAGAGAGAGAGAGAGAGAGAGAGAGGGAGAGAGAGAGAGCAACTGTTGAGCATAACCGTAGAGTCAAACCAGTAGACTTTCAAAAATGGGTCAAAAAATATAGCGGATTAGGGGATCCATATGATCATTTAGCAAGCTTCAGAGAGGTTTTGAGAGTTGAGCACATAACCGACTTCCATACATAGTTTGAGGGATTTGGGATGACCTTAGAGGGCAAAGCTTTAACCTGGTTTCATACCATACGTCTTGGGCCGATAACCAATCTACCAACTTTGGCAATGTGATTTGTTGACGCTTGTTCTAAAATGGGAATAAAGCATAGTATGGCGGCACAAATTTACAGTTTCAAACAAAAACAAGGAGAGACTGTCAGAGATAGCGTGAGTTGGATGAGACAATATATAGGCAGATGTCTAGAGTTTGAGATTCCAATCGAGGAAAGACTTGTCTTGCTATTTTTAGAGGGACTAGTAAACAAAGATTTGCATGTTATTTTGTATAGCAAGAAACACATGACCTGGGAAGCTTGCGGTCTAGATGCGATCAACTCGAGTGATAATTGCGAGATTTTTAATGAGGAAAGCAAAGTTAAAGATACGCAAAGCGAGTGAACTACATCCATAGTACCAACACAGGTAGGATCAGTAGTTGCAGCTCCTGCCAATGCTATAGAAGACATGCTTAAACACATGAACAATATGATGACCAACATGCATATCATGCCAATGAGAGGCCGAGGACAGGGACCAAATCAAGGACAACAAAGACAACCAAAATGGTGTTCCATTGAAGGAAAATGGACAAATCATGAGACAAACGAGTACTACTACAAGCCTAAATATGATGGAAATGTCCAGTATGTGCCTATGGGGCCACAAGGGCAACCCATGTATAGATATCCTCCGAATGTGGTACCAATGTAAAGATCATCGATGGATATGGAGAGACCACAGCCAGTATTAGGTCAAGAACCACCACTCCCAAGGAATAATGTTATACCAGTCAAGTATATGTTGCCTGAGGGACAAGTGAATGAACAAGCTCTAGTAGCCAAAAAAGATGACCTAGCATCTTTGGCGCGTCGAAGATGAAGGGGCTAGATCTGGATCAGATTTCCCATATGTGTTGGGGCCATCATGTTGAGGAATTGTGGAGAATTAGGGGTGCATTGGAGTCCCAATCATCAGTATAGGGCAAAATGACCATATCCTTATTGCAAAGCGACATTTTGCACCACATTGCAGAATATTGATCCATTTGACCACAAACTAAAAGGGGGCACTCTATACAATACATTGGACCTTTACCAACCTTCAATGGGCACACAACTAGTGGTTAGTGACTCCAAGTCAAGCTCAACTCAAAAGAGGACTATCAACCTCATTGGGGACAACACCAAGTGCAAGAAACACAAGCAAGGGCTTCAACCTTCATGATAAACATAATAGAAGCTAGATGGGGTAAGATTAGGGCCTAAGTTACAATAAATTGTAAAATTTATCTTAGGCGCACTGAAAATAATTTGCTAGGTTAGAAGAATTTTTTGCACACATTTTCACATTGGCAAGATCTCCTTTATCCATCACAAAGCCTAGATCACGCTGATACACTTCTTTCATGCATAAATACTTTCAAATGCACTTTGCCACACCAAAGAGACTAAACGTGGCCATAACTGAATTTTAGCATGTCAAGTGAGACCAAACTTCATCAAATACCAAGAACTCAACACTCCACAACCAATTAAGTTTCCAAAAGCACAAATTGGCCCAAAATCAGTCATATTTATCTTAGGCGCACCTAAGATAGAAATGATAAAGGGAGAACCTGACTTGCCATTTAGGGACACAAAAATGTTTATAGGGGTCGAATAAAGCACCTTGATAAGCTTCATCAAGTTTGGCACATCATAACTCCAACTTTTACTACAAGCTCTGAAAGCGGTAAAGCGGACACAAATTTGTCCATAACTCTCACCGCGTGTCCCAAAAGCTATCAAATTTTTTTCATATCACCTTTAACTCATACACTTCCTATGCATTCAATCTGGCACCAATTTGCATGCACTTACATCCATCTACATCTTAGGCGCGTCTAAGATAAATTTTGCCAGAATTGTGCTTTTTAGTGCTCTTTTTTGCCTTATTAGCTTCTCTACTTGGTTGGGACTTGCTGGAATTGGTCTGACCAATAAATTTGATGATAATTTGTCAAGTTCAATCTCATCTACTTTAGGAGCTCAAAAGAAGAAGACCATGAAGGAAAAGTTGGCCGAGCTTCCACCATATCAGATAGAGGAAGACTCACTAAAAGAAGCAAATGTCACCTAGCATGTCACTGTTTAATATGGCACCTTCGAAAGCGCACAAGGAAGGGTCCAGAGTGGAAGTATAAAGTTGCCAAAGGAAGCTCAGGACCTTGCCAAAGAAGAGGCAGTCAAGCCACTTTGGGAGAAAATTGGCCTCAAAGACTACATAGAGCTGGAGTCCTACGGTGTAGACTACAAGAGGGCTTATGAGCTCTTGCCCAACATTACAGAAGAAGGGAGGGCAACCATTTTAGATTTGAATGACTCCCCGATTGTAGTAAACATATTTTTTACCAAATATGATGATGAATTGGTCAAATAATTGATGTGTGTAACACAAATTGGTTTGAAGATTGAGATAGATCACTCATTTGAAGCTCACTTGTGAAGATTGTTTGCATTTCCATGCTAATGATTGATCAAAGTGATGAACATGGCAATGGTGCATTCAATTGTGTGTGTAATTATAATCGAAATTAACTCATATGTAGCCATGCCAATCAAAAATGAAAAGCCAAAATGGTTTGGATGATTAAAGAAATGATATATAAGCAATTCAAAGTGCAATGATAGAAATTGGATACAAATTGACATTTGAGAGGAAGTAATGCACTATGTTGTGTGTACGCAATGCTCAACTCACAACCGCCTTTAATATTAATTTTTTTGAGCTTGCATTGTGATTTAGCTGGCAATTGTGTGTACACTATGACTTGGATTAGGATTAAGTTATGGATGCCAGAATGAAAGAGATTTTTTGAGTGACCGTAGAGATTGAAGCGTGAATTGTTTGAACATGAAAAAATTGGGATCATTATGACTTTTGTGTGTGATCAATCAATCAATTGGCCAATTTTATGCTACAAAGCACCAAATTTGAGCATGCTTGTGTTCAAATAAACGGAAGGAAGATGGAAGAATGAGTGAACATTCATAATATTTTCTCAAATCGTAATTTATATGGGCGTGTGATTATGATCCCATTGTAGGTAGATAAATGTATCTATGAAATTGAGGCATTAATTGTAGTATGTTGCTATTGTAGATAATGAATCAAACCGATGTGCAAAACCCACACACACATCATTGTGGCAACCTTCCCTAAAAGAATTTTTCGAAACAAAAACGGAATTTTTCAAAAAGAAACATACTCTTGGTCCTAAACAAGACTCCACACACACACACCCTCATCCACGCACACACACACACCTATCTTGGTTGTTGTGGCCCCCCACATGTGCCCACTTGCACTAGCAGCTACCATTGAGCTCCCGCTAACCAAGTTGCCAGCCCTAAAGGTTGTTTTTGTTGCCTGGCATGTGTCCACTCACACGCTCTCTCTCTCTCTCTCTCTCTCTCTCTCGGCTCGTGCAGATGAATTGATACACACAACTGACCCCACGAGGCTCGCAAACTTGGAGCCAATGAGAACTGTGCGCCATGCTAATTCTACAGTGCCCACTGCCATGCTCACACACTCACACACACTACCTCGCTGCCACACCATGATTCCTGTAGCGACACTCTCACACACCCTCGTCAAAGTCCAGGGGAGGGAGGCTGGCAGATCGTAGCCCTCCGTTTACTGTCATTTCTAGGCCATAATCCTCAATTGCAGACCTTGGATGGGCGCCACATCAGCACGCAGAATGATTTCAAGCTTTGTAAATCATTTGATAGCACGTCAGCAATTGGAATATTAACGAGCGTTTGCCACCTCAGCACGTGGAATTTGACTCCATGCAACTGAGCATCGTCCGTGTCGTTCACCCGAACGATCGTCATCTGCGCAACTCAGCAGCTGAGAAACTGAGCAACCTCTGTGTCGTCTTCGCAAGCTTCATGGCCCCCCTCGCCCTGGACATTTGACGGCCGGGAAAGGACTACTAGTGCCTTTCCCATGAATAATGGCTCCGAGCACTCCCACTGGTTGCCATTATTCATGGGAAAGGACACTAGCAGTCCTTTCCCTACACCTTGACCCACCTCACCTGCTAATTAAAGTTGCTACCGAGACCCTTGTTGCTTGCCTGGAACATATCAGCAACTCTCGAGTCCTGACATTCCGCTTGTGCCGTGTCCAGCTCTAGCCACAACATAGTAATGCCTTGCATGCGTGCACGCGTGCACACACACACACACAAACACACGCCCCCCTCACAACTCATGTCCGCCTTGATTGCCCCTCTGTCGCATCTCGCACTCATAGACCCACCACGAACACACCAAAAACAAGTGATAAAATCACATGGCCTTCCTACAAGATAAAAGATAAGCAAATATATGAGAAGTGCATAAGGTAAAACATGAGCAAGTATATGAAGTGTATGTAATGGCTAGGAAATTTGTATAGAGAATAGTGTTTACCAAGAAGTGATAAAACCACAAGGCCTGTCCTTGGAGAATATCTTCTAAAAGAGGACGAAACAACATTCAAAAAAATTTAGAGAAAATTACCAAAATACCCTTGTAATTCGTGGAACTTTCCAAAATACCCCTCAAATTCCAAAGATTCCCAATGTACCCATATTATATTGGCCAAAAATTTCCCAAATGCCCTGAATTTTTTTCCAAGTTTCCCTAATTAGCCTTGCAAATATCTCTTACAATATTTCTTTTTGCAACTCCTCATAGGAAGAGTGGTTCTCATCAAAAGAAGACGATACCACTAGGATTTTAGATGGTAATTGAGCTTTTTCATATGAAATTGTTCATCATTTTGAATGCATATGGCTCTATTTGTGAGTTATTGGTGAAAATTTTTGTCTAAAATGCTAAAAGATAGATCCCCATTGTGATAAACATTACACTATGCAAAAATTGGGACAAATCCATCCCAAAATGATGCAAGGGTATATTGGAACTTTTTGAAATTTTAAGGTTATTTTCAAAATTTCTACAAATTTTAGGAGTATTTTGGTAATTTGCCCTTAATTTTAAGAGTAGCCAGTATGTTCTCCAACAATTTCAACTTTAAATGAAACAAGTGACATCTTCTCTACTCAAGACTAAGCTGTGGTGAGACGGCCATTGCTCATGATAGTGCGTCTGACTTTGCTTGGAAGGGAGAGAATCTTCAAGAATACTATTGGTGAACTGAGAGGGCCTTGGACTAGGGTCCTGGTGGTGGACCAGATCTGATTGTTGATGATGTTGGTGATGCCAATCCTTATTTATGAGAGTGTGAATGTAGAGGAAGCTAATGCCAAGGATGGCACCGTGCCAGATCCCTCCACTGAGAACCAAGAGTTTCAAATAGTTCTCACAATTATTCAAGATGCCATTAAGAAAGACCCCAAACAAAATGAAGCACACTCTTGTGGGTATTTTTAAAGAGACTTACCACTGAACTGCACCACCTTTACCAAATGCAAACTAATGAAACTAATATTCTTTGCAATTAATGTGAATGACTTAGTGACCAAAAGCAAGTTTGACAATCTTTATGGTTGTGTCATCATTCCTTGCCTGATCATCTTCAAGGGCTATAGATGTCATGATTGGTGGGAAGGTAGTTGTTGTTTGACTATGGTGATGTTGGTAAATGTTGTGCTACAACCATGAAGGCTCAAGTAGTAATCACTGAGATTGCAAGCTCTCATGGAGGGTTTGCATGTCTTGACATTAGAGGATGTGGCCGAGGCTGTAGATTTTTTGTAACCACTACTGGAAATTAGGAGATTATTATGGCTAGCCACATGAGAAAGACAAAGAACAACCTTACTATCTGCAACATTGATAGATATGCATGGTTTGAAGACTTACCTGGGGGCCTCAAAATGATCACTCGATCCTCCCTGAAACTAAATCGGACATAATTGTGCTGGCAGGAGGGCATCATTGTGCTAGATCCTCCCTGAAAGAAAGACGGCCATCGTTGTGCTGGCAGAGGGAGATTGATGAATTTGAGACATGCACTGGGCACCCCAGCACTTACATGTCCATAAGTCAACACTCCAACAGATGGGCTTACTTCTAGGACACCAGAAGGCTCTAGTTGTCCCTTATGCCATTCTCCAACCATGTCACATTTCATGATGAACATATGGTCTATTTCCCTTGTTTCAAACCCAAGATTATCCCAATCAACATTAGACATGCTATCATTGTCCCTCTGAAACGAACACAACAATTGGGAAAGACCAACGACTTTGGAATCTAGACAATGTAGCCACATGCATCTACAGCAATCGGTTACACAAGCACGCACACATGTGCACCCATCTTTGAACATACAGGCATGGTACCATTTGCTTTCAACTTGAAGATGGGAAAAATTCCTAGAGACTGAGCTGTTAGTTGAACTAAAAGATAAATGGGCACCTATTTTCCCAAGTCACCAAGTCTAGGCAGTGAAAACTTATTGTGTCACCTTTAAAGCTACCAAAGTAGACATCATAGACCTTAACTAGAAACATGCCTATTAGAGATCTGCAACAATGTTACTGAGATAATAAATATCCAAAAGACTTGAACTGCCACGGGAAACAAGGGTATCCTCTTCCAAAATGACCCACATACTTGCATCCATGCATACATACATATTCTGTCAAGAAAAGTCGATGACAGTGTTGGGGCACATGGTCCACTACATAAACTTGGACACTGGCATAGACCAATCTAGAGAATCATACTTTAGCAGTACATTAAGTGATTTGTACAAGAGAGATAATACTTCTACAATGACCTCATACGACTTTCTATAATTTGAGATGTGTTGATGCCATGCTCCTTCACAAATTAGGTGACTACTCAGTTGGAGTTGTGGAATGAAAGGAAGCCTGGCACATATGCCAAGCAAGTATTATATGTGTTTTCCCCAAGCATCTGAACGAGAAGGTTGCTGCTTTGCATCTGGCCAAGCTTGGTACCAAGCTAATCAAATTGTCCAAGGATCAAGCTGCTTACATCAATGTTGATGTGGAAGGCCCTTACAAGCTAGGTCACTACCACTATTGAGACAGACATACTTGATCTGATTAGAGTAGGGCAAGCTTAAACTTGAACATCTAGATTCAAGCCGCACCTGGCTTGCAGCACTTGTGTGAGGGCTTTAGGATTGCAGAGATAGAGCATAAAGGTTGAGCAGAGACAGGAGTTGGAGGTTGAGGAGGTTGGTGAACGTTAACTACAGAAAGAACCAACCTCTACCATAAAACCCTGGCTTAGCATAATTCTCGGCCAAATCAAGATGCAAATAAATATAAGAAAACTTATCAAACATATCTAAAAGCACACCTGCAGTGAGCATGCAGTACGAGCTCCAAGCTGTGCAGAACAGTGATCTTGCATAGATGCAATTGAACTGCAAGTACTCAGAAGTGCAAGAGAATGAAAGCAGGACACGTAAAAAGAGTACGAGCATCACCCAACACTAGTCGGAGATCAATACGATGAGCAAGGGGCTAGGAGGGTTGCAACCACATGCAAAGAGCAAAAACCCCACATTGCACATGCTCCATGGTTTGCTGCAAGAACCGAAACACAGTATGAGCAGTATGAGCGCTCAATCGCAAAGTTATGGGAATCCTAATTTACCAACTTACCCTTGAATGCAATCCCTCTGCCAAATGAAAATAGGAGACATGATGAGACCCATACATTCAAACACAGATTATATATCACCACTTATGAAAAATGAAGGGAACGTGGGATTTATTTTCTTCGCTGCCTTGGGTGCTGCTTGTGTGTTGCCGCTGCTGCTACTTGCTTGCCTGCCCTGCTCGTCTCTCTACAAACAAATGGTCTCGCTGCGTATTTCAAAAACGCGTGACTGCTCTTGTTTCAAACTGCGCTTGTGTCGGGCTGCGTTTATCATGTACATTTTTTTGTGAGCTCACTGCTGCTATTTCAATGGACATGGAAACGTTGGCCTCGATGCCCCCTTTAATGCGTTGCTGCCCCTCTTTACTGCCTGCACACAAACAAGTTTTGGAAGTGAGATACAGTTCGATCGCCAACATTTCCTCCACCTTTACACCCTCACAGTGTGTGTCTCGTTGCATGCACGGGTATTTTCACCGTTCAGCTTGAAGTTTCAGATCATTTTTCGGATCTTTATTGATTCTGCTCCCATTTTCTTTCAAAAATGGCTATTCACCTACCCTATTTACCTTCCTCCCTCTAGTTGGCCGACACTAGCAAGAAGCAACTAGCCTTTCAAGTTTCTATGCCAACACCTAATAACTAGTAGACCTGACTCCCAAAATGAGCATTCACTTCATATTTCAAAACTCAAGACATGTTCATCATTAGATTTACACACTCTTCATTTAAATGAGTGCCCACTATTTTATTTCAACAAATGAGCATTTTTGGCCTATCAAAAAATGCTTCAAAATATAACTCAACTTTTTTGTATATTTTAGTCAGCAAAAAGAGAAGGCATCTCTATAGCCTTTGCCCTTTGGGCACGCCAAAAACAACTCCCTATTCCTTGCTGCTCGCCCTGGTCTTCTCAACCCTCAAAGTTGGCATGAAGTGTCACCCACCTGTGAGCCACGAGTGTCATTCAGCACGCATGCTACTTGAGCCTTGCCAAATCTGGAGAACCCTTAGAACACCTACAGACTACAATATGGACCCGTCTTGCCTTACTGACATGTGGGCACCACACACAAACATTGTGCGTTACGCTTGGGCCTCCACAACTACTCTCAAGCCGCCTTCAAAACACAAACACACACACACACACACACAGAAACATTGTGCACTACATCATTCCTGACTCCCTAGCATACCTTTTTTCGTGAAAATAACAAAATAAATAAAGGATGGTTCACACCTTCCTCTCCTCTCTCTTCATCGGGTTCTCACCCCACATTATTGGAAAAAACACATTCCTTCCACCCGCCCCCAGAAAAATATTTTTTTTAAAAAAAGAGTTCCTCCCTTGATTTTGACTTGCTTGCAAAATCTTTATGCTCATCGATAGGATAATTGCAGCATGATGTGAGTCAAACTAGCCAGTAGTGATGTGGAGCAATCTTATAACAAGCATGTCTGATCTAGGCTTAGGTGCACAATTACAAAGTGCAAAGCATCATTCTTTCTTTCCTTTAATTGAATGCTAAATTTCTACATGAAAACTTGTAATTTTCATCTTTTGCACAAACACTCGATGGATTATTAAGACATTTGGCATGGAATGCATTAAAATGATTGAGGTTGTGATTGAGCATGAAGTTTTAGTGCTTAGCTTGATTGAACATTCTTTGCACTAAATATATATATATATATATATATATATATATATATATATATATATATATATATATATATATATATATATATGTATATATATAGATATATATATGTATATGTATATGTATGTATATATATATGTGTGTGTGTGTATATATATATATATATATATTTTAAATTAATTTATTTGTTTATATATAATTTTTATTTTATTTTTCCCCTTATCTCTCTCTCTCTCTCTCTCTCTCTCTCTCTATCTCTAGCCTAAGTGAACACCCAATAGGGCTAGTGGGAGAGAGAGAGAGAGAGAGAGAGAGAGAGAGAGAGAGAGAGAGAGAGAGCAGGGGGGGGGGGGAGAGAGAGATTATTAGAGACCAATGGGAAGGGAGGGATAAAATTTAGAAAAAACAAAATTTTTAAAAAAATTCCTCCCTCTCTCTCTCTCTCTCCTCTCCTTCTCTTCTACCCGCCTCTCTCTCCTTATCCCCCCCCCCCCCCCCCCCCTTCTCTCTCTCTCTCTCTCTCTCTCTCTCTCTCTCTCTCTCTCTCTCTCTCTCTCTCTCTCTCTCTCTCTCTCTCTCTCGTTGGGCTTGTGGGAAAGAAGGAGAGGGAGATAGATATATAGATAATATTGTCTTCCTTGGAGGTCAAATATGACCTATGGGACCAAAGTTACATGTGATGTAGTATGTATGGGACTCATGAGTGACTCTTGATGCTTCAGAATTGTGGTGATGAGAGCTGCAATGGGGAGCCTACACCTATGGTTGGGGAAGGGAAGTGTGTAGGTCTAAGTCATGGATAAAATGTGAGGGTCTCTATCAAGCTAATTTATCTAGTGCCCTTTATGTGACCGCTAGAGGTAGATCCATTGAGGGGATCCTACTTTAGAGGATGAGACAGACACCTTCTCCCAACACTCACCAAGGATAAGGAAGATGGTATTGAGTATGATGATGACAAAGAAGATGATTGTGAGCATGTAGCAGAAAGAAGAATCATTGAACCTCTTTGTTGACTTAAGTGCTTTGGATTTAAGATTTAGATTTTGATGCATGTAGAGACCTTTTCTAAGATGAAGCATAAATATAATGGACTTACTATTGTTTAAACCTTTTTGTAGTTTCTCTCCTATTTGCATGTTGTTTCACAATTTGTGTAATTCTTGATAAGCAGTTATGAAAGTAGTTTTTTGGTAGATTCAATTGCAACATTTCTTATATAAAATCAAAGCAATTTTTTGTTATTAAACCAGAGAAGACAACAAGAAAAGAGAAGAGGAAGAAGAGCATGAGGTTGTGTATGTTAGTGTGTTGCATTAAATTTGCATATGTGATAGTGAAAATGAAAAATATGAAGCCTATAATTGTCTTCTTTCTATACTCAAGCTCACTCTCTATCCCTGCATGGTTTTAGGCTATATTTGTGCATCAAAACAACGTATGAACACTCCTTTGAGCAAAGAAAAATCAGAATAAACAAACAACCAAGTGAAACCTTCTAGAGGCTCCATACTATAGTATGGTTTCTTGAAGCCTAAGCCCTCCTTTCTCCAATATTCAAAAGGACTTTGACTCCTAGCACGAACTTGTTGAAGAAAAATTATCAGGACTCACCAAAATGCTCTCTCCTGTGTCTTTCCCAAGAGTGTCTTCTATGGCATTGAAAAACAAATACACTTTTGGAAGCATAAGTTCCTCCTTGAGTTTGATTCCAACACACAAAGTTTAATCCTCCAAACCCACTTAGCCTCACCTAAAGTTTGGCAGCTCATAAAGCAAGAAAAAGGTCTCAATAATCTCTCTTATAGGAGCTCAAAGATGTAATTACCCAAGGAGAAAATAGACAACCAACTTCTTCGTCACGAGGTTACAACCCAAATGAGAAAACTCCTTGTCTCCATGGGACAAGCGGATAAAAAGTCTAAGTTTTATCTCCCTAATTCTTCTAGAAATTCCCATACCCTCAAATTTGTAAGTAATTTGATCCCAATTTGAAACATCCCTTCTGAATCATTCCTTTTTTACTAGCAAAATGCAAATTACCCACTTGTTTTTCCTTCCCCGATGCCATCATCACGTGACTATAATAACTTCTTAAATGACCTTGGACCATTCTCTAATTCTTTTTCTTCCTCACTCCAAATTTAGCCTTCCTAATAAACATCATTTCTTTAAAAAAACATATGTAAATAGATTGCTTTGATGAGGTCCCCCTTAAGCTCAAGAGGGGGAGGTGATAATTGTAACTTGCTACTATGGATTCATCTACTCGAGGACGGGAGTGAAATATTCCCTACAGATGGACTTGTGAGGTGCTTTGGAGGCCTTTGGGCCCCTGCCACCTACAAAATTCTTACAATGGAAGAGAAAGTAAGCTTCAAGCACCCTCTTCACGGCCCATTTGCTTTGAAGCTCCCATCTTCCATCATCCTCCCTTCTAATTCTTGGAACACAAAAGACACATTGTTATAGAAAGCTTCCTGCAAGCTTTCTAGAAATTGTGATAAGTTCCTCTCGCGGTTGAGAGCTAAAGGCTACCTAAGTGCCCTTCTTATTGATTGGTTCGTGTATATCTCGTATAGTTCTCCTCTCTCCTACTAAAGAACCCTAATTCCAAACCCTCTCCCACCATTGTTAAAGTACCATCCATTTACATACATCTTTCATCTACAACTCGAGCCTATACCATTATATTAATTTGCCTCTCTTAGACCTTCTTGCATCCCACCCAAAACTCTTATTTGCTGGCTAACTCTTATTTGCTGGCTAACTCTTTCAACCTTGGCAAACTTTTGACTTCTACTTTGTGTCCTAATCCTTTTATAATCTTTCTTCACCCTCTCATGGACTCTCTCATCTAAGCTCTTTTCCAAGCTTATATCCTTTTCACAAAAAGAAGAAGAAATTAGAACAAAAAACTATCACGTCCTTAAAATTTTTGGTACTCTCTTATTTGACTTTTTCCCTCTCTTGTTATATGGGCCTAATGGCCTAAATTAACTGCTCTCTTTCTTAAAGATTTGTTTGAGCAACCTACTCGATTCGTAAAGTATCTACATCAAGTGTACTTCTCTCTCCGTTACAACATTAATCGTACCTAAAAATGAACCTTATTTAAGGACTAGTTGGATCTTTGCACCTTTTGTATTTATTTACATGAATAGTCCTACTTGATAAGCTCTCACTTTTGATAGATATAAAACACCACCTACTCTTTATCATTGCCCATATTCTTTGTTACTGGCTCTTGCCAACGAATAAAAAATCAGAATGACTTGCTAAGAATTGCTTCATATTATTCTCAAAAAGTAAATGAACTTACATAGAAACTAGAATAGAGCAAGTTACTAAAATAATCATCAACAAAGATATGGTAATCATAAATGTCAAATCGTATATATATATATATATATATATATATATATATATATATCGGAATCGTATCATGCAAAATAGTTTAGCATTGATGCCTAGTGATTATGTGCAACACAATTTGAGTAAATTGACTACCGCCATCACTTGTAAATATTCAAAATAAGATATTCATATGGCATGGTTTAGTGCAAAAATAGGCAATTACATACATAAAACACCATTTAAAAGATTCTACATGTGAGAAAAAAGGACAACATTGTATATGATGGTTTAAGTGGTTGTTCCTCCCTCCCCTCTTTAGGAATTTGGATTCGACCTTCTCAGATCATAACTATAGACTCACAGAGTCATGTCCACGAAGAAGCATCATCTTCTTCCTTCTTAAGTAAGTATCTCAAAAACATCTAAAGCTTAATAACATATGCTTGCTTCTCTTTAAAAGTGTTTTACTTACAGAGGTCCATGTACAATTCATGCATGGCAATAACTTCTCCTTCATCATCTTCATGACTAGTGAGAATAATTTGGGATTGCTATATACTTATATTGATGATTTGTTGATGCTTTCAGAGGAGAAGAATGCCATATATTGATCAAGGAATCCATTAAGTTGCTTGGGTGATTTCTAGCTTTCACGGTCCTATGTATACTCAAGCTTCTCTTTGCTGTAAAGAGCTCCAAGAGCATGAAGAATAAAAGCCTTTTCGCCGAGATGGTAAAAAAGGCCATTGATAGGATGAGGACCAAGAGAGCATATGATCACAATGGTCTAGTAGCAGAGCATTTTCTACATGCCAGAGATTTGCTTGCAGAGCTTCTAACAATGATGTTCAACCGTGCTATGTGCGAGGGCCTACTTGTGATACTTGGAGTTTGTCTACTATCGTACCTATCTTCAAGCCACGGGACCCTATGTAGCCTGCGAACTACCGCACTATCATGATTGGACATACATTGGCACGATTGTACGATCCATCCTTGAGCAACAGTTGAGTAGATGGGCAGAGAAAGAGGGTGTATGGGCAACATGTCAAATGGGTTTAAGGAGAGGTTTCTCTACTCTTGATCATAATGCATTTTGGCCTTACCAATGCTCCTACAACCTTTAATAGGTTGATAGAAAGAGTATTTCAAAATCATAAAAAATCTTGAATGTCTTTCATTGTTTCATAGAATCTCTTGAAAAAATTTGAGCTAGTTATGTCGTCTAGAGTACTTGACCAATCTAAAAGTGACAATTCTCCTTCTCTAATTAGAAACACTAGAGAGTTAAATTATAAAAAACAAAAAGGAAGAAATGTTTACACTCTTTGCCTGATTTTTTTGCTTATTATTACCAGTTTTTCAATGAAATTAAGACATCAATGATATACACCTATGATGAAACATGAAGAAGAGCCATGTGCTCCACATGTTGAAAACATATCAAAACTTGAGCCTTCACCTCAAATTTTTGAAAGAGTGAGTTCTATGTTGGTACATTATATTCAATAAACACCACAATGACAATGCCAATTATTATACGACATATTTTATAGCCTTTTTGGTCTTGCACTAGTATTAAAGGATGGAGATTTACCTATGGTTTGTAATCTTTATTCCAAAATATACCAAGGGCTATATGGTGACAATGTCAATTGCATGAGATATCTTATGTATAACCTTTATGCTTTATTATGTAGCGCCTCTCTTTTTATACGAGGCTTATGACAAATACACAACATGTGGGATAAATCCCCTCCTTTCATCCACTCTCAACCTTAAACTTCAACAAGTTCAATTCTTTGTATGTTAAATGTTTGTTAAACTTTTGTTTTAATTCGATCGAATTGAGCTCTTTGCATGCTATTTTTTTTTCTTTTGTAGATGCAATAGATTAGGGACATATACCCTTGATGGTATTAGTACCTCTTACATGACAATTGAGTGCATGAGACTTCTTTGCAAGAATGAGTGCACCTCCCTATCAAGTAGGCTGAGGTAGCCACTTGCACTTGCTTGCATTAGACATCCCCCATGTTTGGCATAGATATTTGTCATCACTCAATCTTCTACTACCAGCAATAGTAATAGCTCTAATCCTTCATTAGTTTTTAAGCTTTGAGTGATTGTATAATGCATTGCATCATACCTAATACGACATTATTTCATATTAAGGAAAATTATAGACAACCGTCTCTCTCTCTCTCTCTCTCTCTCTCTCTCTCTCTCTCTCTCTCTCTCTCTCTCTCTCTCTCTCTCTCTCTCTCTACTCAAATTGTTATACATGTGCAATTGCTACTTTAAAAATGTTGCATTGAAAGGAGCTTCCTAATTATAACATTGAGCTTCCTAGTTAAAAAATAGTAGAATTTCTTTGGACTTGATTCATTATAACTGATGCCAACATTGACTTGACTAGAGGACCCTTAATTAATCTCTCACCTATTGAACGCATGCAAATAAGCAATACTAGAGAAAAAAAAAAGTGCATGTAGTAGCAACTGCACATGAGGATTCCTCTCAATGGCATAGCTGGTCTCACTGACCTAAAGAAAAGTTCCTCTGTGTGTGTGTGTGTGTGTGTGTGTGTGTGTGTGTGTGTGTGTGTGTGTGTGTGAATTAGAAAGTAATTTGTAGATGAGTCATTTTGTATATCACTAAGCATGATGTAGCATAAAATTTGAAAAATCATGTGTGTGTAAGCTCTTGTCCTGGATATAGCATGACAACTACCACTGAGCTTGCATGCTTAAAAGAATATAATATAACTTGCCATAATGTTTGACTTTTTATTGCAAACATCAACTTTGATTTGTGTCTCCTATTTAGATTTGTTGAGCCCCATACAAAATAAGGGCTTTTTTAAGAAATTGAAGCAATGGTTTTTTTTTCAAAACAACCAACTAAATCAAACTCTAAATAGACAAAATAACTATCCAAAGGGCATTGTTAATTTGTGGATAGCAACTAGGTGATGCTTGCATAGTTTCTGAATGAATGCGGGGCGATGATCTCCTTTTGAGGAATCTGGTGCACACGATCTAAGAGGTTTGTGTAAGATCAATAATGATTGCATCATGCAAATCACCATCAATGCTTTAAGGCAAAAAATAATGCACTAGTTGATGCATGTTTAGATTTTAACTTTGTATTTGAAGTCCAACATGATATTTCCTCCGTGTGAGAATCTTTAGTCTTAAGTTAGCCTATTCCATAACACAATGCCAATGTTCAAGATACCTATATCTTTCATTCACACCTTTGTCATTTGCCATTTTTAATTTGTCTATTATTCGCACTCACTTCTAATATTTGCATAAGTTAGTGCATGGATTGCTCCAAAAATATTTAGCAAAACAAACTGTTGGGTGTGAGCTTTAGTGCAACTTGTGTGTGGTGTGAACACCCTTTACTTGTGTGAACTTCTGCTTACATGTATAAAGCATAGCCTTTGAAAAATGTATGAGAAGCCACATGCATACCTTGTTGTAATCATATGTATCAAAGAGTTGTATCTCTCTCTATGCTAATATAGAGGCACATTGTACAAACTTTATGCAATAACATACTAATCTAATTTTGCAAAAGTTCTCTTGATTGAATTTGTGCATATAGTTAAGCTCTCAAATTACTGGTAATATCCTTGAATGCATCATTATCTTATTCACCTTAATCTTTATCAATGTATTTGAGACCAAGTGATAAGCAATTCCTAATCACACATATTATATCCTCGTTAGTATTAGAGACCAAAAGCGATAAGATATTCTTAATCACACACACTTTTTGCACTTATCTATTGCCTAAAACTCACAATTTTGGGATGTGTCTCTACGGTAATCTATTGAGCTACTACTCTCATTGCAAGGTTGGTTTAGCAAAATGAATAGTATGTGTGTACTCTTCGATAAATCTCACTAACTAAGCATTTGATCTTTGTCACTAGTGTGTGTGTGTGTGTGTGTGTTGGGGGGGGGGGGGGGGGGGGGGAGTATTGAGCAGACATTTGAGGATTTCTCCCTTGTTCCTCCCTTGGATGTAATTCTTGATTCTTTGATTTGAAACTCGCCTCCGCAAAGATTGGAATGCATATCTGTTGGTAGTGTTGATGCCCTATTGCAATCAGATGCATGGATTGTCCATCATGGTAATCAATTCTGGTCACTCTTCAAGTCCTAGTTGTGGTGGAATAGAACATTGTCTCACATTTAGAAGAGTTGCCTTCCTATAAAAGAATGCATATTCTTATGGTACTCCTTGGTGGGTGCTTTGTCTATCTATTGGTAGATTTTTGCATGCGCGCCATATCATGCCATCTCATTTTCTCAAACATTTTGGTGTTGGGACAGTGCTGCTCTAGAACCTTATTTTTTCGTGTGTTGACTGCTCTTTGGCTTTGATTCCCATCCAGAGTTTTTCACAAATGTCTTTGGCTTTTAGTGTACTCCAGCCATTACTATTGCAGTTTAAGGTCTTCTTTACTTGCATCAGATTTTGGGTTATGTGGCCATCTAGCACCATCATAATGCTAAGAGGCTCTAATGTTGATCTCTTTCCATGGCAAAAGGGATCGTGATAGCTTCAGTGATGCTTTGAAAAGAGATCTTGTGTTTTTTAAGGAAAGCGTGGAGTTATTTCCACCATACAATAGTGTTGAGGCAATAAAATTATAGCGTTAGTGCTCCTTTGATGCAACGTTGGCAAATTCTTGGACCTCTGTAGCAATATAGAGAGCAAGGAGAAGGTGAAGCTAGTGCTATTGGCTTCTCTGACTTTGACTCGACATGCACAATGTGTGTGTGCATTTGATTTTTCAACGTCGACACCATCCTCTCTGGCATCATCCTCTCCAGCTTCAACATCTTTGACATTGTTTTTCGACATTGACATCGCTCTCAGATATAGACGGAGATTGGATGTATGTTTTTTGTGGATTGTTGATGCATACACCTATGGATATTGCCTAAGTCCACTATTCCCACCGCGAGAGAGACATTTGCTCGATTTGTGGGACACAAAGAGCAACTACTCTCTATGCTAGCAGTCTCTCGAGAGACACGATTTCCTTAGCACACTCCTTGAAGTGTAGATTTGGCATCAACACTATAGGTGGAGTTAGCATTGGAGATCCGATCTTACATCATTTTTTGATTGAGGAGTAGCGTTTTGCATGGACATTACAAGTGGATTTTTCGACAAGTTCCACAAGTACAGGTTGCAATACTACTCAATTTCAGTGGGAGTTTTGCATATCACATTTATGCATTTTGGAAAGCACATGCGTACTACTGTGAACTCTTTTGAGAGTGTATCCCCACAGAGACTTTTACTGCGTGCAACAGTTCTTGGTGTCTGTTTGTGCATGATCACTCATGTAGGTTATTGCCTATGTATGTTCTATGTGGAGCCGGGAAGTCCAAAGATGAGATTGCCCTTCTCAAGGATGCCTTAAGCAAGCAATTTGCCATGAAAGATTTGGTTGATGCACAACATTCTCTTGGTATGCGTATTAAGAGGGATTGGATTGTAAGCGTGGAATACTTGAACTATGATAGGAAGAGTATATTCACAAGGTCTTGCAACTTTTTTCATGCAAGGGGGGAAAAGATCGAGTACCCCAATGGTTCCATATGTAAAACTTAGCAAGAATGATTTTCCCAAATCGTATGTTGAAAAGGTAGAGATGGAAAAGGTGCCATACTTCGGCAATTGGCAACCTCATGTTTGCCATGGTTAGCACACGTATATGCATCTGCAATGGGAGTGGTCAACAGGTATATAGAAAATCTGAGCAAAAAGCATTGGGAAGTAGTGAAGCATATTTTGAGATACATCAAGGGTTTAGTCAGAAAGTGCTTACGCTTTGGGAATAATGATGCATCCATAGTTGGATACACTGATTCTGATTATGCGGATTGTGTGGACACTAGGAGATCCATGTTTGGCTACGTTTTCTTCTTTGTTGGAGCGGCAGTCTCTTGGAGATCATGTTTCCAAAATTGCACTTTGTCTTCCACCATTTAGGTTGAGTATGTTGCAGTTTCAAGTGCCAGCAAGTAAGTTGTATGGTTATCTCGTCTAGTAGTGGGAGACCTTGGTATACATCAGACTTTAGTGCTACATTGTGACAGCCAGAGTGCGATTATGTTAGCAAAGAACCCCATGTTTCATTCTAAACCAAAACACATCGAGGTCAAGTATCATGTGATATAGGATATTTTGGCTAGCAAACGCATTGAGTTAGTCAAAGTTCACATGGATGACAATACTGCAGATGCTCTTACGAAGAGCTTAGCCACAAAGTAGTTCACACGTTGCATTGAGATAATGGGCGTAGACTGAAGCTTCATGATGCTTCAAATTTGTATAGGTTTGTACTAACATAGGCCACTTGGGCCACTATGGCCTTCACGTGGGAGATTGTAAGTGTGCATGCCATACTCATTACTAACATTATCTTATTCTTTACATAATACAAAGGAATAAGGGGTTGTGGATGATTATCCACTCAGAGCTCCACCCACACTACTACGCTCCCGCTTCTGCACTCGCACTCACGCACACTCTTGCCACCTCACAGATAGAGCTAATTCCAAAGAAAGGGTCAAAGCCTACACATGATGTTTTTGAGGAGGTCAATATCTTGTGGCCGTATGTAGTGGCATCAACCAAAAAAGGGAATGTAACTAAACAATATTACACAAAGCTGGTGATTGCATACACCATACAACAAGTTGGAATGATATTGTGGACTCTTTATTAGTGCATGCCTATCTTGAAAAATTCCATAACGGTGAAGTAATTGTGGAAGAGAAGTGTAGATTGGAGAACAGGGATGCAGGTCCCTCTACCTCAAGAGAGTTACAAGAGCAAGAGGATGGAAATATCTAGGACCTTCTTATGAGGCTTCACCGTAGGTACCTCCTCCTCTTGAGGTTCCTATGGAGGAGGCATCTGCAAAAAACAAGAAAGAGCTAGCAAAAGGCCTTACATATAAACTACAATCCGACATTGAAGCTGCCACAAACTTAAAGCAAGTATTGGAGGAAAGGATTAGTAAAGTTGAGTTTGCCTTGGGCGAAGTTCTTGGCACAGCTAAGCGCGAATAGCATGAAGAAATTATAGATATCATAAAAAGAAAGAGGCAAACTCTCATTGAATCTATTCCTCCACAATCCCAGGGTGATGGAGAATCATTGAAGACATAAGGGATACATGTGAATGTGATGACAGGGTGGTAGGATGCTACCAAACTTTTGGAAGAGATATGCATGCTAGATTTATGGATGATGATGATGAAGATGAAGCCTCCCATAAAGCCACTACTCTAAAAGTCATTGGGAAAGAGTTACAACAAAACCTTTGGTCAAGGTGGGTGACCTCGAGGAGCCATGTGTTGCATTGATAGATCATGGCTCTGAAATCAATCTTATGTCCAAGAGTCTTTACATGAAGGGCAAGTGACTAATAGACATAGACCATGGTTGGATTATTAGAGCAACAAATAACTCATCAAGAGATCTATATGCGGTTCGTTCAAACGTGAAAGTGACGATTGGTATGTCAAAGATGAGAAAACTTCTTTGTGCAGGAGATGTCTACCTATCCTCTTATCCTTGGGAAGCCATACATCATAGCCGTTTGCATGGAAATAAAGGTCTTGGATGATGGTTTTGCTTATGCCAAGATAAAGAGCAAAAAGGGAAGCGAGTTGTGCAGTTCTTGACTGTGTGTATGAATCATGAGAGGAACCACGATAGTCTTTGTGAGTATACTCTACCTAAGGCAAACAAAGAGTTCAAAGACTACAAGGAGACAAGGGGTTTTGACCGTGTACCATTGTAAAGCGGGATTGCAATGGCATAGGAAGAAAAAGGTTCTTGCCTGACCCAAAGCGAGAAGAAGCTTTTTCTACAGGTTTTCAAGGATTAATAGAGAATGGGTCAATATGTTTTATAAAGCTCGAGGATATGAAAATAAGTGCACGACAATATGTATATAATGTACAAAAGTACATTAAGGAAAATGGTTTCATAGAGGTTAGTGAATGCATGTCAAGTTTCTTTGAAAAAAGTTTCTCATGTAGATATTATGCTTGAGCTTGAGGCTATAATGGATTCTGGCATGCAAGATGGAATCCATGTTGTGGAGCACGTTGTGGAAGTATGCTCTATGGAGCTGTATGATGTGATTGAGGCTTTTGAAGGTCAAAAATATTTCAATGCTAATGAAAGACTGGAAGTGCGTGTGGAGACCAAGTACAAAACTATGGCAAAGCTTTACCTTACCATCAAATTGCAAGAAAAAACTAGTACAAGCTTCTTTGTAGCCAATCTCAGGGATTCAAAAAGAACCTTTCTCATGTAGATATTATGCTTGAGCTTGAGGCTATAATGGATTCTGGCATGCAAGATGGAATCCATGTTGTGGAAGTATGCTCTATGGAACTGTATGATGTGATTGAGGCTTTTGAAGGTCAAAAAGATTTCAATGCTAATGAAAGACTGGAAGTGCGTGTGGATACCAAGTACAAAACTATGGCAAAGAAAGTGAGACGAGTGGCTTTACCTTACCATCAAATTGCAAGAAAATCTAGAAAAAGCTTCTTTGTAGCCAATCTCAGGGATTCAAAAAGAACCTGACACAAGTTCACAATGGATCTAAAAGAGATAAAGGTTGGCTGTGAGGAGTTTTTAACAGAAGAAGAGAAGAAATGTTTTAAAGAAATGCTTTCAAAACATGGTAAGGCTTTCGATTTCTAGCCACATGAGATAGGGTATGTTGATCGTCGTGTTGTTGCACTTATGGTAATCTTCACTATCCCTCATGTACCTTGGAATCTGCGATCAATTTTTGTTTCAAAATCACATTTGCCAAAGCTAATAGAACCACTCAATGAGAAGATTAGCATGGGTATTATGGAGCCTTCTTGTGCACTATATTCAAATAGGTGATTCATTGTGCCTAACAAGAATGGAGATTTGCTTTTCATACAGGACATACAACATATAAACAAGGTTACCATCAGGAATGTGGGTACTATTGGGGTGGTAAAGCCCAATGTGCCGCACCTAAGTGTTGGGCGGTCGGAGACTAACCAGGAACTAACACTAACCATTTATTCTACATAAAACAATAAGGGCTCATAATTCTAACACTATTGTTTTTGGAGTCCACCCAAACCTGTGTCTCCTCTCTTCTTCTCTCTTCTCCATTGATGCATGCACACACGCGCGCGCGCGTTCTCTCTCGCACGCGTACTTCGGGTGCAGGACCAATTGTGGATGAATTTGCAGAGGCGTTTGCAAAAAGGTCAATTCACTCAATGGGAGATCTCTATTCGGGATACAATCAATTTCAACTAGATGTTGAGAGTAGAGATCTAACAACCATGAAAACACCTTTGGGACTGGTAAGGATGTACATGTACCTTACCTCAAGGAGCAACGGATTTAGTTGCACATATGATGAGTGGGATGAACAAGGTTCTACATGACTTCATACCTCAAATCCCAATGCCATTTCTTAACGATGTGCCTATCAAACGGTGTGAAGACAAAGACAAAGTTGAAGCTATGGATTTGAGGGGGTGCAGTAAGTTTGTCACAGACCATATCAAAGATTATGAGAAGATTTTGTCAAGGTTGGAAGTAGTTAACTATCATGACAAAAATATGTATTTGGAGTTCATGAGTGTTGATTGTGGGGCATATGTGTGGTCCTTATGTTAGAAGGCATTGTCCAAAAACGATGGATGCAATTAAAAACATGAAAGAAACATGTATAACTATCATTGACGTTCAAAGATTTCTTGGTGCTTGCATCTTCTATCTTATTTGGATACCAATAGGTTGTTGAGAAAGGATCAGAAGTTTCAATGGGAAGGAAGAGCACACAAAAGCCATGAGGAAGTTAAAAAAGTTACTTCTATCATCACCAACCTTGAGAAAGGTAAACTATGCATGCGAAAGACCAGTCATTGTGATGGTGGACACGAGTCCTACAGGGATAACATGGACAATAGGGCAAGATGACGACGAGGGAAAAAGGTATGTGGTGAGATTAAAGGCCAAGGTTCTGAGTTCTTGCAACCAAGATTATGCACAGGTAAAAAGGGAATTATGGGGAGCGGTCACAACATTGAGATGTGACAAGGAGTACTTGATAGGGGCATCAATGGTTGTGGAAACTGATTGTTTGCCTCTTCTTGGAATGATTACAAAATTGTTCAACTCTTGACATTGCTATGCTACAATGGATAGCCTACATAAAATCCTTGAATCCCACGTTCAAGCATATTGCAAGAAAGGACAATCCAATGGCAGATATGCTATCTAGGGCAAGGTATGAAGATGAACATGACATGATTGTTGAGAGAGATGATGTAGGCACAAAGTTTTACACTATTGCTCGTGGAAAGAGTAATCATTCATGTATTGTATCTTCACTCAAATCCTTTTTAGAGGATCTATATGAGGGTGAATGGCTCTTGATAGGTCACTACTTGAGTACCTTGCAAAAACAGGATGATTGGACTAAGCAAGAATATAAGAGGATAAGGAGAAAACTATATGGGTTCTTCTTGAAGGATGGCTACTTATGGAAGCATCATAAATAAAGAGATGGAACAGGTAATGTGGGATAAGGCTACTTAGCAAGTGATTATTGTTACCATATACATGTGGTAGTGATGTGTGTGAACACACTAGGACCGCTGGGGCATTTTTTCCCTCTTTAGGAGGTTTTTTCCCCCGTGCATTGTATATACGCCCATCACTCTAGGGCTAAATATCTTTCCATTGCACACTAAGTAATATACTCTCTATTGTGTGCCTTGAGCTTCCTTCGTCTTCTCCAAGCTGTGTGTGTTTCTCTGCAACCCTAATTCCAACAATTGGTATCAGAGCAGGTCATGTCCTCCCGGGCTTAGTTGCCAGCTGCTCCAGCACACGCCTGCTCACTTTCTCCGATTTCAGTGAGCTTTGGCGAGCGTTCACAGGTCGACAAATATTTTGGGCAAGCTCAAAGAGCTTGGTCTGCTCAGAATTTTGATTTGGGCTCATTTCGGCCTCCGTTTCCACTACAGGCAGTACTGCACAGGCTATTTCGTCATTTTGTGCAGATTTTCTGTCAGTGCCGTTTTCTGCATAACAGGTGCCTTATAGTCTTCTACGGTTTGTGCTATATAGCACAAGTTGTTCCCGCTCCATTTCTCCTATTTTCGGGCAGTTTTCACATCAGGTGCAGCATTTACCATGGCTGACAACAACAACACAGATGTGTTCAAGATGTTTGCTGCCGAGGACAGGTTGGATGGGGACAACTACCCTATGTGGGCTTATATGATGCAACATGTTCTTGTGTCAAAAGGTGTCTGGAACATTGTGCAGGGCATTGATGTACGTCCTGGTTCTGAAGATGTAGGAGATGTTGAGGATGTTGCAGGTCTTGCTGCAAGGATTGCAGCTGTTAGAGTTGTTTTGCCTACGGCAGAACAAGCTCGTTGGGATGTTAAGGATGCGCAGGCTCATGCATTGATTGTGTTGTCTTTGAAGCGCACCATTATTCCTCACATCCGTTCAGCAAAATCTGCAAAACAGGCTTGGGATATTCTAGCAGGTCTTTATGCAAGCCGCAATGAGGCTAAAATTGCTTTGCTGCGTAAAGAGCTAGAGTCGAAGATTATGCATGAGGAAGATGATATGGACACTTTCCTTGCTAGTGTCAAGGATATCAATGAGCAACTCATTTCTGCAGGTGAAGTCATTTCGGACAGTTCCCTTGTGCAGACTGTTCTTGATGCCTTACCAGATTCCTACCAGACTTTTGCTAGTACTTGGAGACTGATGACCCAAGGAAATCCTGAAGTTGTCAAGTTTGATGCATTATGCACATTGCTGTTGCAAGAGTCACTTTCTAGAAAAAACAGGACTAGGCAGCGTGCAGTTGAACAGGCTTTTATTGCTTCTCAAAGAAAGGGTGGTAACAGTAATGCAGCCACTTCTTATGGTTCTGTTGTGAGTGGCAAAAATTCTGTTCCTAATGCTTCTGGTGGCAGCACTTCGTCTGGCAATTCTGGTGATAAGGGCAAAAAGAAGATGCGTTGCCATTATTGTAAAGCCAATGATCACTTGATCAAGTCGTGTCCTAAGTTGAAGGCCAAAGAGGCTAAGAAGAAAGAGGGTGGTTCCTCTGCAAATGCTGGTTCCACTACAAATGCAGCCATTGTCGAGTCTTCTGTGAAAGGAGATTGTGATGCTGATGTTGATGCAGAATGGGCTTTTAGCGCAGAGTGCACTTACAATCCTGCTGTCCATGATGCATGCTTGTCAGTTGCTGTAGATTCACATGTGTGGTATTTCGACAATGGTGCTACAAAGCACATTACCTCACATCGTGAATTGTTTACCTCTCTCGAGTCTGTCCCTCATGGGAATTCAGTCACTTGTGCCAACAACGCCTCTTATCCAGTTCAGGGAGTTGGAAAGATTGTGCTCACTGCTGCTAATGGCAGTTCCTTCACACTTGTTGATGCACTTTATGTACCTGGGATCAAGAAGAATCTCTTGTCTGTATCCTCACTTGCTAGACTTGGACTTGTAGTCAAATTTGTGGATAACAGATGTACAGTTCATGATCTCAGTTTTGGTGATGAAATTGTTGCATCTGGGCTTTTGTGCCGTGGGCTGTATAAGCTCACTTTGTATGACAAGTGTGGACAAAATTTTGCAAATGCTGTTGCAGATTCAAGGGCTATTTCAGATGCAAAACTTTGGCATGCACGTTTTGGTCATCTGAATTTTGCCAGTTTGCTGCATTTGCAGAAATCTGATATGGTTGCTTCTTTGCCGCCTCTTGAAGCACCTGTCAAACATGTTTGTGAAGGCAGTATTCTGGGTAAAATGCGGCGTTCTAATTTTCCAAAGGATGGTTCAGTTAGGGCCACATGCAGGTTGCAGCTTGTGCATAGTGATGTTTGTGGGCCCATGCAAACTCCGTCCTTGGGCAATTACCTATACTTCATGACTTTCATTGATGATTACTCCAGGCATGCATGGGTATTTCCGCTTAAAGCGAAGTCCGAAGTTTTTATGTGCTTCAAACAATTTTTGGCTATGGCTGAAAATGTCTCAAAATGTACTATGGGCACCCTCGGTTCCGATCGAGGGGGGGAGTATATGTCTCATGAATTTAATGCATTTCTGGCTAGTCGTGGGATAAAACACCAATGTACAGTGCCTTATACACCTCAGCAAAATGGTGTTGCTGAGAGGAAAAACAGGTCACTAACGGAAATGGCACGATGTATGGTCAAAAGTCAAGCTTTGCCGCATTCTTTTTGGCTTGAGGCCATCATGTGTGCCACTTATGTACTTAACAGGTGTCCTACGAAAGCTTTGCAGTCTATTACTCCATATGAAGCATGGCATGATAGAAAACCTTCTATTGAGCACATGCGTGTTTTTGGCTGTTTGGCATATGCTTTGGTGCCACAAGTGCAGCGCAGAAAATTGGATGATAAGGCTGTCAAATGTATTTTTGTTGGTTATAGTGCTGAAAGCAAAGGTTACAGGTTGTATCATCCGCAAACAAAACGTATTCTGGTTTGACGGGATGTAGTGTTTGTGGAAGACTCTGTTCAGCCCTTGCTGTCGTGTACTAGAGACAGTAATGTAAGCTCACATGACATTTATGACACTTTGTTGCCTCTTTTCAGTGGTGGAAATACGAATGTAAGTTCCAATGAGGCAAATGTACAACCTATGGGGGTTTCTGAAAATGTTTTAGAACAACCTATTACTGATGCAGATGTACATGATGTACTTGATGAGGAAAGGGCTGAAAATGAGCAGGCTAGAGGTATGCCAAAATGGCTGGTGCACACTTTGCGTGACAGTAAATTGGATGCACCTTTATCTAGTCGTACTCGTTCAGGCTCTCGCCATGCATCTTATGCATCAGATTGTTATGCTTTGGCTGTGTCTAGTTTACATGATGTTGAGGAGCCTCTGTCTTTTGATGAAGCACAGAATTCAGAAAATTGGATTGCTGCCATGAAATCAGAATATGATGCACTTATAGAGAATGACACATGGACTTTATGTGATTTGCCTCCTGGCAAAAAGGCCATTGGTACGAAGTGGGTTTACAAGTTGAAACGCAAGCCGGATGGTGAGATCGATCGCCATAAGGCTCGACTTGTTGCAAAGGGTTATGCACAACAAAAAGGCATAGATTATGAAGAGACTTTTGCTCCCACTTGTCGTATGACTACTGTGCGTTTTCTATGTGCATTGGCAGCTCATTGTGGTTGGGATGTACATCAATCAGACATTGTTACTGCTTTCTTGAATGGTGACATATTTGAGGAAGTTTATGTAACGCAGCCTCGCGGTTTTGTCATAAAAAGACAAGAGGACAAAGTGTGCAAATGTAAGAAGGCTTTGTATGGGTTGAAGCAATCTCCTCGTGCTTGGTATGAGAAAGCTGACACTCATTTGGTTAAACAAGGCTTTCGTAACAGTCCAACAGAAAGCACATTGTATGTAAAGCGTGAGGATGATGTATTTCTCATTGTGGTTCTTTATGTTAATGATTTGCTGATAACTGGACCAAATGAGAGACATATTGCTGAATTTAAGGCTGATTTGAATGCTACTTTCAAGATGAAAGATTTGGGGCTGTTGCATCATTACTTGGGTATACAGTTTAAGCAGTGTGATGGTGGTATTGCCTTGTGTCAGAAAAGTTACATAGAGACATTGCTATGTAAGTTTGGACTTGAGGATTGCAAACCTATTGCCACTCCCATGGAAACAGGTTTGAAGTTGAGTCTACATGATGCTGGCGATCCTGCTGATGTCACTCTTTACCAAACTGCTGTTGGCTGCCTCATTTATGTATGCAACACGAGGCCAGATATTCAGTTTGCAGTCTCGCAGGTCAGCAGATTTATGCATAGCCCAGGGTCTAAGCATTGGCAGGCTGTCAAGAGGATTTTCCGCTACCTTAGTGGCACTTTACATCTTGGCTTGTTTTATCCCAAGGGGGGATCATTGCCGCCAGACTTACATGCTTTTTCGGACTCAGATTGGGCTGGTTGTTTTGACACGCGAGTGTCCACAAGTGGTTTTTGTTTCATGCTTGGCAGTTCATGTATATCATGGTTGAGCAAGAAGCAACCTACTGTGGCCACTTCGAGTTGTGAGGCTGAGTACAAGGCAGTCTTCACAGCTATGGTTGAGTGTGTATGGCTCAGATGCCTTATGGCTGACTTGGGTGTTGGACAGGACACTGCCAACACTATCTACACTGACAGTCAGAGCGCATTGGCAGTTGCGAGGAACCCAGTTTTTCATGCTCGCACAAAGCACATTGAGGTGCATTACCACTATGTCAGGGAGAGGCTCTGAGCAGGAGAGATCAGCTTGGCTTATGTGCCAACACAGGACAACCTTGCTGATCTTTTCACAAAGGCATTGTCTCGTGAGAAGCTTGAAGCTTTCCGCAAAGCTTTGGGCTTACTCCCCTTTGTGGAATGATCCTGTCCTCAGGGCATGGCACTTCCCTTTACTCATGTGCCAGCTCTCGTTCACCGCATCACTCCAGGGGGGATTTGTTACCATATACATGTGGTAGTGATGTGTGTGAACACACTAGGACCGCCGGGGCATTTTTTCCCTCTTTAGGAGGTTTTTTCCCCCGTGCATTGTATATACGCCCATCACTCTAGGGCTAAATATCTTTCCATTGCACACTAAGTAATATACTCTCTATTGTGTGCCTTGAGCTTCCTTCGTCTTCTCCAAGCTGTGTGTGTTTCTCTGCAACCCTAATTCCAACAATTATCAAGGATCTCCATGAAAGTTTATGGGCAAGATGTCGAGGTGTACATTTACCAAAGTAAAAGAAAGGTATTGGTGGAAAGGATGTATAAGGATGTGGCTTAGTTTGTGGAGTCTTGTGTGACATGTCAAATGTATTCGAATATAAGGCATCATGATGGACTACATCCTACTTATCCATTGGCCATACATTAAAAATAGGTTGTGGACTTGGTCACAATGCCTTTGGGATTTTAGCAAATGAGGTATTTGGATCTTGCAAGAGAAGATTTGTCTAATCAAGTTGAAGGCCATGCATCGAGGAAAACGAATACAAAAGATGTATGTGAGTTCCTTCTTGAAGATGTAATCTGTCGTTATGGATGTGTGGGAAAGATAACTACAGATAGAGGAGAATTGGATGCTGATGAAGTAAGGGAATTCTTCTCTAAGATGGGAATCAAACTAGCTTTAACTTGTGCTTATAACCCATAGGGCAATGACAAGAGTGAAAGAGGACACCTCCAGTAATTAAAGGTTTGGCTAAGGCTTGTGATAAGCTTGGAGAGTGGCCAAGGTTACTTCCGTTTGCATTATGGGCAGACCGTACGACACATAGTTCAGTCATTGGCTATATGCCTATTTGAATCGATGTATGGTCAAAAAAATGTGATGCGAATTGAAGGTGTAGTTCTTACGTGGAATGCATTGCCATGGGAAGATGGAATGAGTAGAGAAGACCTTCTTGCATTTCACATACGGAAATTGGAAAGAAGGCCTGAAGACATTGAGCTTGCAAAAGCTCGACTAAAGGATGCAAGGTTGAAAAACAAAGGTAGATTTGACATAGGCTCATATCGAAAGCCGTTGAAGAAGGTGATTGGGTGTCGGTGTATGATAATAGCCTTGAAAACCAACATTCTACAATAAGGAAGCTTGCAAAGAGACGGTTTGGCCCTTATGTTGTTAAGCATGTGCATGGAAATGCAGCTTACACTTTGCATGAATTGGTTGGGATAGAATGAAAATTCCCATGACAAGATAAGGTTAGATTGTTCAAAAGAAGAGGAGATGTTGATCTATTTTATGCACAACCTAGTGAAGAGGATGATGGATCTAACTATATGCAAAATAAGGATGAAAGTGAAGATGTGGTGTCTAACCATGAGTTTCAATGCCTAACAAATACTATTGCGGTAGATACTAGAGGATGTGCAGGTTCAGAGGCGTGGATGACATGCTCTGGCACATGCACAATGTGAAATAAAAACATTCACTTCACTTTTGACACCTTTCAATGCATGTAAATAAAAGAAAACATGTACATATCGTGATATATGCTAAAGCGGCTAATGCCGTCGCTATCATGCATATAGCTATTTGCGGAGTCGTGGCCCTAGATGTGGCACCCTTGCGTGTTTCTCCACTTAGTAAAATGCCTAATTTGGTTTTAAAATGTACATATTTGAGCGCTTCATGGTGGCATACTCATCTCGCTTATAAAGATTGATGCGGACAAAAAATTCCAAAAATAACAACCCACGAGCGTTGTCGTTAAATTTCATGGAAAGTGATCCAAAATGGAAGAGTGATGCATATCTATGCTTTTTATGATTATGTGAGTGATCCCACAAATTTAGGGACTTTTTTGACTCCGTTTGGGATTTTTCACATAAAAAATTGTCTTTTTTGGGTTAAAAATGAGCTGAGAACGACCTAGTTTTGGTCAAAAATGGGCAAAACGACCCCAAAGTTGACACATCAGCTCATATTTCCATTGTTAAGAGAGAGATGGACGCTTCTTAGTGAAAAAACCTGCAATTTTCCCCTTTTGTGCAATTCACTTCATGGTTGCTCTATGAGTGTGTAGTGCACTCTTGCCTCTCCGCTATCTTGTATTTGAGCTTGTGAGGGAGTGAATTAGGGTTTCCCCTCATCAAAATGGCGTGTGGGCTTCAAGATGGAAGCTCTTAGATCTCTACAAAATAAAAAAATGGCTGTCGTGAAGATGGGAGCTTATGTATTCCTTTCAACAGTTTGAAGTTACGACTATGTAATTGAGGGAGAGGCTACATGATTAAGTAATGAAATAACGTTCACAAATATAAAAGACTTCAATCAACCCTACCAGCACATACTGGTGGGTTCATTATTTTATTACATGCGAATATTGCTAGATCCGTTCATTCGCTGTTTGGCAGTAGCGCACAGGGCAAGCAAAACTCCTGCAGTGAGTTCCGATTCGAACCCGAGATCAGCAGTACCAGAAGTCCTCGTGCTAACCACCTCAGCCGTCTGCTTTTGCAGCTGCCATCTTGTGCCTTTAATCTCAAAAAAAGATGTCGCAACCTCCTCCGAGCATGTGATCCACCTATGGTTGCCACCTGATGCCGCCTTGATTCTCAAGTCCTTGCATTGACATCCCCTTCAATTATGAAGGCCATCATCGCCCCTCAGGATCGTCACCGCCCTTTTTTTTATTTCAGCTTGGTCATCAGAATTTGTTCAAGACACCTACCTTCTTTTTTGAACCACCTCAGCCGTCTGCTTTTGCAGCTGCCATCTTGTGTCTTTAATCTCAAAAAAAGATGTCGCAACCTCCTCCGAGCATGTGATCCACCTATGGTTGCCACCTAATGCCGCCTTGATTCTCAGGTCCTTGCGTTGACATCCCCTTCAATTATGAAGGCCATCATCGCCCCTCAGGATCGTCACCGCCCTTTCTTTTAATTTCAAGTTGGTCATCAGAATTTGTTCAAGATTCGCCACCTACCTTCTTTTTTGAAAATCGTAGGGACATACTAGCACTTTGAAAAAGGAGAGTAAGCTATCTTTTGGGTTTGGGTACTTAAAGGCTCTCCTTAAATTGAAGCTTTCCATCTCCAATCAGGGATCTCCTCTAGGCTATGATCTTGAAAATAGAAACTACTAACCTCTTCATCTACCACTTTGGGTGCAACCCAGTGCAATGCTTTACCCCCCTAACCCAGTGCAATTGGTGCGACCCGGCTCTAATTCCAGTGCTTTTAGTTAGCGAATGCCATTCCTCAATTGAAAGTCGAACGACAGCGTCCTTGATCGAACTCCATGGTGGTGCGCAGACATGCATATGAACCTTGTCACAAATTCGCCAATGATAACCTGGCTTGATCCGCACTTTGGGTAGCTACAGCGACGATCCGTGGGCCCGCGAGAGAGAGAGAGAGCGAGAGAGCGAGAGAGCGATGGGGATTTTTATGTCACGAATCCTGGCCTCTCTTTTCGGTGAGAAGGAGGCTCGAATTTTGGTGCTAGGACTGGACAATGCTGGCAAAACAACCATTCTCTGTATCCTTCCTGAAATGCTAACGTCCTGTGCGGATGATGTATCTTCTTGGTTTCCTTTGACCTGCTGCTGCATAGATCGTCTGCAAGTCGGTGAGGTGGTATCCACAATACCAAGTAAGCTCTTGTTTCTCACTTTTTCTTTTGGTCCGTTCGTTGCTGCTTGTCAGGTTTGTAATTTGATCTCCACGTGACCTCCATGAGCTGTACTATAAATGTTTGACTCGTAACTTTGTCCATTGGTCAAGGAAAATAGTGCTCTAGTCATCGAGTTAATGTCGAATAGAGCAGTTGATATTTTGGCCTTTTCTTATCCCATGCATTTATGAAGACTTGAGAAGCATATGCTTATATCCTTGCTTGTGTGTGACTTTTCTCCTACTAGCAGAGAATGAAGTTAAACTTGTAATCAACTTTCGGGGTTAAGACTTGTAGAAGGTTATCCACACTCTTGATGCCAAAAGGGTTGCACATGTTTATAGAAATTTCTCTCTTTCCTTGTAGGGTGACGAGGCTCCCTCATGAAACATTTTCATAATTATTCAATGTGCAAATATTCGAGATATGTCGCCACCAGATGGTGGTATCTTTGGTTGCATATCATGGTTGTGTGACAATTTGATCCTCCACATGCATCACCTTCAGAGTTGCGACTCACCCTCGGTAACCTTACAACTGACTTATCCCCCGACCTGGGCAATACGACACTCCCAGCTCATTCACATTGAGAGCCACACCGAGTTGCGGTTTGGTGGCGTTGTTGGCGCGGATTCTGTTTTGGTTGACATCGGAGGATTGGAGGTAGGAGATACACGCAAGACAGCGCAGACATCTTGGTCTGGCCACTTCTCTTCTCAGAGATTATTCACAGCACAGATTGCTCAGTTTGGCTTCCCTTCTTCATATAGGATGATCATGGTGCAGATAGCTTGGTCTGACCACATCTCTTCTCAAGGCCCTTCACAGCGCAGATTGTCGAGTCTAGCTTTCCCCTTATCTGGATTACCCTACCTACTTACAAGTACAGGACACCATCCAGTGGTGGTCCGTGCGATTTCTCGGTGACTGCTGCAGCTTATGGTAGCTTCTACAGTGCAAATTGCATAGTCTGGCTCTCCTTGATTTGGAGGACGTTCACGGCGCAGATTGCTACATCTGGCCTTCCTGGAGCTTTACACAGCTTAGCCACTTGGCAACTTTGGGTTACAGGTTCATGTATTGACAGGCTTCCTATAACCGGCCTGTACAACGTAGAGGGCGGTACTATTTCAATTACCTGTTAACTTTTCACAGAGCACTGAGAAGGAAAGAGAATACAGATGTGTCCAGTGACTAGAATGTCACACACGAGACCGACACCGTATAGGCCCCAAAAGCTAGCATCCCTTTCGGTATTTCTTTATTCAATTTAAAATAGACGATCCGAGCACTTAGTACAAGCTTTCACAAAGCTGTCCAAATGTGGCGAGGGCTGAAAACGCAGGTTTCCGACCTCATTTCGGCAGCATAACGGTGCAAAAACCCCTGTAGGTCAAAAGTACATGTCCAAGACGAATTTCCTCACTATCTGGAAGCTTTCTGGTGAGCTGTCACTGTCACTAGGAGGTGTGTTTTTCCTGTTGCCTTCTCTTAATATGTACTACATATTTTTATTTATTTTTACTTTGACTTGTTTTCCGTGGAACCCTTGAAAAGGTGCAAGTGGACATTGCATGGCGAGTGTGAAAAGGCTGCGGCCGAATAAGTTTCTCACATCGGGAGTCTAGGTTGGTCAGTCTGGAACTGTTCGGGCTAGTTAGCACTGCATTCTGATGAGTATGGAAGCCTGTGTGCACCAAATGAAGTCTGGGCCTGTCGGAAAGTCACAACTTTTCAAGTCAGTGGGAAGTAGAGAATTAGATCAAAAGGGGCAAACTGGACACATGGCGGCTCCAGGCAGATTTGCCACTTCTAGCATGAAGAGGGGGCGCCCAATTTGAGAGAGGAGGCTGATTTTTGCTCGAGGGAAATTACAGTGTGTGCGTGAGTGCTTTAATGGAAAGCTTGCCTTCTCCTCTGTCTCATGTAGCGTGATGACTTGCTCTCGTGCATCTCTCTCTCCCCTTTGGCACATATGGTAATGCCCCACTAGTTGGGCTACTCAAATGAATATGTACAGTTCTAGGGGTTTATGCGCGTTTGCCAAGGCAATAGCCTTCTGAACAGAAACCGGATTACCTAACTGCTAATTCCCCACAGGTACACAGCTCCATCGTGGAAGATTGCGAGTTTGGAGAGTTTTCTCGCGTGAAAACTAGTCCAATTCACAGGGGAACTGTCCCATTGCGTGCGGGAGCCCTTGGGACACGTGCAGGCGTGTTAGCTCGGTTAAAAAGGATCCAAAACAGACCATTACAGCCTGTTGTGTTTTTCTGCAGGTTTAGGGTTTCGCACCTAAATTGCAAGGGAACACCAAGGGAGCCCCATGAAAGCCTTTGGATACGTGTACAGGCTTTTGGGCACCCGACAATGAAAAACAGAGAATTACAGTACGATGAATTTCTGTGAGAGCTCACCAGAAAGCTTCCAAATAAGTGAGGGAATCCGTCCTCGACAAGTACTTTTGACCTGTAGGGGTTTTTGCGTCGTTATGTTGTCGAAATCAGGTCAGAAACCTGCGTTTTCAGCCCCCTCGCTAGGTTTGGACAGCTTTGTGAAAGCTTGTACTAAGTGCTTGGATCGTCTACTTTAAATTGAATAAAGAAATACCGAAAGGGACGCTAGTTTTTTGGGGCCTACAAGGTGTCGGTCTCGTGTGCGCAGTCACATTGTAGTCGCTGGACGCAACTGTCGCGAGGACGTGGCAACTGCTAACCGTAGTTGTTGGTTTCTTTCCAATGATTTTTGTTTAATTTTTGAGACTCTTTTTGAAGTTGCAAATGGTGGGACATTGTATGGCCAATGTGATTGGTAGTTTTACCCGCAGACGGAAAGTTGGTCGGCACTGGAACTCGTAAAGTAAAAGGATGTCTAGGCTCAGTTCAAGATCATGTAGGTCCCCCCATCGCACTTAGCAAGTGGATACTAGGAAGTGAACTCAATAAAGGTACAATGTCAAGGTGGGGTCACCGAAGGAAAGTACTCGACAACTCGGCTACATTGCATTTTTGGATGCGGTCCCTGTAACAGACTTGGACACTCCAAGTCAAGAATCAATCGCGACAACACCAAATAACCACTTCAAACAATTCACAGATCACAATAAATTTGCACTGGCCCGGCGGAGTTCCGTGCCTAGAGATATTGGCCCCAAAGATTGGCACCCCTTTCGGTATTTCTTTTAATATTAGTCAGTTCAAAGTACAAGAGGGTGACTCGGGGTTGACTCTCAGACTCTGCATCCAGATGCTCTGAGAAGTGAAGGCCCAAGCCACTTATTTAAATGTTTACAAGGGATGCCAAAAGTAGAGCCCCAAAAGCTTGAAAGCAAAAGCCTGAAAGCAAAAGTTCTTTTCCCTCTCTCATAGAGAGTTACTGAAAGCAAAAGCAATCTCTCTCTCTCTCTCTCTCTCTCTCTCTCTCATTGTGTAGCCAAAACTGACGCAAAAGCAAATTCTGGCTGTCGTAATTCACTCCGCAAAAAGCGGAAATCCGTACATGCTGCCACGTCATCATGCGCCGGCAGTTTTAGGGTTTGCTGAATTTAGGGTTTCAGCCAGAAATTAGGATTTACTGCAAATTAGGGTTTCTGGCAGTTTTTAGGGTTTGCAGGAATTTTAGGGTGTCAGCCAGAAATTAGGGTTTCTGCTGTCTGCCACGTCATCACTTTGTGACATATTCCCCTCTTGAAAGCATTGTAATCGACCGCGATTACGCCTGCAAAACCGACAAAAGCCATAAACTGTCTTAGCAGACACTGATTGTTAGTACCTACGTACTAGGAACACACATCTAGCACATGTACCAAATCGACAGTCATATCACACGACATCACAGGACATCACATGACATTCAACATTCATTCGGATCTTAGAGCATGATTTATCGGCAATGTAGCTAGCAATCACATCTAGGTCCAATCGGAACCTCATCGATGTCCGATTGACTAACCCCTATTGCAACCATGTCTATTCGAGATCAATCAGACCAAAATGCTGCAGTCATTTTGTCTATCAGTTCTTGCACTCAAAAAAAGTGAAGAAACAAATCAGTATCATTATCAGGAATTCCATTTCATAAAGTCATACAGCAGTATCCCTGAAGCTCAAAGAGACATCAGTGACTCTAGTATCTAAATCAAGGCATCTGTTGACAAAGGAGCGGAGTGACTCCCCTCTTGTGCATCCCATTGCACCAGATCTCCGGCCAAGTTGAATTCTGGGTTCCATTTGGAGTAGACTATGCTAAACCAAAAGCATGGAGGTAAAGTTTCACAAGCTGAGGAGTATCTGCTAGGTCCTCCTCCTCCATCCACTTCGCATCTAGTGCAGGATAATTCTTGAACTTAACCAAGAACTGCCTTCGGACTTTACCTTTAGTCTTTGTATCTTTATGTGTCAAAATCTGTTTAGGAACAAGGATCTCCTCGTTTTCTTCCACTTCAGGTTACTCATCAGGCTCCCCATCATCAGGCACATCACCTTAAAAGGTTTTAAGAGACTCACATGGAATGCATTGTGAATCCTCCAAGTATCTGGCAGTTCCAATCGAAAGGAGACATCATTTATCTTTTCAGTAATCTGGAAAGGTTCGAAGTATCACATACTAAGCTTTGGAAAAAGCCTCTCCTTTCCCTTTTTCTTTCGTAGGCGTACCTTCTCAAAACGTAAGAGCACCCAATCATCCTCCTTCAATTTCATGTCGCGACGATGGCGATCCGCTGCCTTTTTCTGTCGTTCTTGAGACTTTTGCAAAGTCTCGCGAACCTTGGCAAAAGCCGTATCCAAATCTCTCGTATATTCATCCGCTTCAAAGATCTTATCTTTCGTGCTCAGGAAGGGTGGAACCTTCGCAGCACCTTCAACAATCTCAAATGGCGCCTTCCCCGTCGAAGAGTGTATCGTGTTATTATAGGCAAATTCCACCAAAGGTAAGTATCTTTCCCATTGAGTCTTCTGATCCGAGATATAAGACTTCAATAAATCTAGAACCACTGAATTGGCAATCTCGGATTGCCCGTCAGTTTGCGGGTGGAACGATGACGAGAACTGCAACCGCGTGCCAATGTTCTCCCAAATTGCCTTCCAAAACAAACGCGTAAATCTGGGGTCTCTGTCGGAGACTATCGTCTCAGGCATGCCATGTAATCTGAAGATCTGGTCCACAAACAGTCTTGCTAAGTGATCCGGCTTGACTGTTTTCTTCACTGGAATGAAATGAGCCCGTTTGCTAAATCTGTCAATAACAGTCCAGATACCATCGTGACCACTCTGTGTCCTCGGGAGACCAAAAATGAAATCCATCACAATACTTTCCCAGGGGCGGGTGGGTATGGGTAAAGGCTGTAACAATCCCTGTGCCTTATGCCTGTCAAACTTGACCTTCTCGCATACTAAGCAACTGCGCACAAACTCTTCCACATCCTTTTTGAGTCTCGGCCAAAACAAGTATCTCTCTACCCCTTTTGGTGGTAGCAATGCCGCGGTGACCCGTAAAAGATGGACAGTGGCATTCAGTCATAACCTTTTCTTTCAACGGTTGAGTAACGCACAACATAGTCTTTTTCATCAAGTAGCCTTCCCGGAAGGAGTATCTAGCTACTGTCTCCCCATCCCGTATCCGTGTGAAAATATCTGCAAAATCTGAATCTGTGGCATACTGATCAACCAGATCCTCGAAGCTCCTATGATGTATCGCGGAAATAGCCAGAACCAATGGCTTCCGAGACACAGCATCTGCCACCACATTCTTCTGTCCCTGAACATGGACAATCTGGAAGTGAAACTGTGACAAGATGTTCGCCCACCGCATCTGCTTTTCCAAAAGCTGCTTCTGTGACAGCAGCGCAAACTCTGATGGTCTGTAAAGACAATAAAATTTGCTCCGAGTAGGTAATGCCGCCACTGAGTAAGAGCATGGATAACCGCCAAAAGCTCTTTCTCATATATCTGTGCTGTCATCTCCGGCCTAGAGAACAATCGGCTCTCGTAAGCAATGACATGGCCTTCTTTCATCAAGACCGCACCGAGACTACAACCACAAGCATCACAATATACTTCAAATGACTTCTGCAAGTCCGACAAAGTCAAAACTGGTCCCGTAGTCAATTTCTCTTTCAAGGTCCGAAAGGCAGTCACCTCTGTGGATCCCCACGAGAAAGGGACTCCTTTTTGTGTCAAGATCTGCAAAGGGAAAGCAACCTCTGCAAACTTTCGTATGAACCGCCTGTAGTACGAACACAGTCCCAAGAAGCTTCTAACTTCATGGACATTCTTCAAATCGGGCATATCACGAATAGTCTCTATCTTGGCCTGGTCCATTTGCACTCCAGCTGCTGAGACAATGTGTCCCAAAAAGTGTATCTGTGGTAGGAAAAATTCACTTTTCTTTGCATTAATCACTAACTTGTGATCTCGTAATGCCTGAAAGACCTGAAGCAGATGATCTCTGTGTTCTGCCTCATTCTTGGAGAAAACAATGATGTCGTCAAAGAAAGTGCCAACAAATAGTCTGTACTCTCGAAAAATCCTGTCCATCATGCGATTAAACGTCGCAGGAGCATTGGTTAAGCCAAAGGCATCACCAAAAACTCAAATAACCCAAAAGTAGTCCGGAATGTTGTCTTGTAGCTGTCTCCCGGCGCGATTCGGATCTGATGATATCCACTCTTCAAGTCAATCGTGCTAAAGTACGAGGATCCCTGTAACCTGTCGAGTATATCATCGATCCTAGGAATCGGAAATCTGTTCTTGATGGTGATTTTGTTGAGAGCTCTATAATCGATGCACATCCTCCAAGATCCGTCTTTCTTCAAAACCAACAACACTGGAGAGCAATACGATGAAGTACTAGGGTGGACAAGACTCTTTTCCAAGAGGTCTTTCACTTGGTTCATAATCTCTTCATTCTGTGCTCGGCTCACACGATAAGGTGGCCGGTTCGGTGGTGTGCTTCCAGGTATCAGATCAATGGTATGATCTTTAGGACGAGTAGGTGGTAACTCCTGGTAGGCCCTCTGAGAAGCAATCGGCGTGAGAGTGGAGAAAATCTTGGCGTTCTTTATCAAGTTTAGACATATTTGTCCTATCCTTATCGCTCAATTCTTTCATAAAGATCGAGTAAACAAACAGACTGGATTTCATTAATTTTGAAATGGCCGAAGCCGATACAATAGGGACAGACTCGCCCTTCAATTTAATATCAAGTACAATTGTTCTGCCCTTTTCTGTAGTCAAAGTCGCTTTTCTTGCCCGATAGTCGACCACGGCGTTGTTCTTGTGGTACCAAGGAATCCCTAAGAGAACATCAGAACCCTCCAAAGGCATTATGAAGAAGTCCTCATGCCCCAAATAGCCCTGACAATGCAACCGAAGTTTGCCAATGACAGGTGTAATGGCTACGTCCTTGCCGAGTGCCGCTAGAACTGCCTCCGCAAGTGGTCCCATCCAATCGGGAGTAATCTCGAGCCGCGCCGCCAATTTCGGTGAAATGAAGTTGGCCTTGGCCCATCCATAAAAGAAAATCAGGGCCTCTTGATCTTTCACTTTGCCCCAAGCTCGGCAAAGTTCTGTACTCTCATCCATGGTGTCGGGATCGGTGCCCACACAATTTGGAACCAATCCTGTTTTCATCTTGCCTTTTCGTCCACATTCCTCAGCTGCTCTCGAACTCTCAGGCTTGTCGTCGTCCTTATCATTCTGTTCTTTCTGTGCCTTTTTAGGGCACTTCGCGGAGATGTGTCCCGGTTCCCCGCATCCAAAGCACTTCCCTTCTTTGATGAATCGAGTTCGCTCATGAGGAGTAAGCTTGGGTCGTGCATCCTTTTTCTCTGGGGTGCTCTTTTTCTTTCTACTTTCATTCCCAGAAGTCTGTTCGGCTCGTTGTGGCATGTTCTCATCTGTGGGGTAAGTCAGACTGCCAGAGTGAATGGCAAAGCCCCGCTTCGCATGACTCATCAACTCCTGAATAGAAGCTGACTTCTGCTCCAAGCAGTGATCTCGGATCTCTGTAGGTAGACCCAAGGTGAACCGCTCAATCTGTTCTCTGAACGTGATCTTCTTGAATGAAGACGCGGGTAGAAAAGAGCTCTAGAATCTTTCACAATAAGCATTGATTGTATCTTTCTTGGTCATTTGAAGATGGTTCCAAGCAGCTCTTATATCTCGTTCATATTCTTGCGTCAACCAAGAAGAAATAAAAAGCTTTTTGAATTTCAGCCATTTAATTGGCGCAGTCTTGTTGAAAAGAAGCGTGGACCACCAAGTACGAGCATTCCCCTTAAGGTAAGAGGTAGCTCTCCGAATCTTGGAGTGCTCTGAATAGCGTCCTCCCGCGAAAGCAATGTCAAACTGCTGTATAAACGACAAAGCCTTCGAAGCATCTGAGTATCTTGAAAAGGTATCAAACTTGATCGAGTGGCCACCTTCCTTAAACTCTCAGACTTTCTTGCTTTTATCTTCGAGAAAGTCATACTGGTTGGCTTTGTAAAAGTTCTTGTTCGCATAGAAGTTTCCATCATCAGAATGTGAGCTGTCTGTAGACGAGTCCTCAGTAGAACTGTCAGGCTCTGGGTGAGATTTAGCCTGCTTTGCCTTTTTCTTGCCCTTTCCGAAGCTTTGTTTCTTGCTTCGCTTTTTACCTTTTCTGTCTTCTTCGCTCGAATCTGAAGAGCTAGAAGAACTGTCAGAAGAAGAAGAAGAAGAAGAAGAACTGGGTACTTCTTCAAATTGAACACGCTTCTTCTGTTTCTTTGCCTTATCAAAAGTTGACTGACCACCCAAATATCCCGGGAAGTCAATGCTTTTCTTTTGCTTTTTGCTGTGCTTTTTGGCTTTCTTTTGCGCGTCAAAAAGCTGGGCGATCCGTGCATCAACCACCTCTTCTAATTCCTTCTCTGAATATTTCTTGTGAGCAGAAGGTTTCTTGAGAGTGGGTGTAGTGGTTTTCTGCCACTGCTCATGCACTTCTTGAAAAGAAGTCTCGCTCATATATTTTGCAAGTTTTGGGTCCTTCGCAAAATTGAGCATTATCTTCGTTGCATCGCCGATCAACTGGCGACGCTCCATCTCTCGCCGCTCCGCCTGAGTAGGCCGAGGCGGGCCATACTCTTTGCCGGAATCTTCGTTGTGATCCCTGTCCGCATCTCCAGATGCAAAGGGAGTCGACTGATCCTTGCGTGAAGCCATAGGTGCCGCAGGAAAAAAAATTGGGGATCCGATTTCCCGTAGAAGAGAATCCGGCCGTGCTCTGATACCACTGTAACAAACTTGGACACTCCAAGTCAAGAATCAATCGCGACAGCACCAAATAACCACTTCAAACAATTCACAGATCACAATAGATTTGCACTGGCCCAGCGGAGTTCCGTGCCTAGAGATATTGGCCCCAAAGACTGGCGCCCCTTTCGGTATTTCTTTTTAAATTAATCAGTTCAAAGTACAAGAGGGTGACTCGAGGTTCACTCTCAAACTCTGCGTCCAGATGCTCTGAGAAGTGAAGGCCCAAGCCACTTATCTAAATGTTTACAAGGGATACCAAAAGCAAAGCCCAGCTTGAAAGCAAAAGCCTGAAAGCAAAAGTTCTTTTCCCTCTCTCACAGAGAGTTACTGAAAGCAAAAGCAATCTCTCTCTCTTTCTCATTGCGTAGCCAAAACTGACGCAAAAGCAAATTATGGTTGCCATAATTCACGCCGCAAAAAGCGGAAATCCGTACCTGTTGCCATGTCATCATACGTCGGCAGTTTTAGGGTTTGCTGAATTTAGGGTTTCAGCCAGAAATTAGGGTTTACTGCAAATTAGGGTTTTTGGCAGTTTTTAGGGTTTGCAAGAATTTTAGGGTGTCAACCAGACATTACGGTTTCTGCTGTCGGCCACGTCATCACTTGTGACAGTCCCAGTGGGCATTGATGGTCAGATGACCAATGGGAGTCCAATGGAAGCATTTCCTAAAATTTACGGAACTGCTATTTTGGGCCATGAAATGTGTTCGGGCCATTAGCTTCAGAATGAGGAGGGGAAAATTTTATTACTCTGCTGCAAAGTCAACTGATGCACTAGTTAAGAGTTTTTTAAGTAGGAAGCCCAATGCGGGGAAATTGCATGTATGAGTGCCAAGTGGCACTTTTTGACCAATTTACCAAGTCTGGGAGAACAAAACTCGTAACTGACTGTTTGGAGCAGTTTTGGAGGCTGAGAACTCTGATTTTCAGCCATTTCTCTCCATTTTCGAGCTTTCCATGACTTTACCTAGGACCAAGGAGCTCATTTGCAGCATTGGAAGGCATCAGATGCAAGTTTACAAGGCTGTTTTGCTGCGTTTTCAGCGATACGCAGGTTTTGGCAGCCATGGAAATCTTCCCCTTTTGCATCTATTTGTTCACAGATGCAATACAGGTCAAGGGCAGAAAAATGGGCGCTGAATTTTGTAGTTGGGAGGGCTCATTTGTGAAACCTGTCACACAGGTTAAGAGCTATGGAGTGCTTTCTTTCCACTCTATGTACAGTTTGGTGCTAGGGGTGACGACCTGCACACTACACACTGCTCTCTCTCTCCCCCCTACGTGCAGTTATGTGATGCCCCACAAGAGGGCTCTTCATTTGATTGTTGTACAGCTGTATGGTTTCATGCTTTTATGTTGAGGCAAGAGCCTCCTTGAGCAGGAACAGGAGTAGCTAACTGCTACTCCAGAAGTAGGCACCGGTGAGGGTGATAACCTCATTGTATAGGTGCAATTTTAGCGCTGGTTATGCGTTGTATTTTGACAGTTTTTCAGCCATACGGACGCTAGAACCATTGGGAACAGTGCCCCACTGATAGAGGACAGTTCGGGGACTGTTTAGGGCTGAAAACAGGGCAAAAACCAGTAAATACAGCGAGCTGAATTTACTGTTTTTGGGTAGGAATCAGAGGGTTTATGCCAGTAGAAGCGAGTTCGAGCAGAAGCGAGTTCGAGCAGGGGAATTGGTTTTGGGCAAGTTTTGGGGTTGTTATGTTGCCGAAATTTTGCTAGAACTGGTGGTATCTAGCGGGATACAGTTAAAGGATTTTTAGGACTCTTCTTTGTAATTTACCCTCCTAAAGAATAAAGAAATACCGAAAGGGGCGCCAATTTTGGGCCCTACAGGTTGTCGGTGTCTGCTCGGAGCATTCTAGCTTCCTAGTCGTGTGTGTGCCTAAGTGTTAATTCGTCGCAGGTTACCTTTGCTCGTTCTCTGTGTGTGTGTCTTAAGTAAAGAATTTCGGGTGAAAGCCAAAGCCTACCACCCTATGGGCCAGTTTCAAGGTTCCATTCTCGGGATATCAATCACTTTTTCCTCAAAGAGTGAGCCTCGGTTGTTTTGGGTAAAGACAGAGTGCAGGAACGCGGGATTACACTATGGCTGACAAAGGGAAGGGCATTATGGAAGAGGGTTCCTCTTCGAAGGACAGACAGGAAATTCCGCATGTTCGTACTGCCAAAAAGTGGTCAAATTAGGGTTGATTTTCTGCTGCGTTTTTAGGGTTTACAAGTATGAACCAAGATGAGATAGGGAGAGGTCTCACAGTGGTAGATTGGCCACTAGATCTCCTGCGGGAGTGATGTGGGTCTGCCAAGTGGCACGCTGCTCGCCGATTCTCTGAGGCCATTGCTTGGATTCTTTGACGCATTGGTAAATCATCTTGAAAATTGAGCTTACTTGGTCGTGGGTAGTACGCTACAATGTTGTGGAATTATGCTCGTTTGCAGAGGCAAGAGCCTCTTGCACAGGTAAAAAGTTAAGGGACAGGTTGCAAGATGCTATGTGGTGAAGTTCAAGAACTATCCACTTATGAATGGAAAGTGGATGGAAGAGCATGAACTGTCAGAGTCACCAAATGTATTGCAGCTTTATCTTGAGGTCTTTGGGTTACGGCCTATGTCACGATTGTGACTATGTTAATAGCAATACATCTACTCCTAGTTGCAGATATGCGAAGTGCCATGCCAAGGAGGACCCCTGCGCTTGGATGGTCACACCCCTTCGCTCTACGGGTGCGACTCTTCGCCCAATGGTTGCAGCTCTTCGCCGAAAGGATGTGTCCTTACGTCTAAAGTCGCATCTCTTCACCATGAGACGTATCTTTTCATTTATGTCTCTTCGTCTCCTATATAAGGAGCCCTTGTATCACACTTTCAATCAATCAAACACAGAGTCTTCTAAGTCTTGTCTCGAGTACAGTTCAAGTTTCTTAAGTCTTAATCATGAGTTTAAGTACTCAATAAAGGATTAGTACCTAGAATCCTCACAGTGGTATCAGAGCAAATTTTTTCCTGGGACCCGAAGGTTTTGAGCCTCTCACTCTCACCGCTACCCTCTCCCCCGCCCCCCTTTCCCGGAGTTGCATGGAAGCAGAAGAAAGATGGTACGCATGTGCATACAAGCATGAGGTAACATGAATTTTTCTGTTCCAATTCTATAAATAAAGACAGAACACAGATGTGTGTGCGTAACGTACCCGGAGAGGCTCGTGTACCTTTGCTCGGGTTGTACTCCCTCTAACCCGCCCTCGCACCCCTTCCTGCGAACGGGCACACGACAAACAACATGCCCCTTCTTCTCCGTGCTCGCACCTTTTCCAAAGGTTGTGCCCCTTTGAAGTTTGTGCACCCTTTCCCCAAATTATGCGCTGTTGTGCTGGCTGATTGAAGGGCTGAAACGCTGCATGCTCTTCACGCACCCCTTCTCCAGGCAACCCTTGGCGCACACTCTTTCATGTTGAAACGCTGCCCTTGCTGAAATCGCTGGCTGTTGCAAGTGTCACCAATGGGCTGAAATAATTCAAACGCTGGCTGCCCCTTCATGCGCTGGCTGTTTTTGACACTCTCTGGCTTTCTTACGTAAAGAGTAAAACACCAACAACGTATACATTTTTTTAACACTAAGCACAAGGCCCTTCATTTTATAAGTGGCCGCCCAACCCCATATTATTTAAAAACCATGTGAAAGCCCCTTTTCACTTGAACCCTTCAATTAAAACTTACTTAAAAAAAAAGGTGAAGAACCTAGCAGGATAGTTAGTGAGAGTTTCCAAATTTGCCGCCTTGCCCCCACTGGTTCCTCCTCTCACACTCGTCCTCTCCTCCGTGCGCCATCGGCACCGTATCCATGGCAAATGTTGAATTCAAAGTGGACATCCCGTAAGTTTCATACAAAGAGGAGATTCCGGACAGCGTTCTCGCGGAAATTCCTACTACACCGAAGACATAATTATTATAGATACTCCAAAACCGGAAGTTATTGAGATTCCCGATTTGTCATAACCGGACGTGATAATTATTTCTGATTCCTAGACTCCAGAGCGTCTTATGTCCCAACCCAACGTGTGCAAAGGAGGGATAATGATAGAGCTAGCACATCATATGTACATATGAATTCAGTGTAATAGATGGAAATGACAAAAGTATGAAGGTCTCATTAAGTCATTTGTATCTATGTGTTACGACCTTTCTTGCGGATACATGCGATGATAAAAGAGTGCTAACAACACAAGATCATCAGTGTCATGTATTTATGGTATGCAATCGAGGACGTTTGTGATTTCAAGAGGGGGGTTTGTCACGAGGACGTGGCAATTGCTAACCTTAGTTGTTGGTTTCTTTCCAATGATTTTTGTTTAATTTTTGAGACCCTCTTTTTGAAGTTGCAAATGGTCGGACATTGTATGGCCAATGTGAACGGTAGTTTCACCCGTAGATGGGAAGTTGATCGACACTGGAACTCGTAAAGTAAAAGGATGTCTAGGCTCAGTTCAAGATCATGTAGGTCCCCATGTCGCACTTAGCAAGTTGGTGGATACTAGGAAGTGAACTCAATAAAGGTACAATGTCAAGGTGGGGTCACCTAAGGAAAGTACCCGATAGCTCGGCTCATTGCATTTTTGGATGCGGTCCGAGTGGGCTTTGATGGTCAGATGACCAATGGGAGTCCAATGGAAGCATTCCCTAAAATTTAGAGAACTGCTATTTTGGGCCATGAAACGTGTTCACGTCATTAGCTTAAGAATGACAAGGGGAACATTTTATTACTCTGCTGCAAAGTTAATTGATGCACTAGTTAAGAGATTTTTAAGTGGAACGCCCAATGCGGGGAAATTGGATGTATGAGTGGCAAGTGGCACTTTTTGGCCAATATACCAAGTCTGGGAGAACAAAACTCGTAACTTACTTTTTGGAGCAGTTTTAGAGGCCTCATGAGAACTCTGATTTTCAGCCATTTCTCTCCATTTTTGAGCTTCCCATGACTTTACCTAAGACCAAGGAGCTCATTATCAGCATTGGAAGGCATTAGATGCATGTTTACATGGCTGTTTTGCTGCGCTTTCAGCATACGTAGGTTTTGGCAGCCATGGAAATCTTCCCCTTTTGCATCTATTTGTTACAGGTTAAGGGCAGAAAAATGGGCGCTGAATTTTGTAGCTGGGAGGGCTCATTTGGGAAACCTGTTACAGGTTAAGAGCTATGGAGTGCTTCCTTTCCACTCTATGTACAGTGTGGTGCTAGGAGTGATGACCTGCACACTACACACTACTCTCTTTCTCCCCCCTACGTGCTGTTATGTCATGCCCCACAAGAGGGCTCTTCATTTGACTGTTGTACATCTGTATGGTTTCATGCTTTTATGGTGAGGCAAGAGCCTCCTTGAGCAGGAACAGGAGTAGCTAACTGCTACTCCAGAAGTAGGCACCGGTGAGGGTGATAATCTCATCGTACAGGTGCAATTTTAGCGCTGGTTATGCGTTGTATTTTGACTGTTTTTCAGCCATACGGACGCCAGAACCATTGGGAACAGTGCCCCACTGATAGAGGACAGTTCGGGGACTGTTTAGGGCTGAAAACAGGGCAAGAACCAGTAAATACAGCGAGCTGAATTTACCGTTTTTGGGTAGGAATCAGAGGGTTTATGCCAGTAGAAGTGAGTTCAAGCAGGGGAATTGGTTTTGGGCAAGTTTTGGTGTTGTTATGTTGTCGAAATTTTGCCAGAACAGGTGGTATCTAGCGGGATACAGTTAAAGGATTCTTAGGACTCTTCTTTGTAATTTACCCTCCTAAAGAAGAAAGAAATATCGAAAGGGGCGCCAATTTTGGGAACTTGCGTACGTTATATGCCAGGGAATGTGTTCAAGACAATGCAAACAGGCATGGGTAACCCTATGTACGCGAACATGGGTGTGCCAACCAGGGTTGCAGGGTGCCTATGGCCAGTTTCGAGTGCTTGGAACAGAGTTTGGTATGGCTGGTTTTTCGCAGCCATATGCCCAAAATGCAGATATGACACGTAAAACGGGTGATGCGAGTGCTGGAATGAACAGTCATGGAGCACCACTGTTACATGTACCTGTTTATGATAATGTGGCTCCTTTGAGTCAGCCAAAGGATTACAAGGAAGGTGGGTAGGGAGTGAAGTTTGAAACTTTGCGAGGATCTGAGGATCAATTGAAGGCTTTGACTTTCATACAGCAGCTCGATGCAGCTTATGCTGGGGGAAACTTCACAGAATCTTCAAGATACACAAGGCTGCCACTTTCTTGAAAGGGAATGTGCTTTAATGGTGGACCGCATTGTTGAAGCAGGGTCAAGCCCCAACAACGTGGGTCCAATTCAAAAAGCTTTTTGCGCTTGCATGGCTGACAAACACTTTTGAAGTGGATGTGATGACAGAATGGCACGAGTTGAATGCTAAACAATGTGCGAATCTGGAAGAGTACAATAAACAGTTTTGGGCCGCACTGTTGCTAGTCACCTCTTACAAGTTTGTGCCATTGTCATAACAGATTGAGAAGTACTGCTGCGGATTGCCCAAGAAAATTAGGAACTATTGCACAAAGACTACTGTCATGAATATGTTCCACTTGATTGAGAATGCAAGAGTGGCCAGCAATCTGTGGAAGGGAGATTCTGATCGAAATAGCCACAAGAAAGGGTCCAAGGGCAAACAATTTTCAGCCAAGGGCGATGTTGCAGCAAAGCCTTTTGTGCCTCCCACAAACAAGCCCTCCAATGAAGAAGCTGATACGTCCAAGAAGCAATCTAAATCTTCTTGGGGACGAGGACAAGGACAAAAAAGGCATTTTTCTGGCAAAACTTTTGAAGAAAGGAAAGCGCTTAGAGAGGCCAAGAAATGCTACATTTGTGAAGAGGAAGGACATTTCACAAATGAATGCCCACAGAAGAAGTCACAGAATAAGGATGACAAGTCAGACCATAAAGGGAAGAAGCCAAAGCCGAGTGCAGGACTTGTCCCAGATTTGGTTGGAGACTAGCCCAACATAGATGCCATGGAATTGTGCAAAGCTTGGGGCAAAGTTAGAGACCAGACCGTTGTGTTTTCTTTGATCCAGGAGCCCGTGCAAATTTCATATCACCAGAATTGGCATCAAAGTTGGGCATTCGTGTAGAGGAGATGGGTATGACAGGGGAAGCAGGTTTGGCATGCCCAGGTCATTTAAAGCATGTTACTCCCATTTTTGGGAAGCTTCGTCTGCACATTCAGAGCTATGTGGATGTGGAAGAATTTCATATTATGCCACTTGAGGGCTGTGATGTGTTACTAGGTATCCCATGGTGTTACATGTTGCATACTATGGTGGATACTTACAACAAAAAGATTACCCTTGTAAATAGAGGAAAGACTCATGTCCTTGATGTAAAGCTTAAAGGCGAGTTTGTTCCAGTGGTTTCTGCTTCTAGTTGTTTCTGCTTCTGCTATTTCATCTGTAATAAAGAATCATCTTTCTGCGTACTTGATTTTTGCAAAAGAAATACATGAAGTTGTATCTAATTTGTCTACCTTAGATAAAGACAGGTCAACTTTTTTTAAGTGGTTTCAGTGATTGTTTTTCGGACTCTTCGTCAGGGGAGTTACCTCCTGAGAGACCTGAGGATCATACCATAGATCTCGTGCCAGGTTCCTAGTCCACCTAATAGACCACCATATAGGGTTAGTGCAGCTCAGCAGAAAGAGATTATGAGTTAGGAAGGGGCTGATTCAACCCAGTTCATCCCCTTTTTGTCCGCCTATACTCGTAGTGTAGAAGAAAGATGGTTCATGGCGCATGTGCATTGACTATCGTGCCTTGAATAAGAATACCATCAAGAACAGATTCCCAATACCGAGGATAGATGACATTCTTGATCGGCTTGAGGGAGCGTCATTGTTTACAAGGATAGACCTCAAGAGTGCCTACCATCAGATACGCATTAGGCTAGAAGATGTCCATAAGACTATGTTCAGGACAACATTTGGTCTCTATGAGTTTCTTGTCATGCCATTCGGTCTCACAAATGCTCCTGCCACGCTTAATAGAACGATTGACGTAATTTTTAGACCACATAGAAACTTCGTGGGTACCTTTGATGACATGATTGTCTACTCAAAATTCGAAGAGGAGCATAGGGATCACTTGACCGTAGTTTTCAATGAGTTACGTAAGAACAGGCTACTCATTAATGCGAAGAAGAGTGAATTCTTTTTGGAAGAGATTAACTTCCTTGGGCACATTGTTTCAAAGGATGGGGTATGCATGGATCCCGCCAAAGTGGAAGCAAATAGGTCATGGCCAGACTTGAAGTCCGTACATGACATTCAAAGCTTCCTAGGCTTATGTTCCTACTATAGGAGGTTCATCCGAAATTTTGCTGAGATTGCTTCTCCATTCCATGCAGTGCAAAGAAAAGGAGTTACTTTCAAGGGGACAGCCAAGGAAATTTTAGCCTTCAAACACTTGAAAGAGAAGCTGACTTCAGATCCTGTAATCATTTTGCCAGATCTTTCGAAACCTTTTGTGGTTCAGTGTGATGCGTGTGCCCATAGTCTTGGTGCAGCTCTAATGCAGAATGGCCTAGTAGTTGCATACGTGAACAGAATTCTTTTGAAGACTGAAAGGAACTTGCAAGTCTATGAGAAATTATTGCTGGCAGTAATTCATGCTGTCACTAGTTGGAAACACTATGTGCTAGGGGCTGATTTTGTTGTCCAAACGGATCATCAAACCTTGCGATATTTTCTCACACAAATGAAGTTGTCTGAGAAACACATGCGATGGGCAAACATCTTGTCAATGTTCCATTTTAAGATTGTGCATGTGCAAGGGAAAAAGAACATGGTGGCTGACATGTTGTCAGGAAACTTGAAAGCCCTAAATTTCAGCAGTGTCAATTCCGTATCATTGTGAACTAGACGAAATGAAGACACAATATGCTGAAGATTCAGATTTTGCAAGGATTTATGTGTCACCAGCGTGTGACTACTATCTATCCTTTTTGTTGATTTCTTCTTATTATCTATTTACTTTCACTTTTTAAAAACACCCCTCGGGAAATCTAACTGCCCTGCATTGCATAGCTAGTGTGGAACTGTCCAGAGAGAGTCCAGGCGTGAGGGCAAGAGAGAGCACTAAGGTTGGACAAAGACTATGGTTAGCCAAAGTGGGGTCATTGACTAGCCAAAGTGAAATCCTTTGCTACAGAGGCTACATTTCAGTTTTGGGTGTGGCTGCAGTGTACAAAGGGGGTCGGATGACCTAGAAAGATACAATGGCAGCATCTCCTAAAATTTAGGGAACTGCTATTTTGGGACCTGAAAATGTGTTCGCGTCATTACATCCGGAATGACTTGGGGAACATTTTATCACTCTGCTGCAAAGTCAATTGATGCACCAATTGAGAGATTTTTAAGCAGGAAGCCCAATGCGGGGAAATTGCATGTATGAGTGCCAAGTGGCACTTTTTGGTCAATTTACCAAGTTTGGGAGAAGACAATCCGTAACTGACTTTCTGGAGCAGTTTTAGAGGCTGATAACTGTGATTTTCAGCCATTTCTCTCTGTTTTTGAGCCACCCTTGACTTTACCTAGGACCAAGGAGCTCATTTTCAGCATTGGAAGGCATCAGATGCGTGTTTACAAGGCTGTTTTGCTGCGATTTCAGCGATACGCAGGTTTTGGCAGCCATGAAAATCTTCCTCTCTTTGCATCTACTTGTTCACAGATGCATTACAGGTTAAGGGCAGAAGAGGGGGTGCTTGATTTATGCTGGGAGGATGCTTCTTTGAGAGTCTATCACAGGTTAAGAGCTATGGAGTGCTTGCTTTCCCTCCTATGTACAGTGCGGTGCCAGGAGTGATGCCCTACACGCTACGCACTGCCCTCTCTCTCCTCTATGGTAGTATGTTATGCCCCTCTAGTGGCCTTTTCAATTGACCAATGTACAGTTGTGTGGGTTCATGCGCGATTGCCGAGGCAAGAGTCTCTTGCACAGGTACTGGATTAGCTAGCGGCTAATCCCCCCCGCAGGTACAGGTGAATTTGGAGAGGTTTCAGGCCAGAAAGCTCGTCCGATTCAAAGGGCAAGTAGCCCTACAGGTGCGGGAGCTTGAGGACTTACTACGGATGCGACCGGCACGCGAAACGGAGCCCGAAACAGTAAATTACAGCCTGTTGTGTATTTTTGCAGGTTTAGGGTTTTGGCCCTAAACGGTCCCTAATACCCCCTAGGAGGTTCGGGGACTCGAGGGGATCGCTGTAAAGGTGATTTGGCACATTTTCGGGGCTGAAAACAGAGAATTCAGCGTGCTGCAGATTCTCGCCAGGTTTTGCAAAGTGCGCGTATGCGTCGGGAAAGTCATTCCATGCGTGGGAATACTGACTGTGAAGGATCCTAGTACAGTTATGTTGCCGAAATCGGGCCGGAACAGTTGAAATTCAGCCAAGTTTGTGCGGGGCAGCTTGTAGGGAACCACAACGTTTAATCCCTCTTTTTTTTAACAATAAAGAAATACCGAAAGGGGCGCTTAAGTTTGGGGCCAATCTGGTGTCTGTCTACTCATACAGGTGCAATCTAGCAGCCTGTATCCCTCTCCCCTTTGTTGTGTCTTGAAAGTACAGGTAGAATAGACGACTAATAATGGGTGAAAGCTAAATCAAGGTTTGAAGTAAAGTCTACCGCCCTTTTTGGATTGTACAGGCCGGTTTCATGGTTCCATCGCCGGGATTAAATCACTTTTTCCCATAGAAGCGAGCCTTGGTCAGTTTGGGCTTGAAGACACAGGGGATCATAGACCAGACATAGGGAATTGCAATTATGGTTGGCAGACCAGATGATGTGACTGAAGAGGTTTCCTCTTCGCAGGGTCAACAGACACATGAAGTGGGTGAGTCTTCAAGACCACCACAAACGGATGATGCATGGCAGATTGTGTGTCACAAAGCCATTGCGACGCAAAGTTATGGAAGAGAGTCATGTCCCACCATATGCAGGGCATTGTGGTATCGATGCTACAGTTAAAGCGGTTGAGACATTCTTCTACTGGCCTACATTGAGAAGAGATGTGGATGCCTTTGTGTGAGAATGCCTAATATGCCAGAAAGTCAAGTTTGATAAGCAAAAGGCACCAGGGTTATTGCAACCACTACCTATTCCAGATAAACCATGGGAAAGTATTGCTATGGATTTTATCTTTGATCTTTCGAGAACGCAGACAGGAAACGATGGTATTTGGACCATCATTTGCAGATTCAGCAAACAAGCTCATTTTATTCTTGTCAGGAAGAAGATAAAGCCAGATCAGATGGCACGCTTGTTTATGAGCAATATTTTCAAGTATCATGGCATGCCACAATCAATTGTTAGCGACCGTGATCCACGCATGACAAGTTTGTTATGGAGAGGCTTGTTTGAGAATATGGGCACAACGCTCAAATTCTCTTCGTCATTTCATCCTCGAACAGATGGGCAGTTAGAAGAGGCAAATTCTACTGTCCTAGATCTTCTGAAGTTCTATGTGTCAGAGCATAAAGGAAAGTGGGAGCAGTATTTGCCATTGGTGGAGTATGCATACACTTTTGAGATAGTTGAAGGTGGCAAGAAAGTCCCTCCCATACTGCATACAAAGGACAAGATATTTGAAGCAGATAGGTATGTTCAGGACATGGATGAAATGTACAAGAAGGTCAAAGTGGCCTTGGAAAAGACTCAGGCAAAGCAAAAGAAAGCAGTTGATCGTCACGGTCGTGAAGTGGTATATTTACTTGGTGATTGGGTGCTTTTACGCTTTGAAAAGGCAAGGTTAAAGAAGATGAAGGGCAAGGAAAGACTGTTTCCAAAGTTCAGCATGCGTTACTAAGGGCCTTTTCAAGTGTGCGACATAATCAGTGATGTTGCATATAGGCTGAAATTGCCTGACAGTTGGAAGATTCACAATGCGTTTCATGTGAGTCTTCTCAGACCCTATGTGGGTGATGTGCCAGAGGATATGCCAGCTGAAGATCAGCCGGAAGTCGAGGAACTTGACGAGATCTTGGTCCCGGAACATATTTTGGCGCACAAAGAAAGGAAAGTGAAAGGCAAGGTTGCTAGGCGTTACTTGGTAAAGTTCAGAAACTATCCACCAATGGATGCTAAGTGGATGGAAGAAGGTGAACTTGCAGAGTCACCAACTGTGTTATCACTTTACCTTGAAGTCTTCGATTTGCAATCTACCTTGACCCCTTGAGTTTCAAAGCTACATGGATTGTCAGTGTGACAATGGCTTCTGAAAGAAATGATGTACATGGTATTTAAAGTGAGCTCAAATGAAATACCTGTTACATGAATGTTAGAGCTGTACAGATTGTCAGTTTGGCAATAGCTCTTATGGAACAAAGTATGGTTAGTGCTATAGAAGTGAGTATTTCTTATCAGTTTGTCAAGGATACAGTAATTGCTTCTATTAAAGAGTACATGTGTAACTGCATTCTTAAACTGTCGGTTTGGGTATGCTCGAAAGTATTACGAGATCCAACGTGTACTATAAGACAGTGGCAAAATGTGTAGCTACCATTTTGTCATTGGAAAGTTAGTGACTCAAAGCAATGGCAGAGTGCGAAGCTACCACTATGTCATTGGGACATGGTTGACACGCAGACAATACATGTGTCGACGAGGTGTTGAATACACGAGGGTTGACAATGAGCATGTATGTGTCGTACATGTGTCGACAGGTGTTGAATACATCAGTGTTGACTGTGAGCATGTACGACATAGATGCAAACAAGGACGTTTGAGATTTCAAGAGGGGGTATGTCACCAGCGTGTGACTACTATCTATTCTTTTTGTTGATTTCTTTCTTATTATCTATTTACTTTCACTTTTTGGAAACACCCCTCGGGAAATCTAACTGCCCTGCATTGCATAGCTAGTGTGGAACTGTCCAGAGAGAGTCCAGGCGTGAGGGCAAGAGAGAGCACTAAGGTTGGACAAAGACTATGGTTAGCCAAAGTGGGGTCATTGACTAGCCAAAGTGGAATCCTTTGCTACAGAGGTTACATTTCAGTTTTGGGTGTGGCTGCAGTGTACAAAGGGGGTCGGATGACCTAGAAAGATACAATGGCAGCATCTCCTAAAATTTAGGGAACTGCTATTTTGGGACCTGAAAATGTGTTCGCGTCATTACATCCGGAATGACTTGGGGAACATTTTATCACTCTGCTGCAAAGTCAATTGATGCACCAATTGAGAGATTTTTAAGCAGGAAGCCCAATGCGGGGAAATTGCATGTATGAGTGCCAAGTGGCACTTTTTGGTCAATTTACCAAGTTTGGGAGAAGACAATCCGTAACTGACTTTCTGGAGCAGTTTTAGAGGCTGATAACTGTGATTTTCAGCCATTTCTCTCCGTTTTTGAGCCACCCTTGACTTTACCTAGGACCAAGGAGCTCATTTTCAGCATTGGAAGGCATCAGATGCGTGTTTACAGGGCTGTTTTACTGCATTTTCAGCGATACGCAGGTTTTGGCAGCCATGAAAATCTTCCTGTCTTTGCATCTACTTGTTCACAGATGCATTACAGGTTAAGGGCAGAAGAGGGGGTGCTTGATTTATGCTGGGAGGATTCTTCTTTGAGAGTCTGTCACAGGTTAAGAGCTATGGAGTGCTTGCTTTCCCTCCTATGTACAGTGCGGTGCCAGGAGTGATGCCCTGCACGCTACGCACTGCCCTCTCTCTCCTCAATGGCAGTATGTTATGCCCCTCTAGTGGGCTTTTCAATTGACCAATGTACAGTTGTGTGGGTTCATGTGCAATTGCCGAGGCAAGAGCCTCTTGCACAGGTACTGGATTAGCTAGCGGCTAATCCCCCCCGCAGGTACAGGTGAATTCGGAGAGGTTTCACGCCAGAAATCTCGTCCGATTCAAAGGGCATGTAGCCCTACAGGTGCGGGAGCTCGAGGACTTGCTACGGATGCGACCGGCATGCAAAATGGAGCCCGAAACAGTAAATTACAGCCTGTTGTGTATTTTTGCATGTTTAGGGTTTTGGCCCTAAACGGTCCCTAATACCCCCAGGAGGTTCGGGGACGCGAGGGGACCGCTGTACAGGTGATTTGGCGCATTTTCGGGGTTGAAAACAGAGAATTCAGCGTGCTGCAGATTCTCGCCAGGTTTTTCAAAGTGCCCGTATGCGTCGTGAAAGTCATTCCATGCGTGGGAATACTGACTGTGAAGGATCCTAGTACAGTTATGCTGCCGAAATCGGGCCGGAACAGTTGAAATTCAGCCAAGTTTGTGCGGGGCAGCTTGTAGGGAACCACAACGTTTATTCCCTCTTTTTTTTAACAATAAAGAAATACCGAAAGGGGCGCCTAAGTTTGGGGCCAATCTGGTGTCTGTCTACTCATACAGGTGCAATCTAGCAGCCTGTATCCCTCTCCCCTTTGTTGTGTCTTGAAAGTACAGGTAGAATAGACGACTAATAATGGGTCGTGAACTTGTATTTTCACTTGGTGATTGGGTGCTTTTGGCTTTGAAAAGGCTAGGTTAAGGATAAGGAAAGGCAAGGAACGTTTGTTTCCGAAGCTCAGTATGCGATATTATGGTCCTTTTCAGATTTCAGAAAAGATCAGTGATGTAGCTTATAGGTTGAAGCTACCAGAAGGCTGGAAAATACATAATGCTTTTCATGTCAGCCTTCTAAGACCCTTTGTTGGTGATGTGCCAGAGAATATGCTTGATGAGGCACAACCCAGAGTGGAAGAATTGGATGAGATCCTTGTTCCTGAACAGATATTGGCACATAAAGAAAGGAAGGTTAGAGGAAAGGTTGCAAGAGGCTACTCGGTCAAGTTCAAGAACTATCCATCTTTGGATGCCACATGGATGGAAGAGTCTGAATTGGTTGATTCACCTCAACTATTGTAACTATATCTTGAAGCCTTTCAGATGGAACCCATAGTGACTTGATTTAGCCCTATGGAGCAAGGTAAAAGCATGGTTCATGATGCTCAAAGGAGTAGTTAAGCAATTGTATCTACTCTTTCCAGACAGAATTTGGCTAGAGAACTTTGTCCTTGAGAGTACACCAGAAGACTTCTATGGTTGATATATGTGTGGTAGCCAGGTTGGTGGGATTGTGTAATCTGTAATCGTCCAACGCTACATTTTCGGAAGCATGTATATCTTGGATTCCCACCATAGAATATACTATGCATTGTAAAAATGCTCCTGATGGGTTCTGACTGAAATCTGATGGTCATGCTGTGTGCAACCAGAGGATATGCATCTACTCTAAGTGCCTGGACATGCACGGTCTGCGAACAGACTCACAAAAGTTCCAGAACACTTGTTAAGCTAGGCTAACTGAATTGAACTGAACCCTAGTCATGAAGTAGCTTGTCCACTTACACATAGGGTTAGATGTGTACGTGACATCCCCTCCTTTTCAAAGTGAGGTATTGGTACCGAATTGTATGGCGTCGAGGGAGATCGCCAACAGCGTCTGGAATCCTGGAAAGGACTCTTCGCTTGCCCATCTGATGCGTGGGTCATGCGATACTTGAACTTCATAAAGGTCTGCTACGCTTGCTTCTTTGGGCCGCGGCAAAAGCGACACAAAGTCATCTGTGGCTCCTTCAATGCTTCAACTTCGTCTATAGTCATGCGTCTACCTTCTTCAAGAATCTCCGAGGATGAAAATTCCTGAAACCACTTTCAACACAAAAACATGAACATACCCATTCCATATAAAGTGACTGGAAAAATTATAGTCTTCTTTAAAGACTGTGCATGCAATGTAGATGAACAAAGAGACGGAGTGCCAAACTGTTTATCAAACACACGCAAACAATGAGTTCGAACTTGACTTTTTGATCTAAATCTATCAACTGTGGCAAATCACAATGGATATGCCGATGCTTGATGCTCAATCCTTCTTGTGCTCTTTCGAATACTGTGTCATGCCAAGGAAGAGACATGGAATGTGAACTCCTTGGGTGCAAACATTTTATCTTTTCATGAGTAATCCGCATACATCTGTGCTCATTCATGAGTGAATCGTGTTCATTGTACAATATGGCATGCCTATGAAAAGGGATCACATAAAGACGGTGACTAATATACAGGAAACCATCACGAATGAAACACTCGAACAATGCGTGCTGACTAATCATTCGAGAACAGAATATTTCCTATAGGGGTTCTTTGGACCTCGACTCGAGAGCCAAGATCGATTCTTCGTGATTGATCGAGTATGCAACGAGGTTAGCTTCACTAGACAAAGTATCAACTAAACCATCATCCTTGTGAACAATCACATCATTATCATGCAAACCATCATGCTCGTGAATAATCACATCTTGATCATGCAAATCATGTGTGTCGTGCTTTGGAGAAGAAAGGACCGAGAGAGTTTCCTTCTCTTGATTCTTTTCAAATTTCGCCTGCACATTAGAAATGAGAGATGAAGAATGAACAACTTGCTCGCGATCCAATTCTGTTTTTCTTTCTGCGGCCGCCAAGTGTACTTGCTCGAGCTCATGCTCTAAGGATGCAATGCTTTCTTTGTCCGCCAAGCGTGCTTGCTCGCGCTCACGCTCTAAGGCTGCCATTCTTTCCTCGTGCCACGTTTCTTGTTGTAACATCATGTCCATCATCGTCTTGACCAAAGGCTCCATAGGAGTTGGTGCAATCCTTGGCGTAGATGGGGAAGGGGGAGGGTCAGAAAAACCTCCACTCTGTTGGTCACTTAGTAGCAAAAATCAGCCTCCTCTCTCAAATTAGGCGCTCCCTCTTCATGCTGGAAGTGGCACAACTGCCTGGAGCCGCCATGTGTCGAGTTTGCCCCTTTTGAGTTAATTCCCGAGTTCCCACTCACTTATAAAGTTTTAAGTGACTTTCCGAGTGGCCCAGACTTCATTTGGCGCACACAGGCTTCCATCCTCATCAGAATTCAGTGCTAACTGGCCCGACCAGTCCCAGACAGACCGACCTAGACTCAGATGTGAGAAACCTATTCGGCCGCAGCCGTTTCACACTGGCCATGCAATGTCCACTTGCACCTTTTCAAGGGTTCCAGAAAAACAAGTAAAAATAAAATAAAGAGAATTATGTAATACATATTTAGAGAAGGCAACAGAAAAAATACACCTCCTGGTGACACTTCCGGTCATTCTGATGATGATTCATGGGCTTCCCCACCTTCTTCAGACGTTTTGACTACAAACACCACAGATCCTATTGGGCAAGACACTTGCAGGTCTATTGGCACTTCTTTCACGACAAGGAGTTGTTTTTTACACTCAGTTTGGGACCTTCATGCAGTATCTTCACCCTGTATCAACGGTTTACAATAGTTTGCTACATTGCTCGTGACGGCACTTTCCGGCCGTCCACTTTTGGGCCGGCCGTCCACCTTGTCTGGGCGCCCTCATATTTCATTTATTTCTTGTTGGGTCGTGGGGGAATTTTCCAGGCATTGCCCTACCTCCCCTTGCGCACCTATTTATGGGGCCAGGGGGTACCCACTTCCATCATCTGATCATTGTACGGGTCCTCTTGTTCTGGTAGTCAGGGGGGTTGATCACCCCCTCTTCCCTACACTAGTCTCTCTCTCTCTCTCTCTCTCTCTCTCTCTCTCATTATTAGCCACTCCCACCCTTGCTTCATCTCTCTCTCTCTCTCTCTCTCTCTCTCTCTCTCTCTCTCTCTCACACACACACACACACACACATTATTAGCCACTCCCACCCTTGCTTCATCGCGCAAGGCATGCCGCATAAGGCATAAAGAACCCAAGACATGGCGTTCATGGATTCAGTAGAATACTTGCAGTTTGTCCTCGACGAGCTTTGCGACATTCTTTTGCGGCATCCTTAGCAGAACCTTCTGATGCTGCAAAGTTTTCAACAGTTTTGAATTACATGTTACTCTATCTAATGCCCCAGGTGCTACCTCCTCCTCATGCACCAGAAAGTACAAGAGCTTCCAACCGACAACCTTCCCATCCGTCTGTTCCGATCGGGGGAGTCTTCCGGAATATGATGCAGCCATCTGACCGTGATCGTGTGCAACCACCTTTGCCACCGCCGTTTCCCCCACCTCCCTCACCACCACCACCAATAGGTTATAATGGTTGGAGCCCATATGGATACCTTTATTATCGGTACCCGGGATACGCACCTAACCAACCGAAAGATTTCAAGGATGGTGGCACGACTGTCAAATTTTCACTTTTTCTGGGGTGAAAGATCGGAAGAAAGTATTGCAATTCCTATAGCAATTCGACAATATCTATGCTTTGGGGAACTATACAGAAGAATTTAAGATTTCTGAAACAACGGGATTTCTTAAAGATAATTCAATGCCGTGCTGGAGTTCAATCGCGCACAACCGCATTCTCGAAGGACCTGGCAAGCTTTCAAGACAGTCTTTGCACGCAGCTATTTGACTTCTCTCTTTGAAGTCCGGATTTTGGCAGAGTGGGTCAACTTGAAAATGCTTGCCACAGAAACCATGGACGACTATAACGAAAGGTTTCTCGATGTATATCTTCCGATGTCCTTTAGGTTTGTTCCCTTGGAGGCCCAATGCGAGCGATACACCATGGATTACCATGACCATTGCAAGATTATTGCCTATCTAAGCAAGTCTCAACTATGCAAGAGCTTAGGACTATGCCGCGGTCGGCTACAACTGATGAAGGGAAAGTTGGAGTTTTCCACAGAACTAACTGCGGCCACCAATGTCACGGGGACGTGGCAGCTGTTAACTATGTCACGAGGACGTGGAAACTGCTAACTTTAGTTGTTGGTTTCTTTCCAATGGGTTTTGTTTTATTTTTGAGACCCTCTTCTTGAAGTAGCTAACGGTCGGACATTGTATGGCCAATGTGAACGGTAGTTTCACCCGCAGATGGGTAGTGGTCGGCACTGGAATTCGTATGGTAAGAGGATGTCTAGGCTCAGAGCAAGATCATATAGGTCCCCCCGTCGCACTTAGCAAGTTGGTGGATACTAGGAAGTGAACTCAATAAAGGCCTAAAGTCAAGGTGCGACTGCCAACAGAAAGTATCCGATAGTTGGGCCACATTGCACTTTTGGATGCGGTCCCAATGAGGAGAGATGGTTAGATGACCAATGGGAGCCCAACGGAATCATTTCCTAAAATTTAGGGAACTGCTATTTTGGGCCGTGAAATGTGTTCGCGTCATTACCTCCGGTATGACTAGGGGAACATTTTACAACTTTGCGGCGAAGTCAACTGAGCAACCAGTCGGGAGATTTTTAAGCGGCAAACCCGAAACGGGAAAATGCTTGTAAATGCGCCAAGTGGCACATTTCTGTGCACTTGCCTCATACATCAAGAACTGGCGCTGAATTTATAGCTGGGAGGCTCATTTTTGAGTTCTCTGCCACAGGTTAAGAGCTATGGAGTGCTTCCTTTCCCTCTATGTATAGTGTCGTGCCATGAGTGATGCCCTGCACGCTATACACCACTCTCTCTCCCTTACGTGCAGTTATGTGATGCCCCACAAGAGGGTTTTTCATTTGACTGATGTACAGTTGTGTGGGTTCATGCGCGATTGCCGAGGCAAGAGCCTCTTGCACAGGTACTCGGTTAGCTAGTGGCTAATCCCCCGCAGGTACAGGCGAATTCGGAGAGGTTTCACGTGAGAAATCTCGTCTGATTCAAAGGGCAAGTAGCCCTACAGGTGCGGGAGCTCGAGGTCTTGCTACAGATGCGAACGGCACGCGAAATGGAGCCTAAAACAGGGAATTACAGCTTGCTGTGTATTTTTGCAGGTTTGGGTTTCGGCCCTAAACGGTCCCTAATACCCTTAGGAGGTTCGGGGACGCGAGGGGACCGATGTACAGGTGATCTGGCGCATTTTTGGGGCAGAAAACAGAGAATTCAGCGTGCTGCAGATTCTCGCCAGGTTTTGCAAAGTGTCCGTATGGATCGGGAAAGTCATCTATTGCGTAGGGATACTGACTATGAAGCGTCCTAGTACAGTTATGCTGTCGAAATTGGGCGAGAACATGTGTTTCTTAGCCTGGATTGTGCAGGGCAGCTCGTAGGAGATCACATGTTTTATTCCCTCTGTTAAAGAAAAAAGAAATACCGAAAGGGGCGCCAATTTGGGGCCCACAGGTTGTCGGCGTCTGCTCGGAGCATTCTAGCTTCCGAGCGTGAGTGTACTTAGGTGTTAATCCCCGTTACAGGTTACCTTTGCAAAGTGCTCTGTGTGTGTCTAAAGTAAAGAATTTCGGGTGAAAGCCAACGCCTACCGCCCCACGGGTTTGTTTCATGGTTCCGTTGTCGGGACATCAATCACTTTTTCCTGAGCCTCGGTTGTTTTGGGTAAAGACACAGAGTGCAGGAACCCGAGATTACACTATGGCCGACAAGGGGAATGGCATTATGGAAGAGGGTTCCTCTTCAAAGGACAAGCAGGAGATCCCTATGGTTTTCGAGATTGGCGAGAGCTCACGGCCACGTCAGCCTGTACCTCTTGTTAATGTGAATGTCCCTCTAGTAGTACAGGGCTTTATGACTGGGTAATTTGAGGATGATGCGTTCAGGACTCAGTTGCCGTGGTGAATGTCTTTTCGCAGTTGGTGTAGAACCCAAGGTTTATCGAGTTCTTGCAACGCCACCAGTGCAACAACAAAATAGGCAACCTACGCCGCGTACGGAGCTTGTTCAGGCTCAAGCCTAGGTACTTCATGCGGCTCAGGAGGATAGGGAACACTCGCATGTTGCAGAGTCAGGGGCTCCAAAAGAGGTTCCTCCCGTGCTTGAACAGGTCGCTAGCACGCCTATTCCGTAGGTTATGCCAGTTCAGCCCGCCACCTTTCAGAGCCAGCATGCTGTCTTGAATGGACAGGGAACTGGATACCAGGCTATGCACCTAGTTTCTCCACCACGCACGGTACATCCTGGGTATTTCGGGTGTGGATCAGTGTTCCAAAGTATGGCTGGTTATGCGCCTGGAAGTCAGCCGTACATGCCAGGAACAGTGTTTGGGGGTATGCAAGGCATTATGCCAAACCCCATGTATGGTAGTATCGGCATGCAGCAGGGTTTTCAGAGTAACCACGGCCAGTTTGGGGTGCCACAGGGTCATTTTGGCATGGCTGGTTTTTCTGGACAGCAGCCAGATATCGCACCTCTGACGCGAAATGTGAATGGCCAAGATGTGCCGATCATGCCTACTAAAATGTCCATGTTGCAGACCATTCCATATGACAACTTGGGGGCACTGGAGAAGCCGAAGGCTTACAACGAAGGTGGTGTAGTTGTAAAGTTCAGTACCTTCAGTGGTTTCGAGGATAAGACAAAGGCCCTCACTTTCCTCCAGCAGTTTGATACAGCTTATGCGGGAGGGAATTTTACAGAGGCCTCGAAGGTCAGGAAAGTTGCCACTTTCTTAAAGGACAATGCGCTTACATGGTGGACGACATTGTTAATGCAAGGACAGGCACATGCCACTTGGGTTTACTTCAAGGAAATGTTTGCATCTGCTTGGCTGTCAAATGAATTTGAAGCTGACGTCATGACAGATTGGCACCAGCTTACTTCAGCTTCATGCAAGAGCTTGCTGGAGTACGATAGGAGGTTTTGTAAAGCGTTACTCTCAGTGACCTCCTACAGATTTGTGCCATTGACAGAGCAGATAGAGAAGTACTGTTGTGGGTTGCCTAAAGGGCTTCGCGATTACTGTACAAAGAACCGAGTGGCTACCCTCACTCAGCTTATGGAAGTTGCGAACAATGGTCTTGCCTTGTTGAAAGGAGAGGACAGTGGGTTTCCGAGCAACGACAAAGGAGGGCAGCAAAAGAAAAATTCAGCGAAGAAGCCCTTTGTGAAAACGGCTCCTGATGCGTCACAAGGGTCAGAAAAGGCCACCAAAGACAAGGATTCAGCTGGGACTTTGGAGCGCAGACAAAGAAACAGAAAAGGAAGCCTTTTGTGCGCAAGTCGCTGGAGGAAAAGAAGGTCCTAATGGTTGAGAACAAATGCTTTATATGCGAGCAGCCTTGTCACTTTGCTACCAATTGTCCACAAAGGATAAAGAAGAACAGAAAGGCAAGAAGCCTAAACCCACGACAGGTTTAGTGCCAGACATGGTGGGTGACAGGCCCAACACAGATGCCAGTGAGTTATGCAGGGCATGGGGTAAAGGTAGGGATCAGACGGCACTCATCTTCTTTGATGCAGGTGCCAAAGCCAACTTTATCTCACCGGGGTTAGCTATGAAGCTGGGCATTAGAGCTGAAGAGATGGGGTACACAGCAGAGGCATGGTTGGCATGTCCTGGCCACTCAGAGTGTGTTACTCCCATCATTGGAAAGCTGCGTATGCATATTCAGTCGTATGTGGACACAGAAGAGTTCTACATCATGCCGCTGGAAGGATGTGACGCTTTGTTGGGGATCCCGTGGATGTTCCGAGTGCATGGAGTCTTGGATGCCTACAACAAAAAGATCACTATATAGCATAGGGGCAAAACTCACATCTTGGATGTAAAGCTTAAAGGAGAGTCAGTCCTTATTGTATCTGCTTCTGCTATCACTTTTGTAATAAAGAATCATCTTCTTGTGTACTTGATTTTTGCACGTGATGTCTCAGATAGTGATCAATCAAATTTATCTCTGTTAGATAAAGAAAGGTCAGCATTTTTGCAAAAGTTTTGTGTGACTGTTTTTCTAATTCATTACCGTCGCAATTGCCGCCAGAGAGACCTGAGGACCATCGGATATTTGGTGCCAGGGTGTAGCCCACCAAATAGACCTCCCTACAGGGTTAGCGTGGTGCAGCAGAAAGAGATTATGGGCCAGATTGAGGAGTTATTAGAGAAGGGGCTAATTCAGCCTAGTTCTTCAGCCTTTTGCTCCCTAGTGCTCCTAGTGCAGAAGAAGGATGGCTCATAGTGCATGTGTATTGATTACCGTGCGTTGAATAAGAATACCATCAAGAATATGTTTCCTATTCCTCGAATTGATGATATTCTCGATCGTTTAGAGGGTGCTGCAATTTTCAGTAGGATAGACCTTAAGAGTGGGTACCATCAGATTCGTATAAGGCCAGAGGATGTGCACAAGACTGCGTTTAGAACGACATTTGGTCTTTATGAGTTTCTAGTGATGCCGTTTGGGCTAACAAATGCTCCTGCCACGTTCAACAGAATGATGGACCGGATTTTTTGCTCGCATCAACAATTTGTTGGGACGTTCTTGGATGACATGATAGTGTATTCGAAGAATGAAGAGGAGCATAGGCGTCACTTGACCCTTGTGTTCGAAGAGCTCTGCAGTCACAGGTTGCTCGTCAATCCTAAGAAAAGTGAATTCTTCCTCGAAGAGATTAACTTTCTTGGCCACATACATTGTCATAGTCTCAAAGGATGGTGTTAGAATGGATCCCGCAAAGGTCGAAGCTATCAAGACATGGCGAGACATGAAGACTGTGCACGATGTTAGAAGCATCTTGGGATTGTGTTCCTATTATAGAAAGTTTATCAGAAATTTTGCAGAGATAGCGTCGCCTCTTCACGCATTGCAAAAGAAAGAGGTCATTTTCAGATGGACTCAAAAAGAGATTTCAGCTTTTAGTCTCTTAAAGGAAAAGTTGACTTCAGATCCAGTAATTGTTTTACCAGATCTCAGGAAGTCATTTGTGGTCCAGTGTGACGTGTGTGGCAGTAGCATCGGAGCAATGCTAATGCAAGACGAACGGGTAGTAGCTTATGAAAGCCGAATTTTGCAAGGGCCAGAGAGGACTATGCAAGTCTATGTAAAAGAGCTCTTGGCCATGATTCATGTGCTTTCTAGCTTGAAGCACTACCTCTTAGGTGCTGATTTTGTTGTCCAAACAGATCATCAGACCTTGCGATACTTCTTGACACAGTCAAAGTTATTCGAAAAGCATATGCGATGGGCAAACATTCTTTCCATGTTCCACTTCCAGATTATGCATGTGGAAGGCAAGAAGAATGTTGTGGCTGATGCGTTATCAAGAAAGCCACAAATTTCAGCTGTGTCAATTCCTTATCATCATGAGCTAGATGACATGAAGAAACAGTATACTGCTGATGAAGATTTTGCAAGGATCTTTGAACAGTTACAAGAGGGGCAACATCACGAGCACTACCTCCTCAGAGATGGTTTTATGATGATGCATGGCAGACTTTGTGTCACTAGGCCACTGCGACGATCCTCGCATGACCAGTTTGTTGTGGAGAGGATTGTTTGAGAACATGGGCACTACGCTCAAGTTCTCGTCTTCGTTTCATCCACCAACTGATGGACAGTCAGAAGAGGCTAATTCTACTGTCTTATATCTGTTGAAATGTTATGTGTCAGATAATAAGGGCAAGTGGGAACAGTATTTGCCTATGCTTGAGTATGCGTACATTAATACATTGCATTTGTCTATTGGCAAAGCACCTTTTGAGATTGCTGAAGGCGGCAAAAAGGTTCCTCCCATTTTGCATACAAAGGACAAGATCTTTGAGGCAGATCGATATGTTGAGAACATGGATGAGATGTATAAGAAAATTAAAGTTGCCTTGGAGAAGACTTAGGCAAAGCAGAAAAAGGCTGCTAATCGTCACCGTCGTGAATTGCTGTTATCACCTGGTGATTGGGTTCTGTTAAGATTCGAAAAATCAAGGTTAAAGAAAATGAAGGGCAAGGAACGACTGTTTCCTAAGCTCAGTATGCGTTACTATGGGCCTTTTCAGGTGCTTGACATGATCAGCGATGTGGCTTACAGGCTGAAATTGCCTGATGCATGGAAGATTCATAATGCGTTTCACGTGAGTCTTCTAAGACCCTTCGTGGGTGATGTGCCAAAAGATATGCCAGATGAGGGTAAGCCAGAAGTTGAGGAACTTGATGAGATCTTGGTACCTGAGCAAGTTTTGGCACATAAGGACAGAAAAGTTAAAGGACAGGTTGCAAGACGCTATTTGGTGAAGTTCAAGAACTATCCGCCTATGGATGCAAAGTGGATGGAAGAGCATGAACTGTCAGAGTCACCAAATGTATTGTAGCTTTACCTTCAAGCCTTTGGGTTACAGCCTACTTATGCCCCAACCCAAAGTGTGCAAAGGAGGGGTAATGATAGAGCTAGTACATCAAATGTACATATGAATTCAGTGTAATAGATGTAAATGACAAAAGTATGAAGGTCTCATTAAGTCATTTGTATGTATGTGTTACGACCTTTCTTGCGGATACATGCGATGATAAAAGAGTGTTAATAGCACAAGATCATCAGTGTCGTGTATTTATGGTCTACAATCGAGGACGTTTGCGATTTCTAGAGGGGGGTATGTCACGGGGACGTGGCAGCTGTTAACTATGTCACGAGGACGTGGCAACTGCTAACTTTGGTTGTTGGTTTCTTTCCAATGGGTTTTGTTTTATTTTTGAGACCCTCTTCTTGAAGTAGCAAACGGTCGGACATTGTATGGCCAATGTAACGGTAGTTTCACCCGCAGATGGGTAGTGGTCGGCACTCGAATTCGTATGGTAAGAGGATGTCTAGGCTCAGAGCAAGATCATATAGGTCCCTCGTCGCACTTAGCAAGTTGGTGGATTCTAGGAAATGAACTCAATAAAGTCCTAAAGTCAAGGTGTGACTACCAACAGAAAGTATCCGACAGTTGGGCCACATTGCACTTTTGGATGCGGTCCCAATGAGGATAGATGGTCAGATGACCAGTGGGAGCCCAACAAAATCATTTCCTAAAATTTAGGGAACTGCTATTTTGGGCCGTGAAATGTGTTCGCGTCATTACCTCCGGTATGACTAGGGGAACATTTTACAACTTTGCGGCGAAGTCAACTGGGCAACCAGTCGGGAGATTTTTAAGCGGCAAACCCGAAACAAGAAAATGCTTGTAAATGCACCAAGTGGCACATTTCTTTGCACTTGCCTCATGCATCAAGAAGTGGCGCTGAATTTATAGCTGGGAGGCTCATTTTTGAGTTCTCTGCCACAGGTTAAGAGCTATGGAGTGCTTCCTTTCCCTCTATGTATAGTGTGGTGCCATGAGTGATGCCCTGCACGCTATACATTGCTCTCTCTCTCCCCCTTATGTGCAGTTAATGTGATGCCCCACAAGAGGGCTTTTCATTTGACTGATGTACAGTTGTGTGGGTTCATGCGTGATTGCCGAGGCAAGAGCCTCTTGTACAGGTACTGGGTTAGCTAGTGGCTAATCCCCCGTAGGTACAGGTGAATTCGGAGAGGTTTCACGTGAGAAATCTCGTCCGTTCAAAGGGCAAGTAGCCCTATAGGTGCGGGAGCTCGAGGTCTTGCTACAGATGCGAACGGCACGCGAAACGGAGCCTAAAACAGGGGATTACAGCCTGCTGTGTATTTTTGCAGGTTTAGGGTTTCGGCCCTAAACGGTCCCTAATACCCCCAAGAGGTTCGGGGACGCGAGGGGACCGTTGTACAGGTGATCTGGCGCATTTTTGGGGCAGAAAGTAGAGAATTCAGCTTGCTGCAGATTCTCGCCAGGTTGTGCAAAGTGTCCGTATGCGTCGGGAAAGTCATCTTTTGCGTGGGGATACTGACTGTGAAGCGTCCTAGTACAATTGTGCTACCGAAATCGGGCTAGAACAGGTGTTTCTTAGCCTGGATTGTGTGGAGCAGCTCGTAGGAGATCACAGGTTTTACTCCCTATGTTAAAGAATAAAGAAATACAGAAAGGGGCGCCAATTTTGGGGCCTACAGGTTGTCAGCGTTTGCTCGGAGCATTCTAGCTTCCGAGCCGTGTGTGTCGGAGCATTCTAGCTTCCGAGCCGTGTGTGTACTTAGGTGTTAATCCCCGTTACAGGTTACCTTTGCAAAGTGCTCTGTGTGTGTGTAAAGTAAAGAATTTTGGGTGAAAGCCAATGCCTACCGCCCCACGGGCCGGTTTCAACCAACAAAACCTCTCGCAACAACGAACAAATTCTCGGGAGTCTCGGGAAACCCAACCTCAAAGGCCTCGTCTGACACAGTGTCAACGAGAAACCCTTTTACAAGAAGCTCGATGCTTCGAATGTTTTCAAACAAGGCATACGTTCACTACATATCCTGAGCGACCCTCGACGTCTACAGAGCAACGTTCTGCTCCCACGACAGAACGATCCTCACGGCCACCTCCAGCCAAGAGAGCTAGACCTGCCATTGGACCATTCCCTGATGTCTATGGCATGTGCCTTGAAAGTACAAATGAATTGTGTCGTGCATATGGCAAAGTCAACGGCTTGAAAGCCCTTATTTTCTTTGATGCCGGAGCTACAAAGAACTTGATCCATCCAGAATTCTTGAAGTAGATGCTTTTTGATTATGATGCAGAGGGTGGAGAAGTAGAAGCGGAGCTAGCCATGGGGCAAACTCAGAAAGTGGTACCGCTCATTGGTTCTCTTCTAGTGACTAATCATGGAAAAGCCAATTTCTACATTATGAAGTTGGGCAATTGCGACGTTCTTTTGGGCATGCCTTGGCTCGACAAGAATGATGTGATTCTCCACATCCGGAACCAAATTATTACCTTGATGTAGAAGGACAAGCCAGTCGTCCTCAAAGTTCAGTTGTTCGAACGAAAATCTAAATGAATTTTCGAGTTGTTTTGTAGTTAGATACTTTAGTCTTTTAAACTCTGTTTGAGGAAGTATTGTTTGAAATGGATGGTATCTGTTTTAAACCTGTCTTGGTGAGAAATGCTGTTTTGGTATTGTTTGAACCTCGGAAAGATGCTGACGGGATGTCTAGGGAGCGTCTCGTTGTATGCTGGAAAACCTCCGAATGCTGCAAACAAGATGTCTGGGGAGCGTTTGGTTGTATGCTTGAACCTCCAAGCGACGCAGGGTGCGGTCTAGGGAGCGTTTAGTTGTACCAATCCTTGGAACTCATGGCCCGGACCTTTTTAGGTTATTTGTGGGGGGAGTGACGCGGTAGTCGTCAAGTAGCTTCATACCGCAGACCGTCTGTCTCGGGGGAGTGCTCAGCTGTGTTGTTCGTTGTGTCTTGTAACATGCATATGTGAGCATTTGTGTTGTATTGTGATGTGCCAACCGTTGAATATTCCTTATTGGATGAGATACTTTTGGGAAATCAACAACCCTAGAATCAAGAGCTTCAATCTAGAATGAGACTCCTTATTGGATGAGACACGTTTGGGAAATCAATGACCCAAGATATCAAGAGTTCCAATCTGGAATGAGACTCTTTATTGGATGAGATTCTTCTTGGAAAGCAACGATCCAAGAAATCAAGAGCTCCGATTTGGAATGAGAAAACTGATTGTCCCTTGGAATGACCCTCGGAAATTTTTGAGCTAACTTGAGTTGTTTGGCTGATATGCTGTAATTGAGACGATTACTTTCTTTCAAGATGGGGGGATGTCACAAATTGCTGACGTTTCAAGCCACTGAAGAACGGAGCCAACGTGCAAATTTCAACCGAGGAGCCTAAACCCTAGAAGAAGCAAAAGAAGTTGAAGTTCTCAACAACTTAAAGATCCTCGCCGAGTGGGACAATTAAAGAGTTACCAACTTATAGGTTCCCATTCAATGGGGCCTATATTAAAATAAAGCTGGACCCACACACACACACACAAAGGCTTTTGCGTAGCAAACTGATGGCGTGGCGGTTGCTGTATGGACTTGCCACAAATTCCATCGTCATGCTCACGTGGCACTGTACGAACGTATGTAATTTGCGCTAGTTGTTGACGTGGCAGTTGTACGGATTTTCGCAATATGCGTGGGCTTCTTTTGAGGGCTAGCTTTTGAGGATCTGATGCTTTTGAGTTTACTGGTTTTCATGTAATTGTTTTTGAGGCCAAGGGGGCCTTTAAATAAGTGCAAAGGGCTCAGTCTCTGGCACTCTTCCGGGTGAAGGTGCAGAGTGCGAGTAACGGCATTGTACTGAGCTCAAGTAATAAAAAGTAATACCGAAAGGGGCGCCAAGGTTTAGAGCGAGTACTCTTTGGGGTGGAATTCCGCCACTTCGTGTCGCGTGTGCTCTTTCTCTTTTAGTTCAGTTGTTGTTGAAGTGCTAAAAGTCTATTCAGTCTGTTGTACAGAGATCGCCATCTAGAGTTACAAGGCTTCTAGTCTTTTGTGACATGGTATCAGAGCACAAGGGTGCTAGATTTGCCATCGCCACCAGCAAGGAGGCCATTCTAGAGAGTTCCATCGCAAAGAAGTCGTCCTCTTTCCACCAGCGTTTTTTTAGCCTCTAGCGTTTTCCATTTGTTGGGCCTGCATTTTGTGGATCTAGGACCTGTATGTACTTCTCTCTCCATCACCTTTGCCTTGAGTATTGGTTTTCCCCTTTGCATCATTTTTGTCTTTGTTTTCCATGAGCTTGACATTTTGTCTAGGCCCTTCATGAAAATTGATGCATGAAGCAACCATGGTGTGATGGATTACTTTAGTGTATGGTTACACGGACACAAAGGGACTCCTCCATAGTTCTACTTTGTATTCATCAATATAAAAAGTACCAAACGGGGCGCGAGACTTGGGGGCCAGTGCATCTGGTTGTACAACTTTGCTGCTTCATGTCTTGACTACTTTTCAGTTGTTCAAAGTTTTGTTCTATTTGTGTGTGTTGCTGAGGATTTATTGTTTTGTCTGTGTCAAGCCGGTTACATTGGTATCAGAGCTTTAGTATATTCTCTTCTCAAGAGGAGGCAGTCCGATTTTTTTTGAGCACACACTATGGACTCTGACAGAGGCTCGAAGGAGAAACCGGAGTAGGTTCGCGACACAATTTTGCAAGAGAAGATTCTGATGGGAATCATGACTCCACCAACCCCTCTACTAAGGACGAGTCTAAGTATCTTCTGGACGACTCTCTTGAGGAGGATTGGCAAACCACAGATCTACACGGCCAATTGCAAGCAAAGCACTTGTACGAAGAGGTTGATGAAGTTTGCACGAGATCCAACCTAAATTAAAAATATGAAGAACCAAATGATTCTTGAATAAGGTGAAATATGGCTGAAGACTAGCCGACAACCTTTGAAGTTGGCCATGAAAACCAAAGCAAGGCCGAAAGCAGAAAAGAAGCTCTAGAGCTCTTCTGATTGAGGAGGACATCGACTGTGCTATGGAACGCAAAATCATTGAGATAATGAAGTACTGCAAGCCTCAAGACATAATGCCTTTGGAAGGGTGCCATTTTTTTTAAGGGATGCCATGGCACACATAGAACAAAGAGGTCATAGACTATGGGACAAAGAAAATCTAGTCGAAGAATAGCAAGGGTTGTGAAATAGTGATTGATGTAAAGTTGAAGACGAATTTGTATCCATTGTATCAGCTTCGTCCATTTCTAAATTAATGAAACCAAGTCATTTTGTTTACTTGATCTTTCTCAATAATATGAATGACAATAAGAAATCCAATTTATAAGAGTTAAGAGTCAAGGGGCAAAGTTTTGTGCAAGCTCAAGCCGATTGTTTTTCTGAGGGTTTGCCTGGCGAGTTACTGCTTGAGCGACTAGAGGATCACACCATAGAGCTAATTCTTAGCAGTACTCTTAATAGACCCCTTTACACAGTGAGCCACACTCAACAAGAAGAGAGAATGAGCCAAGTATAAGACTTTTTGGAGAAGGGATTGATCCAACACAGTACATCACCTTTTTGTTCACCGGTTTTGTTAGGTCAAAAGAAACATGGATCTTGGAGGATGTGAATCAATTATAGGGCTCTCAACAAGATCACCATCAAGAATAGGTTTCCAATACCCAAGATCGTTGATATACTTGACATATATTACAGGGTTCTACTTGCTTTATTAGAATCGATCTTAAAAGTGGCTATCATCGGACCGGATCTCTTGTAGAGATTTGTACAAGACCGCGTTCAGGATGTCCTTTGGATTGGACGAGTGTTTGGTGATGCCTTTCGGACTGACAAATGCTCCTGCAACATTCAATAGGATGATGGATCGGACCTTTAGGGAGTACCAACAGGTTGTGGGACGTTCTTGGATGACACCATTATTTTCTTTTGATCCGAGATAGACCACGGAGAACATTTGCTGAAAGTATTTCAGGCTTTAAACGTATTGTTGTATGCATACTCAAGCATCGGTAGATACTGTTCCCACTTGTCCTTGTTATCAGACACATAACATTTCAGCAGATCTAAGACAATAGAATTAGTCTCTTGTGACTGTCCATTAGTTTGTGGATAAAACGAGGAGGAAAACTTGAGCGTGGTACCCATATTTTCAAACAAGCCTCTCCAAAAAAGGTTAGTCATACGAGGATCACGATCATTGACAATAGACTGTGGCATACCATGGTACTTGAAAACATTGTACATAAACAACCATGCCATCTGGTCAGATTTTATCTTCTTCTTGACAGGAATAAAGTGGGCCTGCTTGTTGAACCTGCAAATAATGGTCCAATATACCATCATTCCCTGTTGGCGTTCTTGGAAGATCAAAGATAAAATCCATAGCAATGCTTTCGCATGGCTTATTTGGAATAGGCAGTGATTGTAACAACCCTGGTGCCTTTTGCCTATCAAATTTGACCTTTTGGCAAATCAGGCATGCTCGCACAAAGGCATCCACATCTCTCCTCAAAGTAGGCCAATAAAAAAATGTCTCAATCGCTTTCACTCTCGCATCTATACCACGATGCCCTGCATACGGTGGGACATGGCTTTCTACCATAACCTTATGTTGCAATGGCCTAGTGACACATAGTCTGCCATGAATCATCATAAACTCATCCTTGAGGAGATAGTGTTCATGGCGTTGCCCATCTTGCAATTGCTCAAAGATCCTTGCAAAATCTTCATTAATAGCATACTGTTCCTTCATGTCATCAAGCTCATGATGATAAGGAATTGGCACAACTGAAATTTGTGGTTTTCTGGATAACGCATCAGCCACAACATTCTTCTTGTCTTCCACTTGCAAAATGTGAAAGTGGAACATAGAGAGAATGTTTGCCCATCGCATGTGCTTTTTGGATAACTTTGACCTCATCAAGAAGTATCACAAGGTTTGATTGTCAGTCTGGACAACAAAATCAGCACCTAACAGGTAGTGCTTCCAACTAGAAAGTGCATGAATCACAGCCAGTAGCTCTTTCTCATAGATTTGCATCGTCTTTTCTGGCCCTCGCAAGATTCTAATCTTGTAAGCTACTACCTGACCATCTTGCATTAACACTGCCCCAATACTATTGCCACACGCGTCACACTGGACCACAAATGACTTCTTGCAATTTTGTAAGACAATTACTCGATCCAAAGTCTTTTTTTTTTAAAGAGATTAGAAGCTGATCTCTTTTTGTGTCAATTTGAACGTGACCTCTTTCTTTTGAAAAGCATGTAGGGCTGAAGCAATCTCGGCAAAGTTCTTGATAAACCTTCTATAGTAAGAGCATAAGCCCCAGAAGCTACGAACATCATGCACAGTCTTCAAATCTGGCCATGTCCTAATTGCTTCAACCTTGGCGAGATCCATTCGGACACCATCCTTTGACACTATGTGGCCAAGAAAGTGAATCTCTTCCAAGAAGAACTCGCTTTTCTCAGGATTAACAAGCAACCTGTGACTTCGTAGCTCTTCGAAGACAATGGTCAAGTGACACCTATGCTTGTTTTCATTCTTTGAGTAGACTATCATGTCGTCAAAGAATGTGCCAACAAACTTTTGATGTGGGTGGAAAATCCGACCATCATCCTATTGAACGTAGCGGGAGCATTTGTGAGACCGAATTGCATCACTAAGAACTCATACAGACCAATTGTCGTCCTAAACGCAGTCTTGCGCACATCCTCTTGCCTGATACAAATTTGATGGTATCCACTCTTAAGGTCTATCCTGCTGAAAATTGCAGTGCCCTCCAGTCGGTCAAAAATATCATCAATCCTTGGAATAGGAAACCTTTTCTTGATGGTATTCTTATTCAACGCTCGGTAATCAAGACACATACGCCAAGAGCCATCCTTCTTCTGCACCATGAGCACTGGGGAGCAAAAGAGTGAAGAACTAGGTTGAATCAGCCCTTTCTCTAACAGCTCCTCTACTTGGCTCATTATCTCTTTCTGCTGAGCCGCACTAACCGTATAGGGAGGCCTATTTGATGGCTACAACCTGGCACCAAATCTATCACATGATCCTCAGGCCTCTCCGCCGGCAATCGAGACGACAATGAATAAAAAAACAGTCATTAAACTCTCGCAAAAATGCTGAACTTTCTTTAGGTAACACAGATAAATTTGACAGACAATTATGTGAAACATCACGTGCAAAAATCAAGTACGTAGAAAGATGATTCTTAATTACAGAAGTGATAGTCGAAGCAGATATAATAGGGACATACTCCCCATTAAGCTTTACATCCAGGATGTGAGTTTTGCCCCTATGTTGAAGGGTGATCTTTTTGTTGAAGACATCCAACACTCCATGTATACGGAACATCCACGGGATTCCCAACAGTGCATCGAACCCTTCTAGTGGCATGATGTAAAATTCCTTTGTGTCCACATATGACTAGATAAACTTTTCAATGATAGGCGTAACATACTCTGAGTGGCTAGGACACGCCAACCCTGCCTCTGCTCTGTACCTATCTCTTCAGCTTTGAGGCCCAATTTGATGGCCAATTCTGGTGAGATAAAGTTTGCTTTAGCACCTGGATCAAAGAAGATAAGTGATGTCTGGTCTCTAACTCTACCCCACGCTTTGCATAGCTCACTGTCATCTGAACTTGGCCTATCACCCACCATATCTGGCACTAGACCTGGCGTGGGTTTGGGCTTCTTGCCTTTGCTGTCCTCTTTGTCATCCGAATCAGCTGGTGTTCTTCTTTGTGGACAATCTATAGCAAAGTGACCAGGTTGCTCGCATATGAAACATTTGTTCTCAGCCATTAAAGCCTTCTTTTCCTCGAAAAACTTGCACACAAAAGGCTTCCTTTTCTTTTTCCTTGCATTTGTTTGCTTCAGGAGTCACTTTCACAATGGGCTTCTTTGCTGACCCCCTTTCATGTTGCCCTGAAACCCACTGTCCTCTCCCTTCGACAAGAGAAGACCAGTGTTGGCAACTTCCATAAGCTGAGTAAGGGTAGCCACTCTATTCTTTGTACAATAATCTCGAAGCCCTTTAGGTAGCCCACAACAATACTTCTCAACCTGCTCTGTCAATGGCACAAACCTGTAGGAGGTTACTGAGAGAGAGGCTTTTCAGAACCTCCAATTGTACTCGTGTAGGCGCTTGAAAGTAGCCGTAGTGGGTTGGTGCCAATCCGTCATGACGTCGGCTTCAAATTCATTTGACAACTAGCAGATGCAAACATTTGCTTGAAGTATACCCATGTCGCGGGTGCCTGTCCTTGCATCAAGAGTGTCGTCCACGATGTAAGCGCATTGCCTTTCAAGAAAGTGGTAGCTTTCCTAACCTTGGAGGCCTCTGTAAAATTCCCCCTGCATAAGCTGTATCAAATTGCTAGAGGAAAGTAAGAGCCTTTGCCTTATCCTCAAAGTCGTTGAAAGTTTCAAACTTGATAGCTGCACCACCTTTTTTGTAGGCTCTTGGCTTTTCCAGTGCTCCCAAATTGTCATAGGGAATTGTCTGCAACATGGGCACTGTAATAGGGATTATCGGCGCCCCTTGGCCATTGACATTTTACGTCACTGGTGTCATATGTGCCTGTTGGTCGGAAAAATCAGCCATGCCAAAATTGCTTTGTGGCACCCCAAACTGGCCTTGGAGTTCCTATGCTCTGTGTCTTTGCCGCAAACCAACCAAGGCTCACTCTCTAAGGAAGAAGTGATTCTATTGCGGCGACAGAACCATGAAACCGGGCTGAAGGGCGGTAGACTTTAGCTTTCACTTGAATCTTTACTTGCTTGAACTTCATGACATAAAGGAACTTCACAAATACGCCTGTGATTGGAATTCAACACTTCAAAACAAAACACGGCTTGGTAGCTAGAGTGCTCCCAAGCAGATAGCGACACCCTGTAGACACAAAGGAACTTCAAGAATAAACTTGAGAGTGGAATTCAACACTTCAAATAAACCACGGCCTGACAGCGAGAGTGCTCCCAAGTAGAGAGTGACACTACATTGGCCCCAAAGGTTGGCGCCTCTTTCGGTATTTCTTTATTCCAATTGGAGAAAACCTGTAAGCTCCTACGTGATGTCCTACTTTTATTGGGCCAATTTCGGCAGCGTAATGATAGTAGAGGGCTTTACAGACAAAATCCTTATGAAATAGGTGACTTTCCCAGCACATTAGAGCACTTTCCTAAACCTGGTGAGAAAATACAGCACGCTGAATCCTCTGTTTTCAGCCTCTAAAATGCACCAGAACACATGTAAGATGATTCTTTAGCTTCTCCGAAGCTCAAAACAAAAACAGCCAAACCCGAAACCTGCAGAAAAACACAGCAGGTGGTATTTCTCTGTTTTGGGCTCCGTTTTGTGTGTTGGTCACATATGTAGCAAGCTGTCCAGTTCCCGCACTTGTAGGTCTACTTGCCCTTTGATTGGATGAGATTTCTTGCGAGAAATCTCTTCTAATCAACCTGTACCTGTTGGGGATTAGGAGTCAGCTAATCGGGTACCTGTGCAAGAGGCTCTTGCCTCGACATTCGTGCATGAACCACACAATTGTAATACAGATGAATAGATGCGCATCACGATTCTGTATTCAAAAGGGGAGAGAGGTGCACGAGAGTGGAATCATCGTGTTACATAGAACAGAGGAGAAGGCATGCTTTCCATTAAAGCTGTAACACACACACACACACACACACACACACACACACACCCCGTAGGCTCATAATGAGGAAGAAGGCAATCCAAATTAATTTTTGGCGCCCCCATCAAGTGATGTGTCCTGCAGAGTAAGTGTGCCGCCAAGTGTCCCTCATGCCCTTTTGAGTTAATTGCCTAGTACCCACCAACTTATAAAGTGTTGCGTGGGGCCTAAATGACTTTGAACTGAGCCTAGCTACCCTTTTTCTACTCGGCTTTCAGTGCCGATCGACCCAACCATCTTGTGGTGACTTGGCCTTCACTGTTGTAGGTCAAAGTGTCGGCCATCGGCCATTTCAAACTATCCATACAATGTTCGGTCATTTGTGACTTCGACAAGAGGGTCCCAAAAGTTAAATGAAAATCAAGGGAAAGAAACGAACAACCAAGGTTAGTGCTTGTCACAACCGTGCGACAAGAAGGATTTTTTTTTTTGAGGAACATTTTTCAATGGGGGCACATAGTTGCGAGAAGATGCCGGAGTGTAGGCTTTAACAGTTTTCTTGGGCATTATCCAAGCCTAAGAGGTTGAAACATGCTCTTTGCCTTTATCTTTTGCATTTGGAGAAGCAGAAAGTGTCTGCAATTGTGATTGCTTTCCTTTTTTGCCTCGGTGGAAGCAGAAGCACTCTTGATTTGTACCTCAGGAGAAGATTTCGGAGGTTGTGGAGGGTGAGGGGAGGGGACAGCTGAAGGACGTGGCTGCAGATTTGTTTTCGAACATTCCGACTGCATATGAACAAATTTTCCACAGCGGAAGCAAGAATTTGCAAATTTACCCCATATGAGTTTGAATGGGCGCTTTCCAATCATTGTGTCCCAAGAATCAACCGAAATGGCTGCTAGTGTAGGGATATCAGTGTCCCACTAAAAATAGAAATGATTTGTGTTTGCATTTAGCTTAGGAGGGCAAATGACCTCGTCCAACTGGGCAGCCAACAAGGGAAGAAAGTGATGTAGTGCGAGGAAAATCCACAACTCAACCGAGACAAGGCACTTATGGTGAATAAGGCTCCGATAATCCTTGGTGAGGGCGTAGGGCGTATTAAAGAAGAGAGGAGACATTTCAAGCAAGGTGTCACAAGCATCCACATTTGCTAGTAAGACCTCATAAAATCCTCTCGTGCCAAAGTAAACCCCCTTCCGGACTGCTTGCCATTTGAGCAGAGAATCAACCCATTGTACATCCTGAGTAGTAGGCATTTTACTTGGGAAGAAGAGAATCACTGCATTAAGGGCATTTTGAGCAACAGGATCCATAAGCTCTTGTACAGGAATTCACATTTCCGTGGCAGGAGCAGGCCCTTCGCATGCTTGGAGTGCATCTTCAAAATCCTCATGTAAGCATTCCTTGATAGGCCCCAACTTGTGGCTAAATTACACAGCAGACACCCACACATACCATGTCTAGACATAGATGCGTGCGCTCGCGCGCGCGCGCACACACACAGAGCAGGGGACGAAACTGTACACACGCACCCCCACACTCGCAACCTTTCACACACACAACCATACAGGGGATGCAAACACCTAGACTGAACCTTGGTCTGCCGTAAACGTAGGCGTCGAACAGTCCTCCCACGCGCATGCAAAGACCCCAGCAACAGCGCGAAGTGCCGAGGAGATCAGAGGCAGGGGTTGCAGAAGCTGTAAACGGCAGCAACACACACACACACACACACACACACTGTGGTACTACTAAATGCTTTATTTTCACCCTCCTCCTATATATCCCCCCCCCCCCCTCCCTTCTGAAGCACTCATGGGACACTGACTCATAACATGCCACTCATGGCCGGTGGGACTATGCCCTTGCCTAACAAAACTCTCCTAGAATTAGGCGTGAGTAAAAACATTGGGCTCTCATGACAAATAGTAGGCGGCCTGCGCATCCTGGGCTGGGATCTCCCCTTGCAAAGTTTCTTTGCATCACTTGAAGACGCTACACAGCAGGGCGGCTTGCTTCTCTCACCGATCAGGAAATGCAGCTCAACCTCTATAAATAAGGTGAGGGCGCACCTTGCCCCTCACTTAGCTTGTGTGTATTTTTGTTATTATGACTAAAACCAGTATACCGTCTGCTTCACTGTACGAGCTATGGAGCTCTCTGCGCAAAACACTCAGGTTTTTCTCTAAGGCTTTTTTTTAGAAAAAATCTTTGAACTTTGGTTGCTTCTGATACTGCTTACAGTAAGCTCTCTTAGCATAAGCTTTGAACTGTATAACATTCATTTTCATAGGGGTTTTACTTTAAGAAGTTTGGCAATACTCTGCGTAGACGAGTTTTTTTCAAATAACTATTGTAACCCTTAGATAGGGTAGCAAGGCATTCTCTGATTGAATGAAAGCACACCTAATGGGACTTAGGAGAAGGATTGGGGGGATTTGCTATCGACTAGGCTTTTTAAAGAGAAAGAACTGTGCATTATTAGTTCTCTTGGCTTGACCTAAGCCGCTGCAGGTCTTGCTGTTTACCGACTTGACTAAGATTTTTTGCAAAAAAAGAAAAGGGCGCTGTTTTTGCCGTTACAGGCTTTTTATTGGGCTCTGTTTTAGCTGACACTGGTCTTCTTTGGGCTCTGTTTTGGCCGACACTGGTCTTCCTTTTGCAGGCCTAACAGTAACCGGACATTACAATCTTTTTATGATCAATAATCACTTGGATTTAAAGGAAAAGGGGTAAGTATATAGCTCTTGCGTTTTAGCTCTGGCCTGAAGCAAAGGCTAGTAACCACATGGGATGTTAATGGAACCTTGGGTTTCCGAAAGCTTGTGGATTATTTTTGATAAAATTTTGTTTGACACCGACAAGGATACGACTGGCTTTTCTGTTTTAAGAAATATGGCAACTCTTGGACTTCTGCATAATACCTTACCTCATGATTTCATATGAGGAGAAGGTGTTGGGGTTATCTTAACCCATCTAGCACCTATGACGGTGGAAACTTGAAAAATCTTGGCTAAAAACAAGGCTGAACACTGCCGAACTGTATTGAATGCTAAATTTGAAGATTTGAAGGTAAGTATATACTCTCAGCTTTGGCGTAAAAAACCGACCTTTTGGCTCATGACATAAAGTTCCACTTGAAAAAAAAGGGTTCTTTGATACTCTATTTTTGATTGGTAAGTATATGGTTGCCACTGTTAGTATAAGCATAGCTACCAAGCTATGGAGAAATCTTAGGAGGTTGAAGGTAAGTATATGGCTGGTACCCTGAAATTGGACATAAATACCGAGATACGGCTCGAGAAATGTGGTTATACTTGGTAAAAATGGAGTCTTGTTTGATACTCTATTGATTAGTATGTTTATGGTTGCTACTATGGGCTCAAGCATAGCTACCAAGCTATGGCTTAACAAGTAAACTTCACTATTCTTTAAAATTTTCTAAAGTAGACCACCACTCAGAGTAGAAGGTAAATTGTGCCACTGATTCTGGATGGAATATGTAAAGACTGCTAAAAAATCTAATAACCTAAAGCTTGTCTAAAGTAATTAAATTCTGTAAGATGGACATGGATAACAATTGATATGGTCCATTGATACCTGTAAAACACATCCAAGGCTAACTGAATTGTTTTGTTTGGATGGATGCAGGTAAGGACTCTATCTTATCTTGGAGGGTTTTCTTTTCTTTGGCAAGCAACATTACTGTGATGAAATACCCACTGAGGAACGGGGAAGTTTTTTTACTACCAACCCTACTGAAAGAGGACCTCTTTCCTACAATCATTGTACCTAAATAATTCTGATACTGAGTTATTTTTGTACATATCAGTTCATTGTTCCTTGGCCAGCTGGCTTTTGAATGTAAAAATTCAATTATGTCTTATTAGTTAAGATTTAAACAACCCTACACACACACACACACACACACACACAGATAAAATGAAATGAAATGTTATATTAACGTCTTCAAAACGCCAAAGTGACCTATGAGACCAGGAAGTTACAATGTGGTGGATCTGATACAAAGTCAGAGTAACAAGATGACAAAATGACAAAATAAAATACTATGGAATCCTACACTGCTGGGCGTGGACTAAGCAGCTAAAACAGCTAGCTGGGATAGCTAGATCAGAGGAGATCCAGCATCGGTCGCTGGTGGATCTCATCAATCTCCTCCATAGTCAGTAGTCTGACCGGGCGTCGTGCATGTCGAGCCAAAGTGACCCGGATCCTCTGATGCAGCCTCTGTCGATGCTGTGTAGTCCTGCGCAGTCGTGGACGTCTGGATCTCCCCAGCTCAGTCGCTCGGTCGATCAGTATGCCTCTGGTGTAAAGCGACGAGCTCTACTGTGGTAGTAACTCCTCCGGGTGTTGAGTGGCAGCTCTAAAGAAGTCTGCGATCTGTCTCTGAGACTGGCTAGTCTCTCCGCTCATCAGGCTCTCTTTGTGTCTGTGTAGCTCGAGCAAAAACAAACCCAGGCATCTCTGATCCTCGTACCGCACGACTCTAGAGAATGGTCCAAAGCCCTCTCTGAACAAGCAATGGAAGCGGCCTCGTATCTCGTAGTAGATGGGGCAGTGGCATGTGTAGTGCAACTCTGTCTCAGGCTCGATGTCACACAGGGGGCATGTCCTGGCCTCTGCTCGTACTCTGCTGTATCTCCCAGTCTTAATCCGCAGCTGGTGTGAAGATGTGCGTATCTGGCCAATAGCACATCGTATCCCATGAGATAGGTGAGTGTCCATGTATCTGGGCCTCGTCACAAAACCATCCTCCGTAAGCTGGAGGAGATGCTCTCTGTAGAAAGCCATCTTCGTGCATAGCTCCTGTACTGGTTGTATCCATGTCCTCTTGGTGTCTAGCCGAGTCAAGTCCTGGCGAATGAGCCTGGTGATCTCGGATTGTGTAAGAGTCAGAGAGGGCGCATCCAGTGAGTACTGGAAAGGAGGCAATCTGTCTATGCTAAACCCATGCGCTTGAAACCATGACGTCATCTCCCTATACGAGCATGCTGTATCTCCTTGCATGACTAACTGTCGAGAGGACTCAAGTGCAAGGCGTGCATATCTGTCTCTGGGAAGTTCCCACATGCGGTGTATGAAGGAGACAGATCTGGTGAGCGCCTCAACCACCAGTGGGGGGGCAGCTAGCTCTGCTCGTATAATAGCACGTGGTACTGAAGCCTTGGCCCTAATGAGCCGCGAGATCATAGAGACCAGAGGCTTCTCCATGTGCCCTCATCCATCACTGCGGCCCGTCCTCCCGTGATGGTTTAGTGAAGGTCTCCAAATCTCAGCTCCATAAAGCAATACAGAAGCCACCAAAGTGTCAAAGAACCAGAGCTTCGTCCGAATCTCTTGAAACTGAACTTGTGAACACATCCTTTCCAATTTACCCAATGCTGCATGGGCTCTGGTCAATCTAGTCTCTACTTCCCTCCTCAATGAAAATGCTGGCCCACTAACCACTCCAAGGTAAGTGTAAGCATCTGTATACTCCACCTTCTCCTGGCCGTATGTGAAGGCGGGCGCTAACCTCCCGATCCACCGTGGGGTGGTATTAAATACCATGACCTTGGTTTTACCAAGGTTGACAGACAAACCCCTTTCTTGGGCCAACCTATGCAAAGCATCCAGGTGACGTTGCATCCCCTCCGGAGAGTCAGAGATTAAAACAATATCATCAGCATATAACAATAGTGGAATCCATGTCCCTGCCAGCTGTGCACCTCTATCCCCATCTCTCTCAATGTAGTCAGAAACCTCATCTACATACATACCAAATAGAGTAGGAGAGAGCGGGCAGCCCTACTTCACCCCAATAGTGGAGTAAACCGGTGTGGATAGACCCTCTGGGGTGCGTACATGCCCCACTACTGACCTGTATAATGCCATGACCCCCCAAATGAGCTCTGTGGGTACTCCCATCTCTTGTAATCTGCGCATCAATCTAGCTCTGGGCACTGTGTCAAATGGTTTGCGGAAATCCACAAAGCTGCAATAGATCCGTCTCCCACGTGATTTGCCCTCAATGATGGCTCTGAGTGTCAAGATATGGTCAAGAGTAGAAAAACCCCTCCTGAAACCTGCCTGCCCGGCTGCACGTATCCCCTCCCTCTCTGCCCATCTACTCAGCTGCTACTCAAGAATAGATGCGTACAACCGTGCCAATGTGTGTCCAATCTTGATAGTGCGATAGTTCCCAGCCTCCATAGGGTCTCCCGACTTGAAGATAGGTACAGTAGTAGATAGGCTCCAAGTATTAGGCAAGCCCTCACACATGGCACGGTTAAACATAACTGCTAGAGAGAGAGAGAGAGAGAGAGAGAGAGAGAGAGAGAGAGAGAGAGAGAGAGAGAGAGAGAGAGAGAGAGAGATGAAAATGAAATGAAATGATATATTAACGTCTACAAAAGGCCAAAATGACCTATGAGACCAACTGATTACAATGATGAGTCTAGTACCAAGTCTGGATACAAACAAAGAAAACTACAAACAAAGAACTGAGATAGGAGTGCTACCGACTCCTATGGGTGTCTAGTAGGCTGAGCAATGGTATCATGCCACAAAGGTACAAAGTCGGGATAAGTGTCACCATGATATAGTATAGCAGTGGCATGAGGCCTATCTTGATCGACACTTTGGGTGTCGTGCTAATCCTGTGGATCCTTTGCCGCAATCTCCGTCGGTGCTGTGTGGCTCCCCTCATGAGTCGCGGTCGTCTCGATCTCCCCAACTCTATAGCTCGGTCAATGAGAGTACCGCTGGTGTGTGTATGAGAGAGAGAGAGAGAGAGAGAGAGAGAGAGAGAGAGAGAGAGAGAGAGAGAGAGAGAGAGAGAGAGAGAGAGAGAGAGAGAGAGAGAGAGAGAGAGATGAAATGAAATGAAATGTTATATTAACGTCTTCAAAAGGCCAAAGTGACCAATGAGACCAGGAAGTTACAATGCAGTGTATCTGATACCAAGTCAGATTAACAAAATAAATTAAACTAGGGATAACAAGATATAAATACTATGGAATCCTAAACTAAGCGGATAGGTGTGAAAGGCGAAAGGCGTGAGATGTGTGAACTGAGCTATACAATGTGTAGACAATTTGGGAGGGAAGTAGAGATCTATCTTCGTAGAGATCCATCTTCATCTGCACTCTGGACGACGAAAAAGTATGGCTCGAATCCTTTGCTGTAACCTCCTTCGAAACTGTGTAGCTCCTCTTCTCCATCTGGGTCGTCTAGAGCTTCCTAGCTCCAATGCTCGGTCTATGAGAATGCCAGTAGTGCGGGTAGACCTCTCCACTGTTGGTTGCTCCTCTGTCTGCTCTTTTGGGTGTATAATATCTAGTGTAAAGAAATCTGTGATTTGTCTATGGGGTTGTCTCTCTTCAGCTGTCCTCAGTAAAGTTTCTCTATGCTTGTGTAGCTCAAGTAGATATAGCCCAAGACATCTCTGATCCTCATAACTCATGACCCTAGATAGAGGCCCAAAACCTTCTTTGAATAGACAATGAAACTTATCTCATAGTACAGTGTGCAATGACATATGTAATGTACCTCTGTCTCTGGCTCTAGATGACATAAGCGGCATATCCTGCTATCTGTTGGTGTCCCTCTGAATCTGCCAGTCTCAATCTCGAGCTGATGTGTGGACGTTCGTATCTGGCCAATGGCACATCGCACACCATGAGAAAGATGCCTGTCCATATAGCTAGGTCAAATCACAAACCCATCCCCCGTGAGGTGGAGAAAATGCTCTCTATAGAAAGCCATCTTTGTGCCCAACTCCTGTATCGGCTCTATCCATGTCCTCCTTGTGTCCAGCTGGATCAGATCCTGACGAATGAGTCTATTAATCTCTACTCGTGTCAAAGACCTCAAGGGTGCTTGTAGAGAGTATTGAAAAGGAGGCAACCTATCCATGGTGAAACCATGTGTCTGAAACCATGATGCCATCTGTGCATACCAGCATGATGTATCCCCATTAAGAGCTAATTGTCTGGAGGACTCTAGAGCCACCCTGGCATATCTGTCTCTGGTAGTATCCCACAGATTGTGTACAAAGGAGATTGATCTAGTCAGTGCTCAATCGGAGGGGCAGCTAATTCCGCTCGAATGATATCATGCGGTATGGAAGCCTTGGCTCTAATCAGCCGAGAGATCATAGATACTAGGGGCTTCTCCATATGCCTCCAACCCTCCTGGCCTACAGAAGGTCCCCAAACCTGCACCCCATATAACATAGTAGAGGCAACCAAAGTATCAAAGAGCCATAACTTTGTCCCAGGTTCCTGGAACTGAACCTGCGAACACATCCTCTCCATTCCTCCCAGAGCCGCACCAGCTCTAGTTAGTCTAGTCTCTGCTGCTCTTCTCAAGGAAAATCTTGGCCCAGTAAAGACTACCCCTAGGTAAGTGTATGCATCTGTATACTCCACAATCTCTTGACCATATTTGAAAGTGGGTACTGATCTCCTGACCCATTGCGGTGTGGTGTTAAACACCATAACCTTGGTTTTACCTAGGTTTACACACAATCCACAATCCTCTGCAAAACTGCATAGTGCATCCGACTGTCATTGCATACCTTCTAGTGAGTCAGATATCAGCACAATATCATCAGCATATAGCAACAATGGGATCCACGTCCCTGCCAGCTGTGCACCTCTGTCACCCTCTCTATCGATGTAATCAGACATCTCATCAACATACATACCAAATAGAGTAGGAGACAATGGGCAGCCCTGTTTCACTCCAATAGTAGAATGAACTAAATGAGATACCCCTTCCGGGGTGCGTACATGTCCCATCAGTGATCTGTACAAAGCCATAGTCCCCCAAATCACCTCTATGGGCACCCCCATCTCCTGTAGTCTGCGCATCAGTCTAGCTCTTGGTACCATGTCAAATGCTTTACGAAAATCCACAAAGCTACAATATATCCGTCTCCTATGTGCTCTACCCTCCTCAATGATGACCCTGAGTGTCAAAATATGATCAAGAGTGGAGAAACCCCTCTTGAAGCCGGCTTGACCCTTTTCTCGTACACCCTCGCCCTCTGCCCAATTACTCAAGTGTTGCTCCAGGATAGATGCATACAACCGTGCCAATGTGTGTCCAACCATAATAGTGCGGTAGTTCCCAGGCTTTGTAGGGTCACTAGCCTTGAAGATGGGCACAATGTTAGACAACCTCCCAAGTCTCAGGTAATCCCTCACACATGGCACGATTGAACAACACTGCGAGAACCTCCATCAGCATATCTCTGGCATGTATAAAGTGCTCCGATACTAGACTGTCATGATCATATGCATTCCCGGTGTTCATCCTGTTGATGGCCCTTTGTACCATTTCAGGTGTAAAGAAAGTGCTCGTAGCTGGGCAAGGCTTGGTAGGGTTTGGCAGGGGTTCTTGTCCAGGAACCGTATATAATGATGTCGCATATTGGCCCCACACCTCAGGCGAAGTAATCACTGGGGGAGGGGAGTCCCTACTCAAAAACATCTGATATAAGTCTCGCTCCATCTGAGCTAGGTAAGCTCGCTTCTTCCGTCGCACAAGGCGTCGGAAAGCAATCCGAGACTGTCTGTAAGTGATGACTCCTAAAAGAAGATCCCTCTGAAGCTGGGCTCTCGAGTCTCATCTCTCTGCACTCCTCATTGTACCAACTATTCTGGGGCATGCTCCCAGAATGTCGTGTCTTGCCCGGCTGAGTGTGTGGGTATGCCACTGATGCAGCCCTATGCAATGTCTCAGTCAGTAGCGTGGTGCACTCCTCCACTGAGAAGCCTGTACCATTTGTGCCAGCTGTGCCTTCCAAAGACGGTCCCAGATCTCCTCTGAATAAACGAAATCAGTCTCTGGTGTAAATGTATAGCGGGCGTGTGACCTGCCTCCTGATGTCTGGGTTGTACTATACTGAAATTTAACGGATAGTGTCAGGAGAGCATGATCTACTGCTATGCCCACTGGCCTGGCTCCCACTGTGAAATCTTGAATGCAGGGGATAAAGCTCGGTTGTGTCATTACATAATCCACTGTACTGGCCCCATGTCTATGTGGAAAGCATGTGAAACCGGCTGCTCCAGGAAATCACTATAAGCCATTAAGTATGGCTAATCCATGTGTAATCGTCATTTCCATGAGGTATCTCCCATACTCCGTTTGCTCTCTGTCATCTGAGCATTTGTCAAGTCCTAACTCACCCACATCCAGCTCTCTAAGCATCTCATCTGAAGTGTCGTAGAAGACTGTCTGTGAGTTACCCGTTCGGGCATTGAAGTCCCCTAGGAAAATGATATCACCATCCCTAGAAAACTCCCAAATGTCATCATCTAGGATAGAGAAAGGCGCCTGCCCTCTGGATGCGGCATACATTGATGTACTGGGAGGAAAGTAACATATGGCAATATATAGGAATCGACCTGTGTCAGGTCTCAGTCTCACCCACATATATCTAGCATGATCATCTCTTCGTACAATATGCAGTAATGGTTGTAGTTCCTCTTTGAATAGCACTGCTACTCCTCCCGAACCTCTACTCCGTGCTCAGATCTCGCATTTGTCCTGTGAGCTGTTTCCCATCTGTATCCCACCACATGTGGCATTACCTGTCCAGGGGCCTGATGAGTCTCTGAGAAGAACACAATATCCTTGTCTTTGAAACTCTCCTCAAATGCACCCACGTCCAACCTCATAGACCCATTATAATTCCAGGTAGCCATATTCAGTGTGGTCCCATAGGTCTCGCACCGTCATGCAGTATGCCGCTCTAAAATCACCACCCGTCCATCTTTGTAGAAGGCTATCTTTCCCTGCTCCCTTGCCGCTGTAATCTCTGGCATTACCTCTCTCATATGTGCGAGCTGTGAGAGAGTCAGGTCATGACCGAGGAAAATACCTGTCTTTTTGAGAGTAGGCCTCTTCCTCAAGAATTCTTTCTTCTCTTCCAACGAGGGGAAGCGTAGTATGAGAGCTTTCCCCTTTGAAGACTCTCCCGTGCCATCACTTTTCTTACCTACCCTCCATGCCTTTGTGTGCAAAAGCTTCTCCATCCCCATCATGGATGTAAGGCTTGTGACCTCTTTCTCCACATTGTTTATGTCCTTGAGACCAGTCACTCTCACATGCATGCTCGCATCCGCCTTCTTTGTTCCTCTTCGAGAGCCATGTTGATAAGCGTCGGTGTACAAGGAGTTTCTTGACCTTTCCCTTTCTTGGCGACCTCAATGCATTTTTCAGCCTCGTCTGCCTTTTTCTGTGTCCTTGTTATCATCTCCGCCCATGAAGATGTCTTTGCCACACTCAGTTTCTCTTCCTCTGTGATCATCCTTACCTGTTCCTTAATTTCCTTGATTTCATCTATTACCGAGGGTTGAAATTCGCCTTCCTCTAGTCCACTGCTTACTCTATCAGCAAGATCCTGTTTAAGGGCTGAGACTTCTTTTTTGAGTACCCGTATCTCGACGTTTGGGTTCTCCTGTTTGGGGCTGAGACTTCTTCTTTGAGTGTCTGTATTTCTACGTTAAGGCTCTCTTTCTCCTTCTTCTAGTGTGCGCCTTCATTGAAGACCATTTGAAGGAGGTTGGCCTTCTCCTTCCACCATCCTTCCATCTCTGTTTTCCACTCCTTCATTTCCCTCTCCATCTGCGCCATTCGCTTATTCGTGAGCATGAAGATTGCCTTTGCTCGCGGCTTGCAAACAGGTGAGACATTGGCGGCTTCCGTGTCCTGTGCAGAGTCTTCTTCAAGTGTGACAGTTTGTGCAACACCCATTAAGCATTCATGGCCTTGACGTTGATCCATTACGGTGAGGCCCAAAGAATGAGAGAGAGAGAGAGAGAGAGAGAGAGAGAGAGAGAGAGAGAGGTGGTTGGGGGGGGGGGGGGGGCGATAGACTGAGGAGGGGGGGCGATAGACAGATGGGGGGGGGGGGGGGGAGGGGGATAGATTGAAAAATTTAAACTAAATTAAATTAAAAAAGGGGGGGGGGGGGGGGGAGCGATAGATGGGGAGAGGGGGGGGCATCACAATAGAGAGAGGGAGCGGGGCGGTCTTCAAACGGCGGGGGCAGAGAGGGAGCGGGGGCAACAGGGGAGCGCAAGGGGCAGGGGCGGGTAGAGAGAGAGAGAGAGAGAGAGAGAGAGAGAGAGAGAGAGAGAGAGAGAGAGAGAAGAAGAAGAAGAAGAAGAAGAAGAAGAAGAGAGTTTTAACGTCGTAGGAAACTATCCCAAGAGACCTTAAAGATCTAGCCGAAGAGGAGAGTTGAACTCAAGATTTGTTATTCAAGAGGGAAATGGCATAACCAATCTACCACACTTGGGTGATAGAAAGGTTATACCATTTTCTTCTTTTTATTAGCACCCACACCCACACCCACACACACACACACACATGCACGTGCGCGCGCGCACACACACACACACACACACACACACACACACACACACACGCACGCACGCACGCACGCACGCACGCACGCACGCACGCTATGACAGTGTTGCTGCCGTAAATTTCACCAGTTCTTCTTTTTCTCTTCATCAACTGAAAATGTCGAGGTATCAGGCCTAGAAGCACACGTCTCTAAAATTCAGATGTGACCTTCATGAGTAGATGCTTTATGAAATTGTTCAGCTTGTTGGACAAATTTGTTATGTCATTGCTTTATGGTGGCAGATTATTATTTGTGAAGGGTCAAGGGTCTCTTAATACTTTTCTATTATCTTGCAGCAATTGGTTTTAATGTTGAAACAGTGCAATATAACAACATCAAATTTCAAGTTTGGGATCTAGGTAATTTTTATTTCTGTTCAATGAACAATTCTATTTTCATTCAAAAGATTCTGCAATAACTTGTGTCTGACTATTCACGAAATGTTTCTGTTTGAGACAGGGGGCCAGACAAGCATCAGGTGCGCTCTGAAGCTGTGCTGTCATTTTTTATTTGATGCTTGAGCTTTGACCAAACATATGTTTAACGCTGCCCTGGTCATGACCCTCTCTTTTACCTGTTTGGTTACCAGTCCTTTTTTTTTTTGATTTTATGGATAACAAACTCTTGCAGTTTAGGGCTTGAGCCATTTGTTCATGCAAATGAAGAAAGATATTTCGGAGGAGGTTATGTGTAGTTTAGGCTTGGTTACTATCTTTCAAATTTTTCATGAGGAGTCTGCATGGTGTGTATCTATGGCTATGCACATACATGTACACATTAAGGGATCTATGCATGCACATAAATATATGTGTTTTTTGTCTTTTTGAAAAATATCTAGATACAATCCAATGACCTTATTGACATACCGGGATATGCAAAGTTGTGAGTTTTGAAATGGTTCAGAGGTTTTGGGAGGTTTTTGTCCAGGTTCACTTGTACGCATGTATACATAAATGTGTTGGTTGTCTTTTTAAAGAATACCTGGATATAATTCAATGACCTTATTGACATACCAGCATATGCAAAATTGTTCCCTTGTTCGATCTGCATCAGTGCTTCCTATACCTTGTTAGCATTGTAGCTGTGGAGTGGGAGGTTTCGGGAGGTTTTTGTCCAAATCTGAAACGTCATCCTGAGAGTTTTCGTAAAAACTTCAAAATATTGACATTTACACATGGACACTAAATAATCACGCACATTGCACAACATGTCAAAGTAAGACAATTAGGTGTTTTATGTGGTAGACAAGTCAAGGTTTGCTTTAAGATTGAAGCTTCAATTAGAATAGATAGGAACCCCACATTGGGCTTCAAAGAACGGCGAGTTTCAGATAGGCGAGGTTTCAGAAACGTTTCCCCAAGGTCCTTAGTGGAAGAAACAGGTTTCTTGGCAACTAGGCTTATTAGCTTATTACTATCATGTTCTGTCTGTCTTTTGCATATGCACGTACCTGTTGTCTATAAGGCTCAAAGTCTTTCCTGCAGGCCATGTTTAGGGTCATTTTGGGTAGAGGGCAGAAAACGGAAAGAGAAGTTGTTTTTGAACCCATATCCAGTTCCTAAACATCCATATGTCGTTTTTTTTCAATAGTCCTGATCAGCGTTGTCTAGGGCTTGTCGTCTACATGGAAAACTGTACCCATGCAAGCAGGCCGGCAATGGAGATTTTTCACAACACCTAAAATAGGCCCATGGGTTTTCTGTAGATATGCTGATGCTAATATAGCTGAAATGCTTAAACAATCAAATAGTAACATTTAATGCAATGCAATGAATTAAAATTATGTGGCTCATTTGATGGAATTCCATCTTGTACAATCTGTTATCCTAACAAGAAGCCATTTTGCACAGGGCTCAGAAAATATGTGGCTCTCCAAGCTCGCCACATGCCAAAACATGTGGTGGATGTTTCTTGTAACTGCGGACTTGACTTAGGATCTTGCAAAGCCTTGAATGATCTTGCAGCTTTCTAAGATTTAGCACATGTATGTACAAATGCATCTCCAATGTCATTGTGTGCAGATGCAACATTCAATGCTTCAAAGCCCACTAACTGTTATGGTATTCGGCTGTTGACATGCCATAAATTGCAATAACTATTGATCATTTTTTTCTCCTTAATTCAGCAGTGCAAAGGCATATTACATGTCACCAATTAATGATGTGGCATATGAACCACAGTATTGGGGGCAGAGTTGAGAGTGATAAGAAAGTGCTTACTTGGCAGCTTGCATAATGTGGCGTAGAATCTGGGACTGTACAGCTGATGATGTGGCAGCTGCTTACGTGGTAGTGAAAACCATAACTTTTTGGGAGGCCACCCATTCCAGTACTATGGCCGCACATGTGCGCTTAAGTGAAAGGCCCTTGGTGGTCAAAGTTTTAGAGTTGTAGCGCTCCTCTGAGAAGAAGCTAGTAATGCATGGTGAAAACTCCCTTTTTTTGGGAACATGCTTGTAAAGCCCTTTCACTGTGTAGTGAAGCACTATAAGCCTGGAGGAAGGGTAACCAGATTTGATAGATACATGAATAGGTGGAGACAGCGTAGAACATCAATCTCAAAGAAAAACTTCAACAAGAAGCTCAACTTAACAATCATTCAAGAAAAAGTATGTAGTCCACTACCTCATCAATGTATATCACAAAGAGAGTGGCATGAGACAGCCTTGCCTCATGCCAACGGTGATACCATTGTAGCAATGCTACCTAAAAGTCCCTTGAGGAAATCGTACTTTGCTAGTTGCTCTGTCATACAAAGCATCTCCCTGAACAATAGAGCCCCACTTCTTTTGCCGAGCCTTCTTCACTCTATTCTTGCAGCTCGGGTTTTTGGGAGCCACCTTCAGGAAGTGGACTACTGGTTGACAGCTCCTCTCGGCTCCAGTGCAGCGCTTTGCTCCTCACCTTATGGCCTCCTCTTGCAGTCGCTTGGTGATGTTAGATGTTTCTTCTCCATCATCTTTGTCATTGACTACTCTCTCGTTTCTGTTTATCCATCGCCTTTTGCTATCGGATGATACCGGATGGTGGCGACGTCGAGCTCACCTTTGCAGACGTTCCTTGTCCTTTTCACTGCTGGTGGTTTTTGGCTGTTTAGGTGTTTGATATACAGTTGCAGAGTGTGCTTGTGGTGGAAGTGCCCATCTTCAAGAAGGTGGCGTCATCCTCTCTATGCCTAGCTTGCCAAGGCACTTTTTACTCTCTTTAATAGAGGTTTTCTTCCCTGATTTTTAGTTCTTACAGTTTGCCCATGTGGCTAGTTGTATGCAGTTTTTACAGTTTCTCAGTTTGTCGCCTTCGGGATTGCTTTGTAATCTGTGATGTACTTGCCTCAGAATTGGCATCATTTGGGCGCTCTACGGGATATTCAAGTAATACAATCTCGTGGGTATGTGCATTATGGCCTCAATGTTCTCCATAGCCAGCTCTCCGGGGGGGCGTGCTCGATTTCTCTCAACAATGCTCCATAGCATCCGATATAAACCTTGTCTACGATGTGAATGACGTCGCTCACAGACGCTCCATAGCCTCCGATGTAGACCTTGTCTACAAAGCAACATTCAATGCTTCAAAGCCCATGGTATTTGGCTGTTGACATGCCATAAATTGCAAAGACTATTGACCATTCTGTTCTCCTGAATTCAACAGTGCAAAGGCATAATACATGTCACCAATTAATGATGTGGCATACAAACCACCGTACTGGGAGCAGAGTTGAGACCTATAAGAAAGTGCTTACTTGGCAGCTTGCATAATGTGGCGTAGAATCTGGAATCGTACGGCTGATGATGTGGCAGCTGCTTACGTGGTAGTGAATATCATAAGTTTTTGGGAGGCCACCCATTCTGGTACTATTGCCACACATGCGTGCTTAAGTGAAAGGCCCTTGGTGGTCAAAGTTTTAAAGTTGTAGTGCTGTTGTGAGAAGAAGCTAGTAATGTGTGGTGAAAAATCCCTTTTTTTTGTAAATATGCTTGTAAAGCCCTTTCACTGTGTAGTGAAGCACTATGAGGAAGGGTAACCAGCTTTGATTGATATATGAGAAGGTGGAGATAATGTAGAACATTAATCTCAAAGGAAAACTTCAACAAGAAGTTCGATTTGACAATCATTTAAGAAAAAGATATGTAGTCCACTACCTCATCAATGTATAGCGCAAAGAGAGTGGGTGACAGGGGACAAACTCACTTCACGCCAATTGTGCTAGCAATGCTATCTAATAGTCCTCGAGGAAATCGTACTCTGCTAGTACCAAGGGTAAAGAGTTGTTTGAATAACTTCACTTGAGGGACCATGTCATAAGCTTCATAAAAACCCACAAAGCAACGATATAGGCATCTCCTTGAATAATAGAGCCCACTTTTTTGCCGAGCCTCCTTCACTGTCTTCTTGCAGCTCCCTCCCCAGCTCGGGTTTTTGGGAGCCACCTTTAGCAAAAGAAGGCACTCAATTTCAAAGCAAAGGAAGAGAACCCGTTGAAGCCGAAGTGAATCTTCATCTTCAAAGTCATCTAGTGCCTCCTTAGACGGATCATCAAGTAAGACAGTCATTTTTCCGTCATAGAAGATCTCATCCTAGGCAAAGGTGTCGATATTCTTCACTGCCTTCTTCAACTTCAATGACTAGTGCATCTTCGAGGCTTGAGCATCAACGAAGGCATAAGGAGAAGAAGACAAGGTCTCTCTTGCAGCTTGAAAAGAAGATTAAGTTTAGTATGTATGCTCATGTGTGTGTGCGTGTGGTGTGTGTTGTGTGTGGGAGCATATGTTAGTACCTAGCTCTACACCCACTATTGGGCACTGACGACGTTAGTGGGGATGTCGTGGTATTTAGTCAATACTATGCATGATGGAGCTGATGGTTATATTGTCTTGTGGGTGACTACCATGGGTATAGTACCTTGCACTTTCCTTCAAGGGTGAATCTGGGCTTATCTTGGATTCATCTAGGTATATTTCTTAGTCGTATAGTGGACATGCAGACTTCACATTGTGAAGTTTTCGTCCAAGTTACGACCATTTGATATTATGCTAATTCTTTCTATCTTTTGTGGTGCGTATGCCCTATCAACTACCTCATTTTTGTGCTAATTTTTGCAGTCTAATGCTTCTTTTAGTGCTAGGCTTCATTATGGCTGAGTCTGCCCTTGATCTCGGGAGTCATGACAGAAACTCAGTACGCTGAACTTTGTGTTGACGTATGCTCATGTGTGTGTGTGCGCGTGTGGTGTGTGTTGTGTTGGGGAGCATATGTTAGTACCTAGCTCTACACCCACTATTGGGCACTGACGGCGTTAGTGGGGATGTCGTGGTATTTAGTCAATACTATGCATGATGGAGCTGATGGGTTATATTGTCTTGTGGGTGACTACCATGGGTCTATACCTTGCACTTTCCTTTAAGGGTGAATCTGGGCTTATCTTGGATTCATCTAGGTATAGTATGTATGATGGTTCATGTAATCTTGATCTTCTACTTAAGTCTGTTTGTCAATTTTAAATACTCTATGGTTGTGACAAGAATAAAGAAAAAGGAAAGAGTTTAAGTTTGCAACTCTTTACTTGACCTATGTAGCTCGTACTCGGTGGATGGGATTAGAGTATGATCGAGCCGCTCCACGATCATGGAGAAGTTTTGCAGGTTCAATTTCTTCCCGTGATTTCAGAAGGAATGTGAAGATGGAGTGGGATCGTTTCTGGCAAAGAAAGAATAAGTTTTTGGAGGATTACATCAAGAGGTTTTGGGAGCTCCTCTAAAAGTCCCAACATTTTAAGAGGACTCTCGTGACCCACCTACGGCGGGTCTCACTCGCTCTTACCAATGGGCCACTTCACGGCTCATTAACGAATACTTTGCGATGACCAATCCTATACAGTTTCTTCAATTTACTCATGAGCACACAAAAACATTCACTATATATCATTCTTTGTATCATCTCAACCTGAGTAGTATGTATTGGTCTTGTCAAATCTTGTGTGGACTCTTTTTGGTGAAGAGGAAATCTTCTCAAGGCACTCTTCAGATGGGGTAACTTCAACTTTAGTAATCACTGGAGAAGATTTTGGCTTGAGAGTGTAATCATCGTCCAATAAAGAATCCCAAAATTCTTCAGAATCATCTTTAGAAACTGTCACTTCATGACTTGCAATTGGCATATCATTGTCCAACAAAGAATCAAAGAAAGCATAGTCGTCTTCTGACTTAGAATCTGCAATTAGGTCCTTATCTTTGTCTAGTAAGGAAGTATCACTTGGAAAAACTTCTTGCTTGAAATCATCTTTGTCTTCATCAATCGATTCAGGAGAAGTTAATGAATTCAAAAATTCATCAATTAGAATTTTTGCATCTGCATCGGAGATCATATTTGCTTCATAATCCACTGTATCATGTCGTTTGACTAGTACATTGAGGCTTGAATCACTCGTTCCGCATGATAAAGCTATAAATTAGTTCATGTCCATCTTTGAACAAATTGATACTGTCCTCCAAAGCTAATTGCTGGATCATATTGGAATAACCAATGTTGACCAAGAATCATGTTGTAATAAGATAGAGGCATGACTTCAAAATCGAATTGATCTGCATAATTTTGAATACCGAACTGCAACCGTCGAGCTGTCTCATCACAAGTTAAAACTGATCCATCTGCTAACTCCACATCGTATAAGTGAGATGTCTTTTGAGTTGGCAAATCAAGCTGTTGAACTATTTGAGTGTTGACAAAATTATTCGAACATCCACTGTCCACCAAAACGTTGATGGATCGACCATTAAGAGTTCTGAGAAGACTCAAAACTTGCTTTGAAAGAGGCTCCAAATTTGAAGAATTGCACTGAGTATGATTCATAAGAATAGTCGTATCCACTGAGACATGAATTGTATTGACCACAGATTTTCCTTTATCCTTAGCTAGACGGATTTGGTCTCTTTGGACATTGATACCATCTATGGTCACCACTGCAAATTGTACATAATACTTCCCGAGCCTTGTTGAGGATTAGAACGCCGATCTTGAGAAAAATCATGTCCTTTACCACGATCAAATGGAGGAACATTTGAAGAAGATCTGCTTTGAGATTGTCGATCTTGAGAATAGAACCTTGAAGTTGAATAAGGCTCTGTGACTTGCTGTCTGAACTGTGATTGTAGCTGTTGACTTCGGCTATAGCTTTCTCTGCGATCGTGCTGTGAAAAGCGAGCGCTATTTGATGATCGGTGGTTGCCAAGGAGAAAATTTTGTGTAGGGCACCGATTATCGCCAAGACGCTCCACATAGGCTATTGCATCATCGAAGGTGGTAGGGTTGTATTTGTGCACATCGTCCTTCTGGTTGGGTTCTAGTCCATCGATAAAGCTGTGAAGTTTATCAGAGGGACTAAGGGTCTCTATCTCTAGAGTTAGCCTTTGGAACTCTGTGATGTACGTGGCTAAGGAACCTGTTTGGCTCAGGTGGCGAAGAGAGGACCGGGCATGAAAATCGGCATTGGTAGGTTTGAACGCCTTGCGAATAGCATGCCGGAATTTATCCCAAGAAGGTGTGTGTTTACCATTAGCAACCCGTCGTTGCCATCAAAGAAATGCTGTGTCCTTGAGCAGAGAACTAGCAAGTGCAACTTTTTTACTCTCGACCAAATCTGTGTCTGATAAGTAAACCTCCATTTTGAATAGCCATTGGTCCAGCATGCGTTTGTCACGGTGGCCATTATACGCTCGGATAGTTTAACATCAAGCTTCTTCTTCTGTGTAGGATTAAAATTTTTATAAAGTAATGAAGTTCACGATTGTCTATCTCTTCAGTTGGACGTGGTTCGTTTGGCTCGTCCACTGAAGCTTCAAAAGAAGGTGGTGGAGAAGCACATTAGTTGTCCGAGAAGCCGTAGGACGACTTTGTGAAGTGTTCAGCGTTTGCATCTGCTCTAGGTGAGTGTTGATTGAGGCGAGGCTTGTGGAAAGTGCTTCAATTGGCTCTTTGATTAGAGTAGGGCATCGTCAGATTGACCACCTCCGTCCTGAGAATTCGGCATGGTTACGCCTCAAAGGGAACTCGAACAGGTGCACGAGTAGGTTCTGTGTCTGGAAGAGATTTGGGACAGGTACTCTGGGAGCGGAAGCTGCCTCTGGAACAAGTTCGGGCTCTCTTGTGGAAGGAGAGGGTTCTTTGGGAACTTCGTCTATATACAAGATATACGAAATGGACACGGCCAAGAATTCATGATCCGCCATCGCGCACGCAGGATGGTGCTTGCTGAGGGGCTAGCGCTAGAGGAATGGTAGGAGCAGCATGTGTAAGGAGAGAACGCTGGCTGCTTGTCATTTTTTTGTTTTCGTAAGTTATTAAAATAAAGGATGCTTTCACATGAGGGTAAAAACATAAGGGGTTGACCGGCCACTTAATTCATATAAAGTATTTCAAATGAATTTTGTAGCGTTGGTCTTTTTTGTAACGTAAACAGCCACCAGCGAAGCGTTACTCCAGCAATTCAGCCAGCGTGGAATTCTTTAGCGAAGAGGTGCGTGAAACGTTCAACAAAGCAGTGATTTCAGCATGCAGCGTTTCAGCCAGCACCACAGCGATTCAGCCCAGCATGCGTAGAAAAGGTGCGCCAGGGGTCATGTCTCCTAGGGAAGGGTGCGAGCGTGGAAGAAAAGGGGGTAGGCTGCCTGCTGTGTGTCCTTTCGCGTGAAGGGGTGTGAATGCGGGCTCGAAGGGTTACCACCCAAGGGATGGGACACGAGGAGAGTCACCATCATAAATTCACCGGGTACATGATACACGCATCTGTGTTCTCTCTTTTGTTCATAACATTTGAATTTTTTTTCAAGTTACCTCATGCTCATAGTTGTGTGTATACCACCTTTCTTCTGCTTCCATGCAACTCCGGGAAGGGGATATAGTGTAGCGGCGAGGGTGAGAGGCTCACAACCTTCGGGTCCCGGGAAAAAAATTTGCTTTGATACCACTGTGAGGATTAGTGGTGCTAATCTTGTAATTAAGATTTAAACTTCATACTTAAGATTAAACTGAGACTCAATAGACTGAATGTGTGTTTAATTGATTGAACGAATGCTTGAAAATTGAGTACAATAGGCTCCTAACATAGGAGACGAAGAGACACAAATGAAAAGACACGTCTCATGGTGAAGAGACGCGACTTTAGACGTAAAGGCTTATCCTTTCGGCGAAGAGCTGCAACCATTTGACGAAGAGTCGCAAACGTAGAGCGAAGGGGTGTGACGAGTCGTCGAAGGAGTGTGGCTTTAGAGTAGATGTAATACTGCAACATAGTATCAATCATGACAACTTGCATCGCTAGGAGCAACATTGGCTCTTGTGTTTCCACAAGTTGTGAGCCGCTCCTAAAGTTGCAGTTATGGCCATAGCAAGATGACGCACGGCCCCAATTGCGGATATATATATATATATATATATATATATATATATATATATATATATGAGTCCCCTCGCCAAGTTACCGACCCTCCCCATCCATGACAAGCATGCCATAATAAAGGCTCTCTCTCAAGGCCTTGTATGGGACACGACCTTTGTTGCAATTGCTTTTTCCATGGAATGCTCTAGGGCCCATTCGTAGCTTCTGCAAGCTTTTGACTCAGGCAATTCTTTCTCTCTTTGTGCAACAATGGCATCAATTGTGTTCGCCTCTCTCTCTCTCTCTCTCTCTCTCTCTCTCTCTCTCTCTGTCTCTCTCTCTCACACACACACACACACACACACACACACACACACACACACACACATTACTAGGGATAGTGTGTTAATATCCTTGTGGTATTTTTAACTGGGGACCAATTAACCTAGGGAGCCTTGGGTGAATAACTGGAGTAAATCCAGTAAGTGATATTTTAGGAGGTGCCTTAAATGCTTAAGCACTAATTATTAGTAGCTAACTAAAGAGCTATGAAGAAAGGCGGGCGGCCTCGCTTTGTCATTTTTGCCCTCTTCTGTGATAAACCACAATGGCCTACTACAGTCTGCGATACTACACTTTCTAATGCCTTCTTCTTTCCCCTTCTCTCTCACTCCCCTCTCTTTATCTGTCTATCTCTTCCGTCCCCCGTTCTCTGTACGAGATGAGGATGCTGTAGAAACTGGGCTCGCCTCACTACTCGAAAGAATGTGGCCACTTAATGATGTGGCGCTAGTGTATCATCTTCCTCTTGAAGCTGGCCTGCCACACGGCTGTAAAGGGAAACGGCCATTGGCTCCCATCACTATAAAGGTGAGCGTTTCTGCTCACTTAGCATTGGTACTGTGTGTCTCTAGTAAGCGTGTGCGTACTTGTGTGCTTTGAGAGTGTGAGGGTTTTTATGCACAAGGGTGTAGGGTTTAGTAATCGGCTATATGGCTAAAGGCAACGATAAGCAAGCTATCGTAGAGTTGGCTGCTCCGACTCCATCTCGGGTGAGTTATGGACTAGTGTCCGAATGATGTGCTGTTATTCACTTGATGTTATGGTACTATTTCTCATACCTTTACTATAATGTGACTTCTACTGAGCCTTTTTATGGCTAAGGCATGGTCGGTTTGTTCTCCTGTAGGAAATGCTTTCCTTTTATTGATAAATCATAAAGAAGTGCAACAATGAGTATCTGTAGCCTTGGTTTGTGATTGCCTTTCAAAATGTAGGGTTCTTTTCTGTCGATGCATATAGATGGTCCTGTCATTAGCTTGGGTTGTTTTAACATGGAAGGAGAGTAGCCTTCTGTAATACTGGATGATTGGTGCCTTAAAAAGCTTAAAGGTCTTCTTAAAACTTGGTAAAAGACTCTATATGGTAAAGTCAACCTACCTGTTGGGTAATAAACAATGGCCTGGATAGGTATGAACCGGTCATAGGCATGTTATTTTAATAAAAATCATTGAATAAGATATCCTCTTGCTGTACTGGTTGATTGTTACCTCGAACCTTTGTTTTGGTTAAAATAGGATGATTGAAGTCCTACTTATTACTTGGTGATAGAACCTATATGATAAGGTTAACCTACTGGTGGGTTAAAAACCGTGACCTGGTAAATTTGTTTGATTATTATAATTTTCCGCAGTAGGTATTCTTCTATTGGGTGATTTTGGGTTGGATACCGAGCTTACTACTCTGACTCAATTTTGGTCTATACCGTCCGAGTATTATGATCTCTTGAAAAATTTTCTCAACTAGGCCATACATGGTGTGAGCATCTGAGTCTGGTGCTAAGCTTTCTAATCCTGCTTAATTAACAACTATGCCGTCTGAGTATTGGGTGTCCTTGAAAATCTGCTCTTCCGTACATAGCTTGTGCTACTAGGTTGGTACTGAGCTTACTATTCTTTCTCAAGTAAGGTCGAGGCCGGCTTGGTTTTGCAACCCCTGTTAAACTGCTCAATGAGGATGTACATAGTTTAAATGTTTGGTTGGGGGACAGGGTATAATGATTATGGCCGAATGTGATTGAGAGTATGGATGTATAAAGTGGTGGATTATGGTAGATATGGCTGCAAATCAACCGCTTGTGAAAACTGTAAGTTGGCGCTTATTACTTCGTTGGTATGGGCCACGGTGGCTCCTTTTTCCTAGTGTTTGGAAGAAATATGGTACCACGAAATATCCCTTCTATATGTTGTATAGGGGAATAACACTTATTCTTACTACCTTACATGTGGTTTTGTTTAGGAAGGAGTAGAACTTACATACTAGCAACCTTTTATGTTACAGGTGACTCCAAAGTATAGATTGACTGCACGTATGAGCATTGTCACTGATCTTGAAAAAATAGCGGCAGTTAATGCCAAACTCTGTAAAGTCAAGAAATAGGTATATGTGGCTCACTTTGAGGCTAAATTGGCCTATAAAACTCGTCTCTGGCCTTATCTCATGAGAGCTTGCAAAGCAAAAGAAGCTCCAAATGGTTTTTTTCTTGTAAATGAAACCATCTCTGAATAATTGAGTATCTTGTTTCCAGGCATATAACCAACGATGCTTTGAAACACAGCTCCACCCCCGAAATACCCAGGATGTTCCGTGGGTGGTGGAAGAACCTATTGCATAGCTTGGAAACTGGTTCCGTGTCCATTTTAATGCAACATTTGGACTCTAAAAGGTGGTTTGCTGAACTGGTAAAGGTGTCTTAACCACTTGTTTGTTGCTCATTCGTAAACCCTTGACCTTGTGGAGGATTCACATCAACAAAAGGTACAGACAGAGGTGGCCGTGAACTCTTGCCAACCTCGAACACTGGAGGAGGAACAACCTGCCAAAGCTCCCTCTTGAGAAAAAAGTGATTCTGTCCCAGCGATGGAACCATGAAACTGGCCCAGACTCACTATAGGGTGGTAGACTTTGGCTTTCACTCGACCTTTACACTTTACGACACACAGGATGCCACAAACTGATGACGTGGCAGCACCCTACGGACAAGCCTTGCTGACGTGGACATCACTGTATGCACAGTGACGTGACAGACAGGTTGATGTGGCAGGGAATCCGTGCGGACCTTGAAAAACACGATGACAAGCTGACGTGGTTGATTGTACAGACGCCTCTTTTTGCACTGACAGAATTATACCGAATTCCGCCAGATGTGCTGACTGCTTTTTACTGGCAGATTTTGGCCAAGTTGCTTTTGGAAGGATTGCTTTTGAGTTTAATGCTTTTTGGGGCTCTGCTTTTAACATCCCTTGTAATCTTTATAAGTGAGCCAAGGGGGCTCACTTCTCAGAGCATCTGGACGCAGAGTCTGAGAGCGAGCACCCGCGGGAAGTTATACTTTGCTCACAGATTAATATAAAAGAAATACTGAAGGGGCGCCAGTCTTTGGGGCCAATCTCTCTTGGCATGGAACTACGCCGGGCCGTGTCGACTTTTTATCTCTCTCTCAATATTTGAATTGTTTTTAAGGAATGCTGTGTTGCGATAGAATCTAGACTTGGGGTGTCCAAGTTTGTTACAGTGGTATCAGAGCTCGATCGAATTCTCTTCTACCGGGAAATCCGATCCTTTTTCTCGCGACACCTATGGACTCCGAAAAGAATCAATCGACCTCTTTTGCAACCGCTGAGGCGGTAGGAGGCAATACGGCAAATTCAAGCGATTTAGCAGAAGATGAGTACGGGCCACCTCGGCCTACACAGTATGAACTTTTGGAGATGCAACGTCGACAACATGTTGACGAGTGCACAAAGCAGATGCTTCAGTTTGCTAAAGATCCCCGGTTTGCAAAATTTTTGACGCAGCAGTCCATGGCTTAAGTGCATACTTAGTGGCAGAAAGCCTCCGAACCACCAATCAAACCGGCAATCAAGAAACCTCCTACTCCGAGGATGTTTATTGAAGAAGAACTTCAAGAGGTGGTTCAGACCCAGATCAGTCAGCACTTGGACACGAAGAAGCAATCGAAGAAGCAATTGAAGAAGCGCAAGAAGGGGACTGACTACCCCGGTTACTTGGGCCGTCAATCTTCTTTTGCATATGCAAGAAAGCAGAAGAAGCGTGTGCATTGTGAAGGACTACCCAGTTCTTCTTCTGATAGTTCTAGCTCTTTCGACTCGAGTGAGGAGGACAGAAAGGGCAAGAAGCGAAGCAAAAAGCAAAGCTTTGGAAAGAACAAGAAAAAGAAGAAGAAGCACTTTTACAGAGCCACCCAATACGATTTCCTCGAAGATAAGAGCAAGAAGGCAAAGGAATTTAAAGAGGGTGGACAATCGATAAAATTTGTATCCTTTTCTGGATTCCGAGATGCTCTGAGGGCTTTGGCCTTCATCCAACAGTTTGACATAGCCTTCTTTGGAGGGCATTACTCAGAGCACTCCAAGATCAAGAGGGCTACATCATTTTTAAAGGAAATGCTCGAACATGGTGGTCCACTCTTCTTCTGAGGAAAGAAGCCCTAGTCAAGTGGTTGAAGTGTAAAGGGCTCTTTATTTCTTCTTGGCTGACCGAAGAGTACGAATGAGATGTAAGAACCAGCGGAATCATTCTGCTACATAAGACAAGGAAGAAGGCAAGCTTTCCATTAAAGCTGTGAAACTTGCACCTACTACTCACACACTGTGGAGCACTTAACGAAGGAGCAGCCCAAATCAGCCTTCTCTCATAATTGGGCGTCCCCTAGCTGATGTGGCTTGCAGATGGAATCACAGGCCGTCAAGTGTCCACTTTGCCTCTCTTGAGTTAATTTCCTAGTACCCACCAACTTATAAGTGTCGCGTGTGGCCTAAATGACTTTGAACTGAGACATACTTTTACTCCTTAGATTTCAATGCTGACTGGTCCAACCAACTTGTGGCGACCTGACCTTCACTACTGCGGGTGAAACTCTTGGCCGTCGGCCGTTTTACACTGGCCATACAATGTCCGGTCATTTGTGACTTAAAAAAAATAAAAATAAAAATCAAGGGAATGAAACCAACAACTAAGGCTAGTGGTTGCCAACTTGCCACAATCTCGCGACACTCCCTTCGCCTACTGGGATCTCTCTCTCTCTCTCTCTCTCTCTCTCTCTCTATGTTTGATGCTTCTTCACCTCGTAGCAGGTCTCTCCTGCCGGCTCTTCAGCCTCCTCCTTGGGCATGGTTGGGCGTTGGAGTTCTATCGCGCGCTTGCACTCTTGGCCACGTGGACAACCTTAAAACCTTGAAACATGCACTCTAACAAGACACACATGAGAGAGCACATGTAACAGATTCATTTTAGGAATTCCCATTTCAAAGTACTTCTATCCATTAATTCATTTAGCAGAATACGTGTCAGCCCATTAGTATCCTTGAAATCTCAAAAGAAGTTAGTGATTTTATTCCATCGAGGTAATGTGTGACGAAGGAGTGGAATCTGTGACAAAGGAGCGGAGTAACTCCCCTCTTGTATAGTCCGCACCGCACCAGATTCAACCTGCTGATTCATCGTTAACTCTTGGAATAGTCGATGCTAAACTAAAAGCTTTAAGGTAAAGCTCTAATATCTTAGGAGTATGTGATAGGAATTCCTCCTCCATCCACTTGGCATCCAAGTGGATGGAGGAGGAATACCTAGCACATACTCCTAATATCTTAGGAGTATGTGCTAGGTATTTCTCCTCCATCCACTTGGCATCCAAAGCCGGATAGTTCCTGATCTTGACTAAATACCGGCGTGTCAGCTTACCTTTCACTTTCCTTTCCTTGTGAGCAAGGACCTGTTCTAGAATGAGAATCTCCTCAACTCTTCCACTTTGGGCTGCTCCTCTGGCTCCCTGTCAGCTGGCACTTCACCTTTGAAAGGTCTCTAAAGACTCACATGAAATGCATGTAAATGTTCCAAGTATCTCGTAACTTCAATGTGAAGGATACATTATTGATCTTGTCTTGGATTTGGAAAGGTCCATAGTATCGCATACTTAGCTTTGGAAAAAACCTCTCCTTAGCTTTGTGTTTCCGTAGACGTGCCTTCTCGAACCATAGTAGCACCTAATTATCTTCCTTCAGCTGCAAGTTACATCGATGCTTGTCTGCTGCCTTCTTATGCCATGCTTGAGACTTCTCCAGAGCCTCTCGTACCTTGGCAAAAGCAGTGTCCGAATCCTGTGTATACTGATCTGCTTCAAAAATCTTATCTTTGGTGCTTAGAATAGGTGGAACCTTCTTGACACCCTTGATAATCTCAATTGGTGTCTTCCCTGTGGATGTATGTATTGTGTTGTTGTAGGCAAACTCCACCAAGGGCAAATACTTCTCCCATTGAGTCTTCTGATTAGAGATATACGCTTGAACAAGTCCAAAACCACTGAATTGGCTATCTTCGGCTGCCCATCTGTGTGTGGGTGAAATGAGAATGAGAATGTAAGCCGTGTGCCTATAATTTCCCAGATTTCCTACCAAAACTAACTTGTAAAAGGGGGGGATCTCTATCTGAAACTGTAGATTTGATCATACCATGTAATTTGAAAATCTGTGAGACAAACAACTTATTCAAATGGTTTGCTTTAACTGTCTTCTTTCCGGAATAAGGTGAACGTGTTTGCTGAATCGATCGATGACTATCCAAATGACTTTGAGTCTTGGGAAGATTAAAAATGAAATCCATCACTATACTCTCCAAAGGTCTGCTAGGAGTAGGTAACGGTTGCAGTAGACTAGTTGCCTTTTGCCTATCAAATTTGACCTTTTGGGCACACCAAGCAACTCCGAACAAACTCGTCCACATCCTTTTTGAGTCTTGGCCAATAGAAATACTTTTCTACACCTTTCAAAGTGGTGTCTATGCTGTGATGGCCCGCAAAAGGTGGACAATGACACTATAAAAACATTGTTCCTCAGCCCTTGAGTAACACACAACATAGTCTTCCGCATCAAATAACTTTCCTTTAGAGCATAGCCTGCAATTGTCTCCCCACGCTGTTACCGGTCAATGGTGTCTGCAAAATTTGGATCTGTGGCGTACTGATCAACCATATCCTTGAAGTTTTGACGGTGAACCGCTGAAATAGCCCATTTCAATGGTTTGTGAGACAATGCGTTTGCAACCAAGTTCTTCTTTCCCTTGACATGAATGATTTGAAAATGAAACTGCGACAAAAAATTTGCCCATTTCATCTGTTTGTCCAAAAGCTTTTTCTTGGACAAGAAGTATCTCAAACTTCGGTGATCGGTGAACACCGTAAAATCGGCTCCAAGTAGAAATTGGTGCCACTGAGCAAGAGCATAGATGACTGTCAATTGCTCTTTTCATAAATTTGTGCAACCCGTTGTGGTCGTGAGAACATTCTACTCTCATAAGCTACAACATGGCCCTCCTGCATTAAGACAGCTCCTAGACCGCACCCACACGCATCACAGTAAACCTCAAAAGGCTTTTGCAAATGTGGTAGTACCAACACTAGACAAGCTGTCAACTTTTCTTTAAGAGTCTTGAAGGCCGCAATCTCTAATGGTGCCCAAGAAAAAGGAACAGCTTTCTGTGTCAAAATGTATAATAGAGAAGCAATCTCCACAAACTTTCGCATGAACCGCCGGTAATACGAAGACAAGCCCAAAAAGCTACGAACTTCATGTACATTCTTCAAATGTGGCCAATCTCTAATGGTTTCAACCTTGTTCAGGTCCATCGTTACACCTCTGCAGAGACAATGTGTCCCCAAAAGTGGTCTTTGGCAAGAAAAACTCGTTCGTTTTCCCATTAACCACCACTCGATGTTGCTGTAGTGCCTGGAAAACCTGTAGCAGATGGTGTCTGTGCTCGGCCTCACTCTTGGATAATACGATGATGTCGTTGATAAAGGTGTCCCACAAATGACCGGTACTCTCTAAAAATCTTGTTCGTCATCCTATTGAACATTGCAGGAGCATTCATGAGATCGAAAGGCATTACCAAATACTCGCACAATCCAAAGGACGTTCTGAACCGGGTCTTGTATACATCTCCAAGAGTGATTCTCATCTGATGAGAGCCACTTTTCAAGTCGATTCTGCTAAGCATGTAAAACTTTGTAATCTGTTCAGAATATCATCGATCGTGGGTATTGGAAACTTGTTCTTGATGGTGATTTTATTGAGAGCTTTGTAGTCAATGCATGTTCTCCAAGATCCATCTTTCTTTAAACCCAACAACACTAGCGAATAGTAAGGTGATGTACATGCTTGAATTAGACCCTTTTCTAGACTTGGTTCATACTTTCCTCATTTTGAGCTCTGCTAACTTTCTAAGGTGGTCGGTTTGGTGGTGTGCTACCAAGAATTGAATCAATCGTATGATCTTCAGGTCTTTGAGGAGGTAACTCTCTCGGTAAGCCTTCTGAAAAACAATCGGCTTGAGCTTGCAGAAAATTTTGTCATTCGTTCTCAAGCTCGGACAAATTTGACGTTTTTTTGTCATTTAACTCATTCAAGTAGATTGAGTGAACAAACAAACTGGATTCCATTAATTTCGGAACGGTGGAAGTCGATACAAGTAGGACAGACTCGCCCTTTAAGTTTACATTAAGAAGTGTACTTCTATCATTTTCATTCTTCAATGTCGCTTTCCTCGCCCTATAGTCAACCACACGCTGTTCTTATGGAACCAGGGGGTTCCCAATAGGACGTCCCACCCTTCTAAAGACATAATGTAAAAGTCCTCGTGGCCTACATACCCCTGACAATGCAACCGAAGTTTGCCTATCATAAGTGTAATATCAACATCCCGTCCTGGTGCCGCTAGAAGTGCCTCGCCGATGGTCCCATTTCTCTTGGTGTAATTGCAAAGTCAAGCCACCAACTTGGTCGAGATGAAGTTGGCCTTGGCTCCTCCATCAAAGAAGATAAGGGCTTTTTGATCTCGTACTTTGTCCCACTCTAACAAACTTGGACACCCCAAGTCAAGCTTCTTCCGCGACACAGCAGAGATTCACATTAAAACAATTCACAAGAGACGACACGGCCCGGCGTAGTTCCGTGCCCAGAGGTATTGGCCCCAAAGGCTGGTGCCCCTTTCGGTATTTCTTTTTATATTAATCTTGGTGCAAAGTACAAGGGAGTCTGCTGGGACTCACACTCAGACTTTGCGTCCAGATGCTTGAGTAATGAGGGCCCAATAGACTTATTTATTCTTACAAGGGATGCACAAAAGCAGAGCCCCAAAATCAGTTAAAAATAACTAAAACGCTAATTGTCCCAAAAGCTTCTTCAAATTAAACCATTATGCCCAAAAGCTGGCCAACGTAATTTGCGGAAATCCGTACGGAATGCCACGTCAGCAAACCATTGCAAATTGCAGAGGTCCGTACTGTCTGCCATTTAACCTGTCAGCGTGTTTTTTGAAGGGAATTGCGGTGCGTTTTCTGTGCCCCTACTGCCACGTCAACAGGGGTTGGTGTGCGTGTTCGAGGGCATTGCCATGTCACCAGTTTGTGACATAAAGAATTTTAATCGTTCTCGATTACGCCTGCAAAACACACAGAGGCCATAAACTGTCTTAGTAGACATTGACTGTTAGTACCGACGCACTAGACACAACATATCTAGCACTTGTATTAATCAATAGTCACATCACCAGACATCACAGGACATCACTTGACATCACAGGAGATCACATGACAAATCACATTCAAATTCATTCCAAATCTCAGACCATGATTAATAGGCAACGTATTTAGTAATCGCATCTAGATCCAGTCGACCTCACAGATGCCCGATTAACTAATCCTTATTGCAATCATGTCTATAGAGAATTATGAGACCGAAATGCTGCAGTCATTTTGTCTTTCAGTTCGTGCACTCAACAAGTCAAGTACAAATCAATCAATATCATTTTTGGGAATTCGAGTTCATCAAGTCATTCAACAGAATACTGTCAGCCTAGCAGTATCCCTGAAACCCAAAGGGACATCAGTGACTCTATATCAAAAATCGGGGTAATCTGTTGACAAAGGAGCGGAGCAACTCCCCTCTTGTGCAAGCCCGCTGCACTAGATTCATCCATGTTGAAATCGGGGTTCTATCGGAGTAGACTATGCTAAACCGAATGCTTCAAGGTAAAGTTCCAAAATCTGAGAAGTATCTGCTAGGTCCTCCTTCTCCATCCACTTCTCATCCAATGCAGGAAAAGAACCGCCTAATCACTTTACCTTTAATCTTTTTGTCTTTGTGTGCCAATATCTGTTCTGGAACGAGTATCTCCTCACTTTCCTTCACTTCGGGTTGCTCATCCGGCTCCCCATCATCGGGCACATCGCCTTTAAAAGGCTTCAATCGACTCACATGAACGTCGGCTTCAATCGACTCACATGAACATCATTGTGAATCTTCCAAGTATTGGGCAGCTTCAGTCTAAAGGAGACATCATTTATCTTTTCTTTTATCTGGAAAGGTCCATAGTATCTCATGCTAAGCTTTGGAAAAAAAGCCGCTCCTTTGTCTTTTTCTTTCTTAGGCGTGCCTTCTCAAAACGTAAGAGCATCCAATCGTTCTGCTTTAATTTCAAATCGCGATGATGTCGATCTCCTGCCTTATTATGTCTTTCTTGAGATTTCTCTAAAGCCTTCTGGACCTTGACAAAAGCGGTGTCCACGTCTCGCATGTATTGGTCGCCTTCAAAAATCTTATCCTGGGTCTAGGGAATGTTCTGATCTCCCAGTTGATTCTCTTTTTCCTTTCTTTCCTTGTGCCCTGGGACCTGCGGGTAGCGTCTTTCGCTTCTCTGTCCATTGGCACGTCAGAGTCAATCATCGAAACCCTAAGACGCACTGCGGGTAGCGTCTTTCGCTTCTCTGTCCATTGGCACGTCAGAGTCAATCATCGAAACCCTTAGACGCACTATCATTTGATTCCTCTTTCTCTGGAATCCTTTGATGAACTTGCATGTGGTTTCCTTAGTTCGTCAGAACCCTCTGATTCGCTAGAATCGTGTGATGAGCTATCATCTAGTTCCCTTGATTCATTCACTTCATTGGAAGACTCTTGCCTTTTTGATACTATCCTATCTGTTGCATAAATCAATGAGCCGGTATGCATTTCAAATCGTTGCTTAGTCATGTCCATGGAGTCAAACTTCTGGTTTAAAGCATAGTCTTGAATATCTTTAGCAAACCATAGCAAAACCGCTCAATCTGGTCTTTCAAAAGAATCTACGACAAGTATCCCAAAATCTTTGGCAGTAGTCATCCAATGTATCTTTGTCAGTCATTTTCAAGTGATGCCAAGGCATGATGACATCTCTTGCATATTCATCGTTCTTTTCAAGTAAGATGCTGCCTTTCGCTCCTTGGAATGTTCTGAGAACCACACTCCAGAGAAGGCGACGTCAAACTGTTGTTCAACTCAAGGGCTTGATGGGTGTCCTCGCTTGACTCCCTTCCTTGAACTCCTTGGTTTTCTTGTTGATTTGGTCATTGTCAAAAGAGGACGACCTCTCCTCCTTTAAACTGCTAGATAGCCTTCCATGCCTTCTAGACCTTGTTTAAAAAATCTTCTTCAAAAGAATCTTGTCTTAGGTGCTTAGAAATTGAAGAAGCTTCTTAGCACCCCGAACACTTCAAATGGTGTCTTTCCCGAGTGTCATCGTAGGCAAACTCCACCAAGAGCAAATACTTTTCCTATTTAGTCTTCTAAACAGAATTGTAAGACTTCAATAAATCCAGTACAACTGAATTTGCAATCTTAGATTGCCTATCTGTCTGCGGGTGGAAAGATGACGAGAACTGCAACCGTGTGCCAATGTTCTCCCAAATAGCCTTCCAAAACAAACTCATAAATCGGGGATCACTGTCAGAGACTATTGTCTCAGGCATGCCATGTAATCTGAATATATGGGCAATGAACAGTCTCGCTAACTGATCCGGCTTGACTGTTTTCTTCACTAGAATGAAATGAGCTTGCTTGCTAAATTTGTTAGTAACAGTCCAGATACCATCGTGCCCACTCTGTGTCTTTGGGAGATCAAAAATGAAATCCATTGCAATACTTTCCCAGGGGCGGGTGGGAATGGGTAAAGGCTGTAACAATCCCTGTGCTTTATGCATGTTAAACTTGGCTTTTTGGCATACCAAGCAACTGCGTACAAAATTGTCCACATCCTTCTTGAGTCTCGGCCAAAAGAAGTAACGCTCCACACTTTCAAGGTGGTGTCGATGCCGCGGTGACCCGTAAAAGGTGGACAATGGCATTCGGTTAGAACCTTTTCCCTCAATGGTTGTGTAACGCACAACATCGTTTTCTTCATCAAGTAGCCATATGGAATATCCCGCTACTACCTCCCCATTCTATATTCGAGTGAAATGATGAATTGCGGAAATAGCTAGGACTAACGGCTTTCGGGACAAAGCATCTGCCACCAAGTTCTTCTGTCCCTGTACATGGACAATATGGAAGTGAAACTGTGACAAGATGTTAGCCCACCACATTTGCTTTTCCAAAAGCTGCATCTGTGACAAGAAGTAGCGTAAACTTTGATGATCAGTGAAGACCGTGAAATCGGCTCTGAGTAGATAATGTCGCCATTGAGGAAGAGCATGGAGCTTTTATAGGCAATCACATGGCCTTCTTCCATTAAGACCGTTCCCAGACTACAACCACAAGCATCACAATATACTTTGAATGGCTTTTGCAAGTCCGACAAAGCCAACACTGGTCCAGTAGTCAATTTCTCTTTCAAAGTCTGAAAGGCAGTCACCTCTGTGGGTCCCCACGAGAAAAAGGACTCCTTTCTGTGTCAGGATGTGCAAAGGGGAAGATACCTCTGCAAACTTTTGAATGAACCACAACACAAGCCTGAGAATCTTCTAACTGCATGAACATTCTTCAAGTCAGGCCAATCACGGATAGTGTCATTTTTTTTGGCCAAACCTATCTGTACTCTTTCTTTTGAGACGATGTGTCGCAAGAAATATATGTCAAGCAAGAAAAACTCGCTCTTTTTCACATGTATAAGCAATTTATGCTTTCTCAGTGTCTGGAAAACCCACAAATGATCCGTATTCTCTGAAAATCCAAACAGTTGTCCTAAAGGCCTGTCTTGTAGACGTCTCCAAGAGCAATACAGATATGATGATAATCACTTCTTCATATCAATTCGGCAAGTAGAATTCTGAAGTCTGTCGAGTATATCATCGATCCTCGTAATGTGGAAATCTGTTTTGGTTCATTGTTTCTTTATCTTGGCCTCGGCTAACACTGTAAGGTGGCCGGTTCGGTGGTGTACTACCACGAATCAATCATGTGATCTTCACGACGCAAAGGACCTAGGTAACTCGCTTTATACGCCTTCAGAGAAACAGTTAGCCTCTATTGCAGAAAAATCTCGTCGTTTCTTTTCGAGGTCAAACATATTCGACCTTCAATCATCATTCAGTTCTTTCAAGAAAAATCGAGTAAAGAAATTGAATTTCATCAAATACTATCTCTCTTGCCCTGCATTTGTCAGAAGTTGCTTTCGTACCCCAATAGTCAACCACGGTGTTGTTCTTGTGGTATTAAGGGATTCCTAGTAGGACTTCACAACCTCCCAAGGGCATCACATAGAAGTCCTCGTGCCCTAAACACCCCTGACATTGCAAATGAAGTTTGCCAATGATCGGTGTAATGGCAACATCCCATCTGGGCGTTGCTTGTTCCGGGAGGAATTTGGACCACTCTCTAGAGTTGTGGACTACCCAGATTAGAGACGCTTTGTTTATACTCACTGGAGATTTGTAGACTGAGGGATATACTTGTGACAGATAACACACTTCTGAATTGGGGCTTCTATAGAGACAGATGGCATATTTCTTCACCTCCCAGGCAGACATGCATCTTAGTAAGTCATTGTCTATGACAGCTAGCGAAGTGAAGTACTTGGTGTATTGCATGTCCCATTTAGAGACAACGCTTGAGACGACTCAGTATCACATTTGGGCTCATCGGTCACTTTGGCCTTTTGCAGACGTAAATAGTGCACTGCATTTCCTCTCTCTCTCTCTCTCTCTCTCTCTCTCTCTCTCTCTCTCTCTCCCTCCCGCCCCCCCCCCCCCCCCCCCCCCCCCCCCCCCCCCCCCCCCCCCCCCGAGGCTAGACGATGGGTTCATCTCATGTCCCAAGTAAATGGACACCCACCTATCTCATGGCATAAGATGTGTTATTGGTCAGCTACGCACCTCATCTCACCAATTGGAGATAGAGACTGGGCGATACAGAGGTATACCCCGGAGGAGAGATTATTCCAGGTTTGCTAGAGAGAGCTAGAGACAGAGGAGCACAATGCACAACATACTATGAGATCCGCGGGTGTTTTCATTGCTTATTCAGAGAGGGCTTTGGCCCCTTATCCCGCATTATGGATTACTATGATCAAAGGTGCCTAGGTCTCTTCTTGCTGGAGGTCCGTAGACTCAGAGAGACTACCCTTAGTTGTAGAGTACCTACACATAGAGGATCCATACAGAGCCAGATTACTACTTTTTACAAAGGGGGATCCATACAGAGCCAGATGACTACTTTTTACAGAGGGAGTACTCGTGATGGACCACCATAGGTTATGAAACCGGCCTGTTCAATCCAAAAAGGACGGTAGACTTTACTTTAAACCTTGATTTAGCTTTCACCCATTATTAGTCGTCTATTTTACCTGTACTTTCAAGACACAACAAAGGGGAGAGGGATACATGCTGCTAGATTGCACCTGTATGAGTAGACGGACACCAGATTGGCCCCTAACTTAGGCGCCCCTTTCGGTATTTCTTTATTGTTCAAAAGAGGGAATAAACGTTGTGGTTCCCTACAAGCTGCCCCGCACAAACTCGGCTGAATTTCCACTGTTCCAGCCCGATTTCGGCAGCATAACTGTACTAGAACCCTTCACAGTCAGTATTCCCACGCATTGACTGACTTTCTCGACGCATACGGGCACTTTGCAAAACCTGGCGAGAATCTGCAGCATGCTGAATTCTCTGTTTTCAGCCCTGAAAATGCGCCAGATCACCTGTTCAGTGGTCCCCTTGCGTCCCCGAACCTCCTGGGGGTATTAGGGTCCGATTAGGGCCAAAACCCTAAACCTGCAAAAATACACAGCAGGCTGTAATTCACTGTTTCGGGCTCCGTTTCGCGTGCCGGTTGCATCCGTAGCAAGTCCTCGAGCTCCCGCACCTGTAGGGCTACTTGACCTTTGAATCGGACGAGATTTCTGGCGTGAAACCTCTCCGAATTCACCTGTACCTGCGGGGGGATTAGCCGCTAGCTATTCCAGTACCTGTGCAAGAGGCTCTTGCCTCGGCAATCGCACATGAACCCACACAACTGTACATTGGTCAAATGAAGAGCCCACTAGAGGGGCATAACATACTGCCAAAGGGGAGAGAGAGGGCAGTGCGTAGCGTGCAGGGCATCACTCCTGGCACCGCACTATACATAGGAGGGAAAGCAAGCACTCCATAGCTCTTAACCTGCAGCCTCTGTTGACTTGGCCACAGAGTGACAAAATGATCCCCATGTCAAACTGCACGTAATGACGCGAAGACATTTTCAGGTCCCAAAATAGCAGTTCCCTAAATTTTAGGAGATGCTGCCATTGTATCTTTCTAGGTCATCCGACCCTCTTTGTACACTGCGGCCACATCCAGAACTGAAATGTAGCCTCTGTAGCAAAGGATTCCACTTTGGCTAGTCAATGACCCCACTTGGCTAACCATAGTCCTTGTCCAACCTTAGTGCTCTCTTGCCCTCAGGCCTGGACTCCCTCTGGACAGTTCCACACTAGCTATGCAATGTAGGGCAGTTAGATTTCCCGAGGGGTGTTTCCAAAAAGTGAAAGTAAATAGATAATAAGAAAGAAATCAACAAAAAGGATAAATAAGAGTCACACGTTGGTGACATACCCCCCTCTTGAAATCTCAAACGTCCTCGTTTGCATCTATGTCGTACATGCTTACTGTCAACACTGATGTATTCAACACCTATCGACACATATACGACACATACATGCTCATTGTCAACCCTGGTGTATTCAACACCGCGTCGACTCATGTATTGCCTGCGTGTGAACCCTGTCCCAATGACATAGTGGTAGCTTCGCACTCTGCCATTGCTTTGAGTCACTAACTTTCCAATTACAAAATGGTAGCTGCACATTTTGCCACTCTCTTATAGTACACGTTGGATCCCGTAACACTTTCGAGCATACCCAAACCGACAGTTTAAGAATGCAGTTACACATGTACTCCTCAATAGAAGCAATCACTGCATCCTTGACAAACTGACAAGAAATACTCACTTCTATAGCACTAACCAACTTTTGGACATTCCATAAGAGCAATGGCCAAAGTGACAATCTGTACAGCTATAACATTCATGTAACAGGTATTTCATTTGAGCTCACTTTAAATACCATGTACATCATTTGTTTCAGAAGCCATTGCCACACTGACAATCCACTTAGCTTTCAAACTCAAGGGGTCAAGGTAGGTTGCAAACCGAAGGCTTCAAGGTAAAGTGATAACACAGTTGGTGACTCTGCAAGTTCACCTTCTTCCATCCACTTAGCATCCATTGGTGGATAGTTTCTGAACTTTACCAAGTAACGCCTAGCAACCTTGCCTTTCACTTTCCTTTCTTTGTGTGCCAAAATCTGTTCCGGGACCAAGATCTCGTCAAGTTCCTCGACTTCCGGCTGATCTTCAGCTGGCATATCTTCTGGCATATCACCCACATAGGGTCTGAGAAGACTCACATGAAACGCATTGTGAATCTTCCAACTGTCAGGCAATTGTTACCATATACATGTGGTAGTGATGTGTGTGAACACACTAGGACCGCCGGGGCATTTTTTTCCTCTTTAGGAGGTTTTTTCCCCCGTGCATTGTATATACGCCCATCACTCTAGGGCTATCTATCTTTCCATTGCACACTAAGTAACACACTCTCTATTGTGTGCCTTGAGCTTCCTTCGTCTTCTCCAAGCTGTGTGTGTTTCTCTGCAACCCTAATTCCAACAATTGGTATCAGAGCAGGTCACGTCCTCCCGGGCTTAGTCGCCAGTTGCTCCAGCACACGCCTGCTCACTTTCTCCGATTTCAGTGAGCTTTGGCGAGCGTTCGCAGGCCGACAAATATTTTGGGACAGCTCGAAGAGCTAGGTCTGCTCAGAATTTTCATTTGGGCTCATTTCGGCCTCCGTTTCCACTACGGGCAGTACTTCACAGGCTATTTCGTCATTTTGTGCAGATTTTCTGTCAGTGCCGTTTTCTGCATAACAGGTGCCTTATAGTCTTCTACGGTTTGTGCTATATAGCACAAGTTGTTCCCGCTCTATTTCTCCTATTTTCGGGCAGTTTTCACATCAGGTGCAGCATTTACCATGGCTGAAAACAACAACACAGATGTGTTCAAGATGTTTGCTGCTGAGGACAGGTTGGATGGGAACAACTACCCTATGTGGGCTTATATGATGCAACATGTTCTTGTGTCAAAAGGTGTCTGGAACATTGTGCAGGGCATTGATGTACGTCCTGGTTCTGAAGATGTAGGCGATGTTGAGGATGTTGCAGGTCTTGCTGCAAGGATTGCAGCTGTTAGAGTTGTTTTGCCTACGGCAGAACAAGCTCGTTGGGATGTTAAGGATGCGCAGGCTCATGCATTGATTGCGTTGTCTGTGAAGCGCACCATTATTCCTCACATCCGTTCAGCAAAATCTGCAAAACAGGCTTGGGATATTCTAGCAGGTCTTTATGCAAGCCTCAATGAGGCTAAAATTGCTTTGCTGCGTAAAGAGCTAGAGTCGAAGATTATGCATGAGGAAGATGATATGGACACTTTCCTTGCTAGTGTCAAGGATATTAATGAGCAACTCATTTCTGCAGGTGAAGTCATTTCGGACAGTTCCGTTGTGCAGACTGTTCTTGATGCCTTACCAGATTCCTACCAGACTTTTGCTAGTACTTGGAGACTGATGACCCAAGGAAATCCTGAAGTTGTCAAGTTTGATGCATTATGCACATTGCTGTTGCAAGAGTCACTTTCTAGAAAAAACAGGACTAGGCAGCGTGCAGTTGAACAAGCTTTTATTGCTTCTCAAAGAAAGGGTGGTAACAGTAATGCTGCCACTTCTTATGGTTCTGCTGCGAGTGGCAAAAATTCTGTTCCTAATGCTTCTGGTGGCAGCACTTCGTCTGGCAATTCTGGTGATAAGGGCAAAAAGAAGATGCGTTGCCATTATTGTAAAGCCAATGATCACTTGATCAAGTCGTGTGCTAAGTTGAAGGCCAAAGAGGCTAAGAAGAAAGAGGGTGGTTCCACTGCAAATGCTGGTTCCACTACAAATGTAGCCATTGTCGAGTCTTCTGTGAAAGGAGATTGTGATGCTGATGTTGATGCAGAATGGGCTTTTAGCGCAGAGTGCACTTACAATCCTGTTGTCCATGATGCATGCTTGTCAGTTGCTGCAGATTCACATGTGTGGTATTTCGACAGTGGTGCTACAAAGCACATTACCTCACATCGTGAATTGTGTACCTCTCTCGAGTCTGTCCCTCATGGGAATTCAGTCACTTGTGCCAACAACGCCTCTTATCCAGTTCAGGGAGTTGGAAAGATTGTGCTCACTGCTGCTAATGGCAGTTCCTTCACACTTGTTGATGCACTTTATGTACCTGGGATCAAGAAGAATCTCTTGTCTGTAGCCGCACTTGCTAGACTTGGACTTGTAGTCAAATTTGTGGATGACAGATGTACAGTTCATGATCTCAGTTTTGGTGATGAAATTGTTGCATCTGGGTTCTTGTGCCGTGGGCTGTATAAGCTCACTTTGTATGACAAGTGTGGACAAAATTTTGCAAATGCTGTTGCAGATTCAAGGGCTATTTCAGATGCAAAACTTTGGCATGCACGTTTTGGTCATCTGAATTTTGCCAGTTTGCTGCGTTTGCAGAAATCTGATATGGTTGCTTCTTTGCCGCCTCTTGAAGCACCTGTCAAACATGTTTGTGAAGGCTGTATTCTGGGTAAAATGCAGCGTTCTAAGTTTCCAAAGGATGGTTCAGTTAGGGCCACATGCAGGTTGCAGCTTGTGCATAGTGATGTTTGTGGGCCCATGCAAACTCCGTCCTTGGGCAATTACCTGTACTTCGTGACTTTGATTGATGATTACTCCAGGCATGCATGGGTATTTCCGCTTAAAGCGAAGTCCGAAGTTTTTATGTGCTTCAAACAATTTTTGGCTATGGCTGAAAATGTCTCAAAATGTACTATGGGCACTCTCCGTTCCGATCGAGGGGGGGGGTATATGTCTCATGAATTTAATGCATTTCTGGCTAGTCGTGGGATAAAACACCAATGTACAGTGCCTTATACACCTCAGCAAAATGGTGTTGCTGAGAGGAAAAACAGGTCACTAACGGAAATGGCACGATGTATGGTCAAAAGTCAAGCTTTGCCGCATTCTTTTTGGCTTGAGGCCATCATGTGTGCCACTTATGTACTTAACAGGTGTCCTACGAAAGCTTTGGAGTCTATTACTCCATATGAAGCATGGCATGATAGAAAACCTTCTATTGAGCACATGCGTGTTTTTGGCTGTTTGGCATATGCTTTGGTGTCATAAGTGCAGCGCAGAAAATTGGATGATAAGGCTTTCAAATGTATTTTTGTTGGTTATAGTGCTGAAAGCAAAGGTTACAGGTTGTATCATCCGCAAACAAAACGTATTCTGGTTTGACGGGATGTAGTGTTTGTGGAAGACTCTGTTCAGCCCTTGCTGTCGTGTACTAGAGACAGTAATGTAAGCTCACAGGACATTTATGACACTTTGTTGCCTCTTTTCAGTGGTGGAAATACGAATGTAAGTTCCAATGAGGCAAATATACAGCCTATGGGGGTTTCTGAAAATGTTTTAGAACAGCCTATTACTGATGGAGATGTACATGATGTACTTGATGAGGAAAGGGCTGAAAATGAGTAGGCTAGAGGTATGCCAAAATGGCTGGTGCACACTTTGCGTGACAGTAAATTGGATGCACCTTTATCTAGTCGTACTCGTTCAGGCTCTCGCCATGCATCTTATGCATCAGATTGTTATGCTTTGGCTGTGTCTAGTTTACATGATGTTGAGGAGCCTCTGTCTTTTGATGAAGCACAGAATTCAGAAAATTGGATTGCTGCCATGAAATCAGAATATGATGCACTTATAGAGAATGACACATGGACTTTATGTGATTTGCCTCCTGGCAAAAAGGCCATTGGTACGAAGTGGGTTTACAAGTTGAAACGCAAGCCGGATGGTGAGATCGATCGTCATAAGGCTCGACTTGTTGCAAAGGGTTATGCACAACAAAAAGGCATAGATTATGAAGAGACTTTTGCTCCCACTTGTCGTATGACTACTGTGCGTTTTCTATGTGCATTGGCAGCTCATTTTGGTTGGGATGTACATCAATCAGACATTGTTACTGCTTTCTTGAATGGTGACATATTTGAGGAAGTTTATGTAACGCAGCCTCGCGGTTTTGTCATAAAAGGACAAGAGGACAAAGTGTGCAAATGTAAGAAGGCTTTGTATGGGTTGAAGCAATCTCCTCGTGCTTGGTATGAGAAAGCTGACACTCATTTGGTTAAACGAGGCTTTCGTAACAGTCCAACAGAAAGCACATTGTATGTAAAGCGTGAGGATGATGTATTTCTCGTTGTGGTTCTTTATGTTGATGATTTGCTGATCACTGGACCAAATGAGAGACATATTGCTGAATTTAAGGCTGATTTGAATGCTACTTTCAAGATGAAAGATTTGGGGCTGTTGCATCATTACTTGGGTATACAGTTTAAGCAGTGTGATGGTGGTATTGCCTTGTGTCAGAAAAGTTACATAGAGACATTGCTATGTAAGTTTGGACTTGAGGATTGCAAACCTATTGCCACTCCCATGGAAACAGGTTTGAAGTTGAGTCTACATGATGCTGGCGATCCTGCTGATGTCACTCTTTACCAAACTGCTGTTGGCTGCCTCATTTATGTATGCAACACGAGGCCAGATATTCAGTTTGCAGTCTCGCAGGTCAGTAGATTTATGCATAGCCAAGGGTCTAAGCATTGGCAGGCTATCAAGAGGATTTTCCGCTACCTTAGTGACACTTTACATCTTGGCTTGTTTTATCCCAAGGGGGGATCATTGCCGCCAGACTTACATGCTTTTTCGGACTCAGATTGGGCTGGTTGTTTTGACACGCGAGTGTCCACAAGTGGTTTTTGTTTCATGCTTGGCAGTTCATGTATATCATGGTTGAGCAACAAGCAACCTACTGTGGCCACTTCGAGTTGTGAGGCTGAGTACAGGGCAGTCTTCACAGCTACGGTTGAGTGTGTATGGCTCAGACGCCTTATGGCTGACTTGGGTGTTGGACAGGACACTGCCAACACTATCTACACTGACAGTCAGAGCGCATTGGCAGTTGCGAGGAACCCAGTTTTTCATGCTCGCACAAAGCACATTGAGGTGCATTACCACTATGTCAGGGAGAGACTCTCAGTAGGAGAGATCAGCTTGGCTTATGTGCCAACACAGGACAACCTTGCAGATCTTTTCACAAAGGCATTGTCTCGTGAGAAGCTTGAAGCTTTCCGCAAAGCTTTGGGCTTACTCCCCTTTGTGGACTGATCCTGTCCTCAGGGCATGGCACTTCCCTTTGCTCATGTGCCAGCTCTCGTTCACCGCATCACTCCAGGGGGGATTTGTTACCATATACATGTGGTAGTGATGTGTGTGAACACACTAGGACCGCCGGGGCTTTTTTTCCCTCTTTAGGAGGTTTTTTCCCCCGTGCATTGTATATACGCCCATCACTCTAGGGCTATCTATCTTTCCATTGCACACTAAGTAACACACTCTCTATTGTGTGCCTTGAGCTTCCTTCGTCTTCTCCAACCTGTGTGTGTTTCTCTGCAACCCTAATTCCAACAGCAATTTCAGCAAGTAGCAGCATTTAGCTGGTGCCATTCTGTCATGACATCTGCTTCGAAATCATCAGATAACCATGCTGCTGCAAAAATCTGCTTGAAGTAAATCCATGTGGACGGAGCTTGCCCTTGAAGCAATAAAGTTGTCCACCATTGTCCCGCATTCCCTGTCAAGAAAGTGGCTGCCTTGCGGACCTTTGAAGCCTCTGTAAAGTTTCCCCCTGCATAGGCCTTGTCAAACTGCTGGAGGAATGAAAGAGCCTTCTTCCTGTCATCAAACCCTGTAAAGGTCGTGAATGTCACACCTTTGCCACCTTCTTTGTACGGAGTTGGCCTCTCTAGTGGCGTTAAATTGTCATATGGAAGTGACTGAAACATGGGAACACTATTAGGGTTCATCTGTGTTCATTGGCCGCTATTAACTTGACCTGGAAATGCCATATTTGGCTGCTGATTTGTAATTCCAGCCATACCAAAATTTGCCTGTGGCATCCCAAATTGGCCCTGAGTGCTCTGAAACCCTGGTTGCATACCCATGACACTGTACATGGGGTTAGGCATCATCGTTTGAGCACCCCCAAACACTGTTCCTGGCGTGTAAAATTGATTTCCAAGTGCATGACCAGCCATGCTCTGGAATACGGATCCACCTCCAAAATAGCCAGGGTGTACTGAAGGTGGTGGGAAGACCTGTTGCATAGCCTGTAGGTTGCTTCCGTGCCCATTAGAACCAGCTATAGGCTGCCGAAAGGTGGCGGGCTGAACTGGTACAGCTTGAAAGACTGGCATCTCAGCCACCTGTTCTTGCACCTTAGGCATAGGTTGTGGAGACTGCATGTTCTCCGTCAAGTGTACAAGTGTTTCCTTTGACTGTGCGGTATGAATCACCTGTGCTCGAGCCTTAACAGGCTTTTGAATATGATCCAGTGACCCAACTTGCTGAGACGGAACAGGAGGTTGGAGAAAGGCTAAAAACCTCGGGTTCTGCATTACTTGTGTGAACATAGCCACAGCAGTAGCCAACTGGGTCTTGAATATATCGTCATCTGTCTGTGGTGGTCTTGAGGACTCACCTACTTCATGTGTCTGTTGACCCTGTGAAGAGGAAACCTCTTCAGTCACATCATCTGGTCTGTCAGACATAATTGCAATTCCCTGTGTCTGGTCTATGATCCCCTGTGTCTTCAAGCCCAAAAATTGACCAAGGCTCACTTCTATGGGAAAAAGTGATCAAATCCCGTCGATGGAACCATAAAACCGGCTTGTTCAATCCAAAAAGGGCGGTAGACTTTACTTTAAACCTTGATTTAGCTTTTACCCATTATTAGTCGTCTATTTTACCTTTACTTTCAAGACACAACAAAGGGGAGAGGGATACAGGCTGCTAGATTGCACCTGTATGAGTAGACGGACACCAGATTGGCCCCTAACTTAGGCGCCCCTTTCGGTATTTCTTTATTGTTCAAAAGAGGGAATAAACGTTGTGGTTCCCTACAAGCTGCCCCGCACAAACTCGGCTGAATTTCCACTGTTCCAGCCCGATTTCGGCACCATAACTGTACTAGAACCCTTCACAGTCAGTATTTCCCACGCATTGACTGACTTTCTCGACGCATACGGGCACTTTGCAAAACCTGGCGAGAATCTGCAGCATGCTGAATTCTCTGTTTTCAGCCCTGAAAATGCGCCAGATCACCTGTTCAGTGGTCCCCTTGCGTCCCCGAACCTCCTGGGGGTATTAGGGTCCGATTAGGGCCAAAACCCTAAACCTGCAAAAATACACAGCAGGCTGTAATTCACTGTTTCGGGCTCCGTTTCGCGTGCCGGTTGCATCCGTAGCAAGTCCTCGAGCTCCCGCACCTGTAGGGCTACTTGCCCTTTGAATCGGACGAGATTTCTGGCGTGAAACCTCTCCGAATTCACCTGTACCTGCGGGGGGATTAGCCGCTAGCTATTCCAGTACCTGTGCAAGAGGCTCTTGCCTCGGCAATCGCGCATGAACCCACACAATTGTACATTGGTCAAATGAAGAGCCCACTAGAGGGGCATAACATACTGCCAAAGGGGAGAGAGAGGGCAGTGCGTAGCGTGCAGGGCATCACTCCTGGCACCGCACTGTATATAGGAGGGAAAGCAAGCACTCTATAGCTCTTAACCTGCAGCCTCTGTTGACTTGGCCACAGAGTAACAAAATGATCCCCATGTCAAACTGCACGTAGTGACGCGAAGACATTTTCAGGTCCCAAAATAGTAGTTCCCTAAATTTTAGGAGATGCTGCCATTGTATCTTTCTAGGTCATCCGACCCTCTTTGTACACTGCGGCCACATCCAGAACTGAAATGTAGCCTCTGTAGCAAAGGATTCCACTTTGGCTAGTCAATGACCCCACTTGGCTAACCATAGTCCTTGTCCAACCTTAGTGCTCTCTTGCCCTCAGGCTTGGACTCCCTCTGGACAGTTCCACACTAGCTATGCAATGTAGGGCAGTTAGATTTCCCGAGGGGTGTTTCCAAAAAGTGAAAGTAAATAGATAATAAGAAAGAAATCAACAAAAAGGATAAATAGTAGTCACACGCTGATGATAGGTTACCCAGCCACACCCTCATCGGGGCATTCTTCTTGATCGTGCCATCCAGCTTGGCAGCTCATGACGCTCGAGGATGTGAGGATCTTCACACTGTAGACGAGGTCTACATTGCAGGCTCCCCCCCCCCCCCCCCAGAGGACATTGAGGCCATATTGCAGAGACCCATGAGAGCTTATGGGATGATCACCATGTCTACTTCCCCCACTGTACACCTCATTAGCATTAGCCCTCATGTGATCGTCCTCCCCATATATCTTGAGCTGATGTATTATGTGATGAGGACGTTGACGATGATGAGGATGTAGGCTAGGCTTACATACCTACTTACTCTAGGTATGCCTATTTATTTTTATCTTTATGTTCGCTTGACACTGTATTAGAGTCACACATGGATGTGACCTTTTGGTCTCATAGGTCATTTTGGCCTTTTGAAGACGAATATAACATTTCATTTCAGTTCATTTCTACCTGCTGCATTCGTTACCTGTTTCGTGTAGTTGAATAGCCAATTGATACTATGGTGCTCACTGCTCATTATTTATGCTTGTGCAAGTGATAAACTTACTGAGCACTCATCTACTCCCTAGCCATGACATGCACGTGCCTTTCTCACTCATACAATCATAGGTTATGGACATTGTTTGCATGCATTTGCATGTTTTTCTTGAGTATATTCTTTAGTTACTAGAAGTAACAATTTGTAGTAGTTGATTTGTAAGTCCAAGGTTTGCTTTACTAGTTGTGGTTTTCTGTTTGACTCCATCAAGACAAGTCAGTTAATTGTTTTCTTTCAAGCCTACCAGGATATTTTCTATCCTTGAAATAATGGCCTTTACTGTGATCAATCTGAGCAGTCTTTCCTCATACAGTGATGATCATACATTCCTTTTTTATAGATTTTCATTTTTTCCTCTTTTTGCCCTTGTTTGGGCTGTGGATATTGTTTGTTGTTTTTCAGACCCTATTGGCGTTGCTATTTTCCGAACACACAAGCAGTGATTTATGTTGTAGATTCAAGTGATACCGAGCGGTTGTCAACTGCAAAAGAGGAGTTCCACGCAATTTTAGAGGTGAGGCCTTGATGCTAAAAAATGGCTTCTTAGTTGTGGCGTGGCAGTAATGTTAAGGAGTGAAAAGACTATTAGGGAAAGATTATAGCTCAGTTGGAAGTAAATGGTTATGAATTGGATTGTCTGATGCAACTGATTGTCTGAATTTCTGTCATCATCTGAAAAAAGCTTTCATAAAGTCTTCTGTTAAGCCAAAGGTTGGTAGTTGCTTATCTGTTGATTTATACTCAGTTTTAAGAAAAACTTCATTTTTAATGCTGTTTGAGCAGATTTTACTGGTTTAAGGAATCCGATTGTGGTTCAGGATTTTGTTTATGGTTTGAGGAAAACTTGTTTTTGGCTTTGGGTTATAGTCCCCATCAATTTTATGGTCATTATTCTTGAGTTGCTCGATCTGGTATTTGTTTATGGTTTGAGGAAAACTTGTTTTTGGCTTAGGGCTACAGTCCCCAGCATACGTTATGGCCATTATTCTTGAGTTGCTCAATCTGGTAAGCTTTGTCTGCCTATCAGTCTGTGGATGATTGATGAAGAAATTCAAGTCTTGAACCCAAATTCTCACACGCCTGTCACAAAGTGATGATGTAGCCTGGCCGGACAGTAAGAGAGAGAAAAGCTGCTGTGGTGATGGCCTGGCAGACAGCCCGGAAATATGCCGCAAATCGCCCAACTTAGTCTGTTTTTTGCGGGCGCTGATGTGGCAGGCTGAGTGGGCTGCTTTTTGGACTGAAAGTTAAAGCACTGATTGGCAGAGCTTTGTGGTTTTAGCAGATAGCTTTTGGGGGTGCCAACTGGTTGGATCAGTTGCTTTTAGGCCACAGTGCCTTTAAATATGTGCCTTGGAGGTACACTCTGGCAAATAAGTGCATGGTTGCATCACAGAATGAATTCTTTTGCAGTTGTACTCTGTGATTTACGAATTAAAAAAATACCCTTGTGGGATGCCTGACTTAGGGGCCAGTGCACTTGGGAGTGGAACTCTGCCACTCCATGTTCCGTGTCTTGTCTAGAGTTTCTTTTGAAGTCATGTGTTTGCTGTTGATTCACTACCCTGCCGGTGGCTGTGTAAAAGAGTTTTAGCCGATTCTTTTTCTATGAAGTATCTGATCGGACTCTATGTATCACACACCATGGATTCTGACACTGAATCTGACAGAGAACACGAGAGCGACTAGGAAACGGAGCCGAAAGATTCTGACACAGAATTTGATACTAAAGCTACAAGGGATCAAGTAAATGAAGGACAAAATGACGAAAGGCAAGCCGAGGAGGTTAAGTTGGAGGCTGAGCCTAAGGGAACTGCAAAAGAGGATTTGACTCTTGTATATTTCAAGCCTATATGCAAGTTCAATCCTATACAAAACGACTTCTTAGCTTCACCAAGGATTTTCTTTATGCTAAGCACATACAAAACCAATCGGTGACTTGAGTTTACGAGAGGTGGCAAAATGTCACCAACCCTAAACACAAGTTGGCAATGACAGTTAGAGCTAAAATGGGCACTCCAAGCGAGAAATCAATAGCAACACACGAATAGAAAATTGAACTTGAAGGGAGAGAGAGAGAATAGGAGACTCGACATGGAACGATGGAGTTCCATCCCCAGATGTATTGTCCCCAAAGACTAGCATCCCTTTTGGTATCTCTTTATAATTGCTTCGCAAAGGTACAACTCCCGAGGGTCCAACTCTCTTCGAGACTCTATGTCTAGATGCCCTTTGATTATAAACTTACAAGGGATGCCCAAAAGCAGAGACTTTAGCGAAGAGCTGCAATTATTGGACGAAGAGTCGCAACCATAGAGCGAAGGGGTGTGACCAGTCGTCGAAGGAGTGTAACTTTTGGCTAAGAGGCATGTCTCTTGAGCTAAAGGTCGTGGCCATCCAAGCGTAGCGGTCCTCCTTGGCATGGCACTTTGCGTATCGGCAACTAGGAGTAGATGTAATACTGTAACATAGTCACAATCATGACATTCCCTCTCATTTAAAATCAGAGCCTTGGTTAAAGAAATGACTTCTGATGTTGATAGAACTCTGGAAAAGCATAGAATCTCCGAAAATCTTCAGTCTTTGAGTTATCTGAAACCTTTGTCTTGAATTTTTTCTTCTTGCAAAACCTTTTTGCTTTGACTGCTAAATCTCATGTCATTGCATTATTCAAAGACTTGTTAGAGGAATCTGACATGATGAGGTTGACTGCAACAAGAGATTGATCTTCAAAATCCAACAGTGATGTAAGACTTCTGGTGCAAAATCTTCCAATACCTGTGAAATATTTGGTGAAGAGGAAATCCTCTCAAGGTGCTCGTCAGATGGAGTAACTTTAACTTTATGAATCATTAGAGAGTATTTTAGATTGAGACTGTAATCTTCCAATAATGAATCCCACAATTCTTCATAATCGTCTTCAGAAATTGCCACTTCATGACTTGCAATTGGCATATCATCATCCAACAAAGAATCAAAGAAAGTATAATCATCTTCTTACTCAGAATCTGCAGCTATGTCCTTATCTTTGTTTGGTAAGGAAGTATCACTTGGAAAAACTTCTTGCTTGAAATCATCTTTGTCTTCCTCAATTGATTCAGGAGACGTTAATGAATTCAAAAATTCATCATTTATAATTTTTGCATTCGTATCGGAAATCATATTTGTTTCATAATCCACTGTATCATGTTGTTTGACTAGTACACGTGAGGCTTGAATCACTCTTTCCACATGATACCGCTCTAGGCCTCGCCGCAAATGCTCTCAAGATTGAAGCAAACTCACAGCGAAGCGGTCCTCCAATCTCCTGCTCAAGCCAACTCTGCGCATCTCTGTGAAGTATTATCTGGTCGAAGGTCGCCAGGGGCCTCCAGCCTGAGGCACCCTAGCACGAAGCCGTTGTAGCAAGAACTCCTTCCAGGGCTCCTCACCTGGAAGAAGTCCTCTGACGATGAACTTCCCAAGAAGGGCTCTGCTGTGCTGTGCTGTGCTGTGCTGTGCTGGGTCTATGATCCCAAGCCCTCCCTGAGAACAGGGAAGAGTAATGACTAGCCAAGCCACTTTGGCCCGGGCTATCTGAGTGTCACGCCCTGACCAAAGGAAGTTCCTGATCAGCCTCTCTACCTGGCTGATACAAGAACTCCAGAAGATCCAACAAGAAGTGATGTACCACATAGTAGCCAACAACACTTGGTTGGCCACTACAACTCTGCCTGCCAGAGAAAGTCGTGAGGAGCTCCACTGTAACAACTTCCTCCTGATAGACAGGGAGGAGGGGAGTAATCTGCTTCTCGGGAGACAAGTCCAAACCAACCTGATAGCCCAAGTACCGAACTGCAGTCCCTGGGGAAATCCACCTGAAACCCTCACCTGGCATCCAATCGGGCGCAGGAGCACTACCAACCGAGAAAGGCACTGTCTTCCTCCAGTTGATCAGTGCGCCAGATGCACAACAGAAGGTCTCTAGAGCTTGCTCACACCTGTGAAGGTTGGCCTCCTAGCCATCCAAGTACAAGGCTATTCGTCTGCAAACTCAGCGTCCAATAGCTCATCTCCCCGAATAGGAAGTGCTAAGCCCCGTAAACCAACCTGCTGCGACACCAAAAACTTGCTCATCGCCTCAACATAGAACAGAAAGAGGAAGGGGGCAAGAGGGCAGCCTTGTCTGACCGAACGTGTGAGCATGAAACAATCACCTCTTACCTCCTGACGAAAGTACCTGACTGTGTGCTCGTCTATACAAAGCTGACACCCCTCTGATCCAAGCATCTGAAAAGCCCATCCTGCGTAGAGTGCCCTCCAGAAAGTCCCAGTCAACTCTGTAGTAGGCCTTCTCAAAATCGAGAAGAAGAATCACCAGATCCTCACCACAGAGCCGCGCTAGGGCAGAAGCCTCCCTAAAAGTAAAGATGTTGTCAAGGATACTACGCTCCTTGACAAATACTGTCTGAGTCCCATGTATAAGGATCTCTAGAAGTGGCTGAATCCTCAAAAACTCAGAGCCTTGGCAAGAATTTTGTAGGTTGAGTTGAGGATGGTGATGGGGCGCCACTGTCGAATCTCATCCAAGGAGCCACCCTCCTTGGGAATGAGGTAGATAAGGCCCTCACTCATGTTGTCAGGCATCTCTCGTGTGCAAGATGTATTGTAAAGCACTACAGAGGTCTGGGCCAAGCAAGTCCCAGTACTCCAAGAAAAAACTGGGAGTCAAGCCATCCTCACCTGGACAACTACCACGGAGGAGTGCACTAAGGGCCGTGTGCAACTCCTCAAGCTGAAGTGGTAGCTCAAGCCTCTGACGCATCTCCTCAGTCACAAGACAAGGCATCCTTGCCCACACCTGCTCTTTGCATGCATCCTGAAGCTCTGACTGGGGCTCTGCAAACAGTAACTCACGGTAAAAGTCAGTAGGCAACTGCACGCATGTTCTCTGGCTCAGAAGCAACTGACTGGTCGGGCCTCCTCAACTGACTGACCTTGGCATGCGTATGTCGAGGTCCCACTGCCTCAAAGAAAGCACGAGTCACTCTGTCACCCACTTGCGTCTATTGAGATGCCTGTCGATGGAAAGCAAACTCATGGCGCCGCTCCTCTGTGCTAACAAGCTCCTGGCAAGCCTGCTATAATTGCTCCTCCAACCAGGAACTGTCTGGATGCTGCTCCTGCATCCTCTGCAAGGAAGCAACGCCCCGTCGGAGACGCTGTTCCTCCTCCCTCGCTGCAGCCAGGCGAGCCAAAGATTCCTGAAGAAAGAAGCGACTAAGCTGAGCTAGTCTTGAGGCCACTCTGTCAGCAGGAGAATCCTGCATGCCTAAGCTCTCTGTCCAAAGAGCCTCCACTCGCTCTCTGAGTGTAGAGTCCAGCAAGACCCTCTCAGGGATGCGAAGCATGGTGCTCCCTCTCCTTTGCCTATTTGCCATTGTGAGGATTACTGGTGCATGATCCGAGAAGGAAGTCCTGCCAGAATGCCAACTGTCCCACCTAAGTTACAAAAGTGGTCACTAGTGTAGAAGTGATCTATCCGCGATAGATTCACTCCTCCCACTCTATAGTCCGAACGAGAGAAGGCCAGGCACACATCCGAAATCCTCAGAGTAATACAAAACCTCTCCCAAGCTGCCAGCTCAACTCCATGCACAGTAGCAACCAATCCTGTCAGAGGGGTCCTCCAACATGTTGAAGTCACCCCTATGCACCAGTGCTCTGCCGATCCGTGACCAAAACTTTGCTTGTGCACTCACCACAATGGGCGCATAGATGTTTAGGAAGCCCACAAGGCAACCCTGAACCTGCATAGTGATCCACTGAGCCTTGCCTGGCACAATAATCCCTCTGCCCACAATGGCCTACTGCAAAGAATCCGCAATAGTCATACATACCCCACCGTGGATGCCTCCAGGTCCAAAAGTAGCTGACCAAAAAGTATCATATCGTCCATGCAAAAGTTGACCACAACGTCTAATGCGGCTCTCTCACACAGATGATGCTCCTGAAGCATAAGGAGGTCAATCCTTCCTCCCACAAGGCATCGCTGAAGCTCTTGACGCAGTCAGCCCCTCTGACGTTGAAACTGGGGCCCACCTAATCTCTGCACGTTCCATGAGACGATCCTCATGGGGAGCGAGAGAGCAGATGCTGCCGCAACAGCTAAACGTGCTATCTTCGAGGCTGGCTTGGATGGGGAGTAATCCACATCCGAGCGTCCTCTAGATAGGCGTGACTGCAAAGAGTGCCTGGCCCAAGCCCAAGTAGACCGAGCCGTGCGTAGAGGAACCTCCTCTGTCAGGAGTCCTCATGAATGTGTACATAGCATGGCAGGCATTGCGTATCAGCAAAGAAGTGAACCACAATGTGTCTACATCTTGCTGCATCTGGAGGGGGTCATAGCAAACTTGGCCAACGGCCAAAGAGTCTGAAGCATGTGTGTAACTCCTAGGTCTCCCATGTGATGAGAGAACTCTAGGGCCTATGTCTGTAGCCACTCCAACACTGAGTCGAGAGTCCACTCAGTCTGGTCCCTGCGGCAAAGGGGAAAAGAGAAGCCAAATACTGAGTCCAAGATCTCTATCCCCCTAGCTGCAAGGAACAGAACATGAACCCTGAAGCAGGTTGCCTCAAGGTCTTGTGAGGAGTCACCGAGAAAGCGTGTAAAGTCGTAGACAAAGAAGTCCCATCGGTGCCGAATGTAGAAGCTCGTCAGACCACGAGGGACTACTGCAAAGGGAGACGACTGTACCAGAAGAGGGGGTCGCAAGAAAGGCTGTCCCTCTCTCGCCAAACGACTCGTAGCAAAGGCGCTGCCAAAAGGTCTCCTAGTAGACGAAGACGGCCTTGCCCCCCGGGTCGACTGTGGGACTGGAGCGGGAGAGGGAGAGGGGGGTGCAGGAGCAGGGGGAGGGGGCGGAGAAGAGGGGCGAGGGGTATCGGAAAAAGTAGGGGGGCGAGGAGGAGAGGCGGAGGGAACAGGAGGCGGGGGGGGGGGGAGAGAGCTATAGAAGAGGGGGACAACTCGGGAGGAGGGGGGGCTGTCGGGGTGAAGCTTGGGTGGAGGCTGGAGCAGGGACCTCGTCCTGCTGAAGAGGACCAAATCGGTTCCCCATGGGAACCCACTGCTGCTGGGTAGGCGCCTGAGGACCACTCTGAGTGCCAGGCTGTCGGCTGAGGCCCGTGTCGTCGTCGACCACGAACCTAATGCCATCCCTTCTCCCCTGGAGCCGCAAGCTCGGAGGGTGGCTCTGCCTGTGTGCTCTGTGTCTCTGCTTGCCTGTTGCTGCTGGCCAGCCCTTGAAGGCTTGGGCTAGGCCTGTGTTGTAGGTCGAGGCCTCCTCCGTGGACAGGCCTTCGCAAGATGGCCCATCGATCGACAAATGGAGCACTGATTCGGGAGGCCCGAATACTCGACGCTCTGTCTAAACCAACCCCCACTCACCCGAGGAAGTAGGATGACCCACGGGAGAGTGTGGGTGTCCCTAACCAGAACACGAACTGAGGGAATGCCGGCCGCCTTGGTAGCTACTGAGGCTGCTGTGCGAGGTGTCTCCAGGATAATCCCAATCGCTGAGCCTATCCTGGACAAAAGTGGTAGGTACTCCCTCCGCAAACCAGGAAAGCAGACGGAGATGGGAAGGTCTGCCTCCTCTACCAGAACATCTGAAGCAGGGTCAAAACCATGTCTCCACTGTCGAAAGTGGGCTCGTACTGCTCGGATGGTCAATGGGATCATGGAGATGACCTTGGACGCCATCTCGGAGGTCTCAAACTTCAATTTGATAATAGCCTCGTCCAAGGAACTGAACGTCCAAGATCTTGTCCACCTCTGCAAGAAGGCGGGACTAGAGAAGATCACGCAGCTCTCCTCTGCTGGGTCTGGTACCGAGAATCTTGCAGATGACGGAAGCCGCTTGCAGGCGGTCCATCTCTGCGGCTAGGTTTGCTTGCTCTGTTAGTGAGAGAGCAAGTCGAATGGTGGGCTTAGCGAGGTCGGGCGAGGGGGCTTCCGTGGAGTCCCTCTGTGGCGGAGCATGAGTCTCCATTTGTGTTTGCTGCTGCGAAGAAAGCGGAGGAGCGTCGAGGAATGAGGGAGATCCTGCTTGACTGAGTACGTCGAGAGTGCCGGTGAGACCAGTCAAGCAGGAAAGAGGAGTCGATGGAGTGTAGACGAAAGCTGGTGGTCGAGGCACAGGGCAGGCAGGCGGGGGGTTTGGGCAGCGGCGGGCGGAACGGGTGGGCAGCGGGCGGGAGGATGCAGCGACAGGTGTAGCGGCCAGGGGGCAGCAAGTGGCGTGGCGGGCTAGTGGGGCTGCGGGGGATCTGTGGGCAGCTGTAGCGCGCAGGAGGAGGAGGGGATGAAGCTACTCGAGGGCGAGGGCAGGGGGTAGCGATGGCAAGAGTAGGGGGGTACGGACAACAGCAGCGAGCAGCGTGCACTTCATCACTCTGGATTCTGAGCCATTTTAGTACACCCACCAAAATGATGTGCAAGTGCAACTTTTTTACTCTCTACTAAGTCCGTGTTGGACAAGTAGACCTCCATTTTGAATAGCCATTGGTCCATCACGCGCTTGTCGCGGCGACCATTATAGGGCTCAGGCAATTTAACATCCAATTTCTTCTTCTATGCAGCATTAAAAATTTTATAAAGTAATTGAAGTTCACGATTGTCTACCTCATTAGCTGGATTTGGTTTGTTTGGTTCGTCCACTGAAGCTTCGGAAGAAGGTGTGGAAGAAGTAGCATTAGTTGTCCTAGAAGTCGTAGGACGACTCCGAGAAGTGTTTTACGTTTGCATCTGATCCACGCGAGTGTGAAGTAATGCGAGGCTTGTGGAAAGTGTGGCCATCTGTTCCTTGATAAGAGAAAGGGCGTCTTGACATTGACCTTCTCCGTCCTGAGAAGTAGGCATGTTTACTCCTCAAAGGGAATAACAAATAGGTTCAGGAACAGGTTCTGGGACAGGTAATTCAGGAGTGGAAAGTATTTGGGACGGGTACAACCTCTGGAACGGGAACACCCTCGGAAACTAGAGCGCCCTCTGGAACTGGTTCTGGCTCCGGTGAATCAGAAATAATGACGATTTCTGGTTCGGGATTGTCCGGAATCGCAATCACCTCACGCGGAGAAGGGTTTTCGGGTAGAATTTTCTCCGGAATTGCGTCTATGTACGAGAGGAAGGATATGTGAACATGTTCCTCGTCGGCCATAGCAGAGGGGGTGAAAGACTACCAGCGCTAGAGGAGGGATGAAAGAAGGCAGCGTGCGTAATATGTAATCGGTGGCTTACAGGCATTTTATGTAAGTTGGGGAATTTCTGAAGGGGTCAGTTCACATAAGGCTTTAAAAATTTGGGTTTGGGCGACCACTTGTAAAATTAAGGGCATATACTGAGCATTAAAAAAAACTATACGCTGCTGGTGTTTTGGCTGCATGTAATAAATCAACGAAGAGCTATCAACAACCATCGCAACGTTTTCTAAGGGGCAGCTAACATTGAATTTAGCCAACGCTTCAACGAAGAGTTGCCAGCGCATAGGGAGATTGTCAGCAGGAGGTGTATTTTTCCTGATGCCTTCTTCAAATATGTATTACATATTTTTCTTTATTTAATTTTTACTTGTTTTCTCGGAACCCTTGAAAAGGTGCAAGTGGACATTGCATGGCCAGTGTGAAACGGCTGTGGCCGAACAGGTTTCTCACATCGGGAGTCTGGGTCGGTCGGACTGGTCGGGCCAGTTAGCACTGAATTGTGATGAGTATGGAAGCCTGTATGCATCAAATGAAGTCTGGGCCACTCGGAAAGTCACAACTTTATAAGTGAGTGGGAACTAGGGAATTAACTCAAAGGAGCAAACTGAACACTTTGCAGAAGGAGAGCATCCTGCAGGACACCTCAGCAAGAGAGGGCGCCCATTTTGAGACTCGGGCTGGTTTTTGGTTCATTAAGTGACCTACAGAGTGTGTGTGATTAGTGGGCGCAGGTTGACAGCTTTAATAGAAAGCTTGCCTTCTCCTCTGTCTCATTTAGCGCGATGATTTTCTCTCGTGCATCTCTCTCTCCCCTTTGGCACATATGGTAATGCCCCATTAGTTGGGCTACTGAGATGAATATGTACAGTTCTAGGGGTTTACGCGCGTTTGCCAAGGCAAGAGCCTTCTGAACAGGAACCGGATTAGCTAACTGCTAATCCCCCACATGTACGCACAGTACCATCGCGCAAGATTGCGAGTTTGGAGAGTTTTCTCGCGTGAAAACTCGTCCAAGTCATAGGGGAACTGTCCCATTTGTTGGGGTATGAAGCCCAATGTGGTCGCCCAGGTAAGTGGGCGGGCCGCCAGGTATGTACACATATTCTTTTGTAAAAACCTAATAAGAACTCACTATGCCCTACACATTACAGTAGAGCGAGTTCACCATATCGTCATGCTCTTCTTCTCGCACTCTCTCGCGTCGCTCTTCTGCTCGTACTCCTTCAACAGGTATCAAAGCTCAGATCGAGGCTCGGGGCAGCACTGTAGGAGGCTAGAGTCACCAACTCAGATTGGAGTGAAATTCGACAGGCGAAGACACGGCCCCAAATCTCGTGGGAAAGCCCGATGGGCTTGGTGTTGTCAGAATTTCATTCTGAGGTCATCTCGCCACCGTTCGGCTTCGACAAAGGTCTGCGCAGGCCATTTTCGACTACGTGGTCTCGACGGGTGCAGATCTGACTCAGCAAATTTGGGGTTTTCGGCATACGACTGCAGGTGCTGAGGATATCAACACTCCCAGAGTGTTGATTTGTGGCTGTCTACACATCGAAGGACGGCTCACAGTTCTTGGAGACATGTCACATACGACACGGGCGCATCTACACACAGACTGTAGGCGACATCCACTAGTTCATCAGGTAGCTTGTGTTTGCTGCTTGATATTCCAGATTTCATCCTGACATTGCAGGTACTTCCACATGGGATGTATTGTCAGAGATGATGTATGTCTGTTGAGGGTTTGCTGGCTGTGAGTCACGCAGCAAACAATCGTCGCAACGGTTACAACATACAGTGGGAAATTTGTGGATGTATGACTTTGTGGGAAGTCTATGTATTGTCAGATGTACTGCAGCCTTTGTTGAGGGTCGAGTGAGGTTTTATTGAGCTGGGGGATTCTCGAATGTTGAGATCCTTTCGGTGATACAGGTCTTGGAGCAATCCCTCGAGCACCCTTAGATAGGCAGCTAGGATGTATTGACTGTGAGTTAGACAGTTGGGATTGCATCTTTGCTTTACTGCCGTTGAGGCATTGTCGCAGTCTATGCTTACAGGACAGTGACAGGACAGTCAGAGACAGTACAGGTGCAGGACAGGTTTACCCACAACTTACAGTGTTAGGGAGACAATGGTTTTTTGAGCTGTTTTTTGGTCTGTTTTTAGTACACCAGAGCCATTTTACAAAGGAGATTCTGCCAAAATTTTTGCAGAATCTGAAGCTTTCTTGGTTTATTTGACAGGTTGATATTGGTTCAGAGGTCAGTTTACAGGGGAACCTCTGCCGAATTTTTCCCAGGAAAGTAAACTACTGTGAAGCGTAGCTATGGCTGGATCACAGGACTCTGCTCTTTACAATATCAAGAAGCTGGATGGAACCAATTTCCCATTGTGGAAGAAGCAGATTTGGCACGTGTTGGTACAAAAGAAGCAGATAAAACCTATAAAGCTCAAGGGGATAAAACCAGAAGATATGGACGAAGATGAATGGAGCGAAATGGATGAATTGACACTTTCTACCATTATGCTGACTTTGGCAGAAAGCGTTTACTTCAATGTAGCAGACGAGATTTCGGCTTATCAAGCATGGTTAAAGCTGAGTGATCTTTATGAGAAGCGGAGTGCAGCTTCACAGGTATACTGGCTTAAGAAGCTTGTTGACTTGAAGATGAACGAAGGGACACCTATGTCCAATCATCTGAATGAATTCAACACAATCTATAGTCAGTTGTCAGCTCAAGGTGTCAAGTTTGATGAAGTTGTTAGAGCTATGTTCCTGTTGATCACATTGCCGGAAAGTTGGAACACTTTTCGCACAGCTTTGAGTAATTTTGCACCTCCAAATGGTTTGAACATAGCAGGTGTAGAAGGAAGTTTGCTTACTGAGGAAACCAATAGAAAGACAATGGACAAAGGCAAAGGAACAGCCTTAGTTGTCAGGGGAAGGACCAAAGAAAAGTACAAAGGTGGAAAGAGGAATCAGTCTCGTAGCAAGTCCCGCAGTGCTAAAGGCAAGAGTGACATAGAATACTACCATTGTGGCAAGAAGGGTCACATGAAAAGAGACTGTAGAGAATGGAAAGCAGAAAAAGGCAAAGAGAAAGTTGAAGACCATGGTGAGAAGAACAAGTCCTCAGTGAAGATTCAAGAAATAAATGTGACAAACACTGTTGCAGAGGATGATAGTCTAGTGTCAGGAGACATCTACTTCTTGAACAATACAATGGACTTAGCTCTTCTTACAGCATCTGATGGAAATGCACTGAGTGACTGGATTATAGACTCAGGGGCATCACTTCATGTGTCTCCAAACAAGGAGTGGTTTACTTCTTATGTGACCACTAAAGATCATGTTCGGCTAGGCAATGGGCAGACATGTGAGATCTTAGGTGTTGGAGATGTTCAATTGAAGTTTCAGGCTCTTCTTTCACGCTGAAGAATGTGAGACATGTTCCCGCAATTACAAAGAGCTTGATCAGCACAGGTTTACTTGATGATGCTGGCTACGTCACCATTTTTGGACAGAACATGTGGAAGATATCCAAGGGTTCTATGACAGTAGCACATGGAGTAAAGTCTGGAGGACTTTACATGATTTATGTATCAAATGTCTCTAAAAATGTAATCAATGTAACCGAGCAGCCGAACGTTTCTTTGTGGCATAGCCGGTTAGGACATAGGTCCAAGAAGGGAATGGAAATCTTGTCTCGTTCTGGTTATTTGCCTGGCTTTTCATTTAATGATTTTGAATTCTGTGAACATTGTCTGTATGGTAAGCAAACACAACAGCCATATAAGCATAGAAGCAGTAGAAGAGATACACAGTTGGCACTTGTTCATAGTGATTTGTGTGGACCTATGCCTAACCTATCTCTAGGGGGAGCTTCTTACTTTATGACATTTATAGATGATTACTCGAGGAAAGTATGGGTTTACTTTCTCAAGCACAAGGATGAAGCGTTTAGTGTTTTCAAAACGTTTGTGACACTTGTGGAGAATCAGAGTGGCAAGAAGCTTAAATGCTTACGCAGTGACAATGGTGGAGAGTATGTTTCAAAGGCCTTTCAGGACTTTTGTGAGTCAAAAGGTATAAAACGTGAACTTACTGCTCCTTATAATCCTCCTCAAAATGGTGTTGCTGAGAGGATGAATAGGACCATACAAGAGAAGGTCAGAAGTATGTTGTCTAATGCACAGCTGCCAAATGGGTTTTGGGCTGAAGCTGTATCAACAGCTGTTCATCTTGTAAATAGATCTCCTAGCAAGGTTTTGCAGAAGGATTCAGTGCCAGAGATGGTATGGTCAGGCAAAATGCCCTCATACAAGCATCTCAGAGTCTTTGGCTGTGAGGCATATACTCACGTTCCAAAGGAATTTAGGAACAAACTTGAGCCAAAGAGTAGAAAGTGCATATTTCTAGGCTATGGTAATTCTGGTGAGATGGGGTACAGACAGCAATGATGTTCACTTTAATGAATCCAAATATCATTCTAAACCAGAGAGGGTTGAGGAGATTAGAAGAGTTGTCTTCCAAGAAGATGGACCTGCACGTGCAAGACAAAATGTCAGGGCTCAAGAGGAGCAAGGACAGGATAGAGTGGAACCACAGGTTAGAGTGGAACCACAGTTTGTGGCTGAGCTTGAGGAGCAAGGACAGGATAGAGTGGAACCACAGGTTGTGGCTGAGCCTGAGCCACCTATTGTGCGTAGATCTGGACGTGTCACGCGACCTTCTGATAGGTTTGTTCCATCTATGAACTATGTCATGTTGATTGATTGCAATGAGCCTTCATGTTACAAGGAAGCAGTGCAAATGAAGGACTCCGGGAATTGGCAATTGGCCATGCAGTCAGAGATGACAGCTCTGCATAAAAACCAGACATGGAAGCTAGTTAAATTACCACGGGGCAAAAAGGCTCTACCCTGTAAATGGGTTTACAGGTATAAGATCACCGCTCATGATAGTCAGCCAAAGTACAAAGCAAGGCTTGTTGCCAAGGGCTTTAAGCAAGAACAAGGCATTGACTTTGATGAAGTCTTCTCTCCGGTGGTCAAGATGACTACATTGAGATGCTTTCTTGCATTGGTTGCCATATTAGATTTGGTGTTGCACCAAATGGATGTAAAGACAGCGTTCTTGCATGGTGATTTAGATGTGGAAATTTACATGCAGCAGCCAGAAGGGTTTGTTGAGAAAGGCAAGGAAGATTGGGTATGCCAGTTGTTAAAGAGTCTTTATGGCTTAAAACAATCACCGAGGGCATGGTACCATAAATTCCACAAGTTTATGCTTTCTCAAGGCTACAAACGTAGTGAGTTCGATCACTGTCTATATACAAAGAAGGCTAAGGATGGTAGTTGGCTGATCCTTATTTTGTATGTGGATGACATGTTGATTGCTGGCAAGCACTTGGAAGAAATTTCAGCTTTGAAGTCAAAGATGGCAAAATTGTTTGACATGAAAGACATGGGTGAGGCAAGTCATATACTTGGTATGCGCATTGAGAGAGACCGATCAAAGAAGTTGATTTGGTTATCTCAAACAGAGTATATTGACAAGGTTTTGCAACGTTTCAATATGGAGAAGGGAAAGGCACTGAGTGTTCCATTGCCACCATATGTGAAACTTAGGAGGAAGAGCAGGCTGAAATGGATAAGATTCCATATGCGTCTGCAGTGGGTAGTTTGATGTATGCAATGATTGCTACTCGCCCAGACATTACATTTGCAGTGGGAGTAGTAAGTCGATACATGTCAAACCCAGGCAAGAAACATTGGGAGGCAGTGAAAGGAATATTGAGATACCTGAAAGCTACAAAGAGTATGCGTATATGCTATGGGAGTCAGGAGCTAAGTGTAAAGGGTTTTACAGACTTAGATTATGCAGGTGACTTAGACAACCGAAGGTCTACGTCAGGGTACGTCTTTACATTGGCTGGTGGAGCAGTATCATGGCGTTCTAGATTACAAGATTGTGTTACTCAGTCTACTACAGAGGCTGAATATGTTGCAGCATCAGAGGCATGCAAAGAATCAATTTGGCTTAATCGACTAGTAACAGATTTGGGAATCAAAGAAGAGATGCCTGTGTTATATTGTGATAGTCAAAGTGCTATACAATTGGCTCGCAATCCAGTTTATCACTCAAAGACAAAGCATGTGGATGTGAAGTATCATTTCATCAGGGAAATGCTCGAGGATAAGCAACTTCAGCTTGTCAAAGTTCACACCACAGAAAATCCTGCTGATCTACTTACAAAAGGACTTCCCTCAGAGAGCTTTGCGCATTTTCGCAAGCAGTTAGGTGTAGGGTAGTACATCACTTCTCTACATCTCTTGTATAGTAGCTTCTCTCACACTTAAAGTATCACATTGGACTTTAAGTGGGAGGTTGTTGGGGTATAAAGCCCAATGTGGTCGCCCAGGTAAGTGGGCGGGCCGCCAGGTATGTACACATATTCTTTTGTAAAAACCTAATAAGAACTCACTATGCTCTACACATTACAGTAGAGCGAGTTCACCATATCGTCGTGCTCTTCTTCTCGCACTCTCTCTCGCGTCGCTCTTCTGCTCGTACTCCTTCACCATTGCGTGCGGGAGTCCTTGGGACACGCGCATGTGTGTTTGCTCTGTGAAAAACGATCCAAAATAGAGAATTACAGCCTCCTATGTTTTTCTGCATGTCTAGGGTTTCGCACCTAATATGCAAGGGAACACCAGGGGAGCCCCGTGAAAGCCTTGGGATGCGTGTACATGCTTTTGGGCACCCGGCAGTGAAAAACAAAGAATTACAGCACGCTGGATTTCTGTGACAGCTGACCAGAAAGCTTCCAAATAGCAAGGGAATCCGTCTTGGATAGGTACTTTTGACCTACAGGGGTTTTTGCGTCGTTATGTTGCCGAAATTAGGTCGGAAACCTGCGTTTGGCTTGCTTTTGGCGCAAGGGAAATTGAGAGAGAGAGAGAGAGAGAGAGAGAGAGAGAGAGAGAGAGAGAGAGAGAGAGAGAGAGAGAGAGAGAGAGAGAGAGAGAGAGAGAGAGAATAGTGATTTTAATGCAAAGACGTAATTTCTTCAAATGAAAGATATATGTCACATTTGTGAAAGTTGTTATAATAATGTTGTTAATTTAATTATAAGGTCAATAAATAATATCTAGCACATAACTATATAATAAAAAAGAAACTTGTATGTTATTCACATACGTAACTCTGCTTATATAGCTATTGCAAGAGATTGCGTATATAAAACTCATGTGCATATTATTATATAGTATTTTTTTCTCCACATTATGTAGTTTTTTTTTGTTTGCATATGTTGGTCAAAAAAGCTATATAGGTTTTTTTGCATGCAGTTTTTTATGTAGCTCTTTTTCATGGCATATATATGTAATAAAAGGTTCATTTTTTTTAAATTTGGACTTTTCCTATGTTCAGGTTTTATCTAGGAAAGTCTTCTTTTGCTCTGTAGGGGTCCATTTAAAGTTCTTTTAAAATTTATGTTATGGCATAAGATTTTGCCATAGTCTATCCCTCCTTACACCATGTGTAACAGACTTGGACACTCCAAGTCAAGAATCAATCACCACAGCACCAAATAAGCACTTGAAAACAATTCAAAGATCAGAATAGATTTGCACTGGCCCGGCGGAGTTCCGTGCCTACAAAGACTGGCGCCTCTTTCGGTATTTCTTTATGTATTAAAATCAATGTCAAAGTACAAAGAGCGGTTAGGGTTTCACTCTCAGACTTTGCGTCCAGATGCTCTGAGAAGTGAGGCCCTCATCGCGTATATAAAGATTACAAGGGATGCCCAAAAGCAGAGCCCCAAAAAGCTTCCAGTTCAAAAGCAATCTCTCTCTCTCTCTCTCTCTCTCTCTCTCTCTCTCTCTCTCTCTCTCTCTCTCTCTCTCTCTCAAGAAAGCAAAATAAAGCTGCTACACCCACGTAGTTTTAGATTGTAGTAATAGTAGTAGTATTTTGTTCCACTTCTAGTTCTTTTCTAGTTCTTTTGTACCCAGACATGGTATTAGATTCACTATTTTGTAACTGATTGGTCTCATAGGTCATTTTGGCCTTTTGAAGACGTTAATATAACATTTCATTTCATTTCATTTCTCTCTCTCTCTCTCTCTCTCTCTCTCTCTCTCTCTCTCTCTCTCTCTCTCAATTTCCCTTGCTCCAAAAGCAAGCCAAACTCACCATTTAAACTCATCACCACCAAAAGCAATCTCTCTCTCTCTCTCTCTCTCTCTCTCTCTCTCTCTCTCTCTCAAGAGAGCAAAATAAAGCAATTCTCTCTCTTTCTCTCTCTCTCTCTCTCTCTCTCTCTCTCTCTCTCTCTCTCTCTCTCTCTCTCTCAATTTCCCTTGCGCCAAAAGCAAGCCGAAAATTGCGTCGCTAGTTGCTTTTTCCACCTCCGTGATTTCGGGAAAATCAGTACACTGCTGCCACGTGGCATTAGCGCCTGTTTTTAGGGTTTCCAGCCACTTAGGGTTTCAGCCAGCAGTTAGGGTTAGGGCTTCCAGAAATTAGGGTTTGCAGGATTTTTAGGGTTTCTGCTGTCGGTAGCCATGTCATCACTTTGTGACATACCCCCCTCTTGAAAGCATTGAAATCGACTGCGATTACGCCTGCAAAACCGATAGAAGTCATAAACCGTCTTAGCAGACACTGACTGTTAGTATCTACGTACTAGGACACACATCTAGCACATGTACCAAATCTACAGTCACATCAGATGACATCACTAGACATCACAGGACATCACATGACATTGAACATTCATTCGGATCTTAGACCATGATTTATCGGCAATGTAGCTAGCGATCGCATCTAGATCCAATCGGGACCTCATCGATGTCCGATTGATTAACCCTATTGCAACCATGTCTATTTGAGATCAATCAGACCAAAATACTGCAGTCATTTCGTCTATCAGTTTCTGCACTTAAAAGAAGTCAAGAACAAATCAATATCATAATCAGGAATTCCATTTCATAAAGTCATCCAACAGAATACTGTCAACTGTCAGTATCCCTGAAGCTCAAAGAGACATGAGTGACTTTAGTATCAAAATCAAGGCATCTGTTGACAAAGGAGCGGAGTGACTCCCCTCTTGTGCATCTCACTGCACCAGATCTCCGACCAAGCTGAATTCTGGGTTCCATTTGGAGTAGACTATGCTGAACCAAAAGCATCTAGGTAAAGTTTCACAATCTGAGGAGTATCTGCTAGGTCCTCCTCCTCCATCCACTTCGCATCCAATGCAAGATAGTTCTTGAACTTAACCAAGAACCGCCTTCTGACTTTACCTTTCATCGTATCCTTATGTGCGAAAATCTGTTCAGGAACAAGGGTCTCCTCGTTTTCTTCCATTTCGGGTTGCTCATCAGGCTCCCCGTCATCAGGCACATCACCCTTCAAAGGTTTCAAGAGACTCACACGGAATGCATTGTGAATCCTCCAAGTATCTAGCAGTTTCAATCGGAAGAAGACATCATTTATCTTTTCAGTGACGTGGAAAGGTCCGTAGTATCGCATACTAAGCTTTGGAAAAAGCCTCTCCTTAGATTGAGAAGTACTGTTGCGGATTTCCCAAGAAAATTAGGGACTATTGCACAAAGACTACTGTCATGAATATGTTTCACTTGATTGAGAATGCAAGAGTGGCTAGCAATTTGTCGAAGGGAGATTCCGATGGATTTAATAGCCACAAGAAAGGGTCCCAAAGCAAACAACTTTCAGCCAAGGGCGATGTTGCAGCAAAGCCTTCTGTGCCTCCCACAAACATGCCCTCCAATGAAGAAGCTGGTACGTCCAAGAAGCAGTCTAAATCTTCTTCGGGACGAGGACAAGGACAAAAAAGGCTTTTTTTTTGGCAAAACTTTTGAAGAAAGGAAAGCGCTTAGAGAGGCCAAGAAATGCTTCATTTGTGAAGAGGAAGGACATTTCGCAAATGAATGCCCACAGAAGAAGTCACAATATAAGGATGATAAGTCAGACCATAAAGGGAAGAAGCCAAAGCCGAGTGCAGGACTTGTCCCAGATTTGGTTGGAGACCAGCCAAACATAGATGCCACGGAACTGTGCAAAGCTTGGGGCAAAGTTAGAGACCAGACCGTTGTGATTTTTTTAATCCAAGAGCCCGTGCAAATTTCATATCACCAGAATTGGCATCAAAGTTGGGCATTCGTGCAGAGGAGATGGGTATGATAGGGGAAGTAGGTTTGGCATGCCCAGGTCATTCAGAGCGTGTTACTCCCATTTTGGGGAATCTTAGTTTGCACATTCAGAGCTATGTGGATGCGAAAGAATTTCATATTATGCCTCTTGAGGGTTGTGATGTGTTACTGGGTATCCCATGGTGTTACAAGTTGCATGCTATGGTGGATACTTACAACAAGAGGATTACCCTTGTACATAGAGAAAAGACTCATGTCCTTGATGTAAAGCTTAAAGGCGAGTCTGTTCCAGTTGTTTCTGCTTCTGCTATTTTATCTGTAATAAAGAGTCATCTTTCTGCGTACTTGATCTTTGCAAAAGAAGTACCTGAAGTTGTATCTAGTTCGTCTACCTTAGATAAAGACAGGTCAAATTTTTTGAGTGGTTTCAGTGATTGTTTTTGGACTCTTTGCCAGGGGAGTTACCTCTTGAGAGACCCGAGGATCATACCATACATCTTGTACCAGGTTCTAGTCCACCGAATAGACCACTGTACAGGGTTAGTGCAGCCCAGCAGAAAGACATTATGAGTCTGGTCAACGAGCTTTTAGAGAAGGGGCCCATTAAGCCGAGTTCATTCCCTTTTTGTTGGCCTGTACTCTTAGTCCAGAAAAAGGATGGCTCATGGCGCATGTGCATTGACTATCGCGCCTTGAATAAGAATACTGTGAAGAACAGGTTCCCCGTACCGAGGATTGATGACATTCTTGATCGGCTTGAGGGAGCGTCATTGTTTACAAGGTTAGACCTAAAGAGTGGGTACCATTGGATATGCATTAGGCCAGAAGATGTCCATAAGACTGTGTTCAGGACAACATTTGGGCTCTATGAGTTTCTTGTCATGCCATTTGGTCTCACAAATGCTCCTACCACATTTAATAGAATGATGGACATAATTTTTAGACCACATAGAAACTATGTGGGTACCTTCTTTGATGACATGATTGTCTACTCAAAGTCCGAAGAGGAGCATAGAGATCTCTTGACCGCAATTTTCAATGAGTTACATAAGAAGAGGCTACTCATCAACGCGAAGAAGAGGGAAGTTTTTTTTGGAAGAGATTCACTTCCTTGGGCACATTGTTTCAAAGGATGGGGTCCGCATGGATCCCGCCAAAGTGGAAGCAATTAGGTCATGGCCAGACTTGAAGTCCGTACATGACATTCTAAGCTTTCTAGGCTTTATGTTCCTACTACAGGAGGTTCATCCGAAATTTTGCTGAGAGTGCTTCTCCACTCTATGCAGTGCAAGGAAAAGGAGTTACTTTCATGTGGACAGCCAAGGAAATTTTAGCCTTCAACACTTGAAAGAGAAGTTGACTTCAGATCCGGTAATCATTTTGCTAGATCTTTCAAAACCTTTTGTGCTTCATTGCGATGCATGTGGTCAGTCTTGGTGCAATTCTAATGCAGAATGGCCGAGCAGAACTCTTTTGAAGGCTGAAAGGAACTTGCAAGTCTATGAGAAAGAATTGTTGGCACTAATTTATGCTCTCACTTGTTGGAAACACTATCTGCTGGGGGTTGATTTTGTTGTCAAACGGATCATCAAACCTCGCAATATTTTCTCACACAAACAAAGTTGTTTGAGAAGCACATGCGATGGGCAAACATCTTGTCAATGTTCCATTTTTAGATTGTGCATGTGCAAGGGAAAAAAAAACGTGGTGGCTGATGCGTTGTCACGAAAGCCCCAAATTTCTCTAGTGTCAATGCCATACCATTGTGAACTAGAAGAAATGAAGAGACAATATGCTGAAGATTCAGATTTTGCAAGGATCTATGACCAGCTTGTTGATGGGCAACATCATGAGCACTATATGCTTAAGAATGACTTTCTCATGATGCTTGGAAAGTTATGCGTTACTAAACAGTAACGGCCAAAGATTTTAATGGAAAGTCATGCTCCACCTTATGCTGGGCATCGTGGATTTGATGCGAGAGTGAAAGGGGTTGAGGCATTCTTCTATTGGCCAGCTTTACGTGAAGACGTTGACGCATTTGTAAGATCATACTTAGTTTGCCAAAAAGTCAAATTTGACAGGGAAAAGAAACCGGGATTGTTGCAGCCATTGCCGATCCCTGATAGGCCATGGGAAAGCATAGCGATGGACTTTATCTTTGATCTTCCAAGAACACAAACAAGCAATGATGGGATTTGGACTATCATTTGTAGGTTCAGTAAGCAGACCCATTTCATTCCTGTGAGGAAGAAGATAAAGCCAGAACACATGGTCAAGATATTCATGAGCAATATCTTTAAATATCACGTCCCATTGGTTGAATATGCTTACAATAACACTGTGCATACGTCAACAGGTAAGGCACCATTTGAGATAGTGGAAGGAGGGAAGGAAGTCCCGCCCATTTTACAGACTAAGGACAAGATATTTGAGGCAGACAAGTATGTACAAGATATGGATGAAACATACAGGAAGATAAAGATTGCTCTTGAGAAGACTCAGGCTAAGCAAAAGAAAGCTACTGATTGTCACCGCCGTGAACTTGTATTTTCACTTGGTGATTGGGTGCGTTTACGCTTTGAAAAGGCCAGGTTAAGGAAAAGGACGTTTGTTTCCTAAGCTCAGTATGCGATATTATGGTCCTTTTTAGATTTCCCAAAAAGATCAGCGATGTAGATTACAAGTTGAAGCTACCAGAAGGCTGGAAAATACATAATGCTTTTCATATCAGCCTTCTAAGACCCTTTGTTGGTGATGTGCTAGATAATATGCTTGATGAGGAACAACCCGAAGTGGAAGAATTGGATGAGATCCTTGTTCTTGAACAGATATTGGCACATAAGGAGAGGAAGGTTAGAGGAAAGATTGCAAGACGCTACCTGGTGAAGTTCAAGAACTATGCATCTTTGAATGCCAAATGGATGGAAGAGTCTGAATTGGTTGATTCGCCTCGGCTATTGCAATTATATCTTGAAGCCTTTCAAATGGAACCCACAATGACTTGATGTAGCCTTTTTGGAGCAAGGCAAGAGCATGGTTCATGATGCTGAAGAGAGTAGTTAAGCAATTGTATCTACTCTTTCCATACAGAACTTAGCTAGAGAAGTTTGTGCTTGAGAGTAGACTAGAAGACTTCTATGCTTGATATATGAGTGGTAGTCAAGTTGGTGGGATTGTCTAATCGTCCAACGCTACATTTTCGGAAGCATGTATATCTTGAATTCCCCTCACAAAATATATGTGATATCAGGAGATATCCGCAAGCGAGGTGCTTGCATTATTTCAAGGGTGGGGTGTGTAAACCAGGAGGTGTATTATTGGCATGCAAGCGAGGTCGCTTGCATTATTTCAAGGGTGGGGCGTGTAAACCAGGAGGTGTATTATTGGCATGCAAGCGAGGTCGCTTGCATTATTTCAAGGGTGGGGTGTGTCACCAGGAGGTGTATTTTTCTTGTTGCCTTCTTTAAATATGTATTACATATTTTTCTTTATTTTCTTTTTACTTGTTTTCCCGGAACCCTTGAAAAGGTGCAAGTGGACATTGCATGGCTAGTGTGAAACGGTTGTGGCCGAACAGGTTTCTCACATCGGGAGTCTAGGTCGGTCGGACTGGTCGAGCCAGTTAGCATTGAATCGTGATGAGTATGGAAGCCTGTGTGCGCCAAATTATAAGTGAGTGGGAACTAGGGAATTAACTCAAAGGAGCAAACTGGACACTTGGCAGAAGGAGAGCAGCTTGCAGGACACCTCAACAAGAGGGGGCGTCCATTTTGAGGCTGGGGCTGGTTTTTGGTTCATTAAGTGACCTACAGAGTGTGTGTGAGTAGTGGGTGCAGGTTGATAACTTTAATGGAAAGCTTGCCTTCTCCTCTGTCTCATGTAGCGTGATGATTTGCTCTCGTGCATCTCTCTCCCCTTTGGCACATATGGTAATGCCCCATTATTTGGGCTACTCAAATGAATATGTACAGTTCTAGGGGTTTATGTGTGTTTGCCAATGCAAGAGCCTTCTGAACAAGAACCGGATTAGCTAACTGCTAATCCCCCTAGGTACGCGCAGTTCCATCGCGGAAGATTGCGAGTTTGGAGAGTTTTCTCGCGTGAAAACTCGTCCAATTCACAGGGAAGCCCTTGGGACACGCGCAGGCGTGTTCGCTCCGTGAAAAACAATCCAAAACAGAGAATTACAGCTTGCTGTGTTTTTCTGCAGGTTTAGCGTTTCGCACCTAAACTGCAAGGGAACACCAAGGGGAGCCCCGTGAAAGCCTTGGGATGCGTGTACAGGCTTTTGGGCACCCGGCAGTGAGAAATAGAGAATTATAGCACGCTGAATTTCTGTGACAGCTCACCAGAAAGCTTCCAGATAGCGAGGGAATCCGTCTTGGACAGGTACTTTTGACCTACAGGGGTTTTTGTGCAGTTATGCTACCGAAATCAGGTCAGAAACCTGCGTTTTCAGCCCTCGCCAAGTTTAGACAGCTTTGTGAAATCTTGTACTAAGTGCTCGGATCATCTACTTCAAATGAATAAAGAAATTGAAAGGGGCGCCAATCTTCGGGGCCTACAGGGTGTCGGTCTCGTGTGTGCCACATTCTAGTCGCCGGACGCAACTGTGTTCTCTTTGCTTCTCAATGCTCTATGTAAAGTTAACATGTAATTGAAATAGTACCGCCCTATACGTTGTACATGCCGGTTATAGAGATGAAGGGATGCGAACCTTGGGAAGGGGGTGACCGCCTGCGGGTTCATCTTTTTCCCGAGAAAAAGATCCTTCTATTAGTTAATGAAACTGCCCATAGGGCTACAACCACCTCTACTAGAGAGGGCTACAACAAACATAAGGGGAGACTCTCCCAATGAAAAAACAGCATATGTACAATAAGGGCTAAATCATGATATGGGAGGTGGGAAGAGCCACATAGGTGGACGGTAGTGCCATCTGAGCACACCCTGGACCATGATGAAGAAAGGCCCAAGGCACCATAGTCGAAGGAACGCCTCTCTACACTCCCGCATGCGGTCGGAGCTGCCCTGAAGTCTCTCGAACTGTCCCCTGAGAGTATGGATCAACTCCAACCAAAATCACGAACAATCTCTATTGGTGGCACGAGGCGAGCTTCAAGGATGCGGAAGCAGCGGGCCCGCCAGATGAACCAGAGTGTCAGGGCACACATGAGCTCTTGACACATCTCTCTCTCACTGCACAACTCCTGTGGAGTGAGCTCTGTAGGAGGGGAGAGTCTAGGTCGACCCCCGTGTATCACTATCATCTTGCTGGTGGAGGATAGCTCAAACTGTAGTGCAGGGCCCGTGAGAGTGGACCAAGCAACTGCCCCCCAAGTGTTCTGCCGTGCTGTGGAGAGAGCTGGCATCAGCCGAAGGACACGAAGTTGGCCAAACTTGTTGTGCCATAGGGCAGTCCCAAAGACAGTGACGTTGACTCTCCAAAGGATGGTGGTTCACTCCTGCGCTACGCGAAGGGGCACCAACAAAGAGGCACTCCCAATGAAAGACCTCACCAACAGTCATAGGAACTCCAATACGCCCACACGGAGAATCACAACACACATAGCTGTACACAGGGTTCTCCGAGTAAGCCGCACACACACATCTCTCTTCTGTCTTGCATATAGAATTAGAGTGATAAAATTCAAGTTACCTCATGAGGTCGTATGTACCATCTTTCTTCTACTTCCATACAACTTCGGGAAGGGGATAGAATGTAGCGGAGAGGGTGAGAGGCTCACAACCTTCGGGTCCCGGGAATTTTTTTTTGCTTTGATACCACTGTGAGGATTAGTAGTGCTAATCCTATAATCAAGACTCAAAACTTCATACTTAAGATCAAACTGAGACTCAAGAGACTGAATGTGTGGTTGATTGATTGAATGATTGCTTGAAAACTGAGTACAATAGGCTCCTTATATAGGAGACGAAGAGGCACAAATGAAAAGACACGTCTCATGGTGAAGAGACATGATCCTTTCGGCGAAGAGCTGCAACCATTGGACGAAGAGTCGCAACCATAGAGCGAAGGGGTGTGACCAGTCGTCGAAGGAGTGTGGCTTTTGGCGAAGAGGTATGTCTCTTGAGCGAAAGGTCGTGACCATCCAAGCGTAGGGGTCCTCCTTGGCATGGCACTTCGCGTATCGGCAACTAGGAGTAGACGTAATATTGTAACATAGTCACAATCGTGACACACGTCACCAACTTGTGACATTCTCCCCTTCTGAAAGAATTATAATTGCCCTTGATTATGCCTGCAAAACAACCAAAGGACAAACTTTTTTCGGTAGACATTGACTCTTATGTACCCATGCACTAGACTCCACAAATCTAGCACTTCTACAAAGACATCAGTCACTGATCAATTGCATATTTGTCAAGCTTAGATATAGATTAGGATCATTGTAACTATTTAGCAATCACATTCAGACCGCTCTGATCTTTTCACAGACGTCTTGATCTACTAAATCTTGTCACTATCAGGTTCATATCCTTTCTTTTCACAGTTCAAGCAAACCATGCCCATGACCATCCCACAAGGTAGTATATTCACATTGCACGCAACTCACAAAATCACTGTTAGTTCACACTGAACACTGTGTTTCATACATTCAATCTAGCCATCTCAGAAGTGTCGATGCACCTGGATCACTGTGCAGCCATCTCATCCTTTTGGAACGCTTGAGGCTCTCACAACAGTATCGAGTCATCTCATCCAGATAGAAATCTTGATGCACTAGAATTACATTCAATTCTCATGTACTTAGCCATCACATCTAGATCTTGCTAATCTCTAACAGATGTCTAGATGCACTAAGTTCAAATCATTTATCAAACAAAATGTTGCAGACATTTCATTTTTCTCTATATGTCTCTAACAATACACACACGAAAGAGCTCATGGCTTTAGTTCAATCAAGGAATTTTTCAATTCAATGTACAAAGTCATTCCACAAAAAACTCTCAGCCTGTTAGTATCCCTAAAATCTCAAGGAGAAATTAGTGACTTTATTCAATCCAGGAAATCTTTGACAAAGGAGTGGAGTGGCACCCCTCTTGTGCAACCCGCACCACACCAAATTCAACAAGCTTACGTTTCTGTTCTTTTCTCGTGCCTTGTGACCTGTAGGTTGCCTTGCTAGCCTCCCCTGTCCACTGGCACCTCAATCTAAATAGTCAGAAATTCTTCAATGAAATATCAACTGATTCCCTTGCTTCCTTGGAACCCTTGGTTGAACTATCAGCTAATTCCCTTACTTCTTCAAAAATTTGACATCCGGTTCCCTTGATCTTTCTTGTCCTTGGAAGACTCTTGCCTTGTTGAGGTGGACATTGGCTTGTCCGTAGGATAGGTCAATGAGCCAACATGTATAATAAAACCTTGCTTGGCATGAACCATACGTCTCTGAACGTAGTCAGGCTTCTGTTGCAGACAATACCGTCGAATCTCTTTTGGCAATCCACAAGAAAACAACTCAATCTGGTCCTTCAAATCGATTCTCTGAAACGAGGACACTAGCAAATAGATATCCTAAAACTTGTGGCAATAGTCATCCAAAGTGTCTTTCTAAGTCATTCTCAGATGATGCCAAGCAGTGGTGACATCTTCTTCACGCAACAGCAGAGTAGACCACCATGTCTGTGCAAGTAAGATCCCTCCCTTCGCACCATGGAGCTTTCCGAGAAACGACCTCCCGATAAGGCAACGTCAAACTGCTATATGAGTTCAAGAACTCGATGGGTGCGTTGGTAGCTTGAAAACGTGTCAAACTTGACTACTTGACCCCCATCCTTGAACTCCTCAGTCTTCTTGTCCTTTTGTTTCTTGTGTGAACTGCTAGCACAGGATGAAGTCTCCTCCATTGAACCGCTAGATGGGTCCCTTTGCATTCCAGACTTTTTAAAAAATCTGCTTTCCTTGGTTCTTGTTTTTTCTCCGCTTCTTCCACTTTTTCTCATCCTCTCTAGAACTAGAGGACGATGAACCGGTGGAACTTTTGAAGATGAAGAAAATTTTGGGTCATCCTCGAAATGAACACGCTTCTTCGATCTTCTTACCAACTTGAAAGTCGACTCTCCGCCTAAATAACGAGGGAAACCCATTGATTTCCTCTTCTTTCGAGAGTGCTTTAAGCTTTCCATCAATCGGTTTGTCTTATTTTCATTGGTCAAACTCTTTTTGCGACTACAATTTCTTCTCTTTTGCACTCGGCTCTTCTTTCAGCTTCCTTATTGTCTTAAGAGGAGAATCGGCAAGTGATTCACATATCTCGAGTGAATCAATCGGGTAATTCAAGTGATTCACATATTTCGGGTCTTTAGAGTACTTGATCAATCTTTTCACACACGTATCAACATGCAGTTGATATTTGTACTCCGCTTTGTTGAGATTCCTCGCCGGAAATTTGCCAAAATCTCCCTACTCCTTGGAAAAAGGCTTATTTCCGTTGGAACCTCCATTTATTTTCTGTGTTCCCCTGTTGGGATATTGCGTTTCTTCATTTCCCCACAAACCAACAATCGGAGGGGTGTCGTCTCTATCGGATTCTCTGTGAGAAACCATATGTGCTGTAGAAAGGATTGAGTGATGTCTCTTTCCCTCTTATGGCACTTGTGCTACCTGCGACGGTTTCTTTCCTTACATTTTGTTTGTTGTTCTTATGCATGTAATTTTCTTTGTTTCTCCTCGTTTCTGTTTGTTTAGCTTGCTTGCTTGTATGCGCGTGTGATGCTTGTGCTTGTGAATGTGCATATGCTTGGGGTGAGTGCGTTTTGTATGACTGCTTGTGGTTGAGGTGCGTGTGTTTGCTTGTTGTGCCTCTTTATTGGTTGTTCATTTTTTGTTTTTTCTCTTGTTTGCTGGTTGGATTTATGGTGCAGAGTCTTCTTGCAGTGATGATGTCTCTTTTGTGGGGATGCACCATTGTATGCGGCTGGGAGAGCAAATGAATCACCGGTTTGACTTGTGCGTCTAGACTCTCGAGCTCCTTTTAGAACTCAAGATCCTCTGCCTTCTCCTTGCACACAATCCCTGCAACAGTCTTTGCGTAGGGGAGGTGGTGAATATGGTGGATTTGGTAATGACTGCTGGGCTGGGGCCATGTAGAAAGGAGTAGCATACTCACCCCATATGTATGTATGGAGAGAGAGGACTGTCAATGGGGTGTGCGCAATAATTTCACATGGCTGCCTAGAGAACAGACTTGCAGATATTTGGGTTTTCATGTTGGCATTGATGTGTCTGTTGAACAACAGATTGAGCTAGTTTTACAGAGTATCACGAGGAAGCTTTAACATTGATCTTCTTTGCATACGTCTTTGGCTGGCAGAGCCCTTGTGGTAAATTAGGTAGTTCTTGCGACCGTTTGTTTCACTACATCGTACGTTACTTTTAACATTGGAGTCATGGCATGTTTGCGGCGCCAACTTTCTTTGGAGTGGACAAAACAACTTGAGCAAAGGGCCTAGATTGTAGCAAAATGAAGCAGAACAAGTTGTACCAACTTACAGGTTCTGGCCGAGTGGCCCAAAGAGGGTTAGGTTTAAAACCTAACCCTACCAACTTACCTGAACTCGACCGAGGGGCCTTAATCTTTTTAAAAATAAAGTAGGCAATTGCCTAGAGATGATGATGTTGCAGCACATACGGACTGACCCGTGATTTACGGAGGCACTTGCTTATGTGGCAACGTGTACGGATGACTCTCTAGGCGCTTGCCTTTGAAGCCAGATGCTTTTAGAAGTACATGGTTTCATGTATCTGCTTTTGGATAGGCCGAGGGGCCTTTATAAACGTGCTAGGGCCTTACTTCTCATATTTGGCTTGGATTTGTACTTTGCAAAGCATAATAGAAAAGGAATATCGAGAAGGGCGCCAGTTTTTGGGGCCAATGCATTTAGGCGCGAAACTCCGCCGTGCCATGTCGACTCCCTCTCTCTCTCTCTCTTTTCAAGTTTTACTGAGTTTTTTGCAGTTTCTCACGTGTGTTGCAATATATCTTTGGCTTGGAGTGTCCAAGTCTATTACAGTGGTATCATCAAAGCTAAAATGATTCTTCTTCTATGAAGGATCCGATCCCTTTTTCCGCAACATATGGATTCCGACAGAGAATCTGGCAGGGAGGAAGCTGTTCCACTTGCTCGCATAAGTGAAGACACCAACAGAGGGTCTAGCAGGAGTTGGCCTTTGTCGAAAAATCGAGAGCCGAGTATGACTCTCTTCCACCAAATGACCTCGACAGGATGGAATCCCAACATCAATTGCAGGTTGATATTTGTGCCAACCAAATGCTCAAGTACGCCAACGATCCACAAATTGCAAAGTTTTTGAAGAATCACCCACTTGACGAAATTCATTCGAGATGGCAGGCAGCCATTCACTCACCTCTGAAGTCAGTAATGAAACAAAAATCAAAGTCGAGTGCAGCTAATCAAAAACTGTACTCGCAAGATAAGTTTGATAATGCTGTAGAGCAGCAGGTCAATAAAGTAATAAAGACTTCGAACAACTTTCAAAAGAAAAGCCGTGCAATAGATTATCTCGGCACATTAGGTCTGAAATCTATGTTCGAGGCAGTTAGTAAATTTAAGAAGTGTGTACGATTTGCGGATGACCCTAGTTCATCGTCAACTTCATATAGATTGGAGAGTGCCTCTTCCTCTGACTCCAACGAGGAGGACGGGAAGCACTAGAAGCGAAGCAAGGCTCAAAAGAGCAAGAAGAACGAATGGACCAAGAAGAGTAGATCATATGAAGAAGCTTGGAAGCATTCTGACAGTTTTGACGAGAATACTTTGTACCTAAATTAGACAATTCTTATTCGGATGAGTCAAATGTTTGGAAAGAAACGGAGACACCGGTACAGACTGAACCAATTTGACCATCTTGAGAAGAAAGACGGGAAGACCAAGGATTTTAAAGAGGGAGGGCAATCACTCAAGTTTGACACATTTTCGGGCCATAAGGACACCCATAGAGCTCTTGCTTTTATAGAACAGTTTGACATTGTCTTTTTAGGAGGCCTTTTTTTCGAGCATTCCAAAGCTCGAAGAGCGTCCTCTTATTTGAAACGGAATGCCTACACTTGGTTGTCATCCCTACTTTTGTGCAAGGAAGCGTCTACAACGTGGATAAAATTCAAATGCGTCTTCACTTCCACATGGGTACAGAAGAATATGAAGAGGATGTTATCACAGATTGCAAGCTCAAGCTGATCGTTTCTTTGAGGGTTTGCTTGGAGAGTTACCTTCTGAGTGACCTGGAGATCATACGATTGATTTGATTCTGGGCAGCACGCAGTAGAACCGGCCACCTTACAGAGTAAGCGGAGCTTAGAATGAGGAGATTATGAACCAAGTGAAAGAACTTCTTGAAAAGGGTCTCATTCAGCGCAATACATCACCTTATTGTTCACCAATGCTTCTTGTACTAAAGAAAGATGGATCTTGGAGAAAGTGCATTGACTAAAGAGCTCTCAACAACATTACCATCAAGAACAGGTTTCCAATACCCAAGATCGATGATATACTAGACATGCTATAAGATTGTACATGTTTTAGTAGAATCCACGTGAAAAGTGGCTATCATCATATCAAGATTGCTCTGGAGACCTGGAGATGTAGAGAAGATAGCCTTCAAGACGTCCTTCAGATTGTACGAGTATTTGATGATGCCTTTTGGTCTCACAAATACTCTTGCAACGTTCAACAGGATGATGGATCGGATTTTCAGGGAGTATAGGCCATTTGTGGGCACTTTTTTCGACGGCATCATTGTGTTCTCCAAGAGTAAAGTAGAGCATAGACACCATATGTTACAGGTTTTTCGGGCACTACAACAACATATATTGGTGTTTAATTGGAAGAAACGCCATTTTTTCTTGCCCGAAATGCACTTTTTAGGACACACAGTCTCTGTAGAGGGTGTAAAGATGGACCCGGCCAAGATAGAAACCATCAGGGATTGGCCAGATTTGGAAAATGTATATGAAGTTTGGAGCTTTTCGGGCTTATATACGTACTACAGGCGGTTCATTCCAAAGTTTTCGGAGATGGCCTCTCCCCTACATATTTTGAATCAGAAAGGAGTTCCTTTTGCTTGGGGACCATCAAAAGTTGCGGCATTCAAGACTCTTAAGGAAAATTTCACAATTGGTCGTGTGCTGATATTGTAGAAGCAATTTGAGGTTTACTGTGACGCCTGTAGATGCAATCTAGGGGCGGTCTTAATGTAGGAGGGCCATTTATCCTATGAGAGTAGAATGTTCTCACGACCCAAGCAAGTTGCATAGATCTATGAGAAAGAGTTGCTAGCGGTCATACATGCTCTTACTTAAAGGCGACATTTCCTGTTCGAAGTAGATTTTGCAGTGTTTACAAATCAACATAATCTTAGATACTTCTTGTCGTAGAAACAACTTTCAGATAAGCAAATGAGATGGGCAAACATTTTGTCTCAATTCTATTTCCAAATTGTCCACATTACGAGAAAGAAGAATTTGGTCGCAAATGCGTTGTCTTGAAGGCCACCAGTATTAGCTATTTCGACAATACACCATTAGAATTTTGAAGATATGATTGGTTAGTACGCTACAAATCCAAATTTTGCAGACATCTTTGACCGGTTACTGAGAGGGGAGACAGCTACAGGCTACGCTCTAAAGGGAGGTTATTTAATGTGAAAGAGCATGCTGTGTGTCATACAGTGGTTGAAGAACAAGGTCTTGAAAGAGTGCTATAATCCTTTGCATAGAGGCATCAAGAGTACCTTGGAAGGTGTGGAAAAGTATTTCTACTGGCCTAGGCTCAGAAAGGATGTGGATGAGTTCGTACACACTTGTCTAGTGTTTCACAAGGTCAAGGTTGATGGACACAAGGCACTAGGTCTACTACAACCTTTACCCATTCTTAACAAGGCACCAGGTCGACTACAACCTTTACCCATTCTTAACCGACCTTGGGAGAGTATAGCAATGGACTTCATCTTTGATCTTTCGAAGGCTCAGAGTGGGCACGATGGCATTTCGGCAATCATCCACCAATTCAGCAAATAGGCTCACATTATTCCGGTAAAGAAGACAGTAAAAGAAGCCGATCATTTGGCCAAGTTGTTTGTCTCACAGATTTTGAGGTTACATGGTATACGAGAATCCATTGTGTCGTATAGAGATCTCCGGTTTACGAGTTTGTTTGGGAGAGCAATATGAGAGAATATGGGTGCACAACTCAAATTCTCGTCCTTATTTTATCCACAGACAGATGGGCAGCTAGAGATAGCCAATTAAGCGGTTTTAGACTTGTTGAAGTCATATATCTCCAATCGGAAGACGTTGTGGGAAAGTTTTTACCCGTAGTGGAGTTTGCTTACAACAACACAATTCACACTCTACGGGCAAGGTGCCATTTGAGATTCTCAAGGGTGTCAGAAAAGCTCCACCGATTTTGAGCACCAACGAGAAGATTTTTGAACCAGACCAATATACATAGGATGTGGACACTGCTTGTGCCAAGGTACGGGAGGCTTTGGAGAAGTCTCAAGCATGATATAAGAATGCAGCAGTCAAGCATCGACGTGACTTGAAGTTGAAGGAAAATGATTGGGTGCTAAGTTTGAGAAGGCACATTTATGGAAACGGAAGGGTAAGGAGAGGCCTTTTCTAAAGCCAAGTATGCGACACTATGGACCTTTCCAGGTACAAGAAAAGATAAATGATGTATCCTTCATATTGAAGTTACCAGATACTTGGAAGATTCACAATGCATTTCATGTGAGTCTATTGAGACCTTTCAAAGTTGAAGTGCCAATGGGAAGGGAGCCAGACGAGAGACCAGAAGTGGACGAGACGGAAGAGATACTCATTCCAGAACAGGTCATGGCTCACAAGGAAAGTGAAAGGTAAGCTGACACGACAATATTTGGTCAAGTTCAGGAATTATCTGGCTCCTGATGTCAAGTGGATGGAGGAGGTGAGGCTTTTGGTTTAGCATTGACTATTTCAAAAGCTACTGATGAATCAACAGGTTGAATATGGTGTGGTGAGGACTGCACAAGAGGGGAGTCACTCCGCTCTTTTGTCATAGATTACCTCGATGGGAATAAAGTCACCGACTTCTTTGGAGATTTTAGGGATAGTGATAGGTTGACAATATTCTACTGAATGACTTTGTATACATTTCAAATGGAATTCCTGAAATAAATGTGTTTATGTGCTCTCTCATGTGTATCTTTTCAATACGTGTCGGAAAGATGAAATAACAACAACATTTTATCGTAGTCACCACATGAAGGGTGATGTGAATGTGATAATAACAAGATAGATCAAGACATTTGTTACGAGCATGTGACAAACACCAACTTTATTTGTTGGTTTCGTTCCCTTGATTTTTAGTTAATTTTTGGGACCCTCTTTTTGAAATCACAAATGCCCGAACATCGCATGACTAGTGTGAAATGGCCAATTACCAAGAGTTTCACCACCAAGTGTCAAGGCTAGGCAGCCACGAGATGGTTGGGCCGATCCGCATTAAAATCTGACTAGTAGAGAGGTGGCTAGGCTAAGTTAAAGTCTTTTAGGCCCTGCGGCAAGACTTCATAATTTGAAGGGGGTTAGGAATTAAACCAAATGGGGCAAATGGGACACATGTCAGTAGGAGAGCAACCTGCAGACCCCCACACCATCCAAAAGGCTCATTCCGAGTTGGAGCATCCAAATATGAGAGTGGAGGCTGATTTTCAGTTTTGTAAGTGGATTTTCAGGTTTGAAGCTTTAATGGAAAGCTTGCCTTCTTCCCTTGTCTCATGTAGCGCATGATTATTTGCTCTTGTGCATCTCTCTCCCCTTTGCACATACTGTAATGCCCCCCTAGTTGGGCTACTCAGATGACTATGTACAATTCTGTGGGTTTTATGCACATTTGCACAGGTAAGAGCCTTCTGAACAAGAATTGGATTAGCTAATTGCTAATCTCCCACAAGTACGAACACTTCCATCGCGACAAATTGCGGAAATGGAGAGTTTTCTTGTGTGAAAACTCATCCAAATCAAAGGGGAAGTGTCCCATTGCATGTGGGAGCTCCTGAGTTTGCTTCGCTCAAAACGATCCAAAATAGAGCATTACAGCCTGTTGTGTTTATTTGCAGGTTTAGGGTTTTGCACTCCTAAACTGCAAGATAACACCAAGGAAGCCTCGGGGAAGTCTTGGAGTGGTTATACATGGGTTTCGGCACTTGATAGCGACCAGAATAGGAAATTACAGCATGTTGGAATTGACCTACAGCTCATCGGAAAGGTTTTAAAATGCAGGGGAATCCGTCCTAGACGTGTACTTTTGATCTACAAGGGTTTTGGCGCTGTTATGTTACATAAATTGGTCGTAAACCTGCAATTTCAGCCCTTGACAGGTTTGGACAGCTTGGTGAGAGTTTGGTGTAAGTCTTTGGGTCATTTATTTTCGATTGAATAAAGGTATATCGAAAGGGGGCCAATCTTCCAGGTCAACAAGGTGTCATTGTCTACTTTGGAGCACTCTAGCTACCAAGTCGTGGATTCTTTTGAAGTGGTTAATTCCAATTGCTGGTTCATTTGTGAAGTTTCTTTGTGTCCTAAGTGCAGGGAAATTTAGACGACGTACTTTTGGGTGGAAGCTAAAGTTTTACCACCCTTCAATAAGGCTACAGGCCGGTTTCATGGTTCCTTTGCCGGGACTGCATCACTTTTTCCTCAAGAAGTGAGCCTTGGTCTGTTTTGGGTGAAGACACAAAGTACAGGTACTTGGAATTCCACTATGGCTGATAGGACGGATGACACTAGAGAAGAGGGCATTTCTTCAGAGGGTAGACAGGCTATTCCTATGGTGTGTGAGGTTGGCGTAAGTTCACGGCCACCACTATCTTTACCCTTTACTGATGTGAATGCGTCCCGTGATCAAAGAGCAGGGATTGGGCAACAAGAAGAGGACGTGTTCAAGAACTAGCTTATCACGACTACGACTACATTTAATCAGTTAATGCAAAATCCCAGGCTTATGGAGTTTTTGCAACCTCCTTCAGTGTCACAGCAAGCGAAGGCACATCCTCAACTTGCGGAGCATGTTGAAGCTCAAGCACAGGTCCCTAATGTGTCCAGCAGGACAAGGAGCATTCGCATGTTGCGGAGTCACTTGAGGCTTCAAGGCAAAAGCTTTCTGTTCATGAACAGGGGGCTAGGATGCCAATTCCTCCCTCAAGCTATACCAGTTCAACTGGCCACCTTTGAGCGTCCAAATGTTGGTCCAAATCGGCAAGGAACTACCTTCTAGGCTATGCATCAGGTATTTCCACACCTACAGTATATTCTTGGTGTTTTGGAGGTGGATCTGTGTTTCAAAGTATAGCTGGTTATGCGCCTAGAAATACTCCATGTCAAATCGCCGAATCGGGCCTCAAGTTTGCTAACGCGAGCCTTGAGGTCACAATTTTCTTCCATGACTCGGTCCAAGGCTGTCTAGAGTTGTCCGATGCGGTCGACCTTGCTCGGGGCCGCTACGACAATAGCGAAAATTGGATGTGTTCTCGTGGGCATCTTTGGAAGTGTTGCCTTTACCTCGTTGGTTGAGAGTGGAGAAATCCACTGTCTGTATTGCAAAAGGTGTGACCCTCTCTGATGGACTAAGTGGCTTTGGCTTCGTCAATGGGTGCTACTGACCCAAAGTTAAAGACTTTGCTTAGCGAGTTGCTATGAAGAAAGCCAATCGCCGAGCTTGTGAGGCAACATGGAGCGTTGAAACTGCGCTGAGACTCTTCACACACACACACACACACGAAGAAGAAGAAGAAGAAGAAGAAGAAGAAAGAGAAGAAGAGTATTTTAACATCGTAGGAAACTATCCCAAGAGACCTTAAAGATTTGTCCGACGAGGAGAGTTGAACTCAAGACTTGTTATTCAAGAGGGAAATGGCATAACCAATCTACCACACTTGGGTGAAAGAAAGGTCATACCATTTTTCTCTTTTTATTAGCACACACGCACCCACACCCCCACCCCCCCAAGAGACCTTAAAGATCTATCCGACGAGGAGAGTTGAACTCAAAACTTGTTATTCAAGAGGGAAATGGCATAACCAATCTACCACACTGGGGTGATCAAAAGGTTAGACCATTTTCCTCTTTTTATTAGCACACACACACACACACCCACACCCACACCCACACCCACACGCAGAGACCCCAGAAGAAGAGTATTTTAACGTCATAGGAAACTATCCCAAGAGACCTTAAAGATCTATCCGACGAGGAGAGTTGAACTCAAGACTTGTTATGAGAGAGAGAGAGAGAGAGAGAGAGAGAGAGGTCCCTCGTGCCTCTCTTACAGTCTAGTTGTGCAGTAAATCTGCTTCCTTTTTGGGAGCTCATCATCAGGCAATGTTAGAATGGATGCTGTCACAAATTGTTGACGTGTCAAAGCCCTAAAGAAGGGAGCCGACTTGCAGATGCCGGCCGAGGGGCCTAAACCCTAAGAAGAACAAGTAACAGAAGAAGAAGTCCTACCAACTTACGGGGACCCCGTCCGATGGGGCGACATAAAGGATTAAAATAAAGCAAAACCCACACACAAAGGAAAAACTGATGACGTGGCAGATTTTCGAAAATTGCGCTGGCATGATGATGTGGCAGGTTGTACGAATTTTCGCGTTTTGCGCTGGCTGATGACGTGGTAGCTGTACGGATTTCCGTAAATTACGCTGGCAGCTTTTGGCATTGCTTTTTGGACCAGAAGCTTTTGAGTTTTGAAGGCTGTTCACTGTAACTGCTTTTCAGGCCAAGGGCCTTTAAATATGAGGTTAGGACTCATGCTTTGGCATGCTTCCTGGAGAAGGTGCAGTACCGACTTGTACTGTGTTGATGCAATATAAAGAAACACCGAAAGGGGCGCCAAGGTTTGGGGCCAATACTCTCTGGGATGGAATTCTGCCACTCTGTGTCGCGTGTCGTCTCTCTCTCTCTTTCAGTCCAGTTGTTAATGAAGTGCCAAAAGTCTGTTTAGTCTGTTCTTTTCTATTGGCACGTGGTGCCCGTCTTGTGACAGATGCGGATGATTGTGGAGGCACGGCCTATGGGTTTCACAGTCCCTTGGCTTTTGTGAGCTGCTACAGAGGTTCTTTCTTTGGATGCTTTATATCAATAAGATAAACACAGCACTGGACTTGGTGATTTTTGCTACATTGCCTGAGGTGGACATAACTTTGGGCAAATCTGTGTAGACTTGATTACTATCCAGATAGCTACACTTCACTGCCTGGTTAAAGTATCTTAATCTCTAGATGTTTCCTATGGGTTGTTATGGGATTTTTCCCCATGATCTCATTGTAAATCTGTTAGGGTTTTTCCCATATTCCTTGTGTATGATGGACTGATGGTTGATTTTTATGTAATGCAAAGGGTCAAGCCCCACTTTTCTACACACACACACACACACACACACACACACACACACACAGAGAGAGAGAGAGAGAGAGAGAGAGAGAGAGAGAGAGAGGCGTAGGTATGATGTATGTGTATATGCTGGGATCATTTAACTGGGTAGCTGGGTTGACTATTCTTTTCTAAAAGGTTGAGAAACATGGTTTTTGATTGATTGTTCTCCTGCCCTCTCTTGGCTGCATGAAAACCAGTTCAGAAGAGGATAAAGACTTACATGAGCGAGGTCTTTAGCTCATCGTAGTAGATTCACCAAATTGTGAGGTAGGTAGAAGAAAGAGAAACACTAGAAAAGTTTCTGTTTTACGGGGTTTTCTGGTGAGGCTCAATTTCGTAAGAGGAACTATTGAATCAAGGGAAATGCTAGGTCAACCAAGAGTATGAATTGAAGTTGCAGAAGGCAGGGGAAAATGTTAACCCACCTTTTCACCGTATGGTGGTGCAGGAAGAGGAGCTGAAGGATGCTGTAATTCTAATTTATGCCAACAAACAGGTTCTTGTTTTCTTGTTTTCTATCTGCGTTCTTGAGTCTAGGATACATTGTAAGACTTGTTTTCTTGTACCATCTTTCTCAGGATCTCCCTGGGGCTTTGGATGATGCAGCAATTACAGAAGCTCTGAGTCTGCACAAAATAAAAAGCCGGCAATGGGCCATTTTTAAGACTTCAGCCGTCAAGGGAGAGGGACTCTATGAAGGCTTGGACTGGTAAGTTAACGCATAATTGTTGCTTACAATTCCTGTATCAAGTGCTGTTCAGCATTCAACCGTCTTGTAGGTTAGTGCTGGTGTAAGTCTTTCTAGGTTAATTATTACAATGTTCCTCCTTAGTTTGAGCTACATGAGCTGAACCTTATTCACACGTAAAGTAGAAGAATACAAGCTGAGTCCGCTCTCTTATCCAGCCATGTGATGGATTACAGGTTGAGTAATACACTGAAAGGTCGGGGGAGATGAGTTGGTGGAGCCTTTGTTCTCACTGATCCTCAAATTTGCAAATTTGATTAAATGCTGGAGTCAAGCTGTGATATGCGTCCTTCATGCCATCGAGTAAATAATGGACCTGATGGCTGCAACTGAAGCATATTTAATGCTGCCGTTTGTCGTTGTTTCATAAATTTGCTAACGTGGTACAGGGTTAACCATAAGATCTTTGGGCATGCATGAAATGGGAGTTTCTCTTTAGTTTGACATGCATTGACGTCTGAACAATGACATCTTTAAGGCATCAGGCTCGTTCTATGCAAGGAGTTTCCATAGTTGAGAATCTCCACATTGGCCTTTTTGAGAGCTGTTTTGTGAGGTGTAAGGTTTGTATTTTAATTTTCCTTGGGTTTCCTCCTGATGTCATCCAACAGTACTGACTATTAGCATTGATGTATTAGCTTGCAATTTGGCAGCTAAAGTATGTATATCGGCTCGTCTGTTGTGCTGTTTTTTTTTTTTAATGGCAATGGTGGAGATGATACGTATGTTCAATGTGACAATTGTAACCTAACTGCAAGTGTTAAAAATTAAGTTACAATTGTTAATTATTCTTTTCGTGGCAATTGTAACCTAATTGTAAGGTCTTAAGTGTTAAAAATTAAAAATTGTGGATTTTGAGGATACTCGTGCGGTGAAGTGTTTCATAATAATCGGCATAAGACCTGTCATACAGCTACTTGCCTAGCTAGACGTTGCATTTGTAGTGGGAGTAGTTGGCAGATATATGGCTGATATTTGAGAGAAGCATTAGGAGGCTATGAAATGTATCTAGCAGATTTGCCAATACTGGAGTGGTACAAATGACATGTTAGGACAAATCCTCCTCTTCGTGGTTACACACATATACAAGTTTGCCAAGGGATGTGGACAACAAGAAATCTACTACTAGATTTTAATTACATTCACGAGGGTTGCGATATCTTGCTAAGAGAAGCACGAGTGAAGTGTTGTCAGCTGCACCTTTTTTTTTCTCTCTTTTTGATAAGCGCAACTCCAGACGTTTCCAAATTCTTCTTTGTTTCTTAATGGTCGAGGATAGTGTATTGGGCAGGTTATTCTGTGGTGGTGGGAACCTGGGGTAGTTGAGCCAGATGGGTCTCTTTTGTTGGATGATTGAGTGTTGTTGCTGACTTTTGACTCTTGAAATCGGGCATTGCATAGGATCTTGTTTAATATTTGATGGCGCATACAGGGCATTGTACAAGATCTTGTTTGATATTTGATGGCGCATTTGTATACAAGATGAGATACCTAGGGTGCCGGTTTAACTATATCTCTTGCCATTTTGGATGTGGCATTACTGGGTTGGTTTGGAAGTCCGTATTTATCCTTTATTTGGAGCACTTCAAACTTTATGAGTGGGAAGGGGAGAGCCTGTTGATGCCATGTTTCATTGATGTTGTCCGGTGTGAGAAGGTTGACATTGATCGAGTGCAAGATCCGCTCTTTCCACTACATTGCTTCATTCTAGATGGTCTCTGTTTCTTCTTCCCTTGCTTCCTTAATGTTGCTTCCTTCTCGATCGCTAGGCTTTTTAGCTTCTTTGTGAGGAATCGTTAGCTTTGGGAGATTGCCCTCTTGAGTGGTATTTGCTTCAAAGTACATGAATTGTAGGGCATATTTATCTGCCATTGCTAACTTAGCTTGTTCTCCTCCTGTTACATGTGCCTTGGCAGCCTCCTGTGCTTTGGTCAACTCATCTTTGAGTTGCTCAATTTCTTTTTGGTATCCCTCCTTCTACTGCATCAAATTCAGGGAGAGTTCCCTTCTTTGCATTTGCTCTGGCTTTAGTTCCATTTCGAGGTCTCAAATTTTTTGCTCCACCACTTTATATGCCTCATATGTTTACTGTGATATGGCCATTGTAGGGTTGTCCTTCAATTGATTTAGCAATGTATTTGCTCTTGGCGACGAGCTTTTGATTGTGCTAGTTGGGTAATTTGGACACCTTTTTTTATCCATTTGTTCATTTTTAAGCACTTTTTTATTGCTTCCATCGTGAGATACGCATATGGAAATGGACTAACAGATTAAAGCATAATCATAACCCTAGGCCATATTGCAAATGAGTGCGATAACTAACAAAAAATGATCCTACATTAACCTAAGGTCAAAGTCAAATTACTTATGATTATCACACATAAAACCAAATTTCTAATGAGTTTAATATTCACAAAGCTAAAGTGTTGAAACTTTCATGTATGCTTAGCTTTTGAAAATAAAGGAACCATAGCTTAGAAGAAAAATCACTTAATCCAAGGAAGCAATAAGTGTAAAAGATAAGCAAAATAACAATGTCATGTAAGGATTTCACCTATTCATGCTTTTTTGACCATCCTTGAGCAAAGCATCCACTTTAGTAGAGGCCTCTTGATTCTTTTTATTTGCAAGCCAAGCTTCTTGAAGCTAAGTGTTAACAAACACAAGCTCCAAAAACCATTTATTGAAAGCCATAAAGAAAACACAAAAAACATTATTAAAATTATAATGCTAGGGTCTCAAATACCTAAATATGCCAAAGGGAAGAAACCCTAGGGGAAAAAAGTACCTTTGGTTATGGAGATGATGCTCTTTGGTAGCAAATATATGCATATATACAAAAAATGAGAAAGAGAATGCTTCTACATAAGCAAATTTTACAATTTTTACAATATCTCATGCATGATCAGAAGTTGATTAATTGCTCGCTCATATAAAATATGCTTATTAAGTCAAGCCATGAGCTAAAGATTATACAATTGTAATCAAACGTAATAGAATGGCTCTAATTAGCCATATATTACAATATGAAGCTCTCAAAAAGTTTCTAAACACTAGCTCAACTAAAAAAATTGCATTTAGACAAAACTTAGAGCTAGAATTTATACAACTTTAATCAAATGAAATGGCTCTAAATAGCCATTCCATTTGGATATTGCAAGTTAATGCAATGCCACAACCATCATTTGCAACGAAATCCTGACCTTGCCACATGCCTTCAAAAACAACTCAATTGTCAGTACTTTTAAGCATATGGTCATTGAACACAAGCACTAGCAGAATGCACAATCAATCACAAACCCAAAAGTTTTATGTTATTTTATGGCCATTCAAACAAACTCAATTTTAGTGCTATGTAGGGATTTTCGCATACACATTAGGCACTAATATGCACAATCAATACCAAGCTCAAGTTTTCTCTCTATTGCTCCCTCTCTACTTACCCCCCCCCCCCCCCCCTCTCTGTCTCTCTCCCCCACACCCTACTGGGCACCTATTTGGGCTAGTGGGAGAGAGGGAGAGGGAGATATATTAAGGGAAGATAAATAAATAAAGAGAGAGAGAGAGAGAGAGAGAGAGAGAGAGAGATAAATAAATAATAGGAAAGAGGGAGAGGGAGAGAGAAAGGGACATAGAGGGATTGACAGACATAGTGGATTCATGGCTTATTCTTCTACATGCAATATCAGTTTCTACTTGGATACTATTTGTGTTGAGCCAATTTTCCTTGATTGCTTGGCAAGGTTTGCAATGGTCAACCCTAGAGATTTTGGGGGATGTAGTAATATTGAAATGTTTGCAATCTTGTCTACAATCGAGGGAGACATACAACCCCATGTGAAAGATGGTATGCCATTTGGGGATCAACTCCAATTCATATTGGACTCACCCCTGTTTAGGAGCTTTCTCTTAGTAAGACTCATCTAGCAATGTGGGGAATTTGGTCTCCGCAACTTCAAGTATAGAGTTGATAGAGCTCTTCAATAGTTTGTCTGAAGGAAAAAATCCTTATGCTAGTCTTCACAAGGTAAAAAAACAAAACAAATGCACAAGATCCTTCCTGTGATTGCAAACCTTCTATGGGAGAAGTTTGGATCAAAGAAGAAAACATGGATCACAAGATTCAAGGAAATTCACAAGAGAGTTAATTAAAATAGAGTCCTCTAGAGCACATAGTGCTCAATACCCACCAATACCCCAAGTTGTCCAAAAGGATTTCAAGGACCTCAAAAAACACAGTAGAATCTACGTTTTTCAAAATTTTAGCCTAAGGGGACACTTTACGAACCCAAATTTCTTCTTTCCTTAGGTGTGGTCCTTTATAAAGTCAAAAGACAAAAAAAAAAGGGATACATTTCACGTGATTGACAGGCTGCTTTCCACCAAAAAAGGGTTAAAGTACAAAATAGGTAGATTGATTGATACTAGTTTGTACAATGTATTGTGTGCTTATATAGCACAAGGAGAGTGTAGCCTTAAGCCACATGTTGAGCCACATGTCCTAATACATGGCATAGGAGGTGGCACTCTTAGGTGAGAGATAGTGGCATGTAGGTGGCACATAATAGTCATGCAAAGTGTAGGGTTGCTTTTGAGTGTGTGAGAGTAGCACCATTAGGGGTAGTTCACATAGGCATAAGATGGAAGTAGGTTCAAAACCCTAACACACATTGTAGCTGGGAGAGGAAAGTGTGTAGATCTAAGTCATGGCTAAAAATGTGAGGGAAGCATGTTGGGATGTAACCAAAATATGAGCACTCTAGTAGTGTGGTACTCAGACTCTCGAACTTGTGGTGAGTATAATGTGCACAATTGATTTGACTCTTCTCCATTTCCCCAATGCCTTGTCTTGCATCAAAGGGAGTGGAAGCTAAGTTGAATGGCTGCAATAGTGTGTATCGTTGACAAGGGGATAGGCTTAAGCATGTTACAGTGAGTACTTTGAGTGAAGAACATGGTTTTATAGTTGGGGGCAATAGGACTGGTGTAATGTATGAAGCGTGACCCACTAGATTACTAGCTTTTTTGCTTGCTTCCATGCAATTATAGGAAGTTAATGTGAGGGGTTTTGATGCATCTTTATCATGTACTCCGTAACCCTTTCCATGCCCATAACCTCAATTGGAAGAGATACCGACTCAAGAAGTAGGAGCATATATGGTGTTTGTGTCTTAACTTGGAGAAAATTTGTAAGAAAACACTTTTGGACATTCTCAAACTCTTTCCAAGTAGACTTTGAGATGCTCCCACCCCACACTTCAACTCCATAAAGAAAAACCGGTGTCACCAAGGTGTCAAAAAGATGCTTCTTGATGTTTCCCACGTTACACATGTTCTCAAATGCATAGTACAGTCTCTTTCCTGCTTCTAGACAATGCACAGAGAGAGAGAGAGAGAGAGAGAGAGAGAGAGAGAGAGAGAGAGAGGTTAGTATACAAGCATTGGCGAGGGCCTTGAATCTACATTGGTGGATTCAAGGCATAGGCTCATTTAAGAAATGCCGTTGGGGAATCTATTTTATCCTTTGATAATATCCACTCATGATGTTTAAGGAGATGGGAGAATTGGCCTTTGCTTCTCTCTCTATCTCTCTATCTCTCTATCTCTTCTCTCTTTATCTCTCTCTCTCTCTCTCTCTCTCTCTCTCTCTCTTTGTATATCTCTCTATATATAATGAGAGAGAGAGAGAGAGGAAGATACAGAGAGGGTGGAAGACATAAATATCTCGACATAAGTATCTCTGTCTTCCCCCCCTCTCTCTATCTTCCTCTCTGAGAGATAATTATGTCTTCCCCCCCTCTCTCTATCTTCCTCTCTCTCTCTCTCTCTCTCTCTCTCTCTCGATAATTATAGTAGTAGTTATATAGTCAATTCAACTCTAAAAAAAATCATGTGTAAGTTTTCCAAATTTTTACAAAAATCAAACACCCCACTTATGCTTTGCGGTGTGCATGATTTCATGCTCACAATAAGGATCTCATGTGGCTCTCATTAAGTATGGGCATACTCTACATCCAAATTTCTCAGATATGCATTGTCCTCTAGTGTCAAGATAACTCAATTTGTATTGCAAATTTTGGGTAAAACGTGATCATAATTTCACTGGACTGCCTTGATTATTTACGACAAAATTTGGGGATCATAGTCATAAATCCTAATAATTTTGAAAATCAAAGCTTAACAGATAGTTAATCACGATCTAGATTAGACCCCCCATGACGCCTGATTGGATTTTTATGTGTGCTCACTTGATGGAGCACACCAGTTAAGTGGACAAAGGTGGGATTTGTTTCAAGAATTCAAAGGGCTTCTTCACCAACTCCTTAAGTACGTGTCTACAGGAGCATCTGCCTCATCCTTCCTGCTCTTGTTGAAGAACTCCCCGGACCCCAAGGATCAGTGCCTCACCATCACCTTGTAAATACCCACCGATTTGCGCTTCCACAAATACACATGAATCTCAGAGCTGCTTAGTGTTTTTTATATGCCTTGATAAGTTGGGTGAAAGCATTCAGGCTAGCTTTTTAAACTACACATGGCATAACAAAAATAGGTATGTATAAAGTTTCTACAACTTGTTCTTATTTCATGAGACGCAAAAGGGCTTACAGTTGTCTGCATCTCTCTCTCTCTCTCTCTCTCTATCTATCTATCTATCTATCTCTCTTCTCTCTCTCTCCCCCCCCCCCCCCCCCCCCACACACACACACACCATATATCCTGCATCTTAGCCTTCTATGGATCTACTCCCACTTTATTCCTCTCTCTCTCTCTCTCTCTCTCTCTCTCTCTCTCTCTCTCTCTCTCTCTCTCTCTCTCTCTCTCTCTCTCTCTCTCTCTCTCTCTCTCTCTCTCTCTCTCCCCACACACACACACATACACCATATATCCTGCATCTTAGCCTTCTATGGATCTACTCCCACTTTATTCCTCTCTCTCTCTCTCTCTCTCTCTCTCTCTCTCTCTCTCTCTCTCTCTCTCTCTCTCTCTCTCTCTCCCCGCCCACACACACACACACACACACCATATCTCTTGCATCCTAGCCTTCTATGGATCTACTCCCACTTTATTCCAGGACCACATTTTGTTAATTTGTAAGTTTGTCCTTTCCTAATAGATAGAGGACACACAATACATGTACATTTGATTTGTCACATAGGCCCAACTTTGGCCTTGACTAAGAGAGGTAAAAAGATATTTCTTTCTTTCTTTTTTCTCTCTATGCGTGGCCTATGCTAACCATTCACCAAGTTTTGGGCAGTCCGCATGTCACAACCTGGAAGAACAATGTAAAAAATTATGAACAGAGAGGTTGAGGTTTGCCTCTCTCTCTCTCTCTCTCTCTCTCTCTCTCTCTCTCTCTCTCTCTCTCTCTCTCTCTCTCTCTCTCTCTCTCTCTCTCTCTCTCTCTCTCTGTGGCATGTGCTAATTACCATGCCCTCTGTAGTTTTGGGCAGTCCACAACTCACATGTGGAATAACAGTGCAAAAGATATTTTCTAGAGGGTGGTGATGGCAGCGTAGGGCTAATTAAGTTCAAGATTTTGGGCCAAGAGATTGAGGTGTGGGAGGGTGTAGTTGCTACATGTGTATAGTAGTGAAAGTGAGAGGGATATATATATATATATATATATATATATATATATATATATATATATATATATATATATATATATATATATAGAGAGAGAGAGAGAGAGAGAGAGAGAGAGAGAGATTGAAGGAGTGGGAGATAGAGAGAGATAGAGAGAAATAGAGATAGGTGGAGGTAGCTGGAGATAGAAGGGTAGTGAGAGAGAGGAAATAGAGGGAGGGGAGAAGGGGGGATAGAGAGAGAGGGGGGAGAAAAAAAATCTCCCTCTAGAAAGCTTGCCCTGAAAATCCTTTTTGGAGCAAGCTTTTTTTCAGTTTGAAGGTAAAGATGTCACAAAGTATCTTCCTTGTTATGTGAAAGAAATGTTGCTACAATGGGTTCCAGAGGTGGACATGGTTAGGGGTTTTGAACTGACAAAATTCTATCCACGATGCTCACAAAAATAGTGAACAAATCAAAAGCTGAATGGGACCAAAAGCTACATTCAGCTCTATGGGCATATTGAGTTGCTTACAAAATAGCGATTTTGGAATGGCACCTTTCAATTTGGTATTTGGATTTAATGCCATATTGCCCATAGAATTATTCATTCCCACACTCCGAGTAGCCAAGTACTCAGAGTGGACAGGCCACGAGCTATCAAAAAGATTAGATATTCTTGAGAAACTAGACGAGACGTGATTATGAGATGTCGCACATATTGATGCACATAAATGATGCATGAAGGAATTTCACAATCAACATGCAATTAAGAAGGAGTTCAAAAAGGGTGACTATGTATTAGTAGGGAGGGTTGGGCATCATAGATCTAAAGATGCAATGCACAAGAACTTCATGTGGGTGGCTCAGATGGATCTGAAGACACCATGGCACGGGTTGCCTAGAGGACAATTGTCTTGCCCAAGGAGGAGGGAGGGTTTGGCATCATAGATCCAAAGATGCAATGCAAAGCGTTACTTACCAAGTTCATTATCGGAGGATTATTTTTGGGCAATGGAACTTGGAAGTTATTGTTGAGATTGATCCTGCACACATGGGTCCTCTACATCTTGGCACCAGAGACAAACACGCCTGGGAGGCAACAAGCTACCTTAGCGGTAGCCTAGGTAAGATTCCGCCATTGGCCGCACATGCAGAGGACTAGCATACTGATGAGGTTTTTGCAATGGTGGTATCAATTGAGATTTGGAATATTTGGAGGGCACGTTGTCTCCATGTTCTGAGTTATACTCCACCAGAGCCACATCATACTCTATTGCTGATTTGGCTGGATATCATACGCACTCTCAAATCAGAGTATGACATGACTAGTGCTCTATCCAGAACATCCCAGGAGAGACACCATTCCTTTCTACGATTGTGGAGACAAAACAACTTATTCTTCAATTTAGCAGGAGAGTACATTAGCTGGGAGTATTCTCCACCACTTTGGTTTATCCTGCATTCTTTGCATCACCCACCATGATATGTATTTATAGTTAGCATGAGATAGATGTCCATACTTGTACTCTCACAACTTGTATATCCCAAAGAGTAGGCCACACTGGCACTTTTGGAAACCATATACTCAATAGTATAGACATATGTTTGCCCCAAAAAAAAGAGAGTGAGAGACACATGGATATATATCACTATAAGAGGAGTTGTCTATAACCGCTAACATTGCCATGAAAAAACAAAGAAAAAAGGAGAGAGAAAAATCTGCAGGGGCAGCAATAACCACGGCTATGTACGCGGTAGTGGTTTCTCAGTAATAAGCGTGGTAATAGTCGCGGCAATATACCCGCAGCTATTACCGCGTCAGTTGCCGCATTTATTACGGCGCATATTGCCGTTGAATGTATAAAAATGTGTAGAAGGCGTTGAAATGTCCTGCCCTGTGCTGTGCCGAAATCCACCTCCTCACCATATTTACCCCTGTAGTAGCACCCATGCATGTCTAGCAGGGGTGCGTCAGTATCCTCGTCCTCTACATCAGTTGCCGCATTTATTACGGCGCATATTGCCGTTGAATGTATAAAAATTTGTAGAAGGCGTTGAAATGTCCTGCCCTGTGCTGTGCCGAAATCCACCTCCTCACCATATTTACCCCTGTAGTAGCACCCATGCATGTCTAGCAGGGGTGCGTCAGTATCCTCGTCCTCTACATCAGGGGCGGCACACTTTGAAAGTGGGGACTCCGTTCCCCCGCCACTACCAAAACATGCAAAACCACAAGATTCACCGCCGCTTCATCTCTCACGGCGCTCGCTGCCCTGAGATGAGCGTCGACGCCCGCGCGCTGCTAGAGGAAGTCCGTCGACAATCTTCTGGCGAAGCAGGAGCGGAATGGAGTGGCGTAGGACCCTGTGATGCCACGGGAGTGGGACCCTGCGATGCAAGGGGAGTAGGACCCTGCGATGGAATAGGAGTAGGACGATAGGAAGGGAGAGTAGAGGGAGGTGCCGTCGGTGCGAGGCTCTGTAGGTAAGGAGTCCCTCCTTGACTCCCCCATGGTGTAGTCTGCGGAGAAATGTCATACTGCCTGCGGAGTGTAGCGGCCAAACAAATCCTCCATCGAACAGAGGTACTGCTCTGGTAAAGAGATAGCCCGCTGTAAGTCGAGATCTACGACCGGTGGAGGAACCTGAGAAGGGTAGGTGTAGGATGGCCATGCCTGCAAATAACAAAAAAAAACTATGACACTCATGGTTTAGGGTTAACTACATAGAAACATTCTTTGTTTCTTTGCTTGTTCTCACCGACTCAAGACTCGGGTCCACTGGAGGCAATGTCCACCCCGGCACCTGGGATGTGAACCAACCAAAAGAAGAGCCAGTTGGCTGCTCCTCACCAGTTGGTCTCTCGTTTGACATCTATATTACAAAGAGCAATATAAGATTAAGCTTTCTACCCTACTCACTCATCTATAAATACGTACACAAGTATATTAGCACACAAACACGTAGATACATATACATACTAGTAGACCTAAGTAGAGGCTAGTAGTGTCAAAGGTCAATTGCACCTCTTTAGATATCATCGCGGTCTCAATTGTGGTAAACCAAAGGTACATTGCATAATCCATGCATGAGTGGATCAATGACCGCAACGCCATGATTAAAAAAGGACTATACCCAAGAGGAAGCATCTAACCTTCACGTGCTATGCTCCCGTACTTAGTGCCTACATACATGCATAAACAAATATATATGTACACACATATATATGTTATGGTTGTAAATGTAGCCATCATTTTGTGTTGGCTACACCTAGATTCAACGTCTAAGTGATCAATTGATCGTAACATTACAATTCTCTCCCAGAGGATATATATATTAGTACGCAAACACGTAGATACATATACATACTAGTAGACCTAAGTAGAGACTAGTTATGCCAAAGGTCAACTGCACCTCTTTAGATATCATCGCAGTCTCAACCATGGTAAAACCAAAGGTACATTGCGGTAATCCATGCATGAGTGGATCAATGTGAAGGAACTGTGCAGGAGAGAAGAGGAAGGAGAAGAGCACATGACACACAGATATGGGTGGGGAGACTCAATCAGAGTGGCAACTCCCCCTATACAGTATACTCACTATAAGTATAGGGTAACAGTGGGCGGGCGCCCATGACCTGGGCGATCAGTCAAGGCACATAGGCCTTAACCCCAACAACCTCCCACTTAAAGGCCAATGTGCCTTTAAGCAAGATCTACTAGTGTACAACTAATAGAAGGTGAGAGATCCTCTCAACCTATGCCCACTGACTCTCAATGAGCTAGTGCATCCGGCTCTACTGATAGACAAACATCCCGCTGTGGAAGCCACACAGAGCTAGCTCCAAGCTCGCAAAGAGTCTACAAGAGCTCATGCACTCCTGCAAGTATTGGTCCAATACTTGCAAACCTCCCCTATGCTCTATGCCGAGATCAGTCATCGAACAACTAATCAACCCTACTGCAAATGCTCTCACTGCAGCTACTATGTCGGGCCTCGAGATCAGCATCTCGTACATGAGGACACCGAACGTTGATGCAACCCTGGCAACCTTTGCCACCTCCAACTCAGAACTCAACTCATGGCAATCCTATCCCCTATCATAGAGACCATGGCACTCTGACTCCGAGCTGTGGAGTGACTCCTCATGCCCACCACATATCACATGTGTACCAAGAGTATCCATCTGTCCTAAATCTGCATCAAGCTATGGCATAAGCATATCAAGAAATGACTCCACAATAGCCGACATCTCAGCATCCATGTGAGTCATCTCTATCATCACCTTTGATGACTCATCTTGTTGTGACTCACTAGAGCTGTCCCGCTCTACCTGTGCATTCGTAGATGCAACCTGCACAACAAGGTCATTGCTCTGCACTCCATGCAAAGCATCCTGCAACCCACAAGCAAAAGAGACTCGCCTGCTCTCTTGCTGTCTACCTGGCTGCATGATCACAGAGACAACACCGTCTCTCCCGTGATCCACATGCAATGGGTAGCCTGGAACACTCCTGGCACCTCTCCCAATCACTAGCGAACCCAAATGCATCACAAAATCTCGCTCTCAAAGCGAAATCTCACATCCACAATCTCTAAGCTGACCAATCGAGATCAAACTCACTGTCAAATCTGGTACATAGCGCACATGTCGTAACAAGTAAGATGCACCACTCGATAATGACAGTCTCACATCTCTTGCACCTGCTATCACATGCACCGATCCATCGGTCAAACGTACACTGCCAAGCATCCCGCTAGAATAGCTACAAAACCATTCACGATTCGACGTGACATGAAACATAGCATCTACGTCTAGCAACCACTGCGAAGGGAGTGCACTATCCACATGTATAGCATCTTGTGCATAGCTCGAGGTAAAAGTGACATCCCTGTCACTAGTATACTCCGACACTACATCTGCCTCAACTGTCAAAGCAACTGAGTCCATGGCATCACTACATACATCTCTGAGACTGCCATGTCTCCTACGATGTCGCATACGACGAAAACAACACCGTCTAATGTGTCCAGAATGACCACAATACCGACATGTCACCTGTCGGCGTACTCATGAATGTACATGTCTCACACGAGTCCTTGATGACTTAGATCTATCATACATATCATGTAATCTACGCCACAATGCTCTCAAAGTAGTCTCATACATAACAAGAGCATATACAGAATCCGTAAGGTGCAAAGAGAGCGTAGATAGTGCCATCTTCTCTAGATCCTGCCACTGATTGTCAGACATGTTTGAAGGTCTACCTGCATTACCACTCAATGGTCGATGCAACCCTCGCTGTGTCAGTGCATCAAGCATACAATCTCTCCATGCCGCAAAGTCTGACTCATCAAACACGCACATCTGTGAGAGGTCACAATTTGATCGATCACCTGTCTCTGCCATGAGCACAAGTAGCAAGCTAGATAGCAAAACCACCTCACCAAAAACACCTGAAAACTGTCTACAAATATGGCTAGAAACACAATGTAAAACCTGTGAGACACACTCCAAAATAGAGCTCCCGCAATGTCAATACAAGCCTCGCCTGCTCTAGTATCACACTGCAATCAAACACACTACTTACAAGACGCATTCATGACGACCATAACCATGTGCATAATCTTCACCGAATCAGCCCTGAAATTCAGCCCAAAATTACAAAATTCTCAGCCCTCTTGCATGGCCAAAAACAGTCCGTAATTCAGCCCCACACTACCAACCGTAGCGCATCAAGAATCAGCCCAAAACTTCCCCAAGAAGTTATGACTTGTTCGGTCTGAAGATCACCTGCACACACGCCGTCATAGAGCATACATCTGTGAGCTAATCACCAAGCCCACACTATGCGGTATCGATGCATACACACTATGCGGTATCGATGCATACACACACACAAATCTCCCACCTGCAGAGAACACCGCACGCAAATGCTGAGTGCAACCCGCAATCTCTACCTAGATCGCATAAATGATGCGCATAAAACTCCTGGGAGAATTTCGCCAGAGTTTCGACGCACAATGGCTATCAACACAAAATAACCATAAGTCGATCAACCGCTCAACAAGAGCCAATGCGCAATCAATCAGCACTCAACATGCATGATCCACACATGCCATACATAGCATATCCACACAAAGCCTGTACATCATCTCTCTGAGCTTGTGACCACACAAATCATACACACGATCTGTATTCGCATCCAATCTGTTGAACCTGCAGCCAGCAAGTTATGTGCAGAATCCTCAATGCACAACCAGCGGTGTAGCAAGCTAGCTCAAACACATGAGCTCACATCATTTATGTGAATGCAAAACAACAACACTCAAGGCATAAACCGTCGAGCGAAGCACCTGCAATCACAACCTAGGTCAAATACAAGACTCTAATATATGTCTTGCAAACATGCTCAACATGAGCACCACATGAGATAGGCATACATCTCGGTCATAACCGTCTTTGTCAGACCTGCCAAGAAACCTACGTCCTGTCATAAGGGCTTACTACCCACCTGCAAGAACTATCCCCCTGTCTTGTAATCCGCCCACTTGCAAGAGCTCAGACCTGGCTTTCAGCCGTAGGAGACCTCACGTGTACCGAAAGTCAAATCCGTACAATTCACATATTGTGCACAACACCTGCGCTTCTTGCTCAGCTAGGCACAAAGCCAACACATGAGAGATAGAGGGGTGGCTACTTACAAAGCTCCTACACAAGGATACACACCTGTTCCCTTGAAGGAATGCCTTGCAACCAACCACTATCCACGTTGCACCTTGCTGTGATACACACCCTATGATTCCTATAGAGTGGTGCTTGCTGTTTGCCACCCTTTGCTACTCGCATTACTCGATTGCCTATGCAATGGACTCCATGCCCCACACTGCTCGCTAGGCTGCCCTGCTGGCTGAATCAGCCTTGCATACAATGCAGCATACGCTAGCTGAATCAGGTAGGCAATGGACTCCACGCCCGACACTGCTCGCCAGGCTGCCCTGCTGGCTGAATCAGCCTTGCACACAATGCAGCACACGCTAGCTGAATCAGCTCTGCACACATTGTTGTGCCTATGGCTGTCCACGCTGCTCACTTAGGATGCTTACTCCCTCCTTTATCCAGCCCGCTATGGCCGCCTTGTAGCCGCTGCACACCCACGTTGACCCGTCGCAGTTGGCTGCCCCTTGGCGCCTATATGCTGCCTCAGGAGATCGCTCCTTGTTGGTTGCCTTTACCCCAGCGGTCCAATCCGCTACCTGAGAGGGGGAGAGTATACACAACCCTATCCGCCTTGCAGCCCCCTTCTTCTCCTCTGCCAAGCTCAACCTCCCATGGCTGAGCTCCGAGCTCCATGCCTGCACAAGCTCTCTGTCCGAGCTCACTCCACCAAGCCGAAGCTCTAGGCACCTGCTCCGCCACTACACCTCGCTCTGATACCAATTGAAGGAACTGTGCTGGAGAGAAGAGGAAGGAGAAGAGCACACGGCACACAGATATGGGTGGGGAGACTCAATCAGAGTGGCAGCTCCCCCTATACAGTATACTCACTATAAGTATAGGGTAACAGTGGGCGGGCGTCCATGACCTGGGTGACCGGTCAAGGCACATAGGCCTTAACCCCAACACAATGACCGCAACGCCACGATTAAAAAGGACTATACTCAAGAGGAAGCTTCTAACCTTCGGGTGTTATGCTTCCGTACTTACTGCCTACATACAGACATAAACAAATATATATGTACACACATATATGTTATGGTTGTAAATATAGCCATCGTTTTGTGTTGGTCGCACCTAGATTCAATGTCTAAGTGATCAATTGATCGTAACATTACAATTCTAATGTAATGCAATAATTAATTCCATTTCTCTCACTGAGTCTCTCTGTCTCTATCCACGTCCCTCTCCCCTTCTCGGTCGTGCAGTTGAACTACGAAGCGAAAGCTCCATCCAAGAGTCATGCATGCGCCTCCATGTAAAGTAAGCACTTCGTTCAACAAAGCTTCCTCACCTTGAAGGTAATCTTGGTGTTGGTTGCTCAGGTATCCCTTTGGAGCCCAATTTTCATCTCCTTAACTTCTTTCTCTTTCTCTCTCTCTCTCTCTCTCTCTCTCTCTCTCTCTCTCTCTCTCTCTCTCTCTCTCTCTCTCCCTATCTCTCTCTCTCTCTCTCTCTCTCTCTCTCTGTCTCTCTCTTTCCCTCTTTCCCTCTCTCTTTCTTTCTCTCTCTCTCTCTCTCTCTCTCTCTCTCTCTCTCTCTCTCTCTCTCTCTCTCTCGGTCGTGTAGTTGAACTACGAAGCGGAAGCTCCATCCCAGAGTCATGCTTGCGCCTCCATGTAAAGCAAGCACTCTCTCTCTCTATCTACTCCCACTCTCTTTCTCTCTCTCTCTCCCTCCCTCTTTCTCTCTCTCTCTCTCTCTCTCTCTCTCTCTCTCTCTCTTTCAATATCCCTCGTCCTCTTTCTCTCTCTCTCTCTCTCTCTCCTATCCCTCTCCCTCTTTCTCTCTATTTCTATCTATCCCTATCTCTCTCTCTCTCTCTATTCCTATCTCTCTCTCTCTCTCTATATATTCCTATCCCACTCTCTTCCTCTCTCTTTCTTTCCCCCATTCTCTCTCTCTCTCTCTCTCTCTCTCTCTCTCTCTCTCTCTCTCTCTCTCTTCCTATCCCTCTCTCTTTCTCTTTCTCTCTCTCTATCTATTCCTATCCCTCTCTCTCTCTCTCTCTCTCTCTCTCTCTCTCTCTCTCTCTCTCTCTCTCTCTCTCTCTCCCTCTCTCTTTCTCTCTCTATCCCCATCCCTCTCTTACTCTCATTCTCTCTCTCCATTTATCTCCCTCTCATTGATTTTTCTCTCATTCTCTCTTTCTCTCTCTCTCTCTCTCTCTCTCTTCATTTATGTCCCTCTCATTAATTATCTCTCTCTATTTATCTACCTCTTTCTCTCTCACTCTCTTTATGTATCTCTCTCTCTCTCTCTCTTCTCTTTCTCTCCCTCTCTATCTATTTCCCTCCTCCTCTCTCTGTATTTATCCTTCTCCATTTATCTCCCTCTCTTTAAATTTATCTCTCTCTCTCTCTCTCTATATATATATATATATATATATATATATATATATATTTCTATTTAACATTCTATCCTAACAATCATTTCCAAACGTGCTTAACAAATCAATCATTTCCAAATGTGTCTAGCAAAGCAATCATGTCCAAAAGTGCCTAGCAAAGCAACTATTTCAAACAAGCCGTGCAAAGCAACCATTTCCTGATGAACGATGTATGTTATGGATTCTCTATTTTCTCTATTTTCTTGGATTTATATGTATGTGTGTGTGTATGTAGTGATAGTAGAGAACAAAAGGGAAAGAGGGGGGATGTGATTTTATGTTTACCTCTTTCTTTGTAGCGCGGTTGAGCTTCGACTAGGTTGAGCTTCCAAAGACGATGGCAAATACCCCGTTCGCCGAAACTTGGACGAAACCCTCTTCGACGAAACTTGGGAAGCTTAGAGAAGGAGAGAGGGGGAAGGGAGAGGGGGGGGAAGCTTGGAGAACAAGAGAGAGGGAAGGGAGAGGGGGGGGTGGGGGGGGGGGGGGGGGGGGGGGGGGGGAGCTAGGGAGCGATGGCAGAGAGCAAGAGCGCAGAGTATGCAGCAAAAACGCGGCATACTCTGCCTTCTTGCCTATTTTAGGTGCCAGTTATTACCGTGCGTATTACCGCGCCTATTACCACGGTCGGTCATTTCAAACGGATACATGCGAATCCGAGGTTGCATGGGGGGGGGGGGGGGGGGGGGGGGGGGTACAAACCACCCCCCCTCTACCCTTAGCTATACATTATTTCATTTTTTAGCCTTTTGAGTTTTTTGATGAAGATTTTAAATTTTTTATGGATACTTTACTTTATAGTACTTGTAAATGTTTATTAATTGCATTTTTTAAATTATCTTTTAGTTAAAATTAATTTTAGCACTCATTGTCATTTATTCCCTTTGACTTTAACTATATGTAATTTTCCTAATGGAATTAAGTGCTTTTCTAATTATTTATTTTTTAGGACACATGACTAAATAAACAACATTTTGCGTGTGCAGGACATCGACTGGGATGATCGTGATCCCCCTAGAGGCTCTGAGCGCGATCGTTGGCTCAAGGAAAAACTACATTGTCCTTGCGCCAAGTGCAAAAGGGAAATTTTCTCGCTTGACGCGCATTGCTTTGGAGCACGTGGAGAACGAAGGGCTTTGGCATCCTCGAAAAAGCAATCAGAGAGATGATAGCGCGACTCACCGTCGCTTGAGGAGGTTCCCCATTGGTCTGTGTTCGATGGTGGTGCACCGGCGCGCAAGGCCAAACGACAGAGGCAAGAGCGACTAACCGATTTGGGTGCACCGCATGGTAATCCTCCTGTTGGCTCCATGTCGATAGCTCCTATGGCGTCTTCGTCGCACTTTGAGGCAGAGGATGAGCACATGTTCGACATGTGTGATGAGTTACTCGCTCATGAGTGCAACGTGTGCGAGGAGGATTGTCAGCCTTGCACTAAACGGACTGTCGAAACAGAGGATAGATTGATGACGAGTGCCCGAACACCTCCTTATGACGGTGCACGGTACTAGGTGCTCCGAGCATCGTTGGAAGTCCTCAACTTGCAAGCAAAATTCGGTTGGAGTAATGCAAGTGTCGATGCACTACTTCTGTACGTATGGAATGTGGCTTTTATATACTCTCTCCCTCTCTCTTTATGGTGTCGTCTTCTAGGAATTATACTAATACGCATGTTTGTTGTAGTTTAATGGGTAAAATGTTGCCAGAAGATCACCACATGCCTCCAGATCGTCGACGAGCTAGATTGTATGTAACTGCACTTGGAATGGAGTATAAGCGGAGCCATGCATGCATCAACAATTGCATGCTATACCGTAATGAGCATGCACATGCTACCTCATGTTCCGTGTGCGGGGAGGCACGATACAAGATAGGAGTGAGCGGGGCACACCTACCTTGCAAGGTATTGAGACATTTTCCATTAATTCCTCGCATCCAACACATGTTTAAAAGCAGGTCTATCGTGGCACGCGAACCATCACTCACTTGTCCCTGTCGATTCACCTGCATGGAGGCACATCCAAACTCAATGGCCAGAGTTTGGGTTGGAGCCTCGACACTTGAGGCTTGGGTTAGCAAGTGATGGTGTCAACCCCTTCGGCACTAAGCTTACTTCATGGAGCACTTGGCGTGTGGTGATCGTCAACTACAATATTCCACCATGGGAGACAACCAAGAAGGGCAATATACTTCTTTCCTTGCTTGTGCCAGGGAAGTAGAAAGTGTCCTCGAGCCCCTCATCGAGGAGTTGGAGGAGTTATGGAGAGGCATTCCTGTTGTCGATGTCTCACTTGCAAAGGGGGGAGAGAGTCCGTTGTGGGGGAATCCTTATGTGGACTATGCATGACTATCCTGGGCTTGGAGATATTTCCGGTAACCCCCTTTCCTCTATCTCTCTTTCCCTCTCTCCCTTTAGTTCACTCATCTCTCTAACCATATGATATGTATGTAGGATTGTCCACATCAGGGCACAATGCATGTCCTGCTTGCGGGCCATTGTTGGTGACGGAGAGGCCTGATTCCTTCCACAAGGTAATCTATCCAAACAACCATCGTTTCTTACCCCAAGGGCATAACAAGCACAAGGCTCCAACAAATGGGAAGACTCCTCTAAAGCTCACGATGGCAGATTGGGCAACCATTTGGGAAGAACACCAGAACAACAATCTTGCTCTGTGTCCTCCACCAAAAGGTATGTCAAGGTATTCCATATTTTTAAAGCTTCCATATTGGAAGGACTTGAAAATACAACACCTCTTGGATCCTATGCACATATTCAGAATGTAGCCCAAAACACTATGTGACCACATTATTGGCAAGAAGGACTCTTTGGGTGCGAGGGAGGATTTGAGGCTTTTAAAATGTCTTCCTGCCTCTACTACTCCACGGTGTGCCCCAAATGGAAAGATTGTGCTTCCTAAAGCACCATGGATTCTAGCCAAAGAAGAATTAGACAAGATGAAGGGTACCATTGCCTCTATTCGCACACCAACAGGATACATGAGGTCACTAAAGGGAGCTTTTACAAAAGCAAAGAAGGGTGGAAGCGTTCAATTATATGGGTTGAAGTCCCATGATTGGCAGAAGATGCTTTAGGTAACCTTTATACTCCCTATTCTATCTATAGTTTGTGTGTATGACTATCACTCACTTTCCCTTTCCCTGATTTACATTGTAGTTCATTCTGCCGGTGAGTATGTGTATATGTCGGGACAAGAAAGTTAGGGACGCTATTTTCAAACTAGGAGAGCTATTAAGGTACACCACAAGACTCCACAACTACACCTTTTTTATGTACACAATAATTTCAACTAGCACTTAGTGTATCCTTGTGTGTTTTCTTGAAGATTTGTGAGCTCCAAGGAAATCGAAATAGATGCTATCCCTGCTGCTCAAACACTTGCAACAGAAACTGTGTGTGCCATTGAAGATGCATTTCCTCGATCGGTCCTTCTTAGTCAAATTCACCCCTTGGTTCACGTGGTGGAGGAGATCGCTATATGTGAGTAGTGCACCCACGATGGATGTTCTTCTTAGAGAGGTTTTTAAAGACTCAAAGATTTTGTGCGGCTACGGTCTCAACCGGAGGCATGTATGGCAGGAGGGTGGATCTTTCAAGAGGCATTTGTTTACATATCAGAGTATTTAGCACAAGTTGATTCTTCAATGCCTTGCATGTGGTCAGACGAGGAAGATGCAAGGATGACTTCACACTTGCCAAGTGGAAAGGGAAAATTACTTAACATGGATATGAATCTATCCCGAGTGGTCGATAACTTTTGCATTCTCAATGCAAAGATTATGACCAAGTGGGTGGACTTGTGGACAGTGGCAAAGGCAAGGCGTTTGCAAGAGAGGTAAGCATGGAAACAAGCACAAGGAGGAAGGAGGGCACCCCCACTGCCTAGACACCTTGGATGTTTTCCAGGTCTCATCAGTGCAGATTGGATGAGAGAATGTCCGAAGCAAAAGCGCGCAGAGAAGACATCACCATCAAAGAATGGGAGTATGCACGAGGTTGCGTACCAAAGGTAGAGTACTCATATACGTAAACCATATTGTAACGCTATTTCTTGAAATTGTCTTTAATATGTATTTGATAAATTAATATATTTTTCTATTTTGTAGTACCTTTCCTTTAGCTCTATGTGGTCAAAGGGTCGTCACTTTCATACCACATTGACGAGTGTAGAACCACCATGGATTGTGCCATCATGGGCAACTTTGACACATACGGTGATGAAGCCAGGTACTGCGGAACTATTGAAAGGATACTAAAGGTTAATTTTAGAGCCTTTCATACCTTCATCTTCGAGTGCAAGTGGTTTGCAAATGTGTCTAGACGACAGGAGAATGGCCTCTACATGGTGGAGTCTAGTGTGCATCACACAGGGAGGTATGACAATTTAGTTTTATCGCACAATTGTGAGCAGGTGAGTGATTCTTATTTTCTTGTAGCGTTAGTTATACCAATGTTAGTCACTTTGAGCTTCTATTTTATAGGTCATCTATATCCCAACAATCCACCAACCGAAACTTTGGTTCGTAATTCCCGTAACACCTCGGGGGAGAACCATTTTCCACTAATGAAGTGGAGACTATCTTCGACCCTCTTTCACCTCTGACTTTGGATGAGGTGGAAAAAAAGGAGAGGGAGGTCGATGAATCAAGTCCGGCGGTAGCAAGTCTTAGCGATGATGATTGTCATGATGATGAAGATGATGAGATGGAGGATGACGAACTCGAAGATGATGAAGGCAATGCATCCACACGCAACAACTCCGTTTCTCTCTTTGTTGATTTAGGAGCCATGGCCTTAAAATTGGATGATGCTTCATGTAGAGATCTTTTGAAAGATGATTCATAAACATTTTGCAGTTATGAACTTTTTTGGTCGTGTAAACCATTCATCTCTCTCTCCCCCCTCTTCCTCTCTTTAGATTTGAGAATATGCTCAATTATGTTAATCAATTGACAATGATTATTTTAGTTGTAACCAAGTGCAATCTTATATCCCCCGCCTCCTTCTCCCCCCCCCCCCCCCCTCTCTCTCTCTCTCTCTCTCTCTCTCTCTCTCTCTCTCTCTCTCTCTCTCTCTCTTCTTTTTAAAATTGAAAATTATATACAATATTCTTTATTTTTTATTGAGAGGAGGGAAACACCAAAATTTGAAAGGGGGGGGGGGGGGGGGGGGGGGGGGTTTTAGCCAGAATTTGAAGTTTAAGTGCTAAATTTGACTGTCGGATATAACAACGACAATAAGCGCGATAATAACAACAGGAACAGTCGTGATAATATTTTAAAACACCCCCCCCCCCCCCCCCCCCCGCGCCCTCCTCTCTCTTTTTTCTCTACTTGAATTTGCACTTTCTCTCTACAAAACGTGGTAAAACAACGCGCTAAACACTTGGAGATTTTTATTGTGTGTGTGTATATATATATGCATGCATACATACATACACACACACACACACACACACACACATATATATATATATATATAGAGAGAGAGAGAGAGAGAGAGAGAGAGAGGTAGAGAAAAAAGATCGATTCCAAAACTCTTTTTGGAGTAAGCTTTTTTCTAGATTTAGTCAATTGATAAATATCTTTAAAAAACTCACTCCAAAGCTCGCTCCACTCCAACCCCCCTCATGGAGCTTGTGAAAATGCAGACTTCAAAAAGTGCATGCAACTCTTTCGTCCAAGTGGCTAAGTGTGGCAAGGACTTTGTCAAGGAGCTGAAGGAGTCTAAGGAGAGGATGGAAGCAATAGTGTCACGGAAGTTGGACATTTTCTCGATATTGTATAAGAATCTTGCTGGTTTTATCATATTGATAGGATTGGAGTGACAAAGCTCAATGAAACTTAGGGCATGTTCTTAGTTCTTGAGATGTTTTTTTTTCTCTAGTTTAATAGTTATTGTAGACACTCGTAGTCAGTGTTCGTGTCTCTTACGTCACATTCACAATGTAATGGCTCTATTTTAGGGCCTAAAATTTAGCATTCTTTTTTTTTGTCATTGGGTTAAAATTTTGATTTAAGTTTAGGTCAAAATTTTGGTTTAAAATTTGGCATTCTTTTTTTTGCCATTTGGTTTAAGTTCAAAAATTAAGTCACCACTTGGTTAAAATATCAGTTTAAGTTTTGGTTAAAAAATGTCTTACAGTTTTTTGTAACAATTTTGGTGTAAAATTTTAAAATTTTGAAGTTATCTTTTAACATTAAACAATGTGCAAACTGTGTTGATCTTCGAGCCTTCTTTTATGCTGTCTTGTTACATCATGTGTTAATTTGGCTTGAAATCTAAAAGGAGATGAAGGAGTGCAGGTCAAGTTCGCATTAGAAATCGGGGTCACCATTTGGTTAGAATTCTACTTAAAGTTCATGTTTGAAATTTTGCTTACAGTTTTTGGTTGCAGTTCTGGTCCGAAATTCTAAAATTCTCTTTTGAACATTGAACAATGTGTTTACCTTTGTACGTTTTTTAAGTCTTTTATTTCTATTCCCTCTTGTCACATCATGTGTTAATCCAATTTGGGATCTAAAAGGAGGTGAAGGAGTCTAGGTTTTAAGTTTAGGCTAGAAAATTAGGTTGCTCATCGTGGGATGCCTTTTGTGATTGGGGCTATTGATGGGTCTCACATTCCCACTATTGCGCCAAAACATAATCATGCTAACTACTTCAATAGAAAATGATTTCACTTAATTTGCTATTGGAGATCACTATAGTCACCAATTGCATGGTCTAGGACTATGATTTTGGTTGGGTAGGGTCGATTTGTAGCTAACTCTCCATATTGTTTAGTTCAAGCTAAAAAAAAATTCTGTCAATTTCTTGAACAAACCTAAGAAGGTTTGTGAATTAGGGGAATCGGCCGTCTTTCGAGAATGGTTTTGCATTGAGATCTTGTGGACGGCAATAGAGGCACAAAGCATATACAAGTCAATCAACGTGTGTTAATTTAAACTGTTAAGGGTGCAAACTTTGAATCGTTCTTGGAAGATGCCAAGTAGTAACACACGAATAAGTCTTTTGCTTTTGAGCTTGGACTTATGAAGAAGGGAGCATTGACCGAGGTGAACAAGACGTTAGCATGTGTAGGGAAAAGGTGTCTTTGTAGGTAGGTGAAAAACAATATTCTAGTTGAGTACTTAGGTTCCTTTTGATAATTAATGAACCACAAATTGTTTTAGATGGTTAAATAAACTTAACTTCAACATCAAAGGTGTCAAAAGTCTATATATGTTACTAGAGGAGAAGAACTTGGATGAAATCTTCAACCCTATGCAATTGGCGTGTAACTTCAAGAGAACCGTGTACATGTATCTCCTATGGTTAATGGAGTATAGCAAAGGCAACTTTTTCTCCACGAGAAATAGGGTTGCAGGGAAACACGCACAGCTTGGAGAAGATGAAGGAACCTCAAGGCACACAACAAAGAGTAGTATTACTTATGTGCAATGAGAGATAAGATAACCCTAGAGTGATGGGCATATATACAATGTACAGGGGGAAAAATCTCCTAGTGAGGGAAAAAATTCCCCGAGGGTGCTAAGCGTGTTCACACACATCACTACCACATGTATATGTTAGCAAATCCCCCCTCGGAGTGATGCGGTGAATGAGAGATGGCACATAAAGTATAGGGAAGTGCCATGCCATGAGGACATGATCATTCCACGAAGGAGAGTAAGCCCAAAGCTTTGCAAAAAGCTTCAAATTTCTCACAAGACAATGCCTTTGTAAAAGATCTAAGAGGTTGTCCTGCGTTGGCACATAGGCCAAGTTGATCTGTCCTGCTAAGAGCCTCTCCTTAACATAGTGGTAATGCACCTTATTGTGCTTTGTGCGAGCATGAGAAACTGGGTTTCTTGCAACTAGCAATGCACTCTGACTATCAGTGTAGATGATGTTGGCAGTCCTATCCAACACCCAAATCATCCATAAGGCGTCTGAGCCATACACACTCAACTGTAGCTGAGATAATGATGGCAAAATTTAGGTAATCTTAGAGTTAAGAGGATTTAGCTAGTCCAATGCATAGATTCAAGAGTTCAATCATCCAATCAACTTATTTTTAGTGCGAACATTATTCATTGGCATTGGAGAAATGCTAAGAAGTGTGGGAAATTGGGATACATTGCAAATCCTTGAAGTGTTACTACAAGGACAAGTAGGAAAACAAAAACGGCATAGGCAAAGTCAATGTGGCTAAGGAAGAAGAAGGAGAGAACAATGTAAAATGAATTGGACAGGGATATACTATGCTATGAAGAGTTTAGACCTTTTGTTTTAGGACTCACAATTGTGGTATAATAAGGGTCTAAATCTTGTGAAGATGATATTATTTATGTTTTTCACTTATTTAGGAGAGTTGTTGTAGCGTTAGCCACTTCTTTTCAAGGGAGGAAAATAAACCCTTTCTTTGGATAACATTGTAACTTGGTTGGTCCAGTTGTAGGATAGAGGTTAGATGTGCCTTTTCTAATAGTTCAAGGCAATGAGAAAGCAGTTCTTAACTGGGGCGATCAAGATAAAGCACAACATCATCTTCAATGTTGCACTTCATCCACATGGCTTACTCTATTGTTTTCATTTGGCAAAACCACCTTAGGATTACTACTTAACAAGTGTAACTTTTTGTGCATGTCGTTGGACTGATGCTCTCAAAAGCTCCTTCATTCTATCCACTGATTGATTCCCCCCCCCCCCCCCCCCCCCCCCCCCCCCCCCCCCCTTCTTCTCTCTCCATGGTCCCTGTGCAATGGCAGTCTCGTTGCTTGATCTTGTGCGTAGATCTTAAAAAATAATATTGGGATATCGAGTTTAGCATTTTTGGATTTATAGTCCGCGGGTGTAATGATTAGGACGTTGGGTTCTCACCTTAGTGATGAGGGTTCAAATTGTGGGTGAGAGGGGGTGGGGCATTCGGAAATTAGTTTTTTCCCGTACTAAGCTCAACATCTCGGAATTAATTTTTGCCGCGCAGAGCCAACCTCATCACATCTAGCCCACCCCGTGTCTCAAATAAAGTTGAGCGCCCCCACCCCTCGGGCCCTCACCAGTGTTAGAAAAAAACCGGGGTCCAATGTATTTTAACCGGCTGAAATCCTAAAATTCTGATTAGCTTTTGAGCTTGCCTTGAAGAAAACCGGGAAGTTTTTACAAATTTTAGTGTAATTACCAAAAGCTTTAAATTTTGACCTAAAAACCGGGAGAATTTCAAGCTTGCCCTTATTTTCTTCGGTTGTATTTTTCTAGCCCTGGCCCCCACCCCTCCTCCCCAAACGCAAAAAAAAAACCCCAAACTGGAGTCTTAGCGGGGGGCTTTGAACGCAGCATTTTGGCGAAAGGAAGCAACGGGAGCTAGGGTGCTTTACTGGCAGCATACACCTGAATTCGTCGTACGTGAAGTAGCAGAGGAGATGGGTGGTTTGAAGGTAGGTTTTTTTGATTGCTTGAAAATGGTGCCCAGGTTTTGGGTGTGAGCTCGTTGTATCGTGGCCTGTTTTTCAGAAGCTAGAACACGGTTGGAGGCTTCTTCGTGCCAAATACCCCCAGGTCCAGCTCTTTAATTGCGCGCAGAGAGAGAGAGAGAGAGGGAGAGAGAGGGAGAGAGGTTGTTTCTGCGGGTGGGGTTGCAATTTCACACAGGAGAAGATGTATGTGTATGCTATTAACGTCCCGTTATCTTGTCTGTGCTACAGGTACTAAGGCCCCTCGCATCACAGGCATTTCATAACTTGCAAGGATGCCAACAAAGGCAGTTAAAACTGTCCTTTATGGTTGAAGAACGACAAACGTGGGAGTCTAACAGTTGTCGGTAATACCCCTGTTTATGCTGTAAGATACTGCTAAGTTGTATCATTACATCTGCACCTGATTGCCATGCATATGCCAAGTGTTTTTATGTTTTATGATCGTCTCTGTATGTATTGTTTTTATACGTGTTTTTAATTTTCAAAGCCGCATGTTGAGAATGGCAGGGACATCATCAGACAAAGTGAATGTACTTAGTTGACTCTATGGTACTGACAGATCAAAGCTTGGTGGCGTTCTTTGCAACCATACTCTGTCTGCGAGGTTGTCTTCAAGCAAGGGCTCATTGTTTGCTTCCAAGGGCTATGTTTTCAAAAGAGGTCTTGTGACTCAAAGTGGTTATGATGACGACGAGGATTTAGAGATTGAGTTGCCAAATGCAAGCATGTCTGACAGTGATTTGACAGATGTTTCTTCTGCTAATGAGGACATCGTCGACAGATCTGCTGGGAAGCAGCAGCAACAGAAGCCAAAGAGTACATCATCAACTCAACTACATCATGCTGATGAAATTGATGATTCGGATAGTGATGAATTTATGGTCAGTAGCCCCTTGGATACTGCTTCTGAAAATTTAACAGTTGGAACAACGGATCAGAGACGACCACTTTGGAGGCGACTTGAAGAAGCTTCAGCAGGGAGGACGGCTTCCTTGTTAAAAGATGTTTGGGATGAATGGACAGCCGAAGGCAATTCTCTAAGCAGGGCTGACATCGTATACACCATCACAATCTTACGAAAACGCCGAAGATACTGGCGGGCATTAGAGGTAAACCCCCCCCCCCCCTCCAAAAAAAAAAAAAAAAAGAAGAAGAAGGAAGTACTCCCTTATTCTCTTCTCTTAAATATGTTGGTTGATTTGGGTGGGACTTAATTTATCTTTTTCTACAATTTGAAACGTACGCTTGCAAGTTTCTCAACAAGAGTTGCTCAAACAGATTGGGCTAATGTGTTTTGCCTGGGCTCTTAGCAGTCCCAATGTAGGCTTTTAAGATGATAATTGTGTACATTATGCTGTTATCAGTTCACTTCCGTGTCAGAAGGCAACTATGAAGCATGTGTCTCATTTCCTCTCATTCCAATGACAGCTATGTTGCTGCAGGTTTCTGATTGGGTCATGAGAGAAAAGCCTTTTGAGCTGAACGACATGGATTTCGGTGTTCGTGTAGAGCTGATTGCCAAGCTTCAGGGCGCAAATAAGGCAGCAGACTATTTTGCTACTATTCCCAAAGTTTTCCAAACTTCCATGGTCTACAGCATTCTACTAACAGCTTATGTTGAACAGAATAAAGAGAAAGAGGCCGTAAGTTTGCTTAGAAAAGTGGAAAAATTCGGTTTGGATCATAGGACTTACATGTACAATCAGCTTATGTACTTGTATAAGAAAAATGGTCTAATGACAGGAGTTGCGGAAGTGCTCAAAACCATGGAAGAGAAAAATGTTGAGCCTGATATCTATACTTACAACTTGATACTTGATGTCAGGGCAAGGAAAGGTGATGTCAGTGGAATGGAATTGGTTATGGTTCGCATTGAAGAGGATGATAAGGTGGAACCCGATGCTGCAACTTTTTCGTTATTAGCAAAGGGCTACCTGGTGGCCGGCTTGCCTGAGAAGGCAGGGGAAGTGGTGGAGAAAGTTGCACAGAGCCCATTCAGAAAAAAACGAATTGTAAACCTGTCACTATTGAGGCTTTATGGTAGCCTTGGCAAGCAAGATCAACTTGAAAGAGTCTGGGGTTTGGTCAATGAAGGCCCGAGAGTTGGAAGTGCTGATTACATAGCCATGATAAGATCTTTAGGAAAGGTTGGGAATTCTTGTAGAGCTGAAGATATATTTGAGGAGATGGAGGAGAAGATTGGTAGTCTTTCCGTGCATCATTACAATGCTCTTCTTTCTGTGTATGCAAGCCTTGGGAGGACACAGAAAGGAGAGAGTCTGCTGAAACAATTAGCAAAAGCAAGATTGCATGCTAATTCTTTGACATATCATGAGCTGGTACTCATGTATTTGAAGGCTGGCCAAGAGCACAAAGCAATGGAGGTTCTTTCCATAGCCCAAAAAGCTAGTCAAACATCGATCAGGAAGAGGCCAATGTACTCTACTTATCAGGCTATATTAGATTGGTGTGCTGAAAAAGGGGACGTGAAGAGAGCAGAGAAGGTGATTAAAGATTTGAAAAGCGCTGGATATTCATGTGCATACAGGTCATACATTGTCTTGTTGAAGGCCTATGAGAATGGGGCGATGAGTCCGTATGGGTTTTTAGATAGGTTACGAGCTGATAACATTGTTCCAAATCAGCTCATACGGAAGCAATTGAAGATGCTTGATGGAACTTGACTTGGTGGGAGTGCCAGATGGTCTTTGCTTGTTTAACTGTCAATCCTGTGCCAGCTCAGTGTTGAGATGACATTAGATTGCTGAAACATGGTGCAGGCTGCCCCTGCCCCTGCCCCTGCCCCTGATTGCATGAATAAATTGCAAGCCTCTCTTGATTTGTAGAGATAAGTTTCATCTCAAGGGCTGCCATTGGGTCTTCAAACCCATTCCTTAAAAGGAAATGAGAAGGCTGGTGTCACATTTTGAAAGGGACATGGTCGCCGTGAATGCTGCTCAGGAGCACACAGATCTAGTGTTTTCCTGGAATCTGGTTTTTATTCAGTTTGAAATACTAGCTCAAAGTCTGAAGAAAGGTGTCAACAGCTTTTTGTTTGAATTGATTGATTCTACTTATCTCACCTATGTGGTGTCTCATAGCAGCTTCAACTCATCCACCCTCCATTGTATTTCGGAACCTATTGTGTGTGAGTAAAATGGCTACTACCAAGTCAAGCATCTTTTTAGGCTCGGACACTGGATTGGCTTGATAGCTCCACGAAGAGAGTATGATTGTATATGTTGGGGAATGCCTTTGACGGTACAGATAATTCACTTTTACAGCAAACAGAGACTGTGATCAGCCGAGTACAATTAGGGCGCTTTCCTTAATGATAAAAATCTCCAGCTTGAGTCTTGAGTGCTAGCTTCCTTCCAATGGATCTGGTTTTGAGCATATCTTTGCACTATTGCGTGTTTTTCCGTGCACTGAGCCTGCATGCAGTGGTAAACTGTTGAGAATGTGAAAAGAAATGCAACACGGGACCTAGGCCCAATGTAAGAGCTAGAGATGTTTGGGTTCACCAAGTTGGCTCAACATGATTTTGATTGTCGCTTTAAGTGTCGGAAGAGGAGCTTGCACATTGTGGATATTATGTGGTAATGCCACCACCTCTGCAGAAGTTAAGGCGCATGGAACCCAGTGGACTTGTCCTTTGTCCTAAACTCTTGATCGTATATGGTGGTTCGATTGGATGCCTTGTTTGCCCACAACCAGTAGTTTCTATCCATGTATACAGAGATCATTTGGACGTAACTGCTTTGTTCAGCTCTATAACTATTGCTGCTGCTCTCTCTCTCTCTCTCTCTCTCTCTCTCTCTCTCTCTCTCTCTCTATATATATATATATATATATATGTAATCTGCGCTTATTAATATAACTGCTTTCAAAAGCCAGGCCAGTTTGCGCCAACTTTCTTGTGCTAGTGTTGCCAGCTTCAGGGCCATCACATGCCACTTTTTGTTAACCAACGCTTGGCTGTGGGTTTGAGTCGCTTGGCAGGCTGACCAGTCGACAATATGGATTTTACATTGCTAGTGAATCATTTTTCCAGTGTGAGGAGCATCATATTATTATACTTTCTATCACTTGGAATCTGCCTTACGAATGGTGTTCATGGCATGCTAGTGCTACTTGTGAGCTCATGCCTCATGACATGTCATAAGACTTCTAATCTTATGGTTGCTCTAGTGCGCAAGCCTGCTATAATTTCTAGTTTCAGGAGAAATACTTAAATAATTATTATTGCAGTCTATTTATATGCATAGGATCTTATGCCTCTATGTGTAGATTAAGGGAAAGCTTTCCGTTGGTCTATGCTCAGAAGTAAGCTCGTGGGGGCTCAGTTGCTGTGAAGGATATCTCACCAACAAAGCTCAAGAAAATCAGCGGGAACGAGGGAGGGCTTTCCAAATAAGCTATGACTGGGTAGCTCACAGAGGCAGTACTAAAAGTAAGGGTCAATGTAGAAATTTTAATACCAACTTGTCATATGAAACCCAAATCAGCCCACAAGTAGAGGGCAATATCACAAAAAGCTGGGAACATCACCGTACGTGCAACAAAATACAGGATACCCAGGTCCAGAGAAGGACTTTTATTTTTTCAACTTACAGAAAGCAATCAAGATCCCTTGTTCAAGAGGGCACAAATGGTTTTTTTCTAGTCTCTTAGGAGCAAGAAATACGAGAGATAGTGCATAGAATGGATTGGACAATACTAAGCTTGACATGAATGGGGCCATTCACTAGACTTTTTGGCTTTCTAAAAGAAACTCTTAGTGTTGTGTTGGGTTAGGGAGACTCCTTTCATTTCACATCGTGACATGACTTTACTTTTCTTGAATTCTATTGTTTTAAAATGTTAAAGTGAAGCTTCACCTTCCATAATTTTAGTAAATTTTACACATGTTTTTTTTGCATTCTACGGTTTTAGAATGCTAAAGTGAAGCTTCACTTTGCATAATTCTTTTTTTAAAAAAAATAGCAAAACTTACAATTGTGAGTGAATTATATTGAGCAGCCCAAAAAATTACAAGGTTTTGTCATGCTCATGTTAAGCCATGACAACATCCAGGGATCATAATTACATGTCTTGATACACAAGGTCCATACTCTTGTCATTCTGAGATCTTTTATTTACCGATGGCCAAGATTTGCCCCCATCCTAGGCATTCCATCTGTTGACAACAAAGCACAAGTAGTCCTAGACCAATCCTCCGAGTGATGCTTGTGCCCGAGTGCCCATATTAGCACTTTTGCTTTCTTGTATAATTTTTGCGAAGCTTGCTACCTCAAAACCTCCTTCAAAAACACGGCGGTTCCTTGACTGTCATACATTATGAAAGAAGAAGTATCTGACGATTTGAGTGCTGACGAGGAGTGTAGGATTACCTGAATTTTTACCTCCAAGGAATAGGTTAGTCTTGGAAAAACTAATTTTCCATGTTCTCTAAACCCACTTGCATACTTTCCTTGCAAGGCCTTTGATAGCTAGGCAGTCCATGAATAGGTGGGCCAGATCTTCACTAGCTACCCTACACCCCGAGCATCGATCGGACCCTATCCCTCTCTCCTGAATCTTCAACCCCGTCGGTAGAGCACCCCAAATAACCTTCCATAAGAAAACCTTCATGTACTGCGGAACCTTTGGCTTCCATATATTCTCCATTACATGCTCCCACCTTTCCTCCGGCCATTGGTTTTTCCATATCTTGTTAAGGGGGCTAGACCAATTCTTCTTTTGCATCATTGTCTGATAGATGCTTTTAGTATGGGGTTTCCACAAGAGAGTGCTTCCGGGCCATTTCCAGGCATTCCAGTCCAACTCCAAATCACACATTGACATCACTAGATTGTCAAGCTCTTTCATCACTTTGTGGACAAGCAAGACCTCCAAGCTATTAAGTTGGTACTGGGTAACCATAAGGTCAATGGTTTTCCAACTCTTGTTGCCACTGTCCCAGAAGTGCTCAAGTCGGTTCAGACCCTTATTATTCAACTTCCTGGCTGTCTCAATCCAATAGGGAGTTTGTGGCGGATCTACAACTTTGGAGAGCTAGGGGGACCAATGTAGGATGGAGTTCTTGAAGTATCTGGCTTCTTCCCCCCACCTTAAGACTCCTGTTGCTCTATTGCATTTTCTTACCATTTCTCGTGAACTGCCCCCAGTCTTAAAGTAGACCACGCCGGGGCTAACAGTTTGTCATGAACCTCAACCCCTCTCCACTTTCCACCCTTCGAGCCAAGTTTAGCTGCTTCTATCATATCTCTGATCATGAGAGACCAAACTTGATCCTGTTTAGCCAAGGAAACCACAAATTTGGCGTAGAAGCAGGGTTCAGAATTTCGAGGCCTTCTTGATTCCCCGATCGAGCAACTGATTCCCAACTGGCCCATTGCCATGGCTTGGAAGATTTCACGTTTATTTTCCATAAAAATCTTTTTACTAGTTTTAAGAACTCTTTCCAGTGACACTTAGCCATCTTGAGAAGCGGGCTAGTGAAGGCAATATAAGGAATCATAAAGGCATTCATCACTTTTATCCGACTTGAGAATGGGAGAAGAGCATACTCCCACCTACTCATTTTTGTTTTGATTTTTTCAAGCACCCACTCGAATCTTTGCTTGTCAGTTACGTCCACCCCCAAGGGGGCTCCCAGATGTCTAAAGATATTCCTTTTGTGACAATCTCCCCCGACCAGACAAAAGGGTCAAATGAGTCATTTTTCGATAGGGAAATCATCCTTGACTTCTCTATATTACACTGGGACCCCGAAGCTACTGAGAACATTTGTACAATCTCCAGAGCTTTTCTAATGACCTGGGGGCATGCCTTCAAGAAGAGGAGAGAATCGTCTGCAAAATTTTTTGCCAGGAGTTGGCTATTCCTTGGTAAGACCAGGCCTTGCACCTCCCCTCGTTCAGCACTAGCTTCGAGCATCGTGATTAGAGGATGTGATCCTATGGCGAAAAGTAGGGGGGCCAGAGGGCATCCCTGTTTAATAGACCTTTTGACCTCAAAAGAGGCCAAAATTCTATCATTGAATAGGATCTCTGTCTGGCTTCCAACCCCCATTACACTTACCAACTAACATAGGCGCGGCCCAAAGCCCAGAGCTTCCATGATGGCTTCTATATATGTCCATGTTATTCTGTCATAGGCCTTGTCCAGGTCCACCAACTGCAGCAGACTGCACTTCTGCTTTGTGACTGTTGCGTATTCTATGCCCACCATTGCTGCCAAGATGTTATCGTAAATGGATCTTCCTTTGATGAAACCATGTTGATGGGGAGAGATGATCTTGGTTAGTAAGGGGGCTAGTCTGAGGGCCACTGCTTAAGCTATAATTTTGTAGGCCACCGACATCATCGTTATAGGGTGCCAATGTTTCAGTTTAGAACAACAGACCTGTTTTGGGATGGGCTTGATAAGCCCTCTCTTCACACTTATCTCCAACGACCCTTCCACCATGGCTTTATTGGCCAATCTTGTGATTAGGGCCTTGAGATCATCCCAAAATTCTCTATAGAATTCCACCGTCATCCCATCCCAACCAGGGGACTTTTCCTTGCCAAGGGCTTGCAATGCCAGTGAACATTTCTCTTCGGAGAATTCCCGTTCCAAGCTATTAGCTTCTAAGTGGGGAATTTCCTTTTTGACACTCTGAAGTAAGGTCCCTCTGGCTTCTTCCACTTCTTGGGACTGGATCTCCAGCCGTCGAATGATTTGACTGAGATAGCTCAACATCAGACCAGCCATTTCATCCTGGTTATGAACTGCTTTCCCTTTCTCATCATTGAGCGAGCGGACGTGGCCTCGGCTCTTCTTGATTTTTAAAGCCCTAAAAAACTGAGCTTGATTGTTGCAGGCTTCCGATTGTAGAAAAGTCTCCCTGGAGAGAAGCCTAGCGTTTTTGATATCTTCCAACTGCTCATTAGCAAGGCTAGATTTGGCTCCGAGCCATCGTTTCTGTTCGTCTTCAGTAGCATGCCCATTGGCTTTTATAGAGGTAAGCAATTGTACCTCCGCTGTAAGATGCAAAAGGTGATCCTCCCTAGCTTTCTTGATTCGGGGGCCCGAGGTTTTGATTGCTTTCTGGATGCTTCGAGCAAAGAGGTCCCACACATTGTGTTTGTTGAGGTCGACATCCTTTTTTAGCTTACCTAGTGCTTTCTTGGTTAGATTCCTGAAAAGAGGTTCTTTGAATAGGTGTGCCCCTGCTACCAACAATTTTTTCTCACCTCTTGGGGTCTGCTCCTCCTCTTTATTCTTCTTAAAATGTAGGTGTAGAGGAATGTGATCCGAAAGGGTTTTTGTTGGGACTACCTTCATCTCCATGAACGTCGGTATCCAGTCAGCTTGGTGCGAGCAATAGCATCTGTCCAATCTGGAAGCAGTGCGGGCATACTGGAGGCTTGTGTAGGTGAACCCAAGTGTGCTGTTCCATGGGCCAACTTCCCATAAGTCGATCATTGCCCACTTTTCGCACAAACTTTGCCATTTAGACCTTTCTGAGCCAGCCAACATACTAGAGGATCCTGTTCTATCCCTACTCTTTTCTACCATATTAAAGTCGCCAACCAACAACTCCCCTTCAATAGGTGTATCTCTGAGATGCATCCCTAGTTTAGCTCTATCTTTTTCATTGCAAGGGCCGTACACATTCACAATGGTGAGGGGGTGCCCTTCCCATCTGATTCTAATCCCCAGGATTCTGTCGGATGGGTGGTTAAGATCCAACTTCGGCTCCAATTCTCTGTCCACAATGCTGAGGACACCACTGAAGCTGTTCTTTTCTTCTCCACAGAATACCAGTTTCTTTCCTAGCACCTGCTTTTGCTTGCAATGGGCATATAGGTGGTGTTCCTGGATGGCCTAAAGTTGACTGTCTTCTCCTTTTTTATTTTCTCCCAGAATAGGGTACTCTTCTTATGGGTTTTCAACCCCTTTACGTTCCAAGATTGGATAGTGAGAGACTCCATCATTAATAAGGGGTTCATTGGGATAGAGGAACGAATTCTTCAGCATCCAAATCATTCCCCCCCCCTCTTCTCCTTAGTCTCAGGAGAATCCGGGGGTTCCAAGTCAGAGGATTTTTTTTCTTGTAGTGCTGCAAATGGATTGTGCAGAGGAACAATGAACCCCCCTCCTTTCGAAGGGGTGGAGGATGAATTAGATCCTTTCACCTCAAGTGTTCTCACGACTTGCAGCACTTTGGAGTCTCTTGCCACTGCCTTCACTCTCTTGGCTCTTTTCAGACTAGGGACTTGGACAACCGTCGCCATTGTCACTGTCATAAATTTGGGGGTAGCAGCGGAAGTAATGTTCCTCTAATTATTTTCTGTACCTTCAGCAACTCGTTGTATGGGAATCGATTCCTCCACAATCTTTTCCTACATATTCGTATCCATTTTCTCACTTACCATCTCTCCTTTATCCTTTCCTGCATTTGTCCCCTCGTTATTGTCCCCTTGCTTCTCCAGCCCTCCCATCGGGGATTCCATTTTATTGGGGGCCTGTGCTGCCGGAGCTACAGTATCATTAGACTTCAAGGGGAAATCCTTGGTGAAGTGACCAAAGTTGTTGCATTTAAAACATGCCCCAAAGTATGTTCCAAAGTTTAGCGGAATAGTAACAAGCTCAGCTTTGACATTGATAACCATGCTTTTAGGTGGCGTTTTAGACGCATCCCATCCTATACAAACCCTATTTGAGGTTCTGCCAAACCCTCTCTTGCTAGGTATAAATAAGGGAGTGCCCAGTTGGCTAGCAAGCATCCTGAAATTATCCCATAGCCAACTATGTAGTCCCACAAACTCAACCCAGACCGGATGAAACGCTTGTAGAGATTCAACTGAATCGAACACTGGCTCCCAAGACACCACACACACCATAGTCCTATTAAATACTAGGGGCCCTTTGTCAAGGATCTTTTCCACATCGGAGGCCTCTTTGAATCTCACTGACCAAAAACCTTTAGCTAGGTAGGAAGTACTTTCAACTGCTCCTCCATGTCCAAGGATTTGAGGGCCCTAAAGCCATTGAATCATCTCAAACCTGTTCGGGATTCTTCCACCGAACCCAAATACAAGCGTTAGCTTAGCTTGCCTGGCTAACTGTTTTTTGATAAGTGATGGTGGAATCGCTACAGTAACAGCCCGACAACCTCCACCTGCTGTGGCAAAGACTTTTTTAAAGCAGAGAAGGCTCGATCTGCCAACCCGTCTTCTACCAGCCCATTGAAATCCGTATGTGAGCAAGTTCTTTTGTTGTTGTTAGGGCCGGCCTCAATCATTTTGTTGACTTCCATGAGCTCTTGTTGAAGTCTAGCTTTTGCAATCTGCAGGTTTTTGATATCTCCTTCACTTGACATCCCTTCTGCTGAGCCTTTTCCATAATCCACGGAGTTAGGCCCCTTGAGTATGCTAGTAAATGATATACCTGGCCTGCAAGTAGCAGATGCACTTGACGATTTATTTGCGTTCGCACAAATGGGACCCTGAGGAACCCCATCTTTGAGGGTTTTTACCTCAAATTTGAACCCTTGCGCTGAGCTCATTTTCTCTCTTGTTCCTCAGAGGGAACTTTTTCAGTTGGGACAATTTTGTCCTCTTTCATGGTTGAAACCTTTGGTGAGCTGGGGCCTGACATTTTCGTATCCTACATCGGTCTCATGACGGAGCCACAGCCTACATCCATTGGCACAGCTAGCTCTATTTCGGAACTTTTTCCCGCCGCTAATATCTATGAAAATTTGACAATGTCCTCACTTGCGGCTAGAACATCGAGATCCATTAGCAAGTGTCGCGGATTTACACCACTTGGTTAAGCCGAGGATTTTGAAGGCAAAAAAGCTCTAACAAACAAATAGTGCCCTCCTCTCCTTTTTAAACCAAAATGCACAAAGTTAATAATCGTTTGTCACACCCTTAAGGTTGGTGATAAGCGTTAGTTTAGAACCCAAAAAAGAAAGAAAACAACATAGGCAGTAGCGAGCCAAAACTACTTTTTCAGAAGTCATTAATTAATTAGTTGGGGGGGGGGGGCGGGGAAGGAAGGGGGGGGGGGGGGTTGGGGGGAAGAAAGGAAAAGGGAAAGGTGGGGGGAAAAAAGGGAAAAGAGAAGGGGGGGGGGGGGTGGTTGTATTCTTTTTTTTTTAATGGCTCAAAGGGGCTCAAGGACCAGCGTAGGCATATAGCCTAGTGGTTAAGGTTGAGTTTCATACTATATACGTGATGTGTTCAAATCCTACTCATTAAAATTGATTTTAAATGGAGACGTGCATGGACATGCTAATTAGAGATGCTAAAGCATCTTGGGGAGATTCTATGTAATGAAAAACAAAAGTAGAGCCAGTAGTCAAGGAGACTCTCAAGGCATAAGTGTAGAGCTTTGAGCAAAGGGGGCGCCAATGCCCAACCTAATAATCGCTATTTCTCACAGCTTTGCACAACTTAATAATTGCTATTGCTCACAAGAAACTAATCGCGATTATTAATACAAAAAGGGCAAGGAGCGATGGCGTGCATAAAGGCTGAGGGTTGAGAACAACCAACTACTCCCAAGGCTCCCCCAGGTCGCGCTGTGGAGGTACAAAGCAACAAAAATCACCCAGCTCATCAGAGCCAGGAGTAGCAAAAACCGAGATGGAGCCTCTGTGGCGAGTACACAGTGATGGGGCCTCTGTGGTGAGTACTGAGATGGAGCCTCTGTGGAAAGGACACTGCTGAGGAGGTCTGTGTTCAACCCAACCAGCTCAACACACCTTCAACTGTCATCGCGATCAGAAAGAGCGCAGGTCTTCATCGTTAACCCTTCCTCACTTTGCATAATTCTAATAAATTCTATACACACACATATATATTAATTAGTTCTTCTTATCTCACCTTTCATGTCACAACTTCATATGGCTTTACATTTCTTGCATTTTATAGCTTGATTCCAGTCAGTGTTAACGTTTGAGAAAGTCTCTTTTATTAAGCGGCTGTTGATCGAGTTTCTTCCTCTCAAAGAAGAAAATCAGAAATACTAGCAGAAATTTTGAGATTTGCAAAATTTTTGGACGACTTTCTCACATATTTCATCGGTTTTTCTTTCGTTTACCATGGTTTGCAGTTAGCTAGTCTCGATTTTCAATCAGCTCAAGACTAAGCTGAGGCAATCCTTTCCCAAACACTGATACCGGTTTCATTCAACCTAACAATTTTATCACTTTCTTATTGTTTTTGAAAGCCATTGTGACCCTTTCAATTGTTAGGATTTGGTTTAGCTTTTAGTTTTGCCATAATCTATGAAACAATTGAGAACTAGCATTGAGCCATTTCCTTATTCTTCTTATCCCTAAAAAAATATGGAGCTCCCCCCACTTTTTGGAGGCTTGTTCCACTCACACAATGCTTCTCTCCTCTCCCCTTTCTTGCACTGTACCGTGCACACACGCGCATCAACGCACACGCATTCTATCTATGCTCAAACTCTTCGCGGTAGCCAACTTCCTTGTAGCCTCTATGTATTAGTCGAGTCAGCTTCGTTCCATGGATTGACAATTATGTTCGTGGTTCTCGTTATGTCTGCAATAAGATAGAAGTGAGGTTAGAAACCCATCCCACATTTGGTACCGTTTCCGGAGACGAATAAATCTAAACTAGGAAAAAAGAAGAGCATCTTGTGTAGTTGTCCTTTAACTTCTTATAAGATTACTTAGAGTAAAACTTTCTCTTTAAAACGGCATAGTTTAAGAGTGTTGTCTTTTATTATGTAGAGGTAGCTTGGAAGTAGATTGTACTTGGTAAGTACTTTATAGGATTATAGAATTAGGTTAGGATATTAAGAATGATTGATGGACATCACAAATCTTAAGATCAATGCTCAAGAAACGATAAAAAACAAAAAAAAACAAGTGTTTGTGGACACTTCCCACAACCCAATTGCAGAAGAATCTAAGAGTAGGGTAAGTAGAATCAGATGTGGATCTCAAATCATTGCTCACTCCAAAGGAATCATTTGTGAGTTGTTTATGTGAAGTTGCAAAATTTTAGGTCTATGGCTTGAAAATAGCACCAAAAGACTATCAACAATTGAATCCAACTGGAGATTATGCTCATAAAAGTTTTATAAACCAGTGGGTAAGCTTAAAGAAATATTTGAGGTAAAATTTTAAGAGTTTGTAAAAACTCAGATTATTTACATTCTCTTGAGAAGTTAAGCCAAATCAAGTTTTGACTTGACTCACAGGCTTAAAAACATGTCATAAAAAGACTGATCATTGAAAAAATCACAAAAAGTGTTCATTTTAGGTCAAAAGTAAATAAGCACGATTATTTACTTTCAGCTCAAAATTGACCAAGGTTGACACCAGAGACTCTATGCATGATTACAAACATCTTTTGTGAAGGTTCATAGAATTTGGATCACAAAACAAACCAAAAACTTGATAAAAACTGAAATCTGTACTGATTGTCGAGAAATTGAGTCTGACTTGCTAAATCTTGTTCACATTTGGTGAAACGTGACTCAGAGGCTTAGTTTAAAATGTTTCACATGTATGTATACTCAAATGATAAAAAATATGCAAAAATTTATCAGAAGTAAATAATCGCAATTATTTACTTTTGTCCTATTTTTCAACTTTTTTGGCCAACCGGATATTGTATTGAGCACACATTTCAAATTTGACAAGATGTGGATCTTTAAAGTAAAAATTGTGGCCAGATTTGTAAAGTCAGCCTGCACTTACAAAACTGTTAACAAATTGAGCAGAGTTTATCCAAACTTGATGAAACTTGGCTAAGGAGCTTAAGTTGGTTTTCTCTACCTGTTTGTATGAAAATTTTGGCAAAAAGCTGCTAAAAAAATCCCATAAGTAAATAATCATGATTATTTACATCTCCCCCAAAAATGAGAATTTTTGCACAATTGAGTACACCACAAGGTCAAGAATATCAAGTAGACTCTACACAAATCAAATTTGCTGAAATTTGGATCACAAAAGTAAAACGTAAGCCAGATTCTCAAAAATTGAGTCTGCGGACACTGTTGATAACTTGGGCAAATCTTGTTCAAACTCAGTGAAACTTGTCCAGAGACTACAACAAGGTGTTTATATGGCAAAACAAGCCTAAAAAGTGAGAAAAGTTGAGAAAAGAAAATAATCAGATTATTTACTTTTGAGTCTCAGAGACAAGAATTTGGACTTTTGAGCTTGTATAGTGTTAGAACAACATAATACAAGGCCACTGGTCAAGTTTGGGTTCAATCGGATCCAAATTTGTCCATGTTAACTTAGTTTTCATGTTGCAGATTAGTCCTTTAGCTCTTTGCGAGGGTAGAATTTGGAAATCTCAATTGCTGACTCACTTAGCTCAGATTGAAGTGATATAAATATATATACCAATCACGATAGTTAGCAAAAATTGTACAGTCTTTGAAAGAAAATAGCTAACTTGGTTAAAAATGAAACATGAACCAGGTTGCATGCAAAGAATTGAGAGCTTGACAGGATTTGCATTCAAGTCAAGTGGAAAAGTGGATAACAATTCGATCTGACGGTAAGTACTTTATCTAGGGCTTAACAAGTCTATATGAACCTTAGATCTGGTCATATACTAGCAAATCAAGGCATATTTGGAGAGACCACTAGTAGGGTATCCACCGAAGAGAGTGTGAATCAAAGTGATCACTTGGACTATTTTTGAAGAAGTCTCAGACACTTGTTCAAACTTTACATATTGAGTTCCGTTTTTATTTGTACATTTTTTCCTTTTTTGTTTACTCTGATTTCCTCTTCAAACTCTATGTCATGGTCATCAATGCGAATGGCATACTCTTCATTAGGATGCTAGTAAAACTGAGCTCCATGACCATTAGTCTTATAAAAGGTGAGTATGTGCTTATATCGCACTGTCGTTCCGGTTCCTAATTGAGTCCAATAGGAAGATGTTTCAGATATGGCAACAAAAGAAGGTCCACCAACTTTAGAATTCGAGGGATACAATCAAGTTGATTTGAAACTTTTAAAACAGCTTAGCGTGGATAATCTTAGGATCGGAGTCTATTGTTGGGAGGATAGGAATGTCAAGGATTTTTTATGGACCTCTCATGCCAAATCAGGGTAGTTAACACCCATGAAGATCATCTATATCTTCAAACTCAAAGATAAAGGTTCAACAGATATACCAACTTACCTATTTATGGATTGTTATAACAATAATGAGTCATGAGGAAGTAGAACATACCAAATACCAAGAGGGTACTCTATAAGAGATTGGATATTGGGCCAAGGACCAAAAAGTATTCCAAGAGAGGAACTCCGCGAGAGATCTTTTGGGAGAAATGTTAAAAAACCCGAACCTACCTCATCACGAAGAAAACCTAGTGACAGTAAAGCTAGTCCAGGGCTACATGAGTCACTATTTCCAACAGATTGGTTTGAAGGACTCGAGACAGGATCAACTTCCAGAAGAGTTGGAACTGAACCAAACAGACGTTGTCAGACCAGCTGATTTCAAAAATGGGTCAGGAAATACAATGGATTTGGGGATCCATATGACCACTTAGCAAGCTTCAAGCAAGTGCTAAAAGCAGAACGCATAGTTGATTTCCACACTCAATTTGAGAAATTTGGAATGACTTTAGAAGGAAAAGCTTTGCCATGGTTTCAAAACGTTCCACCAAGGTCAATCATGGATTTAAATACATTAGCTCAGGGATTTGTAGCTGCATGTTCCAAAACTGGGATCGAACATAATACGGTAGCTCAAATCTATAGCTTCAAACAGAAACAAGGTGAGTCTGTTAGGGATTGTGCAACTAGGATGAAGCAATACATTGCAAGATATCCAGAACTAGAAATAGTAGCAGAAGATTAGTGCCATTGTTTCTAGAAGGATAACTGAACAAAGAACTTCATGCTATACTGTATAGCAAGAAGCATATGACCCTAGAAGAGTGTGTATAAGATGCTATTGACTGGGGAGACAATTGTGATATTTTCAATGAAGAAGATGTCCCTAAGGATACTTGACCCTAGAATAGTGTGTATCAGATGCTATTGACTGGGGAGAAAATTGTGATATTTTCAATGAAGAAGATGTCCCTAAGGATACTTAGAGTGAGAAAACAACATCCTCAAAACCAACACAAGTGGGAAGGACTGCTACAGCACCACTTAAAGTCATAGAAGACATGCTCAAAAGGATGAAAAAAATAATGAATAACATGAAAAAACACCTATAAGAGGACCAAGGCAAAGGATACCTCAACAGGGACAACTGACTAGGTTGCAAAAATGGTGTGCTATTGAGGATAAATGGACTAACTATGAGACCAATGAGTGCTATTACCGACCAAAGTACGATGAAAATGTTCAATATGTGCCTATGAAGCCACAAGGACAACCCATGTACATATATCAACCTAAGATGGCCCCAACACAAAGATCACCGATGGGTATGGAAAGACCATAACCAGTGTTGGGTCAACAACCTCCATATCCTGGACATAATGCAGTGCCTGTAAAGTACATGCATTTAGAAGGAGTCATAGATGAACAAGCACTAGTGCATGTTACACCTTATGTTGAGCCTAGTCCATCTACAATAATGGTAGAAGGGGAGTGATATAATTCACATCCACCTTCAATGGAAGAACTTATGCTACACTAGAGCTTACACCGATGTACTACGTAGCTAATCAAGGTGTTAGACCTCCTATGATAAGACCCATGATTAAGCCAAGGACTGGAAACTGCCATAATTGTGGTGCAGATGATCATTGGAAAAATGAATACCCAGAACCTGACAAAAAATTAAGCCAATTGAAGCTTTTTGTACATAATGTTGCAAAAAGGGTGAACACTTCCCTGAAGACCGTTCAAAAAATCTGTCAAACAAAGGAAAAGCAGTGGTGAATGTAGTCCAAGTGATGCCTAACAGCTCTTCAGAGAGTGAACCTATTGTTCCAATCAAGGTGATCACTAGAGCCCATGCTCAAAAAAAGAAACATAACTCCTCTGATGAATAAAAGAATACTAAAATTTTCTCTCAAAAGACCAAGAAAAGAAGAAGTCAAAGGTATGAGGTGAGAAAACAAAAACAAAAACAAAAGGATGAGATTGAAGAAAAAGCCAAGAAAATATTCCAAGAAAAAGTGAAAGAAACTGGGGGTGAAATCAAAGAAACCACAATGAAATCTGGAGGATCAATTTTGGTAGACAAAAATTTTGAGCCAATCAATACAGCCTAGGAAGCTTTCGAAGCGGGACTTAAAGCATGCCAAAACATGGAAAACAAATGGAAAAACTATCCTTCTCCAGATATGGAAGTAGCCAAGCTTGTGGTTTATCAAAATTTGGTAAGAATTACTCAAGAAATGTTCGAAAACAAAAACCCAAGCTTGAGAGTATAGAAAAACCCGAGGAGCTTGTGGAAGAAACCAATAAAGAGAAATCCGAAGTGGTGGTAGAATCCCACCTTGAAACTAAAGAGCCAAAAATCATAGTGCTGACAGTGAAGATGCTTTAGATGGAAGATTGGCTAGGACATTTATGGAAAAAAGTAAGAGAGATTAATGATGGGAGCATAACTTTGAAGTCAACCCCTATAAAGGAAGTTTGGTTAGACAGTTTACCTCTTGATATGGACAATGATATACAATCCTTGTATGAGGATTGCGGTTCTAAAGCATCAGGAATGTCTAAACCATTGACTCTAAAAACACTACCCTCTTATTTGGAAAATAACGAAGATGATTCCCTAGTGTGAAAAACCACTCAGGTAAAAAGAGCGGAGCAGGCCCTAGAGGTAGAAATGATCCATTCTATCATGTCAACACCCATTCAATGCACTCTTACTTTGGGAGAACTGTTCAAAACCATAGCATATTTATGGAGTGATTCACAGAAAACACTAGAGAAGGTGGGGATAACAGAGCTAATCGAAAACAATTTGGGAAAATTGAAACATGAAATGGATAACAAGGAGATTAGATCCGTCCCTATGAACAAAGTCGGAGAATACTACGAGGGGGAAGAAGGAAACATAACCCTTCTGGTGAGATATAATGATGTAGAAACCATGGCAATACTGGACCTTGGGGCTGGCATAGCCATAGCCACAAAAGCAGTATGGGAATCATGGAAAAACTAGCCATTAGACAAACTCGAATGAAATTGCAATTGCCCAGATGGTCACATAGAAAGACCCCTAGGACTACTTGAAGTTAGTTCTTGTGGAATTGATTATCAACATACTTTTGCAATAGTGAACTTTGAAAAGAAACTTAACTATGAAATCATCTTGGGAAGACCATTCATGCGGGCAAGTACAACTCATTCAGAATTGGAGAAACAATTACCTGTATTTGAAGCAAATGGAATCAAACACAATGGTTAATATAGCAGCAAGCGTTGCTCTTTGCTATTAACCTTAATGATGAAGGTAAAACATCACAAAATAGTAACCAATTGCTCTAGCTAGATAGCAGTAAAGCATGATTACACGACCTTGCCCTAGGTCATTGTCCGGAATTGATGTTAGAGAAATTACTAAAAAAAACAATTGTAGATGGAGCATGAAGGGTCTTGATGACACTCACACTTGCTGCAACATGCCAATTGAGGTGTGATTTTCTCTCTTGAATTGTAAAGTACATCTCTCTCTCTCTCTCTCTCTCTCTCTCTCTCTCTCTCTCTCTCTCTCTCTCTCTCTCCGCCGCACACTGCGTGCATTGCATACTTTAATTATTGAAACATGCAAACATGCATTGTCTTTGGCTAACCTATACAATGGACCAAATGTTGCATCTTAGAAGTTCTATCCAACACCATATACTTTGATGCTCGTATTTTAACCCTATTGTATTCCAAGGTGAAGAATCTATTGCTTATTTTGTGAAATCAGGAGTCATATAATGGTCTCATGTGTGAGACTTAACACTTGTCTTCATATGTACTGTAGCTTGTACGCAAGCACATTGTTAGAAGTGTACATAAGACCTCCAACCACCCAACCGCCACTCCATAGAGATGTCTTTTAATGTGGCGGCACAATTTTGGGTGACGACCTGCAACATCAACCAGCATTTGGAGAAGAGAGATTTTTACATAAGATTTGAGAATCCAACACAAAGTTCATAAAGAGAGTTTTTCCAATAAATTTACCAACCGATTCATTTTTCATAAAAAGCTCCCTCTGTTCTCTACTCTATGGAAATTAGAGCAATTAAGAAAAACTAGGGAGTGATTAGTTTAGGGTAAGCATAATTTCCTAAAGGTCAAGGTAGTTTTCCTATAGATCTACTTGCTCTAGATTAACCAAAAGATGAAAACATGGTGAAAGCACGCTTAGGATCCCCAAGCAATCGAAGTCATGAGATTGTTCTACTTTGCAATGTTCTGAGGGACTTGAGCTAGTCTCCGGCTGAGGTCCTCGTTCCGCGCTGCGCACAGCTTCTCATCGAGGGTTGTTTAGGGTTTGCTGTGGGAATTTCTTCAATGTTGTATTTTAGCTTTCTTCACCCTCGTTGCGATTATTATCTCTGTGATAATAATCGCAATAGTTATCGCCTATGCTTGGTGTTCTACTTGAGCGAATAAATTAATGTCTTGCTTATCAAAGTCATCGCAATTTCCAGCTTGGAGCTTTTATTAAGAAAGCGATTATTAACTCTTTGAGTTAATAATCGTTGTTTTTTTTTTTGTTGTTTAGCTTTTCTGTTGTTGCAACCCTCTCAAAGGTAGTTAAAGCCCTTGTTGCCTTTGACATTTAGAAAAAGGGAGCTTTTGTGAGGACTTTTGGTACGCCACTCCGGTTTTTTGTGTGCTACGGAGAATCCTAGGGTTGAGAGTGACAACGGTCTTTGTGTTCTTTGCGATTTACGAGACCCGCGACTGTCGCTCACCCCTGGTATGACTAATGAAGTTGAAGATATGCCTATGGAAGAGCACATCTTGTAGTTTTCAAAAATGCTAGGGGAACGGAAAGGGAAAGCGAGAGACGAAACCGTTCCTATGGAAGAGGTGATAGATGGTGTTACATTGGCAAAGGGCCCAAACATGGGGGAGAACAAAGCTTTGTCGACCAACGGTGCCAGCTGCACGCAGCAGAAAGAAAAAATGGAGGGCCTCACTAGACAAGGGGCTAATTTCGAGGTCAAAACCCTCAAGACCTGTGAGCCACAGGGAGCAATCTGTACAAATTGAATCAAGGCAGTTAACTCATCTGCGTCCCTTCGGCCAGGCGTCTCATTCGCAAGCCTCCTGAAGGGTCCGCATTCTAAGGATGACGCAAAAGACAAAACAGAGGAGCCAACATGTAGTAAATGCCGGGAAAATTTAATGAACGCCAAGCTCCGACTTGAACAAGAGCTCAAAGAGATCAACAGCCAGTTGGAGCACGGCTCGAGCAACAACAAAAGAACTTGTTCACAATCCGAATGCAGTGACTTATTAGAAACTGGGCTAGCGGATAGAGCTTACACTGGTTAAAGAAATCTCTGCCACAACAGGTGGAAATCACAGAGTTGTCTCACTGTGGCAATTTCGTCAGCACTAATAAAAAAACAACAGGCGATTCAAGCGAAACTCACGCTTGTATTTGGATTCAATGGAAGAGTTCCGAATAGGTTTGAGCTGACACAATGGCTCCAAGGACCACAAATTCTGGGAAATATATGAGCAGTTGAAAGCATCGCTTACTTAGCCAAGGGATCCTGTTCGGTACAATTCAAGGAAGTCTCAGATGTGTCAAAAATCCTTGATAAAGGACCCCTAGTATTTAACAAGACAACTATGTGTGTGATACCATGGGAACCAGTGTTTGACTCGGCGGAATCCCTTCAAGAGATCCATCCCGTTTGGGTTGAGTTTGCAGGACTGCCGAGCTGGCTTTGGGATAACATTAGGTTGCTTGCCAGCTAGTTGGGCACCCCCTTGTTTGTTCCCAGCAAAAGGGGTCAAGGTAGGTCCTCTAACAGGGTTTGTATAGGATGGAATATTGCCAAGCCACCTCCTAAAAGCATGGTGATCAATGTTGGAGCTGGGCTGGTAACTATTCCTCTAAATTTTGGGACTTACTTTGGTGCATGCTTTGAATGTGACAATTTTGGACACTTCGCCAAAGATGCCCCACAAAAGCTGTTAAGAAGTGCGTCCCCTCGATGCCGAGCTCTAAAGAAGTGCACGCCAATGAGACCACTGGAGAGGAAACTACTATGGACGGTATGGAATAGCAAAGAAAGAGTAACATAATGGAAGGAGTGGAGGAGGAAAAAGAGGATGTAATGAGCAATAATGCTTCCCCCAATCTTCAAGCCAAGTCCAAGGTAAAACAACACCTCACAATGCAAATCTCCGAGGGCCCATGTAAGGATAACACACTTGTCTTCCAAGCTTCCTCACCGAAACTGATGGTAGTGTCAACTAGTTCCGCCATGCATGTCCCTGGACTGAAAAGGGTCAAAAGAGCGAAGGCTATGGCAAGAGAATCCTCATCATGGAGGGTTATCGGAACCTCAAAAGGAAAAGCCGCCTCCCCCACCGCCGATAAGCTTCAGGGTGGGACGGGCGCCCTTCCGGTTCACAATCCTTTCGCAGTGCTCCATGTTGCGGAGCACGGGGTGGCAGGGGAACCCCCCGACTCTTCTACAATCAGAGATAGCTTATGTACAACATGCTAAAGAAACAAACAAGAAGATGCCATTTTTGGTTTCACTTCCCCCCCCCCCTCCTCGACCCCTCTCTCTCTCTCTCTCTCTCTCTCTCTCACATAAGTATGGTAACATTTTCAAAACCTTTTGTGAATTTTACAAATATACATTTATGATCCAAGTGTAAATCACACATAAGACACCCATGTAGAAGAAAAGGTGCAAAAAATGAATGCAACTAGGTCTATGTCAGTAAAAACAAATTTTGCATTACTGGAAAATAAGGATGTATACAATATGTAGAAGACCATGCTACTTTACATCTTCCTCTACTTAGTATAATCCAAGAAACGCCCAACATTGTGTGTAGTCTGAGCTCGCAAATCGACACACACGCACACGTGCACACTAAGCAGTCAAAATACATTTTGCAAGTAAGAAATCAAGTTGTTAAGATCATGGAAATTTTCTTTTAGAGAATTAATACTCACAACACCATGAAGAATACTCGGCCACTATATTGGGAGTGAAAGGTGTAGCCATAGACAGTGGACACCCTTCTAAACATTGTCTTCGCAAATGGTAAGTTGCACAACAACAATTTTTGTGCACGCACATAATAACCCCCTCACTTGTGCTTATGCAAGAAGTAGTGGAATTGAGTTACATTTATATGGGCAACATCAAAGTAATACATTTTACCATGATTGTCCTAGTCTAGTTCAAAATCATGAAGGAAGATCATCTCTCTCTCTCTCTCTCTCTCTCTCTCTCTCTCATTCTCATAGCACACAAACACACAACAACATATTTGTGACTCTAATCTCCTGTCTTGAAGATAGTGATCAAATCTAGAAAGCAAGTTGAAAATGCAGTCTCATCTAAATATATACTATTTTCAACTTATTGTGAGCGTAGGACGCAAGAGTCATCCACCAAACCCCTTCTAGAGAGGTTCTTAGTTCTTCTTTATGCTTTTTCTTGGTTTGGGTCAAACAAACTTCATTGTTTTAACTATTTCTTCACCAAGCTCCTTATTGATACACTTTCAAACATCTCATATCTTGATGTGTTTTCTAATGGTGATAAAGTAAAGAGTTGGATGAAAATGAGGTCAGGGCAATACTCTTTCTGACACTCCTTATTCTAACACCCAATAAAATCAAGACAATGTGATCGATAATGAGGATGATGCCAACAAAAACAACAACAATTATGATAGAGATGAGTAAAAATCAAGCTTGAAGCCTCACTCTGATCCACCACATAGTAGGGGAGCTGGGGTATGAGAGAAGTGCCAAGAAGTGCAAGAAGTAGTTTGAGAATGTGAAACATCCATCTTCCAATCTAGCTCCTCGAGTTGAGTTTAACGTACTTCCCACCACATCTTCAAGAAAACATGGGCACAATTTCTCAATTCTTACCTGTATCTAGCTCCTCCTCCAACAATGATGAGGATGGTGAGGAGAATGTCTTTGTTGATATAGATGTTGCAGCAACAAGAACGATGATGGTAAAGAGGATGATCATAAATTAATCTCAAAGCCTCACTCTCATCACTAAGTACTCTATCACATGCTCTGCCCCGTGTCGTAGAGCAGAGAGAGAGAGAGAGAGAGAGAGAGAGAGAGAGAGAGAGAGAGAGAGAGAGAGAGAGAGAGAGAGAGAGAGAGAGAGAGAGAGAGAGAGAGGGCTCTACTAGGGCGATGGCCTTCCTTGATGTTTTAAAGAGAATCATTAACAAGGAAGAAATTACATCATTACAAAGACCATGATATTTCAATTTTGTGTAGCAAAAGGTGGCTGAAATCTGAGATGTTTCATTTGATTGAGCTCCTGGGGCTTTAAAAATGGGATTGGCTAGTCTTCAAGCCCAGCTTTGAGCAAGCACAAGATGTCAATGTTGCGTATGATTTATTATCCATAGGCCATTATGGAGAGAGGGATTGAGATAGCGAAAGTTCTTTGCACATGCAACCTACTAATGTGCTTTGTGAACATGTGGTGATCTTGGATGCAAGCACTGCAAATATGCAACAAACGTTTTTGGGTCTATGATAACAAGGTGTGTGCTGGAGAATGTTGATGTAGGAAGCAACCAGAGTTAGGGAACAAGAAGAGCGCTAAGAAATGCAAGAATAAGAGGATGTAAAACCTCCATCATTCCTCAATCTGCTTTTCAACTCTCCAATTTGAGTTTGATAAATTGCCCACCACAACTCCAAGCAAACATTGGTATAGCTCTTCGTTCCTTATATCAATCTAGATCCTTCTTCAGTAGCAATGAGGATGATGAGGAAAATGCCATTGTTGATATGGACAATGCAAAAACACAAACATCAATAATACCGAGAATGAGTGCAAATTAAGCTCGACATTTCACTTTAATCCACTAGATATTATCTAACTGAGCTCCATGTGCCATAATAATGGGAATTGGCTACCCTACAAACCTAGCTTTGAGCAAGCACAAGATATCAATATTGTGTATGATGCGTCTCCCATGAGTCATCATGGAGAGAGGGATTTGGGTAGTAGAAGTTCTTTATAGATACAACCCATTAGTGTGCATGACAGTGTAATGGTCCGGTCCCCAAGGGCCTATAAATACCACAAGGAATTTCAAGAATGCCCTACCATCCATTCCATCTTAAAGTGCCAATTTAGGCTTGCCCAAATGAAGTCTCAATGTCAGATTATCTCTCTGGTTGCAATTCCCTCCTTCTAATACCCCAAGTAGATGAGGGTAATGACATTGATGATGTGCATGATGCCAGTGATAACAATGTCAATGATGGAGAGGATGAGCTGGAATTAAGCTCCAAACCTCGCTTTTTGGTCCACCACATAATCTATTCCATGCTCTATCCCTTGCCACATATTATAGAAAGAAGAAGGAGAGGAAGAGCCCTATTAGCATAGTGCCCTTGAAGACTTGCGGAAGAGGGTCATTGACAACAAGCAAGAGAAAATGTAGCAAAAGTTTCCCAATTTTTGATAACTTTGTGTGTGCCAGAGAATTATTGGTGTAGGAAGCTAGGGTTTAAGAGGAGCACCAACAAGTGCAAGAGCAAGTTGAGAATGCAAAACTCTCGGCATACCATAGTCTATTTTTTAGCTCCCTGCTTTGAGTTCAACATATTGCCTATCACGTCTTCAATGAAACATCGATACAACTCATCGTTTCTTACCTCAACCCAGCCCCTCCTTTGCCAGTGACAAAGATAAATGAGGAAAATGTTTTTGTTGATGTGGATGATGCACTGACAAGAGTAGCAATAATGTGGAGAGTGAGCATACATATAGGTCAAAGCATTACTCTAATATATAATCCATCACATGATGTGCCCCAAAGAGGAAGAGGAAGGCCCCTACCAACATTATGGTCTCCTTTGAAGGCTTGTTGGAGAGGATTAATCTTTGCTCCCCATCACATGCTTTAGTGCCACAGAGAAGAGGAAGACGATGAGAAAGAATCCGACATCCTTTGCTTCCTTGGTGTTAAAATACCCCTCTTCTTAATGAAGAACTTTCATGATGTCATTCTCAATAAGAAAAGAGTAGCATCTGAATCAAGCACCAAGCCCTACTAGGTTACTTCTCATATCAAGGATTGTACAGACTATGTGTGGAAATCCAAGATTTCCATCAAATAGAAGCAAGGATGTATTGCTAGCATTAAAGTCTTCTTTCCATGCATGCATGAATAACTCATCATTCATTGAAATGCATGCAATAGTCTCATTGCCCATGGTGCACGTCCATCACGGGCACTCTTGCTTACTTTTGCTCATATCAGCTCAAGTACCTTGCATATTAGAATAATCAGCACCAGGAATACACTAATCAACAAAATTCACTTCCAATGGTGTTAAAGGAGTCTTGTTGCTAGTACTCCTTTTGATACCCTAGCTAGCACGATGTAAGCGGATGCCTTCACTAGCTACACCTTTCCCCAATCTATTTTTTAGCTCCTCAATTTTGGCACTCCTTTGCAATATATTAAGTGGTATATGGAGGCTATTTTCTGTGTGCCATATGGAATGCAACATATGGAATCAGGGGGTTTGATCCGTACTTATATCGTGCTTCCATACCCATCCAATCCAACGTATGGTTGACATATAGTGTCTATCAGCATGGAAAAGACATAAAGAAGCCACACTAGTGCATCAATGGTTATCCTAGTAGTTGGCCCAAATCATAAAATTCTCATCAGAAGGGATTCCATACTCTCATTTTTTGTAGGTCAAAGATGGGTTTCTTCACAACATAAAGATGGTCTACATAGGATACTTCAAGATGTACATTGAGTTGAATGAGTAGGATGATGTGGCTTCCTATCTCTTGTAAGATATAACGCTGGCCCTGCATTTCTCCCTCTCGATGTGCAAACCCGATTCTACATTTTGCAAGCAGCAACCATGGATCTTTTGCCATTACATGCTTCCACTCACTCCCAACTATGAAGACCATATCGATCACCTCTCATCTTACACCCTTGTTAGCAAAATATTTGCAGAGAAAGTGATGGAGGTGATAAGTTTTGATGAAGATTTTGAGACTTACCTCAATCTAGCTCCTCCTTTGGAATGACAAGGATGATGAGAACAATGTTTTTGTTGATGTAGACCATACAACAACAAGAACAGCAATCATGCAAGGAATGAAAACAAATTATGCTTGAAACCTTATTTTGATCCACTACAATTTGTGGATAAAATAATCTCAACGATAAAAAGTTTGCCATGGAAAAAAGGTTCGAGAGAGACGGGTGAAAAGGGAGAAGGGGGAAAGGAGAAACTTTGCAAAACAAGCATACACCAAATGTGTTTTGCTATTATCTCATTAGTGTGTATACTATACAAAAGTGAGGGAGGGGTATAAATAGGAAATTCTCTTTGAAGGAAAAGTTCCCCAAATTTTTTTTACAAGGTACCAAATTTAAGAGGGAAAGAGGCCAATTTAAGAGGGGTTATTACCATCCTTTATTAGCCTAATAAGAGAGGTACCTTTTCCAAGAAGTGTACAAGGGAGAGATTAAGTGGGTACAAAAATAGGGGGATTAGGCTAAAATTGACAGGTAATGAAGAGTATCAAGATAGATGGGAAAACAAACTATTGGAGTACAACTCTATTACGGTTATGTCCATGATGATGCATGTTGTAACAAAATTAGTTGTATTGGTGGTGAGGAGAGAGGAAAGGGGTGTTTTTTTTAAAGAAGATTGCCAAGATTGGGTGCATTCATCCAGCCTAAAACTGGTTTGGGAAGATAGGAGAGTTCAAGATTAGCTTTAAGAAGTTTAGAGAGAGGTTTGTTAATGGAATGGTCTAAGTTGAGGAACTTGCCACTTTGACAATAATTGGTGGGAGTTTTTATTTTGGGTTATCAAGGATGCTATGAGTGCAAAATAGAAGGCCACATATGTATGTCCAAAATAAAGGCTTCGTGAAAGGAAACAAAAGGATAAATCCTAATATATTTTTGAACAAGGTGTTCATAAGTTTGGAGGAGTTATCTTAAGATAGACGAAGGGCTGTTCCAAACACTAAAGGCATCACATATTTACCTTTTAGTAGAGGAGGGAATGGGAAGAGAGTTCAATGCTTTCCTCCAAAAATCATATAAAGAGGCATGCATATACAACCACGAAGTAAGACAACCACGAAGTAAGACCCCATGGCAGTGTATTTAACTTGATGCAAAAAATTTCCTTTGAAAGAGAGATAGTGATGGTTGAGAATAAGTAAAGCAAGAGTTAGTATGATGTTGACTTTAGGGGAAGGAAAAAGAACTTGGATAGTGGTTTAAAGAGCAAAAAGGTCATCCTAGATAGGGATACTTGGGTAAAAGGACTCCACATCAAAGGTGAAGAGAATAACATTGGAGGAAAAAGAGATGGAGGCTATGTCTAAGATGAGTGAATGGGAATCCTTGATATGCCGAGTCTTTTGGTTTTTGATAAAGCACGAGATGGAGTTGCAAGTGAAGCCACTTGGGGGAATTTTCTAAAAGATACCTCTATAAGAGCAAATGGAATGGCCTATGAGGATATGCTTATGGATTTTTTGCAGGAGAAAGAAAGGTCTTGGGTTTATCTTGAGTGGCACATAGGATATAATTCCTCTCATTGGTGGGAAGTAGAGGGTAATTTGAGATAATGGAGTAGAGAAGGGATTGTAGAAAGGGTAAGGAAAATGTAGACCTTGTGGTTGAGAGCTTTAAATTCCTCTAAGGGGAAGAAAAAGATATCGTGGAATTCTATTGGTTTCTCAATGGTGAGGAGAATGGGAAGAGGTGAAGGTGCTAAATTATTGGGAAAAGGTGGGGTAAAGGTAAGAGAGGAGGATCTTGCCAAGAGGGAGTTGAGAAGAGGATGGGAAAGTTTGCGGGGGGGGGGGGGGGCTGGAGAGGATGCCACATTGTAAGGATTTGGAGAGAGTGTTATACTGCATGGCTTTTTTCGAGCTTACCATGCTAAGGTTTTTGAAGAATTGGTCAAGATCTTCAAGTAGCAGGTTAGCAATGAGCCCATGAATCTCCTTCAGGCTGAAAATGGTTTTCCTAGAAGAGGCCAAAGAGTTGGTAGGGGCTACTTTGGGGGCAGGTTAAGAGCAAAGAGGGTTCGTTGATGAAGGTGGCCACTGATATGAAACCAACCCGGGAGGGGATCACCAAGGTTTGAAGGGATGCTTTGAGTAAAGGACCCCACATCGGCGGGGGGCGAGGAAGAGGGTGCTTGGAGGCTAAGAGGGCTTGCCGGTATACTGAGGAGGAAGGACCAAGTGGGGAGATAATTGGAGCCATACACATCAAGATCTTGGGTAAAGATGCAACATTTGGGGGAGTTGGTTGGTCCTTCAACAAGAACGATGATAATACAAAGAATGAGAATAGATTACGCTTGAAACCTCACTCCAATCCACTACAATTTGTAAATAAAATAATCTTCACGAGCAAAAATTTTCCATGGAAAAAAGGTGTGAGAGAGAGAGAGGGGTGGAAAGTGAAAAGGGGGAGAGGGAAAATTTTGCAAAAGAAGAATATACCAAACGTATTTCTCTATAAGCTCATCATTGGGGTATACCATACAAAAGGAGGGAGGGGTATAAATAGGAGGTTTTTTTTTTTTCTCGGGGGGGGGGGGGGGGGGGGGTGGTACATGGCCACGTGGGTTTTGATAGAGAGCATGTGAAGCTTCAATCTCTCAACCTCTTGGCCAGCAGCTCATCTTTTTGTAAACACAAAAGCTACAAGTTGTTCCGGCCCCTCCACAACAATCTGTGGTTTGTGACCATGCCACCTGTAACCTTCTTTATTTTATTCCTTCTTCTTTTATAGTGAGTTTGGATCATGTAAGTTTATTATCCTTCGATGGTTTCTTGAGAGTTGTTATTTTGCAATAGATAGAGGTACATTTCTGTTATAATTGTGCTCTTAAAGATACACCCTTCCAAGGGCTCTCAAAGGACATTCCAGGGGTTTCTTTCAAATCTCTTACACAATCATTCTTTGCATGCGTCAAAGATTGTAAAGTGCAGTTAGGATCCAGCTATACATCAGGAATGCAAATCTAGACGTTCTGCCTATCTTTGACATTTTAGAATCTTCTATGAAAGTTTGTGAAGCTCACTTTCTACACATCTCCCAACACTTGTTCGGAGGACATGAGTAGGTGCTTTTGTATAGGTATTTTTTAATCTCTATCCCAAGTTCCATGTTGAGTTAGTAGCCATTCTTTGTCTTGTTTTGTTGAAGAATTAACTTGTTGGTGGTGACCAATACTTGGAAGCATGGCATTTCTCTTGGTACTCTTTATTGTTGTAGCACTCATATTTCTATTTGTGCTCTTTATCATCGTAGCACTTGATTTTTGTACCATAGTTGGTGGTGATTATACAAACAATTTTTTGTTAATGTGTCAATAGAAGAAGAATATACAGATTTCTAACATGGTGCCAATGAAACATATATGCATGTCCAATGACTACCATGAGAGTTTGTGTAACTTAAATCTTCAACAACATTCACTTTTTGATGATGTGATGCTACATAAGAGAATCAATTCCAACGAAATTATACACCTTTTCCTCACTAGAGATGCTAGGATTGGGAGAACATTTTTATTGATAGTGCTAGTGCAAAGGTATCATACATCACTATAACAGTATTAAAGTTATTGATGTAGAGAATTCCAAAGTGTTGTTGATAATGTATAGAAGGAAAGATGCATTTAATGTAGGTGGGACTACACTACAATCTGTTTTATATCTTCTTCTTGTAGCGCAAACACAAACATCGTTGAGCGCAAAAAAACTAGATGAGTTGTTGTTATTGTATGTTGAGTTACAATTGATAGTTATTGATGAGATTTCTCTTGTTAGGCAAAGTGTTTTTGAACTCATTGATACATGATTACGAGACCTATAAAGTGCAAGCGCACTAAACCTTTTGGTGGTGTTGATGTGATACTTTGTGGAGGTCTTTGTCAAGCGAGTGTTGTTCATCATATTTGGGCCTTTTCAAAAAAGAAAGATGTGATCAAAACAGTAGCACCATCCTATTGATGTACGCATGTACAAAGTTTTGAGCTCACTTTGATAACGCGTCAACAAAATCAAGAGCTCATTGATAAATTAAATCGTATTCGAGTCAATGAGCAAACAATGTATGATATCAATTTTCTAAATCATAGATCTTTTTGATGTGTTTCAATGAACTTGCAAGATTGTCATTTATTTTTTTATAACAAGCACAAGGATGAGCATAATAAAAGAGTTTCTGAAAATATGGAAGGCACACCAATTGTGGTGCATGGCAGTAGACAAGAAATCTTGAAGATGCAGTGAAAAAGTCAGAATTCTAGACGACCCCAAAAAAAAGGAGTGTTGTAAAGAGCTATTCAACTCGAACCAGATCTCATTGTGGAATTGTGAACAATGAATATTAACATAGCAAATGGACTCATGAATGGAGCAGGTGGTGTGTATATGCCATGAATGTTAACATAGCATGTGGCTCGTAAAGTTAGGGAGCATGAAAGTTGTTAATTGTACACCAACAATATCCTATGGTAGTGGACTCTAGTACGCAGGGTGACTCAAGAGTTTTAGATTGGTAAGACAGAGCACAATTTCATGTGCAATTGGTGGAATCTTGTACAATCCATAGATCACAAGGACTAACTCTACATACATTAGCTTTGATCCTTTGCACATAAGAATCCATGGATTGATTTATATTGCACTCTCACAAATAATGGATCCATGTTACTTATCTTTATTATAGAAAACAAAAGAGGAGCAAATAAAAGTCAACATCAAGGTTTTGCATGAGCTATCTCAACAAAGGAATGAGACATCGTGGATACTAATCAATGAGAATCTTTGGAAATATGCAAATGGTGCCTTGATTATTCAGTCATTGAATACTGTCTTCTTCAACTCGCATCATGTGGACATTGCAAAAGATTTGAGTTTGATGTCTTCAGATATTCTTTGTTTTCAAGAAACAAAAAAGGGACCATTTTAAATCTTGCACAGCTTCAAGGGTTTTCTTTTGTCTATCAAGAGGTTCATCTGGAACACTCTTAATGTATAAACAAACAAGGTATTTAATTGAATCATTTAGGAAGAAAAGTAGGATATGGTGTAGAAATTGTCTTTGCAAACCTCGCAATAACACGCACATGTTGTGTTTGTATATCAAAATCCTTTATTCAAAAAGAACATTCCATTTGAAACGTTGGAGAATGTGCTAAAGTTAGTAAATTTGTATGTTGAAAGAATTGTTAGAATTCAGGAAGATACAACGAGCAATAACTGCAACAACAACAGTTCGTGGAACAAAATTAGATCACGTATGGATCACTTAGAATGTGCATTGTATCAAAATAGGAACAAACTATTGTTATTGGCTTGATCATTCAATCATTTATATTGGTGTGTGCACATACTGAGTTTTTCTTTGGGACATCCGCTTGTAAATAAAGCTCCCCCACTTGTTTCTTTAAGCCATCCCTTACTAGCAAGTTCAAGGGTCTTCATGCCAAGAGCTTGGGTGGGTTTGTTGCTACTGCATGACACATACAAGGCAATCTAAAAATTGACAAATCCAACTATGGAGCCCTCTAAAGTACTACCACAAGAGGCGCTAGCCTTTTGTGCCGAGTAGAAGTCCCCCAACCCCCCTACCCCTACCTTCTTGAGCATCTACTTCAACTCCCTCAACCAACTCCTCACCTCCCTGCTCACCTTCCCTAGTGCACTTTCCACCAATTGTGTTATAATAGGCTCTTGGGCAATAGGCTCCTGTGAGAGGCAGCCATGGAGGAGCTGATAAGCGTTTTGGCTATGGTGAACATCAAGTTTCCCACTTTCAAAGGACTCTCCATAGAGGATGCAGACGACCATGCTAGGAGATTTGTATTCCTTTGCAAGGGTTGTGGCCTCAATAGAGAAGAAGCCTACCTAGCACTCTTCCCATCCACCTTGGATGGCTTATTAGATAAATGGTATAGTTGGTTTGTTGAGAACCACTACTACTTGGGCAACATTAAGGCAACAGTTTTGTGAAGCTTCAAGACCATGTGACTTCCAAGAGAAGCTTCCGCATGAGTTTGAAAACTTAGTGCTCTAGCCAAATGAGTCTTGACAAGAACAAACTCTCTCCTCTCGCCAAGCTTCCTCAGCAACTAGGGGAATTCATGGCCAAGAAGTGGGTGGAGAAGGATCTCCCCAAGACTTCTCAACAAAAACTTTGAGAGAGTCTTCGACTTGAAGCAGCTTTGGAGGAGTTTGTCATTGCTGCTACTATGATAGAATGGGCAAGAAAGCTATTCAATGACCCTCCTCATGTAGAGACTACCTCAGTACTCATGGAAAGTCCATATGACCCCTTGAATTCTTTACGTAGGGAGCTAGAAGCACTAAATTTACAGACCCTCCTCATGTAGAGACTACCTCAATACTCATGGAAAGTCCATCTGACCCCTTGAATTCTTTACGCAGGGAACTAGAAGCATTAAAGTTTATGAAGACCTTGTCAAGAGAAGAGGTCCTTCACTCTTTAATAGGAGAATTCTCCACATCAAGAAGCTTTGAACCAAATCAAGAGAGAGGCAGAAGAGCTTTGGGCTCAATAGGAGTCACTCATGTCTCTCTCCAAGGCATCCTCCACACGAATGTCCCTTCGGGCTTATTGCCACCTTTGTGAAAAATTTGGACATGAAGACAAGGATTGCTACTACCTAAAGGGATTGTGGCAACTACATCAAAGCCTTGCTCCTACTCTTCAACAAGGGTTGGCACCTACATCCAACATGGTTTCCCCCTATGGCCCTCAAAAATACATGCCACCTTTGGTGACTACACCTCCTATGCAAGGTATGCAGTGCACTTTTCCATCTTAGATCTTTTACCATACCAATGCTTCCTAAGTCCCTCAAAGATTCTACACCTCATCCTCCACCTCCATGTAGCAGGAGAAGCAAAGACCACCTCGTCCTCTGACTCACCCATCCAATCAAACCATTTTGTGACGCAGATGTGCGGGAATATGGACAATACTAAAGCAAATGCCCCTACCAGAGACGTCTCCTCCTTGCCGTCATTACCCTAAGGCTAAGGATCACTACAGTAAGGATTGTCCCAAATAACGCGCATCCACATATTTGAGTCCAATTCAAAGCCAACTTGAATTTACAGTTCCCAAAATCAATTTGATAACAATTAGCACCATTCCTCAACCATCACCTTCTACTCATGTGTGTCCCCTCAAGACAAGTTCTAATAGATAGAGGAGCCCACCGGCATCCTCTATCTATTAGAACTTGTCCCCTCAAGACAAGTTCTAATAGATAGAGGAGCCCACCGGCATCCTCACTTGGACCCTTGGTCTCAGCCTTCCAGCAAGTTCAACTTCTCCTCCCACTATCTCACCAATGAACCCCTCTTCCAAAAATTGACAAGCCATAGCCAAGAGAGGATCTTCATCACTGCTCTCCGATATTGATGGGTAGCCAAAGTTTATCTATCTTTCCCATGGATCAACTCTTATCCTCAATCATAGTCTTGAGGCATTAATTTTCTCCTAACCTTACCAAAACCTATTGTTCCCAAGTGAGTAAGGGCCATAATTACTAGTCCAAGAGTCCGATTTTTTATCCAATTGTTTTGTTGAAACTCTTTGACTTAATAAAAATGCGAACCTCAAACACTTTTGCAAAGTGATTGAAATAGTTTTTATTGCTAAATCTTAAGTTTGCTACATTGTATTTAAGTACATGGTTTTACATTTTTTATATCCACATATGTGCATTGTACTTGCCAAATAGATTATAAATTCAAAAAATAATAAATTAAAAATCTCATTGGCTATATAGTATTAGTACCTACAAAAGAGGATTACGCAAATAAATTAAAAAAACAATAAATATGTACCAGAGACTACCCTGAGGGTAATTTACTAGATAAAGCAAAAAAGAAAAAAAGAGACAATGAAAAAATAGATAGTTCAACCAAAGTTTTTCCTTGTGTACCAGAGACTGCCCCGAGGGTAATTTACTAGATCCAAAGCCAAAAGCCAAAAAAGAGACAATGAAAAAATAGATAGTTCAAGTATGGAATTGGTAGCAGAGCGAGTTGTGAAAGGGTGACCAATGAGAAAGCTTAGGATGCTAATGAGTCCCTTAATTACATGTTTTTTAGGATTAAAGTGCGCCATTTAAGCCTAATTCTATACATTTTACTTAGGATGCTAGTGAGTCCCTTAATTACATTTTTTTGACTTTACTAGGAAAAAAATGCTCCATTTGCCTAATTCTAGACATAGTAATGACAGTTTTCTACCTCAGAGATCATACAATTCATGATGTTTGTTTTTTGTTTCTATTTGTTGGATGTGCATGCCTCTTCATCTTGATTCATTTCCATTTTTAATCATATTCCTCGATGTTATCTACAACATCATGACATGGCTTTGTGAGGGACCACAAAGCTTAAAAAGGGGAAATGTTGGAGGCCACTAATACCAAGTGCCATTTTTATCTTCTCCATGAACACATTTTCACATTCACTATGTATAAATTGTCAGGCTTTCTACCAATTCTAACTTGTATCTGCTATTTTACTTTATATGCCTTGGATGACTGGCCATTTATTTTAAAAACCCAGGCATATAAGTGAAGAGTAGATCATGTGAAAAGGAGCGATCTTTTTGTGAGGATAACTTAAAGTAGAGAAGGAGAAGAAGGAGGCTACAGAGGTAGAATCTTGGGACCTCATGCACTTGCTTCATAAATAGATCCATGCACGCTTTGAAGTTAAGTCCTCTTGCTTCTCGTTTGCGATTCATTAAGTTATGCATTAGTGGTTTAATTGTGTGTGGGTGAGAACTAATCACTCTCTAATATCTTGACTATCTATGTGTGTTTGATTATGGTGCTACGTGCATGATTAGAGTAGCCTATAGAGTAGGATTCATGCACACTTCATACTGATTTGAAACCCACAAGCTTGGGTGAGCTTGTGGTTAAGATGTGCACGCAAGGATTAGTAGAGAATGCAATGATTAGCATTGTGTGATTAGCATTAGGGTTAACATGTATGTGATTGCTAATCCCCTTCACTAGTCCTTTTGTCTTCTTAATCTAAATGACCTCCAATGATTTCCCCACTCTTTTCCAACTCATAGCTCTCACATACATCCATGTGTGATGCCCCCATGCCCTACCTGGGGAGCTACCATCTTTGGATTGATATGTTCATTCATTGAAGCTCTTCTGCAAAAGGAGCCAACAACCAATAAATAACAACCTTTATTTTCAACACTGCAAATCAAGATATGTGAGCCTTGTGTTGGATTAAACACATTCTATAGGTTTTTTCTTTCCTTGCAACCTATTTTTGAGGTCCAAATGCTTCATTGAAAGGTCCTTCTCTCTCTCTCTCTCTCTCTCTCTCTCTCTCTCTCTCTCTCTCTCTCCTCTCTCTCTCTCTCTCTCTCTCTCTCTCTCTCTTGTGTGTGTGTGTGTGTGTGTGTGTGTGTGTGAAAAAAGAATGTGTCTTGCGGTGCAATGTCATAATAAGAATTTTCTTAAAAAAGCAATGAGTCTCCTTGACATCATGAGCTTGAATTTTAGAAATCCTTTATGGAGACCTTCCCCATGTCCTAACTCTCTCTCTCTCTCTCTCTCTCTCTCTCTCTCTCTCTCTCTCTCTCTCTCTCTCTCTCATGTGGAGGGAGTTCTTTATTTCTTTGTTTTAATAATGATAAAGTGGTTGAAATTGAAGTGTCTTGATGTAGCTAATCCCAACATGAAATGTTATAGCCGTCCGAAGAACTCAAACTCTGTAGCATAAGAAGGCAAAGACTTTCTTTAGAAATGGACTATACACGAAAAACCTGACTACATAGGGACAAGAAGAAGAACAAAGTTATGCTTGGGCTCATGGAAAATAATGATGATGCATAAGAAAGTTCAAAACTTAGGTTCAATTGGTGCATGTCAAAGAAAACCAATAGGTAAAAATAGAGTGCATTCAATTGGTTGAACTTGGTTATTTTAAATGGGTGACTAGAAGGGAGAGGGAGAGAGAGAGAGAGAGAGAGAGAGAGAGAGTGAGTGAGTGAGTGACTTGCTAAGTTCTTGATCAAAACAAGAGATCTATGACCTTGCATGGAAATTAAATAAGAGAAGATACTTCTCTCCCTTCTCTTGTTTGATTTCCATGCAGGGTCATAGATCTTTTGTTTTGATCAAGAACTTAGCAAATCTCTCTCTCTCTCTCTCTCTCTATATATATATATATATATATATATATATATATATAGATAGGATACAATAACATTGAGAACTCAAGAAATTATTTAGTTCTAGGACCTTCTTAAGGTCCAATGCTTCTCTTTCTTTTGTCTCTACTTTCACCAAGTCGCATAAAACCATTTTCTTAGCCTTGATTTTTGAGGCCAAACTAATAAGATAACCATGGTTACTCCAAATCTAAGGTATTAATTGGGATTCATAACTAAAATGCTCACTTTTTAACTCTGACGATCAAGGTTCAATAAAACAAAATGGGATATGTAAGCACTATCTATACTACATATTAAGAAGGTTGGAGCTATGATCCAAATGCTTGCAGCCACGGGATCTAACCCCTTGTTGCAACCACTGAATCACTTCAGTCACCTTCTTTTCTTCTCCATGTTGGTTACCACCATGGCTTCCTCTTTTTGAGTTGCAGGCGCATAAGCTACCCAATTCTTTTGTATTCCTTGCGGCACGCAGTGGCCTTGAACTGTGGGAATGATGTGGGCTTGCTGCCTTGAACTGTGGGTTTACCACTTGAGAGTCGACATGGTAGTGATGGTCCACTAGCTTCCTTCACCTGTTGGCTCACCACTTGAGGTGCCGCCTCACCACTTGATCTATTGTAGGCACTTCTCATCCTCCAATCTCCACCGTCCATCCTCTCATCACATGCACACTCTCAAGCTTGCTTTGTTTTTCCTTTGCTCTTGAACCTCCCATCACTTCTATATATACCTGAGAAGACGATATGAGTTTAGTCTCACAAGGAGGCGAAGGGATGCCAGGCACGAGCAACCAAGTGCGAGTTTTTTGAGATGGGAGTCCGTGATGGGATCACAACAATGGCCCCTTTGCAAAGTCTGGAAATGAAAATGGGTGAGAGCAGGCTAGAAATCAAGAGTGAGGGCTTGCATCCACTACAACTCTAGAAGGAGACATAGAGAAGGTGGAGGGTGGTGAGGCAGGCCAAGCTGTGTGAATGAGGTTGCATCTAGAGGCATTGAGCCGCAGGGATGAGTATGTCAGCAAATGCTCTCTCTCTCTCTCTCTCTCTCTCTCTCTCTCTCTCTCTCTCTCTCTCTCTCTCTCTCTCTCTCTCTCTCTCTCCGCCCCCCCCCCCCCCCCCCCCCCCCCCCCCCACAACACTACCTAACATGGGGTCATAATAATTGAAGCCAAGGCAGTGGGATCAACGCCGGAGAAGTGTGGACACGAAACCAGAGACGCCACAATTGTATGCAGAAAAATTAAACAAGGACAGAAATGTAAACAAGGGCATAGGCGCGGAGGTGGGGGGGGCGGGGGCGGGGAGGGGGGGGGTAAACAATGAAGAGCTTTATAATAATGTGAACTCACTTGGGTGTCAACAAGTTGCAAGTGCCTGCGTGGTTAGCTAACCGGGCTACCAACGTCAAGGTGCTGGTTTCAAATCCATGGTCGCCATCTTTGACTTTTTTTCCACCCTTTGCCGGCACCTCAAGATCCACACGCTTTAAACCTAGACCGCCAATCCCATCGCTTGGGGGTCCTCGTGTCAAATAGTGTCAATACCCCCCCCCCCCCCCCCCCCCCCCCCCCCCCCCCCCCCCCCCCCCCCCCCCCCCCCCCACACACACACACACACACACAAAAAATCAAATACGATAAGCACTTTAGATTACCTACGATGTGCACTATGTGCAAAAGACTATAACATGACTTGAGTCCCTATTATATTAGTGTTATTGTGGTTAATGGCATCATCATCTCTTGGGGTGCATTCACCCACTACCAGATCCTAAGTCGGGAGGGAGATAGCTAGTGGCTACACCCAAAACTTTGAAAGCTACCGATGCATGGCTGCTTAGAATCAAAGACGATGCTCAATTGTATGGGGTTGCCTAGGATCATGGGGACTCTAAGAGCTGAAAAACATCATGTTATTTTCATATTGTTGCAAAAAACCAAGAGCATTACTCAAAGAGAAACAATGATCAATCCTTGGGAGAGAAGAGATAACAATAGGGTTGGAAGAGGGATTGTTGCTTCTCATAGTGTATGCCAATGGTAGCTTCTAAAATTGTATGCCTCTGAAAGACTCTCTGTGTGTGTGTGTGTGTGTATGAGCAATAGGAGGATTAACTCCATTCAACGTTAAAAATACTTCTTTTCTTCACGTTTAAAATTCAACAACGTTAAAACTTCTCGATCATAGCTACTCCAACCAAAGACTCTCCCTCTCATCTACTCCCCTCTCTCTGATCCAATATGGCAATATTATTGCAACCCCTTTTATTGACGGTAAAAATCCAATGATGTTAAACATTCTTGGTCCTAGCTACTATAATTAAAAACTTTCCATCTCACCATGGTTGTCATGGAAATGTTGCAGCTTCTTTCACGTTCAGTTCAATTTTGTGGTTGGTGGTGGTTGTCATGCATAACTCACTTTTTACTACTCTCAAAGCTAGGGTTGGTTTTTATTGATCAACTAACCGGCTCATTGGCATCAATCATTGATGGAATGAATAAATTTTGGCTAGGTAGGCAGAGTTTAGATGCAGGTTACGACCGACGATCACATTGCTTTTATATGGGCTAGAAGCTTATACATAGGTATGATGAGCTACTCACACTCTTCCTTCAAAGGCAGCTGCTTCAAGAGCTAGATGCGCTAGGTTTGAGGCTTGTGTGTTGAGCCTATGTTGATTTTTATTTGTCACCTATTGGTTGTTGATTGTAGCTAATTGGCAAACAACCAGCTTTGGCTACTTCACCATGGTACGTGGTCAGAAGCCCTCAAAATTTAACTACAAATGAGATTTTGACCATTCCAAAATCAACAGCTAGAAGCTTAGTGGTTTTTAAAGTAGTTATGGAAATATGGCACTAGGAGTCTTAGTGCAACCCACAAGCACTCTATTATTGAGAGAAAAGGTGTATTTGTGATAATGCCACCGGATATAATAATTGTACACCGTGCCTTGATGTATGGATGCATATAAGAATTGTTATTATTCTTTGTGCTCTGATCAATGCACGAGTATGTAATATACAAGCAAGCCATATGAGTGAGGTGTTGAAGTGAGGCCATATGATCATCCTCTTTGTGAGGTTTTAAGGTGAGAACAGGTGTTGTACCAGGGATAACAATAGTGGTCACGATATATGAGCCTACGTGAGGTTGTTTCTTCTCTCATTAGGACCCCTCTCTCATAGTTTATGGGGCCTTTTCTTTTATTGCCTCTATCACCTCTCTCTCTCTACTGCCGCTATCACCTCTGTGTGTGTGTGTGTGTGTGTGTCTTTTGACCGTGGGATTGTGAGGCTCTTAATCTTTCACAACATGAGCTACACCAAGGGTTTAGAAACAACTTTCAATAGAAGTTTATAGGAAGCATGAGGTCCTCAATAGGTTGATCAATCAATGGGTTGGCATGGAAATAAGGTCATATTGTCCTCTTGGCAAGCCATCAACAACAATCAAATCACTAGAGTATTTAGCCCGATGTTAAAAGAGAAACTCTACAGCCATGGGGGGAGATGGTGTACATTGTTGAGTTTGGAAAAATGATGCATTTGGGAGCGCTAGCTCCTCACAAGAGAAGTGAGAAAGCTTAGTGATCAATCTTAAAACTACAATTGCTATTGCTTTGTTGTGGTTTATGTGATGTGATTTCAAGGAAGTACATGAGTTGGGTAAAATTTCTAGAGCTATGCTTGAAAGCATGGTCACAAGTACCAATGCGGATCATGTACTTTGCCTATGTGTATAACATGTTATGGGATGTGTATGAAAGTGTTTTAGCATACTAATGTGGGTGTGTTTGAGAGTGGGTGTTTTAGCATACTAATGTGGGTGTGTTTAAGAGTGGGCATGTGTGTGACATGCAGGTGAATGTGTCCATGCATTCTTCCTATTTTCCCATCACAATTATCATCCTCTCTCTCTCTCTCTCTTACACACACACACACACACACACACACACAATTATACCCTAATTGAATGCTCAAATTTTGATTACATTAAAGCTTGCTTCCCTCAAGTTTTCAACCTAGACCACTCGCTACATACTTTTATTTCCTAGCTACTTTGTGGGCTCTTACTTGTGTCCCTCCTATCCAAAATCCTCAACCATCAAGCCATTGATTAGATCAACATAGAGCATGCCATATTTCATTTCGTCCCATAAGTCATATTTGGATTTCAAACACAAAAATGCAATCTCTCTCTCTCTCTCTCTCTCTCTCTCTCTCTCTCTCTCTCTCTCTCTCTCTCTCTCTCTCTCTCTCTCTCTCTCTCTATGTGTGTGTGTGTGTGTGTGCATGCGCACGTGCTTCCATAGGAAGCACCACTATCGAAGGTGGTGGGACTCTCACTCGTGGGACATTAAAGATGTTGTAAAGGCTTTTTGTTTCTTTGAAATCTATTTTTGAGGTCCAAATGTTTCATTGAAAGGAAAAATCTCTCCAATGAGTCTCCTTGACATCTTGACTCTGTATTTCTCCAAGAAGAAAAAAATTTCAACTTGTAGAGTAACCTCACCATAATTATTGACATCTTCCCTATGTATCAACGATCTCTCTCTCTCTCTCTCTCTCTCTCTCTCTCTCTCTCTCTCTCTCTCTCTCTCTCTCTCTCTCTCTCTCTCTCTCTCTCTCTCTCTCTCTCTAATCGAAGAGGATGAGTACCTCCATATTCCCATGTAAAGACAATTTTTTTAGCAATGCAAGGCTTTGTTGTAGCAACATTTCTAAACTGTAACTTAGGGTTTTCTAGGCCATCTCGTCACAGATGTCTATCGCGAGTTGCAACAAACATGGTGGAAAATGGTTGAAAATTCCCAAAGATTTTAGATCGCAACACAAATGCATCATCAACAACATAAAAATCCATGACTATGGGTTACTTGGACTCATTGTAAGAGACCTTTCATGAGCAAGGTGAGAGCTGCATACACTTGTAATGGAAAATGCCACTCTTAAAAGCTCTTGTTGTATAGAAGGCATCAAAAAGGTGCTTGATAGTTTTGATGAAACTTGAGATTGAAGTTCTAGAATGTGAGCACTCTCTTATGGACATGATGGTTTAAGAGTAGTTGAGAAATTTTGAGAATGATGATGCTTTTAAGAGAGACAAATGGATACAAGTGAAATGAAGATTTATCCAATTCATGGATTGATATATACAAAAGTAATAAGGTTTTCAATTTATCTATAGTGAAAGATGTAGCTCAAGCAAAGAGAATGGAGAATGTGGATGCACAAGAACCAAAAGACTAGAAGATTATTATCTACGGGATTGCTAAAAAGAATTTGGAAATACCTCCGTCTCTTGTTATGGTCATTTGTTAGCAGCAAGCTAACACGGATACCATTTTTCATAGTTCTTATTGTAAAACACTTATTATTTTGATAAATCGAGAATATTGTACCTCCTATTTTCTCGAATAAACTTTGTAATTAATGAGCCGCGGCTACAAGCTTCCAGATTGTATCAACCTATCATTATCCATCTTTTGTAAAACTCTCAGATTATTAGTTTTGACCACCAAAAACCTTGGCTAAGGTATAAAAGCCAATTTTTGTAAGTTATTATTAAGTTTTGGATAATGAAATACACAACATGAGCTAACGGCACTGACTCCTCTCCTTCTCGCGCTTCCTACTCCCTCCCCGGTTGTCACATTGCAGTCGTGTTTGTTGCATTGCAACTGCAGGTAAGAGCTCTACGCATTGACGTAAGTAGTTCACAATATTTTGTAGCGTTTAGCGTCACCAACCCGCGGCTTAATTTCATCATAACTAAGAAATTACACTTTCAAATAAAAAACTAAGCATAGTATTGGGGCATCATTACTAAGCATTCAGATGCATTCAGGGTCGAAAACGACTAGATCAAACATCCACTGCGGTTAATAATCGTGATTTTGAAACTTGACCTAAAGTGGGGTTTGAGACCATAAGCATGTGTGCTTAGGTCTTATAAACATGCCATAGAAGTTTCATTACGTTTGGATGTCATTTGATGCTGTAACGGATGTGATTTGTTTGCCGATGAGCAATTGGCTTTTGATGATTTCAGTCACTTGAGTGTAGCTTGAGTTAGATGCGAGTTGTTAGTTGTTTTCCGAGAGATTGGCAACCTCTTGTAGCCTCTATGCACTAGTCGAGTCAGCTTCATCCCATGGATTGACAATTTAATCGTGATTCTCACTAATACTGTAATAAGATAGGATGGTGAGGTTAGACATGCGTCCCACATTTGGTGCTGCTGTCAGGATCGGAGAGACCTAAACTAGGAAAAAATATGAGTATCTTGTGAAATTATCCTTTAACTTCCTCTAGGATCGCATAGAGTTCAAAACTTTCTTTTAGAAACGGCATAGCTTAAGATTGTCGTCTTTTGCTGTGTAGAGGTAGCTTGGAAGTAATCGTACTTGCTGAGTGCCTTTAGGATTGAAGGATTGTAGAAATAGATTAGGATTGAGGATGATTGGTAGACGAGACAAGTCTTAAGATCAATGCTCAGAAAACCATAAAAGACAAGAAAACGAGTGTTTGTGGACACTTTCCACAACCCCATTGCATGAGAATCTAGGAGTAGGGTAAATAGGATCCGAGGTGGATTTCAGAACATTGCTTTCTCTGAAAAATCAAGTGTGAGTTGTTATTGGAAGTTGCAGAATTTCAAAAATAGCACGAAAAGACTCAAAAACCAGTCGATTCGACTGGAGAGTAAGCTTAAAAGTTGTTTGAACCAGTTGGTAAGCTCAAGGACACTTCGAGGTAAAAATTTCAAGAGTTGGCCAAAAGTCAGATTATTTACTTTTTCTTGATAATTTAGGACAAATTAAGTTTTGACTTGATTCATAGGCTTAAAATAGCTCATGTAAAGACTGTCTTTGAAAAAATTGCAAAAAAGTGTTCATTTCAAGCCTGAAGTTAATAATCGTGATTATTAACTTTTAGCTCAGATTTGACCAAGGTTCATATCATTGACTCATTGCATGTGTACAAACAACTTTTGTAAAGGCACAAAAGATTTGGATTACCAAACTGGCTAAAAATTGGGTAAAAACTAAAGTTTGTATTGACTTTTTGAAACTTGAGTGTAAATTGGAAAAAAAATTATCCAAACTTGTTGAAAATTGATTCATAGGCTTATATTGATGTGATAAACATGTGTACATGCTCAGTTGATAAAAAATATGCAAAAAGTTATCAGTAGTAAATAATCGCGATTATTTACATCTGTCCCATTTTTCAACTTTTTTTGACCAAGTCAGCATACCACTAGTTTTACCATGTTGTAATAAGCCCACAAACCAAATTTGGTAAGATTTGGATCATTGGACCAAAGTTGCAAAGTTAGTTTGCGGATAGAAAATTGATGACCATTTGACCAAAGATTGTCCAAACTTGATGAAACTTGGCTAGTATCCTTCACTTGAGGTGCTTAATAAATCTGTGTCAAATTTGGGACAAAAAGTTACAAAAATTTAGCTGGAGTAAATAATCACGATTATTTACATCTGCCCCAAAAGTAAAAAATTTTGCAAGTTTGAGTATGCCACAAGGTCAAGCATATCAAGAAGACCCCACAGATCAATTTTGGTGAAATTTGGATTACAAAAGTAAGACTTAAGCCAGATTCTTAAAATCAGAGTCTGCAGACACAAAACACTTGATAAACTTGATCAGATTTTGTCCAAACTTGTTGAAACTTGTCCAAGGACTTTAACAGGTTGTATACTTGCCAAACCAATCCAAAAAGTGCAAAAAACTAGGAAAAGGAAATAATCATGATTATTTACTACTGCTACCCAGGGACATGAGTTTTGACTTTTGAACTTGTAAAGTGTTAGACCAGCATAATACAAAGCCATCGGGCAATTTTGGGTTCAATCGGATCCAAATTGGTACATGTTCAGTCAGTTTCCAGGTTGTAGATTAATCCTTTGATTTTTTGCTAAAGTCGAATCTGAAAGTCAATTGTTGATTCCCATAGCTCAATTTGAAGTGATACACATAGACCAATCACGAGAGTTAGAAAAAACTCTAATGTCTTTATAGAAGAATAGCTAACTTGATCAAATTTGTATAGGATCAGGTTGCAGATGAGGAATCAGTAGCTTGACAGAAAGGTGCAATCGAATTAAGTGGAAATTGACGACAAGTCAATCCAAAGGTAAGTACCCTTTCTAGGGCTTCATAAGTCTATATGAACCTTAAATCTGGTCGTGTACTAGGAAATCAGCGTATACTCGGAGAAACCTCCATTAGAGTATCCACCAAAGAAAGCGTGAATGAAGGCAATTCCTTGCACACAATCCTTGAAGAAGTCTCAAACGAGACTTTCAAATTCAACATCTGAAATGTCTTCTTACTCGACTCACTCAAAAACTAGAACGACAATGCGCTATAAGCATATACTCTCTTTTTATAAGACTAACCGCCATGAAGCCCAGGTTTATCTGGACCCTAACGAGGAGTATGCTATTCGCATTGATGACCATGGTATTGAGTTCGAAGAAGAGATTAGGGCAAACAAACAAGGAAAAATGTACATGGACAGAAACGGAACTCGGTATGTACAAGTCGAAAACCCTGATGTGATAGACAAATGGGGGTTAGAAGTAAACACCATAATCTCGGATATGTCAGCAAAAGAAGGACCACCAATCTTAGAATTCGAGGGATACGATCAAGTAGATTTGAAGCCGTTGAAACGGCTTAGTGCGGATAATCCCAGGATCGGACTCTATTGCTGGGAGGATAGAAACGTAAAAGATCTTCTATGGACTTCACATGCCAAATCAAGACAACTGACGGCCATGAAGATCATTTATATCTTTAAGATCAAAGATAAGGGATCAACAGACCTACCAACCTACCTGTTTAGGGATTGTTATAACAACAACTTTGTTATGATGACTCCCGAGGAGGTAGAACAAACCAAATACCAAGGGTATTCCATAAGGGATTGGATATTGGGACAAGGACTAGAAACAATTCCAAGAGATGAACATCGTGAGAGATCATCTGAGAGTAATGCTAAGAAACTAGAAACCACCTCATCACGTAGAAACCAAAGAAGAAGATCTTCTGCTACTTCAGACCAAAGTATGATGGGAATGTCCAGTGCGTGCCTATGAGGCCACAAGGACAACCCATGTATAGATATCAGCCTAATATGGCCCAAGCTCAAAGACCACCAATGGGTATGGAAAGACCTCAACCTGTGTTGGGTCAACAACCTCCGTACCCAGGACATAATGCAGTGCCTATAAAGTACATGCACTCCAAAGGAGTCATAGATGAACAAGCATTAGTGCCTGTTACACCCGATACAGAACCTCCGTACCCATGACATAATGCAGTGCCTATAAAGTACATGCACTCCAAAGGAGTCATAGATGAACAAGCATTAGTGCCTGTTACACCCGATACAGAGCCTAGTCCATCTACAGTAATGGTAGAAGGAGAGTGGTATAATTCACATCCACCACCAATGGAAGAAATCGTGACTTATGCTCCACCAGAGCTCGCACCAGTGTATTATGTAGCTAATCAAGGTGTCAAACCTCCCATGGTAAGACCCATGATTAAGCCAAGAACGGGAAACTATCACAACTTTGAAGCCTATTGCATACAATGTTGCAAAAAGGGAGGACACTTTTCAGGAGATTGTCCTAACAATCCTTTAAACAAGGGTAAAACAATAGTAAACGTAGTCCAACTGATACCTAATAGCTCATCAGAGAGTGAACCGATTGTTCCAATCAAGGTAATCACTAGAGCCAAGGCCAAGAAAAAGAAACACAACTCCTCTGATGATTCGAAAAATACAAAAGTTTCCTCTCAAAGAATCAAAAGAAGCAAAAGCAAAAGATATGAGATGAGAAAACAAAAACAATGGGTTGAAATCAAAGAGAAAGCAAAAAAGCTATTCCAGGAAAAGTTAAAAGAAATTGGAAGTGAAATCAAAGAAACAACCATGAAGTTTGGAGGATCCATTCTGGTTGATAAAAATTTTGAGCCTATTAAAGCAACCTTGGAAGCCTACCAAGTAGGACTTAAAGCATGCCAAAACATGAAAAACAAATGGAAAAACCATCATTCTCCAGACATGGAAGCAGCTAAGCTGGAAGCTTATCAAAATTTGATAACAATCACGCAATAAATGCCGGAAAAACAAAAACCCAAGCTTGAAAGTATCGCAAACCTAAGGAGCTTGTGGTAAGAGACATTAAAGAAAAATCCGATGTGGTGGCATATCCCCACCTTGAAACAAAAGAACTAGAACTTATAGTGCCGAATAGCGAAGATGCCTTAGACGGAATTCCATTGGTAGAGAAAGACTAGCCAGGACACTTATGGGAAAGATCAATGATGGGAGCCTAACTCTAAATTCAGCTCTTATAGAGAAAGTTTGGTTTGATAACCTACCTACTAATATGAACATGGATGTACAATCCTTGTATGGGGATTGCGGATCTGAAGCTTCAGGAATGTCGAAACCATTGACCTTGAAAACATTGCCTTCTTACTTGGGAGATAACGAAGATGAATCCATAGTGTGTAAGACCACTCAAGTAAAAAGAGCTAAATAGACCCTAGAAGTAGACAACATTCATTCAATCATGTCTACACCCATCCAATGCACTCTTACCTTGGGAGAATTGTTAAAACTCAGACCATATTTATGGAATGATCTACAGAAAACCCTAGAGAAGGTGGGGATAACAGGGCTAATCTCAAAAAAATTGGAAAAATTAAAAAACAAAATGGACAACAAGGAGATTCGATATGTTCCCATGAACAAAGTCAAAGAATATTATGAAGGGGAAGAAGAAAACACCACCCTTCCAGTGAAATATAATGACATTGAAACTATGGCAATACTGGATAGTGGAGCAAGCATAGCCATAGCCACGAAAGCAGTATGGGAATCCTGGTGACAACCAGCCATTAGACAAACTCAAATGAAATTTCAATTGGTTGACGGACACATTGAGAGACCATTAGGGCTGCTTGAAAAGGTGATAGTCAATTCCTGTGGAATTGAATATCAACACACTTTTGCCACAGTAGACTTTGGAAAAAAACTCAATTATGAAATCATATTGGGAAGACCTTTCATGTGACAGGTACAACTTATCCAAGATTGGGGAAACAATTATCTGTACTTAAAGCAAGTGGGATCTATAACAAGAGTAAATCTAAAAGATCACACTTATAGAGATGTCTTGAAAACACCCATACAAGAGTTTGATTCAATCTCTTAGGCTGAAACTAAGCTTTCATCCTGGTTAAACAAAGACACTCCTATTGGACGTGTGGAGCTTCAAAAAATGGAATTTTAAAACGAGAAGAATGTATCCTAGAAAGGGACTGCACATACGAATCCTATGTACTTGAACCCTTTCCGGAGCATCTGTTTGAGCCATTCGAGTGGAGTCAAATTTTAGCGACAATGGATATATGTGTGAATACGTCTTTGCCTACTCAATTTTGTAATGAGGATGACTATGACATAATTCCCATCCAAATGATTTCAACCCTCAACATTGAAGACGAAGATGAGGAACCCAAGGACTTGATGAAAGCTCAACAAATCTTTTTAGACCTCTACTACGATGCAAGAGATGAGTTAGATGAACACTCAGCTACCTCAGAAGGTTCGGGGTCAGAAAAAGAACATGTGAGAGCTAAGCTACTATTGAAAGGAGGGGAGGAAAAGCTTTTTGACTTTTCAAACCAGAAATCAAGAAGACAAAAATGGTATAGACGAAAAAGAGACACCAAAAACGTGAAAACACGACCTATGCCATCAGTCTCCAGTAGAACACAATTCTTGATGCAGATAGATGCAAATGATTGTATTAAGGACAAAATCACTAGCAAATATCCTTCAAATAAAAATTCAGAAATGTCTAAAACATCGAGAAAAACAAGTAAGGATACTCAAGCAAACCCATAGAATAAGAAACCACTCACGACGCAAGTTGAGCGGGAAAAGAAATATCAAGAGTTGGAAAAATCTGTAAAGGAGATATATATGACCAAAATGGAAACCACGGAAGAGGATGGTAAGGACGTAATGAGTGTTCCATCCCATTACAAAAAGTATACTCTCCAAGATCGAAAAATCATAGTCGAACAACCTATTAGGGAACTACAAAAATAGGGCGAGTCCTACGAAGGGCCTGAAAACGCTAAAAAGGTAGACCTGGTTGAACTAGGAGAAGAGCCTAGACCTGCTTACATTGCAAATTACCTAATAGAAGAAGAAGAAGAGTTTTTGCTAGGCTTGCTAAAAGAATACCGAGATATCTTTGCTTGGTCTTACAAGGATCTCAAGGGTGTTGATCCAAAAATCTGTCAACATACCATACCCATGAGAGATGATGCAAAACCAAGTAGACAAAGGCCATACACATATAATGAAACATTTTCCAAAAAGATAAAAGAAGAGATTGAAAAACTAAAGGAAGTCAAATTCATTTACGAAATTGAACACACAGATTGGGTGTCTTTAATTGTGGTAGTACCCAAGAAGAATGGAAAATTACGAGTGTGTGTTAATCTCAAAAAAGTGAATACAGCTACCATTAAAGACAACTTTCCTCTTCCAATCATTGAGCATGTTTTGGAACGAGTTGCAGGAAAAGAAGCTTACAGCTTCTTAGATAGCTTTTTGGGATACAATCAACTTTTGGTTGACCCAAAATATCAGCATAAAACTTCTTTTGCAACAGAATGGGATATTTTTTCCTATCGGGTCATGCCGTTTGGGTTAACTAATACTCCAACCACATTTCAAAGGTTGAAGATCCATGCTTTTAAAGAATATCTTAGGAAATTCTTAGAAGTATATATGGATGATCTATGCGTAGACGATGACCTACCAGATGCCTATTTGCTCTCCGTGGAGATGATACCTCGATGGTCAGAAAACATGGTGTCATTGATGACAATAGCTCAAGTGGATTCACAAATACCACTTCCTATTACAATCAGATTAAGCGAGCAATCGGCTATTTATCAATTACTAGCTGATAGGCTATACAAAAGAAATCGAGATGGAATATTGCTCTTATGCATTAATCCTGAAGAAAAAAAATAGTAGATTTTGGCCTACTACGAGGAGTGATCTTCGATCTTTTGTAAATGATTGTCCTCAATGTTAAAAACAAACACCCATACCTCATGTAACATTGTTTCAAATGTCACATATTCCTAAGTGGAGTAACTATCTGTTTACTTACTTATCAAGCCAAACATTTCCTGAGGATATGAGTAAATTCCGTCAAAGAGCAAGTGAAACTGAAGCAAGAGACTATGCTCTTATTGGGAACCAATTGTATCAGAAAGGTAAAGATCAACATTTGCGTCTTTGTGCAAATGAAGATGACTATATTCCAATTATAAAACAAGCACATGCTGGATTGGCTTGAGGTCACTTTTCTAGTGAGACCACCACAAGAGAAATCTTGATGGCAGAGATATGGTGGCCAAAACTTTTTGCAGATGCTAAAGAATATGTTCGAAGGTGTGATGTTTGTCAACGAGCAAAAATGCCAACACGTGTAGATAGCCCTTAAGACCAATGATAGGGGCTAGAGCTTTTGCAAAATGGGGTATAGATTTTGTTGGGCCAATACAGTCACCCAAGCTCAATATATCATTGTAGCTACGGACTATTTGACCAAGTGGGCCGAGGCTAACCAAGTGGGCCGAGGCTAAAGCAGCTCAGAAGAATGATGCCTAAACCACTGCTGCATTCTTGTATGAGCATGTATTCACGAGATACGGACTGCTAATAGAAATTGTCAGTGATCGGGGAACTCATTTCCTCAATGAGGTAATCAAGTATTTGCTTAATGAGTTTATGGTCATCCATAACAAATTAGCTCCCTATCACCCACAAGAAAACGGACAAGCTGAGCATACGAACAAAATTCTTAGCTCGGTGCTGACTAAAGTGGTTAGTTCAAGAAGGACAGACTGGGAAATGAATCTCCATGCTGCTCTATCGGCTTATCAAGTTTCATTCAAAATAGCTTTAAATGCTACACCCTTTAACCTTGTTCATGGTCTTGATGCCATACTATCAATAGAATTTCTATTGCCAACATTAAGGGTAGCACGGAATCTTGAGTGGACTGGACATGAATTGTCAGAAATACTTGAAGGCTTGGAAAAGCTAGATGAGCAAAGGTTAACTGCTGTAGCTCACATCTATGCACAAAAGCGGAAACAAAAACAGTTTTTTGATTCCCACTTAATCACAAAAATCTTCAAGAAAGGGGACTTAGTTTTAGTCTATTCCCTTAAGCAACACATTCCCAAGTTTAAGAAAAAGGAAAACAGACTGTTTATCATTGAAGATGTATCTCCAAGTGGAGCAGTAAAATTGTCCACCCTAGATGGTGAACCAATGGCTAATTGGATTAGTGGATGTCGTTTAAAGAAATACAATTTGCCGCTAACCAATGAATTGCTAGAAAGAATGCATGCAATCATGCAAAGGAGGATTAAACGATAACAGGTTATTGATGAAGCCCAAGAGGAAGCTCGGCTTCGGGTACTCAAACGGAAAGCTGCTCTCAAGAATCAACAGATACCGATTCCCATCAACACTCTGGAAATAGATGACCGACAATGAGAATTACCTAAAGATGCAGTTTCAATAGATGATGACTGGTTAGACGGAATGGACCTGCGCATCAAAGTACAGCTCAACAATCATAGCACCAATGCTTTGGTCGGCACAAGAGCTAGAGTAAATGCAGTCAGTTATTCCACATACAAGAAGGCAACAAGTCAAGTATTGACATCAGAAATAGCAACAATCAAAGGATGCAACAAGAACCCAACCCCAACATTGGGAGTAGTCAATTTGAACGTGATAGTACATGGATATTCATGTCCTCATCAGTTTGTATGCTTACTAGATGAACACATGAATGAGACGATGATTCTTGGAATTCCCTGGATGCGGACATACAAAGCAGTAAAAGATTGGGATACAAATCAGCTAAAGCTATCACCTAAAGGCGGGCAACTCATTGTTACAATTGCACCAAGCAAGGAGGAACGAAAAGGAAGCAATTAGCAGACCAAACCACGAAGTAATCAATCTTCTCCATCCCCTCGACAAGCAAATGCTGCAAGTAGCATGCAAGGAGTCAGGAAAATTTGGGCACCAAAAGCACAACTTAAGGATAAGCCGATTCAAATTTGGGTGCCCAAAACTTCACCGACAAAACAAAAGAAGGTTCCAAGGGTAAAAACACAGAAGCGAGCATCTCCAAGCAAGGAACCTAACTTGAAATGGATTTGGAAGAAAAAGAAGCACTTATCTTCTCCGCAAACCGTAAAACCAATCAAGCAATGGTGAGTTAAGTCTCAAAAGACTCCACCACACCATACAACAACAAGCAAACCAAGCTACCAATGGCGAGAAAAAGCTTGACACCAGTCAAAAGTGCTACCAACAGCTCAAGCAATCAGCGTGCTGAAGCATCCTAATGGTACAATCAAACAAAGAACACACAAGCTACAAGATTTGCTCTTTGGAAGACATCAACAACAAACCTCGACATCAAAAACCCTTGAGTTAATTACTCAAGACCCAACTCTTGCACAACATAGTGGTTTGAATTGCATTGATCTTCAAAGCGTGGTAGAGCCAACCACGGCTATGCATAGACACAATTGTTCAACCCATGCACACAGTCATCTCGGAGTACGCCATCTAGGAGGGGTGGAAGGACACTAAGTACTAAGTAATTAAGGGCAATGTTTGAAGAGGGAGAAGAAAGTTCGATGTTAACGTGTGGTTTTTTGCAAAATTACCTAATAATGCCCTTATAATTCATCATCAAGGAAAAATTCATTGATAATATCTTCCCGATGAGTGTCAGTAGTGTATAAAATCATCAAAAAATAGTCCTTTTTGGGTATTTTTTATCATTTTTATTGATAATGAGACTTAAAAAATAGAAAAATCCAACCAAAAACATAAAGCTGTGTTTTTAAATGGATTTTCTTAATTATTGGATTTTCACTTTCCTTTTTTAGAGCATTTTGTTATTTTCTTTGATTTTTTTAATAAGCAGGTCAAAAATTAATAATAAATAGCATGGAAGCTCGTATGGAAAAAAGGAAGACACGATGGTGATCAGAAAGACAAGGCGGACAAGCACAAAAATTTTCAATGAAATCAGAAGATGGAAGCGGGAAGCCTAAATTAAGCGGCCATACCTACTTTTGCAAAATTCTTGTAGAATGAGCCAAAGAAATCCGATCAAGGAAATTTTTGAGTTTAACACAGATTTTACCGCCTAGTAGGACTAACGAGGAAATCTGGGGAAAATTGGTTCGAGAAGTCCGGGTATAGATATCCAAGGTAAGCTAAAACCACCTCATTTCCACTTGTGGCCTTTGCAGAGAGAGTTTTTCGACCTCTTTCGCGCGTATTTTCCGGAGTCTACAGTTGCCCATGTGCAGCGCCGTCTCACACGAGATATGAGGGGTAAGTTCTTTACTCGTCAATGATCCATTTTGTACGGCCGGTAGCTAGTCTAAACCCCTAGAAAAAACCTTAGAAATCGAGCAGTGCACGAAGATCTACGATAAAAAACTAACCATAGCGGCCTGTCAGCTCGACCAAATCAGATGGGATTTGAACTGTAGCATGTCCTAACATAATAGAACCTTTCTATATCATCAGTTGACCATTCGGCAGGGATCGAGGGGGTCCCCAGTAGAAAAGCTAGGTTTTTGGTAGATGCGAGAATTCCAATCTGACTCCGCAGACAGCTTGCCTACAAGATTCATATACAATGTATATGATTGGTTTAGTGAAATCAATCAAGCAAAGCCCTCGAAAAGCAAAAGTTGGCTCGAAGGCTACAAAGCGTCAAATTCGACATACGGAGTCAAACTGACTCCATATGAGCCAGAATTGGATGAGCTGCTTTATGACTATGTTGCTTACAAGTCCAAAGCTTCAAAATTGACTGACCAACTCAACAGGCAATGTAGTCACAGAAAACAGTGATTTCAAAGTCGACAAAGCATAATGTGATGCCGACAAGACCAAACTTGACCAAATTCAATTTAGGACTTGTTTTAGGTGTATAGAATGTGTTTAGGTCAAAATTTGTAAGTTTTGCAAAAAAAAATGTGACTGCTGTAAATAATCGCGATTATTTACTTTTGCACTATTTTTGCTTGGAAATTGTACCATCACCTTACCTATCATGTGTACACACCTATTACATGCCAAAAATCAAGTATGAGCCTATAACTTGGAAAATTGCCAGAAAACGCAAAGAAGTTTTTGCAAGCCAATTTTTGGGTTATGGACAACATTTCTTGATCCAAATCACCTCAGATCTCATACACAGAGTCTGTACAATGCGTAGAACCAATTTGTACCAAAAAATGTTGATTTTGGTAGAAAAGTTAATAATCGCGATTATTTACTTTATAACCAAAATGGGGGAATTTTGATATTTTGCCATCATGCATCTAAAGTACATGATGTGTTAAGCCTACTAGCCAAGTTTGAACCAATTTGGAGCTCAAAATCTCAAAAACCCATTATATCTACTGTTTCAGAGACCTAAAGCCAAAATCCAATCCTGTGATGCCAAGTTTGCAAAATGTTGAAAGAATTACTCAGCTGTAAATAATCGAGTTATTTACTTTGGTTGCAAAATTTTGTTAAAGTGGTAATAACCAAGGAAATAGTGGCAGAAGCACTCAAACTGCCCATAGAAGGAATGACGATGAGGACAAGGGATAGGAAAACGGCAGGTACTTTCACCAAAGAAAACGCTGCATCCAGACAGGTTATATCACCAGCATTTCCACTTTCTGGCTAAAAGGACACCACGCCAAATCATGCGATTGCCACCACTTTCACGCAAGTCCTCAAGTCAACAACCAGGCAACCATAAACCACGCACAATATGTCTTGACCACTATGAAAGGCACAAAGAAAGAAGGAAAGATCACTTACCTGGGTGCACCAGAGGTATTGACAAGGATTGCATACCATGCCATCAACATGGCTGACAACCTACCACCAGTCCCAGACCAAAACACTTGGATACTAGCAGCTCAACCATCTCCTGGAGCTACAATATCAGCAAAGAGATCTTACAAATTTGATGAAGAGTCGGTTGAAAGCTCGTCGAAAAGCCACATCGAAGAGAGGAAATGAAAAGAAAAGCCGTGGCAGCACACCAAGAAGAGCTCGTGCAAAAGCAAGCCCCGTTTGAAAGAGAGAAACATGCATACCAATGCAACCAACAAGCACAAGGAAAGGACCCGAAAAAATGGGTGCCTAGTGGACTCAAGGGACCAAGGACCAAGCATCACACCAGGAAAGAGGCTGAAGATCCAATAGAATCCTTGGAAAAAATGTATCAAGAAGCAGAAGCCCTGAAGTTGAAAGAAGCCCAAGAAGAGGCAAGGAAAGCAAAAGAGGCAGAGAACCAAAGACGAGCTGAGGAAACGGCAAGGGAAGAGGCACAACACGACCAAGGTCACGAGTCTCCCCAACCCACTTCACCGCCTACGGAACAGCAGGATAACCCTATGCCGAGCCCTCCACCATCACCGATAGGTAAAGACGCCACAAAAGAGCCAACTAAAGAAGTTGAGCATGAACAAGAGAAAGCCACAAAAGATGAGCTCACCAAAGAGATAGAATCTGAATCAAAAGAAGCAGAAGAATCTACACAAGAGGCTACTGCTACACAAGAGCAACAAAAAGAGAAAGAACCCGAGCCAAAAAAGGAAACAGGTATTGCACAAGAGGACACAACAAAGTCCGAGTCAACACCTTCTACCTCCACACAGCATGAAACAGCCGAGGTATCCACAAAGCCTCAAGATGACAGCAGGCCAGCCCCACAGCCTCAAGGGCAAGAAGAACCAGCCGACACAATGCAGCCGAGAGAGACACAAGAAACTGTCGAGACATCTAGGCAGCTAGCAAGAAATGAAGACTGGCAATCAAATGATGAGGTAATCCTGCAAGTCAACGAATATGCAAGGCAAATGTAGGATATGACGGAAAGACTCCGATCAGCAGCACTTAGCCACAGTACAAAGGCTAAAGAACTAGAGATGGTGATTGACACTCTCCAAGGAGAGTCTGAAGACAGATTAAATGTCATCACCAATCTGCAAAAGCAAGTGCAAGAAATGAAAGCTGAAGTTGAACAACATCAACTAGCAAGAGATAAACAGCAGAAGGAGATGGAGGAGTTAGGTGACCTACTTACAAAGTTGTCAGATAAGTGTCATTTGTTGAACTGGGACACAGTCCACAGTAGATCTGAGTGGTGAAGATGATTTTCAGGTAACCATTACAGAAGAAGACACAGTGCCCATGGTTTAGCCCTCAAAGGCTGAGGAAGATGCACTGAAAGAAAAGATTACACAAGAGGTAGATGAGTAGTGGAAGGCAGCGATGGATTGGGAGTTAAGAGTTCTTCACTCCGTTCCCGAGGGATTCACTATTAGTAATGGGGGGATGTAACCTACGTGCATCAAAATTAGAGAAACCCCCTTATATACGGTATCTTACATGCTAACCTACCCCCCTACATACGGACAAGATACGGACGTTCTTGCAATGAGACATCCCCCCTCATACGGATTTTGTACGGAATGTAATGACCCGCTATTTTATGTATGCTAGTAACATAACAATTTTAGAAGCACATGCTTTTGCAAAAATACATGTTGAAGTGCAAATGAGCAGAAGTATAGATTGTAGTGTGTTTTCATTTGCAATAGATGTTAAGAGAACAAACCATGAAAAGAAACAAATATAATGAATACTAATTTAAAATAAACCAGTCGATTTTCAATGTAATTTGTCAAAAGACGGACATCATTTCCGTTGTAAACTTATACAAATCTCGGTCTCAAAACAAATGATACTAGCCACCTACTCAGTAGGCTTCCCACATGGGATTTAAGGCACACATATGAAATGGATTGTTCTCTAAATTACAAATAATGGTATGCTCATAATAAACAGCCATGGATCAGTCTATGCATGTTTCTCTCGATGGTTGTAGCAAATGTTCTCTATCTAGATAACATTGCAATAGTTTTTAAAATATCATCATTACAATAAAAATCCATGCTAGCAAGAAACATTTTTTATAGAAGAGTCTCCAACGGAACCTCAATAATCTTCATTCCCAACTTACCCTAGAATAGTGCAACAAGCAATGGAAACCCCTAGCATTCTCTGATTGTTGGCTAGGCTAGGAAGCAAGGAAGATGTATCTTGATGTTATATTGAATAGCCTGTGAAAACACCACCACATGCTTGATATTCAACATATCAATCTCTCATTATTGTTGGTATCATCATGAGAAAATATTGAGTCTAACAAAGTAAGCAATAGCAACATGCAGGTACAGTACACTTCCTAGCTAGTCAAAGATGAAATCGATGTACCCAAAAAGATTGCATTGTTGCTACTAGTATAAAAGGAAATGATAGTACCACATTGAATATAGACTAGGAAACTACCATTGCATCTCCCTTAGTGGGTAGTGTAGTCATATCCACATGTGTACTTTGCTGCTTCTGAGCTTCAATCAAGGCGCGATCTGTCTTAGACTGCAATGTGCATAGATTCACATTATGAGTCTCTAGTGTTGTAACTCATGACTTGTAAATGATAGCCAAAACGTGACGATTGACTAAAGAGACCGAGAGTCTAAGAGTATGAGAGAGGGAGTGCATGGCTACTTGACTACAAGAAAGGACCCTTCTTTGTCGTTGTGGATGTACTAGTACCCCAGTGCCCACAATCTCTCTCTCTCTCTCTCTCTCTCTCTCTCTCTCTCTCTCTCTCTCTCTCTCTCTCTCTCTCTCTCTCTCTCTCTCTCTGCACAACCCACACATCCACTCTACTACAAGCTCCAGTTGTTCCTCCAAGTCTCATAAATTCCTCCCCCCTCATCCATGATCCACCTTTCCCTACCAAGTTGTAGGAGATTTTCATTGAGTGTATAAGGCTCCCTTATGATAGGCAATAAACAAACAATTATTCATTTAAATAGACTTAAACATATCAGAACGTGATAAGGAGTTTTGAACCTTGTCATCTTTAGAATATCTTTGCTAAGACTGTGCTCTCTTCCTTCTTTTAATCTTTTGGTGTGCCTTAGAAACTACAAGTGATGACAAGCTCATGCTTCTTGCTTCCAATTTTTATTATTTGACAAGAGAGATAAAGAAAGGCCCCGGGGATGCAAAAGACACACAGTGTGTGTGTGTGTGTGTGTGTGTGTGTGTGTGTGTGTGAGAGAGAGAGAGAGAGAGAGAGAGATAGATAGATAGATATATAGATTTGATTATCGTCCTCTGAGGTCAAATATGACCTATGGGACCCAAAATAAAACATTACAAAGTGGCTCCGCATATGATTGATACAACTCATTTGGGTAAGACATACATTGGATGGGAAATTCTAGCTGTTGGGAAATCATTTTTAGGGGTGCACTAGCCGGTTGACATAAGACGAGAATAAGGGGGACTAGAAAGAAATTTAAAAGATAAACCTAAGAGATATCTTCAGCCGATTGCGGCGAGGTCTTCTTCGGAGTTCGAAAATCCTGGATGATAGCCCGTCCATTTCGATAGATTGCCCATTTGCCTTGTTTGCGAGCGTCGTGCATCTTTTTGAGTTCACTTCCTTTGAGTTTGAGTTGGTTTGTCGTCAATTCCTCGACAATCCATAGCTTCTTTCCCTTGAGGAGTCGAGATTGACGTAACAACCTCGAACGCTTGTCTTTATCCTTGAAAGTAAGGATGCATTGCCCGGATGGTAAACATCTGTTTGTGTCGTTGATCCAAGAGACTGTGTTGGGTTCGATAGTGACTGGTTGAAGTATGTCATTGAGCTTGAAGATCGCTTCTTCGAGAGTATCCTCGACAGTACACCATGGTGATGTGAGCCCCCCGATCCGAACTTTGAGACCAAGGGATTCTTGTAGCTGGCGTTCTTGAAGAGCCGCCTGTATCTCGATGTCAATTTTCTTTGTGATGCAATGGGTTACTGCTTGAAGTCCCTTCTGGACCGTCGACACAGATTCATTGAGGGATGTTTCGACCTCTCGTGCTTTCACAAGGAGAGCTTGACTCTCTATTGCTCTTGCATTCTCAAGCTTCTGTAGGCGTTGCTTGAGAGCAACATTTTCCCCGATGAGCTCCTGACTATGGGCCTCAAGGGCTGAGATTCTCGCTTCTTGACGGGCGAGAGGATCCTTCTTAGGTGTTGCTGCCACTGCGAGAAAGCTCCTATGAGAAGGGGGAGCTGGTGTACGTGGGGTGGACATCGACACAATATTGTCTGTGGTTTCCATGAATGGTTCCACTAACTAGCTGGGCATCCCCACTAATGCAACTCAGTCGTCTTGCTAAGGCATAGGCTCCATAGCTACCTGAGGTCGGGCTGCGTGGGACTCAGTTATTCCAGCTTTGTTCCAGGTTTACTGTCCGGCACATAGGGTTCCTAATCGTGCTTGCAGAGGTGCTACACGGGCTTTGTGAACTGTGTCGGATCTGTTGAGCAGGTTACCTAGGCGGGAGTATTCAGGTGCTCAGGTGCTGTTGAGTTTGTCTGTTGAGCAGAGCGCACTCAGGTGCTGTTGAGCAGAGCGCACTCAGGGACTGTTGAGCAGAGCGCACTCAGGTTCTGTTGAGTTCATGCATGGTGAGACGGGAAGGGTCGTCGTTTTCGGACCTACTATGGAGCCTGCGCCAAGCTTGAGGGGTAGGAGGGGCAGGGCTATGCCTTAACGCCCCCCCATGGGGCTGCCCATTGCCTCCGGGGAGACCTGTGGAAGGGAAAAGTGTAGGGTTAGGGTTTTGACAGTGGCGAGAGAGAGAGAGAGAGAGAGAGAGAGAGAGAGAGAGAGAGAGAGAGAGAGAGAGAGAGAGAGAGAGAGAGAGAGAGAGAGAGAGAGAGAGAGAAAGTGTGTTTGTGTGAGAGAGAGAGAGAGAGAGAGACTGTGTGTGAGAGGGGAGAGATGGGCATTGATGATCAATGATGAAGACCCATTCCCCTCCCTCTTTTGGAGTTTCCAACATGGCCCACAATAGAGCCAAGTTATGAGACTCAAACAAATTAAAAGACATTAACAATTAGTAACAATTAAAATTTCAAAAAAAAAAGGAAATTTTTTCATGTCCATGATGATGAGGGGAATGCCCATTGTCCAATTCCAGGTTTGAAGCTTCATTTTGCTTGGGCCCTTGTCTATGCGTACGCTTATATTGTCACAAGCAAACTACCCTTAATTTCACTATAGCTAGTATGTGCTAACGATTCTAAGACAATTTTTTGAATTGGAATCTCACGGGATACTCCTCTTTGTGATGAAATGGGAAAGGCAAAGAAGGGGCAAGTGTCATGCAAGGTAGGGCAAGCAGCTAGGTGCAAGGGACGGATGGTGAGTGCAAGACAAGTGCCAAGGTTGATGTTGCGCTGAGGCAAGGGATGAGAAATTGTTTTTTTTAATATGTAATTACTCACAACAATTGCAGCAAACTACATCCGTGCAAGCGGCTCAGGGCGAAGATTTTGTTCACAGACAAAAGACCATGAACTCGATCGATGGGCCTTTGTATGTCTATTTTAATGCTAAATCGCAAGAGTAATGACAACTACAAATGGAATCCATGGAAGATTCTAGCTAATAGTAATGGAAATGAGCCAATATATATAAGCGCTATCATGCAAGGGCAAATAAACCTTATACTTTGTGCAATCATGAGTCTTACTTTTCTCTTCCTCCAACTCCTGTAGAAATCAAAGAGTTTTGAACAGTTTCTCTTTAAAGAGTTCAATAACATCTAAGTTTCAGATTAATTGCAATGATTTTTAAATTCAATCGATGGCTTTTTTAACATGTCCAAGCTTCTTCCTAAACCAGCTAGTTTGGAGGGTCATCTTGATGGAAACCGGCTAGATTTGTAGGATTTTGGTGTAAAAACCAGTAAAATTATGACAAAGTTGTACAGTGCGTGTAAAGCTTAGAATGCAGAATCGATGGTCAAGGAGGGAAAGGAGCCTACCTCATTGCGAAAGACTACATGGTCCCCTTGCTCAGCGTGTTCAATTGCAACTCTATATTGTTGAGGAAGAAGGCCATGGCCTATGTATGTCTATTTTAATGCTAAATCGCAAGAGTAATGACAACTACAAATGGAATCCGTGGAAGATTCTGCTAATGGAAACGAGCCAATATATATAAGCACTATCATGCAAGAGCAAATAAACCTTATACTTTGTACAATCACAAGTCTTACTTTTCTCTTCCTCCAACTCCTCTAGAAATCAAAGAGTTTTGAACAGTTTCTCTTTAAAGAGTTTAATAACATCTAAGTTTCAGATTAGTTGCAATGATTTTTAGTTTCAATTGATGGATTTTTTAACATGTCCAAGCTTCTTTCTAAACCAGCTAGTTTGGAGGGTCATCTTGATGGAAACCAGCTAAATTTGGAGGATTTTGGTGTAAAAACCAGTAAAATTATGACAAAGTGGTACATTGTGTGTAAAGCTTAGAATGTAGAATTGATGGTCGAGGAGGAAAAGGAGCCTACCTCATTGCGAAAGACTACATGGTCCCCTTGCTCAGCGTGTTCAATTGCAACTCTATATTGTTGAGGAAGAAGGCCATGGCCTCTTTTGTAAGGCTACATCATCTCTCTTGCAGTACGTCTCTTGCAGCGTCATTTCTTTGTCAGAGGGCACAAGAGAAAAGAATAAAAACAAACCCCCCACACACGTTTCTACCATTAACCTTCATTGCAGTCACACAAGGCAGTGACACTTCCAAAAAAATCCTTACCAAAAACCTACTTGCCTTCACGTTGATTGGCTCCTGCGCAAGATGGGCGAGGGTTGGCAGCCCAGACCCCTCCAACACCAAACCCATCAACGCAACCGTTGACCTAGCTTCCAGCTCACCAAGCAAATGGGTATCCGGATGTGTCTGACAGAGGCCTAAGTGATCTAGCTCGAGGTCCACCTCCATATTGGCTGCTAGTGAACGAGCTATGAATTGTTAAGATCTGGCAACCATCCTCAAGACCCTTTGTTCTCTCTCCCTCTCTCTCTCTCTCTCTCTCCAACCCTCTTGAATCCCGACTCAGGCTGGGGACTGCGAAACAACCTTGCAAGGCAGGCTTCGTGGACGTCCCACTGCAGGCTTTGGTCTAAGTGCTCACTGTCCAGGGGATGCTCTCTCTCTCTCTCTCTCTCTCTCTCTCTCTCTCTCTCTCTCTCTCTCTCTCTCTCTCTCTCTCTCTCTCTCTCTCTCTCTCTCTCTCTCTCTCTTTTGAACAAAAGTATGAGCTCCTTAGGAAAGCATAATCGCACAATTACAATAGCATCATGGTGTAAGATTCTTGAGGCCATCACTCAATCAAGTTTTGCCAACATGTTTTTCAACGATGATAAAGTCGTTGTGTAGTACTTGTTTGCATTGGGGACACTCTTACTTCTGGCTGCGTAATCAAGATTGTTAATCTCATCAAAGAGCTTGTCCACAAGGGGCTTCAAAGCCTTCTTCATTGCTTTGCTTTTTGAGGCAATCACAATGTTGATGTCAAAGCGAAGGTAGGATTCCTTGAGGTGCAAGTCATTTTGCACATATGGCCATGCCTTCTTGTCAATCAGGGCTTTCACATTCACAATGTCCTTGGCAAATTCCTTGGCCCTTGCAACTGCATCTGATGGAGAGAGGGCCTGCAAGTAGAACCTCTCCTTCAATGGAAGGTCCGTGTCTCGGGCTTGATTGGCATTATCGGTACCAGGTAGGCCACCGGAGGGAGGAGGGGGACCTTCCACCTTGATGTTGGTAGCAGCAACGAGAGCCTCCTTGGCAAAGATGGCAGCAGGGGCGGCGATTGCGAGAAGAGAGAGGAGGGCGCGGTGGGAGCACTAATCGGCGGGTTGGGAAGAGCTGTTGGCACGGATGGTAGCATAGCGGGCTTGAAGGCGGGCGCCACAGAGGTGAAGACCTTGGCGGTGGAGTTCAAGGCAGAAGTGGTGGGCGACACAATGCCGGCCATGGCTACTGTTGTGCTTGCCATCTCCCCCCCTCTTAGGCTGTTGCGATCACTCTTCTTCTTCTTCTTCTTCTTCTTCTTCTTCTTCTTCTTCTTCTCTCTCTCTCTCTCTCTCTCTCTCTCTCTCTCTCTCTCTCTCTCTCTCTCTCTCTCTCTCTCTCTCTCTCTCTCTCTCTCTCTCTCTCTCTCTCTCTCTCTCTCTCTCTCTCTCTATAGATACGCCCAAGGAATGGGCATTCAACAATTTACTCCTCACTCCTGGATTTAGCTCTAGCCTCTCATGCTCCAGCTCAGTCTTTCTCTCTTCCTTTCTAGAAATTGGAAATGAGCAGCACCCCATCCATTCACTCTTTAATGAATTGGAAAATTCGGGCTTTTGGAAATTGGAACTCGGTTTCTGGCGCCTAGGGAACGAGTGACAAAGTCACGGGGCCTGCCAAGTTTAAGGTAAACACCAAATGAGCCTGTACAATTGATCTCTATTCAATAGAACCTGCAGTGTTTGGGAAAAATCATTTTCCAAACATACAAAATATCTTTCCTTAAATTTGTCAAGAGGAGATTTTAGAAAATTAGGTTTTTTCTTGGATTTTTACACTATTTTTCTCTATTTTGAGGCAGAATTTCTCCTTTTCCACTTGCCCTTCACCGGCATACTTGAAATTGAAAACGGCAAGATATTAAGCTGACACACATTTTTCCCGAACATTGAATAGAAGAGCAAGTATATTAGTCAAGTACAACAGCGATAACTGATCTCTATTAGTATGGGTATTCAAGTATCTCATATGTGGTCAATTTTGGAAGTGGTTTATTAATGGGTATCTAAGCAGATGCCACCAAATGGAAAAGGGGAAGGCTGCACGGAGATAGCAGGGAGCCAGCCAGGTGGACGAAGGGAGAAGAAGACACGTGAGCATGAGGCAGGTAGGGAGCAGGTGTCCTGATTGCAGATAGGATTCTCAAACGATTTTGTCTCTCTCTCCTTCCTTTCGGAGCACGCAGAGAATCTCTCTCTCTCTCTCTCTCTCTCTCTCTCTCTCTCTCTCTCTCTCTCTCTCTCTCTCTCTCTCTCTCTCTCTCTCTCTCTCTCTCTCTCTCTCTCTCTCTCTCTCTCTCTCCCCCCCCCCTCCATTTGTTCCCCTTGCGATGATTGCAGGTAAGGCCCGCAAGAGTTGGGAGTGAAGCGAGGTTGTCTATGGCACGTGATACAGGCCAAAAGGAGCTCTCTCTTGCGTTCGATGCAGGCCGATCATGTCACACCTCTGCCAAGGTTGCCTAGACCCGTCCCCCCCCCTTGTGCTTTAGTCTCCCCACCGTCCCCTCCTTCCCTCCTCTCCTCCTCCATCTCTAATCGCTCGTGTGTGGCACGGGCCTAAGATAAAGCTCTATCATTTTGTCATATAAGCCCATATCTCACCAAGGCAATGGACATAGCTGACCTAGCGGAGCCTGGGCGGAACTTGGAAAAGGTGTGCTTAGCTTTTTGATCCTTTGTCATAGAAAGCACAAACGAGTATGTGTATCAAATAGGAGTTGATTACAGTGATGGTTGTAAACCTGGTATTGTGGGTGCAGGAGAAGCTCTTGATCATGACATTGGTGTTGCTATTGAGTTTGCATACAAAGAAGAAGAAGAGAAGAGTGACTTGGATGATGTGCAAGAAGAAAACAATAAATAAAATGAGGGTACATATGTGGAGGCAAAGGCTATGCAGATGGTGGTATTGATGATGATGATGTTGAAGAGGCTAATGAGGGTCTGAATGTCCAAGATATTGATGCCTAGTGGCTACATAGAAGAAGATTAGTCAAGTTTATGGTAGCATCGACCCCAACAAATCTAGAAGCTTGTTGAACAAGTCTTACAGATGTTAGCTAAGGGAGAGGACAATGAGGTACCATATTTTCTCATTGGTACAGCTATCTTAGTTTGCTAATGGAGTAAATTAACTCTTTGAAATACCAAGAACAACACCCTCATGTGAAATATTCTTTAATTGGCTTGTTAGGGCATGTGTTTTATGGCATAACCACTTAATATCCCTCCCCCCCACGGGGTAGGTCCTCCCCTCCCTTATGCATACGATACGAGCATGAAATAATGGGGGGGCTACCCCTATTGTATACGCTTATGTCTGACCTCTAAAACCCCCCCTCTTGTACACTCACGTGATACCATACAGAAATCCATAGTGAATCCCCCGGGACTCCGTCAACGTTACACAACTCACTCCCAATCAAATCAATGCGCAATGGCACCAACAGTCCCTGTCATATCCTCTGATAAAAGTGGAGTTACTATAGGTAAAAGAAAGGCTTTATGCAGACATACAAGTCGAGGGCGCAGATAAAGACCACCCGAAGTGGAGGGTGAGCTGGTTGAACAAAAACCCAAGATACTTGATTTTATTCACGAGAGCACTTGTGGCCCTGCAAAAAGATCCGACTTTCTGTCATGTACCAATAGTAAGGACATGGATAGCCCATGAGGCACTACTCAAGAAGCGGCCAACTTGGCTAAACTACCCCAGATTGCCTGCTCCAGAAAAGGGACCAGCGACGACTGAAGAATACATGGTGAAAAGTATACCTGATTTGTCATATGCTATGCTCTATAAGATCTACCGAATGCTGCTCACATGCATCGAAGTATTCAATGAGCCAGAGCAAGCAGGCACCCCTTGGATGTCATTCCTCGAGGTTAATAAAGGTTTGTGATATGATGTCAGTGGCGAACCTTCCAAAGAAGTCCTCTATGGCTTCTACGCCAGATGCATGTTTCTACTTTCACACAATATGCTGGTGTTCAAGGAAGCGTTCTACACGGTATTCTTCACTTGGCGAACGAAGATATTTGCGCCAGTGATCAACAACCTCACATCAAGATTTGTAGGCTACTCAACAGTGGAGTTGAAGAACAAAGTAACTATGCAGTTTTTGTAAGTGCCAGATAAAGAAAGGAAAATCAGATACCAAAAGGCATTGAATGCGCTTAAAGACCGCCTCGCTAGCCGCCAGCCCGAAGACTATTTCAGTCCATAAAGCTGTGTCAAGGGATGACACAGGCGAGGAGGGGGGGAATGTTAGCAACAAGCTAACACAGATACCATTTTTCGGAGTTCTCATTGTAAAACACTTATTATTTTGATAAATTGGGAATATTGTAACTCCTAATTTCTCGGATAAACTCCCTAATTAATGAGCCGCGGCTACAAGCTTCTAGATTGTATCAACCTGTCATTACCCATCTTTGGTAGAATTCCCAGATTATTAGTTTTGACCACCAAAAACCTTGGCTAAGGTATAAAAGCCAATTTTTGTAAGTTATTATTAAGTTTTGTAAAATGAAATACACAGCGTGAGCTAACGGCACTCACTCCTCTCCTTCTTGTGCTTCCTACTCCCTCCCGGTTGTCACATTGTGGTCGCGTTTGTTGCATTGCAACCGCAGGTAAGAGCTCTACTCATTGATGTAAGCAGTTCACAGTATTTCGTAGCGTTTGGCATCGCCAACCTACGGCCTAATTTCATCATAACTAGGAATTTACACTTTCAGATAAAAAACTAACCATAGGTGGGGTATTGGGGCATCATTGCTATGCATTTAGATGCATTCTGGGTATTGTGATGTTTTTTTCTTAAAAGTAAATATTCGTGATTATTTACATTTTCTCCAAAATTGAGAAATTTTGCCCAACTGAATATACCACAGGGTCAAGCACATCAAGTAGACTCCACAAATCAAATTTGGTGAAATTTGGATCACAAAATTGAGACTTAAGCCAGATTCTTGAATCAGAGTCTGTGGACACTAAACAGTTGATAACTTGGACAAATCTTGATCAAACTCAACCAAACTTGTCCAGAGACCACAACAAGGTAATTACTTGGCAAAACAAAAAAGTGGAGAAACTGAGAAAAGTAAATAATCAAGATTATTTACTTTCGAGTCCTAGAAACAAGATTTTGGACTTTCGAGCTTGTACAGTGTTAGAACAACATAATACAAGGCCATTGGCCAAGTTTGGGTTCCATCGGATCAAAATTAATACATGATAACTCAGTTTTCAAGTTGCAAATTAGTCCTTTAGCTCCTTGCAAGGATAGAATTTGAAAATCTCAATTGCTGACTCACTTAGCTCAGATTGAAGAACCGGGTTGCAGGCAAAGAATGGGAGCTTGACAAGAGTTGAATTCAAGTCAAGTGGAAAAAACGGATAACAATCTAATCTGCAGGTTAGGTTATTCAAGGTCTAGATTTTCATCATTTCAAAGGCTGCAATCAAATATGACAGTTTCGAGCTAGAGTTAATCAACTCTTATGAGTCTAAGAGAAATCAACTACGAAAAGTACTTTGGCAAAAGCAGTCTTATCAAACCCGAGCAAAAAAAATTTTGCTGATCAATATCAAAATCTGCTAGGAGATAGTTTTTACAGAACCAGTCAACATGGACTCATCTCGAGCTGAGAGTTCAAGTACAGCAGAGCAAGCCAATAGTAGTGGTAACACAGGTACAAGTGCAACAGAGCACATTTTACAGCTTTATGGCTACAATGGAGATAAAGTCTTGTATACAGATTCAAAAGGCCATCGATACTTGATGAACAGCAAAAGCAGCACAGGAGCCAAGATCCTATTGATCAGAGTAAAACTAGATTCAGAGAACTCCCAGATATTCATAGACTTCAATAGAGCCAGGTATTGCAAGCTCAAAGATGAAGTGCAGATTGAGGTGCAAAAAATCAACCCAAGTGTTTATCTAGAAACTTGCACAAGTCCGCAAAGCATCCAGTTAGTGCATATGCAATCAGGGTCATTGTACATGGATTACAGTGGTCAGATATATAGTCGAGGGCCAGAATTGCAAGATCCAACAGATCAACCAATAGAAGCCAATCTAATTGGAGAATCAAGCCAAAGACGGTACAAAGGTCAAGACGGAGCATTCTACAACTTGATGCTTAGTGTTCTAAAAGAAGATGCCAACAACTTGGCAAGCATAGAAGCTGAAACTTCTCAGCTAGAGCTTGACATGACAGAGCCAGTTAAAATACCACCAGTCATGGCGTATTGCTCAGATTGTCGACGAAAAGGTGGACATTTTGCTGAAGATTGACCAAGGAATCCTAACAACAGGGATACATCAACCGCCAAGCAAGGCACAGAGCAAATTGGAAATGCGATTCTCAATGTAAGTGCATCTAACTTGTCACTTTTAATGCAATCAAATGATTCTGCATTACCATTAGAAGCACCAGTAAAAGTAATGCAAATTCAAAACCAGCATAAAGATGCACAGGCACCTGAAAAGCTTAAAATTGATTCTTTGAGCAACAAATTCTTGCATGAATTTAGTAAAGGTGTCGAGATATCACCAAAGATTGAGAAAATTGTTAAGTTTGCAAATGATTTTGCATCCACTGACACAAGTGTGCAATCATTCACGAGTCTAAGAGATACGTCAAACAGAAAGATGTTAGCATTGTATGGCACCAATAATTCATATGCACACTATGTAGACCAAAAAGGAAAACTGTACAAAAAGGATCAACCAGTGTTTGAACAGCCCACATACCAACTCATAGAAGTGCGTCCAATGATAGATCCAAAAGGATGGTTCATTTCAGAGGAAAGAATAAGAAAGGCCATTTAAAGAAATATTTCCACGTTTTGCAATGTGAAAAGGACAATGCTATTGTAAAGTCTGAAGCCCCAAATAGTAGTGTAAGGATTGAGGACAATGTTGTTGAATCTCCACCTCTAGAGTTTTTTTCTGGCGTGCAATAGCAGTTAGATGTTCTTGTTTCACTTCCGGTTTGAGTCTAGATGTGTTATTGGTTCATGATGAGTGTTATGTGCAAAATTGGATCATTGATTCAAGTGCCAGCTTCCATGTTACTCCCCATAGGGAATGGTTCACATATACTGTGATGCATGGTTCAGTCAAGCTTAGAGATTCCTATCAGCTTGATATATGCAGTATGGGAGATGTCAAGTTATGCATGATAAATGGCACTAAATTTTATGCTTCGTGGAGTCATACATGTTCCTAAATTGACTAAGGGTTTGGTGTCAAATGGTCAGCTTGATGCTCTAGGCTATACTATTGTTTTTAGCAATGGTTCTTGGATGGTGCGTAAGGAAAATTTGGTTGTCATAAAAGTCACAAATCATTGTCCTCTTTATATGTCTCTTCAATCAAAGAGAGTTCTATCTATGTAGCCGAGAAGCCTTCTACTGAGTCGTGGCATAGCCGGCTAGGCCATATGAGCCAGTAACGAATGAAAATTCTTCAACATTTGGGCTACTTACTTGTGTTAAGTTATTATGATTTCAAATGTGAGCATTGCATCTATGGCAAGCAAACTAGGCAAACTTCCTTGCCATTACATCGAGAGCTGGGAAACCCTCCAGACTTAGTTCATGGAGATTTATGTGGTCCTATGCCACACAAATCTCTAGGGGGAGCATTGTATTTCTTGACATTCATAGACGATTCTACTCAAAAGGTGTGGTCTATCTCTTGAAAAGGAAAGAAGAAGTGTTTGCTACATTCCAAAAATTCTTAGCCATGGTTGAGATCCAATTTGGTTGAAAGCTTAAATCTTTTTGAATGGATAATGGTGGAGAGTATGTCTCCACAAAGTTCAAGAATTTTTGTAGTAAACAAAGATTTGGTGACAGTTTACTACGCCGTACACATCTGCTCAAAATTGCATTGCTGAGTGTATGAATCGCACGATCCAAGAAAGAGTCATAGCCATGTTATCTATGGCGAGTCTACCTCGTTAGTTTTGGGGAGAGGCTGTTACAATAGTTGTACACTTCATAAATAGATTGCCTAGTACTCCGTTGAATTTCAAGATTTTGCAGGAGATGTGGAATTGCAAGAAGCCAACTTATGATAGATTACGTGTATTTGGGTGTGAATCATTTTCACACCCAATGTGTGAATCATTTTTACACATTTCCAATAACTCTGCAAAAAGCTAGATCCCAAGTCACACAACTGCATCTTCATTGGTTTGGTGCAGATGAAGAGATGGGATGTTGTCTTTGGAAGCCAGAATCTAGAAAGGTTATTTGCAGCTCACAAGTGATATTCAATGAGTCTAAGATGCATAGACATCTTGTTAAAGAGGTCGAATATCAAAAAGTCAGATTTGAAGATGTAACCTCCACAAATTTGGGAAAATCAACTTAGTCTACTAGTGAAGTTCCTACCACTAGTAGTGCTCCACAAGGAGTGGGATTCAGCAGTCAGACAGTGAGGAAATCTATTTCTGTATCTCGTGTCCTTGAGTGGTTTGCATGAAGATTGGACTATGTGTTAGTCACTGACTACGATGAGCCCACTTTCTACAAAGAAGCTATTCAAATAGAAGATAGCGTGAAGTGGGAGCAAGCTATGCAATTTGAGTATAACTCGATTTTAGCCAATGAAACTTGGGAATTGACAGAGTTACCAAGGGGTAAACATGCATTGCCTTGCACATGGGTGTACAAGAAGAAGTACACGATAGAAGATCACAAGCCTAAATAAGGCTCGATTGGGTGCTAAAGGCTTCAAGCAGAAGAAAGGCATAGATTTTGATGAGATTTTTCTCCAAGATGGTTCCCTCATCATTCTCATTTTGTGCTTGGATGACACGCTTATAGTCGGGAAGTCTAAAGATGAGATTGCACTTCTTAAGGATGCCTGACCCACATAATCATACATGAGCACAACACCTATGCTGCATAATTAGCAATAGAAAGAATGCACAAACTATGAGCGAAGCACCTGAAATCTGGCACACTACCTCGTGCTAAAAAATCTTGTCGATCGAAAACCAGACACATAGAACAACTAGCAGCTCGTGGTCATAAATTTCATCCAAGAGGCAAACTTGCTCAAGGGAAATCCCCTCCAAAATGGTCCATCGAAGCCACTATGCATCGTTATTTGTGGTTGAAAGAAAAAATAATTGGAGAAATGTCGAAGATGAAACGTTAAGGAGACATTGCAAAGCTAAGCCGCCGCGGGCTAGAGGAGAGCCAATGCCACTCTCTCTCTCTCTCTCATATGTCTCCTATTGTGTAAAGGCCAAGATTTTTGGGGGGAATGTCATAGCAAAACCGCTCTGAAATGGGCGTGGGAGATGAGTCAATGACGAGGCTATGCTGGAGGAGAGCCAAATTGCTCTCTCTCGCTCTCACTATGTTGAAGCCGAGAAAAGCATGACAATTCCATCTTCCATAGCCGGACGAAAGTCGCTAGCCAATGCTGATGGAATCCGATCTGAGCTACCAATGTTGAGAATAACAGAAAAGACCAAAAAGCCATAGTCGATGCCATGCCGAATGCATGCTGGAAGTCGGGTCAATGTTGGGGGATACCGAAGCTTACTCGCATGTGTGCTACCCGCCGCTTGCGTTTTATCTATGCTTGGTTTGCTTTTTGCCACTGTTGGAGAAGAGCCTAAGACCACACTCTCTCTCACACAAGACCGAGAATGGCTCAAAGGCCAACGAGTTGGAGAAGAAGCTCCTAAAATCCCTCATCGATGCTCTACACGAGTGTGTGTGTGTGTGTGTGTGAATGTGCCCTCACACACACACACACCCTTGCCTTTGCTATGCTCTTCCCCCACTATTTCCTTGCTTTGTAGTGAATGTGTGTGTGTGTGTGTGTGTGCACGCACACACACACACACACACACACACACACACTAGGAGAAGAAGCACAAAAAAAATCCTCCTGCTCCCTGTCGAGCTTTGTGTATGTGTGTGGGTGTGCATCACACACACACCTTTCTTCTCCTTGCTTCCCTTGCTATTCTTTAAACCCTGGTACTTAGCATTGCAAGTCTTCTCAAATTGCTTACTCCCCTGGCTTTATATCGATGCTCGATTTTGCCTTTCTTGTTGCAACATTATGTCTTTCTCAACACAACGCTATCAACAACTCTTAGAATGTTTCCTAATGCTTTCTCAAGATCCAATTTCCTACTCGATTGCGAGTCCAATTTTCATCTCTTCAAGATTCCAAGTTTGGCCGATATTGGAACTCTTGCCCGCACGCCAAATTCAAGCTCTACCCCTTGAGGTTTTGATGCTTGACCTGCGTGATCATGCTTGCTCTGATTTGCTCTCTCCAAGATCTCCAAATCTCTACCAACTTTCTCCTAAGCACTGCCTATAATTTTCTGCAGTAGTTCTTGCTTGATTTGTCTTTGCATATTTCAAAGCTCTCTCGATGCTCTCTAATGCTCCCAAGAATTGCTACCCATGAGCTCTTGGTCGATTTACCTTTCTCGATCAATACTGCTCAATTCTCTGCTACATGCCAATTTTATGCAGATCTTTGATTCTAAGCTGCAAACTATCCTTGATTCCTCTCTCCCCAAGGCTTGCTTCATTCCTTGCTTGTTTGATTTTGTGCAGATATTCCAAATCCTCCAAGCCCAAGAGGGGTTGTGCACGTCGGTCTTTCATCCACGAGATTCGCTCAAAGCTAGAGCTTTGTCAAGCTTTAGATCTACCTTCTCTTTGCTGGATTTGGGCCAAGCTCGATCCTCAGGCTCTCATAGCCACCGCTGAGAACTCATCGACGGCGGGGGGGGGGAGGGGGGGGATGCACTGTCGCGATCGTCGTAGCTCTAATACCATTGGAAATAGTGTGTGTGCATAAATGCATGTGTGCGTGGTGCAGTGCAAGAGAGGGAAGAGGAGGAGAGTGCAATGTGTGGGTCAAACACCGGATGTCCGGCCCCGGGCAAAGGCACATCGCCTTTACCCCAACATTCAATGTCTTCTTGTTGCATAAACTTAAGTGCCATGTGCTCAAATTCAACAATGAGTAACCCAAAGAGGGTTGATGAAAGCGGGCATCCTTAACATCAATAGTACTTTGAAATTCTCTCTTCTATATGCAATCAACATATCACATTCTTGTAATACAAGAAATTCACTTGGCACTTGAAGTTCTGCCATACCTCTCCAAAGATTATCTTAGGGAGCCATATCAAAATCTTGCTTGAATTAGACACTTTAAAAAAAACAATCCTTTACCTTTCTTCCTGCTTTCCTCTATGAGAACTCAAAAGAGTGACATAATTATCAATGGTGCTATGATGCCAACAACCTGCACACTTTTATCTTTTTAGGCCATTCACTTATCTTCATTTCCATTATACCTCCAAATAACTTTGCCATAAGAGAACTAGCCAAGTCTAGTAGCGGTTTACATTGTTGACATGTCCCCCTTTAGGGGTAAAGTTTTGATTCAATTTATACTCTAATCATGAGACATGTCATGCTAAAGTGCAAGGTTAAACATATCCTGTATCTAACTATGTGTTTCTTCCCTTGTCCATTTCAGCATTTCAGGCTTGAAACCTTGAAGAGCTCCAACCTTGCAAGTGGTCAATTTCTTAATCCAACATAGTATCATGAAAGAGGACCATTACATAAACATTTTTCCTACACTTGGTTGCTCATATATACTCTTATAATGCATATACATGTCCATAAGTCACCAAAACTCTCAACATGGTTGCCCTTCACATTTCTTGAAAATTTATCTAATGAGTGTGCCTTCCCTTGATCTTGGGAAAATTCTAAATACTTGGGATTATTATGACAAGCATGCCGTGTTTACTCTGGCATCACTCTCCAGTCTATGCCTTGCTCTCTACCCCTTAACCAGTGGCCGTATCCATTCTGCACTCTGATTGTGTGTGATCTCTTTCCAAAAACACACCAAACCACCCCCCCCCCCCCCCCCCCCCCCCCCCCCAACACTGAATTAACCATGGCGGCTGCTGCTGCATAGCGTATACCTTGTGACGATAATAGATCAATGGAGATTTGCCAAGACTGTCTCTCCTCAAAACATTTACTGACGGGGTATTTAAAACTAGGTGAGGGTTGCTCTATGCCCCTCACTTAGCCTTGGCTCTTGCGTTTTGTGAGTGTGAGAAAGAGAGTTTTGTTGAGGGCTGGAACATCTGCTTACTATGTGGCTATGGAGATGGTTGAACATAAGGAGGCTTCACAAGCTGGTACTTAGCCAGAATAGATTGGGTTCTTCTACCACATTTTTTACATTATTCTGCACCTTCTAAGTTTTCTATGAGTTGTTATTTAGTACTCTTGGTATGTTATACCGATCGGTGACATAAAATATTGATGGGAGGTTTTGGATTAATGGTGTTTTTACCATGAACAATAGACTTGCCTGTAAAACTTGCATCAATTTGTTTTTTCTGTATTAAGCAAACATCTATCGTAATGTTGCAAAAATGATTGTAAATTCTATATTGTAATAATACTGCCTTGACAAATTTTTTTAATATAAAGAAAAGGGGAGTGAGGTCGAGGGTTGGTATAGTATACCCTTGGCATTTGAAGGGACATCAATGCAGTATTGTATGAGAAGTGTTGATGCTCCTGGCCCCAAGGGGTGTCAGGTATTTGATCTCTAATTTATGGCATGGGGTTGGTGGCATGTGGCGTTCTGTTGATTACATACTTTGGATGGCATCTGTTACTGAGTTAACTGTCGGCCTGCTTGCGAAATAAGGATGCCTCTTTTTCGTATTATATGGCTCATTAGAGGTCGACCTTTTACTCTAATTTTTATGGCTGAGTAGACTCGATGAAGTAAAATCTCTTCATTTTAGGTATGACACTTTGATACAATCTAAGGTATGATGGGATGCCTCTTACCCAATTGGGGCTGTAAAGTTTATTTTTGCTTGATCTACTTAGGCTAAGTCTGATGACTAAACCAAGCAAAGGTATTTCTTATGGGTAGTATCTGATGTCGAAGATTAGGTCACTTTAAATGGCTTTATGAATGAAAGCAATAAAAGGTTTACCGCACTTGAGAGATTTGGATGAGTTGCTTGACTATTTAAAGAAAGAGCTTGACAATTTTTGCAAAGTGATTGAAGGGCTGACTTTGGGTATTAAGACACTTTGATCAGAAGAGGTGGTGGCCTTCTTATCAAAATGATATGTATGATAATATCTATTTAAGGTCTAATAAAAATTGGGGCTATATAGAATCCATATATATATTTATTTTTATAAATCAAAGGAAAAACATTCTTTTACAAACATTAAAACGAATAAAAAAACTATGGATTACATGAAAACTTTGGACCTTAATTTTAAGTTAGAAAAGTTGTAAGTTGGACATGGATAACAACTGATATAGTCCATTGACTCCTGTAAAATGCATTCAAGGCTAACATATTTGTTGTCTTGTTTGAATGGATGCAGGTGAGGACTCTATTCTTTCTTGGATTTTTTTTTGGCTTCAAGCAAATGTCTGTCCTCGACGTTCCAGGCTCTTACCACTTCTTGGAACATACATTTTAGATCATCTAATGTACTTATACACTAGAATGAGACCTCATCCTTATAGCAATGTACAAAAATAATTCAAGTTTAAGTTTTTTTTTGTAATGGTCATTGTCACTTGTCTAAAGCCGGTTGTCTTTTGAACTAAATGTTCATTTATGTTTTATTATATAAGTAAAGCAGCTACACACATGTCCTATACATAAGGCTTTCCCAATTCTTTGGGAAAACCAAGACGTTGACTTTAGGAATTTGCTTGAATTATAGTGCTAAGTTGGACCCACTATCTATAATTCCTGCTTAGATGCTCTAGAAGCCGTCAAGGAATTTCAAAACAACCTCTGCTCCCTAAGCGACTCTAACGTTTTAATAATGGTACCCAAAGTTTTCAAAGTTTTTCCTTTTTTACCAGCTAAACAAATTGAAGTTGAGTCCTTTGGTGTGGACCATCAGCTCTAGGTTCTACCTAACAAAGCCTTTTTGACACCTATCCTTAGTGAAACTTGGGTTTATTTGGCTAAGCTACCAGCATCCACAGTTGAAGACCAAGACTCATAATTTTGAAATAAGGAAAGTTCCTAGACAAAGGGGAACTCATCAAAGCCCCCTTCAACCTTAACTTTATTGACCATTATAAGTACTCCTCTAATACAAGGTTATACATTTGGACAAAAGGTAACATGGAGTTTGCTAAAAGCAATCCTGACTTCTACACTGAATTGATCTTGAATGTGTTTTGTCCTTATCTAAAATGTTCCTGTAAATTTCTTGACCCCAAAGCCTCATGTGAGTCCAACATCATGTGGTTTGACCATGCTATCTGGTATATCCTCAACCACCTTGACCAAATCTTCCCCGAGAAAGCGATGGACTATCATTTACCCCTCATTTGTTCTTGGTTGGGAGGATAGGCCAAACAACTAGTGGTTGCTCAAATTGCTTTTAATATTTTTCGTGGGCTAATGTTGGATATCCTTAAAGAGCTCAAATATGATGAACCAAGGACTTATCTGACCACTTATGCCAACTATAAAGGTGTCAAAATCATCACTAGTCTACTCATGCCTTGTATTGAAGATGATGATTCTCTCACTATGGTTGGAGTTTACATGCTTGGGTCTCTTCGCACATTTTAGATCCTATGATCCGTTTTTGGAGCCCATTGGTCACGTGTAAAACTTTGTATGGAATCCAAAATGACATTCAAAAATAACATATATTCAATCACTCTATCTACACTATGTTTTCTACACATGAACCCATCGGTGTCATTCCATAGATGTATACCATTGGGAATGAGCATTCTGGTGCTATTGCACATATGTAGATGATGGGAAAATTGGGAGAACGGTTGTCAAAATCCTCAAGTCTCTCTCTCTCTACACACAAACACACACACCCATTGTACCTCTCACCTCTCTCCTTTTTTAAGTGCACACACATAGGTAGACAAGGACAACACAATTTACACACACGCATACACACATATGCACTTAAACCTAGATGGTAAAATCTTGTAAGAGCAAGATATAGACAAGATTGCAATACACAACATAGTATAAGAGAAGGAGAGAGAGAATCTTGCAAATCAATTATCTAAAGTTCTAACTCCAAAACTCCATGACATAGTTTTTGGTGTTGGGTATTTGATTTCTTTATTGGAAATAAGTTGGTGTTCAAAATTAGTTGTTTCTTTTTACACTTCAATTTATGTGTGTTTCTCATCACTTATTGCATGAACCATCGTGAGGTCTGTTCTCACTACCTATGTACAATTGAGCTGTGTAGGCTCATTGAGAAAATAATTATGATAAATAAATGACCAAAAGGCTTTATTGGCTTTATTGTCAACTCCTTCTCCTCAATTTCAATGTTCTAATCTACATAGCATCCACTCACCATAAGCTTCAAAATAAAGACAACAAGCTCCCTCCAGGGATAACAACTTTCTAACTTACTCAATAGAGACTCAAATGGACCGTGAGTGATGGAAAGTGTGGAGAAAATCTAGAAAATTGCACAAAAAAATCACGCATCTATTTGGTATCTTCTCTAGAGTTGCCCTTAAAGGTCAAGATGTAGCAATTGTAAACCATGCCAGTGTGTGTAGTTGTGGTCTCATGATCGACTATTTGTGCATGAATGAATTGCTCTTCTTGGTTTATAAGTGAAGGTTAATACTCATAAATAGGGTGTAAAAGGTAAGGGTCTTAAAAAAGGTTTTAAAAGACTTATGTGAAATGCATTGTGAATATACTTTGCTTCATGAGATAGCTCCTTAAGCCTTTTGCTTCTCTCTTCATATGCTTTGCAACAAGTATTTCATACACAAAACATCTGTTTCATCAACCATAGCGCATATAGTAGGCCTTTTCAACGAGGGGCTCCTCGTCTTTCGGCTCCATATGCACCATAACCCATGATTCTTGCATGAAAAAATGCAAATTGAAAAGCTCTTCAATAATGTGGGACGCATGTTAATCTCACCATCCTATCTTATTGCAGTATTAGTGAGAACCACGATTGAATTGTCAATCCATGGGATGAAGCTGACTCGACTAGCGTATAGAGGCTACAAGAGGTTGTCAATCTCTTGGAAAACAACTAACAACTCGCATCTAACTCAAGCTACACTCAAGTGACAAAATCACCAAAAGCCAATCGCTCATCGACAAACAAATCACATCGGTTACAGCATCAAATGACATCCAAACGTAACGAAACTTCTAGGGCATGTTTATAAGACCTAAGCACACATGCTTATGGTCTCAAACCCCACTTTAGGTCAAGTTCCAAAATTGCGATTATTAACAGCAGTGGATTTTTGACCTAGTCGTTTTCAACCCAGAATGCATTTAAATGCTTAGCAATGATGCCCCAATAGGTCGCCTATGCTTAGCTTTTGATTTGAAAGTGTAAATTCCTAGTTATGATGAAATTAGGCCGCAGGTCGGCGATGCCAAACTCTATGAAATACTATAAATTGCTTACGTCAATGCGTAGAGCTCTTACCTGTGGGGTTGCAACGCAATAAACACGACTGCAATGTGACAACCGGGGAGGGAGTAGGAAGCGCGAGAAGAGAGGAGTGAGCATCGTTAGCTCACGCTGTATATTTCATTATCCAAAACTTAATAATAACTTACAAAAATTGGCTTTTAAACCTTAGCCAAGGTTTTTGGTGGTCAAAACTAATAATCTGTGAGCTCTACTAAAGATGGGTAATGACAGCGGCGCCAAATGTGGGACGCATGTCTAACCTCACCATCCTATTTTATTGCAGTATTAGCGAGAACCACGATTAAATTGTCAATCCATGAGATGAAACTGACTCAACTAGTGCATAGAGGCTACAAGAGATTGTCAATCTCTCGGAAAACAACTAACAACTCGCATCTAACTCAAGATACACTCAAGTGACTGAAATCACCAAAAGTCAATCGCTCATCGACAAAAAAATCACATCCGTTACAGCATCAAATGACATCCAAACGTAACGAAACTTCTAGGGCATGTTTAAAAGACCTAAGCATACATGCTTATGGTCTTAAACCCCACTTTAGGTCAAGTTCCAAAATTGCGATTATTAACAACAATGGATTTTTGACCTAGTTGTTTTCAACCCAGAATGCATTTAAATGCTTAGCAATGATGCCCCAATACCTCGCCTATGCTTAGCTTTTGATTTGAAAGTGTAAATTCCTAGTTATGATAAAATTAGGCCGCGGGTCGGCGATGCCAAACGCAACGAAATACTATAAATTGCTTATGTCAATGCGTAGAGCTCTTACCTGCGGTTGCAATGCAATAAACACGACTGCAATGTGACAACCGGGGAGGGAGTAGGAAGCGCGAGAAGAGAGGAGTGAGCGTCGTTAGCTCACGCTGTATATTTTATTATCCAAAACTTAATAATAACTTACAAAAATTGTTTTTTATACCTTAGCCAAGGTTTTTGGTGGTCAAAACTAATAATCTGGGAGTTCTACCAAAGATGGGTAATGACAGCGGCGCCAAATGTGGAACGCATGTCTAACCTCACCATCCTATCTTATTCAAGTATTAGCGAGAACCACGATTAAATTGTCAATCCATGGGATGAAGCTGAATCGTCTAGTGCATAGAGGCTACAAGAGGTTGTCAATCTCTCAAAAAACAACTAACAACTCGCATCTAACTCAAGCTACACTCAAGTGACTGAAATCACCAAAAGCCAATCGCTCATCGCAAACAAATCACATCCGTTATAGCATCAAATGACATCTAAACGTGACGAAACTTCTAGAGCATGTTTATAAGACCTAAGCACACATGCTTATGGTCTCAAACCCCACTTTAGGTCAAGTTCCAAAATTGCGATTTTTAACAACAGTGGATTTTTGACCTAGTCATTTTCGACCCAGAATGCATTTCGGTGCTTAACAATGATGCCCCAATACCTCGCCTATGCTTAGCTTTTGATTTGAAAGTGTAAATTCCTAGTTATGATGAAATTAGGCCGCAGGTCGGCGACGCCAAACGCTACAAAATACTGTAAATTGCTTACGTCAATGCGTAGAGCTCTTACCGCGATTGCAATGTGACAAGCGCGAGAAGGAGAGGAGTGAGCACCTTTAGGTCACACTATGTATTTCATTATTCAAAACTTAATAAAATCTTTACAAAGTTGGCTTTTATACCTTAACCAAGGTTTAAAATGTGTAATGTCCGACGCCCAAGACCTTTAAGGCTCCACACTTATTGTCTTTGCAACCTAAGTACACTAACTGACCTATGATTTACACCTTGTAACTCTTATTGAGCCCGTAACACGTTACAATTATCACAATGGCTAAATAATTTGGGAAATTACAATACATGGCCATTTTCTGAAAAATGTGAAAAGTGTGTAACTCCAATCTTCACTGCTTCTTCATATTCATCTTCAATGTGCATTCATAAGGCTTTGATCTTTAGCAGCTCCTGTTAACTGACTTCGGTTCAATTAACATTCCCCCCTTCCGATTTTAGTGCCCGTCCTTGGGCACTGTTGAGAAGTGTCCATGGAGGCTGTGGAAGTTTTTAATTGATTGGTGATGTACTGATTGTCTTCATTTGTCGTTGAATTTGTTGATGAGGTTCAATTTGTTGCAGCATCTTCATTGGTCAAAATATATCGGTTGTGAGTGATGATGTTGCATTCGTCCATTGTAATAGCATAATGATGAGGCTGTTGTTTATTGATGAAAAGTATGTACAAGGGAAGTAGAATGATAGGTTCTAAATTAGGGTCTAATACCTGGATGACCAAAGGGAAAAAACCCAGTGGGAAAAAAGTGCCTTTGGGATACGTGCATTATTGAAGTACTTATTAGCATGGGAAATTTTAATAAAGTACTCAAGGGATTATGTCCAGATAGATATGGAAATAAAGAGACAACAAATATGAAAGGGTAGCATGATGAAACATTTGTTGCCTGTTGTAGTCCACTCAAGGTACATAGGTGGAAGCAAAAAAGAGTGTCTAATGCATATATCCAATGGTGGGACATCCTATTTATGTATACACAGAAATGCATGGGAAACAATATGCTGTGCAAGAAAGATTTTGAGGGGTTCTTCAGAAAGATGGTGTAGCTATAAAAGCATATGACATGGCTTTGCAAGCTGGCACCCCTTTAAGAATGGTTTTTGTTGACGAGGATATGTGCTCTCATCTTACTGTGCATTGTGTGTGAGTGTTGGACTCTACGACACACCACCGACTGTAAGTTAGTAGACTTCGACTCTTATGCTCATCTCATTCAGCATGAGCGACATGACTTAGATATGCTCAACTCTTCCAGCTTGAGCGTAAGCCTAATAACTACGACTCTTAGCACAGAGGTTAATATGACTTGAAGCTTTGGAACTAATGATTTGCTCATTTTATGGCTCAACAATGCAACTCTGAATATGCCAAAGAGTGTTTTTTGCACCCTGGCGACTTGACTTTTTACATTCTTGTGCTCACTACAAACATTTCTTCAGGTAAAAGTAATCTTGAATCCTCAAAAAGAGGATTAGTAAAGGACCAAGTTGGCATTGAAGGTTTCTTTTGCCATACCTGTTTTATCATCTTTGAATCTGCATTCTTGTTGGTTGGGTTGTCCTTCTTTGTTTGTGAAGACTCCATTATCTTGATTCTCTAATTAGACCTGTTGATAGAAGTCTTTGATGTTGTCGTAAGCCTCTTTTTATTGTCGGCATTTGGCTTGTGACTAGGAGCATTGGAAGACTTAAGAATCCAAATCTCTTGATGACCATTGTATCTCCATTGTTGACTTTGCTTTGCTCTAGGTTTTGTTGAATTCTTGAGATCTTTATGTAGGTCTAGTGTAGCTGCAGTTGTGTTGTGGTTGATTGGTAGCCAAATCTTTGTATACCTTGTGTAAAATCTTTGTCTAAAAGGAACATTCTTTAAGATCCATCTTTTTTTTGTATCCTCTTGAGAGTTGTGGTAGACTTTAGCATATTCCGATGTTGTTCTATTGTATACCTGCTTCTTAGGTATCCTAGGATATTGTTGAGGTTGATACCTTGTGGACCTTCTTTCTTGGGAGGGACTTGAAGTTACTTCATATGTCCTAACCTGCGATTTTGGCACCCATATCTGTTTGTTACCTTCATAGTACTCCTGTTCCTTTAAGCTCCAGTGTGATGCTATCCATCCCATGTTTTTGTCTTTCTGTGTTGATTTTCCGTCTTTAACCCAAATCGGTCATTGACTTTGTAAACCGCTCGGAACGAACACTTGCCTAACTTTGCTTTGCTTTCTCGAGTACTTTGGCTGATATACCTTTGCTTTTCCGGGTGTCTCCATTGAGGTTTCAGTTGGGTCAGCAATTGACTTGAAGTTTTGAAAGACTAACTTGCTTGAAGAAGCTGATCCATGAGGGTTCTTTGATGTAGAGACATATGCTTTCACACCTTCTTTGCTAATTGGTGGAAGTTCCACTTTAGCTTTACCTTTGTCTGTACGATTTGTCTTCGATTCTAGTAACTGCTGCAACTCTAAATCTAGCATTAACGGTACCTGTAGTTGTTGCTGGCCACCTCTTGGAGAAGAGAGTATTAGCATTTTATCTTCTTTGTAGGCCTTGTGTTGGTCTAACCACTTATGTCCAGGGATGACATCTGCAAGCATTTCCTTTGAAGACTTCACCTAAAACTTCACCTGCTCTTCATGATTTTGGATGCTAAGGGTGGCAACTATTTCTTTTTTACTTGTATGCAAACCTCGCATTGTTTTACTATCATGTTTGCATGGAGAGATCTGGAGGATCCTTTGGATGTTCTCTGCAACCATATTATATTTTGCTTTTTTATCCAGTAGAGCATTGCATCTGACACTTGCTCCTTTTGTACTATAGAGAACTATAGCTATTCTCATTGTTGGTTCTATTGAAGATCTTTGTATTTGTTTTTCTTTTTCCATGGTCTCATCTTGATCTGATTGTGTCTCTATGGAGAGTAGCTTGAGATTCTATTTTCCAAATTGACTTACATCAGCTGATTTAGCTAGCAATGAGTGATTGATCTTTGGACTTCCTATTGCTTCTTGGTTTTTTGCAACCCTGTTCTTTTTAACTTGTGGCTCTGGTGGCATTCTTTGCTCAATACCTATCGTGGTTGCTTTTTGTTCTGTTTGATATGCACTTGCTATTGCCTGATTTGCTTTAAGCTCTTTTGAAGTTCTAAATGATGGAGATGAATCATCTTCAATAAGCTTTGCTTTGGCATCAGTCTCCATTTTAACTGTGCTTGAGGACTTTTGTACTGTCGTCCGCGGGTGACCAGTCTGTTGGTCTTCATTCTTTGTTGTCTTTGAAGACTGCATCCTGTTTACATCCTTTATCTCTAACATCTTCTGGGCCATTGGCATTCCCATTATGATGTCGTCTGGCATATCTTTTGCTACGATCACATAGAATTGAGCTACAATGATCTATGAACTTACTTCAATGGTGGTGGAGATGATTCCCCAACATTATGCTCGTTTGTGTCCAGATATGCTTACAAATTCAGGAGCATCTTCTAGTTGTGGTTGACTACATCTTTTCCATGTGCGAAAGGACATGAGGTTCTTATCTAGCTGAAAATCTAGCTTTACTTCTTTTGACAGCTTTTCTTCATTCTCACCAACAATGTTGCACTTGATCATCTTAGGATTTCTTTCTTTATTGACTGCTTTTGTTATGGCAGCGTCCTTTGCTTGAGCTTTATTTGCATCTTCTTTGCTTTGATCACCTGCTTCAATTGATGTTGGCTCGTTTTGTTGTAATATCGCACCTTTTTCTTGCAATTGTTGAGCATTTGTGCCTGCATTTGAGTATCTTTTGATCTTAGAAGATCCATTGTACTTTCTTGCAGAATCTGTTTCTTCCGAAGAGATTTTGGTGTGACCTTTGTGTATCTTTCTGGACTTTAGCTTTCGTTGATCTTGATTTTTCTGTCACCTGTTCTGAAAACTTGAGGGTTTGTATCATCTTCAGATAGTCTTTGACTTCAGTCGTACCATCCACATGGGTTTGTACAAGGTCAGGATCTTGCTGATATTCGTTACCATGTGCATCTTGATATACATATGCGAGCTTGGTCTCATGCAACTGTTTGAACACTATGGGATTTCTCGGCTTTTGACTTTGACTTGTGGAGATCAACCGAAACTTTTGTCCTCGATGATCTTCGAAGAAGAAATTTTTTACAGAATTTGATGGGATCTAGGTCAGTGGGAAACTTCCAACAACCATATGATCTTCCAATGGTTTTTGCTTTGGAGGGGTTTGTTGGCTAGAAGCTCTAGGACTTCTAACTGGTGTAGCATTTCCCGGTACATAAGCTGAGCTTGATGGATTTGCAGCTCCCCCCTTCCTAGGGTGATCACTATAGCCTGCTTCATTGTAAGAGTTCAAAATTGTTTGGCACTAATTTAGTCTCACCTTCTGGGACTGTGAAGGTACACTTTGGGTAGCACTGTTGACATTTGGCATCTGTAAACCTTCTGCATAGTTTCCTATGTATCTCCTTGAAACATGACAAATTATTCCCCAATCAAGTTGTAGATAGCATTATCTTTGCCCTGATATTTTATATCCCATGGGTCTCCTATGATATGGGCTTCTGTGGTTTCAGGACCCAAGGCATCATAGATGCTAGACTCTCCTCTATATCTACGACTATTTTGGTCAAAGTATATGTTCGTTTGGTCACAACAACGAAGCTTGTTTTCCGATGGAGGAGGGTTTGGCTCTGAACAAATTTCTGGTTTCACTCGGGTAATATCCTTCAACTCTAGAGAGGATGGGCTATAATATCAATGATAGCATTCCATATATCTTAAATCATGGCCTCAACTCTTGCTACGATTGTGTAAATCCTTACGATCCTGTGAATGATCGTGGCTGCAACTACGTCCACCTCTTTACCTATGGTGATTATGGCCACCTGCCATATATGCATCTCCATGCCCACCACTATCAAGAGATTGACATATAATCTCTTTAGTGAAGCAATGCACTAATAACGTCATCAAACTTCAGTTTACCGCCTGGTGCGGAGTTACTAATCACAATATTGAATGTATCCCAAGAAGAAGACAAAGAGGACAACAAGAAAATGGATTTCATTTCATCATCATCAAAACCCAACCCTTTTGATGTCACCTGAGAAAATGTGCTATTAAACTCATTCAAATGTGCATTTACACTGCTACCTTCCATCATATTCAAACACATAAGTTTCCATCAAGAAGACTTTGTTGGAAGCACTCTTTCCATCCCAAGTTGCACATAGAGTGTCCCAAAGATCTCGTGTTGTAGTCTTGTTCATAATGATGAAGAATATGGTCTTGCCAAGAAGTAATCTAATCATGGCCATAGCATGGGCATCCAGCTCTTCCCACTAATCATTAGTGTAAGCATTCCCTCTACTCTTTCAATGGCACTGCCTAGCCCTTGTTGACCCAAACATAAGCATATGCTACTTCCAAATTGTAAAATTTGTGCCATCAAACTTTTTTATTGGTGATCACACCAATACTTCTTTATGGAGTTGAAGAATGGGGTGGTAGCATCTCTAAGTCTACTTGGAAAGATTTTGACAATGTCCAAAAGATTTTTTTTTTTCATATCATCACAAACACCATACAATTTCTTACTTTTTGAGGCGGGATCACTTCCCTATGAGGTTATGGTATGGAAAGAGCCATACACGATCAAGAAACAACAAAACCCTTCACATCAAATTTGAAGCATTGCATGGGAATCGAGTAAAAATATTCAAAAGATGAAAAATATCAAAGTTTAAGATGAATGCAAGACATCAAGAAGTGGTTTGGAAGATGGGATGCATTACACTTGCATCATGATTCCTTAATAGACTCTATGATGAACGCGGATTTTTTATAGCAGCAATTTCACGGCTTGGGAGAACGGGGGTTCATGCTTCATACATCGCACCACATATGTTTCTCTTAACTACAAAACGATCTTCTTCTTGGAATGAGGAAGCCACGCCCACCGTTACATGCTCAAGTTGCTATCTAAGTGTGTGGAACCACACGACAACACATAAAGCATGCATGAACTTGCAGTGAAGGGTGTTTATTGCTTCTACGTTGCTTTGTAATAGGCTTAGATTTACTAGATTCTTTCTCCAATACAGTGACAATTTTCCTATTGTGCAAATTTTCATTCTGCAGATCTCATTTCACTTAGCAATTTCTTTTCAAATGGTTTTCTTTTTTTGAAAAGAAAACGATGGCATGTGAATTCTACTGAGTGCAATCCTCCACACTATCACAACCATCTAGCTCAGCTTTTGATCGCATGAGAGCTTGCTTTTCCCACATTTTCAGTCATGAAGCTTTGCTTACACACATTCCTCTCCCAACCACAATGTAGACTTTCAACTATGACACTCATATCTACAATTTTTGGGAAGAAAGAATCACTTATTAGCTCCACACACCCCACATGATATGTTTCTCTTGGTCCCATATATCATATTTGACCTTCAAGGATGATAAATCTCTCTCTCTCTCTCTCTCTCTCTCTCTCTCTCTCTCTCTCTCATGCAAACACACAAATACACGCACAATCCAATTATGCAAACAACAAAAAACTAATGAAATCTATGCAAATCTTCAATCAAAAGTGCCTTAGACTAGTCTAGAACTCAAAATCCAAGTCTTACACTCAAAATTATGGTCTCTTTGTTCAAGTTAAGAAAAGAAAAGGTTCATGTCTTAAGTTTCATCTTCCTCTTGTCAATGGCTCTGATAAACTTCTCAAATAGAACAATTTTTTGTTTTTCCCTTGTAAATAGATACAATACTACAAACTAAAAATTTTCCCCACATATATCAACTATGAGTTGAGAAGAAGAAGTTTTCAAAATATTCTTCCCTTCCATTGGCAAAGAAAGAGAATACAAAAATTTGCATTCTTTTTTTCTTGGAAGATCCACTCTTTATCGAAAAAGATATGCCACTTGCAAGTAAAGAATCTCAGAACTTACAGTGTATGGTAATTATGACCCTCCTTTTTAAACTTAGAAGAGCTACAATGAATGAAATTGTTATACCACTTTTTTACATATAAGTTATTTCAAGGTTTTTTGAAAACACACTATGGCTAAATTTGTTGTTTAGTAAAACTCTCTTTTGTGTTTTTTTCATTATTTTATGTAAATACCCTACGTGATTCTCCTTGTTTATAAACCTCAAATAAACCTAACACCATAAGAGGGAACAAAAATCAAGTACTCATCAAATATTTCTTGATGGCAACATGTGAGTTTATATAAACTTGATATGAATTAATTGAAAAGGTTCTAAGTCTCATAATATCAAAGACAAACTAGCAATTGACATTAGATGGGAATTTACATACATTGTGCTAGCAATGTTTGCATTTTATGTATTCATAAAAACATATATCTATATATGTCAATGAAATATATGCTATTGGTGATAGACTTCAAAGAGGGAATATATATTCCTCTTCTTCCATACATCTCTATCTCTTCTCCCCCTCTCCCCTCTAGTGAAACTTATATCCCACCCCTTTAGTTATAACTTTAGAAAGGAAAATTATTAGGGATTTACCCCAGACATGAGGGAGGGAGGGATAGAGATAAAGAGACATAAGTGTCAAGAGAACTCTGAGAGAGCTAAAATTTAATAGCCTTCCCTTCTCTCTATATACATCTCTCTTTCTCTACACTTAAAAAAGTACGTTTTTTTAAAATGCTATCATTTAGAGACAGAGAGAGAGAGAGAGACAGAGAGAGAGAATGTCCTTGCAATGGATTCCCTTTGCCCCCCCCCCCCCCCCCCCACAGGGACTTGTACACGTGTATGAGAAGAAAAGTCGTTTCTATGCATAGCCTTGGTTGGCTCTACCATGCAATGACAATCAATGAACACAATAGCAAAATGACACTCAATGCACACGATAGCGAAATGTTGTGCAAGAGGAAGGTATTGAGCACATTGCCAAAGGAATTTTGCTAAAGAGTTTTGTCTTCACAATGAATTAGGCTCAAAGATAAATGTCTGCAACATTTTATCCCCAACTTTGTTAGATAGCCGCTTACCTTTTGGTAAGGTTGGCTTATACTTAGGCTTCCAAATGTAGGTTTGATGTGGAGTTCTTATGTAATTTTGAGGTTTAGGTGGCGGAAGGGCTTTATTTTGGGTTTGTGTAGTTTGTTCCTTTGTCTCAAAAATTAGCTTTGATTTGAATGCAATGGTCATGTTATAATTGTGCATGAAGGTTGTTTATGTTGGAGTGTGTGACATATTTCACACCTCTGTATGGAGCTTTTCCCTAGCCATTTATGAATGTTTTGCCATCTTAAATGATGCCCATACATAGGTGCATAACCCATGGGTGTTTCTACACATGCTCCACTTGCATACGAAGCCAAAAGATAGATCAAAACGACCCCTATCATGGTGCACATAAGTCTCCACTTGATTCTCTCCATTTGGGCTAATCCTTGAGCTCTCTGACACCTTATCTATGATGTAAGCAACAAGCTCTAGCCTATGCCCATATAAGAGGCACCTTTGTAGTCATTTCAAGTTCAATAATCAAGCTCTACTATGTCATTTTTCTCCATGAATGATTCTTGTGTGTATCATAGCTTCACAATTCGTATCAAAGCTATTAGTGTGGCTAGTACCTCCTAATCACCCTCTTGATCCTAACCTACCCCTATCTATGCTAGACTAGTCTGTGCATGCGCACCCGGACACACACAATCTTTTGGTTTCCATTCAATCTCTCTCTCTCTCTCTCTCTCTCTCTCTCTCTCTCTCTCTCTCTCTCTCTCTCTCTCTCTCTCTCTCTCTCTGTGAATAATCCTTAATTAACTCTTGATCAGCTCATTAAAGGTATGTCTATTGATTGGGGATTAATGTTGAGTAGAATAAGTGCCCATTCTCATTATCCATTAGGTTAATCCTCTTCACTTTAGGTGTGACTTTATTTTATTAGCCTTTATCAATTATTGCCACTTTCAATTAGTAAAAAAGCTTTGCTTAAAGCACTTTGTTAAAACTTTCACATGAGTCCTTAATCACACTTTTTTAATGTTATTAGCATATTAAAGTTGAAATCCTAATCTTGGAAGATTCCATGTGTGTGAACCCTTGCATAGTTCGAGTCTACATGCCGAATTTCAGGGCCTTCCACATGCAAGTGCAATGAATCTAGTGGTTAGCCCACTATACATGGAGTGTTGACCCTATCAACGCGGGCTCAAGTCCTCTACTTGCCTTTTTTGGCATGTGGGATTGTGGGTGAATGCCAAGCTCAACATCAAATTTAGATTACTATGGGGTTGGGTTGGAATGGCCTGTTGGCCGACCGGATCTCCTTAGCCAACTATGCCGACCAGACTGCGTCTAAATGGTCTAATTGGATTTGCTTCGACCAAGGCACCAATCGAGTTTCCAAACAATTTGGTTGAGAGCTTTCTCGCTCTTTGCTTTCGGTCGTCCACAACCAACCCCGTACAAGGGCGGATTTTCATTGAGTGATAGTAGCCATGCCAACCTGCCCAATGGCAACTTCCCTTGGGACAAGCACTACAAAAAGCTTTTTTGCCCCTTTTGAACCACCCAACCTAAGGGGCTATTTTCATGTTGGTAGTAGCCCTGCTATTCACAGCTAAGAATACTTTCCCACGGAAGTAAACCCTCCAAAGCCCAATGTGAGGTTAAATTTGCTAAGGCAACATCCCACATAAAACGAATCCAATGTAAAATATTTTTGAAATGCATGTGAATTCTCTTGTAAGAGATCACCCTTTTTCATTATCCTTGGTAAACGGAGACAATGCCCTTTCAACACCAAAAGCAATAACTCCTTCTCCTCACACATGAAAGGGTGCACCATGGGGAAGGGAAACCTATACAAATTTGACTGCACAGGTTTTTATACATGGTAAGTAGAATTGAAGGGCTATCTCAGGAATTCTCATCGCAGTAGACGATAATTTTGTGCACTACTTGGATGAAGCGACCACTGCTCTCAAAGCTTGGCAAACATTGGAACGTATGTTTGGTGCTAAAGCAAAGCACTCTAAAAGCTCACTCAAAATGCAATTATATAGGCTAATGATGAAAGAAGAAGAAGACATCTCTAGCCTCATCAATAGTCTAAAGAGTATTTGCATAGAACTTGTTTACATTAAAGCACCAATTGATTAAGAAGACAAAGTAGTGGTTCTACTTAAAGATCTTCCTGATGAATACGACCAAATTTTAGAAGCATGAAAAAAGCACCGATGACGGAACCTCTAATGGAGCATACACAATCACAAATAACAAGAAGAAAAACATTGTGGAGAAGACAACCATTTGTTAAAGGATTGCTACAAGATCAACCCATGCAACATATGTGGGAAGAACACACACTCATCAAAGTTTTGTTTCTATAAGAACAAAGATATTGGCACAAGTAGTAGAAGCAAATTCAAAGATAGAGATCAAGATAGAAACTCCAACAATAAAAGCAAAATCAATATGGCATCTCAAGATTGTGATGACAAAGATGGTGAGGCCAACACTTGCTACATCGATGGCATACTCTAAAGCACCAACATTTTGTAGCCAAAAACTTGATGGAATACACTCGTCAAGGGGAGGCATTTGCATCCATTCCTATTGTTAATTCTCTAAGATAGACATTTGAATTCCTACACCCTATTGTTTAAACTCTCTAGGGGAGGACAAATTTTATTTGTTGAGTTCTATATATGACACACTCGGGGTGGAGTGTGTGACATATTTTGCACATAAGTATGGAGCCTTTATCTAGCTATTTATGCATGTTTTCCATCCCAGATGATGCTAATACATAGGTAGATAGCCCATGGGTCTTTCTACACATGTTCCACTTGCATATGAAGCCAAGAGATAAGTCAAAACAACCCTTAAAAGGGTGCATATGGGTTCTCCACTTGATTCTCCCCATTTGGAGTGCTGATCCTTGAGCTCTCTCATACCTCATCTATGATGTAAGCAACAAGCTCTAGCCTATGCCTATATAAGAGGCACCTTTGTAGTTGTTTCAAGTTCAATAATCAAGCTCTACTATGTCATTTTTCTCCATGAATGGTTCTTGTGTGTATCCACCATAGATTCACGATTTCTTCTTTGGTATCCAAAGATGTGTTGGGTTATGTTAGAGAATATCGTTTGGTACCCACATTTGCATGGCTCCTTGCATGCCCTTGCAAGAGCTTTGTTGCTTATGTTTACTTCATCGTCGTGGTGTTGTTTGGTACGTGTGTCACACAAAGTGAGAGAGTCAGTGTCCCAATTTCCTTATATGTTATGATCCATGGTGTTCTCACTGTAATTTTCTATTCTAGTTCAGGGTATTGAATATAGGGATAAATTCCAAAACAAACACACAAAGAGCTGAGTTTTAGGCTTATCAAACGAATCTTTGCGATCTCTTGGGATTACTCCTACAACACTAAAATTCTTCTTTCATCCTTCTTCTTGTTCTTCATCTTCCTCCTTCTCCTCCTCCTCTTCTCTCTCTCTCTCTCTCTCTCTCTCTCAAGCTCAAGAATTGTCAAATAGACCTTTGAGATCTCTTGGTACTAATGCTCCAACATTAGCTATTTCCTTCCTCTTATTATTCTTCTTTTTCCTCTATATGTGAGTAAGCATGTGTGTGTGTGCGCGTGCGCGCGTGTGTGTGCGCGTGCGCGCGTGTGTGTGCATGCCCAATTTTGACCTAGTAGATAGCAATCCACTCTTTCACCCATATCTCTTACAAACACGGATTTTCAAATTGCATTGATGTAAATACAATTTTTTAAAGCAATAACATACTTTTTTGTAACAATATTTCAAAACTAATAGTTTTTCAATCGTTGAGGTTTCATAATCTTCCTTACAAACAATGGCTACAACAACTCTTAAGATTGTACATCTCCAAATCTTGGACATTGCAATTTGAGTACTCTTAATTGAGAAACCAATTGAGTCTTTTTATGTGTTGTCTTTTCAAAACACCGGTTCAAGCCAAGATTTTTTCCTTAAGAACGTTTTGTTTCCCTAGGGTGGGATGACGAGCAAAAAATGTTGTTGAAACAAGTGACATCGGCTTCATTCTTTGGGGAAGGAAGTGACGTGCTAAAGATACCAAGGCATGGATCAAAGCCCTCAATGACTACTTTATCCTTGTGTAAACAACCCCAAAAATCAGTCTAGGCTGGCTAGCTATAAACTCACTAACAATGCCAAGCTATGGTGGCAAATGTGAGAAGAAGACCTCTTCAATACTATTAAAATCAACCTTAAGGCACTTCAAGTGCACCAACTCCACGTGCACAATAGCAACAATTGCCTTTGTTACCTAAGCACCACCAACTCAGTACAACAAATTATGACCTAGTCTAGCAAAATGGGTTCTTCTAAAAAGCCATGGCCCCAGAGGACGTGGAATTGCTAGGGGTCCTAGACAAGGAATATAAGCTGGGGTATCCACAAAGAGAGTGAGAGAGGCTATGGATGGTGGGAAAGAATGACATGGTTCATGGTAGTGAACAACTTTTGAAAGAGGACAAGGGCGCCCTATGGTAAAACATTAGGTTAAATAAATGTTGCCCATGTAGTAATTGAAGATGTTCTTTGACCTTTACAGCTTTTGAGATTGACATCTTACATGGGCTTTTAGCTTCTCGACTGGCTCCTAATAAGAGTTCAATTTCATGGTCCACTTCACATCTTGGTAGCATTTGGGTCAATTCTTTGAGAAAGAAGTCTTGGTATTCCTATAACCAAGTTAAGATGTGATTCTTAGGTTGCTTCAAAATTCATTTGCTTCTTCCTAAGACCCTTAAGTAGTTTTCTAGCCTTAAGAGGCTATAATTTTTGCTTTCTTGTTATACATGTTAGTGTGGCAAAGGTAACCCTACTTAGAGGTGAAAGTCATCACTTGTTGCACTTGATCCATTCCTAGGATTCCATCATGGATGGCCATTGATAGGACACAAACAATTGCATTTATGAGGTTCCCATCAGTCTCGAAGTGAAAATCACCCATTGTTGCTTTGGTCAAAATCTCCTTGTTGACTAGTTGGCTTTTGGTTTAGACTACACTAAGGTAGACACCTTAGGTAAAGCAATGATTGTGTGCTTCTACAATCAACTTGCAATTTGAAATGCCTACCTTGGAAACTAGCTTAGAGCTTCAATCAAAGAGAGCTATTGTTTGCCTCCTTAAAGCTCAATAGCTACGGGTATTTGAGCTCATTCTTCCTCTTCATTTGCAAAGAGCACATCAATCCTCCCCCTAGCTTCCCAATTAATACTCTTTATCTAGTGTCCATCTTGCACTTGTCATAGCTAGACAACTTGCACCTTTGCACTGTGCAGTCAAGTTGAATTATCCTTTACAAACACTCCCCTTACCCACCCGACAAACAATGGCATGAGGGTGTGGGCGTGGATATCCAAGGACAGTGTAAGCACTCGACAATAACCATAGAGACTAATGTTGAAGTGATGGTTGAGGTCGAAACTTCTCCTCTTGAGCATCCTAGCAGCAGTGGGTCCACCCTCTCCCCGTAGCACCTTACAATTTGGTTCACCCAAATAGAATGACAAATGTATGCCACTTGACACAAATTCTCATGAGGGTTGGTGCTGTTGTAGGACTTGTTCATAGATGCAAAAAAGAGACCGTGGTTACCCGCCTGCCCACATGCGGAGCAGTACGGGCGTTTCATCCACATAAGGGGCAAACGACAAGTGATACACATTCAGCTGTATCATGTCCTCAACCAGGAAACGTCCCTACCAGATGGACTAGCTATATTGGTTGTCAAAATTGTGATGACAGGGATACGCAACCCTTAAGCAACATCTCAGATCGGCCAAAAGGATGAAGGATACGCAACTCACAAGGCCATTTCTTCCTCTTGCTCAACACAAATATGTCGACTGTGTTTATGTGAGCGGCTGTGATTATGTGCTCAAGTTTGCACGCTGAACACCCACGAGGCCAAATTTCTTGAACGGCCTAATGTTCTCAAGCTATCTGAAAGTTCTTTCTGTGTTTTGTAATTTTTGTTTGCAGTTTTGTACTTTCTTGCGACGGGCTGATGAAGGAGGTGCAGACATTGCCCGCCCCTTTCTTCATGAGCGAGCGGCGTGCGTTGAAACGATGATTGCTTCAACACCTTTCTTGCCACGGGCTGATGAAGGGCCCGCCCTTTTCTTCATGAGTGAGCGGGTGCTTTGAAACGATGACTGCTTTCAACACCTTACAGCTGGACGAGGACCATCAAGACGCCCAGATACGAGAGAGCTCTTCTGGTTCTCTCTCTTATTCCACTTTGGATCCAATCCCTTCAGAAAAGACTAGTCTTCACACCTACAGGTGCTGCTGCAACAAAGAAAGAAGTGGAGGTGCAGATGAGAAAGAAGCGTCCACGAACACTTGTTCAAGATTCTCAATCCTATGCTGCCATCACGGCCTCAACTCTGACAAGCTCTCAGACAATTTCATGTCTAAGCAAGAAGTGTTGTGCTTTCTTAATCATGAGCTAGAGCAAGAGAGGACTGCTGCTGAGAGCGCCGCAAAGGAAGCAATTTCAATGATTGTGCGACTTCAGGCAGAAAAGGCAGCTCTCCAAATGGAAGCTAGACATTATCAAGAACTTTTGGAAGCCAGAGCTCTTTACAATGAAGCAACCATTTCCCAGCTTAAAGATGTCATTTCAAGCCAGGAAGCAGATAGACTTATCCTGGAAAGAGAGATTGATGAATGCAAGCAAGCTCTGCGCATATTCGCAAACTACATGCAGGATGAAGACAGACAAGTTGGCCATCTAGAAGGTAAGGACTGTTGCAAAATTTCTGAGGCTACTGCCAATGCTCCAACTGCCAGACAGGAAAAATTGGGTGCAGTTGCAAAACCACAGATTTGCAAGGGGCACTTCAGACCAATTCTGATGAAGGAAAATTATGATTCCAACAGTGTGCATTTTGTGGAAGGTGCAGAACAGATGCAGTCGGTTCCTTCTGGTGAATCTAAAGAAGAGGCCAAGACAAAACATGTGGTTTCTATTAGCAGTAGTAGTCCTGTACTCAATACGAGCGCAGAAGACATTGCTTCAGGAGCTTATGCAATGAGCCATGGCACATGCTCAGCAATGAGCGATCATCAACTTAGGAGTTTGAAGTCGGAAGTTGATAAGGTTGTACACAAAGAAAACTGGTTTGATGAGGTTGTTAGAGAGTGTTGGTTCGGGATTCTGATTCAGTTTTCCAACTTGCAAAATCAGATATGGTCCTTAGGCCTCTCAAAGATTGGAGCACATCATGCATGGGACAACTATCAAGGTTGTGGTCTGAATTACAAGGATGGTATACGTATAGATACTGGCTGGGAATCTTTGGCTGCTCCATGTTTGCAGGATCCCTTTCACACGAAAAAGTGCAGGTTCTTGAAAAGGTTCCTGCCCCAAGGTCTGGATGGTGGAGAGAATAAACTGCCTATGCTGTTGGATTCTTGTTTACATGTTTCTGGCTTGAGAAATGTGGGGAAAGGAGAGGGCATATCTTGTGCATCTTCCAAAGACTGTAATGAACTCCATCAACAAGAAAAGGCTGTCCTTAAGCACATTGACTCGTGGAGTGAAATAATGGCTATGATTGATAGTTGTCTTGTGAACCTGGAGGAGAGATTTGCAATGTTTCAAAGCAGATTGCATGCTCTTGAAGTTACCAAGAGGGCTATGGTAGATGCAGCAATCTTGATGAATGAAAACAAGTGGAAGATTCAAAATATCATGCTGAAGGCATCAAATATGTTAAAGGTAAAGTAATTTTAGTGTGAGTGCATCTTGTGGATTTTGAACTTTTTCTAAGGCATATGTTTCAAAAGAGTCATTTGCAGATTGGGTGCACTGTCAGGAGGAACAATTCCATTTGGCCATTAAGGAGTGATTGAACCTGCACAATACTACGTTGTTATTGAGTATGGTTTGTTGCTACCTCTCTTGACACTTGCCGCTTGTGTCGTTATCTACAAATTATCTTCTACAATGATATAAATAATTTGCCTTCAGACAAGACACAAGCCTATGTCGCACATGAGGCAACATAAGTAATAGAAATCTGACTCATCTCCAAGCCATAGAGCCTAACTAGCTCATCCTCGAGCCGGGGAGTGTGCATCTGCAATCTACTCCAGCCTGGCATGCTATAGTACCAGCCACACTTACTTCAGAAGGGTTTTCAGGCATGCAGTGCCTAGGGTGAAGGGTCAGCTTAGGGTCCTATTTAGAGGATTCTATAAGCATCCTAGTCTAAAGGTCCGGTTAACACTAGTTGGAGACTCTTAGATGTCCTCATGTCTAGGGATGAAACACTTTCCCCATTTTTGGTTTTCTTTGTAATATCCGTTGTGATCCATGTGGAGACTCTATAGAAACCTTACGATTCCCAATTTGTATTTAGCTAGGATGATGCTTGATCCGATATTCAGAGTAAGAAGCCCTTTTGGAGTCCTTCACGCTTTGGTTAGGGACCAACTTGAATCGGGTGGCAATGGGCATATAGTATCCTTGAAGTTGGGAATCTTCTTAAGCAAAATTGTTCGTTCATCTGTTATAGACTCTCCTTAAGATGGCTGAGGATAAATGCTAAGTTATGAGGAAGATCCAATGTATATGTACTACTTATCTTCTTAAGTATTTAGGAATGGTCGACAATACCAAGAGGATAACTCTGAGCACTTGCAGGTGTACCACGTTTTTGAGTCCTTGGGAGCTCCGTGAGCGCAACAGATTTGACACACCTCGGAGAATGCAACTTTTGACCGTTCTTTAATCAATCATGTCTACACTTGATGATAAATTAAGGCTCGTCGACACCTCCTCCGCCTTCACAAATAGTGAGCACATTTGTTTCCTTTATCTTGGACACATCTTGTTTACTTGTTACTAGAATAGTGAACATCCTGCTTCCATCAATCTGATAGCAAGAACCATGAATGCATCATGCCCAAGCCATCCACCAGCGTCTCACGAATACATCAGTTTCTCAAGCTCTTTTTCAGCCTTGTACCAAAGACTTCCAACACATGTTGTCCAAGATACTCACCAGGCCAGCCAATTGTCAATTTAAAAGAATCAGTGCTCCAGGAACTCGGTTGGAGCAACAGTTTGCCCTTCCTTTGGCTCTCACGTGCCGAATCTGGCAGAAGCAAGTGAGAGGGGGGTCATACTTTATGGTTGTTACAAGCTTGGACACTCCAAGCGAGAAATCAATAGCAACACATGAACAGAAAGTTCAATATCATGGAACTTTAATAGAGAGAGCGAGAGTCGACATGGCACGGCGGAGTTCCGTGCCCAGAAGCACTGGCCCCAAAGATTGGGCGTCCCTTTCAATATTTCTTTATTATTGATCACATCAAGGTACAACTCCCGAGGGTCCTCTGTTCTCAGACTCTGCGTCGAGATGCTCTGCAGAGTGAGAGGCCCAAGGGCTGTTTTATTCTTACAAGGGATGCTGGAAAGCAGAGCCCTAAAAGCATCATATCAAAAGCACTTCAACCCAAAAGCATCTGATCCCAAAAGCTAGCGCTAAAGCTGCCACGTCATCAGCCTTGCGCAAATCACAAAAATCCGTACAGTTTGCCACGTGGCACTAGCAACGCAAAATGCAAAAATTCCATACGGCCTACTACGTCAGCTTTGTTAGACTTACACCACTATGCTGCTTCACTTACCCACTGCATTGTCTGGTTGCCCACTCCGGGCTGTCCGCCCACCTTTGTCCAGGCGCCCACATATATTTTCTCTATATCATTTTATGCTGGGACGTGGGGTTTTCCTATGCATTGCCCTACCTCCCCCTTGGGCACCTATATAGGGAGCCAGGGGGTACCCACTTACACAGTTTGACATACGTTGTATTTTCAGGTCTTGTGGTTGATGGTAGTCATGGGGGGGTTTGATTGCCCCCTCTTCCCTACACTTAGCGTTTGTGTTCTCTCTCTCTCTCTCTCTCTCTCTCTCTCTCTCTCTCACGCTTCCGCACACGCGCACTCTCACATGGTATCATTAGCTTCAGGCTCTTCATGGATTGGGTGCTACATGATCCGCATCAACTACTCCTTCCACAATGAGATTAGCCAGCGTTTCTGCAACCAGCCAGCGATCTCTCCAAGAGGGGGTGGCGCCATCTTCTGGACATTATTTCTCGCGACGGAATGCTCATGCTACGTCCGTTTTTTGCAAGAACCTACAGATCTGCTGATTTCTCCACTAGCGCTAGGGTTTGGGACCCTTTTCCTCGCCGGAAACTCCCGTCATCCATTCACGTTTTTGCTGCCCCTGCGTTTTTCTTGGGGAGCTGCGTTTTTGGACAACAAGGCAACGCTTGCTGCACAGAGGGGGAGCGTTGGGCCTTGCTCATTGGATCTTGCTTTCCTACATGGCTCGGCATCCGATGCCTTGCCGTCGAGATTCCTCTACATCTACTACAATTTTCAGCCATACTTCCACTGTTGTTTTTCGCTGTTTTCAGCCTGCTTTGGGCTACTTGGTGTTTGAGAGACGTCGTCATTACAAACATGATTCTAAGCATGCATACTATTTAAATTTGTGCACAATAAAAAGAGAATTAGTTTTATAAGAGAAAAACATTGGTCATTTAAAAGAAATTTGTACATTTGCTTACTCTAATGTAGCATTGACAAGGTTCATACTATCTGTAACAGACTTGGACACTCCAAGTCAAGAATCAACCGCGACAACACCAAATAACCACTTCCAAACAATTCACAAATCACAATAGATTTGCATTGGCCCAGCGGAGTTCCGTGCCTAGAGATATTGGCCCCAAAGACTGGCGCCCCTTTCGGTATTTCTTTTTGTATTGATCAATCATCAAAGTACAAGAGAGTGGTTAGGGTTTCACTCTCAGACTCTGCGTCTAGATGCTCTGAGAAGTGAGGCCCTCACCACTAATTTAAAGGTTACAAGGGATGCCCAAAAGCAGAGCCCCAAAAGCTTGAAAGCAAAAGCAGATTCTCTCTCTCTCTCTCAATGAGAGTCAGTAAAAAGCAAGCTTTTTAAAAAAAATAATATTCCGCCTCCGCGATTTTCGAAAATTAGGGTTTTTGGCAGAAATTAGGGTTTGCAGGAATTTTAGGGTTTCTGCTATCCGCCACGTCATCACTTTGTGACATACCCCCCTCTTGAAAGCATTGTAATCGATCGCGATTACACCTGCAAAACCGACAAAAGCCATAAACCGTCTTAGCAGACACTGACTTTTAGTGCCTACGTACTAGGAACACACATCTAGCACATGTACAAAATCGACAGTCACATCACATGACATTCAACATTCATTCGGATCTTAGACCATGATTTATCGGCAATGTAGCTAGCAATCACATCTAGGTCCAATCGGGACCTCATCGATGTCCGATTGACTAACCCCTATTGCAACCATGTCTATTCGAGATCAAGTAGACCAAAATGCTGCAGTCATTTCGTCTATCAGTTCCTGCACTCACAAGAAGTCAAGAACAAATCAGTATCATAATCAGGAATTCCATTTCATAAAGTCATCCAGCAGAATACTGTCAGCTCTCAGTATCCCTGAAGCTCAAAGAGACATCAGTGACTTTAGTATCAAAATCAAGGCATCTGTTGACAAAGGAGTGGAGTGACTCCCCTCTTGTGCATCCCACTGCACTAGATCTCCGGCCAAGCTGAATTCTGGGTTCCATTTGGAGTAGACTATGCTAAACCAAAACATCGAGGTAAAGTTTCACAATCCGAGGAGTATCTGCTAGGTCCTCCTCCTCCATCCACTTCGCATCAAATGCAGGAAAGTTCTTGAACTAAACCAAGAACCGCCTTCGGACTTTACCTTTCTTTGTATCATTATGTGCCAAAATCTGTTCAGGAACAACGATCTCCTCGTTTTCTTCCAATGCGGGTTGCTCATCAGGCTCCCCATCATCAGGCACATCACCCTTAACAAGGTTCAAGAGACTCACATGCAATGCATTGTGAATCTTCCAAGTATCTGGCAGTTTCAATCGGAAGGAGACATCATTTATCTTTTCAGTAATCTGGAAAGTATCACATACTAAGCTTTGGAAAAAGCCTCTCCTTTCCCTTTTTCTTTCGCAGGCGTGCCTTCTCAAAAGTAAGAGCACCCAATCATCCTCCTTCAATTTCAAGTGGTGACGATGGCGATCCGCTGCCTTTTTCTGTCGTTCTTGAGACTCCTGTAAAGTCTCGCGAACCTTGGCAAAAGCCGCATCCAAATCTCGCGAATATTCATCCACTTCCAATATCTAATCTTTCGTGCTCAGGAAGGATGGAACCTTCGCAGCACTTTCAACAATCTCACATGGCGTCTTCCCCGTCTAAGAATGTATCGTGTTATTGTAGGCAAATTCCACCAAAGGTAAGTTCTTTTCCCATTGAGTCTTCTGATCCGAGATCCAAGACTTGAATAAATCTAAAATCACTGAATTGGCAATCTCAAATTGCCCGTCAGTCTGCAAGTGGAACGATGACGAGAACTACAATTGCGTGCCAATGTTCTCCCAAATTGCCTTCCAAAACCAACTCATAAATCTGGGGTCTCTATCGGAGAGAATCGTCTCAGACGTGCCATGTAATCGGAAAATCATCGTGATCATTCTGTATTCTCGGGAGATCAAAAAAATGAAATCCATTTCAATATTTTCCCAGGGGCGGGTGGATATGGGTAAAGGCTGTAACAATCCCTGTGCTTTATGCCTTTCAAACTTGACCTTCTGGCATACCAAGCAACTGCGCACAAACTCTTCCACATCCTTCTTGAGTCTCCGCCAAAAGAAATATCTCTCTACCCCTATCATGGTGGTAGCAATGCCGCGGTGACCCGTAAAAGGTGGACAGTGGCAATCAGTCATAACCTTTTCCCTCAACGGCTGTGTAACGCACAACATAGTCTTTTTCATCAAGTAGCCTTTCTGAAGGGAGTATCCCGCTACTGTCTCCCCATCCCGTATCCGTGTGAAAATCTGCAAAATCTGTATCTGTGGCATACTGATCGACCATATCCTCGAAGCTCCTATGATGTATCGCGGAAATAGCCAGAACCAACGGTTTCCGAGACAAAGCATCTGCCACCACATTCTTCTGTCCCTGCACATGGACAATCTGGAAGTGAAACTGTGACAAGATGTTCGCCCACCGCATCTGCTTTTCCGAAAGCTGCTTCTGTGACAAGAAGTAGCGCCAACTCTGATGGTTTGTAAAGACAGTGAAATCCGCTCCGAGTAGGTAATGCCGCCACTAAGTAAGAGCATGGATAACCGCCAAAAGCTCTTTCTCATAGATCTGTGCTATCATCTCCGGCCTAGAGAACAAATGGCTCTTGTAAGCTATGACATGGCCTTCTTGCATCAAGACCGCACCCAGACTACGACCACAAGCATCACAATATACTTCAAATGACTTCTGCAAGTCCGGCAAAGTCAAAATAGGTCTCGTAGTCAATTTCTCTTTCAATGTCCGAAAGGCAGTCACCTCTGTGGGTCCCCACGAAAAAGGTACTCCTTTCTGTGTCAAGGTATGCAAAGGGGAAGCAACCTCTGCAAACTTTCGTATGAACCGCCTGTAGTACGAACACAGTCCCAAGAAGCTTCTAGCTTCATGGACATTCCTCAAATCGGGCCAATCACGAATAGTCTCTATCTTGGCCGGGTTCATTTGCATTCCTGCTGCTGACACAATGTGTCCCAAAAAGTGTATCTCTGGTAGGAAAAAATTCACTTTTCTTTGCATTAATCACTAACGTGTGATCTCGTAATGCCTGAAAGACTTGAAGCAGATGATCTCTGTGTTCTGTCTCATTCTTGGAGAAAACAATGATGTCGTCAAAGAAAGTGCCAACAAATAGCTTGTACTCTCGAAAAATCCTATCCATCATCCGGTTAAATGTCGCAGGAGCATTGGTTAAGCCAAAAGGCATCACCAAAAACTCAAATAACCTAAAAGTCGTTCGAAAAGCTGTCTTGTAGACGTCTCCCGGCGCTATTCTGATCTGATGATATCCACTCTTCAAGTCAATCCTGCTAAAGCACGAGGATCCCTGTAACCTGTCGAGTATATCATCGATCCTAGGAATCGGAAATCTGTTTTTGATGGTGATTTTGTTGAGAGATCTATAATCGATGCACATTCTCCAAGATCCGTCTTTCTTCAAAACCAACAACACTGGAGAGCAATACGTTGAAGTAGTAGGTTGGACAAGACCCTTTTCCAAGAGGGGTCTTTCACTTGGTTCATAATCTCTTCATTCTGTGCTCGGCTCACACGGTAGGGTGGCCGGTTCAGTGGCGTGCTTCTAGGTATCAGATCAATGGTTTGATCTTCAGGCCCTCTGAAAAGCAATCGGCATGAGTGTGGAGAAAAATCTTGGCGTTCTTTTGATCAGGTCAAAACATATTCTACCTTTATCCAGCGTTCAGTTCTCTTCCAAAAGAATGAGTAAGAAATTGAAGTTCATCAAGTACAATCTCTAAGCCCTTCATTTATCAAAGTCGCTTTCTCGGCCCGGTAGTCAACCACGGCGTAGTTCTTGTGGTACCAAGGGATCCTGAGTAGAACGTCACTCGTGTGCCCTGAACACCCCTGTCATAGCAAACGAAGTTTGCCAATGCTCGGTGTAATGGCAACATCCCATCCGGGTGCCAGTCGAACTACCTCCGCCTGTGGCGTCAGTCTGTCGGGCGTAGTTCCAAATCGAGCCGCCAATTCCAAGTGAAAAGAAGTTGGCCTTGGCTCCTTCAAAAGGGCTTCCTGATCCTTCACTTTGTCCCAAAAGCGGCAAAGTTTGTACTTTTATCATTAGATTCGGTGCAGGTTCCACGCCATGTGGTACCAGTTCTGCTTTTCTATCTGCCTTTTTTGCCACATTCCTCAACTGCTCTCGAACTCTCAGACCTGTCGTCGTCTTTATCATTCTGTTCTTTCTGTGCCTTATTAGGGCACTTCGCGGAGATATGTCCATGTTCCCCGCATCCAAAGCACTTCCCCTCTCTGATGAAGCGAGCTCTCTCCTTAGGAGTAAGCTTGGGTCGTGCATCCTTCTTCGCTGGGTTGCTCTTTTTCTTTTTACTTTCATTCCCAGAAGTCTGTTCGGCTTGTTGTGTCATGGCCTCATCTGTGGGGTAGGTCAAACTGCCAGAGAGAATGGCAAAGCCCCGCTTCGCATGACTTATCAACTCCTGAATAGAAGTTGACTTCTGTTCCAAGCAGTGATCTCGGATCTCTGTAGGTAGACCCAAGGTAAATCGCTCAATCTGTTCTCTGAACGAGATCTTCTTGAATGAAGAGGCGGGTACAAAAGAGCTCGAGAATCTTTCGCAGTAAGTATTTACTGTATCGCTCTTGGTCATCCGAAGATGGTTCCAAGCAGCTCGTATATCTCGCTCAAACTCTTGAGTCAACCAAGAAGAAATAAAAAGCCTCTTGAATTTCAGCCATGTAACTGGCACAGTCTTGCTTAATAGAAGCGTGGACCACCAAGTGCGAGCATTCCCCTTACAATAAGAGGCAGCTCTCCGAATCTTGGAGTGCTTTGAATAGCGTCCTCCCATGAAAGCGATGTCAAACTGCTGTATAAAAGACAAAGCCTTCGAAGCATCTCAGTATCCTCAAAAAGTATCAAACTTGATCGAGTGGCCACCTTCTTTAAACTCTCGGACTTTCTTGCTTTCATCTTCGAGAAAGTCATACTGGTTGGCTTTGTAAAAATTCTTCTTGTTCGCATAAAACTTTCCGTCATCGGAATCTGAGCTGTCTGTAGACGAGTCCTCAGTAGAACTGTCAGTCTCTGGGCGAGATGTAGCCTTCTTTGCCATTTTCTTACCCTTTCCGAAGCTTTGTTTCTTGCTTCGCTTTTTGCTTTTCCTGTCTTCTTCGCTCGAGTCTGAAGAGCTAGAAGAACTGGGTAGGCCTTCAAACTTGACGCGCTTCTTCAGTTTCTTTGCCTTGTCAAATGTCGATCGACGACCCAAATATCCCGGGAAGTCAGTGTCTTTCTTCTGCTTTTTTCCGTGCTTTTTGTCCTTCTTTTGCACGTCGAAAAGCTGAGCAATCCGTGCATCAACCACGTTCTCCAGTCTCACGAAGGGAAGGGTAACACATAGCCTATTGTCGTGGAGAAGATAACCATCGTGCAAGGTGAATGGTTCCTCTTTCTTCCCCAAAGCGAGGGCTGACATCATGTCTTTAAAGTGAGGGTCAGTAGCTTACTCATCTATCATAGAAGATAAATCATTGTGAGTAGCTGTAGACACCACATTAACTTCTGGTCGTTGGGAAAGTGCATCGGCCACTTGATTGTGCTTACCAGCAATGTGAGCAATATGAAAATTAAATTGCGAAAGAAAAGTTGCCCACCTCATTTGTTTGTTAGAGAGTTTGGTTTGCGTCATGAAATACTTGGGACTTTGGTGATTGGTTTGTAGAATGAATGGAGTCCCCAATAAGTAGTGCTTCCATGTGTCTAGGGCATGTAGAACAGCTAAAAGTTATTTCTCATAAATGCCCAAGACTCGTTCATCAGTATTGAGCCTTCGGCTCTCATATGCTATGGCATGCCCTTCTTGAAGCAAAACTGCTCCAAGGCAATCACCACAAGTATCACATTGGACCTCAAATGGTTTTAAGAGATCGAGAAGCATGAGGACTGGTTGAGAGGTAAGCTTCTCCTTGAGCTTGTCAAAAGCATTTTGCTCTTTAGCAGTCCATACATACTTAACATTCTTCTTAGTTAAGTCATGTAGTGGTCCTGCTACTTGAGAGAATTTTGCTATGAAGCGTCTATAGTATGCGCACATATCAATAAAGCTTCTTAGCTCATGTAGATTCCTTGGATTAGGCCATATTTATTACCTCTTAACTTCGATAGATCCATACGGATACCATCTTGAGAGATAATATGACCTAGGTATTGAATCTCTTGAAGGAAAAATTCGCTTTTCTTTTGGTTGGAAAAAGCTTATTCTCCCTCAATGCTTGAAAAATCACTTGGAGATGTTGCTTATGTTCCTCCAAAGACTCGGAGTAGATGATGATATCATCAAAGAACACTTCAGTGAATTTGTGGTAAGGTCTAATTTTTTTTTCCCATTAGACGATTGAACGTAGGTGGTGCATTAGTCAAGCCAAAAGGCATGACTAGATATTCATAAAGACCAAACATTGTGCGAAACGCGGTTTTTAGGATATCTTCATCCACTATCCTTATTTGATGATAGCCACTTTTAAGGTCAATCCTACTGAAGTAGATAGAGCCTTGTAGCTTATTAAACAGATCTTCTACCCGAGGCACGGGAAATCTTTTTTTGATAGTGATATGGTTAGTGCTCGATAGTCCACACACATACGGTATGTACCATCTTCCTTTTGCACTAAAAGGACTGGAGCACAAAAGGGAGAGGAACTAGGCCTCACCATCCCTTTGTCTACCAATTCCTGTACTTGCCTCATGATCTCCTCTTGTGGAGCTTGTGAGACTCGATAAGGAGGCTTGTTAGGTAGTGAGCTTCCTGGAAGGAGCTCAATGCGATGGTAATCATCCCCTCGTTTTGGAGGTAAGTCCATAGGGATATCATCGATGAATACATCTTGAAATCCTTTTAGAAAATTAAACAAGTCTAACTCTTCTTGATTCCTACCATTTACATTTGATGAAACATTAGGATCTTTTAGAGACTCTTTGACAAAAATCATGTACGTAGAAACTGAGCTCTTCATTGATTTATCAAAAGCAGGAGAATTTACAAGTGGAATGGTGCAACCACGCTCACTAGCATCTATATACATGTTCTTTCCCCTGTAGGTGAAGTAGATTCTCCTTATGGAAACATCATTATTAGCACCTTCATGTGCAAAATCAAAGCTATCAATGTTCATTCTACTCTCTTGGTTATTGTCAACCATGTTAACAAAATTTATGTATGTACTTAGTGTATGCTTTGGCAATTCAAAACTTTAGTTGTCACTCCTCTTAGCCTTTGAAAATCGGCGCTTAAGTATCTACACCCACAGCTCGAAGTGGTTAATTATAGAGAGTAGTGGAGTAAGTCTAACATAGCAGAGTTGCCGAGGGCCAGCTCCTTTCGGACTTCTTATGGCTCAATAATGGTAAAGCCGTAGGCAAGTCTAAAAACTTAAAAGACTCCATTATTAAGGCCAAAGCTCCCGAGGTGTGTACCATATCCCACATAGTGGGCTCAACAAAGCCGATAATAGATCCCAGTTCCACTTACCCTAATATAATTAACAACACCAACCATTCATAGGCTACTTAAGGGCCTCTCTTTTTAAGCAAGAAAAGTGAACCAAATGCGCTGATACCAATGTAATGGAGTTGGCCTATTTAACTTGAGAGTAGCGGAAATTAATGAGAGTATTTTTGAGAAATTACTTTGTGAGCATAGCGGGTGAACATAATTGAAGATAGCAACATAATCATAGCAATCAGTTAACTTGGCATGAACAATACTTTTGCAAGAGAGAGAATTTAAAGAACATGACAACAGTTGAGGACCGGATTTATGTGGAGCTGGTCCCCCCTTCAATAGACATTTGTATTATGATTTCTCCCAATAAAAGACAGACTTGTTACAATACAATCTTTGTGTTCCTTGTGACCTAGGTGATGCAATGAAGATGGAAAGCTTCATGCATCACAAGCATAACATAAACTTTGAAGAAAGCTTTAACTATCCTAAGCCTCAGTCCAAAGACCTCAAACACCTTCGAAGGTGGAGAGAGCTAGCAGGGAATGAGGGTAGGGAAGAGGAAGAAGAAACATTTCATGGGAGAAAGAATTAGTTCCTCACTTATCAACCTTAATCATCCTGCAGGACAAGCACCTTAATCAAGCACGACAAGTACCTCAAGCATGACAAGCACCTCAAGCACCTTAATCAAGCACGACAAGTATCTCAAGCATGACAAGCACCTCAATCAGGACAAGCACCTCGAGCTTGGGTCGGGTTACCTCAAGCTCAGCCCTATCTTAGGTCAAAGGACTTTAAACACTAACCTTTGGAGGTCTTTAATGAAGCTAACCCTAAGGTCTTCTAAGCTCCATTGGTAGCCTTGCTCTTTGATAGACCATCTCTTATTTGGGCCCCTTTATTATTGAGCCCGTGTCGAGATAGATCTATAAGCACATGTTTATATCTTAACCCTTGTTCCCGTTTATCTCCCATATCAGTGATCAATTTAATACGAGAAAATCATTTGGGTTGGTTAGATATTAGATTTTATGATAGGAACTTTGCTGACCCCTACAGGCTTTGCAAAAGAAAGAGGTCACTTTCAAATGGACACAAAGAGATTTCAGCTTTTAATCTCTTAAAGAAAAAGATGACTTCGGATCCAATAATTGTTTTACCAGATCTCAGGAAGTCATTTGTGGTCGAGAGCGATGCGTGTGGTAATAGTATTGGGATAGTGTTAATGCAGGATGGTCGGGTAGTAGATGATGAAAGCAGAATCTTACAAGGACCCTATGCAAATCTATGAGAAAGAGCTACTGATCGTGATTCATGCAGTTTCGAGTTGAAAACACAACCTGCTAGGTGCTGATTTTGTTGTCCAGACAGATTATCAGACCTTGCGATATTTTTTGACAGAATCAAAGTTATCCAAAAAGCATATGCGATAGGCAAACATTCTCTCTATGTTCCACTTTCAGATTGTGCATGTGGAAGGCAAGAAGAATGTTGTGGCTGATGCGTTATCAAGAAAGCCACAAATTTTAGCTGTGTCAATTCCTTATCATCATGAGCTTGATGACATGAAAGAACAATATGCTACTGCTGAAGATTTGCAAGGATCTTTGAACAGTTGCAAGATGGGCAACGTCATGAGCTCTATCTCCTCAGGGACGATTTTATCATTAAGTATGGTAGACTATGTGTCACTAGGTCATTGCGACATATAGCTATGGTAGAAAGCCATGTCCCACCGTATGCAGGGCATTGTGGTATAGATGTGATAATGAAAGCGATCGAGACATTCTTTTATTGGCCTACTTTGAGGAGATGTGGATGCCTTTGTGTGAGCATGCGTGAAGTTTGACAGGCAAAAGCACCAGGGTTGTTACAGTCACTGTCGATTCCAGATAAGCCATGGGAGAGTATTCCTATGGATTTTATCTTTGACCTTCCAAGAACGCTGATAGAGAATGATGGTATATGGGCCATTATTTGCAGGTTTAGCAAGCATGCCCATTTTATTTTTGTTAGGAAAAAAGATAAAATCTGATCAGATGGCACGGTTATTCATGTACAATTTGTTTAAGTACTATGGTATGCCACAATCTATTGTCAGTGATCGTGATCCTCGTATGACGAGCCTATTTCGGAGAGGCTTGTTTGAAAACATGGACATTACGCTCAAGTTTTCTTCCTCATTTCATCCACAAACTGATGGACATTCTTAGATTTGATGAAATGTTGTGTGTCAGATAATAAGGGCAAGTGGGAATAATATATACCTATGCTTGAGTATGCATACTATAATACGGTGCATTCGTCAACAAGCAAGGCATCTTTTGAAATTTTTGAGGGTGGCAAAAAGGTTCTTTCCATTTTGCACATGAAGGAAAAGATTTTTGAAGCAGATCAATAGGTTGAGAACATGGATGAAATTGTTGTTTTCACCTGGTGATTGGGTTCTTTTGCGGTTTGAAAAGGCAAGGTTAAAGAAAATGAAGGGCAAGGAAAGGTTGTTTTCTAAGCTCAGCATGCGCTATTATGTGCCTTTTCAAGTACTTGACAAGATCAACGATGTTGCTTATAGGCTAAAATTGCCCGACACTTAGAAGATTCATAATGCGTTTTACGTGAGTCTTCTAAGACCCTTCGTGGGTGATGTGGCAGATGAGGATCGACCAAAATTTGAGGAACTTGATGAGAGCTTGGTACCTTAGCAGATTTTGGCACATAAGGAAAGAAAAGTTAAGGGAAAGTTGCACGCTGGTATCTGGTGAAGTTCAAGAACTATCCACGTATGAATGCAAAGTGGATGGAAGAGAACGACCTGCTAGAGTCACCGAATGCATTGCAGCTTTACCTTTAGGCCTTTGGGTTACAACCTACGTATGCCCCAACTCAACGTGCTCAAAAGAGGGTTGATGATGGAGCTAGCACATCAAATGTATATACGGATATAGTGCCATAGAACTTAGAAGTGTAATTCTATATTAGACAGAAATGACAAAAGTATGAAGGTTTCATTAAGTTATTTGTATCTATATTTTATGGCCTTTCCTGCGGATCCATGTGATGATAAAAGGGTGCTAATCACACTAAATCATCTATGGCATGTATATTTGGCATGCAATCGAGGATGTTTGCGATTTCAAGAGGGGGGTATGTCACAAGGCTTTGGCAACCACTAACCTTAGTTGTTGGTTTCTTTCCCATGATTTTTATTTAATTTTTGGGACCCTCTTTTTGAAGTCACAAGGCTGAACATTGTATGGCTAGTGTGAAATGGGCGATGGCCAACAGTTTCACCTGCAGTAGTGAAGGTCAAGTCTCCACGAGTTGGAGGGCCAATCGGCACTGAAATCCGAGCTGGAAAAGGATGTCTAGGCTCATTTCAAAGTCACTTGGGCCCCACGCGACACTTTATAAGCTGGTGGGTACTAGGAATTCAACTCAAAAAAGCAAATGGGACACATGGCAGCACCAGATCAGTTTGCCAGACTCAACATAAACAAGGGGTGCCCAACATCGATCTAGGAGAGTGGAGTGGCTGATTTTGACTCATTGTGAACTCCAGTGTGTGTGATTAGTGGGTGTAGGTGATCACAGCTTTAATGAAAAGCTTGCCTTCTCCCTTGCTCTATGTAGCACGATGATTCTGCTCTCGCGGACCTGTCTCCCCCTTTGAATAGAGAAACATAATGCCCAGCTCAAGGGCTTTTCATTTGTATGTACAATTGTGTGGGTTCATGCGCATTTGCCACTGGTACTGGATTAGTTAAATGCTAACCTCCCGTAGGTACATGCAAACTCGGATAGATTTAACGCAAGAAATCTCATCCAATTCAAAGGGCAAGTAGCCATACAGGTGCGGGCGCTCGAGGGCTTGCTACGGATGCGATCGGTAGGCGAAACAGAACAAGAATTACAGCTTGCTGTGTATTTTCATATGTTAAGGGTTTTGACACTTTTTTTGATCCCTAATACCCCTAGGAGCTTCGGGGAAACTAGGGGATCGTTGTACAGGTGTTCTGGTGAATTTTTGGGGCTAAAAACAGAGAGTTCAGCGTGCTGTAATTTCTCGATAGGTTTGGAAAAGTGCTCAAATGCGTTGGGAAAGTCACCTTTTGCTTGAGGATTTGTCTGTGAAGCCTCCTACTGTAGTTATGCTACTGAAATTGGGCTAGAGTAGGTCATTTTCAGCCCGTTAAAAGTGGGACAGCTTGTAGGAATTTAAAGGTTTTCTCCAAATTTTGGATAAAGAAATACCGAAAGGGACGCTAACCTTTGGGGCCAACGCAATGTCATTGTGTGCCAAGCTGTGGTTTGTTTGAAGTGTTAGTTCCAGTCACAGGTTAACTTGAGTATTTGATTTGTGTCGTAAATCCAATTGAAGATTCGGGTGAAAGCTAAAGTCTAATGCCCTCTAGCGAGTCTACGGGTGGTTTCAAAAATCACCATCAAGAACAGGTTTCCGATACCCAAGATCGATGATATACTGGACATGCTACAGGGTTTTACATGTTTTAGCAAAATCAACCTGAAAAGTGGCTATCATCAGATTAGGATTGCTCCTGGAGATGTATACAAGACCGCGTTCTGGACGTCCTTAGGATTGTACAAGTCTCACGAATGCGGGCAAGAGCAGTTTTGTGAAGCAATAAGGAGCAACCCACTATAGTCTTGTCTTTACAAAGGAGGAGTATCGTGCTGCTTCTTGTGCTACATTCCAGTCTGTTTGTGTGAGGTGATTGTTTTTGAAGACCACTGGCGATGACCATGAATTACTTGGAACAATGAGAGTTGTATAGGTGTTACATGCCAGGATGAAGCATATAGAGTGAAAATATCACTCTTGATGGTATTGTTCAACTTGTGGACTATTCTTGTTTATTGTTTGACTTAAGAGAATGTTGTTGTTATCTTCCCCAACCCTCTTCTTGAGAAGGCACTAAATCTTCACTCCAGCTCTTTTGGATTTGTACCACGTCCAAGAGCCAAGAGGGGGTATTAAGAAATTCACCTCCTATCTGGTATCATCTAGGAGCAGATTAGGGAGTTGGCTGTTTTGTGGCTGTGTGTCTCTATATGTGAGGTAGCGAGCCTTTTGAATATTTATCAGGTAGGTTGGCTAGAGGCGGATCCCTTCCTATTGGATCATTGCCTTTTCATGGCATTATAATAGTCCCCCCCCCCCCCCCCCCCCCCCCCCCCCCCCTTCTTCCCCCTTCCCCTATATAGGAGTTCAGGGACCCTAGAGCTAGCCCTTCCACACATTCTACTCATCAGAGTTGCCAGTGTTTTGGGTTTTGGGTTGATCTTTCTCTCCCACTCTCTTTCTCAACGTTTTTTCTCTCTCTACTGTCACCCACCACTATCTGCGATCTCTTTATCTCTGATCATCTCTCTTTCTCTTCTGTATCTTTTAGTACTTGCAGATTTAGAGGGACCCTCTCCACATACAGGCTGCCGACGACTGTTGCTGTACAAGCTTAGAGGGTTTCCCACTGTTTGGGGCCGATTCAGAGAGAAATCTGTCGCAATTTTTTTGAGTCTAGGTGGCTGTCCATATTCGGAGAGAGGTTTGTTAGCACCAATTGCTGCTGTGTTCATTATCTGATTCGCTTCTCCACTGCCACTTCGACAGAATGAGTACAACCATCATATGTGATACAACTGTTCAAAAGAAAATTGGAAGGAAGATGGTCTAAAACCAGGAAGGATACATTACCTACATTGGGTGTAACAATGGGGGACATCCCATGAACTGTTGCCTGGGTCTCTGCATTATGGTATCTATCTCCTTCATAGTAAAGAGGCTTGCAAGCCTCCCCTAATCTCTGGCAATGATATTTGTATCCTTCTCAGTAGGCAGTATCAGTGCAGTGATCTCCCCGAAAGTCTAGTTAGTCTTGAGCGCTGTATCAGGATGGGTGTGTCCATTCCACTAGTGTGCCCTGTGTGGCTACTGTAGCCTTGACTCTTTATTCTTGCCTGTCTGTTGTCACTCTGCAGATGGACTGCAGAGGGCTCCATATGCTGTGGGGCGAAGGGCATTGGCAGACTTCTGTTTCTTTGCAGCTGGACTCTGGAGTCTGGAGGACTACATATACTCTAATCCACTGCTTGGTATAAGATTGAGGGCAGGGAAAGGTAGGGGACATATCAATGTCCCTCTAGGAAGTGTTTTGGCACACTTATCGTCCTAATCGGAGATGTTTGAAGAGCCTTGCGGTGGAGCAGTACCTCTACAGCAGGAGATATAACTTCACAGCTACAGAACATTACTTTCTTGAAACCTTGTCAGTTCCAGATTTACCAACACATACATGGGTTTATCATAAGATTTGGGAAGGCTGTGAATCTCTTTTTGCTAAGAGATTTGACTCTGGCTGCTGGAGTAATGCAGCATTCTCATTGTTGATGCAGCTCTTCCTATGGGGCCAGTTACAACAGTGGGCTCTACAACAGGAGTTACACGACATGACAGCCAGAAATTGCTCCTTTTACTCTACTTAGGAAGGCTGTGTTGGCTCTTGATTTGTGATGATCACATCTACTAGCAAGGCGACTGATAAAGATCGATAGAACTAGGGAATTTCATTCGAGAAGACATCCTCAACCACCATAACTCATTGGACTCAAAATGACGAGATTTGAGGAGATAGCGTATAGCTGAGATACCACAAATTGTTGTAGAACAGAGTGGGAAATACCTTGCTCAGCATCCAACGCCTGAGATTCTGTCACAAATTGCTGACGTGTCAAGCTACTGAAGAATGGAGCCGATCCAGGTCAAGGGCTCAAACCCTATGTGAAGAAGTAGAAGCGGCATAAGAAGTTTTACCAACGTGAAAAGTCTTGCTGAGAGGCCTGTTTTTAAAGAGAAGTTCCCGCCAACTTATGGGACCCCGTCCGATGGGGCGCAAGTGACCCAAAGACATTAACGTAAAGCAAGCCCGCACACACACACACACACTCAATCATGGCTGTGATGAGGCAGCACTACGGAGTCCCGGATTTTGCACAGACAGAACTGTATGGAGTTTTAGATTTTACGCTGACATGCTGACGTGGTAGACCTGTACGGATTTCTGCGTTTTACGCTGATTGTTGACGTGGCAGAGCTATACGGATTTCTGTTTTTGCGATGGCAGTTTTTGGGCATCTGCTTTTGAACCAAATTCTTTTGAGTTGATAGCTTTTCATGTAAACCGCTTTTCATGCTGACGTAGTAGACCTGTACGGATTTCTGCGTTTTACGTTGATTGCTGACGTGGCAGAGCTGTACGGATTTCTGTTTTTGTGATGGGAGTTTTTGGGCATCTGCTTTTAAACCAAATGCTTTTGAGTTGATAGCTTTTCATGTAAACTACTTTTCATAGGCCAAGAGCCTTTAAATATGTGCAGAGGACTCATTCTTTGGCACTCTTTTGGGTGAAGGTGCAGAGCGTGAGTACCGGCATTGTATCAAGTTCAAGTAATATAAAGAAATACAGAAAGGGGCGCCAAATTTTGGGGCAATACTCTCTGCGGTGGAATTCCGCCACTCTGTGTCGCGCGTGTTCTCTCTCTCTCTCTCTCTCTCTCTCTCTCTCTCTCTCTTTCAGTTCAGTTGTTGTTGAAGTGCTAAAAGTCCTTTCAGTCTGTTCTTTTCCGTTGGCACATGGTGCCCGTCTCGTGACAGTGGTATCAAAGCTTTAGGCGTGTGCTTTTCTGAAAACATATCGGTCCCACTAAAGAGCAGACAGAGCAAAAACTGGCGCTTTCAAAGTCTACTGGAATTTTAAGAATTTTATTTGAAGTATCTTCAGTCCAGACCCCGGACTTATTAGTCACTCCCGCCCTTACTTCATCGCGCATCGGGGCGCTTCTGTCTTCATCGCTTCGTCTTACAGGGCATAAGCCATAAAGATCACTTGCAGAGAAGGATCAAAACTTCTTTTTCGAGCTGCCATTTCTCTCAGAGGCAGTGTCATGCAGTGGTGGATTTTTATAGCTACCAAGCTGGATGCTTGAAGGACTTGGCAAGCTTTTAAGAAAATCTTTGCCAGAAGTTATATGGTTTCTGACTTCTTCCTTCGTAGTGCAACTTCTGGTAGAGTGGGGTATCCTGAAATGCTTGCCATGGAAACCCTAGCACATTAATTTGAAATTTCTCGACATCTCTTAGTAGGTGTCTCTTCTTGAGCTGATAACCTTGGAGGTCCAGTGAGATTGCTATGTCTTGGGACTATCATTACCGCCACAGGGGGACAGTCTATCCAAGAGCTAATGGACCATGCTACAATCGGCTACGACCTTATAAAAGGTTCCTAACCCTAATTCTTAGTGCAGGTTTTAGGATGGAAAGTCATTCGACTTTTTGAGCTCGATTGATGTCGAGATTGCTTTTTTAGTTTGAATCTGTTTGAGAACTTGTTTGGTGATGCTATTTGGAATTTGTTTGAAATGGAAGGTATCTGTTTTGAACCTCTGTTTGACTCTAGTTTTAATACTAGTTTCAATGATGGGTGATTTTTACTTCCGGGTGTAGTAGTGAGAAATGACGTTTGAGAATGCTTGTTCATACTCATGGCCCGGACCCTTGTGGTTACTTGTGGGGGGATTATTGAATGTTTAAAAAGTGTTGTTTTTTAATTCATGGCCCGGACCTGGATGGTTATTTACGAGGGGAGTATTAAGAAGTCTGAGCAGTGGTTACTCTCAGCACCTCCAAACAATGCAGGCTATAGTCTGGGGGGCGTTTGGTTGTAAAAGGCCTCTATGTCTCCCGCCACAAACCTTGTTAGGTTATGCAGGAGGAGTGATGAGGGAGTCGTTGATATCTCTCGGCCCGGACTTTGTTAGGTTATGCGGGAGGAGTGTTCATCGGCGACTTTATGTTTCTATGTCTTGTAACATGCATATGTGAGCATTTGTGATGTGCCAACCACTGAATATTCCTTATTGGATGAGATTCTTTTGGGAAGCTAATGACCTTGGAAATCAAGAGTTCCTATCTAGAATGAGACTCCTTATTGGATGAGATACTTATGGGAAGTCAACGACCCAGGATATCAAGAGTTCCGATATGGAATGAGACTCCTTATTGGATGAGATTCTTCTGGGAAGCCAACAACCGAGGAAATCAAGAGCTCGGATTTGGAATGAGAAAACTAAAATTTTTGGAATGACCCTCAAAAAATTTTGAGCTAACTTGAGTTGTTTTGCAGATTTGTTGTAATTGCGGACAATTACTTTTTTTAAAGAAGGGAGGATGTCACAAATTACTGACATGTCAAGCTACTGAAGAACGGAGCCAACCTGCAGATCCCGGCTCAAGGGCCTAAACCCTAAGTGAAGAAGTAGAAGCAACATAAGAAGTTTTACCAACTTGCAAAGTCTTACCGAGCGGCCTATTTTTTAAGAGAAGTTCCCACCAACTTATGGGACCCCGTCCGATGGGGCGCAAGTGACCCAAAAACATTAAAGTAAAGCAAGCCCATACACACACACACTTGATTGCGTGGCTGTGATGACGTAGCAGCATTACGGAGTCCCGGATTTTGCATTGACAGAAATGTACGGATTTTCGGATTTTACGTTGACATGCTGATGTAGTAGATCTATACGGATTTCCGCGTTTACGCTGACTATTACGTGGTAGAGCTGTACGGATTTCTGTTTTTGCGTTGGCATTTTTTGGGCATCTGCTTTTGAACAAGATGCTTTTGAGTTGATAGCTTTTAAACTGCTTTTCATAGGCCAAGGGCCTTTAAATATGTGCAGAGGGCTCATTCTCTGGCACTCTTTTGGGTGAAGGTGTAGAGTGTGAGTCCTTGCATTGTGCTGAGTTCAAGTAATATAAAGAAATATAGAAAGGGGCACCAAGGTTTGGGGCCAATACTCTCTGGGGTGGGATTCCGCCACTTTGTGTCGCGCTGTTCTCTCTCTCTTTCAGTTCAGTTGTTGTTGAAGTGCTAAAAGTCTGTTCAGTCTGTTCTTTTCCGTTGGCACGTGGTGCCTGTCTCGTGACAGATTCTACACCGATGGAGTTTGATGGTTTTATTCCTCACTCATCTTTTTTGTTTTAATTAATCCACATAGTTATTTTGTTCATTGATTTCCCCCCAACAGAGGACTCATCCTTCAGAGTAGTGCATCTTATTGTATTTATTAAGTATCCATTGGGACATGATGATTATCTGTACAGGTTTTATTTCGATAAAGGGCCACTTTGACCTTTAGGATCTTTTTTTTTCTGGGGGGTGGGGGCGGTGGTGGTAATCGATCTCCATGACTCCGTGAGAAAATTGCTTGAGAGATTTTGAAGTAGTAGTAACACAAGTTTGTTATAGTATAGGTTGAAGAAGATTTGAAGCTTTGTCCCTACTTTTACTGGATTGGTCACTAATTACTTTACAGTTTGTTTTGTTTAGGAATTTTTGTTCCTTACAGGCTTGGGCTGTGACATTTTAGACATCTTGCACGAGTGAGTACCTGATGGTTTCTGTTTTCAATCACAAGAATATTAATGGACTTGTAATGGAACTTGAAGATTTTGTCATTACCTGACTGCATGTTTATGGAGATCCTATTCTCTGAATAAAGTTTAAACTGGTTTTTGTCATATCTTCTGTTTCAGACTTGTGATTTGCCTCACAAAAGCCTCAAATCTAGTAGAAGCAGACGCTGAATTGGACTCTCCTCAATCAAAGATTGATAAGGATAACACACTCGCAGCTAGTGAAGAAGGTTGTACACTAATCCAAGGGGATTCACCCCGAAGTTCAAGCTCCACGTTAAGTAAATTGGCATTTTTGTGGTCGTCTAGTTTAGAGTGCTTGAGCAATGAGAAATGCCGAGCGGAAACAGCATTTTCTGGGTGGGATCATGTCTGACTCCTCCTCAGGATTTGCAAGCAAGACAAATATCTACACTCGTATGGGATCGGGCCCAGCCTCCAGGGACCAGGGGTTCTATTGTTTCCTTTTCCTTACTATCTGTATTGTCCCAAGTTCCAAAATAGAAAAACTATACTTTGTTCTAGTGTACAGAAATATAAGGGGTGTTTCGCACACAGCAGGGTGGCGGTAGAGGTGACGGCATCTCCCTTGTCTTCTTACGGATGGAACCGCAGAACTCCGCGTCTTTTGGCAGAGCTACCTAGAGAGGGCGGGGATCTCTAGAGACCTTCAGCTGTGACGTGCGCAGCAGGGGTTACCCCCCCCCCCCCCCTGCTTTAGTGCGAAACGCCTTCAAGTACAAACAACCAAGCCTGATACTACTAGGGTTTTCAGAATGTTTGTAGGTTGCCGACCCAATTCGTGGGCGGGAGACATGATAATGTATTTCAAGTATCATACAAGCATGAGGCGCACCAGGTGCTTTATGTTGCGTTGTGTGATGCCGACCTAATTTCTTGTGTGTGGTTCAGCAAAGATTGGTAATGCTTTTCCAAGTTGGAAGGGCTGCAAAATGATTGAAATTTAGTGTCATGGCAACTCAAGGCTGAAGGCGTTATTGTTTGGTACCAAAAAGACGTAAGAATTGGATACGGCCAAATCAAAGATTGGTTGCTTTTATCGCTGATTGCCCTAAAAATAATAAGAAACGGAAACCTCCTCTTGTTGTTTTTTTAAAAATCTTTTCTTGTCATTTTCAAACCAAACCCGATATTCATGACTTGATACATTTTGGCTAACGCTACAAAGAATGTCAAGCTTCCTTGCTAAGTCGAGAGAAATAAGAATCACAAGCTGAGATCCTGCTACGACTTTACTTTCTTCGCTGATTCCAACGGCCCACATGTGCTGGCCTTCATCACCCGATGCCCCCTTTCCTCAGTACCCCCTCTCTTGCGTCATTTAACGCCTCTTACATTGTTCCTCAATACTCCTGCCATCGCCCCCTCTCCTCGTTGGCTTGCTCTTGCAAACCCCCATTTGCTTCCCTTCTTCCATACCCTTGCCATCGCCTACTGTTGCATTCACCAGTGCCATGCCTCTTTCAAATTCATGGCAACGTATTCCACTTCGCCCCACACCCCCCATAGAATCTGTGGTGTTAGCAAGAGTGAGCAGAGATGGCATGGCAAGATGCGGGTAGAACATGGGGCAAAGCAGGCGTGGCACGACGACCAAGCAGGGGGGGGGGGGAGCGAGAGAGAGAGAGAGAGATCCCAAGTTGGGAAGAGAAAGGCATGACTTGTCACACCCCCGTCTCACCCTCCTCTAAATCTCCCCGAACATCATCTTACTATTTAAGTATTAAAAACAATTGAATACCCCCTATTTGTAACTACAAGCTATTAAATGATGGACTATAAGCAAACATAGGTGGAGTTTAGATTAATGTTTATTTGTCGAGATACCATATTTAGGTAAAGCTTCTAGTTTGCTTTAGTTTAATGTGCCTTGCTTTTAGACAGGCATAGAAAGATTGATAGCTACTTTTCTATACAATCATGGCAAGAGCTAGGCACAAGCCTTATCTACGCAAAATAATAGCTAGCTTCCTATGCATTTTTATGTTGTTGGGCAAGAGCCATGACACCTAAAACCCTTCTTTGTGGGAAACCTAAAACCAACAGTTTGTGTATACCAATAGCTCATGGTTGAGAGTACACCTAAAACTCTAGCTGGTAAATTAAAAAAGGCCCATGGTTGGTGGAAGGGGGCAATTGTTGGAGTAAGCCCAAGTTGTGATCTACAAAGGGATGCCTAACTATGAGGCTTACATAAATGGGTTTAGGGTTTAGGACATGTTCCTTTTTTTTGTTCTTTTTTCTTTTTTCCTTGACCACACATGTAGGTCTTTTTTTGCTATATTGGCCTCACTGTTAGTAGCACAGCTCAGTAGAGTTAGGGTAGAAATAGGAAATATTAGTTGCCTGCACATGTATGCACGATAAAGTTGCATCTCCAAGTTGTGGATTCCACCCTCGTCTATTGGCATTACACGTGGCTCCATTTATGGCAAAACATCACATACATTGCACATGCAAAACTATTCTTACCTTCAAGCTCTTCTAGACTTGAAGCTAAAATATCACATATTTTACACATGCAAAGCTTTTCTCTGATGCTGTGGGAAGCCTTTCCTTGATAAGCAGTCTTTGGTTCTTTTGCTTTGGGGATAGGGCTTTAAGCAAGAGCTTGAGGCCAAAGGCCTTTTGAGGCAAGCACCATTGTGGGAAGGTGGCCTCTAGGTAGTAGGCAGCCAGCGGGGAGTGCGGGCACGTATGGACAAATGGGGTAGTCAAGTAAGAAGACATGCACATGGGGGTAGCCAAGTAGAACGCCGTGAAGGCGATGGACGGATGCAAATTTTTTTCTTTGATTGCCTTGTAAGAAATGTTTGTATGTTGTAAATTTGAAGCAACCTAGTAGGGTCTCCCAATTTTTGAAAAACAAAATCCTTTTCAAACATCTCAAATGAATAAGGGAAGGGTATCCACGACACTAAAAAGTCAAAAGACTTTTCATATCCATATGAAGAGGTGATTGGAATGTGCGTTCATATATTTGTACTTTTCTTCTTGTTTTCCTTTCCTCTAGCATTTTTTGCTCTCTAGAGTTTCTTTGCACCATGCACTTTGCATACCGAGGTAGTGAATTTATTTTGGCCTATATAAGGCCATAAGATTGTGGTGGGAAAATGATACAATTTTCAGCCGTTGATGCAGAGGTTGCCAATGGTGGACATGTGCCCTCTTTGGTTTAAAAGTAAGGTTTTATAAATATTATATCTTTCTTTTATAATGTAAATGGGTCTTTCCATCATTGTAATTTGGTCCCTTTCTTTTAATGCTCATTGACTTCCTTGTTTTCTTCCTTAAAAAAAGTTTTGTAAAAATTATATCTTCATTTTATAATATAAATGGGTCTTTACATCATTGTAACTCGGTCAATTCATTCAATACTCGCTTGATTTTTGTTCTTTTGTCTTTGTTTAGTTTGTAAATGGGTCCCTTCATTAAAGAATCTAACGACTTTCTTTTCAACTTTTTGATTTAAAACATACAAACTTAGTTGTAATTTTTTCTTTCATTTGCAAATAATTTTTAAATTAAAGATTATAAATTGTCCTTAAATGAAAGAATTTCTTCACAACGTTTTTTTTTGACTTTTGGTTCTAATATTCAAATATCACCTTGTTACTTTAATAGTGTAATATGTATTATTGTTAGGGATTAAGCTTAGACATTCCAAATATTGATAAAATATATATTTTTAAAAAAATATATATATACACGTCACAAGTAACACTTGATAAAGAGAACGTGCAAGAAGCAAAATAAGACTAATTAGTGCCATCTTCATGAAATATTATCATTAATAATTTAAATTTTCACACAAAATTACTTAGGCCTATCATTTCTTAGAGATGCTTTTATAATCTAATGATCTATGTCATTTGATCATATTTCAATGTCGATATTAACTCTAAAATCCCAATATATATTGAAATAGTCACATTGGTTTCTTTATGTAGTTCATTGCAACATTTGTCTCAAAAAAGCGACAAACTAAACTTCCAAGTTTTGCCAAATTTGGTCAACAAGCAACGTCTCCATGTTTATCACTGAAATAACTTGACTTGTTAGTCATCTTTTGTCATATATCTATTATTCCTATTATAATATACCCTCTGCAACCTTTCAAAATATTTGTTGTAAAAAAAGTAATTCTACAAATGCCGTTCGCTCTTCTACTTTTGCATTGCATTTCCTTAACAAGCCAGCTTGATTCCTCACCTTGTTTTTGAAGCCATATGTTAACCATTAATTACATTAATCATTAATTAATCAATTAATTAATTTATATCAATTAACTATGTCATCTGAGAACTTTATAATATTGTTTTATGCTAACTTATGCTAATTGCATGCATAAATCAAAGAGAAAATGCTACATGCAAGTTACAAGTTATTGTTTTAACCTTGATATAAGAGGCTATGTTTTTCATACTATTAATTATGTCAATTGAGAACTTGTAATATTGTTCTTATGCTAAGCTATGCTAATTACAAGCATAAATTGATGAGCAACTTCTACACTTGAGTTACCAATTGTTGTTTTTAAACTCGATGTAAGAGGTTCTTCTTTTTTACTTGCACACTATGTTTGTGGCCTCTAATTATTGTTTTTCTTTTTTAGTTCTAAAGATCCCTCCCATTGGCCCTTTAGAGGTTTTTCATTAAAGGATGCAGGTCAGTGCCCTTTGCCATTGTCATCTAACACCCGTTACGACAATGTTGGGGCTATATGACCAACCTCTATTGATGTGTCGGCTATGTGCCCAACCTCTACCTTGAGTATATGTCAGGGCACTCTTAAGTTTGCCTATGGTGCTCCTCATTGCATGTGAAATCATATCTCCATATAACCTGATCACATAGAAACCCTTGCTCTATAATATGTAAGAAATGCCCTCTATAGGAACCCCACATTTGTGGTCAATGGAGTTGGTAGGTCTACCCCATGTCTGTCGCACATAATCCTACATCAGATCACATATGATAAACCAATTTTTTTAAAAAGTAGATAGTTGTGTATACAACAGATAAAACATTTTGAATAGGTGGTAGTCAAGCTATGACAAGCAAGCCATCTCTCTATTGTAGCACACCTTTTGTGTCTCTCTCCTCGACATTTAAAGCCTGAGAAGCCTCTCAAGCCCTCTAGAGATCATGTCTTTATCTCTACTTGTTTGTCTAGCTCAATGAGTAAAGCCCATTATTTGAAAAAGTGTCTCTATCACCATGGTAAGAATGTCAAATATAACTTGTGCTATGTCAATCTATCTCTAGTCCTTCTGTGAAAATCGTGGGGCCCAAACAGGAGTTGGATAGATAAGAGATGGAGTGGCCAAAGTATCAACAACCACCTATTGGTGACAAGCTCTCTTAAATGGGATTGATAGCACCACTTTTGTAATGTGGCTTATGTTGCATACCCCCCATGCAAATTTGGCCTTATTTGCCTGTCATTTGGAAAATTGGCCACTAGGTGTTAACCCTTAGATACACATATGAAAGTCACTACATAATGTGTGTGGCTTGTCTCCTTGCTACCAATGTATGGAAAACCATAACTAGGTTTTACCAAGGTTAATATAAGTCGTCTCCCTCGACAAAAATCCTCAAGTGCTTCCATATGTCTTGTAGCCCCTCCTCCAAATATGACACCGAAACAATGTCATGAGCACACAACAAGATAGATACCAGCATCCTTACAAGAAATATGCCTCTACCACGTTCCCTATCCATGAAGACATCTCATCAATGTATAGTACAAGTAATGTGGGAGAGAGTAAGCAATCTTGCTTCACCAATACAGTACTATCCATCTATGCTGACCAACCTTTTGGACTACGTACTTGTCTAACCACACTCTTACGCAATGCAATGATGTCCCATTTAAGTTGAATGGTACTCCAATATCTTGTAATCTTTGAAAATACTTATATTGCGTAAGTTTATCAAGTGCTTTGTGAAAAGACGCAAAGCAAGATTAGAGCATTAGCCTTAAGCCTGTGCCATCTCTATGAGGGTCCACAAGGTAAACATACAAATTATAGTACAATATTCTCACCAAAACCCTGCATTTCCTTGTGCTATAAGTTGTTTTGTCTTTGTTCAAGAACTCAACTATGCCTTTGACACCGATCCATGACTCTTGACCAGCAAGTGGCCAACCACCTATGTCCTATAGTTACCTTGCAAAGAGAAATCTCACATTGTACAAGAAGAGAATATGAGTCAAAAAATCTTTTACTTCAAAGCATTTTTAACCATCGTAGCAGTAGATCTCTTTACCTCTACCTTATTGGAGATATTATTCATATCTACACCATTCAAGAGAAGGCTCATCGTAGGACACTTGTGACACATCAAGCTTTTCTACCCATCACCAAGATCTTCTACCTTGTATCACTAGCTTATTGTTTCTAGTATTATCAAGATCTTTCACATGGAGCCCTATTTTTAGGTTTTCTCTATAATTGGCAGCATAACTCAATCTACTCTTGTAACATCTGTCTCTTTGTATCAACCCCCACATGCAAAACCGTAAGGGGAAGATTGTTGGTAAGGTATTGCATGTGTGCAACATCCCTAAGCTAATATGTATGGAATCCACAAAGCCTATATACATGAGGCCCTTCTATTGTACATTGTAGCATGAGCTTTTTCCAATGCAAACCTATTTTTATTTTCATCAACTATGATCTCTCTCTCTCTCTCTCTCTCTCTCTCTCTCTCTCTCTCTCTCTCTCTCAACATTTATGGTACTCTACAATCTCCATCTTGACTATAAGTGGGAGAGGAGTCTTAGACGTAGAGAGGGGTGTCGGAGTCTGCATGGTTAAGGGAGGTCAACAAAGTCCACAAGACAAAGTTTCACACCATCCATGGTAGAAAAAGATATCTGAAAGCTCAAAAAGGGAAGGCTAAATGGCCACACAAGTATATCCGGGAAGCATTTCATACATGCATATCTACAACTTACTCCTTTCCTTGTGCACCTATTCAATAAGGCCTTGGTTGAGAGGTTTTTACCTATTTTGTCAACTAGTGGGGTTCACGTATTAAGCTAGAGGAACAAGTAGAGACCAAGATAGGATTAATATGATGGCATGGGAGGCTTCTAGGATTTAGCTATTGAAGGGAGGATACTAGCACACATTATCAAAGTTTGACACTCCTACAAGAGCAATAGATATTTTTATCATACACATAGCATAGAGAGAGGAGACCCTTTTCTAGAGTCCTTTCTTAGCTCTATTTACAGTGGCCATGTCACCCTCTCTCATGAATTTTATCCTTAACCCTAGCATCTCCCCGGGGTGGAAGTAGTTTTCTTTAATAGGGAGCATATGTACACCTATAGCATGCTAGGGTTGAAATGGATTGTTAGAGTCCCTATATACACAATCTGACCTTAGCACACGAATGTTGTACCCGCCCTATCATCCAATTTTGTTGAATGCATCCACCTATTGGTTTTCCTTTCTTTTTAGTTCATGCATGATACTAGGTGAACATGGTAATCTTTGTATAAATTTTTTCTTATAGACCAACATGGAATTTTTCAAATGTAGATAAAATCTCTCTCTCTCTCTCTCTCTCTCTCTCTCTCTCTCTCTCTCTCTGTCTCTCTATTTATCTATCTATTTAAGTTTTCTGTATGTATGTAGAGAGTATTTTGTTTGTGTGCATGTGCATGTGTGTACGTACATATGTATGTATATATATAGACTCACCCCAAAGGTCTTTAAAGTCATAATTGGGTTTTGTGATGTGAGCAAGAGAGTCTTTCTTGCACTATTTCTTCCAAGCCACAATGGAATTTTTTCCTCTAAATTGCTAGCAGATTTTCATAGTAGTGCTTAACTTTGCAAGACTCTAATTGAATCTATGGCTCCTCCATCTAATATGTCTCATACCATAAGCATGCATTGTGTGTGTGTAGGTGCATGCGAGTGCACACACACACATACATACACACACAGGTCAATTTCTAGATCATCGAAGAAATATTATGTTAAAGGTTTATTCCCACCTTCAAGCCCTTATATGAATAAATTTCCCTACTTCTCTTACTTGGTCAAATAATCTTTTGCACTATTAATGCTTCCCACCAATTACACTCAATTCTAATATATTTTTGAACCTTAATTAACTTTAGTTTGCTTCATGCATAAACTCACCTTAGCATAGGTTACAATTTTTGGTGCATAACTAAGCATCATTCCTACATACATATTCAAACTAGCATGCTTATAACCAAAATCAAGGGCAAGATTATCAACATGAAATGACACAAGATCAAGATTCAAATTTGTAAGGCCAACCTCCCTTAAAGGATTTTCATTACTCATTCTCTTGTAGCTCTTTGTAACAAAGTGAAGATTGAGTATACGTAGGAGCATGAAGGCTAAGATCTCGATGACCCAAGCAACACAGTAGCTTATTTAATAATCATATATCATTCTCCTCTTCTTCCAAGCATCAATGAATAATCAATGCAAGTATATTGTAGAGAAGAAGAGTGGATCCCACAGGGATTTTGGTTACAATCTTCATAAAAAGAAGCTCCATCGCATAGTAGTATAGAATGCTAGTGGAAGTTCTGAAAATTTTAGACGGGCCTCTGAAAATCTCGTCGGATGACCTTTGTTATCTCAAAATTAGCTTTTGACTTCTTCTATAAAGTTGTAGAGATTAAAAAGATATAAATTACGACAAAAAGGCCTTTTGCAACTTGACTTGGATGTGTGAGTTATGCCTGATTCAATAAAGACTACTTTTTCCTCTTTTTTCAGAAATATTAACTTTTAGTTTGTAGGAGGAGGTGGAAGAGTCCAAACATGCACGTGGGGATTTGGACTCTTTTGAGACTTTTGTTTTTTTTCGTTTTGAGTTTCGTAAAATTCTTGTGAAATCTTGGGAAACTTTTATGAAATTCTTGTAAAATTCTTGTGAAATCTTGGGAAACTTTTATGCACTTATAAATTGGCATTCATCTTTTATAACCCTCTTAGTCATGTTAATTGAGCCGACGTCAGTTTACCAAAGTTGCTAAAGGCCCAAGCCTTACGAAGCACATCGAAGATGAATACGAAGAACCAATAAAGATTAGAGTTTCACATTTTTTACATTTCCCAAAATGGCCATGTATTGTAATTTCTCGATTTATTTCAAGCCATTGTAATATATGTAATGTGTTACGGGCTCAATGGGAGTTCCAAGCTGTAAAGAATGGGTCAGTTAGTGTGCCTAGGTTGCAGATTCAGTAAGTTGTGGGGCCCTAAAGGCCTTGGGCATGGACATTGTATATTTTTACCCTAGGTATATAAGGCAGTGTGTAAATGGAATTAGGATTCTCAGCCTCATTTGTTGAGACCACTCTTTGGTGAGAGCTCATAGGTGTGTGGCTATGGAGTCGTTGAGCTTCTCCTTGCTCATGTGACTTGGTTAACACTAATCAAGGCTTAATTCTCTTTCACTATGTCTCTCATATACTTCTTATGATTGTTAATGATGCTTTGATTAGCTAGATTGTAATTAATTAGTGGTTAATCTCTCTCTAATCTTGTGTGATTGCCCTCTATTCTTGTGTGTGCATGTAGGTTTGATTGGACTACGGATGTCCAATAGATCTATGTGTGTGTGCTTGTGATTAGTGTGTTGCATGATATGATTAGTGATGTGTGCATCTGTGCAATCGTTAGTGTGTGTGATTGGTTTGATTTGAGGTGAAGAGAAGTGGATATGGAGATTGTGAGACATCGTGGCTTAGCTCCTCCATAGGCCGAGAATCCCATTTCATAGAGTTGCCATTCGTGTTGCCATGGTTCGATCACTGATCGATGAGCGTTTCCATGTCCTAGCCGGGTAGGTCATCCCTCTGGATTGACAATTATTATTGGTCATCGGAGCTATGCTATGATGGTATCCCCAACATTTGGCACGGTTGTCGCGGAAAGATGGCCTACGCTAGTGTAATTATGGCATAATCGAATGGTTTCCTCACTAATTTTCTCACTAGTTTCACTTGTGCATGTATGGTTTTATGGATTTTGGATGTGTTGGCATGTCGCAATGTGTTCAATTTTCCTCAATTTGATACCGTATCTTGCTAATTGTGTGCCTACACACTCTAATTTCACACTAATTCCTTGCTAATTTCATTGCTTTGTGCTAACTTACACACTAATTTTCTACTAATTGGACAAAAATTTTGTGCTAATTGCCTTATCAGAGGCTTGGATTGCATTCTAACATTGCCGGTTTGTGATAATCCCTTGACAATTTGTTGATTTTGTAATGCAAGATTAGGGCTTTGGAGCATCGACGGAAGCGGCCTGCACATTGTGTAATCGGCGGTTGGATGATGCTATTGGATTCAAGATTTGTGCAGTATGCTTTGCCATTGTCAAATTTGCGGTTTGGAACTTTTGATTTTGTGCGTTTGCATGCCGTTGTAATGCCAAAAATTTCTTGGAATTGAATGTGCAAATTGATGGTTTCATGGCTAATGTGCAATGTGAATTTGTCTAATTGCTCGCTCGAATGGTCAATTGAAATTGTGTGCACAAAAATCAAGTGTGTGTGCATTCCAATTGAGTGTGTATATGCCTAATTTAGGTGTGTGTGCACTATTTTGCCTTTGCATGTGCACCTAAAAATCAATGTGTGCATAAAGATTTTGCTAATTTGATGATTGATTTTTGAATTCAATTTGCAAATTCGACAAGGTTAACCCTGTGCACCTAAAAATTGGTAAAAACTGCCAAAATTGGTAAAAACTATCAATTATTAGTGTATGTGTGTGTGTGTGTGTGCCTAAAAAGTGCTTAACGTGCATGATTAATCCAATGTTTGATTGTAAAATTGATGTGTGAAAAGGTTAGTTTTTGCATTTTCGAGTTCAAAATACGGTTTTACATTTTCCAAATGCCTCAATTTTTGACCTTATTTTACCGACTTAACTGCTTAGTTTGGATTTTATTGGTGAAAGTCATTGGCAATTGAATCAATGTGATTATTATGATTTCATTTGGCTGCACTGATCCCCTATACGTGGAGAATTTTCAAGTATTTCTTGGATATTTTTTATAATTTTTGATAAATTTTTTGCTAATTTTTACGTTAATATCTGATTAATTCTATAAAAATTTGATCATTTGTGATCTTGACGAGTTGTTTAGTCATATTTATGGTATCATTTTAAGCACTTTTGTGTCCTCATTTTTTAGTTTTGTGCGCTTCGCTATTTCCAAGGGTCGCGTTGTTGATTTTGTCATAATTGGTGTTTTAAAAAAAAATTGTTATTTTTGGTGTGTTTATGCATGTCGAAATTGTTTGAATGTGATTGTCGATGATTTTTTTTAAATTTATAGGAATTTTTTGAATTTTCGAGTGATTTTTAGTGTTTTCGGATAATTTTCAGTCTACGTTGTGCACTCTTTTAGGCAGTTTTTGGAGATGAAAACTGCATTTTTCTCCCTCTCCGAATGTCCGAATGACTCATATAGACGGTCGTTTTTAGGGGTTTTAGGTGTGCTGAAGGCAATGGTGTGGTCAAAATCATCAAATTCTTCTTGTAATTGATAGTTTTGTGAGATTTCTAAGTAAAATGATACTAAGGTTAAAAAAGATACTAAGAATATTACTGGTAAACATTATGAATAGCTCTCAAGTGAAGTAAAACTAGATTTTTAGCTAGACAAGAACCTCATGTCTTTTTGCACTTGAAAAAAATGTGGCCAGCCGCAGCTGGAAGATGCTCTTGAATTCATTAGCATCTATGTACATAAACGAGCAGAATGCTGGGGAATCATCTCCATCGCCATTCAAGTAGGTTCACAGACTATCATAGCCCAGTTCCATGTGATCACAACAAAAGATATAATAGATAACATCATATTGGGAATGCTAATGGCCTAGAAGTTTTTGAGGATACAGAGTTCAAACAAGATGCAGTCATCACAGACAACAAAGAATGGAGACCAAGACTGGTCACCCGTAGACGACATCACAAAGTTCACAAGTACAATTCAAATGGAGACCGATGATAAAGCAAAGTTTGTTGAAGATGAATCATCTCCACCCCAACAAAACTTCTGAAGAGCTTAAAGCAGATAAGGAAACAACAAGTGCAGATCAAAAAGAGCAGATAGCAACCACAAGAGTCAATGAGATGGAAGCAACATCAAGACAAGAAGTCAACAAGATTGAGGTTGCAGACAACCAGGAAGCGATAGAAAGTCCAAAGCTCCAGACATTGCTAATTGAATCAACTAGTGCAAGTCCTAGTGGAGTAGAAAGTCTCAGATCACCTTCCATACAGATTAGGCTAGATCAAGATGGGACCATGGCAAAGGTAGGACAAGGATCTTCAATAGAATCTCCAATGAGAATAGCTATAGTTCTCAACAATACAAATGGAGATAGTGTTAGATGCAATGCTCTATTGGATAAAGAAGCAAAGCGCAATTTGGTTGCTTATAGTATCCAAAGAATACTCGAGATCACTCCATGCAAATAGGATAGCCAAGCAATGCGAGGTAAGGTTGTGAGTCAAGAAGAATTGGTTGCTATTCTTAGCATCCAAAAGCATGAAGAGCAGGTAAAGTTTCAAGTAAATCCTTCAAGAGAAATACATGTTGATGGACATCAATGTTTAGACCAATACAAGGTCTACAAAGAAGAGACAATGTTGATACTCTCTTTCCCAAGTGGTAGCAAGCAACAATTACCGGTATCGTTAATGTTGGATTCAAAGTTACAAAAGTCACAAGGCATCGATAAATCTAGCAGACAAAGGTAAAGCTAAAGTGGACCTTCCACCAATTAGAAAGAAAGGTGTGACATCATATGCCTCTACATCAAAGAACCCTCATGGATCAACTTCTTCAAGCAAGTCAGGCTTTCAAAACTTCAAGTCAATTGCTGACCCAAACAAAATCTCTAGAGAGCCACCCAAAAAAGCAAAGATATATCAGCCCAAGTACTCAAGAAAGCAAAAGAAAGTAAAGCAAGTGTTTGTTCAGAGCAATTTAGTAAAAGTCAGTGATCCAGTGTGGATTGAAGAGAACAGATCAACATAGCAAGACAAACACATGGGATGGATAGCATCACAATGGAGCTTAAAAGAATAGGAGTACTATATGGATACCAAAATAAAAGGTCAGATCATATGAAGTAAAATCAGGACCCTTACAAGAAAGGAGGCCTACTAGGTATAAATCTTGAAATCAACCCAAGATATTTAAGAAGAGATGTACAAAAGGACAACATCAAATCCTACTCACATCAACCACAATTCTCAAGAGGATACAGAACAAAGATAGATTTCAAAGAATCTTCCTCTTGCACAAAGATTCTAGAAAGGCTATACAGAGATTTGGCTATTAGTCAACCAAAGACCAACTGCAGATGAAACATAACTACATGAAGATCTCAAGAGTTCAACAAGACCTAGTGGCAGGCAAAGTCAACAAAAATCTATGAAGGTAATAAAGAGATTTGAATTCCTAAGTCTTCCAATGCTCCGAGTAAAAAGCCAAATGCTAACAATCAACAAAGGCCTACAATGTTGGGGTATAAAGCCCAATGTGGTCGCCCAGGTAAGTGGGCGGGCCGCCAGGTATGTACACATATTCTTTTGTGAAAACCTAATAAGAACTCACTATGCTCTACACATTACAGTAGAGCGAGTTCACCATATTGTCGTGCTCTTCCTCTCGCACTCTCTCTCGCGTCACACTTCCGCTTGTACTCCTTCAACCGGTATAAGAGCTCAGATCGAGGCTTGGGGCAGCATTTGCAGGTAGCCAGAGTCACTTGCTCAGATTGGAGTGAGATTCGACAGGCGAAGACATGGCCCCAATTCTTGTGGGTGAGCCCGAAGGACTTGGTGTTCTCAGAATTTCATTCTGAGGTCATCTCGGCCACCGTTCGGCTTCGACAAAGATCTACACAGGCCTTTTTCGACTACGTGGTCTCAGCGGGTGCAGATCTGACTCTGCAATTTTGGGGTTTTGGCCTACGACTGCAAGTGCTGAGGATATCTGCACTTTCAGAGTGCTGATTTGTGGCTATCTACACAACGAAGAACGGCTTACAGTTCTTGGAGGCGTGTCACATACGACACGGGCGCACCTACACACAGACTGTAGGCGACATCCACCCGTTCATCAGGTAGTTTGTGTTTGTTGCTTGATATTCCAGATTTCATCCTGACATTGCAGGTACTTACACATGGGATGTATTGTCAGAGATGATGTATGTCTGTTGAGGGTTTGCTGGCTGTGAGTCACGCATCAAACAACCGCCGCAGTGGTTACAACATACAGTGGGAAATTTGCGGATGTATGACTTTGTGGGAAGTCTATGTACTGTCAGATTTACTCACCCTTTGTTGAGGGTCGAGTGAGATTTTATTGAGCTGGGGGATTCTCGAATGTTGAGATCCTTTTGGTGATACAGGTCTTGGAGCAATCCCTCGAGCACCCTTAGATAGGAAGCTAGGATGTATTGACTGTGAGTTAGACAGTTGGGATTGCATCTTTGCTTTACTGCCGTTGAGGCATTGTCGCAGTCTATGCTTACAGGACAGTGACAGGATAGTGAAAGGCAGTACAGGTGCATGACAGGTTTACCCACAGCTTACAGTGTTAGAGAGATAGTGGTTTTTTGACCTGGTTTTTGGTCTATTTTTTAGTACACCAGAGCCATTTTACAAAGGAGACTCTGTCGAAATTTCTGCAGAATCTGAAGCTTTCTTGGTTCATTTGACAGGTTGATATTGGTTCAGAGGTCAGTTTACAGGGGAAACTCTGCCGAATTTTTCCCAGGAAAGTAAACTACTGCGAAGCGTAGCTATGGCTGGATCATAAGACACTGCTCTTTACAATATCAAAAAGCTGGATGGAACCAATTTCCCATTGTGGAAGAAGAAGATTTGGCACGTGTTGGTTCAAAAGAAGCAGATAAAACCCATAAAGCTCAAGGGGATAAAACCACAAGATATGGACGAAGATGAATGGAGCGAAATGGATGAATTGGCACTTTCTACCATTATGCTGACTTTGGCAGAAAGCGTTTACTTCAATGTAGCAGACGAGATGTCGGCTTATGAAGCATGGACAAAGCTGAGTGATCTTTATGAGAAGCAGAGTGCAGCTTCACAGGTATACTGGCTTAAGAAGCTTGTTGACTTGAAGATGAAAGAAGGGACACCTATGTCCAATTATCTGAATGAATTCAACACCATCTACAGTCAGTTGTCACCTCAAGGTGTCAAGTTTGATGAAGCTGTTAGAGCTATGTTCCTGTTGATCACATTGCCGAAAAGTTGGGACACTTTTCGCACAACTTTGAGTAATTCTGCACCTCCAGATGGTTTGAACATAGCAGGTGTAGAAGGAAGTTTGCTTACTGAAGAAACCAATAGAAAGACAATGGACAAAGGCAAAGGAACAGTCTTAGTTGTCAGGGGAAGGACCAAAGAAAAGTACAAAGGTGGAAAGAGGAATCAGTCTCGTAGCAAGTCCTGTAGTGCTAAAGGCAAGAGTGACATAGAATTCTACCATTGTGGCAAGAAGGGTCACATGAAAAGAGACTGCAAAGAATGGAAAGTAGAAAAAGGCAAAGAGAAAGCTGAAGACCATGGTGAGAAGAACAAGTCCTCAGTGAAGATTCAAGAAATAAATGTGACAAACACTGTTGCAGAGGATGACAGTCTAGTGTAAGGAGACATCTACTTCTTGAAGAATACAATGGACTCAGCTCTTCTTACAACATCTGATGGAAATGCACTGAGTGACTGGATTATAGACTTAGGGGCATCACTTCATGTGTCTCGAAACAAGGAGTGGTTTACCTCTTATGTTACCACTAAAGATCATGTTCGGCTAGGCAATGGGCAGACATGTGAGATCTTAGGTGTTGGAGATGTTCAATTAAAGTTTCAGAATGGCTCTTCTTTCACACTGAATAATGTGAGACATGTTCCCGCAATTACAAAGAGCTTGATCAGCACAAGTTTACTTGATGATGCTGGCTACGTCACCACTTTTGGACAGAACATGTGGAAGATATCCAAGGGTTCTATGACAGTAGCACATGGAGTAAAGTCTGGAGGACTTTACATGATTTATGTATCAAATGTCTCTAAAAATGTAATCAATGTAACCGAGCAGCCGAACGTTTCTTTGTGGCATAGCCGGTTAGGACATATGTCCCAGAAGGGAATGGAAATCTTGTCTCGTTCTGGTTATTTGCCTGGCTTTTCATTTAATGATTTTGAATTCTGTGAACATTGTCTGTATGGTAAGCAAACACAGTAGCCACATAAGCATAGAAGCAGTAGAAGAGATACACAGTTGGCACTTGTTCATAGTGATTTGTGTGGACCTATGCCTAACCTATCTCTAGGGGGAGCTTCTTACTTTATGACATTTATAGATGATTACTCGAGGAAAGTATGGGTTTACTTTCTCAAGCACAAGGATGAAGCGTTTAGTGTTTTCAAAATGTTTGTGACACTTGTGGAGAATCAGAGTGGCAAGAAGCTTAAATGCTTACGCACTGACAATGGTGGAGAGTATGTTTCAAAGGCCTTTCAGGACTTTTGTAAGTCAAAATGTATAAAACGTGAACTTACTGCTCCTTGCAATCCTCCTCAAAATGGTGTTGCTGAGAGGATGAATAGGACCATACAAGAGAAGGTCAGAAGTATGTTGTCTAATGCACAGCTGCCAAATGGGTTTTGGGTTGAAGCTTTATCAACAGCTGTTCATCTTGTAAATCGATCTCCTAGCAAGGTTTTGCAGAAAGATTCAGTGCCAAAGATGGTATGGTCAGGCAAAATGCCCTCATACAAGCATCTCAGAGTCTTTGGTTGTGAGGCATATACTCACGTTCCAAAGGAATTTAGGAACAAACTTGAGCCAAAGAGTAGAAAGTGCATCTTTCTAGGCTATGGTAATTCTGGTGAGATGGGGTACAGACTTTGGGATCCCGAATCCAGAAAGGTTGTCCGCAGCAATGATGTTCACTTTAATGAATCCAAATATCATTCTAAACCAGAGAGGGTTGAGGAGATTAGAAGAGTTGTCTTCCAAGAAGATGGACCTGCACGTGCAAGACAAAATGTCATGGCTCAAGAGGAGCAAGGACAGGATAGATTGGAACCACAGGTTGTGGCTGAGCCTGAGCCACCTATTGTGCGTAGAACTGGACGTATCACGCAACCTCTTGATAGGTTTTTTCCATCTATGAACTATGTCATGTTGACTGATTGCAATGAGCCTTCATGTTACAAGGAAGCAATGCAAATGAAGGACTCCGGGAATTGGCAATTGGCCATGCAGTCAGAGATGACAGCTCTGCATAAAAACCAGACATGGAAGCTAGTTAAATTACCACAGGGCAAAAAGGCTCTACCTTGTAAATGGGTTTACAGGTATAAGACCACCGCTCATGATAGTCAGCCAAAGTACAAAGCAAGGCTTGTTGGCAAGGGCTTTAAGCAAGAACAAGGCATTGACTTTGATGAATTCTTCTCTCCGGTGGTCAAGATGACTACATTGCGATGCTTTCTTGCATTGGTTGCCATATTAGATTTGGTGTTGCCCCAAATGGATGTCAAGAGAGCGTTCTTGCATGGTGATTTAGATGTGGAAATTTACATGCAGCAGCCAGAAGGGTTTGTTGAGAAAGGCAAGGAAGATTTGGTATGCCAGTTGTTAAAGAGTCTTTATGGCTTAAAACAATCACCGAGGGCATGGTACCATAAGTTCCACAAGTTTACGCTTTCTCAAGGCTACAAACGTAGTGAGTTCAATCACTGTCTATATACAAAGAAGGCTAAGGATGGCAGTTGGCTAATCCTTATTTTGTATGTGGATGAAATGTTGATTGCTGGCAAGCACTTGGAAGAAATTTCAGCTTTGAAGTCAAAGATGGCAAAATCGTTTGACATGAAAGACATGGGTGAGGCAAGTCATATACTTGGTATGCGCATTGAGAGAGACAGATCAAAGAAGTTGATTTGGTTATCTCAAACAGAGTATATTGACAAGGTTTTGCAACGTTTCAATATGGAGAAGGGAAAGGCATTGAGTGTTCCATTGCCACCATATGTGAAACTTAGCAAACAAGATTGTCCTGTGTCTGAGGAAGAACAGGTTGAAATGGATAAGATTCCATATGCGTCTGCAGTGGGTAGTTTAATGTATGCAATGATTGCTACTCGCCTAGACATTGCATTTGCAGTGGGAGTAGTAAGTCGATACATGTCAAACCCACGCAAGAAACATTGGGAGGCAGTGAAAGGAATATTGAGATACCTGAAAGCTACAAAGAGTATGCGCATATGCTATGGGAGTCAGGAGCTAAGTGTAAAGGGTTTTACAGACTCAGATTATGCAGGTGACTTAGACAACCGAAGGTCTACGTCAGGGTATGTCTTTACATTGGCTGGTGGAGCAGTATCATGGCATTCTAGATTACAAGATTGTGTTACTCAGTCTACTACAGAGGCTGAATATGTTGCAGCATCAGAGGCATGCAAAGAATCAATTTGGCTTAATCGACTAGTAACAGATTTGGGAATCAAAGAAGAGATGCCTGTGTTATATTGTGATAGTCAAAGTGCTATACAATTGGCTCGCAATCCAGTTTATCACTCAAAGACAAAGCATGTGGATGTGAAGTATCATTTCATCAGGGAAATGCTCGAGGATAAGCAACTTCAGCTTGTCAAAGTTCACACCACAGAAAATCCTACTGATCTACTTACAAAAGGACTTCCCTCAGAGAGCTTTGCGCATTTTCGCAAGCAGTTAGGTGTAGGGTAGTACATCACTTCTCTACATCTCTTGTATAGTAGCTTCTCTCACACTTAAAGTACCACATTGGACTTTAAGTGGGAGGTTGTTGGGGTATAAAGCCCAATGTGGTCGCCCAGGTAAGTGGGCGGGGGGCGCCAGGTATGTACACATATTCTTTTGTGAAAACCTAATAAGAACTCACTATGCTCTACACATTACAGTAGAGCGAGTTCACCATATCGTCGTGCTCTTCCTCTCGCACTCTCTCTCGCGTCGCACTTCTGCTCGTACTCCTAAATACAACAACATCAAAGACTCCTTACAACAAGCCTAATTGGGCAACCAAACAACCAATGGAGTCTTCATAGTCAAAGAAGGACAATTCAATCGACAAAGATGCAAATCCCAAGAAAACATGTATGGCAAAATAAACCTTCAATGCCAACTTGTGGTCCTTCAATAATTCTCTTTTTGAGGATTCAAGCTTACTTTTGCCTGAAGAAATATTTGTAGTAAGCTTTAAAATCCAAAAAGTCAAGTTGCCACGGTGCAAAAAACACTCTTCAGCATAGTTAGAGTCGGGCCACCGAGCCGAAAAATGAGCAAATTGTTAGTCCCAAAGCTTCAAGTTGTGATAAACTCTGTGGTAAGAGTCGTAGTTATTATGCTTACGCTCAAGCTGGAAGAGTTGAACATATTTAAGTTGTGTCACTCATGCTGGATGAGATGAGCATCAGAGACGAAGTCTATTAACTTAATCATGGTGGAGTGACGTAGAGTCCAACACTCACGCATAGTGCACAGTGAGATGAGAGCACATATCCTTGATAACAAAAACCCTTCCTAAAAGAGTGCCAACTGGTAAAGCCACGGTATATGCTTTTATAGCTACACCTTCTTTCTGAAGAACCCATAAAAAATCTTTCTTGTACAGCATATTGTTTTCAATGCATTTTTGTGTATGCATATATAGGATGTCCCATCATTGGACATATGCATTACACTCTTTTTTGCTTCCACCTATGCATCTTGAGAAGAATACAACAGGAAAACCAATGTTCCATCATGCTACCCTTCCATTTGGTAACCTTTTAATTCTATATCCCTCAACAAATAATCCCTTCAGTATTTTATTAATATTTCCCATGCTAATAAGTACTCCAATAATGCGCATATCCCAAATGCACTTTTTTTTCCACTGGATTTTTTCCCTTTGGTCAGCTAGATATTAGACTCTAATTTAGATATCATCATTCTACTTCCTTTGTGCATACTCTTAATAAATAACCAAAGCCTCACCATTATGCTCCTACAACGAACAAATGTGAAATCATCTCTCACATCAAAGCAAATTCGGACCAAAGAAGATGCTACAACGGAATGAACCTCGTCAACAATTCAATGATAAATGAAGACAGCCCATCGACAACCAATCAAAAACCTTCCACAGCCTCCATGAACACTTTTTACCAATGCTTGAGAAGGGATACTAAATTCAAAAGGGGGGAATGTTAATGGAGCCGATGTCAGTTAATAGAAGCTGTTAAATTCCCAAGCCTTACAAAGCACATCAAAGATGAATACAAAGAAGCAGTAAAGATTGGAGTTACACACTTTTACATTTTCCAAAATGGTCATGTATTATAATTTCTCACTTTATTTCAAGCCATTGTAATATTTGAAATGCTTTACGGGCTCAATGGGAGTTCAAGCTATGAAGAATGGGTTAGTCAGCGTGCCTAGGTTGCAGATTCAGTAAGTTGTGGGGTCCAAAAGGCCTTGGGCACTTGGACATTGTATATTTTTACCCTATGTATATAAGGCAGTGTGTAAATGGAATCAAGACTCTCAACCTCCTTTGTTGAGACCACTCTTTAGTGAGAGCTCATGAGGTGTGTGGCTATGGATTCCTTGAGATTATCCTTGCTCACGTGACTTGGTTAACACTAATCAAGGCTTAATTCTCTTTCACTATGCCTCTCTCATACTTCTTATGATTGTTAATGATGCTTTGATTAGCTATATTGTAACTAATTAGTGGTTAATCCCTCTCTAATTCTGTATGATTGCCCTCTATTCTTTGTGTGTGCATGTAGGTTTAATTGGCGTGCAAATGCTCAATAGATCTATGTGTGAGCGCTTGTGATTAGTGTGTTGCATGATAGGATTAGTAATGTGTGCTTATTTGCAATCATTGATGTGTGTGATTGGGTTGATTTGAGGTCAAGAGAAGTGGATGTGGAGATTTCTAGACATTGTGGCTTAGCTCCTCCATAGGCCAAGAAGCCCACTTCATAGAGTTGCCAGTCATGTTTCCATGATTAGCTCACTAAATGGTGAGTGTTTCCATGGCCTAGCTAGGTAGCTCATCCCTCCGGATTGACAATTATTGTTGGTCATTGGAGCTATACTATGATGGTACCCCCAACAAGTCGTGAATGCACTTCCTTGCACGCCTCATTTTCTTTCAACATGTGCAGGTTTTATTGCTTGGGATGTGTCTTGTATTCCTACATAAGGAGGTCCATGTGATTTGTACATAACCTTCTCATGAAAATTCTTTGTTATGGATAGTCATGAATCGTGCAATAAAAATCCATGAGGTACAACGAATTATTTTTTGTAACATTAATAAGCTTTAGCTTTCTTTGTGACCATTTTGGTATTTTTGCATGAGGTTGATGATGTAATTATTTCTCTCCCTTGCAATCCTTGCTTGTGTTTAAATATTTACAAACCTTATTGAACATGGCATAAAAACCATTGATTGAATGAATCTTCAAATTTATTTCATGCATTAGCCAAGATTTTGTCCTTGATACCATGTAGTATGGTGTGCTTTTACCTTTATAATAATATCTAGAAATTCACACACATACTCTTTTGCAAAGAATTATGATTTTTCCAATGTGTAAGTTTGTTACTCTTTTACTGCCTATTTGAAATGGTGTCTTTTATGTTTATTACATCGAATTAATGATCACACCCATAGTTGTTTACAACAAACCTTTTACTATGTATCCTTAACATGGGAATTTTTTTAATCGTCCATTATAGAGTTAAAAAAATGCCATATAGTAGAGAGACATTCATGGTCTGCTAAATGTAATAACTCCTTTCATGGACCACAAAATGAAAACTTGCTCCGTCAAATTTATGATTAATATACCTTTTACCATTATAGCTTATTCTTGCTGAAATAAGGATAAGAGAGATACCATCGATAACCACTCTCAAGAACATGTTTTCCTTTGTGAAACTTGAAATATTGAGAAGCATATTCAATGATATGTCTTGCTCTCACATATTATAAGTTGAAACCTTGTCTAAATGTAGAATAAATTCCATAGTTTCCTTTAACAAAAGAGACATGGGCGTTAAGCACAATCTTCTCTCATCATTCATGTGACAAAAAACCTTGTGTGTCAACTATAGTAGTAGCATCTAGGTAGGCATTGAGATATGCTACTAAAATAATTTGAATCCTTGTGCCCTATGAGAAAGCATAATTTAAATAGCTTTGCTTGCCCAAAATTTAAGAAACATGAAAAACCAAATACATGATTATAAAAACGAGTATGTTTTTTTTCTTGGAAGAAAATATTTTCCCAACAATTATTACTTATTTAAAAGAAGAGCAAGTATGATTGGATGGAATGTCTGCTTGATTTTAATCTTTATGCATAGAAATATTCCAACTCTTTGTGATCAATTCTTGACGAGATGCTCAAGTTTTTTATTAGAGTTCTCTTCTTTGGATTCCATCTTGTGATTATGGATACTTTGCATTGCACTCTCTTGGTGTTTATGATGATGCTTAAAAACAACATTCAAAGAGGAAAACGACCACTCTTTTTGGGAAGAGATTCATGACAACTTGCATGGTTTGAATTTCTTTTCTAGCTTCGAAACAACTTATGGGAACCTCCAAAGGACTTCTTTCCTCTCCTTGAGAGAACTCATAGTGTTCTTTGAGTTACTCATGCTATTTAGATAATTTGAAAAAATCAAAAGTAAGAGCTCTTCTTCTCTAATTCAAAACACTAGAGATTAAAATTTTGAGTAATAACAAAAAAATAATTGTATGATTGAGAAAGAGAGAAACCTTTGAAATTTTTGAATTTTGCCTTGCGATGGTGGAGTTCCTTAGATCGGGTCACCCTTATAGAAGAAGAGACTATCCTTGTGGTTTGATACCAATCAAACCTTAATTGAATTTAGCTTGCTTTAGGCATAAGCTCACCTTAGCATAGGTTACATTATAACCAAGCATCACTTGCAGGTACACATTTAAGCTAGCTTGCTTATGACCAAATTTAAGGAGAAGGTTATTGACATGAGACAACACAAGATTGGAGCTAGATTTAGTAAGACTAACCCCCCCCCCCCTTAAAAGGCTTTTAATTACTCATACTGTTGGAGTTCTTTGTAACAAAGAGAATCTTATGTATGCATAGGACCATGGAGGCTAAGATCTTCATGACCCAAGCCACTTCGTGGCTTCTTTGATCATCATACATCATTCTCCTCTTCTTCCAAGAATCCTTGGATGATCAATACAAGTGTATTGCAAAGAAAAGGAGTGGAATCCATAGGGCTTTTGGTTATGGGCTTCATAAAAAGAAGCTCCATAGCATAGTACTATATGGAATACTAGTCGAGATTTCTAAATTTTTAGACGGCCTCTAAACTTCTCGTCAGATGATCTCTCTATAATCTCATAATTAGCTTTTTGAATTCTTCTATAAATTTAAGGATCTTAAAAAGAGCTAGATTTTGATTTAAAGAAACTTCTACAATTTGAAATTTGACCTTGGATGAGCAAGTTATACCCAATTTTTTGAGGACTACTTTTCCCTCTCTTTTCAAAAATAGTAACTTTGAGCTTTTAGGAGGAGGTGGAAGAGTCCAATTTATTGAAGATTTTGTTTTCCTTTCTTTTCAAAAATAGTGACTTTGCATTTTTAGGAGGTGGAAGCTTTTGATTTTGGGCTTCATAAGAAGAAGCTCCATAGTATAGTAATATATGGAACATTGATCAAGGTTCCTAAAATCTCAGACAGTCTCTAAAAATCTCTTTAGATGACCTTGATAAACTCATAATTAGCTTTTGAATTCCCCTATAAAGTTGGAGAGCTTAAAAAGAGCTAAATTTTTTAATTGAAAAACTTTTGCAATTTGACCTTGGATGAGCAAGTTATGCCCAATTTATTGAAGACTACTTTTTCATCTCTTTTCAAAAGTAGTAACTTTGAATTTTTAGGACAAGGTGGAAGAGTCCAAGCATGAGAGTATGATTTGGGGATTTGGCCTCTTTTGGGACTTTTGAACAATCAAATGAATGTTTTAAGCACCTTTCCCATCACATGACCTTCTACCATTCCCACACATAAAAAGCCATATTTTTCCATTTTGAGTCCCATAAAATCCTTGTGAGATCTTAGGAAACTTTTTGATGCACTTATAAAGTGGAAGCCATGTTTTTGTTGGGATTATGGACTTTAACAGTCTAGTCTTCTTGTGAGCATGTGAGAGCACATGGCCTAACACACATGGCATGGTGAGCTACACAAGAGTCAAAAGCTATTCCACTCACCCTTGTCACCCCCATTCTATGGAGACACTCTTGACCTTTGGAAGTTTCCCCTTGACATTTGGGAAAGATGCTTATGTGACCCTAAGAGGTGCACCTACCCATATGTTTCTACTATTCAAGTAGCCACCCATTGTAGACACTTCTAGTGTTGTTGATCATTTTCATTATCAAGTACTAGTATTAACTTTTTACTTTGTGCATTGTGAAATTTTGTCTCTCTAATTACCCACCATTATGAATGCTACGTTGACTATGCCACCCTAACCCTAACCACCCGAACCTTTCAATTGGAATCAAAGCCACATTATGTTTGTTATTTTTTAATAACTAATTTGATCCATTAGCTTAATTACTCCTTAATAAACACCCTAATCTACTATGTGTGGATACATTCTTGGTGAAATCTAATGAGCCACTATCTCCATAGTTTGATTGGAGTTGTTTGAGGAATTTTAGGTGTTATTAGCACATAAATGTTTACATTAAGCACTTCTCTCAAGCAAGGTTGATCAAATATTTCCTCTCCCTTCATAGTTTGATTGGAGTTTTTTAAGGAAGTTAGGTGTTATTAGCACATTAGTGTTTACATTAATCACTTCCCTCAAGCGAGATTGATCAAATGTTTCTGCTAGCTTCATCCACGATCAATTGAATCAATCTACCCCTCATTCAGATTGCATTTAGTGTCAATTTGTGTGTCTTTTCTCCTTCAATGAATCCATCTCCTTGCTCAATATTACAAATTCTTCCAAAATGTGGAGATAGTGCTCAATAAGGGCAATCTATGAAGTTCTCAATCTCCTTAATCCAACACTCCTATCTCATTCAATATAATTCCAAATATAGGTGTGTGCAATTTTTGTGTGTACAACATTGCCAAAGTTGGTGTTTATTATCCTTTTTGGGGGGCCTTGGACAAGCAAAGCCATGAGGGCTTGGTGTTTAGTCACTTGGCCCATATTTGGGGGGGCATGGTCTTGGTTAGCTTAAGTAGCTAACCTATTTATGGGCAGGCCGAGTGAATTTAAAAACTCGTTTCAAATATGGCTCTAGACCTCAGACAAGTCTGCTACCAGGAAATCACGTGCAACAATTTCTCACGCATAAGAGGAGAATGAAGCGGCAACAAACTTCACCTTTGGGCACATTTTGGGTCCGCTAGGACGACGTTGTCCCACACACGGGTGCATCCTCCATCCAAGGGTTCAAGCACTTTTGAGGAAATTTCCCACAGGCCCGTACTCGTCAAACCCTCCAAAAGGCCACCCTCTATAGATTTGTTTCCCACCTGCAGAGAGACAAAAAGCAGAGAACAAATCCTCTTCCCTAGGGCCTTGTCACATACACAAACATCAAAGTCTACCCTCTATAAAGAGGTGGTACACATAGGCAGTCGATTATTTAAAAAAGGGCTTCAAAGAAAATGTTTTTTGAGGGGTCTAACACCCCCATTATGTGGAGCCACTCTTGAACTATGGAAGTTGTACCTTGACCCTTAGTAAAGATGCTTATGTGCACCTACATAGCCATATATTGCTACTATTTAAGTAGCCACTCATTGATACACAATTCTTGTTGTTGATCATTTACATTATCAACTATTGTGGTTCGTTTTCTACTTTGTGCATTGTGCAATCTCTGTCTCTAATACCCATTATGAATGCTACACTAATAATGCCACCCTAACTCTAGCCTTTCATTTTTAGCACTTTCTTATCCATGAGTGCACATCCTTGCATATGCTTTGTCTCTCTAGTGTAGTCATTTTGGTCTTGTAGAAATGTATACAAACCCTTCACAATTCCCTAAGCAATTGTGGAGGTAGCATCATTGTTTTGAAACCTTAAGATCATATATCTCACCTCTTTGGTGTAATCTTAACCCTAGCCCTTTCACTTTAGCTTATTTTCTCTTATTAGAATGACAATTCTATGAGAGAAAATCATTTAAGTAGACCAAAAGTTGAATTTTGGACATTTCCATGCAAAAAAGCATGTATCATGAAAAGAAAAGTTGGAGTATTAGCGCCTGCACACACACACACACACACACACACACACACACACACACACACACACACACACACACACACATCTTTACAGTGTGATTGGATTATTGTATTGTAGTAATCAGTCAATGTTGTTTAATATGTACCCAAATACTGATTTTTCAAGCTAGATCAATTTTTCTTGTCAAGTTCTAGGTATAAATACTAGTTTTAAAAATTGGATAAGGGTTTTACTGGCATTTGGAAGGTTTGAACCTGAGAGAGAACTGAGATGTTACAGCAAGGAGAGTGTAGCTATGGATATCCTAATCTTGAATATAATAAAAAAGACTAGTGATGCAAGGCCTCTTTTTTCATTACCACTATGTTTTTGGTCACAATCAATGTGCTATTAAGCAATTGTTAACTCTATTTCTCTTACAATTTTGAACATGAGAAACTTTTTGTAGATTTGAAATCATGGGCTCAAGTAGATCAAGATGTAAATGTTGAGTTTGGTCTTCAATAGATTTTTTTTTATTAGTATTTGGTTGTACTTAAGCAAGTGCATAAGGTTCGATAGTTTTCTTAATTAGCCTAAAAAATGCATTGCATTTGAAATAATCTAACCAACAACAATGGATTGGTGCACATATCCATAGTATTTTTGTACACATCGCATTGGTTCCTTGCGAGATGCATGTGCCTTGAGCTCCATCCACAGATTCAAACTCCGATAACTTGAACACATGGGTCCAAAATATATGTAGGTAGCACTGCTTGCCCCTCTTTGCCTCTCACAAGCCTCTCTCTAGATGAATCAAGTTGCAGTAATAGCCACGTGACTACAAATATAGCATTGTGGCCACTATGGTCACCACCACATGTGCCATGCTGATCTCCTCTATCAAATCTTTATCCTTGATATCTCTATCAATTGTTGGCTTTGTTGAGAACTACTTCTTCACCACTGAAGAACCCAAGAATATGTGGGTACCACTTTGGCACAAGGATGGCACTTGCACATTTTCACCAAATCCTTCGTGTCTCATAACGTTGGTGCAAGGGGGAGGGAAATTCCAAAGCCTCACATCTTTTATACTTGCATTTTAAAAGTTCACTCTACAACTAGGCGGGTGATCATTGACGAAGGCTTCGCTGCACAACATTTTAGAACCATCTCAATAAAATTGCAAAACACTACATGAATTTGTCCTTTGTAGCCTTGCAGTGAACAAGTGACCATACTTCAACTGCTTTGTAAGGAGCCCGTTGCCCTTGCATTTCAAATTGTTAAAAGCTCACCACCTAGCATTGTGAGCATTTCAAAATGTAGTGACAATCCAAGCCTTGTGCAACCAAAATGTTGCAAGCATCTTGAAATACTACCAAAAAGCCTTATACGCGAAATTCTTCCTTTGTCGCTTGTGTTTCAAAACACCACTATTGAGCTTCTTCTCTAAAACTTCCACATCTCTTCTACTGCACCTCCTAGTGCTAGTCCTGCTGAGATCATGGAACACAAAGCTCTGATACCATGTCAAAGTTGACAATGTAGAGGCGTTAAGGAATGGAGAGAATACGAGAGAGAGAGAGAGAGAGAGAGAGAGAGAGAGAGAGAGAGAGAGAGAGACCATTGAACCAACCAACTGGGCAATTAATCAATGATACACAATGGGGATTGGGTGTTCCTTATATACTAGCTTGGGGGTCCTTAAGTACCCCCTTTAGAAAATTTCCCTACCCAAGACTTTGACATAAGTACAATAAATACGTAAAGCCAAAATAAATATTGAGATCACATTGGGCTATTCACTTGAGATGCTATAACTTTAATACCATGGTACATTGAAGCAATCAAGAAGTACTCAGCTTCAATGTGGTGGAAAGTATATGGGGGAGATAAAGTGGAACTCTAGCATGCGGTCTCACTTGAGTGTTATGAATTGCTACCTCTCATGGTAATTGCCAATGCAACTGGTCTACCTACGATTTCATTTATTCCAACCATAAGAATTGACTTAATCATGAGTGTGCCAAATATAGTGTATGTTTTTTAGAACATGCATTTAATTCATGCCCCATCATTAATTGCAACAATGGTAGTGCATGACCACTTCCACCCACCATAAACCCATGATAGCCTTGCTTCACAATGAGGAGTGATGATGAAATGAATTGGGACATGGCATCATCGAATTCGGACCAAGATGAGATCGATGAACTAGCCTATGATAAATGGGTGTCAAGATAGTAACATACCCTAGAATTTGTTATGGCATGCTCTTGCTGAGATTATCATCTTGAGCAGAATGAAGCTGCATGCATATGAACTCCTCTAAAATGCCCGCTCTAATTTTGTGACTTTTCAAGCCATGATGAATGGAGTACCTACATCAAATGTACGACATTCACAAAGTCATAAATCTAAGAAAAGGTGGGCAATAGACGACTACAAAATATTTCTCATTAACACTAGCTTGGTAACCTAACAGGACATAAACGTGTCCTATCATATGTATGTCTTTTAAAAAGTCCTTACATCAACTTAACTCTTGATTATATTGTTATGAGGAGCTTTCAAAGCCAAAGGAGTGCTCAAATTGACTGAAAACAACATATTTGATAGTTAGGAGGGCCCCATTTTACACAAGGTGGCAGTTGCTTGGGGCAACCCAAGTAAGTTACCATAAACAATTTTCCAAATCAGTAATTTCCTCGTTGAAGGATGGGAACTTCCCACACCACCATGCCCCCAAGTGGAGGAAGACAATAAGATATGCTTAGATGAATCTAAAAAAAAGTAGATTCACCATTGAGAAATGTGCAAGGTAAAACTTCATTCTAATCACCCTCATGACAATATAACCATGAGCTCCTTTATCCATAGCATAATCCAGATTCACCTATTGAGGACAATGCAAGGAAAATATACATGGTAATCTAGTTGATAGCGTGGGTATAGCTTAATGACATATCCCTCACTAATATTGTTGATGTTAATCTTCGCCCACCAGTGATGATGCTACCTATCACAAAATGAGAGTTAGTAAGAAGGATAAACTTTTGGATAGAGTAGTGTTGATGGTTTGATGCCTCACCATGTGAGGTAATGTAACTATGTGTGTGTATGTGTTGCTATATTAAACTTAATATAAGTTCAAAAGTTCAAAAGAACATAAAGCTCAAAAGATAGTTGGCTTTAGACAACTGGACAATGGTTTGTACAAAATGACTCAAGATCAGAGTCATTTTTATACAATATGGTCAGAATGAAATATCATTCCAATGATTCTATTTAAGTATAAAAAGTGTATCAACTAGTGAAGGCACCTAGCTAGCAAAGTAATCCACTTCTAGTCAGAATTTTAGTGAACACAATATATTCCTTATTCTGAAAGTCCATGATATTTTCCAACCCTAAGTTAATGTGCATTTATCCTTAGTCTATCATTCGTGTATCAGTCAAAGCACCCACCTTTTACCAAGCACAAGTATAGCCACTTTAAAAATTTAATATTAGCAATAAATCATATTATACATATGTAAACAGAGTAGTGGAGTAGTGGCACCCTTAGTCCAAAAAGAACAAGGATTTAGACTACGGCCAAGTTTGAAGAGTATCTAGGTAGCAACTTCTAAAACAAGGTTCGTAGCTTAAAATTGCCGCTAATCTTGGCAAAAAAATTCCACTACGGATTCATCACGCTTCATAAGTCTACAAGACAATATCCTTTTAAGAGTAAAAATGTACTTTCATGATAAATATTGCACATCACAATCAACTCATGAGCAAAACATTATGTGAGCCAAATCAGAGCCACCCGGCTAATTTCTGTTGTACTCAACTTTAGATAGACATCATCTCAATCTATTAAACATCACTATCATCCACAAAAAGTAAACTAGTTTTATTACTGAAAAAAAGGTTCCGATCTCCATTTAAATTAGCCAACAATCAACAAAGCCAACCATTAATTCCAGATGCACCGTATTATCACTCAACAAGTAAGCCTTAATAACCAAACAGGTGATATAATTTAAAACCAAACAAAAGTCCAACATTAATTGTAATAAAATAAAATTAGTGAGAAAAAAACATGTGAAGTTACAATAGTTTCAATTGGTTCCATGTTACAGCTGACAATGTTATGCCACAACAAGGAAGCACAGCCTCCCTCACATTCACACTCTCAGAAAGTATTGCAAGGCTAAGAGAGGGAAAAAGAGCGAGAGACAGATGATGGCAACCAATTGTGAGAGGATTCTAGCTAGGTGCCAACTTTCAAGCATCATCGATATTAGCACAAGATAAGGTCAGGTAGCTATGGGATCCACAAATAGGGGTAGATACTCTCATTATGCACCACATAGGGTACATAGACTATGATACGATAATGAATGTTAAGCAACAAAAATAGAGGATAAGAATGAGTCGTCCATCGTTTTGGCACAGGGGAGGAACGTGTAGCTGTAGAAAAATGTTTTTAAGAGGGTGCCATTTACATAGTGGATGGTCCATGCTTATTAAATTTGATAGGTAATCCAAGAGGGAGTTCCCACAAGGTAGACACTTTCAGAGAAGGGTTTTTTTAAGGTTATTACTTGGCAGGCAAGGGGGGGGAGAGAAAAAGTGAAAAAAGGAGAGATGAAAAAAAGAAGTACAAAAAATATACAGGGACAATAATTAGGAAACAATATACAGGGACAGTAATTAGGAAACAGTTTGTGTGTATCTTAAAAAATAAATATATGGATATATTTCGATTTGACCAAGGCAGGTGTAGACTAAATGAATGCACTATGGAAACCCAAGAATATTTCATGGAGTGTCAGTAGTGTGTGTGTGTGTGTGTGTGTGTGTGTGTGTGTGTGTGGACGAAGAAAGAATCTATTACAGGACACATTCGAGTAAAGGAATAAGGATTGCTTTTAGGAGTTGCAAGTTAATTAATGTTGATAGGTAAACAATAAGGGAGGAGTCCCACCATGGGTGGTATTCACAAGCAACATACATTAGTTATGAGGTTCCATGTTTTGAAGCAATTAGTGAGTAAAGTCTCAAAAATATGAGATAATTTAGGTATGACCAGGGCAAGTGAAGAATATATGAACTAGAGTTCCATGGAAGGACAGTAACATGTGTATGTGTGTGTGCACGCATGTGTCTTTGCCAGTTAATAGTAGTAGGCTGATGCAATCAAATCCAAGTAAATGACCAAGTGTGCGCGCGCCTGCTCTTACCCAGGCATCATACTCAAGGTTAAGGTAGTAGGCCCATCGAGTATGGTCCTACTACCTCATCAAGTCGATGAGAGTAAATGACCAAGTGTGCGCGCACGCCTGCCCTTACCAAGGCACCATACTCAATGTTAAGTTAGTAGGCCCATTGCGTATGGACATACTACTTAGCAAGCCGATGAGCGTAAAAAAGTCCAAGTTTGAAGCCAAAAGAGCACATCAAAAAACCATGAAGAAAATGAAGCCATTCTCATTAAAACAGTATTCGATAATGTCTTTAGAGAAGATTATACTCTAGTAAGAGTTTTACCGCTTTGTCAGCAATTAGAAAATAGTGTAGATGTCTTTCGAAAAAACTTCAATATTAAATACGAACTCTAACCAGAGAAAGTATAATCGATAGCTCTTATTACCTGCAACCAACCAACCAAGCCAAAGGACCATAACGGGTATGAATGTGAACCCTAAGGTCAGCAACGAGATGTTTCCATCAGATGCAAAGGAAAGGCCTTTCTCCAAATGCAATCACGTACGCAGCTTACGTTGGAAGATTGCACGTGCAAGCTCTCTCTCTCTCTCTCACGCGCGCGGTTCATCCAAATCCCAAAATCTTATTCTCTCTCTCTCCTTCACTCTTCCTTAAGCAAGTAAAATAAAAATATTAACCATTTGTCCGATATAACCCAATGTTTCTACATTCGTCCTCGCACTATAACTAGAGTGCCTTGGTAATCGCATTCGTGTCACAACAAGCTAAACAGATTAGAGAAAAACATGTTTAAATTTGTCCTTGGCTTTTAAATTTTGGGGTGTGGCCACTTACTGGCTATCCTACCCTAACGAAAGGAGATGCAGCAGGCTCCACTTCACAACTAGGCTGACTTGCCTTTGTTATGTGAGTGAGAACTATGCAATGTGTAACCACACTCTATTTCGGATCATCACTCCATGGTAAAGTGCCCCCTCTGTATGTGATACTCTCAGCTCAAAGCAAGCCATGAGCATTGTGCAATCGCTAACTAGCACTAACAAGCTCTAGCTCCAAACAACCACCAACTAGTCCCCTCTATGCAAAGCATTGCCGATACAAGAACATGGGGTTTAACCAGGACGATTCACAAGTTTTGAAGTTGGAACAGAAATTGTTGTGACAATTTTAGGTCTCACAGCAATGCACATGTAAGACATTGCACCACAGACTTTTGGTCAGGCATCCGCGACAGTCCAACAGCAACGCTGTATGTTCATGGCATCCCTCCTCTCGACTGTAAAGCCAATTGACATGTATGTGGAAGTACCTGCATATCATTAAAAGGATTGAGACAAAAAGTGGGACAGATTGTCTGCAATGGAAGCTATCAAGGCATCCGTACATTTTTTATCCTTCACGAAGATGGATATTGAATGCTTCCTTTCGGGGGTGAGGCAGTTCGTACAGAGGGCTTTAATTTCCAATCTATTGCAGATAGAGCTCCAGGTGAAGACGATCAAGGCCTCGTTGTCCCCCGGCGTAAAAAGGGGCCACCTTTCTGGAAATCTAGAAGCGAAAGCTTCAATGGCTTCAGTAATGTTTGACAAAAGGGCTGGTGTAACTTCAAAACCAGAAGACCATCAGATATGCTTTGTAATGACCCAGCTGATATCTCTTACGTTTAGAGTTTGACACCTAAAAGAAGTAGGAAACTCTTTAAAATGTTGCTGGCCATTGGAGAGTGGATTTTCATATTGAGACCCTTAGTGTATGTATTGTAGTCACGGAAGCCATGCGTGACTTCGCTTGGACGTCTAGATGCAGCAGGTCCGACAACTACTCTAGTACCAGCATTCTTGAAAGATAAAAAGAAACTTGGTCATGTAGGAAATGGACATAAATGCAATGGTCAACCTTCTTTCTTCGCCCCGCAATAGTTGCTCCCCGTACTACACTTTAGAGACACATTTTTGAGCCATTTTTTAGCAAGTACTCAAGAAAATATCTTGGTGGATCGGAGGCCAGTTCCATTGATTGGGTCATTACAAGTAGAGCTTTTATCAGGCATCCAAGGTCGGCACGTCTGATTCTTGATGCAGTCACGAAAAGGTCCTCTGTCACGAGCTCAACGTTCAAAAGATTTGTGCAGTGCTCTCCTTGATTGTGGAAGCAATAAAAATTCCTATATCATGCAGGAATCGGAGTAAAGCCCTTCACCACTGTTGCAACATATGCAGAGAGGAGAGATAGGTGGATATGAAGTAGTACTGTAGCATACATGCCAATTACAACGCTGATTCTGCAATCCTCACCATACTTAGTCTATCGCTTATGTCGGCCCTGGCTTGCGTGTTGGCTCCCAAGAACTTTGCCAACAGGCACAATACTATTTGTCAACCATCCCTCTCTGCGTACAGCTAGCGTGCCACCACCTCCTCTTGGCTGCCTGCCGACTCTAGCCAGCCTTAGCTGTCGCTGTTGTTCTTGGACTGTTCATTGCCAGCCAGCACCGCCATCAACACTAATTCCTTCTGCCTTTTCTTTTTGCTGCACCACTACTTGTGCTGGCTACAGCGTCACCCACAAGCGTTTGTCACGTCATGCGTCCTCCCACTAACATTCTGCAACAACACCTTTGCTGCCACCTATACCGGAGGAATGGTAGAGCGTATGGTTGCTCGTACTCCTGTCTGACTTGCCCCTATCCTTCGCTTGCTGCTGTGACCACAACCTGCCTCACTCACCTGCCAAGGGCCAGGTTGACAGAGGTTGCCGCATAAGCAAGTAGAGAGAGAGCGAAATGAAATGTTATATTAACGCCTTCTAAAGGCCATAATGACCTATGAGACCAGAGAGTTACATCATGATAAATCTCATACAAGGGCTGGATATATATATATATATATATATATATATATAGGTACCTTCCAATCCGATTTTGATGCAAAGTGGATGTGGCATGGTGAATCGGTGATGCCTCTTCAACTAGTGTGTGCCTTTTGGTCTTGGAGATCCAGAGTCAGACATTGGAGACACTTTGGTGGAGTTTTCCACATCCTCATCGCAAGTCCGAGTGGCTTGTTACTGCTTAGGCTTGCTTCTACAGTTGTCCTTCACTCCTTCACCCCTAGACCTCTTTTGTAACTCTGTATCACTGGTAGTTTTCCCCCTAAGGTTTGTTGTTATTGTTAGGTTTTTTTCCTTGCCAGTTTCGGCTTTTTCTGTGATGCCTTGGGGCTTTGTAATTGATTATGTAATACAAAAGAGTGCAAGCCATCCTTTACTTGCGCGCGTGCGCACACACATACAGAGAGAGAAAATGAGATCACTTTGTAAGATTTACTAAAATGCACTAAGTTTACAAGGCGTTGGCGAGACAACACTCAATAGAGTAACATCATAGCCAAAAACACACCCTTTCTAGTACCACTATCCATTTACAATGTCCGAATTTTGAAGTCTTACTAGTCCTCACTGAGATTTGGATACTAGGCTCTAACAACAATTCAGACTTTCACCACAAATTGACGTAAAGTTTCGACATCCCATGTGGCAACATCCTGTGAGCAACAATCCATGAGTTAATTGTCTTCCTGATCAGAAGTGTAACAATCCCCCATCAGATGTGAATCTCCCTTGCTCCATAAGATAAGATGCAGATAAACTAGCAATCAATTTCTCCAAAGAACATAAAAAACTGTAATGCTAAGAGCATCTCTCTCTCTCTCTCTCTCTCTCTCTCTCAACCCTAAACCCGTCATACATTTACACCAAAGACTGACTCGGTTTATACAGAGGAGATCTATAGCCGTCTATGCACAGCTAGTCCTGGTCTCTCAGTGGAGGAGTGCACCACTTTACTGACTGAGACACTGCATGGTGCAGCATCATACGCATACCCACACACTCAGCCGGGTCGGAGGCGACATTCTGGGAGCATGCCCCAGAATAGTTGGTATGATGAGGAGTGCAGAGAGGTGAGAGCCCAACTCCAGATAGATCTTCTTTTAGGAGTCATCACTTACAGACAGTCTCGGATTGCCTACCGGCACCTTGTGCGACGGAAGAAACGAGCTTATTTGGCCCAGATGGAGCGAAACTTGTATCAGCTGTTCTTGAGTAGAGACGCAAGAGAGGCATGGCGATTCTTTCATGAGCACTCCCCTCCCCCAGTGATTACTTCTCTTGATGTGTGGGGCCAGTATGCGACTTCGTTATATACAGTTCCTCGACAAGACCCCCTTCCAGATCCTACAGAGCCATGCCCACCTACCAGCACCTTCTTTACCACTGAGATGGTAAAGAGAGCCATTGACAGGATGAGGATCAGTAGGGCATATGATCATGATGGTCTAGTAGCAGAGCACTTTATACATGCTAGAGATATGATGGTAGAGGTTCTTGCAGTGTTGTTCAATCGTGCCATGTGTGAGGGGTTACCTGAGACTTGGAGGTTGTCTACTATTGTGCCTATCTTCAAGGGAGGTAATCCTACAAAGCCTGGGAATTACCGCACTATTATGGTTGGGCACACATTGGCACGGTTGTATGCATCCATTCTTGAGCAGCAATTGAGTAATTGGGCAGAGGGTGAGGGTGTACGAGCAACGGGCCAGGCCAGTTTTAGGAGGAGTTTCTCCACTCTTGATCATATTCTGACACTTGGAGCCATTATTGAGGAGGGAAGGTCACATGGGATTCGGATTTATTGTAGCTTTGTGGATTTCCGCAAATCATTTGACATGTACGCACCCTGGAGGGGATATCTGATTTAGTTCACTCCACCATTGGTGTGAAACAAGGTTGCCCATTGTCTCCTACTCTATTTGGTATGTATGTTGATGAGGTGTCTGATTACATTGACAGAGAGGGTGATAGAGGTGCCCAACTGGCAAGGACGTGGATCCCATTGTTGTTATATGCTGATGATATTGTGTTGATCTCGACTCCCTCACTCACCAGACGGTATGCAACGACAGTTGGATGCATTACACAGTTTTGCAGAGGATAGTGGATTGTCTGTAAACCTTGGTAAAACCAAGGTTATGGTGTTTAACACCACACCACAATGGATCAGGACATCAGCACCGACTTTCACATATGGTCAGGAGATTGTGGAGTATACAGATGCATACACTTACCTTGGGGTTGTCTTCATTGGGCCGAGGTTTTCTTTGAGGAGAGCAACAGAGACTAGACTGACTAGAGCTTATGCGGCTTTGGGAGGCTTGGAGAGGATGTGTTCGCAGGTTCAGCTCCAGGAACCTCGGACAAAGTTATGGCTCTTTGATACTTTAGTAGCCTCAGATATGTTGTATGCGGTGCAGATATGGGGACCTTTTGTAGGCCAAGATGGTTGGAGACGTATGGAGAGGCCCTTGGCGTCTATGATCTCTCGAGTGATCAGAGCCAAGGCCTCCGTACCCCACGCTATCATTCGAGGAGAGCTAGCTGCCCCTCCTATGGAGATTGAGGCACTTATTAGATCAGTCTCCTTTGTGCACAGCTTGTGGGATACTACTAGAGACACATATGCTAGACGGGCCCTTGAGTCTTCCACACAGTTAGCTCTTCAGGGGGACACTTCAGGCTGATATGCACAAATGACATCATGGTTTCGGATGCATGGCTTCACCATGACAGGCTGCTCCCTTTCCAGTACTCTCTTCAAACACCCTCGATGTCTCTTACACGGGTGGAGATTACTAGACTCATTCATCAGGACCTAATCCAGCTGGATACCAGGAGGACATGGATAGAGCCGCCACAGGAGTCGGGCACGAAGATGGCTTTCTATAGAGAGCATCTTCTCCACCTCAGAGGAGATGGGTTTGTGATTCGACCCAGCTACATGGACACACGTATGTCTCATGGTTTGCGGTGTGCCATTGATCAGATACGCACATCCTCACATCAGCTGGAGATTGAGACTGGTAGATCCAGAGGGATACCAACAGACAACAGGATATGCCGCTTATGCCAACTAGAGTTAAAGACAGGGCTACACTACATATGTCATTGCACAGTGTACTATGAGATTCGGGGCCGTTTCCACTGCTTATTCAAAGAGGGTTTCGGTCCTTTCTCTAGGGTCATGAGTTATGAGGATCAGAGATGTCTTGAACTATATATCTACTTGAGTTACACAGATATAGAGACACTTTACTGGGGAGAGCTAGAGAAAGACAGTCCCAGAGATGGATTATAGATTTCTTTTCACTAGATATGGGACAGCCAAAGGAGCAGCCATCACTACATAGCTCGGCCCACACTCATTCGACCACTACCGGCACTGTCATCGACCGAGCACTGGAGCTACAGAGATCCAGACGGCCACGATTGAGGAGAGGGGCTACACAGCATCGACCGAGACTACAGTAGAGGATTCGAGCCATACTCTCTCAACATCCAGAGTGCAGATGAGGATGGATTCTAGTAGTAGAAGTATTTTTGTTCTAGTCTTTTGTACCCAGACATGGTATGAAATTCACAATTTTGTAACAGTTTGGTCTCATAGGTCCTTTCGGCCTTTTGAAGACGTTAATATAACATTTGATCTCTCCTCTCTCTCCTTCTCTCTCTCTCTCTCTCTCTCTCTCTCTCTCTCTCTCTCTCTCTCTCTCATGTTTCCTTTTATGCTTTATCTCAGATGATTGTATCACAGCTGATATGGTTGTAACTTTTTGGTCTCATAGGTCTTTTTGACTCGTTAATATAACTTCCATTTCATTCTCTCTCATCGGATAGATCTTTGAGGTCTCTTGGGATAGTTTTCTACGACGTTAAAATCCTTTTCTTCTCTCTCTCTCTCTCTCTCTCTCTCTCTCTCTCTCTCTCTCTCTCTCTCTCTCTCTCTCTCTCTCTCTCTCTCTCAGAAAAGCATAGCTGCCATTCTATTACATGACCCCCCCCTTGGAAATGGTGCCTATCGCAAGGGAAGTAAAACCATTACATAGATGGCCCAATTACAAAGGCAATGGCCAAAACATAAAAAAATGAAGGGAAAATTACCAAAATACCACTCAAATTTCAAAAATTCTCAATACACCCTTGTATCATTTGGGGATGGATTTGCCCCACTTTTTGCACAATCTACTCTTTATGGCAATGAAGATTTATCTTTAAGTCTCAGACAAAACTATTCATGAATGAGCTCACAGATAGAGCCATCTGTGTCTAAAAATAATAAACGATTTCATCTTAAGAGCCCTCCTAGTGAGAGTGAAAAATGCCCTGGCAATTCTTGTAGGAGGAAAGGGGAGGAAGAGGGTATCCACCAAAGCCTCTGAAAGATAGGCAACGCCAAACAGTTACAAAGGAAAAAAACCAACCAAGAAGTAACAAAGAAGCCCTAGATAGCATCAAAAGACGCACTAAGAGGCAACCACTGGATAGGAGGGTGAAGGATGGGAGAGAAGAGGCTGAAGAGGATGACCAAAACCGCTGCCATGGAAGGTGCCTAGAATGAGCTGGATCGTTTGACAGCTATTCTAAAGAGTAACTGGTCAAGTTCAAATGATCAGATGAGGACTTCAAGCTTCACTCAGATGACTGATTTCAAATAACAAACTCAGATGATAGGGACTTGAGGTGACAACTGGAATTGTATTCAGATAGTGATTCAAAGTACAGGATTTCACGGAACAAGGCTCTGAAATGATTAAGCTAAAAGTACAACTGACACAAAACCCAGCACCGAATGCTCTTAAACTCACTAAGGGTCTGCAAGATACAAGGATCAAGGACACATGAGTAGCGATCCCAAAATAGGATTAATGGGACCTATTTATAGGTGTTGCAATTGGGCTTTGACTAATCGGAGCAGTCATACATGTCAGTAACTGATGGTAACTCCGTTAGGTTACTCGAACGCCTTCAAGGTAATACTTCAAAGATGACCTGTCGTCCAAGGCATCTCTAAGGACTGGTTTCCACCCTCTACATCCTCCTTTGCTTTTGTCAAATTGCACAAAATTTCTTCAAATATCACCTTTTCCGCTTACGCTTGGGTTTGTTCGGAGCCTTCTTTACTTCAGGTCCCTCAAAAAATTGAGTTGGTGGTGGTGCATGTCTGGCCACCATTTACTGTTGAGCAGTGTTGAAGGTCGCATTTTCTTTTTGGATAATTCTATAAATTGCTTCTTGCTCCAGTTGCTCTCCCCTTTCCGTTAAGATCTCTATCTCATAAGGTGTCAAGGCGGCATGCGAGGTCTTTGTATCTAGATCATATAGTTTCTTCTTGCCCTTCAATCAGATTGCAAAGATACAGAATGCATCCGAACTATGCTAAGAAGGTAAAAGAAGAGATAGACAACCTTTTGAAGGCATAATTCATCACAGAGGTGGCAAGCAATGACTTCTTATTCCTGTAGTGATAGTTCCAAAGGAAAACGGTAAACTTAGAGTGTGTGTGGATTATAGAAACTCGAATGCTCAAACTATCAAAGACCCATTTCCACTACCATTCACGAACATGATGCTTGATGAGATAGCTAGACAAAAGATGTATAGCTTTCTGAATGAAAAAGTGGATATAACCAACTAAAATTGCACAAGAAGATAGGGCCAAAAAACCTTTTATCACTAAATGGGGCGCATTCATGTATCTCGTCATGCCATTTGGATTATTATGTGATGGAGATTGTCAATGAGTTCTTGCACAAATTTCTTGCAATCTTCATCAATGATTTCAATATTTATTCATTTGAAGAAACACATCTACTATTCTTGCGGATGGTATTTGAGCGATGTAGGGAAAAGAGAAATTGTTTGAATCCCTATACATCAATGTTTATGGTCTGGAAGGAGCAGCCACCGTCACAAGATTGTGACAACCAATATATATATTTGTCGGTTTCTTTCGCATGATTTTTATTTGATTTTTTGGGACCCTCATGTTGAAATCACAAATGCCCGAACATTGCATGGCCAGTGTGAAACGGCCATTGGCCGAGAGTTTCACCCGTAGGACTCAAGGCCATGCAGCCACGAGATGGTTGGGCAGATCGGCACTAGAATCCGACCAGTAAAGAAGTGGCTAGGCTCAGTTAAAGTCATTTAGGCCCCTCGACAGGACTTTATAAGTTGGTGGGTACTAGGAATTATACCAAAAGAAGCAAATTGGACACATGGCAATAGGAGAGAAACCTACAGGTCAAAACTCACTCCAGAAGGTCTCATCCAAAGAGGGGATGCCCAAAATTGAGGCTGGGGATGATTTTTGGAGGATAAGTGAACATGGTGTGTATGTGAGTAGTGGGTGCAGGTGACACAACTGAAGGTTGCTATGAATGTGCTTTCTCGGTTGGTGTAGAATCCTAGATTTATGAAATTTCTACAAGCGCCACCAGTGTCACAGCGAAAGGCAACTTTCTAATGCAATAGAGCCCGTTGAGGCTCAAGCCCAGGTCCCTTATGCGTCTCAGCAGGGCAAGGGGCACTCGCATGTTGCGGAGTCAGTTAGGGCTCCAAGGCAACCTTATTCTGTCCACGAACAGGTGGCTAGGACGCTAATTCCACAGGCTTTACCAGTTCAGCCAACCACCTTTCGGAGTCCAAATGTTGGTTTCAATGGATAGGGAACTAATTTCCGGGCTATGCCTCATGTTTTTCCACCACCCACTGTACATCCTGGGTACTTCAGGGGTGGATCAGTGTTTCAAAGCATGGCTAGTTATGCACCTAAAAACCAAGGATATATGCCAAGAACAGTCTTTGGGGGTATGCAAGACATGATGCCAGACCCCATGTATGGTATTATTGGTATGCAGCAAGGGTTTCAGTGCCCGTTTGGGGTGCCACAGGGAAATTTTGGCATGGCTGGTTTCTTCGACCATTAGGCAGATATTGCACTAGTGACGCAAAATGTCAATGGCCAAGGGGTGTCGATGATCCCTATTGCAGTGCCCATGTTGCAGACGCTTCCCTATGATAATTCGGGAGCATTGGAAAAGCCAAAAGCCTACAAAGAAGGTGGTGTAGTTGTCAAGTTTGAAACTTTCAACGGTTTTGAGGATAAGACAAAGGCTCTTACTTTCCTCCAGCACTTTAATACAGCTTATGAAGGGGGGGGGGGGGATTTTATAGAGGCCTCTAAGGTCAAGAAAGCTCCCACTTTCTTGAAAGGCAATGCGCTAACATGGTGGAAGACACTGTTGATGCTAGGACAGACACCCACCACATGGGTTTACTTCAAGCAAATGTTTGCATCTGCATGGCTATCAAATGAATTTGAAGCCGATATCATGACGATTGGCACCAACACAATGCGGCTTCTTGCAAAAGCTTAGATGAGTACAATCGGAAGTTTTGTAAAGCATTGCTCTCAATAACTTCCTAAAGGTTTGTGCCACTGATAGAGTAGATTGAGAAGTATTGTTGTGGACTACATAAAGGGCTCACAAAATACTGCATAAAGAATAAAGTGGTCACCCTTACTCAACTTATGGAAGTTGCCAACACTGGTCACACCTTGTTGAAGGGAAAGGACACTGGGTTTCAAGGCAACGTGAAAGGGGATCAGCAAAAGAAAAATTAGCAAAGAGCTCCTTTGCAAAAGCGACTAATGAAGCTTCCCAAGGGTCAAGAAATGCAGAGAAGGCTAAAGACACTGCCAAGTCTTCTAAAGGACGGGCCAAAAGAAAGAAAAGCTAAGGGAAAAGTTGCAAGACGTTATTTGGTGAAGTTCAAAAGCTATCCACCTATGGATGCAAAGTGGATGGAAAAAATTGAACTGATCGAGTCACCAAATGTATTGCAGTTTTACCTTAAAGCTTTTGGTTTACAACCCACGTATTCCCCAACTCAGGCCACTTCAATAGAGCAAAGGTCTGACACATACTCAAAAGAGGGGTGATGATAGAGCTAGCACTTCACACGTGCATAAGGATTCAGTGCAAAGTGTATTTTGTTTGACAAAAGTATGAAGGTCAGATTAAGTCATTTGTACACATGTTTAATAGTCTTTCCTCCGGATACATATGATGATAAAAGGATGCTTACCATACTAAATCATCCATAGCATGTATATGTGGCATGCAATTGAGAATGTTTGCGATTTTAAGAGAGGGGTATGTCACGAGATTGTGACAACCAATATATATATTTTCTGGTTCTTTCCCTTGATTTTTATTTAACTTTTGGGACCCTCTTGTTGAAATCACAAATGCCCGGACATTGCATGGCCAGTGTGCAACAGCCATTGGCCAAAAGTTTCACCTGTAGGAGTCAAGGCTAGGCAGCTACGAGATGGTTGGGCCGATCGGCACTAGAATCCGACTAGTAAAGAACTGGCTAGGCTCAGATAAAGTCATTTAGGCCCATCGGCAGGACTTTATAAGTTGGTGGATACTAGCAATTAATCCAAAAGGAGCAAATTGGACACATGGCAGTAGCAGAGCAACCTGCAGGTCAAAACTCACTCCAGAAGGTCTCATCCAAGAGGGGGTGCCCAAAATTGAGGCTGGGGCTGATTTTTCGAGGATAAGTGAACACAATGTGTGTGTGTCAGTAGTGGGTGCAGGTGATCACAACTTTATTAATATGCTTGCCTTCTAAAAGGAGCAAACTGGACACATGGCAGTAGGAGAGCAACCTGCAGGTCAAAACTCACTCCAGAAGGTCTCATCCAAGAGGGGGTGCCCAAAATTGAGGCTGGGGCTGATTTTTGGAGGATAAGTGAACACAGTGTGTGTGTGTGTCAGTAGTGGGTGCAGGTGATCACAACTTTATTAATATGCTTGCCTTCTCCCTTATCTCATGCAGCACGATGATTTGTTGTCACGAGGACGTGGCAACTGCTAACCTTAGTTGTTGGTTTCTTTGATTTTTATTTAATTTTTGAGACCCTCTCTTTGAAGTTGCAAATGGTCGGACATTGTATGGCCAAAGTGAACGGTAGTTTCACCCGCAAAAGGGAAGTTGGTCGGCACTGGAACTTGTAAAGTAAAAGGATGTCTAGGCTCAGTTCAAGATCATGTAGGTCCCCCCGTCGCACTTAGCAAGTTGGTGGATACTAGGAAGTGAACTCAATGAAGGCATGAAGTCAAGGTGGGATCACCAACAGAAAGTATCCGACAGTTGGGCCACATTGCACTTTTTCATGCGGTCCCAATGAGGATAGATGGTTAGATGACCAGTGAGAGCCCAACGGAAGCATCTCCTAATTTAGGGAACTGCTATTTTGGGCCATGAAATATGTTCGTGTCATTAGCTTCAGAATGACAAGGGGAACATTTTATTACTCTGCTGCAAAGTCAACTGATGCACAAGTTGAGAGATTTTTAAGCAGGAAGCCCAATGCGGGGAAATTGCATGCACGAGTGCCAAGTGGCACTTTTGGGCCAATTTTACCAAGTTTGGGTAAACAGAACCCGTAGTTGACGTTTTGGAGCAATTTTGGAGGCTGTTAACACTGATTTTCAGTCATTTCTCTCCATTTTTTAGCTTCCCATGACTTAACCTAGGACCAAAGAGCTCATTTTCAGCATTGGAAAGCATCAGATACTGTTTTGCTGCGTTTTCAGCGATACGCAGGTTTTGGCAACCATGGACTTTTTGCATCTATCTGTTCAAAGATGCATTACAGATCAAGCGCAGAAGAGGGGACGCTCGATTTATGCTGGGAGGATGCTTCATTGAGAACCTAAGGTTAAGAGCTATGGAGTGCTTGCTTTCCTCTCTATGTACAGTGTGGTGCTAGGAGTGATGACCTGCACACTACACACTGCTCTCTCTCCCCCCTACGTGCAATTATGTGATGCCCCACAAGAGGGCTCTTCATTTGACTGATGTACAGCTCTGTGTGGGCTCATGCTTTTGTGTTGAGGAAAGAGCCTCCTTGAGCAGGAACAGGGGTAGCTAACTGCTACTCCAAAGCAGGGTGAGGGTCATAACCTCACCGTACAAGTGCGTTTCAGCGCTGTAAATTGACTGTTTTTCAGCCATACGGACGCCAGAACCATTGGGAATAGTGTCCCACTGGCAGAGGACAGTTAGGGGACTGTTTGGGGCTAAAAACAGGACAAAAACCAGTAAATACAGTGTGCTGAATTTACTGTTTTTGGATAGGAATCAGAGGGTTTATGCCAGATTTCGCGGAAGTTTTGGGGTTGTTATGCTGCTGAAATTTGACCAAATCAGGTGGTATCTAGCTGGATACAGGTAAAGAATTCCCAGGACTCTACTTTGTAAATTTACCCTCTCAAAGTATAAAGAAATACCGAAAGGGGCACCAATTTTGGGGCCTACAGGTTGTCGGCGTCTACTCGGAGCATTCTAGCTTCCGAGCCGTGTGTGTGCTTAAGTGTTAATTCCCGTCGCAGGTTTCCTTTGCACATTCTCTCTGTGTGTGTCTAAAGTAAAGAATTTCAGGTGAAAGCCAAAGTCTACCGCCTTACGGGCCGTTTTCATTTGCTCTCGTGCATCTCTCTCCCCCCTTTGCACATATGGTAAATGCCCCTCTAGTTGGGCTTCTCAGATGATCATGTACAATTCTGAGGATTTTATGCGTGTTTGCCAAGGCAAAAGCCTTCTGTACAGGAACTGGATTAGCTAATTGCTAATCCCCTTCAAGTATGCACAGTTCCATTTAAAGGAATGCGAAAACGGAGAGTTTTCTCGCATGAAAACTCGTCCAATTTACAGAGGAACTATCCTATTGTGTGCAGGAGCTTTTGAGACACGCGTAGGCATGTTTGCTCTCCTCAAAATGATGCAAAACAGGGAATTACAGCCTGCTGTGTTTTTTTTGCAAGTTTAAGATTTCGCACCTAAACTACAAGGTTAATGCCAGGGGAGCCTCGAGAAAGCCTTGCATGCTTAAACAAGACAATTTAGAGAGATTTTCCGCAAGGAATCTTGTCTAATTCAATAGGCAAGTTTCCCTACAGGTGCGGGAGCTCAAGGGCTACCCACAAGAGTTATTGGCGCGCCAACCAGAGCACAAAATAGAGAATTACAGCTTGCTGTAATTTTTGCAGGTTAAGGGTTTTGGCCAATTTTGATGCACTACAGGTCCTAGGAGCTTCCGGGAAGCTAGGGAATTACCGAACAAGTGTTTTGGTGCAAATTGGAGGCCAAAAACAGAGATTTCAACGTGCTATAATTTCTCGCCAGGTTTTGTAAAGTGCTCTAAATCTAAAGATAGATATTGACACAAAACAAGTGCTTCACCAGCCGAGCTGGAATATTATCTTTCATGTACATGTTGATGTTTCTAGCATGGCGATGGGTGCTATTTTAGCTCAACCAAATGCAAAACTAATTATCCAGTATATTTTCTCAGTTAGGGATAAGTAAAGCAAAGCATGGGTATCCAACCATTGAAAGGGATGTACTCGGAATGGTATTCAATGCTACAAAGTTCAAACATTATTTACTAGGAAAGCTCTTTCATTTCTATGTTGACAAACAAGATTTACTTTATCTGATTAATAAGGTCATTTTCCAAGGAAGATTAATCAGAAGCATGATGATTCTTTTAGAGTTAGACTTTAAGATTTTTCATAAGCCTGGCAAATACACTGTGGTACAGACTTTTTGTATAAAAGTACGAAAAGTATCTCATCAGAGTCATCTAGAGATGAGTCAGTAGATGTTGAATCGTTTCAAACAATGACTATGGAGAAGCCAGATCTAGAGTGGCTGGATGTGTATGATTTCCTGCATAATGGTGGAATACCAGAGGATTAGTAACAGTCAAGTAAGAAGGTTGTTACGTCCCCAAACATCAGGATGGGCACTTGAGCTATGTTTGCCAAGTGTGAGCACAGCTCTATGGTTAGGGCGGTTAAGGAATCCTATAAATAGGACCCTTGGCTCGTTTGTGAGCTACCGGGTGCAATCACCACCCTTGGATTCTAGGCTCTTAGTAGCTCTACCCGCACACCCATCTGGTGTGAGCTTGGTAGTATGGGACAACAACCCTTGTGGTAGAGGCTAGCCCGTTGGCTGCAGGCTCCCAAGCTCGCAAGTGGGCCTGTATTAGGTGTATGGCTCGAGGGTGAGCATGATGTCCGTTCTCTACGCTCAATTATGTGTCAGTATGGCTTGTGTCTTGTCATGTGTGCAGGATGGGTCCGGCGAGGGATGAACGTTGGTATTAGAGCCTCTTCTAGCTCGTGCATTTCACATGGCGGCGTGCACAAAACCATTAGAGCTCATGGGACCATGATGGTCCGGCTTGACAGATTCTCTACACTCTTGCATAAGGCAGCATGGGACGCTACTAGCAAGAGAGGAGATTCGAGAACAAGGAGGCCACCTGCTAGCTGGTGGTGGGAGTCTACAGCATGGTTTTTTCAAATTATTTTTTTTTTCATTTCATGCGTGGACTCATCGTGTGTCAAGGTTTATGCTAGCAGTTGTCACATGGATGCAAGGTGTGTCTTTGGTTTTCACCTCTTCGTAGTCGTAGGTGCATGAAATTGCCCTTAGGAATTGTCCACTCTGAGGGCATAGCTGTCCTTCACATGCACGCACGGTGAGAGGCTTTTCGATTTTTGGAGAATTTCTTGTAGGTAATAAATGGAAGGGAAGGAACTCATTTTGTTCGGTCACCCGATGAGCCAACTATAGGCTGCTGAAAGGTGGCGGGCTGAACTGGTACAGCTTGAAAGACTGGCATCTCAGCCACCTGTTCTTGCACCTTAGGCACAGGTTGTAGAGATTGCATGTTCTCCGTCAAGTGTACAGTTGTTTCCATTGACTCTGCAGTATGAATCACCTGTGCTTGAGCCTTAACAGGCTTTTGAATATGATTCAGTGACCCAACTTGCTGAGACGGAACAGGAGGTTGCAGAAAGGCTAAAAACCTCGGATTCTACATAACTTGTGTGAACATAGCCACAGCAGTAGCCAATTGGGTCCTGAATATATCATCATCCATCTGTGGTGGTCTTGAGGACTCACCCACTTCATGTGTCTGTTGACCCTGTGAAGAGGAAATCTCTTCAGTCACATCATCTGGTCTGTCAGCCATAATTACAATTCCCTGTGTCTGGTCTATGATCCCCTGTGTCTTCAAGCCCAAACTGACCAAGGGTCACTTCTATGGGAAAAAGTGATTTAATCCCGTCGATGGAACCATGTAACCGGCTTGTTCAATCCAAAAAGGGCGGTAGACTTTACTTTAAACCTTGATTTAGCTTTCACCCATTTAATTTGTTGTCCACTTTACCTGTACTTTCAAGACACAACAAAGGGGAGAGGGATACAGGCTGCTAGATTGAACCTGTATGAGTAGACCGACACCAGATTGGCCCCTAACTTAGGCGCCCCTTTCAGTATTTCTTTATTGTTCAAAAAAAGGAATGAACGCTGTGGATCCCTACAAGCTGCCCCGCACATACTTGGCTGAATTTCAACTAATCCGGCCCGATTGCGGCAGCATAACTGTACTAGGACACTTCACAGTCAGTATTCCCACGCATTGACCGACTTTCCCGACGCGTACGGGCACTTTGCAAAACCTGGCGAGAATCTGCAGCACGCTGAATTCTCTGTTTTCAGCACTGAAAATGCGCCAGATCACCTGTACAACGGTCCCCTCGCGTCCCCGAACCTCCTGGGGGTATTAGGGTTCGTTTAGGGCCAAAACCCTAAACCTGCAAAAATACACAGCAGGCTGTAATTTACTGTTTTGCGCTCCGTTTCACGTGCCGGTCGCATCCGTAGCAAGTCCTTGAGCTCCCGCACCTCTAGGGCTACTTGCCCTTTGAATCGGACGAGATTTCTGGTGTGAAACCTCTCCGAATTCACCTGTGCCTGCGGGGGATTAGCCGCTAGCTAATCCAGTACCTGTGCAAGAGGCTCTTGCCTCGGCAATCGCGCATGAACCCACACAACTATACATTGGTCAAATGAAAAGCCCACTAGAGGGGCATAACATACTACCATAGGGGAGAGAGAGGGCAGTGCGTAGCGTGCAGGGCATCACTCTTGGCACCGCACTGTACATAGGAGGGAAAGCAAGCACTCCATAGCTCTTAACCTGTGACAAAAACTGAAAATGAGCCTCTCCCAGCTTAAAATTCAGCGCCACTTCTTGTTGCATGAGGAAAGTGCACCAAAAGGTGCCACTTGGCACATTTACAAGCATTTTCCCGTTTCGCGGTTGCCACCTAAAAATCTCCCAACCGGTTGCCCAGTTGACTTCACGGCAGAGTAAGAAAATGTTTCCCTTGTCATTCCGGAGGTAATGACGCAAACACATTTTCAGGTCCCAAAATAGCAGTTCCCTAAATTTTAGGAGATGCTGCCATTGTATCTTTCTAGGTCATCCGACCCTCTTTGTACACTGCGGCCACATCTAGAACTGAAATGTAGCCTCTGTAGCAAAGGATTCCACTTTGGCTAACCATAGTCTTTGTCCAACCTTAGTGCTCTCTTGCCCTCAAGCCTGGACTCCCTCTGGATAGTTCCACACTAGCTATGCAATGCAGGGCAGTTAGATTTCCCGAGGGGTGTTTCCAAAAAGTTAAAGTAAATAGATAATAAGAAAGAAATCAACAAAAAGGATAAATAGTAGTCACACGCTGGTGACACACCAAACTGTACATAGAGAAAAGGAAGCACTCCATAGCTCTCAACCTGTGACAGGTTCTCAATGAAGCATCCCCCCAGCATAAATCGAGCGCCCCCTCTTCTGCTCTTGACTTGTAATGCATATGTGAACAAATAAATGCAAAAGAGGTAGAGTTTCATGGCTGCCAAAACCTGCGTATTGCTAAAAACGCAGCAACACAGCCCTGTAAACACGCATCTAATGCTTTCCAATAATGAAAATGAGCTCCTTGGTCCTAGGTAAAGTCATGGGAAGCTCAAAAATGGAGAGAAATGGCTAAAAATCACAATTATCACCCTCCAAAAGTGCTCCAAAAAGTCAGTTACGAGTTCTGTTCTCCCAGACTTGGCAAATTGACTAAAAAGTGCGACTTGGCACTCATGCATGCAATTTTGCCGTATTGGGCTTCCTGCTTACAAATCTCTCAACTGGTGCATCAGTTGACTTTACAGCAAAGTAATAAAATGTTCCCCTTGTCATACCGGAAGTAATGACGCGAACACATTTCACGGCTCCTTAAGACTTCCAAAAAGCTTAGGTTCCAAAAAATTAAATGAAATGTTTAACAGTCAAACTCTACGTAAATTTGGATGCTTGTGGGAAAACTCAACGTAAATTTGGATGCTTGTGGGAAAACTCAAAAGTCTTCCCACATCCCTATCAAGGAGGGGGTGTGTCACCAGCGTGTGACTACTATCTATCCTTTTTGTTGATTTCTTTCTTATTATCTATTTACTTTCACTTTTTGGAAACACCCCTCGGGAAATCTAACTGCCCTGCATTGCACAGCTAGTGTGGAACTGTCCAGAGGGAGTCCAGGCCTGAGGGCAAGAGAGCACTAAGGTTGGACAAGGACTATGGTTAGCCAAGTGGGGTCATTGACTAGCCAAAGTGGAATCCTTTGCTACAGAGGCTACATTTCAGTTCTGGATGTGGCCACAGTGTACAAAGAGGGTCGGATGACCTAGAAAGATACAATGGCAACATCTCCTAAAATTTAGGTAACTGCTATTTTGGGACCTGAAAATGTGTTGACGTCATTATCTCCGGAATGACAAGGGGAACATTTTCTTACTCTGCCGTGAAGTCAACTGGGCAACCAGTTGGGATATTTTTAGACGGCAACCCCGAAACGGGAAAATGCTTATAAATGTGGCAAGTGGCACCTTTTGGTGCACTTGCCTCTTCCGGGAAGTTCACCGCCTAATAAACCTCCTTATAAAGTTTCCTAAGCTCAACAAGAGGAGATTATGCGGCAAGTGCATGAGTTAGTTGAGAAGGGCATGGTTAGGCCTAGCTTATCTCCATTTTGTTCACCTGTGTTATTAGTGCAAAAGAAAGACGGCACATATAGTATGTGTGTCGACTATAGAGCACTAAATAGGATCACTAGCAAGAATAGGTTTTCCATTCCACGGGTAGAAGACCTATTTGATAAGCTACAAGGGTCGACCTACTTCAGTAGGATTGACCTAACAAGTGGCTACCATCAAATAAGGCTAGTAGATCAAGACATTGTAAACACCGCCGCACTACGTTTGGTCTTTACGAATACATTGTCATGCCTTTTGGCTTGAACAATGCACCAGCTACATTTAACCACTTGATGGAGAAGCTATTTAGGCCTAACCGAACCTTTACTGGAGTGTTCTTTGATGATATAATCATCAACTCTAATTCACTAGACGAACAAGAGCAACACCTCCAAGTAATATTTCAAGTTTTACGAGAGAATAAACTTTATATTAATCAAAAGAAAAGTGAATTTTTCTTACAAGAGATTCAGTATTTAGGTCACATTATCTCTCAAGATGGTAACCAAATGGATCCATCAAAGCTAGAGGTAATAGAAGGATGGCCTAATCCAAGGAATCTACATGAACTAAGAAGCTTTATAGGTATGTGTGCATACTATAGACGCTTCATAGAAAAGTCCTCACAAATCGCGAGCCCATTACATAACCTAACAAAGAAAAACGTTAGGTATACATGGTCTACCAAGGAGAACAATGCTTTCAAAAAGCTTCAAGAAAAGCTCATCTCTCATCCTATGCTTACACTGCCGGATCTCTCAAAACCATTTGAGGTCCAATGCGACGCTTGTGGTGATTGCCTTGGAGCTGTTTTACTCCAAGAAGGGCACACCATAGCCTGCGAAAGTCGAAGGCTCGATCCTGTTGAGCAAGCTCTAGGCATATATGAAAAGGAACTCCTCGCAGTTCTACATGCCTTAGACTCATGGAAGCACTATTTATTGGGGACTCCTTTCATTCTGCGGAAGGATCACCAAAGCCTTAAGTACTTCATGACGCAAACCAAGCTCTCCGACAAACAAATGAGGTGGACAAATTTCCTTTCGCATTTCATTTTCATATTGCTCACATTGCTGGCAACCATAATCAAGTAGCCGATGCACTCGCAAGACGGCCAAGATTAAATGCGGTTTCCATAGTAACTCACAATGATCTATCTGCTATGATAGATGAGTACGCTATTGATCCTGATTTTAGAGATGTGATTTCAGTTGGCCCTTGCACTAGGGAAGAAAGAAGAACCATTTACCTTACAAGATGGTTATCTTCTCTATGGCAATAGACAATGCATTACTAACTCACTACGTGAGAAAGTAATGTATGAATCTCATGCTCTTCCTTATGCGGGGCATAGAGGGATTCAGTCTACCCTAAAGGGAATAGAAAAATATTTCTATTGGCCTGCCATGAAAGAAAACATACAAAAGTATGTTTCTAAATGTGTAGTATGCCAAAAGACGAAGTTTGATAGAGGAAAGCAACCTGGATTGCTTCAACCTTTGCCAATCCCTAATTCACCATGGGAGAGCATATCCATGGATTTTATCTTTGGATTGCCTAAGTCTATCCATGGGAATATTGGAATATGGACTATAGTAGACAGGTTCAGCAAACAAGTTCATTTTATACCTGTCAAAAAGACTATCAAAGCCCATCAAATGGCAACCCTCTTCATATCACAAATTTTCAAGTACCATGGCTTGCCAATGTCCATAGTGTCGGATAGAGATCCTATAGAGATCCTAGAATGACCAGCAATTTCTGGAAGGGTCTCTTTGAGAATTAAGGGACAAGGCTAAACTTCTCTTCGGCCTATCACCGCAAACGGATGGCCAAAGTGAAATAGCTAACCTAACAATTCTTGATCTACTAAAAGCCTATGTAACGGAAGTAGATCAAAGGTCCCAATGGGAGAAGTACTTACCGTTAGTGGAGTATGCCTATAATAACACTATACATACCTCCACAGGAAAACCTTTTGAGGTAATTGAGGGAAGATCTAAAAGTCCCCTGCTACTTAAGGTACACGGGAAGATCTTTGCTGCAGATGAGTATAGCGGAGACCTACAAGAATCTTTCCAAAAGATTAAGGATTCTATCTCTATCTCACAGCAAAGGCAAAAGGCTGCTGCTGATAAGCACAGAAGAGCTCAAGCCTTTAAACAAAATCATTGGGTCTTACTTAAATTTCCCAAGGCTCGATTAAGGCACAGAACGGGCAAGAATCCTACAGGACACCAAAAGTACTATGCTAAATTAGCAAAAAAGTACTATTTCCAGATTCTTAGACCAATCAATGAGATTGCCTATCAACTCAAATTGCCCAGTCATTGGCTCATACACAATGCTTTCCATGTGAGCAAACTAAAGCCTTATAAAGGAGAGCCACCTCAAGAACCAACTATTGAAGATCCACCGGAGATCGAGGACCAAGAAGAGGTACTACAGCCCGAGTCCATTCTCCCACATGAAGACAAGGTATTGAGAGGCGGTAAGATGATCTGACGGTATCTTATTAAGTTTAAGAACTATCCTTTTGAAGATGCTAGATGGATGCAAGGCATACAATTAAGGAATAACCTAAACCTTGTCAATGCTTACAATGCTTCCCTAGAGTAAGCAAATGTAAAAATGTTTAAATGAACAAAGTTTTTGTCTTATAAGACTCTCTTTTTCTTTATAATGCGCACATATTAACGAGTATGCATGCTTAGGATCATGTCTGTGGAGACGACGTCTCCCGAACACCAACTAGAGCTTATCACTCTACTATAAAAGATTGATAGGACAAATGTGCAGACATGCTTGCAGCAGCTAATGCTCTCAAGCACCAAATGGACTAGTCATCCATTCTGGGACGATGTCGTAGGGTAAAATAGGGATCCTCTACCCGCTAGCAAACGGACTAATGACTAGGCTTTATCTTCTCTACCTCATAGGCGAGGACGACTATGATTTCAAGAGAGGTAGTGTCATAATAACTAATATCTAATTCTCCTAAATGGTTAAACTTATCATTTAATATGGGGAAGTACCTGGGGAGAAAAAGCTAAATTATTGGTTAGGCTCGCAAACCGGTCACAGTAGGGATCCAAAGGAGGAAAAATAGGGATCCAAAGGGGGGGCATCTGCAAAAGAGCAATGTGCAACAATGGGCTTCAAAGACCCTAAGGTTCAGCCCATTAAGACTTCCAAAAATCTTAGGTTCCAAAATTAAATGAAATGTTCAATGGTCAAACTCTAGGTAAATTTGGATGCTTGTGGGAAGACTCAAAAGTCTTCCCACATTCCTATCAAGGAGGGGGCGAGTCCAATTTGTAGGGGATGAGAGAGAAACACACACTCTCTCTTCCAAGCTCCCTTTACACAAAGGGCATAGTGGACACATGTCAGCTTCCTACCCCAGTTGCCCCCAAGGTGCATTCAAATCCTATTGGATGCCATAAAGGTGGACCAATGAGGATTAGGCTTGATAAAGGAACCAATAGAAGTTAAGCTCTCTAAAAGACTATTGGGCAGTCTCCCAAGGGGGACCAATGAGCATTCAGCAGCCCAATGGCTTGCCTGATTCCTATTGGCCAAAAGACTAAGAGGTCCAATGAGAGTTTAATTACATTATTTAAATACCTAAAGCTCTCACAAAAGGGGAAAGGGGGACACATGTCACAAGGCTATCACTTATGCTTCTGAATTGTCATTGGCTAAGCTTTGCAAGGGCCAATAGGATGCCAACATGAGCAAATAGCAAGAGGGGTCGACCAAGAGAGAGAGGGCTGATTTTTGCAAGGCAATATCACACACACACACTCACACAAGCTCATGTGTGAAGTAAAGAAGACTATCTCCTTCTCCAAGCTTTAATGGAAAGCTCATCATCTTCTCCAAGCTTTTGAGAAGGGAGGCCTACACCAACAACTCTTGGCTTTGTGATGCAAATCCAACCAAGAGCCAAGCTTCAATGCATGCTCATCTCTCTACCATGCTAATTACTAAGCTATGCTAAGCTATTAACAGTGATTATGTGAGGAGACATACTTCTTTCTCGTAAGAATACTCCTTCCTCTCGATCTACTCTCATACCCCGCTAGCTCTCACCATCTTCGAAGGTGTGTGAGATCTTGGGTCTAAGACCGTGAGGGAATTGATGTTGTGTTTTCAAGTGTAAGCTTGGTGCTTGAAGCTTCCATCTTCATTGCACCAACAAGTTATTGAAGGGACACAAAGTATTGTATTGTAAAATGTCTCCCTTGACGGGGGAAACCTATAATACAAAGCCTTTTGGAGGGGGAACCGGCTCCATGTAAATCCGGTCCTCAATTGTTGTCGATAGCGTAATTTCTCTCTCTTTTTGAAGTATTGTTCATGCCTATCTAACTAGGTGTTACGCTTTTGTTGCTCTCTCCATCCAAGCACTCTTGCTATGCTCATTAGGAATTCTTCTTAATGAAATGCTCACTATGTCTATGTTATTTTCCGCTACACGCAAGTTACTAGACCATTAAATATTACATTGCAGAACTCTATTGTGGGCTGTGGCTGTGAGGGTTCTCTCCTCCGACCAATCTGTCTCTGATGTCGCCCTCTAGGGGAAATTCCTCACCAAGTGCCCCATCCCATGGCATCCAAGGCACCGGTTCAATCTACCCGTAACCACAATCGCCTCCAAGTGCAACACCCCTTTCCACTCCAAAGTGATGGAATCTAGAAAATTTATGTCAGGGATAGTGGCCACCTTTATAGATGGCACGGATCTCTTGAGCGCATGAATGGAATGCCAAAGATAGAACCCATCTGCCTCAACATTTCTGGCAAGCAAAACTTTGTACCAGCTCTAAAGAAACTATTTTTACTGAGTTAGGAACCTGACATCTATCCTCAAGAGCAGCCAATGAAAAATCCTCATACCAGGGATGCAAAAAGACCAATTTGACCTCGAAGCCGAAAGGAGTGTCGTTGATGACCCTTGAGGCAAGTCCCTTTGATGGAAAAATAGCAATGAAAGTACCTCTACCGAGCAAGATGATTTCCTCTACTTTGCCTTCATCCAAACCAGCTACATGCACGAAAGCCACGCTCGATGACACGAGCATAGGAACACCCCATCAAGTGGCTGACAACCCCTCTTAGAGAGAGAACTTCCATACAATCACAAATCTTGCGTTGTAATCTTCAGAAATGACCATAGAAGGTACCATAATACTTGAGAGAGAGATGATGAAGATAATATATGTGATCGATCCCTCCCTACCCCTTAAACCAGGAAGAGTGGGAGTCTGAATGAGTATGATGTTTGCAATGGGGGTGTGAGTGTATCCAACGTTGTATGATGCCAGTATAGAGGGTCAGCATACGCAGATGGCTATACAACTGTGAACAGGTAGGGAAAGGATTGCGGGCTGAAACACGAGAGATAAGGCAGCAGAGGCGGATGTGGATTGCACTGCCAGGCAAGCTATGGGCAACAGGGGCGGCGAGAAAAATAGGCAGTTCTATGACCTGTGGGCGGCAGGGGTGGCGCGAGCAGATGACACCACGGGCGGTGCGAGCTGTTGGCGGCGCGAGCAAGTGTCGACAAGGGCGGCGGGAGCTGTGGTCGGCTACAAAAGGCTCAACACAGGTGGCAAGTCGTCACGCTACAGGCAACTGCAGAGGCGAAACGAGGCGGCAAAGGCAGCGAAAGCGAGCGACCACAGTAGCAAGTGAAAGCGTGATTGACGACGGCAGGAGGTGGAAGCAGATGCGACGGCGACAAAGGCGAAAACCCTAAATTGTTGTCGTCAACCCTACGGCGACCGACGTGCAGGTGCTACCCTGTCACTCGTGCTTCCACCTATAGGGTTAGGATTGGGGGCAGACTTAGGGTTTCACCATGGATCTCTCTCTCTCTCCATGGCAAGAAAAGGCGCCTATGGAGATACTCAGTGGCCTACCACCCTGAGAAAGTACAAAAGTGGTCTAACAATGTGTAGGCTATGTAAACATCAAGGTGGTTTGTACAATGAATGTAGAAGGAACCACTGTGGGGGTGCATAATGCCATGTTATGTGGGCATGATTCCGACGAAAAGAACTTACGATCTCGCCCATGTGTGAAGAAAGACGAAAATACGCTACTCCGCTACCCTAGAGGAGTCGGCTGAAGAATCTTGCTGACTACGAAGAGTATGCAGTAGCTCTATCCAAATGGTTGTCAAAATGGTAGACGTAGGGGAGGACTGAGAGCCCATAATGTGGGCACATCGAGCCTTCCACATGCTCCAAAGCGTGATGCTACATATTGTGGTGAAAACTATAACGCTGACAGAAATCCAACCCGTGGCTTGAATCTGGGATCAATTGTAGAGTACCTGGTCTATAGCCTAATGGAGTAAGCAAGAAGACGGACTCTGTCGGCAAGCCCAGAAACAAGGTGTGCGACCCGAAAATTGCAAAAGCCATGCAACAAGGGAGGCCGTGTACTAAAAAAAGGATAGAGGGGCTCCATCATCACTCAACGAAGAGAAGTGCCACTGCCCACAATTCTAGTCCAACTCAAGAGCAAGCAGGCGTCAGCCTATGCTCGGGGATTCCGCAAACGGAATCCGACTTCCCATAATCCGAGATCTGCAGAGCTTCAACGATCTTAGTACGGACTGAAAGGTATCTAAGTTGAGAGCTAGTCTCTCACGTTTCCCTTACGGGAAAGAAACGACCATCAAGTCTAAGAGCTAGAACGGAGGGGTTACTCCAGTTCTTGTGCTCCTAAAAAAATTATCCCTGAAAAAATATTCTCTTTAAGGGGGGGGGGGGGGAAGGCCAGCCCATCTTCTGGTCCCCAATAATGTGTGTCTTCCCCTTTCTCTCTTTTGGTCAAATTCTATTTATTTTCTATTAATAAATTACTCGTATGCGCTCCCGTTTGCGACGGTGGTATCAAAGCTTGGTCACGTCTCTTTTTCTGCAAAGGAGGTCGATTCTGAGAAGGAACGGGAAGAACCATTAAGGGAGAATTGCTAAAGAAGAACTTCAGCGAGTACGAGTTCAACTCGCAAAACTGCAACAGCTTCTCACGCTCCCTGCTGCCCAGAAGGTTTTGGACGGACTCAAGAAACCGCAAGGAAATGGGTGTCAAGAAAACACTGCCAATGGTAACAACACGCAGGAGGAAAACGCGAAACGAGGTGTCGCAGTGCACAAGGGATCTCCCGATCGGACCAAACGGCCTACAAAGAGCAAAGGCCAGGAAAAAGAACTCTCTCTGTTCAACAAAAGTAAAGATTTTTCTCTCTCTTCCCCGTCATACTCTCCTGACTATACTACCTCTACTTCTCAGCAAAACACATAGTATCATCTGCATACTCCTGATCGAGTAAACAAGCTCTCTCCCCCGTCCGGAAGGGGCAAACTGGAGTCCTCTTATCTGTGGTACCCAGTGCCGCAAACAATTGGACATCGTCTCGGCCTTCTCCCTCTTACACATGTACAACTCCTACTCCTTCCAGATTGAGAAGGAAACAAACAAAGAACTGAAAAGAAAGAAACCACTATTACCTTGAGAATATTTTGAACAATTGTTAATGGTTGTCTCGCTTCACAAATATGCTCAACATGGATGGCTAGAACGCCTTTTGAAAGCTCCTTTTCCCTTGGGTAAAAACTTCTATATACTGCTACACCTGTTTTCAGTGGATACCATGCCTCATGTATAAGTGCACAACTATGAAGCGCTAGAAACCAACTAAATTACATGGGTCTACCTTCTTTCATAGAGGTGACACATGGTAAAACATGATCCATGCCTTCAACTTCAAGCATTTCAGAGAAAGAGCAGTAATGATTCACCCTCTGCATCAAAAACATATTCTCACCCTCCGCATTAAAAATCATTTCAATAGATACAGAGCAGAAAAATCTAAATCCTAATTGTGAAATTGTTCCATTATGAGAGCTCTGCGGTACAAATTCAACATCTATTTTCATCATCTGGCTAACAGAGCCAGGTCCTACGGCATGACTATAGAAGCAGATCAGTGGTGTAGGATGGGGGATTGGTGAGTTATAAACCAAACCAGATAGAGGCAGAGAAACAGAAACAGAACTTATTTTCAGAAGCATCTGTGATGCAGCTCCTCTAGAATTGCACAATGAGAATTTAAAGGAAGGAGAAACCATACGGAGGTCCAAGAGCGCTAAGAATCTAACCATCCGATCTTCTTCATTGTATCATCAGATTGATACATGATGGTTCAGAAATACTCAAACCCATAAAGAAAGAAAAGAAAGATTAATTTGTAGAAGGCTGTCTGAAGCAGCCCGATCATAGAAGCCTCCCAAAGATATCCATGCAGTGTCCAGCATAAAACTCTACATCCATCCTCCACTCATCCTCTGAAAGAATTGGCCATGTCTCTCAACAATAATGCATAAAGAGAGAGAATCGTAAAAGGACATTGCTAGGCTGCACCTCTGCGAATCTGAAGCAAATAAACAATGTGCAACCAATCACATGGATAAGGCAGCATCTGCATGAGAAAGCCAAGCACGAGGACAAAACTCTCTCTCCTCCTCCTGTCTACCAGCTGAATGCCTCTAGGTGTAATTTTCCGAACTGTTAAATATCTGAGGCTGGAGGCTCAGACACCTGTGACGAGGCTTTAGTCTCAAAAAGCTATCAAGGCGTCTATCAAAAGGCTGCACTCCAGTACCTGATACAGATCTCTTTCTCCTGCAATAACCAAAGACAGCTGTCTAACCGTCTATCTTTGTCTCTGCCTCCTTGTTCTCTACTGACACTCAATCTCTATGGCTGTGTCTTTGATGCTGGCTCTCAGCAATACCCTCTAGTTAAATATTCTGTGTGCCTCTGTATTTGGCTCTGCAAGATATAGCTACCCCTTCTCAGTGGCGCCTTGTGGAAATCTCTAACAAGATGCCCCATCATAATGCATGTCAAACATTGATTTGGCCTACCAATAACCACGATTTTCCTAAAGTGAATGGGCCTCTTCTTTATCGAACGGTATAATCTCTAGAAATGATGGAGAGAGTCACTAATAGATGGGAAAGCGTCCTTCATATTTACAAAGCTAGCCAGATGAATTCAGAAAATAGAGACCAGCTGTTGAAGCATAATGGATACCATACCTAAGGTGGTGACCCAGGAAAAGATGTTCTCATTTTGAAGCAAGGCAACTTGCAAGTCCTCTCACCAGAATCAAGAGAGACCAAACTAAAAGTGAAGAGGTGAATTTTGCAGGAATTTAGACAATAATCACAATGGCTTGCCTTGTCTTCAATGGTTCTGCTTCAAAACTTATGATTGTATAAATCAAACCTTGCTTGAGCCATCAATGCAAGAGATTCCTGCTTATCTTGGAATGAGTGTAGTCTGAGAGAGTTTCAATATTAGGCCCTCGACAAGTCTTTGGGTTCAAAATTATACCTTATAGCTGCATTATGCTGCATTCTTGAAAGAAGCTCACCAAGATTACACCTACAATGCTGAAACCGGAACCTATAACTCACCTCTCGATAAAGTGTGAGTTCGCAAGGAAGAGTGTGTGTGTGTGAGTGTGCTACTGTATGTGTACGAGGGGATGAGTGTTTTGTGTGTGCGTGTGTGCATACGCACGTGTGTGTGTTGTTGTTTTTTTGAATTAATGCATATACACAAAAGAACATAATAGTTCAAAAGACAACTGGCTTTAGACAAGTGACGAGGGGTTGCACAAAAACAACTCAATCTTTGACTCCTTTAAGATACAGCTGAATTTTTGTAGGTTATAAATAAGGCTATTATATACCCCAATCCTTTAAGACTTTAAATAGCTATTTATATACATAAAATTTTGATCAGAAGGCCACTACCCGTTCTGATCATAGTGTTTTATAACCAATTTTGTCCCAAATGATTTTGTATCTTTACCACCAATCCTTCCACTAGGTATATTGCACTTTTGAATGTCTTGATTCTTGAATGAGTCTAATGGTGCCATGAACTTCAAAGAAATGTTTTTGTACAATCTATCCTTAGAGAAAGCACATTCTATGCCACACAAGCAACTAAAATAAACTTGTCGAACTAATTGAAAGACACCACGGCTTAATGTAGATATTCTTAGATAGCTAGAGTAGAGGGATAAAAAACAATGCCAGTTTTGTAATCCGAATTCGATATTTCAACTTTGAAGACCAACCATGCTATTACCATATTAAATTGTGCATGGAAAAAGCCAGTTCAAAGATGGAGCCAATATTTTGCTCATAATCATTCTTAGAAATCATTGAGACCAAACAAGTGCACGAGGTATCATCCCCACCCCCCTCTCTCTTTTTTTTAATCAAACAAAACCAATGCAGCAACCCAACCTTCCATGTCTGAAAAAACCCCAAAAAAACCAAGACGGTATGCATCATCTGCGTGAAAAAAATCATTTTAAAGCTCACTCGGCATATGTATAGCGTCATACTAAAAAAAATACGCACTTGCGTACAGTCCCAACAATGTATCAAGCAGAAAGAACCATTTCAGAGTTCGTGTTGAATGCGTCATATTACTTCTAGCAAGAGTTGTTAAAAAACACCCCGCTAGGTGTAATATTACCCAAATGGCAAATAGGAAATACCCCAACCAGAGTATGGGTACTATGCAGAGATTATTGCAAGAAATTACCAAGCCGGGTGTGGTACAGAAGGCATCGATTTAGAAAAAAAACCCTTCAATGCATGCGCATAGAACACTCTCAGTTGTAAAAAAACCCAACCCGTCGGGCTTGGTACAGCTCATCACAGAGCTCTTAGTAGGATGACAAATTAAAAAACCTTTTTCACGCAAGTGCAAAGTACAGAAAATAGAGAATAGCAATGTAAGTTTGAAAAACAGAGTCAGTCAGACAAGGCACGGACCTGAGAAACACTTTGATGCTCAACTACACTCCACAGTAAGCAAGCATACACACAAAATACGGAATCAAGTCTCAGTGTGGGGCCAAAGCAACCCTCACCTCATTTTATAGCAAAACACAGTAGGTAGAGACGTCCAGTATGGAGAATCCACGATCACACTCAGCAAGTCCGATTCTCAAGGCGTATGATAGCCAGAGGTAGCCGCCATAGTTAACCATGTAGAGGCTAAGGTGGAAGAGAGGCGGAAAAAATTCAAGCAAGGAACCACAGGCGGGACAGAGAGTATTAAGTAGTAGTGGGGAAGAGACGGAAGCAAACAGGGTGTGAGGGGTTTACAATATGCGCGGGTACAGCTAAGGGGTCATAATGCTCTTAAACGTAGCTTACAAAATCGAGAGGGAGTGAATAATTAGCCAGGCGCCCTATGAAGGAGTATATTCCCACGAGGGCATCCACAAGTGGACTAATAGCCAGGCACCCTATGAAGGGCACCATTCCGCGAGGGGTTCCTGTAACCAGATGGTTATGCTCCAAGCCTTAAGGGAGGTAGGCCATAGTAGTATATGATAGCCACCCGGTGTGGAGTCCTATGCCAGAGAGAAATAAACAAGTCACCCCAGGAGGGTTTAATAAAATATTCCTTTTGGTCAGAAGGGTTTAGAATATAGGGTTTATTTAGAAAAAAAAATGCACAAGGTATCCACTGTTAAAGTTATAGATGTGTATAGAAGCCTGATTCAAATCAAAGCTATTAAGAGTGTGAGTGTGTTCATCCTAGTAGTTATAGCATGAACCAGGTAGAGAGAAATCCTAAGCTATCAAAAGATAGTGTTTTTTGAGGGAGAGAGTGTGAGGGCATGGATTTAGTTAATTATAGCTAATAGCAATACCTGTGTGTGTGTGTGTGTGTGTGTGTGTGTGTGTGTGGGGATGAGAATAGAATAGTTAAGTCTGAAGCCAAAGAGTTGTACATCTCTCTCTCTCTCTCTCTCTCTCTCTCTCTCTCTCTCTCTCTCTCTCTCTCTCTCTCTCTCTCTCTCTCTCTCCTACTCAGGGCCAGCGCGCAGCCTACTCAGGCTTCAGCCCCGCCACTCTCGCAGCCTACTCAGACTTCAGCCCGCTACTCCCGCCAACAAGCTTTTCGTCCCACCAGCCCCGTCAACAGCTACAGAAGAGGAAGAAGCAAAGGGGGGGGGGGGGGGGTCCTTTTTCTTTTGCCTCCCTCAGTGGGGGGCCCTGTGGAGTGGACATATCAACACCCCCCAACTCACACTAACATGGCTCCACCCAAGAAGACTTTTGCGGCAACCTTGGCCTGGAGTATCCCACCCATTCCACCCCCTCTCAAACCACAGTTGCCATGGGAAACCTTCATCATGAACGAGTTGAAGAGGCTACGGCAGGAGGTAACCAGCTTGAAGTCGGAGTTGATCACCAAAGCCCGGATATCCAACCTAGAAGAGCAGTTACAGGATGTTGTGACCAAACAGCAAATTCAAGAGAAAACCCAAGAAGAGATATCGGAAGCATCACAGCAAGACCATAATACTTCAAAGGTACAATCTGAGACTTTTGTTAAAGAAGTGCTATCAGTTTTGAAGGAAAATGAGAGGGAAAAAAGCTTGGAAAGATATGTCAGAATTGGTGGCCTACCAGAAGATTGGTCGGTGGGCACTTTACCAAATGAACATTTAGAAGGCTACATCCTAGATGTAGACATACTTAAGGAAAGATTAAGTAAAGTGGTGCCCTTCGTGGATCTTGGTGACACAACTCGCATTGAAGTTAAAGGGAAGCCGCTAAAGGTTTGCTACTACAACCTACATGAGAAGATCAAGTTAATGCAACAGACTAAATCATTGCAAGGCACATGGTGTGCGTCCCTGCAAGGAATAGTCCCACTTAAACAAGCACAAAACCGGCTGCCCACAAAAATTTCAGCACTCTGACCAGTCCAGAAGTAGATTTCAGCCAAGAAGAACTCGTGTAAGCATCCCGTACGTGAGCAGATATCAGTAGAAGTCTCCCGTGCTGAAAATCCCAGTACAAAGCAGACATAGCCGTTCTCAGCTACACGTATGATGACTTTCAGCCAACAGGCTTATGAGCCCATGCATCTTTATGCATCAAAAAAAATATTTGGGGCATGAACAATGAATTCTATTTTGGGTTCACGTACTTGTAACAATTTAGAAATTAATGAAAATCTCCTTCTAGGGGGGGGAACAGCCCATATTCTGGTCCCTAGTGATGTGTCAAATCTCTGCATTGTTTTACCAAATTTTATGTCGTGCAGGATTCCAGGTGAAATAGTAAATTAGTTTTAAAGAATTAAGTGCACACTTCCGTTCCTGTGACAGTGCCTCAGCAGCCTAGGGACTCCCTCAAGTCAAACTCTAGTCTTAATAAATTTATTGCTAGAGCCAGAGGAATAAAAGGGGTTGGAAGACTCTTTACAGACACCTTTGAAGCTAAGCCACCCACGATTTGCTTGGAAGATGCCCCTCTGATCCTTTGATTTCTTTGCGCACGAGCTAGAAGCACTCAAGCCACAATGCGCCTTGCAAGAAGAAAATTCTTCACTTAAAGCTATGAAGTGAGACAAGTCCCTCAAGAAAAGTTTGTGGAGCAATTGAGCCGAGAGCCAGAGGAACTTGCAGTTTAACATGAATCGGCACAAATCAGTATAGAACCTCGGTCACCACCTCAAGAATTTCTTTATTAAGCCTACTTCCATTTTCGTGTTAAAAGCCGCCACGAGGACAAGAATTGCTACTATCTCAAAGGATCTCATCATCTACAGAAAAATTTTCCACTTATTCTGTACGGTCTATCACCAACTTCAAACAAGGTCTGGCCCCTATAGCCACATCGATCCCCTAACTATGTTTCTATCGGAATCTATCTGCCTCTGGTTCTCTCCTCTTGGCTCTCTCACCCTTTGTCCTCCCAATCCTCTCCTGACCCTCCTATAACACTCTCTATTATCTCTACTTTGGACGCTCTATCCTCCTTGAGCATCCACTTGCTCACCACATACAAAAAAGTGTCTAGTAAACCAATAAAAAAACACTCTCTACTCTATCTCCCCCCCCCCCCCCCCGCGCAATAGTGCAACACAACACCAAGGCTATTGCCAATCTGTGATGTGTGCAGATGAAACTCTATTAAGACCTAAGAATCTCCTTATAACTGCAAGACTCTCCGCGAGGCTAGCTAGATCCATCCCCTGTTCCCACCTGTATCAATAACAATAAGCTTTGTTGAAGCTAAGGGGACTCTAGGTCACTGTTAGGCTAGCCTTATCCAAGGTCTCAAATTGAACCCTGTAGCATCCTCTCCCCAATGGAGAGACCATCACAATCCTGGGAATAGGTGGTGTGAGTAGGACAGCCTTGAGGAAGTGTAGAAGCTATGTCGTTGATAGCCTCTCTCCAACCACTCTGTATACCAAAGAGTATGCCTCAATCAAAGCCACTGAACTATGAATGGAATTGAATGTATCTGTTGAAGTCTGATCCCATTGGACAATCCATTGAAAACCATTACTCGCTCCGGTGAACAAAACCAAAAGCAACCCAATGACTCGATCAAGTGACTCAGTGGAATTCACCACCACTACGTAACAGTTTACTAGAGTTTGGAACCTGAAGGCTCATCTTCAATACTCGGCTGCCTCTGACGAAGATAATGACTAATGAAGCAGCTCCTTGAGAAGCAACAACAAATATTCAATACATGTCTAAGACTAAGAAAATTTGGCGGGGAGATGACTAACGGTAAATCACAACCAAGCTAATAATCTGTTGCCGCAGTTTGGAGAGGGGGCGGTGTGACCCGCAGCAATTCCTCGTCCTGGCTACTTATTGGCAAAAGTAACCTGGATGTGTCTGTATGCCCTCTCCAAAGCTTTCACTTTGCGAACGCCTGCCCTGCAAACCTAATGAATGGGTGAAGTGGTAACCCTAGATAACAACCGAATGGTTATCTTCAGCCGTCACAACACATAGTAATCATGAGATACGAAGGGGTAAGGTGAGATGTGGGTAGCGCGATGGTGTGGGAAACAGGCAGCTACAGCAGTTGGGCGTAGGCAGCGCAAGGGGATGAGCATTGTAGGGACGGCAGGCTAGGGTTCGTAATAAGATTTGCACGTCACGCTCTCGGTTCCCACGTACACATCCTGCTCTCTCTCTACATGGTTGATTTTTCTAGAAGCACAAAAGGTTTTTGACATAGTTCTTGTTTGCAATGTGGTGTCATGGATTGCATTAATTGGAGGATATGCGCGCAACCCAACAAGGAAAAGCAAGAAGCTCTGGGCTGTTCTTCAACATATGTGGAATGAGGGCATCTCCACAAATACAATCTCTAGGAATGCACTTACAGGAGCGGCTAGCAAGGGCTGGTGAAGGAAAGAGGAGGGGGCACAACGTATCAACAGAAAAGATCAGGCGAGAATGTCACGAGAACGTGGCGACTGCTCCCGCTCGAGGGCTATTCATCTGTATGTACAATTATGTGGGTTCATGCGCATATGCCGAGGCAAGAGCCTCTTGTCCAGGTCCTGGATTAGCTAATTGTTGATCCCCCGCAGGTACAGGTGAATTTGAAGGAAATCTCGTCCAATTCAGAGGGCAGGACAAGCAGACAATACCTACAGGTTGGCGAGAGTTCACGACCACCCCTGTCTGTACCTTTTGTTGATGTGAATGCTCCACCAGTGCAGGGCTTTATGAATGGGCAACTTGAAGATGATGCACACAGGACTTAGTTGGTTGCCGCTGCGAATGTTTTCACTCGACTGGTGCAGAACCCAAGGTTTATGGAGTTTTTGCAAGTGCCACAAGTGCCACAGCAAACAAGGCAACTCACACAACCAGTAGAGCTCGTTGAGGCTTGAGCCCAGTCCTTCATGCGTCCCAGCAGGATAGGAAGCACTCCCACATTGCGGAGGCTGTTGGGGCTCCAAGACAAGTTCCTTCCGTCCATGAACAGGTGGTTAGGACGCCAATTCCACAGGTTTTTCCAATTAAGCCCACCACCTTTCAGAGTCCACATGTTGCATTAAATGGACAGGGAACCAATTTCCAGGCAATGCATCATGTTTTTCCACCACCCACGATACATCTTGGGTATTTCAGAGGTGGATTTGTGTTCCAAAGTATGGCTGGTTATGCGCCTGGAAACCAGCAATATATGCCAGGAACAGTGTTTGGGGGTATGCAAGGCATGATGCCGGACCCCATGTATGGTAATATCGGCATGCAACAAGGCTTTCAGTGCAACCAGGGCCAGTTTGATGTGTCACAAGACAATTTTGGCATGGCTAGTTTTTCTGACCAACAGCCACATATGGCACCAATGACACAAAATGTCAATGGCCAAGGAACGCCAATGATCCCGATTATAGTGCCCATGTTGCAAACACTTCCCTACGAATTTGGGAGTATTGGAAAAGCCAAATCCATACAAAGAAGGTGGTGCAACCGTATAGTTTGATACCTTCGTTGGTTTCGAGACAAGATGAAGGCTCTTACCTACCTCCAGCAGTTTCATACAACTTATACAGGGGGGAATTTTACAGAGGCTTCTAAGGTCAAAAAAGCTACCACCTTCTTGAAAGGAAATGCGCATACATGGTGGACGACCCTCTTGATGCAAGGACAGGCACCTGCCACATGGGTATACTTCGGAATGTTTGCATTTGCGTGGCTGTCAAAAAAATTTGAAGTCGAAGTTATGACGGATTGACATCAACTCTCTGCAGCTACTTGCAAAAGCCTAAATGTCACAAAAATACGGAAGCGTAAAGTGACTTTTAATTTCACTTCAAATACTTAAGAGAATTGGGGGGGGGGGGGGAGAGAGAGAGAGAGAGATCTTGACACTTCATTCGGGACCAGAAGATGGGCTGGTCCCACCCCCCATAAAGAGATTATCTTTATTACCAAGGGAGAATCTTTACAAGCACAGGAAAGGGGCAAACACCCGTCCTCTATTTCTTTCTTTTTTTTGTTCTGAGTACTGACTGAGAGAGCGTTTCCACTCTTTCTGCTAAGAGAACTTCCCCTCTTCTGCAAGCTTTCTTGGAAGCTCTCACCAGGAGAGTCTTATCTTCCAAACAGCTTGTCGGAAGCTCTCACAATGGAGAGTCTATCTTCCCCTATGTTTGGCCCTTCATGCACAATCATTCATGCATCAAACTCAAGAGAGAAACAATCAAAATGCACACAAACATGCTTGCTGTAATTTTCTGCACATAATCTGAAATTCTTACCTATGCGCACTCCTACGCCGAAACGGAGGCCGCCTTCGTGATGGAATCGCACCAAAACTCGCGTAGGCGTAGGATAAGCAGAGTGGAGTGAAATTCTATGAGTGCTCCGCTGAAAACAGCCCTAATCGAGGTGATTAGGAGCTGAAAACAAAGAATTTGCAGCAGCCAAGCGCGAGAGGAAGAGTGTTTTCTACTAATTTTCGCAATGAATCTTCCCCACAGCAGCCTATGATCAAGAGAAACCTTGTTCTAGGTGATGAGAGCTCCAGGACTCCACATGCACCACAAGGGCTGATTCTCAAGCTCCAATGGAGAGCTCTAGTGCGTAGAGCACGCTCACTTTAGGAAGGGTAGATGCACTGCCAACCTGTGAAGAGGGGGAGAGGGTGCTCTTATAAAACCAACTAGAGAGGGAGGCGCTAGGAGATGAGGGAGCGTGAGTGAGAAAGAGAGAGTCACTTTGCATAGGTAAGTGTGCCACTTGGCACACTTACTTTATAACTTAAAAACCTTTCAACTTTTGACTTTAAAAGTTCCTAGGCTATTAATGAAATGTGCAATTTAACTCACAACTGCACACATGAATGCTACTTATGAAAACATTAGCGGTTCCCCGGCACAATGCCGTATCGGCACTGCTCCCACATTACCTGTTCGCACTTGTCCGGCCATTTGGTCCGACACAAACAATTAAAATTAGTTTTAACTGACTTATCTTAAGGCCTTTTAAATAATCCAAGCCTTAGGATTATTGTTCTAAGGACCCCATCTCATTCCTGTGCTCGCACTCACACCCGTAATTTTCTGAGCCTGAAACCGGAGGCTACTGTCTACCCCTTATTGAAAAACCGATTCCCCAATCTCTAGGGCTTCAAGGTATTTTCTGCTAGGGTCTCCCTAAGGTGATCTGGCCCAAGTTTGGGTGCACCTAAGGCCCTAAAACTACTAGTTCTATTCTGATGTACAAACAACTAATTAGATAACTATTTTCTCGTAAATAAATTAAGTATTTACAAATTCTGACATTGTTACATCCATCTTGGTTCTAAACAGTTGACCTAAACTGTAGAGCGTCAACATAACTATGCAAGATGTCTCAGTCATCCACTTTCCATCTATAGGGGTGTAATTCTTGAACTTGACTAAATACTTTTGATGTAGTCTCCCGAACTTTAGTTGTCTCTCGGAGTGGTATATTTTCTATTCTCGTAGAAGGATTTTCTCAGTCTCTTCGACTTTTGGAAAATCTTCTTGTACTGGAGCCACTGGAGGAGCACCAACGTACGGTCGGAGGAGACTTACATGAAAAGCATTATAGATGCGCCAATGAAAAGGCAAATCCAATCTAAATGTTACTTCATTGACTTTATCTATAATCTTGAAAGGGCCTCAAAATCTGTGGGAAAATTTAACAAGCTTCCCTTTTACGACTTGCTTTTTCAATCTAGCTTTCTCAAACTTAAGTAGCATATAATATCCTTTCTCAAGATTGAGATTCCTTCTATGCTTGTCTGCTTGTCTGCTTTTCTCTTTTGTTGCTCTTGAGTACGAAGAATCGCTTGTTTTACTTGTTGATAGGCAGTATCAATATCTCGCACAAATTTGTCTGCGACGGGATGTTCTCTTTTGTAACCAGAATAGGGAGTAAGAGTGGCTTCCCATATATGATTTCGAATGGAGGAGCTGTTAGAGAAAGGGTTGATTCCACGACTTCGCGCGCTGCTCGCTACTGCTAAACCGCCCCCCCCCCCCCCCCCCCCGCGCTGCCCTCGTGCTGTCGCCCCCCCGCTCTCGCTACCCTCGTGCTGCCGGCCCCTCCCGCCTGTCCTTCTAGCGCCGGCACCCCCGCTGCCCCCTCACGCCGCCCCCCCCCCTTCCTCTTTCCCGAAATCTCTCCGCACTGGGCTCTAGCGGCATTATTTCTTTGGACAATGCTCAACGCGCTCGGTTGCAAAGGTTTTTTCTCCGTTCGCTTCTTTGCCACAACAGTAAACACAGATGGAGGCTCCAGCTCCGCCACAGAGGGACTCGTCCGAAGCTCCCTCGCCCGACCCCGTTGAGCCCACCATTCGACTTGCTCTTTCACCGACAGAGCAAGCGAGCCTTGCCGCAAAGGTAGAGCGCTTGCAGGCGACGTCTGTCATCTGCAAGATTCTCGGCACCCGACCTAGCAGAGGAGAGCTGCGTGACCTTCTCCAGGCCCGCCTTCTCACAGAGGTGGGCAAGATCTTGGACATACAGATACTCGGACAAGGTTACTATCAGATCGAGTTTGAGACCTCCGAGATGGCGTCCAAGGTCATCGCCATGAGTCCACTGACCATCCGAGCAGCACGAGCCCACTTTCGACAGTGGAGACATGGTTTAGACCCTACCTCGGATGTTCTAGTAGAGGAGGCAGACATCCCAATCTCCGTCCGCTTTCCGGGTTTGCGGAGGGAGTACTTACCACTTATGTCCACGATAGGCTCAACCATTGGGACTGCCCTGAAGACACCTCACACGGCAACCTCAGTAGCTGCCAAGGCGGCTGGCTCCCTCAATTCGCTTTTGGTCAGAGACATTCACACCCTCCCGAAGGTCATTCTTCTGCCTCGAATGAGTGGCGGTTGGTTTAGACAGAGTGTGGAGTATTCGGGCCTCCCAAACAGTGCTTCATTTGTCGATAGATGGGCCATCTTGCGAAGGCATGTCCACGGAGGAGACCTCGACCTACACCACAGACTCAGCCCCAGCCTGCAAGGGCTGGCCAGCAGCCACAGATAGAGACACAGCACACACACGCAGAGCCACTCTCTGAGCCTGGGGCTCCAGCGGAGGAGGGATGGCAGCAGGCCCGTGGTCGACGACAACAGGGGCCTCAGCAACAGCCTGGCACTCACAGTGGTCCTCAGGCGCCTACCCAGCAGCAGTGGGTTCCCACGGGAAACCGGTTCGGTTCTCTTGAGAAGGATAAGGTCCCTGCTCCAGCCCCCACCCCAACCTCACCCTCGACAGCCCCTCCACCCCCAAAGTTCTCCCCCTCCTCATCATCCCCCCCCCCCCCCCCCCGCGTCCTGCTCCCGCCCCTCTTCTCCACCGCTCCCCCCTGCTCCTTCTCCCCCCCCCCCCCTCCCGCTCCAGTTCCACAGTTGACTCAGGGGGCAGGGCCCTCTCTGGCTGCTAGGAGATCTCTTGGCAGCGCCTTTGCCACGAGTCACCTGGCGAGAGAGGGACAACCTTTCTGGCGACCCCCTCTACAAATACAGACGTCTCCCCTTGCAGCTAGCCCTCGTGGTCTGGCGAGCATCGACATCCGGCGCTCGACTACGACTTTACTTGTTTTCTCGGCGACCGCTCAGCAGACCATGAGGCAGCGTGCTTTAGGGTTTATGTTATGTTCCTTGCAGCTAGGGAGACAGAGGCCTTGGACTCGGCAGTTGGCTTCTCATTTCCCCTTTGCAGCAGGGACCAGACTGAGTGGACTCTCGACTCAGTGTTGGGATGGTTGCACACACAAGTTTTAGAGTTCTCTCACCACATGGGAGAACTAGGAGTCACAGACATGCTTCAGACTTTGTGGCCATTGGCCAAGTTTGCGGTGACACCTCCAGATAGAGCAAGATGTAGACACATTGTGGTTTACTTCTTTGCCGATACACAGTGCTTGCCATGCTATGTACACATTCATGAGGACTCCTGGACAGAGGAGGTTGCTTTGCGTACGGCTCGCTCTGCTTGGGCTTGGGCTAGGCACTCGCTGCAGTCACGTCTATCTAGAGGACGCTCGGATGCGGATTACTCCCCATCCAAGCCAGCCTCGAAGATAGCCCGTTTAGCTGCTGCGGCAGCATCTGTTCTCTCTCGCTCCCCATGAGGATCGTCTCATGGACCGTGCAGGGACTTGGTGGGCCCCAGTTTCAGCGACAGCGAGGCCGACTACGTCAGGAGCTTCAGCGCTGCCTTGTGGGAGGAGAGATTGATCTCCTTATGCTTCAGGAGCACCATCTGTGTGAGAGCCGCATTAGACGTTGTGGTCAGCTATTGCGTGGACGATATAATACTTTTCGGTCAGCTGCTTTTGGACCTGGAGGCATCCAGGGTGGGGTATGTATCACTATTGCGGACTCTTTGCAACAGGCCATTGTGGGCAAAGGGATTATTGTGCCAGGCAGACCTCAGTGGATTACTATGCAGGTTCAAGGTTGCCTTGTGGGCTTGCTGAACATCTATGCGCCCAATGTGGCGAGTGCTCGAGCACAGTTTTGGTCACAAATAGTTGAGTCTCTGCCGCAGGCAAAACACTGGTGCATAGGGGGGGGGACTTCAACATGTTGGAGGACCCTTCTGACAGGATTGGTGGTAGCCATGCTACTATGCATGGGGTTGAGCTGGCAGCTTGGGAGAGGTTTTGTATGATTGAGGGTCTTGGATGTTTGGCAGCACTCTAGTTTTGTGAGGCCCCTAGACAGCCTTGCCTTCTCTCGTTCGGACCGCAGAGTGAGAGGAGTGAATCTATCGCGGATAGATCGCTTCTACACTAGTGACCACTTCAGTGACTTGGGAGGGACAGTTGGCATTCTGGCAGGGACTTCCTTCCCGGACCATGCACCAGTGATCCTCATATTGGCAGACAGGCAGAGTAGAGGGAGCACGATGCTTCGCATCCCAGAGAGGGTCTTGTTGGACTCTGCACTCAGAGAGCGACTAGAGGCTCTCTAGACAGAGAGCTTGGACAGGCAGGATTCTCCTGCTGACAGAGTGGCCTCAAGACTAGCTCAGATTAGCCGTTTCTTTCTCCAAGAATCTTTGGCTCGCCGGGCTGCAGCGAGAGAGGAGGAGCAGCGCCTCAGACGGAGCATTGCTTCGTTATAGAGGATGCAGTAGTAGCATCCAGACAGTCCTTGGTTGGAGGAGCAGCTACAGCAAGCTCGACAAGAGCTTGTTAGCATAGACGAGAGACGACACGAGTTTGCTTTTCACCAACAGGCATCTCAGTGGACACAGGTGGGCGACAGAGTGGCTAGTGCTTTCTTTGAGGCAGTGGGACCTCGACACTCACATGTCAAGGTCAGTCAGTTGTGTAGGCCCGACGGGTCAGTTGCTTCTGAGCTCGAGGATGTGCGTGCAGTTGCTACTAACTTTTACCATGAGTTATTGTCTGCAGAGCCTCAGTCAGAGCGTCAGGATGCATGCAAGGAGCAGGTTTGGGCACAGATGCCTTGTCTTGTGATTGAGGAGATGCGTCAAAGGCTTGCGTTGCCACTTCAGCATGAGGAGCTGCACACGCCTCTTGGGGCCCTCCCCCGTGGTAGCTGTCCAGGTGAGGATGGGCTGACTCCCAGTTTTTTCTTGGAGTACTAGGACTTGCTTGGCCCAGATCTCTGTAGTGCTTTTCAGTACATTTTGCACACAGGACTGATGCCTGACAGCATGAGTGAGGGCTTGATCTACCTCATTCCCAAGGAGGGTGGCTCCTTGGATGAGATTCGACAGTGGCGCCCCATCACCATCCTCAACTCAGCCTACAAAATTCTTGCCAAGGCTGAGTTTGAAGATTTAGCCACTTCTAGAGAGCCTTATACATGGGACTCAGACAGGTTTTGTCAAGGAACGCAGTATCCTTGACAACATCTTTACTTTTTGGGAGGCTTCTGCTTTAGCACGGCTCCGTGGTGAGGACCTAGTGATTCTTCTTCTCCATTTTGAGAAGGCATACGACAGAGTTGATTGGGACTTTCGAGAGGGCACTCTATGCAAGATGGCCTTCTCAGATGCTTGGATTAGAGGGGGGGTTCAACTTTGTAATGACAGGCTCACAGTCAGGTACTTTTGGCAGGAGGTAGAGGTGATTGCTTCATGCTCACACGTTCAGTCAAACAGGGCTGTCCTCTTGCCCCCTTCCTCTTTCTGTTTTATGCAGAGGCAATGAGCAGGTTTTTGGTGTCACAGTAGGTTGGTCTACGGGGCTTAGCACTCCCTATTCGGGGAGATGAGCTACTGGACGCTGAGTTTGTCGACGACTCTGCCCTGTACTTAGATGGCCAAGAGGCCAATCTTCACAGGTGTGAGTAGGCTCTGGAGACCTTTTGTTGTGCATCGGGCGCACTGATCAACTGGAGAAAGACAGTGGCTTTCTCAGTTAGTAGTGCTCCTGTGCCCAATTGGATGCCAGGAGAGGGTTTTAGGTGGATTCCCCCAAGGACTGCAATTCGGTACTTGGGCTGTCAGGTTAGTTTGGACTAGTCTCCCGAGCAGCAAATTGCTCCTCTCCTCCTATCTATCAGGAGGAACTCGTTACACTGGAGCTCAGCACGACTTTCTTTGGCTGGCAGAGTAGTAGTGGCCAACCAGGTGTTGTTGGCGACTATGTGGTACATCACTTCTTGCTAGATCTTCTCGAGTTCTTGTATCAGCCAGGTAGAGAGGCTGATCGGGAACTTCCTTTGGTCAGGACGTGACACTCACATAGCCCGAGTCAAAGTGGCTTGGCAAGTCATCACTCTTCCTTGTTCACAAGGAGGGCTTGGGATCACTGACCCAGCACAGCAAAGCAGAGCCCTTCAGACTTACCCGTAGAGCATTTGAGGCAGCTATACAGCTATCAGAGAGTGGGCATGAGAGAGCATGGTACTCACAGGTCAGAGCATGGTTTGAGGGACACGGTCTTGACATGGAGAGCCTACCACCATTCCAGTACGACCCCCACTCACCATATGTTCACCTCTCTCGCAGTGAGAGGAACTTGGTATTGAGACAGGATCTGTGGCAGCTATACACTAGGAGAGTCTGGGAGGCACCTAGCTTGGGGACGAGGATGTCAGATTACAGAGACCAGTTTCTCACCATATTGTCTGGGGGGTTCATACAGAGACCACGCTACATGGACACATATATGCCACATAGCTCACGGGTGGCGATTGGTCAGCTGAGAGTGGCTTCACACAGGTTAGAGATTGAGATCGGGAGACATACTAGTGTTCCGAGGGGGGAGCGAATCTGCAGAGCCTGCACAGAGGAGGTGGAGAGTGAGGAGCACTTTGTATGTAGATGCAGAGCATACACTGAGATCAGAGGCAGGTATGAGGCCCTATTTAGAGGGCAGCCCACTCTCCGAGAGATCATGGAATCCCGAGATCAGAGACAGCTCGGACGTTTCTTACTAGAGATACAGAGCCATCGGGACACACTACTACAGCCACACACAGCTACACAGACAGAGGGGAGACAGTCGCAGCTCACAGACTTCTTTCAGAGGATTTCCGCCCCCCCCTCACCAGACACTCAGAGGGGAGTGACACTCCCACAGGCGGAGGTGAACCGAGCTAGACGACGACCACGAGTCACAGGCTACAGGGGCGCGAGCTCCCACCACCGACAGATCGAGGAGATCCGAGCCCGGGAGCGCCGTGCCACTGAGGAGCGAGTGGCTCAGATGAGGGCTGACCCGACAGCTTTCATCCGGGTAGCCTTGGCACCAGACCCACCCATGTACCACATCTTACACCCCCCCATTAGTACAGGATGGAGCTAGATAGCTTGATGCATTCTCATGATTGTACTACCTTGAGCATACAGACATGCATATACCCCTAGAGATAGAGCTCCATCCCTCCTCAGATACTCCACTACCTACTTTCAGCTCAGTTTTGTATCAATTTTGTTTCATTTGTCTTTCCGATAGACGGATGACATACACACAATGTACATTTGATTTGTCTCATAGGCCGATTTCGGCCTGACATAGACGTTAAAAATCTTTCTTTCTTTCTTTCTTTCTCTACGCTTCCGCATCGTCGATTTTTACATGGTATCAAAGCCTTAGCGGAGGAGGAGCTATACCGATGTAGAGAGCTCGTGAGGAGTCTACCCTCCCCTGGTCGTCCGGAGCACACTCCCCCCCCCCTCTGCTTCTAGCGTTTTAAAACGCTCCGCCAACAGCCCCTAAAGCCTCCCCCATCGTGAGCATCTTCGGCGGCGCCATGGTCTCCCCCCCGTTCCAACATTTTAAAACGCTGCACCAAGTTGGTCGCTCGTGGAGAACGGTGCCAGTTGAAGCTTCCTCGCGCCCTGCGTTTTAGAACGTTGTCAGCTACGACAGCCCATCGGAGACGACACCTAACCCTCCCTTGTGCAGTTAGCGTTCCAAAACACAGCGATTTCCCTTCCTTGCCCACTACGTGTTAGAACGCCTACACACCGTCCTCCCCTCGCGACTTCCCTCCTTGCTCAGTTGCAGCTTTTTAAAATACTACAAACGTCTTAAGTTTTGGAAGGATAGCTTTGAGAGAGGGAGATTCTCGTCTTGGCTTGGAAAAAGGGACTTTGAAAAGCAACTCCTAAGGGCCCTAAAGGTGCTTTGACGTGCGGCTTAGGAGACGAAGAAGCGGACATTAGAGCTCAACAAAGGGAGCGAGAAAGTACTCTTTTGAGAGCAACTCGATGAAAACCTGCGGCCAATTTTGAAGTACTTTGTGGCACTTTGGAGAAGTTAGATTTGCGGCTTGGTTAGTGCGGCCACCCTTGGAGTGAGAGAAGGATTCCCAGATTACCAGATCTTGCAACCTCAACATGGTCCCCCCCTTGCCTCGAGTGCCAGCAACAAATTGAACGACAATAACTACGCTCATTGGATTTTGATCATGCAACTTCGGTTCTCATGGAAAGACTTGTGGGATATTATCAACGGCTCAGAACCCCGCCCCACGAGGGATCCCAACAAACGGTACACCCGCCTTCAAGATGACAAATATCTCAAATCGTGTGTCCATTGGGATGCGGCTAATGCGAAGGCAATGTCGGCCATTGCAGAATCTCTTACAAAGGACCTTTCTCCAGCCATTCAAACTTTGACTACCAACGATATGTGGTTCAAGCTCGTTAGAATATTCTACGATAAATGCAATCACCCTTCTTGGAAAGTTATTTGCCATGCAGTTTCCACGAGGAAGCTCCATGCAATCATTTCTTATGAAGGTTAGAGTTATCATAATCAACTATCTGCTATGAAAAGTGCACTAACGAATACTCAATAAGCTGCTTTGGTTCTCACGAAGTTGCATAAGGAGTATGAAACGGTGTCTAGGACACTTCGGCTACAAGGCACGAAGGAAAAGCTGGAATTTGATGATCTCAGCTCTTTTCTCATTGAGGAGGAAGCCGCGTTGCTAACTCAAGACAAAATTCAGAATTCTGAGATAGGTGGGGAAGCACTTGCTGCTTCGAATTCCAAAAAGAGGACCAAGAACCGTTGTCACCAGCATGTGACTACTATCTATCCTTTTTGTTGATTTCTTTCTTATTATCTATTTACTTTCACTTTTTGGAAACACCCCTCGGGAAATCTAACTGCCCTGCATTGCATAGCTAGTGTGGAACTGTCCAGAGGGAGTCCAGGCCTGAGGGCAAGAGAGCACTAAGGTTGGACAAGGACTATGGTTAGCCAAGTGCGGTCATTGACTAGCCAAAGTGGAATCCTTTGCTACAGAGGCTACATTTCAATTCCGGATGTGGCCGCAGTGTACAAAGAGGGTCGGATGACCTAGAAAGATACAATGGCAGCATCTCCTAAAATTTAGGGAACTCCTATTTTGGGACCTGAAAATGTCTTCGCGTCATTACGTGCAGTTTGACATGGGGATCATTTTGTTACTCTGTGGCCAAGTCAACAGGGGCTGCAGGTGAGATATTTTTAGACCGGAGGGTCTAAAGCGGGAAAATGCACAAATGAGTGACACTTGGCACTCTGAGGCCAGTTTACTACTTATAGAGAAGGCAAAAACGTGATTTATAGCTGGAAGGCTCATTTTGCAAGTCTCTGTCATAGGTTAAGAGCTATGGAGTGCTTGCTTTCCCTCTTCTGCACAGTGCGGTGCCAGGAGTGATGCCCTGCACGCTACGCACTGCCCTCTCTCTTCCCTTTGGCAGTATGTTATGCCCCTCTAGTGGGCTCTTCATTTGACCAATGTACAGTTGTGTGGGTTCATGCGCGATTGCCGAGGCAAGAGCCTCTTGCACAGGTACTGGATTAGCTAGCGGCTAATCCCCCCCGCAGGTACAGGTGAATTCGGAGAGGTTTCACGCTAGAAATCTCGTCCGATTCAAAGGGCAAGTAGCCCTACAGGTGCGGGAGCTCGAGGACTTGCTACGGATGCGACCGGCACGCGAAACGGAGCCCGAAACAGTAAATTACAGCCTGCTGTGTATTTTTGCAGGTTTAGGGTTTTGGCCCTAAACGGACCCTAATACCCCCAGGAGGTTCGGGGACGAAAGGGGACCGCTGTACAGGTGATCTGGCGCATTTTCAGGGCTGAAAACAGAGAATTCAGCGTGCTGCAGATTCTCGCCAGGTTTTGCAAAGTGCCCGTATGCGTCGGGAAGGTCAGTCAATGCGTGGGAATACTTACTGTGAAGGGTTCTAGTACAGTTATGCTGCCGAAATCGGGCTGGAACAGTGGAAATTCAGCCGAGTTTGTGCGGGGCAGCTTGTAGGGAACCACAGCGTTTATTCCCTCTTTTGAACAATAAAGAAATACCGAAAGGGGCGCCTAAGTTAGGGGCCAATCTGGTGTCCGTCTACTCATACAGGTGCAATCTAGCAGCCTGTATCCCTCTCCCCTTTGTTGTGTCTTGAAAGTACAGGTAAAATAGACGACTAATATTGGGTGAAAGCTATATCAAGGTTTAAAGTAAAGTCTACCGCCCTTTTTGGATTGAACAGGCCGGTTTCATGGTTCCATCGACGGGATTAAATCACTTTTTCCCATAGAAGTGAGCCTTGGGCAGTTTTGGGCTTGAAGACACAGGGGATCATAGACCAGACACAAGGAATTGCAATTATGGCTCACAGACCAGATGATGTGACTGAAGAGGTTTCCTCTTCACAGGGTCAACAGACACATGAAGTCGGTGAGTCCTCAAGACCACCACAGACAGATGACGATATATTCAGGACCCAGTTGGCTACTGCTGTGGCTATGTTCACACAAGTAATGCAGAATCCGAGGTTTTTAGCCTTTCTGCAACCTCCTGTTCCGTCTCAGCAAGTTGGGTCACTGGATCATATTCAAAAGCCTGTTAAGGCTCGAGCACAGGTGATTCATACCGCACAGTCAATGGAAACACCTGTACACTTGACGGAGAACATGCAGTCTCCACAACCTATGCCTAAGGTGCAAGAACAGGTGGCTGAGATGCCAGTCTTTCAAGCTGTACTAGTTCAGCCCGCCACCTTTCAGCAGCCTATAGCTGGTTCTAATGGGCAGGGAAGCAACTTACAGCCTATGCAACAGGTCTTCCCACCACCTTCAGTACACCCTGGCTATTTTGGAGGTGGATCCGTATTCCAGAGCATGGCTGGTCATGCACCTGGAAATCAGTTTTATACGCCAGGAACAGTGTTCGGGGGTGCTCAAACGATGATGCCTAACCCCATGTACAGTGTCATGGGTATGCAACCAGGGTTTCAGAGCACTCGGGGCCAATTTGGGATGCCACAGGCAAATTTTGGTATGGCTGGAATTACAAATCAGCAGCCAAATATGGCATTTCCAGGTCAAGTTAATAGCGGCCAAAGAACACAGATGAACCCTAATAGTGTTCCCATGTTTCAGTCACTTCCATATGACAATTTAACGCCGCTGGAGAGGCCAACTCCGTACAAAGAAGGTGGCAAAGGTGTGTCATTCACGACCGTTACAGGGTTTGATGACAGGAAGAAGGCTCTCTCATTCCTCCAGCAGTTTGACAAGGCCTATGCAGGGGGAAACTTTACAGAAGCTTCAAAGGTCCGCAAGGCAGCCACTTTCTTGACAGGGAATACGGGACAATGGTGGACAACTTTATTGCTTCAAGGGCAAGCTCCGTCCACATGGATTTACTTCAAGCAGATTTTTGCAGCAACATGGTTATCTGATGATTTTGAAGCAGATGTCATGACAGAATGGCACCAGCTAAATGCTGCCACTTGCAGAAATCTCGATGATTACAATCGGAAGTTTTGGAAAGCTCTACTTCCAGTAACCTCCTATAGGTTTGTGCCATTGACAGAACAAATTGAAAAATACTGTTGTGGCCTACCTAAAGGATTGAGAAAGTATTGTACGAAGACAAAAGTCACTACTTTGACGCAGCTCATCGAGGTAGTAAACACTGGCAATGGTTTGCTCAAGGGAGAAGATTGTGAATTTAACATTGGCGTCAAGGCAGGATCAGGCAAGAAAAATTCAGCCAAGAAGCACGTTCCCAATGAGGCTCCTAAAGGGACTCAGGAGTCAGCCAACGCAGGGAAAGATAAAGCTACGGCTGAATCAGAAAAAGGACCAACGAAGAAATGGAAAAGACGTTGTCCTCCCAAGTCAGAAGAGCAAAAGAAGGTCCTTAGGACAGAGAACAAATGCTTTATATGTGAGGAGCCTGGCCATATTGCTTACAATTGTCCTACAAAGAAAAGGCCAGCTAATTCTGATGACAAGAAAGACAAGAAAGGAAAGAATCCTATGGCTGGTCTAGTGCCAGATATGGTGGGCGACAAGCCAAATTCAGATGCAAGTGAGCTTTGCAGAGCATGGGGAAAGGTCAGGGATCAAACAGTGCTTATCTTCTTTGATCCAGGTGCCAAAGCCAACTTCATTTCCCCAGAATTGGCTTCAAAGTTGAGAATCAGACCTGAAGAGATGGGGTATACAGCAGAGGCAGGTTTGGCATGTCCTGGCCATACAGAGGCTGTGACACCCATCATTGGAAAGTTGCGTCTACATATCCAGTCCTATGTAGATGCTGAAGAATTTTACATCATGCCACTGGATGGATGTGATGTGTTGCTAGGTATTCCTTGGTTGTTTCGTGTACAGGGAATCATGGATGCCTACAACAAAAAGATCACTGTACAGAGAAGGGAAAGACTCACATTCTGGATGTAAAGCTTAAAGGGGAGTCTATTCCTACTGTATCAGCTTCTGCTATTACTTATGTAATGAAAAAGCATCTTTCTGCGTACTTGGTTTTTGCACGTGAAGTGTCAGATTGTGATGAATCAAATTTATATGTGCTAGATAAAGAAAGGTCAATGTTTTTACAACAGTATAGTGACTGTTTTTCCGATTCATTACCGTCTCAATTACCGCCAGAGAGACCCGAGGACCATGCGATAGATTTGGTGCCAGGCAGTAGCCCACCAAATAAGCCTCCGTACAGGGTTAGTGCGGCTCAGCAGAAAGAGATAATGGGCCAAGTACTGGAGCTGTTAGAAAAGGGGCTGATTCAGCCCAGTTCATCTCCATTCTGTTCTCCAGTGTTGTTGGTGCAGAAAAAGGATGGCTCATGGCGTATGTGCATCGACTACCGTGCACTAAACAAGAATACCATCAAGAATAGGTTCCCTATACCTAGAATTGATGATATTATGGACAAATTAGAAGGAGTAGCTATGTTTAGCAAGATAGATCTAAAGAGTGGGTACCATCAGATCCGCATTAGATCAGAGGATGTGCACAAGACTGCTTTTAGAACGACGTTTGGCCTTTACGAATTTTTAGTGATGCCCTTTGGTCTCACAAATGCTCCTGCTACGTTCAATAGGATGATGGACAGAATTTTCCGTCCACACCAGCAGTTTGTTGGTACGTTCTTTGATGACATGATAGTCTATTCAAAGAATGAAGAGGAGCATAGGCATCACTTGGCCATTGTGTTCAAAGAGCTACGCAGTCATAGGTTGCTCATCAATGCAAAGAAAAGTGAGTTTTTTCTGGAAGAGATTCACTTTCTGGGACACATTGTCTCAAAGGATGGTGTCAGAATGGATCCTGCAAAAGTTGAAGCGATCAGGTCATGGCCAAATTTGAAGACAGTGCATGATGTCCGAAGCTTTTTGGGACTATGCTCCTATTACAGAAGGTTTATCCGAAATTTCGCTGAGATTGCTTCACCTTTACATGCTCTTCAAAAGAAGGCAGTCACCTTCAGATGGACACAGAAAGAGATTTCAGCTTTTAATCTCTTAAAGGAAAAGATGACTTCAGATCAGTCATTGTGTTGCCAGATCTTAGGAAGTCATTTGTGGTCCAATGTGACGCCTGCGGTAGTAGCATTGGTGCAGTGCTAATGCAAGATGGCAAGGTAGTAGCCTATGAGAGCAGAATTTTGCAAGGGCCAGAGATGACCATGCAGGTCTATGAGAAAGAGTTACTGGCTGTGATTCATGCGCTCTTAAGTTGGAAACACTACCTGCTAGGTGCAGATTTCGTTGTCCAAACGGATCATCAGACCTTGCGATACTTCTTGACACAAACAAAGTTATCTGAGAAGCATATGCGATGGGCAAATATCTTGTCCATGTTCCATTTTCAGATTGTGCATGTGGAAGGCAAGAAGAACGTTGTGGCTGATGCCTTGTCAAGGAAGCCACAAATTTCAGCTGTGTCGATTCCTTATCATCATGAACTTGATGATATGAGAGAACAGTATGCAAATGATGAAGATTTTGCAAGGGTCTTCGAGCAACTAATGGATGGACAACGTCATGAACACTATCTTCTCAAAGATGGGTTCATGATGATGCATGGTAGATTGTGTGTCACAAAGCCATTGCGACGCAAAGTTATGGAAGAGAGTCATGTCCCACCGTATGCAGGGCATCGTGGTATCGATGCTACAGTTAAAGCGGTCGAGACATTCTTCTACTGGCCTACATTGAGAAGAGATGTGGATGCCTTTGTGCGAGAATGCCTAATATGCCAAAAGGTCAAGTTTGACAGGCGAAAGGCACCAGGGTTATTGCAACCACTACCTATTCCAGATAAACCACGGGAAAGTATTGCTATGGATTTTATCTTTGATCTTCCGAGAACGCAGACAGGAAACGATGGTATTTGGACCATTATTTGCAGATTCAGCAAACAGGCTCATTTTATTCCTGTCAGGAAGAAGATAAAGCCAGATCAGATGGCACGCTTGTTTATGAGCAATATTTTCAAGTATCATGGCATGCCACAGTCGATTGTTAGCGACCGTGATCCACGCATGACAAGTTTGTTCTGGAGAGGCTTGTTTGAGAATATGGGCACCACGCTCAAATTCTCTTCGTCATTTCATCCTCAAACAGATGGGCAGTCAGAAGAGGCAAATTCTACTGTCCTAGATCTGCTGAAGTGCTATGTGTCAGAGCATAAAGGAAAGTGGGAGCAGTATTTGCCATTGGTGGAGTATGCATACAATAATACAGTGCATTCATCAACTGGCAAGGCACCCTTTGAGATAGTTGAAGGTGGCAAGAAAGTTCCTCCCATACTGCATACAAAGGACAAGATATTTGAAGCAGATAAGTATGTTCAGGACATGGATGAAATGTACAAGAAGGTCAAAGTGGCCTTAGAAAGGACTCAGGCAAAGCAAAAGAAAGCAGCTGATCGTCACCGTCGTGAAGTGGTATATTCACTTGGTGATTGGGTGCTTTTATGCTTTGAAAAGGCAAGGTTAAAGAAGATGAAGGGCAAGGAAAGACTGTTTCCAAAGCTCAGCATGCGTTACTATGGGCCTTTTCAAGTATGCGACATAATCAATGATGTTGCATATAGGCTGAAATTGCCTGACAGTTGGAAGATTCACAATGCGTTTCATGTGAGTCTTCTCAGACCCTATGTGGGTGATGTGCCAGAAGATATGCCAGCTGAAGATCAACCGGAAGTCGAGGAACTTGACGAGATCTTGGTCCCTGAACAGATTTTGGTACACAAAGAAAGGAAAGTGAAAGGCAAGGTTGCTAGGCGTTACTTGGTAAAGTTCAAAAACTATCCACCAATGGATGCTAAGTGGATGGAAGAAGGTGAACTTGCAGAGTCACCAACTGTGTTATCACTTTACCTGGAAGCCTTCAATTTGCAACCTACCTTGACCCCTTGAGTTTCAAAGCTAAATGGATTGTCAGTGTGACAATGGCTTCTGAAACAAATGATGTACATGGTATCAAATACCTGTTACATGAATGTTAGAGCTGTACAGATTGTCAGTTTGGCAATTGCTCTTATGGAATGTCCAAAAGTTTGGTTAGTGCTATAGAAGTGAGTATTTCTTGTCAGTTTGTCAAGGATACAGTGATTGCTTCTATTGAAGAGTACATGTGTAACTGCATTCTTAAACTGTCGGTTTGGGTATGCTCGAAAGTGTTACGGGATCCAACGTGTACTATAAGACAGTGGCAAAATGTGCAGCTACCATTTTGTCATTGGAAAGTTAGTGACTCAAAGCAATGGCAGACTGCGCAGCTACCACTATGTCATTGGGACAGGGTTCACACGCAGGCAATACATGAGTCGACGAGGTGTCGAATACACCAAGGTTGACAATGAGCATGTATGTGTCGTATATGTGTCGACAGGTGTTGAATACATCAGTGTTGACAGTAAGCATGTACGACATAGATGCAAACGAGGACGTTTGAGATTTCAAGAGGGGGGTATGTCACCAGCATGTGACTACTATCTATCCTTTTTGTTGATTTCTTTCTTATTATCTATTTACTTTCACTTTTTGGAAACACCCCTCGGGAAATCTAACTGCCCTGCATTGCATAGCTAGTGTGGAACTGTCCAGAGGGAGTCCAGGCCTGAGGGCAAGAGAGCACTAAGGTTGGACAAGGACTATGGTTAGCCAAGTGCGGTCATTGACTAGCCAAAGTGGAATCCTTTGCTACAGAGGCTACATTTCAATTCCGGATGTGGCCGCAGTGTACAAAGAGGGTCGGATGGCCTAGAAAGATACAATGGCAGCATCTCCTAAAATTTAGGGAACTCCTATTTTGGGACCTGAAAATGTCTTCGCGTCATTACGTGCAGTTTGACATGGGGATCATTTTGTTACTCTGTGGCCAAGTCAACAGAGGCTGCAGGTGAGATATTTTTAGACCGGAGGGTCTAAAGCGGGAAAATGCACAAAATGAGTGACACTTGGCACTCTGAGGCCAGTTTACTACTTATAGAGAAGGCAAAAACGTGATTTATAGCTGGGAGGCTCATTTTGCAAGTCTCTGTCATAGGTTAAGAGCTATGGAGTGCTTGCTTTCCCTCTTATGCACAGTGCGGTGCCAGGAGTGATGCCCTGCACGCTACGCACTGCCCTCTTCATTCCCTTTGGCAGTATGTTATGCCCCTCTAGTGGGCTCTTCATTTGACCAATGTACAGTTGTGTGGGTTCATGCACAATTGCCGAGGCAAGAGCCTCTTGCACAGGTACTGGATTAGCTAGCGGCTAATCCCCCCCGCAGGTACAGGTGAATTCGGAGAGGTTTCACGCTAGAAATCTCGTCCGATTCAAAGGGCAAGTAGCCCTACAGGTGCGGGAGCTCGAGGACTTGCTACGGATGCGACCGGCACGCGAAACGGAGCCCGAAACAGTAAATTACAGCCTGCTGTGTATTTTTGCAGGTTTAGGGTTTTGGCCCTAAACAGACCCTAATACCCCCAGGAGGTTCGGGGACGAAAGGGGACCGCTGTACAGGTGATCTGGCGCATTTTCAGGGCTGAAAACAGAGAATTCAGCGTGCTGCAGATTCTCGCCAGGTTTTGCAAAGTGCCCGTATGCGTCGGGAAGGTCAGTCAATGCGTGGGAATACTGACTGTGAAGGGTTCTAGTACAGTTATGCTGCCGAAATCGGGCTGGAACAGTGGAAATTCAGCCGAGTTTGTGCGGGGCAGCTTGTAGGGAACCACAGCGTTTATTCCCTCTTTTGAACAATAAAGAAATACCGAAAGGGGCGCCTAAGTTAGGGGCCAATCTGGTGTCCGTCTACTCATACAGGTGCAATCTAGCAGCCTGTATCCCTCTCCCCTTTGTTGTGTCTTGAAAGTACAGGTAAAATAGACGACTAATATTGGGTGAAAGCTATATCAAGGTTTAAAGTAAAGTCTACCGCCCTTTTTGGATTGAACAGGCCAGTTTCAACCGTTGTTAAAATTGTGGAAAGCGTTTGGCCAAGGATTGCAGATCCAAAGCAAAGACATGGATTTTACGAAGGACAAAGGTAAAAGAAAGCATCAGGAGGGAAGCAGTGATAGTGACTCAGGGAAGGACAACAAAGCGGCTGCTCATGCAGTGGAGTCTACACTGGCAAGGTCTCCCGCCTTCTAATCACATGGAGATTGGTGCCGCCACCAGCTTCAGCCAGAAAGAGGGTTGTGAGTGGCAGAGAGGGGTAGGTTGGAGTTCAAGTTATCGATGCTTGAACCCGTAGGTTGGAGTTCAAGGCACATGCATTTAGCATGGAACCAATCAGACGTATCTAAAACACTATGGATGAGTGCAACAATCCATTGTTGGTGGTTGGATCATGGACAGGATGTGTTCCACAGTTCATTATCTTGGAGTACTATTTTTGGGCGTGATGTGTTCACATTTCACGAATGGGTATTCTTGGACGTAGTGTGGTCTACAATTCAAACTTTCTAAAAGGCAACCGATGCTCAAGATGGCATTCTTCTGAGAAACAAAGTTGAGCGTGGCAAATCCGAGGTGTATCCAATGGAAGGTACCTCTAATGGGGTGTTCATGGTAGCTTCTTCATCGGCTTGGTCTCACTATTTATGTCCACTATGAGTTGCAGAGAGGGTGGCATCTAAAGTGAATTGCCCAATGAGAGCCCATTATTTATTTTGGCGTTTGGGTATTTATTTTACTTATTTGTCAAAGTCTGGGTAGGGCAATTTACTGAGGTTGCTCTATAAACAACCCCTTGCCTCCATTGTATACACATTCAGTTATCCATCTACAACGAGCTCCCTCTCAGCCCCCGCCACAACTCTGCCCATCGCCATCTATAGCCCATGGCCCAGCGCTGCTATACCTCCATTCAGCTCCTCCATTACACATGGCTGCAAATCGCTGAATAGTGGTAAAACAGCCCACTGTGTAGCAAACCAACCAGTCCCCCCACCATTGTATGGCCACATAGCTCTCTCTCTTTCTCCCCCATCGACCATGGCGACCCCCCCTCCTTCCGCAACAAAAGTTGGCAGGGGGCTCATGACGACCCCCCTTGACCGGTACCGCCGCCGTAACAAAGTCTCAGAGGAGCTACTTGCCTCAATCCGCCGGGAAATGGAAGGGATGCTCCAAGCAGAGATCCTGCAGGCCACCGGAGTGATGCACCAATACATCACCGATTTGCGAAAGGAGAATGAAGCTCTTAGGATTGAGCTTGGGGAGACCAAGAAGGAGATTGAGCTTCTACGAGCCTCGATCATTGTGGCCCAGGAAGATGGAGAGATCTCACACGTGGAGACTATTAAAGAAGACTTGAAGGAGCTGCACACCGAGATGGAGGCTACCCAAGGGAAATGGGTGGAGGTGGTCCGCAAGACCATCAAGCAGGAGGTCAAGGAGGATGCCGTACGTGAGGAGCACATCAGAGTCCAAGACACCCTGGACAAGAGAGGTTGAGGCAGGCTCGACGCCTCAATATCCGTGTGACCGGCCTGGCAGAGGGACCTTCACCAGAGAGAGATGCCGAGGAGCTGTGCAAACGGCTCGGCTTTGGAGAGACCATGCCCTTCACCCGTGCATGGAGAGCAGGACGGGACTCCTCGAGAGCACGGGCTTTGGTGCTGCAGATGCGGTCCCCGTAGGAGAGAGTCGCTTTCTTTCGAAAGCGAGTCCTGAACCGCACGCTTCCAGGCAGCCCCATCTACATCGACGAGGATCTGACGAGGATGCAAGTCGAGCACCGCCGTACCTACATGCCTCAAATATTACAGGCGAGGAGAGAGGGCCGAAAGGCCTTCTACAGAGATGGTCGTATTTTCGTGGATGGGCGCCCCATGAAATAGGGGCACACGGCCTATGGGACGCTGTTGCGACCGGAGATACTTCTCAGAGGAGCAGTGTGGAACTGCAATGGGTCATTGTGGACTCGCCCCGACAGACTGGAGGAGCTTATAGAGGACCACGACTTCATTTGAATCACTAAGACCCATGAGAGCCCTGAAAGGCGGCTACCAGCCATTGCAGGCTTCAGATGGGAGTCAGTCTTTCGAGCTACCACTCGCCGCGGCACTTCACGAGGATCCGGTGGGGTGGCCATATTATTTCGCCGTTCAATCAGTAGTCATATACAGATTGTGAGCCGAGATGAGGAGGCGCGTTTTCTATGGGTACGCCTGGAGATAGACCACAAGCATTGGGTCTATATCGCCATTTGCTACTTTCCACCACGAGGTTCCTCATATGCGAGCACTGATGGGCATGCACAGGAGGGGGATTCCCCTTATACACCACTCTCAGATGACATACTCCGCTACTCAGCACTCAGAGAGGTCTTCCTTATGGGAGACTTCAACGGGCGCACCCAGACCATGCAATGCGAGCTCTATGATATGGACCACCCAAAGATTATGAGCAGTTTAGACCCAAAGGAGATGGGGATTAGCAAACTGTCAACAGACTCGGGGCAAGATACCACCGGGTACGGCAGTCACCTATTGGAGCTTGGTAGCAGACATCATCTCGTTATTTATAACGAGATGCAGAGGTGGCCAGATTCGAGCGGGCTCACTTACTTCCCTCATAGGGGGGGAGAGAGTACTATCGACTACATTCTTGGGAGTCTTCTGGGGGCCAGCTTCTCCAATCTTTTAGTGTCGGGAGACGTCCTATCGGCGCAGACCACACTTTCCTCACTTTCACACTCACCTCCCATTTGTCACACACACCCACCCCACTCACACAGCCACATACCACTATTCATTTTACACACGAGCTCTCTCATGTCTATGCACACCATCTCCGCACACATCTCCTATCTCTCGACCCACATGCCCCCCTAGAATCACTCACATCAGATCTTACCTCCATGATTCACACATCTGCCATTCAGAGCTTCCCTCACCACACACGCACACATGCACCCCGCATAGGTTCCATGCCACAGAACAGCTGGTATGACGATGATTGCAGAACATTACGACGTGAGCTCAGAGAGGATGAGGCCCGCGGGGTACTCACACACCGCCAGGCTCAGCGCCAGATGCAGTCTCTCACCCGCCGTAAAAAGCGGGAATGGGAGGAGCAGCAGTACTGGGACTTATATCACTTGCTCATGAGCCGAGATAGTGCAGAGGCATGGCGCCGCATCCGCGAGCACAGGCCACCGACATCGATCGAGGACCCGGACACATGGTACCGCTATGCAGAGGACCTTTGCCAGATACTAGGACAGTCACCGATACCCCTGCCACAGGGACCACGCCCCACCACTTCGTCCTTCTTCACATCAGAGATGGTAGCTCGAGCCATCCGACATCTACAGCATGGTAGAGCTCGAGACCAGACCGAGCTACAGGCCGAGCATCTGATTTATGGGAGAGAGACCTTGGCACCTTTCATAGCTCATCTCTTTAACCGCGCACTTGTGGAGGGATTTCCAGACTCGTGGACACAGCACATCATTGTACCTATACACAAGTCTGGAGACACCATGGATCCAAACACATACAGGACTATTATGATTGGCCACATGTTGGCCAAGCTCTATGGCGCGGTTTTAGAGGAGGAGCTTAGCACCAGAGCAAAGGCAGCAAGCATCCGCGCTGCAGGACAGGCTGGGTTCCGCCGCACATACTCTACCATCGATCATATCTTCACACTACGCTGCTTGATCGACCAAGCACGAGTGAGGAAGAGGAGGCTTTACTGTTGCTTTGTGGACTTTCGCAAAGCATTTGATACGGTGCCACGTGAGCGACTCTTCAGGCGACTACTCTCACTTCGGCTTGAGGAGGACATGATATGGGGCATATATACACTTTATGAGCAAGTACGTGGGCGAGTACGATGTCCAGGAGGCACTACAGAGACCTTGTTTAGCACCATTGGTGTGAAACAAGGATGTCCACTCTCCCCTACACTCTTTGGGCTCTACAATGTACACTGATGAGATAGTGGATTTTATTCAGTATAGAGGAGGTGATGGGGTGGAGATGGGTGGCACCACAGTCCATATACTATTATATGCCGATGATATTGTACTCATATCAGAGTCAGCAGAGGGGCTGCGTCAGCATCTACTTGGGCTTGATGACTTTTGTGCGCAGCGAGGGCTCTCAGTGAGCCTTGGGAAAACCAAGGTTCTCATCTTTCATACATCAGCACGGATCAGACCAGAGAGCTCTTTCACAACAACAGGGGGCAGTATCGAGGTTGTAGGCTCATATGTCTACTTGGGGGTGACTTTTACCACGGCATCAGGGGCCTTTTCCATGACACAGGCATCCAGAGACAGACTGACCAGGGGGTACTCCGCACTCGCACAGATGGAGAGACAGTGCCACCAAGCACACTTTCAGGAGCCCCGTACAAAGGGGTGGTTTTTTGACACTTTGGTTACACCAGCTCTTATGTATGGGGCAGCCATATGGGGACCTGGCTTGGCCTCGATCTAGCCTTTGATAGAGCGCCCACAGGTACTGATGATCTCCACGATGATCCGCAGCAAGCCGTCCGTTCCACATGATATAGTCAGAGCAGAGCTAGCAGTCCCACCTATGCTAGTAGAGGCACTATTTCAGACGGTTTGCTTGTTACATAGATTACAGAGTATGGATAGGGACCGCATTGCCTATCGAGCACTATAGGCATCACAGTCTATGGCACTGGCGGGAGATGCCTCTTCTTGGTATGCACAGACCAGCGAGTGGTTCACTAGATATGGGCTTGATATAGATCGACTACCACCCCTCCAGTATGACATCCATGCACCTACTTATACTCTCAAGACTCACTCATCAGGAGAGGAATAGGATCGTCACGCAAGAGATTTCGCATATTTACATTGAGAGGACATGGATCAGCCCCAGGCAGCCACTACCGACGAAAATGCTCCACTACCATGAGCATTTTCTCCAGATAGCAGATCAAGGCTTCATAGACACCCCTCAGTATATGCAGCAGTACATGCCACATCACCTACGGGAAGCCATCGGCCAGCTTCGAGTCTCATCACACCAGCTTGAGATTGAGCAGGGCAGAGCCAGAGGCATACCACGAGAGAACCGGACTTGCCCAGTGTGTCGGACAGAGGTGGAGACGGAGGAGCACTTCATGCTACGATGCCCAGCTTACTCAAAGCTTAGACAGAGATTTGGGATTGAGGACTCTCCAGACATGCATGAGGAGGAGAGACCAGACTCATGTGGGCCATTTCATCACAGGAGCACTTCACACATGTGAGGAGTCTACACGACCACGACCACATGACACTGGAGGTGTTCAGCAGACGATCACTCAGTTTTTCCAGAGAATGACTTCAGGGGATCCCACACCGCCGACGACGACTGGGCTGACACTCGAGCAGGCAGAGGCACAGCGAGCATGACGCCGACCCCGGGAGTCAGGATACCGACGGCCCCGTCTATACCAGCATGATATACTGAGGATCCGTACACTTCATGAGCAGCACGGGTTTTTCAGCCCCTCCCCCCCATGTACCACTTTTTATACCCATCGATGACCCATTACACACTACTAGCCAGCTTTGATACGGGTATGCCCTCACACTTTTACTTTCACTCAGCACGAGGTAGTCATTTTCTGTTGTGACAGAGCTACATCCACAGCCATATATTCATATGGTCAATATCTGCGGTGCCAGAGCCATATATACCCATACCACCACACTGCACATCCCGGTTATAGATTAGCTTTCATTTCAGCATTTTATTTTCAGTATTTTCTTTCCCGGACACCCGGACTACCAATAGATGTACATTGATTTGTCTCATAGGCCGACTTCGGCCTTTAGAAGACGTAAATAAAGCTTTCTCTCTCTCTCTCTCTCTCTCTCTCTCTCTCTCTCTCTCTCTCTCTCTTCCCCCCCTTTGTGTCTACACTTCCGCATCGTCAACTTTGACAGTCACTTGGGTTTGAGTGGATGACCTTTTTTTAAGAATGAATGAAACACATGGCATTGCACCAAACAAAGAACACTACACTTCCATGATTGATCTCTTTGGACATTCAAGGCTTTTTGGAACCCCTACAGCGTCCTCCTTAGTGAAGCCATGGAGTCTAGACGACATGCAAGAAAAATGTATTGTACTTCTAAAAGCAAAAAAGGTTTTTGACACGGTTCTTGTACACAATGCAGCCTCTTTGACTTGCTTGATGGTACAATGTGCCCAAAGGGCAGAGCCACAAAGCTTTGGATTAGCAAGCATTTGGACTGCTTGCAGTATAGGCAGAGCATTGGGCTGCTTTTAGTGAAGGTAGAGTGATGAAAGTTTTTAATAAGATCCCTTTCTAGGATACAATCTTGCATCAATTCGAGAATGTTTTTAACCAAGATAATGGTGAGAAAGCTGTGGGTCGTTTTCATCGGATGTGAGAAGGGCTACCCTTCAAAAGCAATTACTTGAGTCATTTAAGTGTCTACTATACAGTCTCTCAGAATGCGTTGATTGGAGATTATGTCCAAATAGAGACAACACTGTTCGTTTTCATCAAATGCAAAGCAAAGGCTTTTCTCCCAATGCAAACGCATATAGGTGTATGGGATGCGGTCTATTCAGATGCATTGATTGCTGAATTTGTCTAGCAAGGGAAGAACGAGAAAGCTGTGATTTGTTTTCATCCGAGGACTATTCTTCCGATGCTAGCAGGGGAAGAATGGGGAAGTTGTGATCTGTTTCCATAAAATAGAATTGAGGGCTAATCTTTCAATACTAAGCTGCTTGCACAAAGACGTGTCCCCTCATGCAAAACATTAACACAGGCAAACACAGTCGTGATGAGCTTTTAGTAGAAACTTCAAGCTGTTCTCACCAGATCTTAAGCGGCTGTCCGGGATGCAGTCACTTGGGGACTGGATGCAATGCAAGAGCTTACCCTCTAGATGTAATCACACATGGCTGCTTCTCAGCTCCAACCTCTTGAGATGCAATTCCCGGGATATGTCCAGCAAGGGAAGTATGAGAATGCTAGTCATGACCTTTCGGTCAACGATAATGTGCTTTGTAGGGCTCTGGTCATCATGCGTGCCAAACATGTTGAACATGTGAAAACGCTGGAAGTTCCCATGAGCTTTCTGTCCTGAATGCAGCCTTTTGGAATGCATAAATTACAGGATATGCCAAACAACAGCAAGGTCAGGCCGTAAGGCGTTGTTTTTTGAAAACGCAGAGGGAGGGGCCGAGGGCTTGTCTCCAACAGGCCAGTAAGCATCAGGCTGCTTTCAACGGATGTGATATCTTACAATGCATAAATAGTTCAAAAAGAGAAGGGTGACAAAGCTCATGGCCGCTTTCATTCAATGCAAAGCGAGGGCTTCTCTCTAATTCCAATCACTTGTGTAAAGCAGCTTTGTGGGATGTGGTCCCTTTGAATGCTCTATTGCTAAATGGATGGTGAAGCTCAGGGCTATTTTAATCGATGCAAAGAGAGGGTTAATCTTCTAACCTTAAAGATGTGTCGCTTTATGCAGAGCTTTCAGCAATTTGTATAACAACTGTGTTCTTTTTCGATGAGATTCTTGTCCGTAGAGACTAGAGAGGGTTTACCTTCACTGCTACTAGTAGGTTGTCATTGAATAAAAGTACATCCCCAGGTAAGATGCTGCAAGCACAAAAGTATTTCATCATCATTAAAATTATTCCACTTCTAGCTTTAGCATTTGTATAGCGCACCAAAGGAACATGTATGAATGAAAGAAGTTTAGCATTTGTATAGCTTCTTGCTAATCATAACCCAAACGACAACTGTGACATTAAAGAGGTATAGGCCATCAAAGAATGAAGAAGTTGCATGTTGTGTTACGTATGTGCAAACTCTAACCCTTGATTGCTAACCCTAATGTACAAGAGTGGAGGGGAAGAGGCAGCATGCGGAGTTTATGTGTACTAGACTAGTATAATCTCTCCTCTGGATCTGCCAGTCTCTAGTCTCTAGTCTCTATCTCCAACTAATGAGACGAGGTGGGTAGCTGACGAATAAATTATAACACATCTAATGTTACGTAGACCACCTAAATGTCATTCTTTTTTAGAGAAAATTATCAAACTTGGAAAAACCACCTTCCTTAGAAATGATTTCTGGAGTCCCTTGGTAAAGACAATGTTTAAACAATTTCCACACCATCGAAAGCCTTCTTGTTTAGTAAGTTTTATGAAAGAAAACTCAAATTCGAACAGTATTTAGAATCACGCCCTAGATCACTGAGACAAATACCATCAGTGCCTTGGCCACAATAATATCAGAGGTAAAAAATGACCTTGAATGCCATTAAGAATTAACAGTTGGTTTGTTTTTTAAACAAAAAAATATCATATATGAGTAATGTTGATAGGCAAACCTCCACAAAATAGATTTATGGTGTTCCTTAGTATAAAAACCATGTTTAAACCACATTCCAGATAATGAAAGCATCTGCTTTACAGTAGGTCAAGCTTATAAAAAATTTCTTAGTTTATTAGAAGGTCTTTTCTTTTTTAATTTATCACATTCCATATTTGATTCTGGTGCTCCCACATACGCAACCAGGACCCATTTCTGAAAACAAAAATCGAGTTAAGACCAAATATGGGACCATTACAGCATTAGAACATACGTTTAGTAGAGTAAGTTCATCACCAATGAGTCGTATGTGAGCTGCATTCCAAGTCAGTTATTTGCATAAGATTGTAGAGTTGTTAGAGGCTTTATCAAGCCCTACAGTAAACCATTTTTGTGAAAGCATTTGTAGATATCTGCCAATATCTGGAGTAATCCAAGAGTTAAGCGTGGATAACCATTAGGTGACAAATGTAACAAACGAGCAATTTTTTGTAATAAACACTCTCTTTAACCAGATTGGTTAAGTCCTGTTGGACTGTCTCCACTCAAAGAGTTTTGACTAAGTCAGTCAAACAGCCAAGTAAGGCTTGAAGAGATAAGAAGGGGTACTATCATCTTCAATGCAAGGTTCAAGCAAGTGAGTAGCAATTTTGACCCCTTTGTAATTGGCATAGGTGTAAGATAGGTACCAGGTTCATTTGATTTCACTTCTTTGAACGTACTTCTAAAAGCATTATAAGCAAAGAGGTGAAAGTCTACTGATTTTTCAGGAAACGGTTTCTCAAGATGATTAAGGATGTAGCAAATAGAATGGTCAAACCACATAATACTAGACTCACATGCTACCTTAGGGTCAATAAATTTGCAAACACGCGTTAAGTAAGGCCGGTAGCCATTCCAAATAAATTCAGTGTAGAAGTCAGCATTACTTTTGGCAAATTCCATGATGCCTGCATTAGAAGCACATTTAGCTTCATCAACGAATTGAGGTTGAAGGGAGCAAAGCTTTAATAAGCTCCTCTTTGTCCAAAAATTGACCACCCTTTAGAATTTTAAGGCGGCAATCCTCAGTTGTGGATGTTGATAAGTTGACGAGGTAAACCCAAGTTTCACCGAGTATGGGAGCTAAAAAAGCTTTGTTGTGAAGAATCGAGAGTTGATGGTCAACGCCAAAAGATTCCACTTTGATTTGCTTGACTGGAAGAAAAGGGAATAATTTAGAGACTTTTGGGACAATTTCTAAAAGAGTAGTCACTGAGCGTACAAAGATTGTTTTGAAATTCTTTGACACCTTCCAAAGTAGCATTGTCCTGACAAAAGAGGCCACCTAATTGTGGAACAATGGGCGTAGCTAGAGTACTTATGAAAGCTCGATTAAGTCCACAAAGTTTTTTGATAAAATTGGCGAGGTCGACACCAGAAGAGGAAAACTGAGCCAATTTGTAAGGTGCAGCAGAATGAATGTTGTATTTTCTCAAGATTAGTGATCCTTATTGCTCAAGGTTCCTTTTAGTTCTTAGGGAAGGAGAGAGCCTTCCGTCTTATGCAGAGTGCTATGATCACGAACAAAGTGAGTGAAAATTGTGTGTGCAAGTGAATGAGACTGAGAGAAGGAGAGAGAAGAGATACGACACCCGAGAGGTTGTAAAACCCTCCTCCGAAGGCCCCACTCTCGTCGGCGAGAGTGGTCTACTTTGATTGCACAAAGGTGTACAATGCGTATGCAATGGACTGATGCAATGGGGTCTATGTCGATGATAAGAATGCTACCAAAGGCTGCGTTTTTCAAGGCTAAAGGTTGATGAAAAATGCCGGTTCTTGTTGGTTAATGCGATCCAAAAACGCTGGCCTTTGCTGTTTTGCTAGCGACCAAAAACGCTAGTGGTTGGGGCTGCTTGTAGGGGACACAAACGCCGGGAAAGGGAGGTTGTGGGCGATGGCTTGCTGTAGGGGGGAAACACCAAGGAGATGGAGTCGATGGCGATGCTAATGCTTGAAAAACGCTAGGGGGTGCTGAGGGGGGTACTGCTGAGAAGTTGCCTGTTGAGCGGGAAGCTCTTGCTGCCTCTTCTGCCAGAAAGTGCTAACTTGGGTTTGCTTATATATTAACTTAGCAAAATTGCCCTACCTACTTTTGTTGGAAAGTCACTTAAAAATAATAAGTGAAAATAACCAAAAATAGGAAAATAGGCTAAATGCACTGAAAAATTCCCCTGACTGAATCTGTTGGATTCTGAAGGGAATACTAATGATCATGCTGTGTGCAACCAGAGGATATGCATCTATTGCTAAGTGACTAGGCATGCACGGTCTATGAATAGACTCACAAAAGTGCCGGATCACTGCTAATCTAAACTGACTGGATTGACTGAACCCTGCTGTGGTGTAGCTTGTCCATGGACACATAGAGTTGGGATGTGTCACGTGACACAATTCTTGGTTATATTATTAAGATAAAATGGGGAAATGGGAAAAAAATTAGAGATCATAGAACATCCAGTTCTTTGTCAAGAGCAACAAGGATCTTTACCAAGTCATTGAAAGAGAGCATGTGCAAAATAGAGGATATCTTTTCCAATGATAAGGACAAGTCATATATAAGTTGTGAAGCATCCAAATTGAGAGCTGGCCATAAAAAGAGGTTCAGAAGCTAGCTAGTTCAAGTCTTTGTGAAAGACTTATTCTAAATAAGTAGCTCTCTACAACTGGTCTTATTGTTTTTGGCTTTTTTTATCAAAAAGATGCCTAGTTCTAGCGGGAGGAGGTTTATGCAAAGGGTATCCTTTAGATACTGTAAAATATTTTCCATGATATTTACGTGTTTCTTGGGATCGTAGATAACATCATTCGAGCAATCCATTTAAAAATAGTATGTTCCTGAAAAAATGAGATTAACACAAGGCGATCTATAGTCAAAGACTAACACCTAACATCAGTCAACCTAACGAGAAATTATAGACAATGGGTCAATCAAAGCACTATAGACCAAGAATATTCTAAAGATATACACATCGCATTATCAAGATGAGGTCTTATCAGGGATACATTATTAAGGGAGGTCATTGAGCTGGTTATTGTTGTTTAAAGATTGCATTAGCATCCTACTGCCCTCAAAATTATTGAAAACGACCAATCACTTGTTGCCTCATCCATGGATAACGCCTTTACAGCATCAACAATGATCAATCAGAAAGAGCTCAGGATGAAAATCTTATACCTGTTGTAGACACCATCTGCACATCTGCCCTCTATGACCTTTGAGCCATCTGCAAGCGAAAGATGCTTAAGTTGCCAACAAAATGACATTCGTAAGCCGAACTGGTGACTACATACCTTTCAATTGTGAGAAAAATGGCTCTTGCACATGAAGCCTGAAAGTTCTACAGTTCATCAACTAGAACCAGCGAACGATCCAGAATCATCAAAATTGACCATCTGCACAAAGGGCAACTGAAGTTTCTGGGCTCACCTCTCTCATGGTGGTCACAAGCTGAAAAATAGTACATGATGGAGCCGAAGTTTTTGTGTAGACGAGCAGAGCTGTTGCCAATTGCTTGTAAACTGGCTCATCAAGGCCAAGTGCTTCTGCACCAGAAAGGCGGTCAAAATAAAGCGGTACTAAAAACGCAGGCACAGACAGCTGAAGTGCATATAACATCCAAGGGGGCGAGTAGCATTGAAGGGAGGTAGGGCGGCAGGTGGAGGGTAACTGTGGGGTCGGCCAGGCACACCTGCAGCAGCGGCGCCAACCAAGCATCAGGAGGTGGCCCTAGCTGTGGCGGTGGAGGAAGACTCATGTTTGATTAGTTCAATTAATTACACCATCACGGAATAAATGGTTCCAAGCAGAATTAGTGTATTTATTTAATATCTAATGTAAACTAACATAATATGGCGGAATAGGGAGCTTTTTAGAAGTGTCGAAATCTGTAACATGAAGGCTAAACTCCAAAACTAAGAAGAAGCCCTTGTGCACGCGATAAAGAGGGAGAGAGAAAGAGAGAGATGCAATCGAAGTCGATTGTTGACCATCTAAACTAACATAATATGGCGAAAGGGAGAGCCCTTTACACGTGTCGAAATCCGCGACATGAAGGCTAAACTCTAACACTGAAAGAAGCCCCTGTGCACGCGATATAGAGGGACAGAGAAAGAGAGAGATGTCGTCGAAGGCGGCCGGCCATACTAGTATAGAGAATGCTGCAAGGAGAGGTACGCCACTTGGCATCAATTCATTGGAATGTGATCCTTAAAACAAAAGGTAGCGAAAGGTCTGCATGGTAAAGAAAAAGCAATGGTTGTGAGTGACCAAGCATGTAGAGATAGCTGCCACGAGAGAGAGAGAGAGAGAGAGAGAGAGAGAGAGACTTTTGAAGTTGTTTGATGCAAGTAACAAAAGCAAAGGGGAACGCCGCAAATTCAAGCCATTGAGTTATGTGGTCCTTTTGTTTGTAGTTGATCACCTATTCATTTATAAATCTAAATGAGACGCAAGCAGAACGAAAGTGAGAGAGCAAACGACGACAAGCAGAGGGAGAGAGTTAAAGCACAACTAGACGAGAGAAACAATATGAGCAGTGTTGCATGCCGCGTAGAGCAAGTGAAGGTGGGCAAGGAGCAAGAAGTGTTGCAGCTGCGGGTAGCCAAGGCAGGCCCCAAGTGGGCATCCCCCGGATTTGTGATTGTGTGTGTCACTTCACGTCCTGTGCAATCCACTAACCTCTTCCTCGTTCACTATGGCCACCCCCTACCTTAGCTCAATAGTCCATACCCTTATCTCATCGGTTATGAGGGTTTCGGCGTCATCAACCAAGTATTGTCTTCTCCTTTCTTCTTCACATTTTCTCATGTTCTCTAAAGCATTGTGCATTCCTCACATGCTATTACTTGCCCATGCATATTCAACAATGCACATACATCCTCAGTTTGTCTACAATTGTTTTCAAAGTTCAAATGTTTTCTTGGCACAAAGTCGATGTTTATGTGGTTGATGTGCACACATTGTTGCTGCATTATGGAAATGTTTTTTATGTGTTTGCTTAGGGCTTACTTTTTAGCCATTGTTGAACTCCATATGTTCCTCGATTACCCTTCAGTATCAACATTCACAACTAATTAACAAATTTAAGGTGATGTATGGGGGTTGCGTTTTGGCTTTCTTTATGACCAATTAAATTTTCAAGAATTAACTACATTTGAATGCATGAGGTCGGGTGGAAATCTTCAGAGTGGGCAACTATGATATACATGTAGCAAGGCAAAGAGGAGCCTAGGTAATATGCAGCACATACAGAAAATGTGTTCCTTATCTTTCCTGAAGTTACATGTTGAATGGAAACCCCTCAATCGTGACAAAAAATTAAATGGCATCACCATCACCAGTGGCACAAATTGTTTCCCACACTGAAACTGTGTCACACCTTCTCCCACTAAGCTAGTGAAGTAACCCACTATTGTGAATATTAGCATGTATGTTAAGTGTGGTATACTTGTCCAAGCGCAACAAGTCCTTGACAAGCTTCTTGTCCAAAACGTTGTCTCTTGGAGTGCATTGATTGAGGGATATGCCCAACAGGGGAAAGGCCAAGAAGCTCTAGGATGTTTTGAGCAGATGCAAAGAGAGGGAATCTTTACACATGCAATCACCTACATGTGCATCTTGAAGGCATCTGTTTTTAGTAGATGTAAAGAGAGGGCATCTCTCCAAATGCAATCACCTACATGTGCATCTTGAAGGATGTTGGTATGTACAAAAGAGTTCACCATGCTATTGTTAGTCAGGGGTTGTTAATAGAAAATGTCATGCTTACTTCATAAAGCACAAAAAGTGCTTGAGGAGCTTCTTGTCTAGAATGTAGTCTCTTGGAAAATTGGAATCCATTGATTGCGAGATATGCCCAACAGAAGCACGGCCCAAGAAGCTCTCAATTATTTTTAGCAGATTGAAAGAGAGGGAAACTCTCCAAATGCAATCAGATATGCTTGTATCTTGAAGACATGTGGCATTATGATGTTGATATGGGCAAAATAATTCATAATGATATTGTTAGCTAGGGACTATTTGAAAAATACATTGTGCTTGGCATTGCCTTGGTTGACATGTATGCCAAATGTGGTGTACTTCATAAAGCACTCTTTGTTGAGAGAGTGTATATTGTTTTTCATGGTGCACTCGGTGGTGGTAGCCTTGCTCGAAAACTCACTTGAGTTGGTTGGTTGCATAGCAAGATAGTGTAGGTGCTTAGATGGTTGCAATGTATGTGGCTTCATTGAATGCTAATGGAGTGGGTGCAACGAGGGAAAGTGAGGACTTCAAATACTTTGGAACAGGAAGAGAGCGGTGATAGGACCATGTGCCGCTGCTTTGATGAAGGTAAGAACCTCTATCTTGTGCATTGGTTTTGTTTACATAGGGCAAAGCAATATCCACTTACACAAGCAAACATGAACAGGAACAAAATGAGTCTTTCTTTGTGAGCTCGCTTAAAACCTATGCTAAGAATGAGGATTTGTACCAAGGCAGACACGATACATGTTGATATTTGCAATAGTGGGTTACTTGAAAATAACACATACTTAACCAACACATTAGTCAGTATGTAGGTCGAGTGGGCAAAAGAATTCACAATGGTATTGTTAGCCAAGGGCTGTTGAAAAAGAAGGTTGACCTTGGAACTGCCTTGGTTGACATGTATGCCAAGTGTGATGTACTTCATAAAAGAGCTTGTTACAAATTTTTCAATGACCAAGGTCATGCATGTTGTGTGCATAGTTACCAAGTAGCAAAGTTTGCTTTCTTATTAAATTGAGACACATTTAAGCTCTCTCTCTCTCTCTCTCTCTCTCTCTCTCTCTCTCTCTCTCTCTCTCTCTCTCTCTCTCTCTCTCTCTCTCTCTCTCTCTCTCTCTCTCTCTCTCTCTCTCTCCCTCTCTCCATCCACCAAAAAGTCAAAAATATTCAAGTTATGATTTGTTTGATTGTTGCTTCATGACGTTGTACATTAGATCTCTTCTCGCTCTTCCTCTCTCTCTCTCTCTCTCTCTCTCTTTGTGTGTGTGTGTGTGTGTGTGTGTGTATATATATATATATATATATATATATATATATATATATATATATATATATATATATATATATATATATATATATATATATATATATATATATATATAATGTGCGTGTGTGTAAACAATTGCCTTCTTTTACATATATATGTGGCAAGATTACCCCATTTTTTGTGCCTCCTTCCACATTCAGTGAGTGCATATTCGTACGAGTCCATTATTGTGTAGTTCGGTCGCAAGACATGGAATGACATAATATATTCTTTATACACACCAAAAAAGTAAAAGAAGGCAATTGTTTTTAAATTAACCCCCCCCCCCCCACACACACACACACACACACAATCTCTAGGGGGGTGGGGAGTTGAAATTTAATAAGACACACATAGCACATTCAAAAATTGATTTAATTATTGTAAGTTCTATCTAGAAATTATCCTACTTTGACCATCCATGGGTTCTCATCTAAGCGAAGGTTCCATCCTCCACTTCTTACGGTAGAAAGTACTCGAGGGTTCTCATCTAAGTGAAGGTTCCATCCTCCACTTCTTACTTAGTTGTATGGTAGAAAGTACTCGAGGGATCAACCATGGAAGACTTCTTATACTTTGTAAGTGCATGGAAAGATCAAGTCATGTGAGCACGAGAGAGAGTAAAAACTACAATGTGAAAGAGAATCGAGATATTTTAATAGCACCCACAAAAGAGTTTTTCATAGTTGTTGTTGTTTCTTTTGGACGTTCTTGAAATAAAGTTGCATGCTACGTTTGTTTTAGAGGGATGTGAGAGAAATCCCACATTCATGTGGGATGAGATACAATGATCGACTAATATTGTGGTAAGAGAGAAAAAATGTGTGGCGGTCGGCAATAATAAAAGTTGCGGATTCTTAGCAATAAGTGGTGTGGGTGCCACCAAGAAGAAAACGACGACAACGAACATGACATCCTGATTCAGAGGTACATTCAAGCATACGATATAATTGATGGTTTCCCTTCCACCTCATATATGGGCCTGCTCCTTGCTCACAAGCTTTATCAACTCCCATGTGTGTGCAAGCTCTAGGATCTAATGTTGGAAGCAAGGGAGGTCCAAATAAATGCAAATGTCAAGTGGAAAGAACACTGATTTGTCATGTCCAAAGCAGCCCAACCTCAACAATGGCTTTCAGCAATCATAGTGATATGCAAAGGAGTAAATATTGGACCTTTCTAGCCATAGCAAATTGTTGTCGTTACTTGGCTGGCCTCATTGCAGTTTCTTGTCCATCTTGAAGCAAGGGTGCTTCAACTTTGAAGGGGTCTTTGTGGAGTATTGTACGCCTTGACTAGTCAATACAAGTGGCATTATGTGTACATTTGTGTGTGATCCAAGAGTTGCAGTTGTTTACTATATTATTGTCTTCCATTGCCTAAGAAGTTTTGTAAAGTTCTTCCTTCACAGGTGCTTCCTTTATCAGTGAGATATTCTTGGACAAAATTCTGCCATTTGTACACGGCTATCGATGCAGTGGACCCGGCCCACTACTACATCATACTCAAGGTTCACCATACTTTGAGATTTTTCACCAAGATTGGCAGCTGGAAGGTTGGGTGCAACTCTATAGCGGTTATAATCAAATATAAGGTAGCACATAGGGATTCCTTCTATTGTGTGTATCCCTCTATTGGCAGACCATTTCTATTTGTTTATCATGCAATAGACGATGTATGGAGCAACGTAGAATTTCTAAATGGAGGAATGGATGATGAGTTTACCGTTGTTGAGTGGAAAGAAAAAAATTGCGAGCATACAATGTGAAACTTTATTAACATATTGAGTGATTCTGCATTGGCTTTATAGTGAGTGAATTGTGGCCTCATCTCAATGGAATGAGAAATACACACGGTAGGTCTTTGAACCATGCACAATGCTTATGGTGGGAGTGTTCGATAGTTCTCATATGCAACGTGTATGCAACTGTCCAAGAAAAAAAGGTATGGATATGGTTGTCTATGAGAGAAGCCTTTTGTCAATACAAGTGGCATTATGTGTACATTTGTGTGTGATCCAAGAGTTGCAGTTGTTTACTATATTATTGTCTTCGATTGCCTAAGAAGTTTTGTAAAGTTCTTCCTTCATAGGTGCTTCTTTTATCAGCGAGATATTCTTGGACAAAATTATGCCATTTGTACATGGCTATCGATGTAGTGGACCCGGCCCACTACTACATCATACTTAACAGACAAAAAAGTTCTCAAGGTTCACCGTACTTTGAGATTTTTGACTCCAAGATTGGCAGCTGGAAGGTTGGGTGCAACTATAAAGTGGTTATAATCAAATATAAGGTAGCACATAGGGATTCCTTCTATTGTGTGTATCCCTCTATTGGTAGACCATTTTTATTTGTTTATCATGCAATAGATGATGTATGGAGCAACGTAGAATTTCTAAATGGAGGAATGGATGATGAATTTACCGTCGTTGACTGGAAAGAGAAAAATTGCGAGCATACAATGTATACTTAATTAACATATTGAGTGATTCTGCATTGGCTTTATAGTGAGTGAACTGTGGCCTCATCTCAATGGAATGAGAAATACACACGGTAGGTCTATTAACCATGCACAATGTTTATGGTGGGAGTGTTTGATAGTTCTCATATGCAACAGTCCAAGAAAAAAAGGTATGGATATGGTTGTCTACGAGAGAAGCCTTTTGTCAATACAAGTGGCATTATGTGTACATTTGTGTGTGATCCAACAGTTGCAATTGCTTACTATATTATTGTCTTCCATTGTCTAAGAGGTTTTGTAAAGTTCTTCCTTCACAGATGCTTCCTTTATCAGTGAGATATTCCTCCCAGTCCACTACTACATCATAACACACAAATAAAATTCTCAAGGTTCACCCTACTTTGAGATTTTTGACTCCAAGATTGGCAGCTGGAAGGTTGGGTGCAAGTCTAAAGTGGTTATAATCAAATATAAGGTAACACATAGGGATTCCTTCCATTGTATGTATCCTTCTACTGGCATACCATTTATATTTGTTTATGTATGGAGCAACCTAGAATTGCTAAATGGAGGAATGGATGATGAGTTTACCGTTGTTGAACACAATTAGACACTTTCCCTCTCATCATTCCAATCTAGTGCTTATTTCTTGGACTCTACTATCATGTCGTGCACTATAGTCTTAATGTACTTTTGAAAGAGCTTTTCCCTTTACCAATGAAATATTAGCTTTAGGGTAACATATCTGCAAGGACATGTTGTGCTGCAAACTTTTAGTGCTCTACATGTCATTGTCATGGTTGGGAGTGAACAGTTGATAGTACCACTAGAAAAAACCAGCAATCACTTACGAGAGGAGTTTTATGTGGACGAATCTCTCTCTACAAAGTTTTCGGTGGTGGTAGAAGATGGCATAGTCTCAAATTGGAATGGCATGGCTACTCCTCTTGTGGGTGCTCCCTACATAGACCTCACTAGCCTAAGTGAAGATTACGTGTGTGCAGATGCGTGCATGCACGATGTGGATGCGGTGTGGTGTGTGCATGCAAGAAGGGGAGAGGGAGAGAGTAGATGTTGTGTGGATGGAGTAGGGTTCAAAATGAGCTACTCCTTATTGTTATATATATGTACACACAATAAGGTCAGGAGTGCCCATAGCTTGGGCGACCAGGCAAGGCACATGCCTTTACCACAACAATCTCCTACTTAAAGATGAATGTGCTGATAAGTGGGTTCTATTAGTTAAACTACTAGTATGTACAAGAAAAAAGGTGAGAGACTCTCTCAACTTATGCCCACTGGCTAACTCAATCTATGCAACCTTACAACTCTAGTGATAGACAAGCATGCGTATCCACATTAGAGCGTGCATGCAAATCCCGTAGACAACTGTGTATGTCTCCAAAATTCCATTATGCATCATGCTAATGTCAGTCATCGTACGGCTGACAATTTCTGTTGCAAATGCTCCCACTGCAGCTACTAGGTCGGGCCTCAACACTAGTAGGTTGTACATGAGACGTCCGAACGTTGACAAAATCTAAGAAAACCTGGTTGTACTCACCTCCCCTACGCTATATGCATGTACTACAGCATCAAGACTACCCATCGTGTATGGATGTGTCAACACCGACACTGGACGATTACGTCCCTCTCACAACCCATAGGCTGAACTATGCATCCTCACACCAACTCATCAGACTCTAGCGTGAGCATATCAAAGAAATCCATGTCCGTCATCTCTACCTATGTCTCTAGGGAGCATACCCACTCTACTGCTACCTGTACATACCTTGACAACACCTATTGTGTCTCACTAGAGTATTGCCACTCTACCTTTGTCTCTACATAATCTCTAGTACGTCCTACAAAACTAAATGCTATGTCTCGTGAGCATGGTGGAGCTTATCCGTGAAGGAGACACGTTTGTCTCTCGCTCAAAGCATGCCAACAACAAAACCGAGACTATGTCGTCTCGAATGTCATACACATGCATAGGATATACCAAGGCACTGCAGGCTCCTCTGGCAATCACTAATGAGCTGCAATGCATTTGGAAATACTCCTCTCTAGGCAATGTCTGACACCCCAAATCTACTAACTAACTCACCGAGATCAAACTCTGTCTCAGCTGAGGAACATAGCACACATGTAGTAGCATATATGATGCACCACTGGGCAATGACAAGTAAACATCTCCTACACGTGCAATGTCAAACGCGGAACCATTGGCTAAGTGCACACAACCAAAGCTCCCACTAAAGAAGGTGCTAAACTAGTCACGATGTGGTGTGATATGGAAGATTGCATCCTCATCTAGCAACCAACATAGAGAAGTGTCATCTCTCAAAGACATGTAAGCAGGAGGAATGCTAAAGGAAATTGTGACATCACCGTCACTGGCATATGAAGCCACCACTCTAGCATGTGTCAAAATCTCATCTGCAGCACGCATACATCTTTGTTGTTGCCTCATAAGTCTGAAAATACGGCATCTAATGTGCCCCGTGTGACCACAATACCAACAACACATATATTGGAAACTACAAGACCGCTCACGAGTCATCACTGTAGACTCTAAACTGTCCCACATATCTGCAACGGGGATGGGAATGGAGAGAGCTTTTGGAAGGATATTTCAAGGGAGCTTTTCTAATCCTTTTACTAGAGTAGTGTTTGCAATGAAAAAAGCTTTCCACGCCCTCGTTGGAAAGAAATTTTTGGAGGGAATTTTTATTGTTATTTCATAATCCAATTGAACCTTCAATCTAACATGTACATCAAAAAAATTAGGACAAGCAGATACATGCCACCCTATTAAATGATGATAAATTCTCAAAAAAACATATACTAACCAAAATTTATGCCTCGCACATAGAATAAGAATAGGAAGACATAAGCAACCCTCTCAAATCATGAATTCCCACAAAAAGAATCACAATATTAAATTGGTAGTTACAGTTTGTTCCATACAAATACATATGGGCACTAGGGGGTGATCGAAACGATGTAATTACAATTCTATTTAATGATGTACCATGATAGTTGAACACACAAAGCAGATCCTCCCTTGTCAGCTTGCTCCGATGGATAAACATATCGTGGTTTTAATCCAAGACAAAATAGTGAAGGAAGATGAAGTAAATATGCTTTGCAGGCCATATATTGTTTGCTTTGTGCTACTCATTATGTAACGTCTCCACATGTACACATTGGGCTACTTGCAATATGAACTTCATACCTCTGGCTCTCTCAGACTCTTTGTCTCTCGCCCATTTCCCCCCCTCTCTCTTTTTATCCCTCTATTTCTCTTTCTTTCCCTCTTTTCTCTTTCCATCTCTCTCTCTCTATACCTCTTATCTATGTCCCTCTCCCACCATCTCTCTCTCTCTCTCTCTCTCTCTCTCTCTCTCTCTCTCTCTCTCTCTCTCTCTCTCTCTCTCTCTCTCTCCAGCACCCATTTTTGTAGCCGGTTGCTACATTCCTCATCATGATTCTCCCTTTTATGCTTGCATGGATAGAGATCAACCATTTTCTGATTCGGAAGAGGACATTGCTTATTTCATAGGTGAAGGTGATGTTATTGTATTTGGGGATATGAATGCTCGCACAAAAACATTACAACATGATACTCAACAATTTGATATGCCATACATTTCAAGGGAGTTGGAGGAACTTCACTTGTATGATCGTACTTCAATGGATGAGAAAGAGCCGGATCACTATGGAAGGTTACTTTTACACATGTGTAATAGCACGGGTATGCTCATTGCCAATGGTGTATCTTTGTGGAGTGGAACCAATGGATTTACATGTAGGAGACATAATGGGGATAGTGTGATTGACTATATGCTACTCTCTGAAGCCATCATGTATCGCATAAAGAGTTTTATGTTTGGTCAATGGACCCCGGAATCCGACCATCGCACCTTATGTATTGACCTTTCATGTGGAGAAGCAACTAAGCATGATAATCGCAGCCAAAGGAAAGAGAAGTTATCACTATGTATGGATTTCAAACAGGCACCAATGTACATTGCAATGGTTGAGCAAAAATTATGGATGACAAAGCTTCAATGTGATGCACCATTGGAAACTAAATGGGAAGCTTTCAAGAAAGCTATTTGTTCTTGTGCGGAAGAATGCTTTGCCATAAAGCATCTCCATGGTATCAACAAAGATAGATCACGCAAAAGGTGGTTTGATAAAGAATGTCAAGATGCTCAAAAGTCCTTGATAAAGCTTGATGCAACTATGGACAAAGACAACTATCGAAGTCATTTGCATACATACAAGGCATTGATTCAAAAGAAGAGAAGAAGATGGGAAGTAAAGCAACAAGAATTTCAAGTCCAAGAAAAGGCACATGCATGTGGAAGATTTTGGAGAAACTTGAGAGGCAAGCGGGTTAAGAATTTTGGTAACTTGAGTCTAGTGGATATGTACACACATTGTAGGCAATTATATGAGCAAGAAAATACTGAAAAAATGCCATTTTACGGTTCACTCCCATGTATGCCCTCTTTTTTTACTATTGAGGATGTATGGGGTGGGCTTGAAAAGTTGGCCACTCGCAAAGCGGGAGATCTTCAAGGTATCAAGCCGGAGATGATCAAATGGACGTGAGATTTTACCCATGAGTGGATGTGTGATATGTTCAACCTTGCACTTCAACATGGTATGCCTTATGATTGGAGTACTAATTGGGTTAAGCCTTTGCATAAAGGAGGGGATGTAAAGAATGTAAGCAACTACCGGACTATAATGATTGGGTCTCTTATGGCAAAGTTGTTTGGCTGCATAATGGAGATGAAATTGAGTGATTGGGCTGAAGAGAATGACAAGCGTGCAAAGGGACAAGCGGGTTTTCGTCGATGCCATAGAACCATTGATCATCTTGTCACTGTTCGTGTTCTCATGGAGGAAAGTCGGTTGAAAGGCAAGCGATTGTATTGTTGTTTTGTGGACTTTAAGAAAGCCTTTGATATGATTCCACGTAACAATTTGTGGAGAAGGATGGAAGAACTCCAAGTGCCAAGTGAGTTTATGCTTGCGGTTTCTCGAATCTATGAGAAGGTGATTTGTCAATTGCGCATGGGAAGAGAAATTTCAGAAATTTTTGTAAGCACTATTGGGGTTAAACAAGGATGTCCATTGTCACCAACTCTCTTTGGTCTATGCATCGATCAATTGGAACAAATGGTACTTGACTTTATGCAAGAAGAAGGCATTGAAGAGGTCACTATTTGCAATGCGGTAATCATGCTTTTGTTGTATGCGGATGATGTAGTGCTTCTAGCACACACTTTAGAAGATGCACAAAAGCTTATGGTTGTCCTTGAGAACTTTTGCTTGCATAGTGGGCTGATTGTAAATGAATCCAAAACAAAGGTTATGCTTGTGAAAACCAACCATAAGGAGAAGCCATGCATTGTGTACAACAACGAGACACTTGAAGTTGTTGAGAGCTTTAAGTACCTTGGCCTTGAGGTTCCATCCAATCACAAGTGGCATGAATGTGCTATGCGTCGTTTGGAAGCGGGAAAGAGAGCATATTATGCATTTGAGAACATGTGTAATGCGGGAAACATCAAGTGTTGGGTTCTCAAGAAGTATCTTTTTGATGCATTGGTGACACCGGTTCTTCTTTATGGAGTTGAAGTGTGGGGTGGGAGCATCTCAAAGTCTACTTGGAAAGAGTTTGAGAATGTCCAAAAGCGTTTTCTTACAAACTTTCTCCGAGTTAAGACACAAACACCATATATGCTCCTACTTCTTGAGTCAGGATCTCTTCCAATTGAGGTTATGGGCATGGAAAGGGTTGTGGAGTACATGATAAAGATGCGTCAAAACCCCTCACATCGACTTCCTACAATTGCATGGGAAGCAAGCAAAAAAGTTCAAAAGACGCATAAAAGCAAGATCTTGAGCACGGGATGGATGCAAGACATAAAGAAGTGGTTTGGGAGATGGGATGCATTACACTTGCTACATGATGCTTCAATTGACTCTCAAGTGAATGAAGCTTTTCTACAACGCCAATGTATTACGGCTTGGGAGAAATCCGGTGGGTCACGTTTCATACATTACACCACCTATATTGCCCCCAACTACAAAACCATATTCTTCGCTGAGAGAGGAAACCGTACTCACACTTACATGCTTGAGCCTATTCCCTTGTCGGGATACGCATTGTCGCAGCAATTCGGCTTAGCTCCCATTTCCTTCGATGCGAGATAGGGCGTTGGGGCAATGGAGAAGAGTCAAATCGATTGTGCACATTATGCTCACTGCAAGTTCGAGAGTCTGAGTACCACACACTACTAGAGTGCTCAACTTTTGATTACATCCGAACTTGCTTCTCTCACATTTTCAGCCATAACTTAGACCTACACACTTTCCTCTCCCAGCCAAAGTGTGGGCTCTCCATTGCGACTCTCATCACTACAATTTTGGAGCATCGAGAGTCACTCATCAGCCATACACATACTACATCACATGTAACTTTGGTCCCATAGGTCATATTTGACCTCCAAGGACGATAATAAAATCTATCTATCTATCTATCTCCCCCCCCCCTAAAACGGACAGTATTATCCGCCTTCAACATGAAGTTGAATGGCTCTGCAAGGAAAATGACGAGCTAGAACAAAAGCTCCTCGCCATCGAAACGCGACTAATCGCAGTGGAGAACCACCAGAAGGAAGCAACAGAACAGATGCAAACCAAGCTTGACAAAACAAAAAGGAAGAAGCGGCGACCACCCTCACAAATGCGGTCAAAAACCCAAGTACAGAAAGCCATCACCCACAAGGTTGATGACCGTGTGGCATTCCCACTACGCGAACGACAACGGCAAGAGGAGATCGCCCTCAATGTTCGCATTGGGGGGCTGCCAGGTGACTGGAAAGGAGAGGGAGACCTCAACCACGAATCCATTGCCCGCATCCAAACAACAACCCACATGATAGAGTGGGTTCCATCAACAATCGATCTCCATCACACATGAGCATCGCACCAATCATGCGATGCTCACTTTCAAGACCAAAGTGGATTGAATTAAATTCCTTGAGCAATCAAGGCTTCTCAAGGGCACCAAAATCTGGTTTGCAGAAGATCTAACACCCCCGGCCAACTCAAGCAGAAGAAGGTAGAACTACAAAAGGTACGAGCAACACGCACGGCCGGAAAATGAGCAGTTTATCGAGAAGGTAAACCATTATTCAGGAGTTCCGCACTCCCAAAATGGTTCCCCTCTCACCCACCCACCCTTAGGGTTTTTAGAGTTTTGTCTTTTGTTCCCCTCCTACTGGACCCTCAGTCCTTAATGGAGATGTATCTGACAATCTCCTCGCTTA